>NC_058093.1:165350357-166658571 GCF_020171115.1 Neogale vison | reverse complement strand
CTGCTTGGTTCAGGCTACCCTGATAAGAACTGTAAATTATTATATTGTAAGCATTGTCAACCTAAGAGTGAAGCATTGGGCTTGATGGGACCATTAAGCATCTGCCACAGCCTCTTGGTAGATAATACAATTCAGCCCCTAGAGATAACACTTGGCCAGAGGCTGACAGCATATCTAGTACCCTGCTCATTGCAAGTCAACTGCATCAGCCAAGTTAGGGAGAAGGAGGTCCAGGGTGCCTAGAATCCAATACACTACGGGAGACCATTTGCCTGAAAACAAGACATCCTACCTTTTAAGGCCACAGGACCTATATTCTAGTGTTTTATTGGGGCACTTTCATTTACCAGTATCATTAAACTAGTTCAAACTAGGGAGACGACACTATTAGGGCATCATCGAATTTCTCTGAAAAGACAAATGGAGCTAGATATTTGAAATAATCAAACAGTATTCTAATATCCTTGCTTTGTAATGTGGTTTGATTCTTTCCTTTCATTACAACCTCCTTTCCTCTACTTCTTTATTCAACAGCACTAGCATCTGATAACTCTCTTACTTTCCAGCATATGAGTCAGGGACCCAAGGAGAAACTTGAGCTCCAAGTTGCAAAATTTTCACTGGTTCTCATATTGACCCATCTAGAGTCAAGTGCTCACCCCTGAATTAATGGCTATGACCAGAAAAGGAGGTAATGTAGGTAAGCTGGCTCAAGAATCATAAATGTATGTGTGTGAACAGAATTCCCAGGGGTGAGAGTGAAGGAGGCAAAATGACTGTTATCTACTGTGCCTTTCCACTTCACCATATTCTTTAGATAAAGATGGGTCACCTCATTTCATTCTCTTTAAGAAGAGTAATAGCTGGGATATGTTATGTAAAGGATGTAAAGGCCTTACATGGAAATTCATTTTCATTCCCCACATCAAGTTTACAGTGACTCTTTCTTTGGAAAGAAAGATTGCCCATTTCACCAATTATAGTGATTCATAGTGATTAGAAATTATAGCAAACAGAGCAACCAAAGAAACACACATTGAGGCTACAGAAAGATGCAAGCCATACATATTCACTTCTGCATTAGCCAACAAGTTCTATCATGCCTACAGTTAATGATAAAGTTTCTATTTCAGAAAAGACCGGACCCCAAGGGAAAAAACCAGTATGTATAAACACAGACCATCCACATAGTTTAGATATTAGCCATATGACTTAACATTTTACTCTAATTAAGGCAAGAGGAACTGGAAGTTGTTGTAGAAACCTTCAGTGCATTCCTTATGGCTCATTTTGTATAAGTAGGCACAGAAACTATGTATGGGTTTCAAAAGGGTGTGGGTTAATCTCTTCCTGAGTACTTATTTTGCAATATTCATAATGTCACAGTTTAAGGAACCCACTCTAGGTACTGTTAAATGTTGATGCTTAAACTGATTGAATCAGACTGAATATAAAGCCCAGAGTGACTGTAAATGAAAGGGTGCTACTTGTGTAAATTGAGAAACAATGCTGTCCTCCAGAACTATGGCTTAAAGTTTATTTTTATCTGGGAATGCTGTGGTCTGGACTAAATTATACAACTTTCCTGTTTGGTTGTGGAAAGTGGCCAGAGAAAGTTTGGACACAGAGGAGTGATTTTTGGATAAGGTTTAGAGGGAATGTCTTTCTACCACAACCATGTAAAGCATTGTGATTTCAATTATGTAACGATGAGTATGTAATCTCAAACAAAGATAATTACACATGCTAGAAGTTTTCTTTAAACCTCTGTACTTTGGCTTTGCTAAAATGGGGTAGCATGTAAAAGCCACTTGAGTATATTGAGGTTATGGACAAATAACAATTTGCCTGTGCTTTCATCTATATATTTCTTCAGAGTGTGGTCAGTTGGCAAAACAGACGTACAAGTCTAAGAGCACATGCTAATATAAATACAGCACTCCAACATGGAAGGTTGACCACTTGCCTAAAGTAGAGGATAAATGTTATGTTTGAAGGAAAGCCAAATGTTTTGTACATAAATCTAGGAACAAATGTCCAGCTTCCACTCAAGTCATCAATATTCAAATAATGCCGCTTCATCTACTCTCTGTGGCCTAAAATGCTTTTCTCACTGTTCACTTAGCTCTTCAACAAGACAAACTTATTGGTCATCCTTCTGAGCATTGAAACATATGAAGACACTTATGTAACATGAACAGCAGAACAATAGCCGTGTGTGTGTGTCAAGGAGGAACAAACAATTAGAAGTTTTGTTTTTCTCTCTCTTGGTTCAATTAGGGTAGGCACAGATTAACAAAATTAATCACACCAATCTTAAGCTTAATTCCATCTCATTCTTTTTCATCCTGCAAACTTTGTGTTAATTTCCCCCACAGTGCCTGTCTATGCTTTTATTACCAAAGCAAAGGCTATCTTAGTTAAAACTTTTGTGTTGTATTTTGGTCCCTATGACTCTGGATCATATCTACTTTAAGAGAATATAGCTAAAAATGGGCCAACTCTTAGTCCCTTATGTTCCTGAAGATATGATATCCTTTGTGTACCAAACTATTTACTCCTTCAAAGTTAGATGCAGATTTTTTTCCCCACCGACATCTGAAGTCCAATTGCTGGTCTTTTTGACATCTTACAGCCACATATTTTCCCCTTTTTCATCCACTCTTTAAAAGGAATGTCTGGGAGACAGTCTTTTCTGTCTTTCATCCCTATTCCTTGTCTCTCACACACTAAATCCTGTAGAAACTCCAGAAAGCACCTGTGTCACCTTCCTTTTTACCTGCGTCTTTCTAGTGGCATTATTTGAGATTCAGTGTGACCCATCAGAGATGACTATTTTTTCTTTTCTCTTTTTCTTTTTTTAGATGGAGGCAGAGGGAGAAAGCGAGAGTATCTTAAGGAGGCTCCATGTCCAGAATGGAGCCTGATGTGGGGCTTGTTCTCACAACCCTAGGACGATGACATGAGCCAAACTCAAGAGTTAGATGCTTAACCAACAGAGCCACTCAGGCACCCAGATATTGCTACTCTTGGTTTTATTTCACTATCCTTTTAAAACAAAATAACATACATTCTCAATCTACATTGTTATTGTGAATTTTTGCCACAAGAGCACACAGACATTCATCTGAGAGCTTCCTATTTCAGTCCCCCCAAGTATTTTCTTAAACATTTTATTTTTAATTTTTTAAAAATATTTTATTTACTTTAGAGAGAGAGAGAAAGAGAGAACAAGCTGGGGTAGGGGCAAAGGGAGAGGGAAAGAGAAACTCAAGCAGACTCCACACTGAGTGTGGAGCCCAATGAGGGGGTCAATCTCATGAGTAGTGATTACTTAAGCTGAAATCAAGGGTCCAACATTCAACTGATGGAGCACCCAGATGCCCGTTTATTAAACATGTTAGACTATTAAGTGATTATGATCTTTATGTAAAGGACTACTTCAGGTTAAAATAATTTAGACCAGAGGGTATCTTTGAAAGATACAGAGCATCTTGAAAGATACACAGACTCTATCTAGTGCCAAGGGAAACTATAGTACTGCAAATGCATATTCTGTAGTTACTTTATAAATCAAAGTGTAAAATACCTAAATTGTAGCTTTTTTTTTTTTCTTTTGGACTCTAGGTTTTTCCCTTAAAACACATTTGATTTTCTTTTTCTTAGGTTGGCACTCTGGCAGAATCTTGTATTAGAAACAGTGATCTCTATGGAGATATAGATTATAGTTCATGTTAAAATATGTTTGCTGTTGACATCCTTTTGGCTTAAACTGGTGACACATTTAGTGGAAGTTAAGTGTTCTAGAAGTTGTTTAAAATGATTTTGACAAGAAAAAATGGTGCCATAAATATTATAACAAATAAATAATTTTTTTTCAAATATTAATGTGTCTTAGCTCTTGACTACAGAAATAGAAGAATGTGGTTTCAGAATGCTGGTGGTTAAGTCTCTTATAATGGCTGGACCGCTCTGAAGATTTAAATCAGGATGAGACTAGCACAGAGTTTGTAATATGTCCCATGAAATCTAAAGACTATTTTGATGATGTGGAAAATCCCTGAAAGAAAAAGATTAGTGTTAGAAACCTCCAGAGAAGTTTGATTTTTCAAAATAAGGATTTTTGTTTGCTTGCTTACATTTAGTCTTGGACTTCCTGAATATTTCTTTCCCTGACCTAAAATTTCTGGTCTGCGAGGGAGACTCCACAAATGTCCCATCTTAAGGATATCTGTGAACAAGCACTGTTCCATGACTAGTTAACTGTAGAGAAACCACTTTCAAGAATTAGTTCTAACACTAATGAAACCACACTAAATAAATATGAAGCTTCTTTTCCGTGAATGTCCTTCATGTCCTTCAGTTATCATTCAAGTTTTAGTAGGGTTTTTGGGACACTATATAATGATTAAATTTTCTTTCTGTAAAGTTTTAAAATTCATATCTTCCACCATCATAAATTAAGCTACTTTAATCTTTGTCTTTGGTTTGTCTAAATAAAATGGACATTTGGAAGTCAATGATTTTCCTGCTCAAATAGATGTGGCATGATTATTTGACCAGCATTGTAGAGAGAATTCAAGTATCAGATAGAACAGTCTCTGGGTTATCATCAAAACCTGATACCCTGTTATTATATAATTGAGGCCACAAGGTTGTCAATATCAAACACATTCATTGCTTCCTTAAATCTGCAATCTGAAACCAAAGTCAGAATTTTAAGTCACAAAGACATCACTGATAGCACGTGGGAAATTTTCAAAGCTGTGCCAGGGGATTTAAGGAGCATTGCTTCCATTAATCTTGCTGAAAGTCTCATGACTAAATCCTTATGCATTGCTTTTAAGATTTGCTCAAAAATGTCTCGGCATACAAAGTATGGACAAGTTATTCATTACAGCTTTTACTTTACAGCATTCTGAAACTATTTCTAAGTAATTTAGCACTGACTTTCCTCTCCTATAAAAGATCATAAAATACTTTTTGCCTAAATGAAAGATTTGCTTTTTGATAACATGAAGTTTTATGAAGAGTGAAAACTAGTTTTTACACAGAGCTTGACTGGAAGGAAAACAAGTAGTAAAGTTAAAAGAAACTATAGCAGGTCTATTGATTTTTTTTTTAATAAAAAAAAAGATACAAGTATAGAATTTCTTACTGCTTAAAAATATATATATCAGTGTATATTATATATAATTAATTTGTTAATTACTTGTAATTATATTAATCACATAGATAAATCATTACATATATTACATATACAAAATCTCAATCTCAATCTACCTATATTACCAGGGTAGTTCATAGTCCAGTTGAGGATATAGAAACATAAAGCACAGTAGAGAAATGTAACAAAGAATAAGAAACTTGAGAAAAAGAAGATTTGAGACATAGAGTCATCTGAGGTTTTTGGATTATACTGCTAGTTGGGTAGTGTAGGACATAAAGCTTTAAAGTTTTAAAGTCAGATTTAGAGGGTTTTTTCAATGCAGCAATAATTCACACTTCATTTTGTAGGGATGATATGGTCAAGATATGATTAATAACATCATAGAGATATTATTAGGAGAGATAATTTAGGAGATTTCATGACTGAAAGATTGGCATGAGTAGACAAGGAAGGCAGACAGGTGAGTAAGGAGGCTGTTTCCAAGAGCAAATAGAGATAATACAAATCTCAACACAGGAATTGTCACTGAAATGCACAAAAAGGAAAAGACTGAAGGCACTGATGAGATGTGCATTAGGGAGAAAGGAGTCAATAATGACTGAGGTTTTCAGCGTACAGGGTGAAGATATGGTGGAAAATAGTAAAGGCAACCCAAAGTTGAGGCAGAAGATAATAATTTCTGTTTTGGTTATGAGAAGCTAGAATTCTCTGAGGTTTCTGAGTACTTGCTGAGTGAGTTTTGGGGCTGTAGGTGCTGGTTTTGAGACATTATAGTGCTGATGAGCTCATCTGGAAAAATAAAAAAAAAGAGTAATGGAAAGGAGATTAATGGGAGTAACTTGGTGGTAGTTGAAGTTAAGAAAGTAGTCAGGAAAGGAGATGGAGCAAAGTGGTGAGAGAGAAGAAGAGGGCCAGGAAAACTGTTATCATTAAAACTATGGAGGAATGTCATCGGGGCCCATGGGGCAACGTAGTTGAGGAGGATGAAGCCATTCGTCTTGTTAACTATAAAGTCATTGGTTTACTTACAGACAGCATTTCCAGTAGAGTGGTCGGGACCAGACCAGTAAGGATGTGATCACCAAAATCAATAATGAGAGAGAAAAACAGGTGGAAGGAGGTATTATAGACTTACCCTTCATAGATGTTTGGAAATAGAACCAAGGAGACTCATGAAGCAGTACCTTGAAAAAGCACAGATGGAGAGAGAAAGATTCTGAGGTAAGGAAGAGAGACCTGAAAGTTTTTGAAGGTATGTAGGGAATGCTGTGGCGGTAGAAAACCCGTAGGCAAAGGAGAACTTTGATACTTCCATTGGCTCAGTCTTTAAAAGTTATTAAGTTCTCTCCCTTTCTCTGTATCAATATGATGTCACACACAGGATGATATAGATCATAAAAACTGTTCAGGGAGCTCCCCATATCAGTTAGGATAGGCTAATTACTGCTGCAGAAACAACCCAATGCCCCCCCCATTGGTGTTTTAATAAAATAAAGTTTATTTCTTTGTTCTGATTTTTGGAATGGCAAGGTCATTCATAACATTTATACAGGGACCCAGTGTGGCAGGGGCTCTATCTTGCAACTCATAAGAGAAATCATAATCATCACTGGGGGAAAAAAGGGGGTATCTCACACAAAGTGTGAATCTTTCACACTGGGTTCTTAATACTTTCTCAGAGATGAACCATGAAGAGACTGTGGACTCTGAGAAACAAACTGAGGGTTTTGGAGGGGTGGAGGGTTGGAAGGGTGGTAAGTATTAAGGAGGGTTGGGGGTTGTGGGTATTAAAGAGGGCACATATTGCATGGAGCACTGGGGTGTGTTGCATAAACAATGAATCTTGGAACACTGATAAAATAAAATTAACAAAAAAAACTTTCTCAGAGAAGTGACTTATGTTACTTCTGCTCACATTTCATTGGTCAAGCTAGTCACATAGCCAGCTGACTTCAAGTGGTCAGGGAAGGGCAACTCTGCCAGGTGCTAGGAAGGAGAACCAGAAATTTTGTGAACATTTGTAATGATTACAACACTGCCTTACAAGCTTAAAAAGGAACTGTGGGATTTAGAGGAACTGGATGAGGGAGCAAAATGGGTTGAATTAATTACATTATCCAATGCTATTATGCTTCTTGAAATGCATATAATATTGAAATCATCTCATAGGAACACCTGTGAAAAGGAGTTCTTCATAATTGTTTCTGAATGCTTCTAATAAAATGAGACAATTAGCCTTCTCTAATGTATTAGTTATGATTAGTTTCATCTGCATATGACAGGAAAAAATATAACAGTGGTTGCAATAAGATGCAATTATTTTTCTCTTAGGTAAATGTCTGAATAAGAGTTTCCAGGTCCTCCATGACCATCAAGGACTAGGGTTCTTCTACATACCTTCTGGGTCACCTTCAATGTTTGACTTCCATTTTGTGGTCCAAGTTGCCTGTTTCATCCAGCTTAATCCATCTCATTTCTATGCCAGCTGCTCGGCTTCTCCATAAAAGTTTCACTACCACTTCTAGATATATTGCATTGGCCAGAAATTAGATACCTACAATGAAGGCTAGTCTATGTGGTCTTTATTCTGGATAACCATGTACTCAATTAACAGTTTGGGTCTCCATTTCTGAGTGAGAAGGGGAGAATTGGTACCACGTGACTCTCCATTTTACACACTTTGCCAGGCCTGTGTGGAGGATCTTTCCTTCTGTTTTGGGATTTCCTCCTATTTTTAGCCATGCTAAGAATAGCTAAAATTCTTAGGAATCGGGAACTCCTTGCTCCACATCAAAAATGACTCCCATGGAATACATATATATTTTGGAATCTCTTCTCTAGCCTCTTACTGAAAATGGAATATCACTCTGAAAGGGAATGACATCAATATTGGTTTTGGTGCACTTTATGCCCACTTCCTAGTTTCACTGAACTCACATCTCTTGGTGGGAAGTGATAGCAGGCTGGAGAAGGTTGGGCCAGAACGTTCAGTTGACTATGAGTTTAACTAATAATGTTCTGTGCAGAACTGGGCTCCACGTGGCTCCACGTCTTGCTATAGAATTCCCATGAGATAGTGCATATTGGAGAGCAATAGAGACTCTTTTCCTTTTTGCTTTACTCCCATTGTGGGAGCTGTGAGATGGAACACAGTTTACTACCAAAAGAGAGAAGAGACAAAATTCTGTGGAACTTCTAAAGCAGGCAAGTTGGCAGCTGCACTTGACCCTCTGTTAGACCTGGCACAGATTTCAGGAAACAGTAGAGATCTTTTGCTTCGTACTTTTGTTTTTCATTTGTTCCTTGTTAGGGTCTCTCCACTACATACACCAGATGTTGAACTTACATTATTATTGTGTTGGTAGTAGTAACACAAATTTGAATTGTAGGAGAATGTATTATTCAAGTGGCAGATGAGATAATCCTTGCCAAAGATGCATGAATTAAACATGCAGTAGCCTGGGGCCTGATGGATCTCTGAGTCAGGGAAAGTAAGAGGGTGGTTGGAAAACTGATAGTGGAGATGTCTGAGAATCTAGGATCCACCTTCTGCTGATGATTTGTACTTTAAGATAGAGTAATGATGGAGAATGGGAAGCAACATTCAATACTGAGGATTTTACATTTAATTAGGCATTGGATTATAACCTGATTGAAGTCATAAAAGAGTAAAAACGCTTGTAAGTCAATGCTAAGAGGACAAAAAGCAGAAGTGAACACTGCCCTTATTTCCAAATTCATATTTCAGTTCACTTTCTGCTGTCATCTTTAAATCTCATATGATATTATAAATCCTTTTTGACTATTAAGTAAAATTTATTTTCCTCTGAAGTTTGTTCATATTTTTACTTTATAGATTATATGATAAAATTCAGTATTGATTATTTTATTTTTATATTCCTGACCAAGTCAAATCCTTTTTATATAATTGCATAGCCTTCCCATATCAACAGCTGTATCTGGATGTTCAATAGTCTTCATTTCGGACAAACAAAAACAAATTAAGAAAAGATATTACAACATTTTTATTTATTTTTATTTTTTAAAACATCTTTTATTTTACTTTATTTTTTATTTTAAGACATCTTAAAAAATATTATGTGACACTGTCTGTATGACAAAGAAACATTTGAAAATACATGCTTGTGATAGGATGTCAAATCATCATCTAAAGCTCAAGAGTGTAGAGACTTAACATATTTATTTATCCACAGCTTGATGCTGGTTTTATTTTAAGTAGATGTACATTAATAAAAGATAGCTATTGTTTATGCCAAATTATATCTTTTTCCTTTTTACAGTAGAGAGGCAAAGCAATCTATTATTTTGGATATTTGTTAGTATAGAGAAAACAGATCAGTCATATAATCATATCACTTTGAAAGAAGAATCTTGACAAGAAATTTTGTACCAAAATTGATAGTACACTGTGGATAGCAGATTATAATCTCCAGTGAAGGAAATATGAATAAAAGGCAAACAATATGAAATGATATCAAGCATGATATTCTGCATCCACATTTTTAGCCCTCCACTTTAGGAATGGAAGTGATTTAGGTACATGTACCTGTTAGAAACAGGATGGCATAGCAGATCACTCAACTGACCCTGAAAGGAAATATTAGTAAGTAGATAGACTATGGATGAAACCGTTTATTCCGTTATGAGAGCAAAATATGATTTATATTATGCTCTCCATACATATTTGTCTATGTATGTGAGTTTAAATCATGTGAACGGCATTTTAATACATCTCAAAGTAAGCTAAAAGATACTAAAATTTCAAAAAGGGTCCTGAACAGTAAGATGTAGTTACTTTGCTATCAACATTTCCATGCAGATTTTGTATGAGCAGGAGGAATTACTTGTTCTTAATAAGAACGAACTAAATCTCTTCCCTCCTTTGCTCTCTCTTTTGAATTAATTAGTTTTGGCTTGCCAGAATCACTGTGCAGACCATAAAGAATGGAATGGCTTGGCATGTACCATGTTTTCTCCACTGCATTAATTGAACTGTAAATGAGATTTTGGTCAATAAAATAAAACATGTTGCCCAGAGCACACAAAGAAAAGCGCAAGAGAGATTCAAGTGCTTAGTAATGTGAGGAATGAACATAACATAAAGCTTCTGCCATAAATCAATTCAAATAAAGTGTAGGGTGTACTCCTTGTTGATCTATTCCCATAAACCATTTTACAAATTCTTAGACAGACTAAAGAAAACAAAGTTTTAAGAATTTGATGTGCTTTTCTTCCCCCAGACATAGTTGGTATTCTCTAACACTGCTCTTGGCATAATTCATCATGATTTCAATATCCATGTAGATTTTCCCTTCAATACCCTAGACTCTTAATTATTTGACCTTCTCTCCTCCTACGATTTTGACCAACAACTTTCTCCAACCTCTTGCATTCATGATCACACCTTGGGTCCTAGCATTCCCAGTACATGTGACTCCGTAATTCTCATTTTAAGAATTCCATTTTCAAACTACCACCTCTTATTTTCCCAGCTCACTTCCTCTGGTGCCCTTATTTCAACAATCTCTCTCTCTTTTTCCCCCTTATTGGTGCTTAAAACACAGTGATTTTCAGCTCTGTTCATGTCCTTGTTCATTTCTTTCCAGCTTAAATTTCATTGCCAGTCATAATCACTCCTTTGTGTGTACATTTGATGTCCTTGGCCTCTCTCATTTCCTCATACTCCTCTCATTTCCTCACAGTCACCTCAATGCTGTTTAAATCCCATTCTGCTTACTCTGTGGCAGTAGCAGTCATAGCTCAATGTATCTGGAGGAAAACACTCACCATGGAAGGTTAATCCCATCTGAATTCTTGATTGTAGGCACAGGAAGAATCATAAATGCAGAATTCACATTATATGCCACTTGCCCACTTCATCTTTCTTTTTCCTAGGCAACTGCTTCATACCTCCCCATCCTCTTGAACCCAGAACACTCTTCCCTTTCCTCCATCTCAACTGATAATCTTTCTTATTTCACCATGAAAATAGTACTTCATGAACACTCTACCTCCTTCCTCTGAAACTTCCTGAATTCCTGTCCTTCTGTTTTTCTCCCAAACACTTTCATCTTCTAATGTATGTGTATGTGCATACACATTATCTATCCTCTACCTTCTATCTATCATCTATTTATATTTGTTCTGGTTCCTCCATTACAACGCAGCAAGTTCCATAAGAGTTGAGATTTTTCTTTTTTGTGTATTTGTTTTCACTGCTCTATACCCAGGAGCTAGAACAATATTTGCTATATAGCAGGTACTCAACAATATATATTTAATTAACTAATTAATTCAGTGTGAACAATAATTTGTATATGATAGTCGGAAAAATGATACGTTCAATAGCCTTTTCAGAAAAAATTCAGTTTGCAGTGTGAATCTAGATCAATGGCATCCAAAGGCAGAGATCCGTGTTAAAATTTTAGGACCACCTTGTTGCTGAAGGCGAAGAATAACTTTTGGCTTGTCCATACCTCTGTAAAAAGAAACTCCTGTGCTCTCTTGATGTTTGTTTCTGTGCTGCTTTTTATTCTTGTCCTGGAACAATTTTTTAAAGAAATGTTTCTGGCCAGAAACATACTAACAAATAACATCTCTTTAATTGAACCTTCTTGTCTTTACTGAGGAGGAATTAAATGCTCAGGCTCAGGTTGGTGGCTACTGTGGGACCAGGATCTAGGACCCTTTCCTGTTTATTTTTAACTTGTCTGATTGTAACTGTTCCCTCCATCAAATTTAAGGAAAATTTAGACCCATTTACTGGGGAACTCTAAAGACAGACACAGAAATTCATTCTCAGGGAAGCAATTAGGTGATAATGGCATGTCCCTATTTGGGTGATGGCAGGGACAACATCTTTCTGGTACACCAAATCAGTGGTCAGCTATAACAGATTAAGACTTTTTATTATACAAATGAAACAGAACTTATGAAAAGTATGACTATTTTTTCTTAAATCATCAACCTTGCTGTGACACTCACCTTATAATTTGCTCTTCTCTTATTCACAAAATTTTCATTAGTTCTGTTGTTCTCTTTCTCATCCTCGCTCCGGACTACTTGTGTTTGTGCACATTAACTCAGAGTCAACCTCTTGTTGTCTGGAGCTGTCCTTATTTCTACTCATCTTGAAAGGTTTTGGTGCCTGAGGTATCGTTTGCTGGAGGGTTTTGTAAATCTCAGGCTTGCTTTCAGAGGTATAAAACAATGCTCTCTTGAATATTTATTTCTTCCAAATGGCATTATTCCTCGTATTGACACATACTAATGAAAGAATCTGCAATAGTTAGATTCATTATCTCCATACTAGATAAATGAAGAAATTCTTTCTAAAAGTCTTTCAGTGCTCAGACGTCACTTGATTTCCAACTGTTTCATTCTGTCTGCCTTCAGCTCCTAGAGCTGTCGCATGCTGTAACATGTCTCCGCCTTTATGCTAAGAAGAATTCTCCTATCTCTGTTTCTACTGAGCTCTATACTCTCTTTCATCCTTCCTCTCTGTTATATCTGATTTGGAACACTCATCTCCGCAACTTAAATTGTTAGCAGCATAGACTTTCCAGAGGTCCAAATCCTCTGTAGTACCAATCAATTTATGGGAGAGCTCAGGAGAGCCTTCCGTCTTGTAAAACTAGCTGTGTGTGTGTGTGTGTGTGTGTGTGTGTGCACAAGCAAGATTAAAAAAAAAAAAAAAAGCCACACAGTTTCAGAGATATCAACTGCAAAACTTTCATTAAAATAATTCCCCAAGATTATTTAATCCAACCCACGTCTCGCTGCAGGATCCTAAAGCTCAGGGTAGCCTTTTCCATCTTGAGTCTTACTCATAGGGTTCTCACCACCCCAGTGGCTTCCTGCTAGCTCTTTCATATGGGCCTTCTGGCTAAGAAGTACTTTGCCTCTCTGCTTCCTTCACTTTTTACATTTAAACCTCCAGATTTTTAAGTTCATCTCGCCACGAAGACTTTTCCATCTTCTAAGGGGACAATTAGCTAATTTGTCACCAAGCAACTCATTTGTGCTAATAAAAGGAAGCCCCAGAAGACAGATTCTTGTACCCAGGGCCCTGAAGCCCTAGTTGAGTAACAAGTGCACTTTCCTGGAAATCTTTTAGCCATAGTGTGCTACTTTTGTAGTCAAAACTATAGATTTAACTAATAGTAAAATTAACAAATTTTAATATATATTGAGCATTTCTTAACTGCCCAACTCTCTGTTAAATGCTTTGTGTCCTTTTTCCTATTCTTCAGAGTTACTCTGGAGGGAAAACAGTTGTTCTAAACCTAATTTTACTAATGAAAACTGAGATTAAGGCCATTAAGCAACTTGCCCAAGGTCACACAGCAAGTTTGACATAACATATCTTTTAATCTCCACAATTACATACTTGGCTGATGTAGAGAATTTAAATAATTTGGCATGTATCACAAGACCAGTGTGTAACAGATTCAGTTCTCAAAGTCTCTCTTCTGACTGAAGATCCTTTGGATTCTTTTACGATATCTATATTTTTATTACATCATACTAACCTTGTAGAAAGCAATAGACCCCTTGAAAGATGAGACGGTGGTATCATTATCTAATGTCACAATAACGCTGTGTAACACTCAACACAACACTTCAGCGACATGCACGATAAATGTTGATTTGGCTCATGAGTCTTGAGGGGTTTGGTTGATCTGGCTGGTTTGTCTCACTTGTCCACAGTCAGCTGCGGGTCATCTAAGCTGCTCTGCTCATCCTGCCTAGGCTAGCCCATGTATCTGGAGGTTGGCTGGCTGTTAGCAGATTTAAATAATCTCATCTGGAATGCCTGTACTGGCTCTCATTATCTATTAGGCCTGGAAATATTCCCATGAAAACCTTAGTAGAGCAAGGAGCAGGAAAGTCCAGTCATGCAAGCACTTTTCAACCTTCTGCTTATATCACATTTGCTAAAATCTGTTAGCCAAACCAACTTAGGTGGCTAAATCCAGAGTTAGAGTGGGAGAACCCTAAAAGTTTATGGTGAAGGTCATGCATACCTAGAAGAGAGAACGCTTGGGTCATTTTTTGAGAACTAACACAAAGGTCTAACAAAGTTTTAGCAGAAACAGAAAAGGAACTCAGGAGTCCTCTGAGGATTTCTCCTCAAATAATTTACATGCTAAAAAAAGTAACATTTTCTTTGCCATTTTGTCACAGCTTAATGTATTTCACATATATTGCCTAGTACATTCAAGCTGTAGGAGCCAACATTTACTAAAAATTGAACGTGTGATCTTTGGTGACATAAATGCATTTGTGCTCTTAATTATGGACCATAAAATACACATCAAATTTGAATAGTACCAAAGCAATGCTGCCTGAATTTGTAATTCTCTTTCAAATAGAGAGTTGGCCCAACTCACTGTCTAGTGATTTCATGGTTTAGAAGTTTGTTTTCTCGAATTTAATGCAGCTGTTCTCTCTGAATGAAGGTCCATGGGGAAAGGTGGATAAATACAGAAAGCTTCTGAAAGCCATCCCAGATCTCTCAAAGTCAGCCCTGTGCTTAATGTCTGGGTCAGAAGTATAACAAAGTTAGTCTTGGTAATTGTTGATGAGTTTTCAGAGACTCATTATCAATACTCACAACCTGGTTTCAGTCCAGTTGAGCTTTATAAAGCTAAATTCTAAGCAGAATCAAAATGCATGAGAATAGAAAGCTCAGCCTAAAGACTGATGCTTAACAACCAGTGATAGGTAAGGTATTTGTAGGACAAATTAGCAGTGTTTTATTTCTTTGATTTAGCAAAACACAAAGACATGCAATACCAGTCAGTTTTTTTCCTCTTAATTCGCAGGCACATAACAGTAAAGCAAGAACATATAAGTGAAGTGCTCTGAAGTTATATAAAATATCCAGCCCTGCTGTGCAAATCACTTGCACAAACCACTAGTTCTAAGAAGTTTTATTTCCCCACAATAATATCACGGATTATATTCCCATCTGTCACAACTGTTCTGCGTATCCTCATTTCTATTTATTTCTTCTTCCCTCTTAATCCTTCATGTCACTTGAGAGATAGTCTTCCAATGGACATTGTGTCAATATCTGAAAGGAGTCTAAGCTTCAAATATATGTGGGTGGTAGAGGGGCATCTGAGGAATGGGGAGAGCAAGGCATCTTAGGAAGAAAAATTCACCTTTTTAATACCACCCACATTCACTATTTTCCATGTTTGGCCTTTAGGCCTTTCATTACTATTGATTTCAAACAATATTAAGTAAAAAATGTCTTTGATTATAAATTCTTACCATATGCTTTTCTCTTTTACCCATATTTTGGTTCACCTCCAATATTTATTTAGATTAGAATTATCAGAGCTAGATCTAGAGCTAGAGCTAGAAAGGCAGAGACAGAAGGGACAGGAGTTCAGAAGCCCAGGGTTAATTGGGGGGAAGAAGCCACAGAAGTTAGTGATGGATCATAAATGAGGAGTCATGAAAAAAAGGAAGGAATCAGATATGCTTCCTCACTTTCTAAAATAGACAAAGGGAGCAACACTTGGGTGGCTCAGACAGTAAAGTGCCTGTGTTCAGCTCAGGTCATGATCTCAGGGTCTGCTTCTCCCTCTCCCTCTGCTGTTCCCCTGCTTGTGCTGTGTCTCAAATAAATAAGTAAAATCTTTAAAAAGAAATAAAATAAGCAAAGGGAATGATAGAAATATCACTTATGGAGATACGAGAAAATATAGGAGGGGTGGGTTTTGAAGAGAATACCAAGTTTAAGATATGTTTGATTTAAGATGACTTCAGATCATTCAAATGGAAATGTGAAAAAGGGATATTAGATACTAATATCTGGAGCCAGATGTAAGTGCTGAATCCTACAGTGGTGTACCTACCTACCCAGCAATCCCTCTTCTATATAGAAGGAGATTATTTTTAGTAGTAATTCTGATATAAAACAGATAATAAAAATAACCAAAAAATACCAAAAAACTCATTTTATCGAGTGTTTGTATTCAGTAAAAATAATTAAACATTCTAGTGCACAAAAAGAAACACTTTTTATTTATATTAAATTATATAATTTAGTTTATATTAAATTATATTTTTATATAATTTTTAATTATATAATTTTTTAATTATATTAATGCATTTTTTGAAACAAAGGGGAATAAATTATATCTACCTATTGTTTTGTTACCATAATGGGTAATAATATTACAGTTTTTTTTAAAGATTTTATTTATTTATATGATAGAGAGAGATCACAAGCAGAGAGAGGAAGGGAAGCAGGCTCCCCACCCAGCAGAGAGCCCAAGGCGGGGCTCGATCCCAGGACTCTGGGATCATGACCTGAGCTGAAGGCAGAGGCTTTAACCCACTCAGCCACCCAGGTGCCCCACAGTGTTTGTTTTTGAGACTTCTTTAAGTTTATCAATGATCTTATGAAAATATGTGTTTCTATCACATATTTTTCACTTGAGAATAGGATGGGGGAAATGTATCAATGTATCTTCTTCCCTAAATGACTTATTCATTTTAATTTCACAAAGTTTCTTTCACATGAAGTAAAAGATAAAAAAAGAAGACCTTAAACATAATGGTAAGTTTGGGACAGATTCATAAAAATCCCATTTCATAATAAATTCTAGAAATTACAATAATGTTTATGTCTTTGTTTTTTTCAAGACCAATTCCAGTAGTTTTTACCTATTTCCGCAGTTGAAAAACTGCAAGTACAAATTAAAACGTCAAGTAGTCGCATAGAATGACAACTAAAATAACTCAATTTCTGTTTCTTTATCTTTACAATTACTATGCTATCATTGGGTATTTGGAATCTGTTATTAAAATAAAAAACATATAGTACCTTTGGATTCGGACAGTGTACATGAATTGAGCTCAAACTATATTTAACCTTTATTAAATTACTCTTGAAACTGATGTGTGTAGGTGAATCCAAGTAAATCAGGGGCTGAGTGTATATCTAAGAGTTTCCACAGTTAATTTCCATTAGAATATTGTTTATTAAATAGTATGAAATTAAAATGTATTAGTTTGAAGTTGACGTATGTATTATCAAAACTCAACAATAATCACAGCAGTTTTTTAGAACTTTATCAAGATTCCCCCCTCCCCCCCAAGGGAGGAGTAGTTCATCATTTTACTATTTAAAATTTCCAACAAATGGTGATAATAAATAACAGACTGACTTTTATTCCATTTTGATATTATTTTGAATTATCTACAGGTGATACCTCTCTTTATTGCCTCTAGTGGTGCACTCTCTGCCACTCCAGTTTTGGTATGTCACGGGGTCGCTAATATAAATTTGGGAATTAACAAACTTTGGATAGTATTTAAAATCATGAGTGTCACAGAAAATTTTCAAGGATTTTTTTGGTAAAAACAAAAGTAGCACAGGACAGAATTGTGGGGATCTCCAAATAGGAAGATGGAGGAGGAGACCAGGAAAAAGTGACTGGGGAATTAAAAAAAAAAAAAAAAATCAAGAGAGAGGGTATCACTGAAACAAATTAAATAGCGTATTTCAAGAAGGTAGAAGTGTTCATCTCTGTGAGAATCAGCTGAGATATCTAATAAAAGGATTGTTGAAAAAGGAACCATAAGTTTACAACATGGAAGCAACTGTTGACCTTAGGAAGAACAGTGTCATTAAAATATTGGAATTAAAATGGACTTAGTATAAATGAGTTGTAGAGTATGGTTGGATACCTAGAATTCCCAGTGAATTAACAAAATGGAAAATGATGAAAACAGGTAACTCTTGTTCATTTAATGATGCTCACACAGGAAATCAACATATAAAATTTCATAGCTTTGTCACGCTGTAATGTCAATTAGAAAATAAAATGAAAAAGTCTAATAACAACTACCCAATTAACTACCTGAGTATGAAACTAGCAAGAAATATGCAATACATGTATAAAGAGATATATAAAACTTAACTGAAAGACATAAAAAAAGACTAGAACAAATGGGGCAAAATATTATATTCTTGGATGGGAAAGCATAATGTCATAAAGTTCTTAAGTCTCTTCAAATTAATCTATAAGCTCAAAGCAATCTAACTCCAACTCCTAACAGGATTTTTTTTCCTAACAAAATGATTCTGAAGTACATCCAGAACATAAAATATGGAAAATAGCCATTACATATCTGAATGATACAATCTTAAGGGACATGCCCCTAGCAGATATCAATTTATACTATAAAGCTACTATAATAAAAAATGGGTTTATTGGCACAGGAATAATAAAATTGACCAGTGGAACATAATAAAGGCTTTGGGAAGAGACTTAATATATCTGTGGAAATTTAATGTATGGTTAGGTGAGTCCTTCAAATCAGTGCTGAAAGGAAAGTATGCCCAACACCGCAGGAGCACTACCTTACATCTTCTTGGCCTGACCTCTGATTCCAGCCCAACTTCTCGTGCACTATTCCGCACAGGTTTTGACCTTATATTGGCTCCTTTTTTTTTTTTTTTTTTTTTTTAAAGTGTGTGCTGAGTATCTGATTCCTCTCCTGAGTCTTCTAGGATAGTCCTACCTGAGTGCAGATGATCTTGATCCATGCCACATGAAAAGGGATGGGAGCCAATGAATGATTGCCTCTCTTTTTTGACTTTCCAGTGGAGGTTTTGAGTCACATGTTGCAAAGCACCTGAGTATGTCCCTCACTACGTAACCTAGTCACCTCATCACCTGAAGCTGTGGCACTACTTAAGGCTTGAGTTGGCTTTCAGTCCTCTGTTGACTCCCACCCCCCCACTCCTCCTCCTCACATAAACAAAGACAAATGTAACAATAAAACCAAGGAAAAATATAAATGTATTTGAAAATAGTAAAAGTATGAAGTGGATGCTCTGTCTTTCCATTTTTTTCCTGTGTATTTCTGTGTTTTTCTCTTTGTTATTTGTTCAATAATCCAGATATTTGTCAAAAGATCATGTTTGCTAAATGTGCTTTCCCATTTTCAGTGTCGTTACAGATTTCTTCTTTTCTATACATCTTCCTGGTATTGCAGTTGGATTTTGGGTAGACATGGAAATAAACGCACGAATTTAGTGTGTCACCTGGATCCACAATGTTTTCAATTTTGCATTAACTAATATGGTTGATTTTATATTAACTTGTATCTTGTTAATGTCATAGAACTGTATTAAAAAGACTAATTTGAGAGTCTCTGACAAGTAAAATTATAACAAACCATGACAATTTCTATTCACTAATTAAGCTATTCTCAATTGTCCCATTGAGATAAAAATGTCATCTGATGTTGCACTGTCTTTATTACAGCATTTTAGAGCTGGAAGGCCCTATGAGATTGTTGAGTCCCTGGATATCCAATGTATAGCTCGCTGACCAAATTAATCTATGTTGTCTTTCCTGGGGCTTCCCTGAGAGTCTTTCTATTTTTAAAAATTACATGAATTAACATTCATGGGCTGTTAGGCTAGGAATTCCTAACCATCTACCTATATCAACCATTTAAAATTGCTTAATGCAAGGCTGAATTAAATAGTAAGTAGTAATTATTGTGTGCTTTATTTTAATTCAATAGAATTTTATAAAGAATTTATGAAAAAAATAAGTAAATAAGTAGGCATATGCATTTTGTTGATCTTTTAACTATGTATTATGTCTCTGCTAGACATATATAATCTAGGCTCATCATTTATATGTTATAATATGATCTGCCTTTACATAGATAGCTGTTTGAGTGCTCACCATCAAATATTTTTTTTTAAATAATCCAAACCCTTCGTTTAAAATATGTCAATGTTGTGGACTTGAGAGCAAAAGATTTTCCCCAGATTTCACTTACAGAACTGTTCAGAAGTCCTCATATTCTAATTCAAAAAATTTAATTGGAAAATTTGATTTCTTTGTTTTATTTATCTGGAAGTAGATAATTTTTAGTGCCAAGTGAGTGGTATGTAATTAAAAGGGGACAAGCATAGGACAATTTAGGCTACATGATTTTTACAAAAGTTTTTAAGCAGGAAAGAATGTCCAATGGAAAAAAGACAACCTCTTCAATAAATGGTGTTGGGAAAATTGGACAGTTACATGCAGAAAAATGAAATTGGACCATTTCCTTACACCACGCACAAAAATAGACTCAAAATGGATGAAGGACCTCAGTGTGAGAAAGGAATCCATCAAAATCCTTGAGGAGAACACAGGCAGCAAACTCTTCGACCTCAGCCACAGCAACATCTTCCTAGGAACATCGCCAAAGGCAAGGGAAGCAAGGGCAAAAATGAACTATTGGGATTTCATAAGATCAAAAGCTTTTGCACAGCAAAGGAAACAGTTAGCAAAACCAAAAGACAGCTGACAGAATGGGAGAAGATATTTGTAAACGACATATCAGATAAAAGGCTAGTGTCCAAAATTTATAAAGAACTTAGCAGACTCAACACCCAAAGAACAAATAATCCAATCAAGAAATGGGCAGAGGACATGAACAGACGTTTCTGCAAAGAAGACATCCAGATGGCCAACAGACACATGAAAAAGTGTTCCATATCACTCAGCATCAGGGAAATACAAATCAAAACCACAATGAGATATCACCTCACACCAGTCAGAATGGCTAAAATTAACAAGTCAGGAAATGACAGATGCTGGCGAGGATGCGGAGAAAGAGGAACCCTCCTACACTGTTGGTGGGAATGCAAGCTGGTGCAACCACTCTGGAAAACAGCATGGAGGTTCCTCAAAATGTTGAAAATAGAACTACCCTATGACCCAGCAGTTGCACTACTGGGTATTTACCCTAAAGAAACAAACATAGTGATCTGAAGGGGCACGTGCACCCGAATGTTTATAGCAGCAATGTCTACAATAGCCAAACTATGGAAAGAACCTAGATGTCCATCAACAGATGAATGGATAAAGAAGATGTGGTATATATACACAATGGATTACTATGCAGTCGTCAAAAGAAATGAAATCTAGCCATTTGCGACGACGTGGATGGAACTAGAGGGTATCATGCTTAGCGAAATAAGTCAAGAGGAGAAAGACAACTATCGTATGATCTCCCTGATATGAGGAAGTGGAGATGCAACATGAGGGGTTAAGGAGGTAGGAGAAGAATAAATGAAACAAGATGGGATTGGGAGGGAGACAAACCATAAGTGACTCTTAATCTCACAAAACAAACTGAGGGTTGCTGGGGGGAGGGGGGTTGGGAGAAGGGGGTGGGGTTATGGACATTGGGGAAGGTATGTGCTATGGTGAGTGCTGTGAAGTGTGTAAACTTGGCGATTCACAGGCCTGTACCCCGGGGATAAAAATATATGTTTATAAAAAATAAAAAAGTTAAAAAAAAGTAATTGCAAAAAAAAATCAAAATAATTACAGATGCAAAAGAATTTACAAGGACCGTACAGACAGGTACTCTGTGCCCTTTCCTCATTTTCCTCCAATGACTACTTCTTACATAGACAGAGTACAATATCAAAACCAGGAAATTGACATTCACAAATCATGTATTTATAGTTCTGTGTCATTTTATCAGATGTGCATATTGATTAACTACCACTGCAATCAAGGCAGAGAACTATTCCCTCATGACAAAGGTCTTCTGTATATTACCCCTTTACATTCATCCCCCATCCTTCTCTCCATCTTCCTCTGACCATCCCTAACCCCTAATACCCACTAATCTGTTCTCCATAGCCATCATTTTATCATTTTAAGAATGTTACTGAAATGGAATAATACAAGACATGATCTTTTGAGATTGGCTTTTTAATTTCAGTATGTACTTGAGAACCATCCAAGTTGTTGCATGTATCAGTAGTTCCTTTTATTTGTTTTTTATTGCTTTGTATGGTTCATCTTTCTATCGCATGGTATGGTTGTATCACTGTTTGTTTAACCATTCACTCACTGAAGGGGATAAATGGCAGGAGTGAGATATGTGTGGCATATGTATGTTTCACTTTTTTTTTTTTTTTTAAAGAATTCTTCTGTTTTCCCTTTTATATCCCCACAAGCAATGTAGGAGAAATTCAGTTTCTCAGAATCCTTGCCAATATTTGGTATTGTTACTATTTTTTTCTTTACTTGTTTTGATAGGGGTGTATTTCATTGTAGTCATAACTCATATTGCATTTCCCTAGTGGCTAGTGATGTAGAAAATTTTTTCTTATTTTCATTTGCCATCCATAGATCCTCTCCTGGGAAATGTTTCTTTATATCTTTTGCATGTTTTCTAATTGGATTGTTTATTTTTATTTACTGTTGAGTTTTGAGAGTTCTTTATGAATTCTAGAGATGAATCCTTTGTCAGACGTAGTTTATCAATATCTTCTCTTACTATGTGGGTTCTTACAAACTATATCTTATACTCTTACATATTGTGGGCTGCTATGGTTTTTAGGGCTTCCACTAGGTCTCTGTTGATATCATGCTGGTTGAGAGGCATATGGGTGCCTTGTTTTTGTTCCCCATGTAGCCTCCCATGACACTGGTTGGGGTGGCCTCTTTCCTGCTGGGTAGTAATAAAAGTCCAAACTCTCCGTTACTTTTTCTCTGATGCCACCCTACCATGCAAGGGGTAGGACACCTCACTACCATCAGGTGGGGTTAGAAGTCCAGGCGCTCCATGTGGTCTTCCCCTAACACCATGGATCTGGCACTTCAGTACTACTCAGGAGGCTTGAAAGTCCCAGTCTTTACTTGGCCTTTGCTGGCACCACTATGGTAGAGGGATTATAACGCTTCGTTTTAACCTGGAGAAGGAGATGTCTAGTTTAGTGGCAGGTGTGGTGGAGCCAGAGTATTTCTAGTGTATTTGGTTGAAGTAAGACAATTATTGTCTAGAAGTTTTCTGTTTCTTCTAAGCTTCCTGTTTACTGGTTTCTTGAATAGTGAGAGCAGGCTTTCCTGGGGCTCCTTTCTGTCTACGTCTATTGGCGTTTCCAGGTGCCCATGTCTCGAGCTCTTAGTCTTGGATATATGAGGCAGAAAGAAAACAGAGTTTACTGCTGTGTTGTTCTTTGAGTACCCAGGTTCTTAGCTCATCTGTCTTTTTCTCTTCATTGTTCAGAATCTTCACAGGTCCATTTTATATATAATGTCCAGGGCTTTTAGAAGGAAGCAGAAGTCTTACATGATTTATTTGAATGAACAGTTCAGAAAATAACAACACAGTAGGGATCATTTCTGTACTTAAAATGTTGTAGCTGTTTCTCTTTGCTAATACCGTTGCCCAAATAATTACAAGTGGGGGGAGAAAAAAACAACAAGCAGAATCCAAAGTGAGATATCCGATAACTTTATGTACTGTATGGTGACAAACATAACACAATTTTTAAAAAAAAGGGAAAAAATAAACACATTAACAGCCCATGATAGGACTGAGCAGACAGGAATTTCCAACCCTTTCTTACTGGTTAGAAATATAAATACTCACTTTTACATCCTTTTCTATAGCTCAGTTCTGGTTAATATGACATAATGGGGCCTTCTGGGAAAGCTTGTTTTCTTGCTAATAGAAGCCAGTTAAGGAGAGTTTTACCTATTTTTCCCTTCCTTCCTTCTTTCTTCCCTTCCCTCTTTCTTTCCTCCCTCTCCACCTTCCTCCTTTCCTCCCACCTCTTCCTCCCTCTCTCTCTCTCCTTCTGTCCTTCCTTCCCTTAATCCTTCGTTTTTCCCTGATGGGGAGGAATAAGCCATGGTAGCACAGGGAAAGGTAAAAAAATTATAGAAATTCCATACTTTATATCAGTGATTTATTATCTTTCCCTGTAAAATCTCAGATAATAATATTTTAGGCATTGTGGGCTATTCCGTCTCTGTCATACATACCAGTTCTCCTGTTCTATCATGAAGGCATCCATACACAACATTTGAATGAATGATTATGGCTGTGTTCCAATAAAACTTTATTTACTAAAATAGACAGTGAATAAAATTTGGCCAATGGGATGTAGTTTTCCAATCCCTGCTTTATATCATTCAGCAACTGAACAACAGTTGGTAACTGCATAAGTCTATACTTCTTGTTATGGGAGAAAAATTAGGTTGTATTTGTTTAAGTCATTGTAGTTGGGATTTTTTTTTTTAACTTGTAGATGAACATATTGCTGATCCAAAGCCTATATGCAATATCTCCAAATTTCCCACTAGAGTTCTTGTGAAGATAAGAAAATATTGAAATTCACAGCGCAGAAGATTAAAAGCAACATTTCCAAAGCATTGCATTAAACAAATGATGGCCCACTTAAGCATTTTTCCCTTCAAGAAAATAGCAGCATCTCTCAGGAATAAGATGGAAATATATTTTGTCCTCATCTGTCCCTTTTTCCCTATCCAGGTAATCTTAAGTAATTCATAAAACCAGACCACTATAATTTTGTAACATGGATACACTAACTGTGATAATTTGGGTTCTCTTTCTATCCTTGCTTTCTCCCATTCAGAAACACACAGACACAAAACTTATCTGTCCAGTGGAGAATTATAATTTTCAGGAGGTAATAGGACAACAAGTGAAGTGATGTTGAGGGTTTCTGAAAGAAGGCTTGGTGTTTGCTTCTTCCATTCTGGGGATGGAGTGCAGTTTCTAAATGTAACAAACTCTAATTAAAGACCATAGCATTACCCAAACCATGATATGGAGCTTTACATTAACCAAGTGAGCAAACACACGTGTGTGTGTGTGTGTGTGTGTGTGTATTTATTTATTATTAACATATAATGTGTTATTAGCCCCAGGGATACAGGTCTGCGATTCATCAGGCTTACACACTTCACAGCACTCACCATAGCATATACCCTCCCCAATGTCTATAACCCAACCAACTTCTCTTTACCCCCTCCCCTCAGCAACCTTTTTTTTTTGTGTGAGATTAAGAGTCTCTTATGCTTTGTCTCCTTCCCAGTCCCATCTTGTTTCATTTTTTCCTTCCCTATCCCCCAAACCCCCCACATTGCCTCTCAAATTTCTCATATCAGGGAGATCATATGATAATTGTGTTTCTCTGACTGACTTATTTTGCTCAGCATATTACCCTCTAGTTCCATCCACGTCATTGTGAATGGCAAGATTTCATTTCTTTTGGTGGCTGCATAGTATTCCATCGTGTGTGTGTGTGTGTGTGTGTGTGTGTGTGTGTGTGACATCTTCTTTATTCATTCATGTGTTGATGGACATCTAGGTTCTTTCCATAGTTTGGCTATTGTGGACATTGATGCTATAAACATTTGGGTGCACATGCCCCTTTGGATCACTACATTTGTATTTTTATGGTAAATACCCAGTAGTACAATTGCTGGCTCATAGGGTAGTGCTATTTTCTAGTTTTTGAGGAACATCCATGTTGGAGCAAAAACATTTTTAAGAGTCTAATAATAGTTAATGTAGATAAGATTACAGTAAGATTGCCACATTATTTAGAAGTATAAATTGACATCATTTTTTAAAAATTGCTAATAAGTATCAAAAATTTTGAAAGAGTCCACAGGTTTTAATCCATTTATTCTGCTTGTAGGAAAATTACTTATGAAAATAATCACTCTGCAAACAAAGCTTTAAATATAAAGAGACTGTAACAGTAGTTTCAACATGAAAAACATGGAAATTACATATTCAATAGTAAACAAATGACTAAATACTATATATACATGAAAAGGAATTTCTTGAGACCACTCAAAAAATTTTTCAGTAACAAAGGGAATGCTTAAAGTATGATGTTAAATGGAAAAAGCAAAACTTAGACCTGTGGTAGGAATATGTTCTGCTTTTGCATTAACATATTTGTGTGTTCTTGCCCTAACTTTTGTTTTTGTTCTACTGTGACTACAGTGTCAGACTCATTCATCTATATTTTTCTACATATTTTTTTAATAAACACCTATGTACCTATCTACACAAAAGAAAGATAAGAAGGAATTTTAGCCATGCCTTAGCAGAGTCTGTTGTTGGGATTACACATGGTCTTCATTTCTTTCCTTAGGACTTCTGTTTTCTTAATTTTAGGTAAGGAGTAGACATCAGGAACATAATTTTAACTTAACTTAAAAGCAATTTGGCACATATGAAAAATAAAGCTTGTTATCCATAAGAAGTCTCCAGTCTATTTTTGTGTCTCATAGAGAGTTAAACATTTTTATTCACAGAGAACAAGTATTTGGTTTGTACTCTGTTATCTTAGAACTCTTCTTTTAATTCAACATCTTTCTTTTCTCAGATTTTAAGGTCAGGGGAGGGAGAAGTGAGAAAAGCTTCCCCTTGATATAACTTTCTCTCCATCAAGTTTTAAAAATATCCCAATATCATCCATAATAGATGTGTTCTTTAGAATCACACATACTGAAGTGTTGCTTCGCACTCTAGCCTATTACTTCTCCCAAACAATTTCATGAATAGATCCATAGAATAAGAGTTAAAAACCTAAGTAGATTTTAAAGAAAAGGATTTAAAAACCTTAGTTCTGCCGTCTTTGGAAGTAGTACATTCATGTATTCCCTCATTCCCTCATTAACTAAAAATACTTTTAAAATAAATATGAACTTCCATTTTATGGCAGCGAAGGATGATATGAAGTTGAAATAAATATACTCTCAGTATAACTTACAACCTAGGACTAGAGAAAAGATATGTGAATGAATAAACAGAATACAATTAGACAATGAAACACATAGCAGAAGAAAAATAATAAAATGCTGACCCCAACACCAAACACAAAAATTAACTAAAAATGGATCAAAGATCTAAACGTAAGATTTAAAATTATAAAACTCTTGGAAGAGAACATAGCGAGAGCTTCATGACATTGGATTTAACAGTAATGTCTTAGATATGACACCAAAGGCACAGGCAACAATTAAAAAGAGACAAATTTGACTTCAAGAAATTTTAAAAATTATGCATCAAAAGAGTAAAAAAGCAGGCCATAGAATCAGAGAATATACTTGCAAATCATATACCTGATACCTGATAGGGACTAATATACATAATATATAAAGGACTTCTAAGCTGTTTTAACAGCAAAAATCACAACCAACCAATTTAAAAATGGGGAAAGGACTTGAATAGACATTTCTCCAAAGATATACACATGACCAATAACCACATGAACAAATACTTGGCTTCATTAATTATTAGGGAAATGTAAACCAAAACTGCAATGAGACATCACCTCGCACCTATTAGGATGCCTACTCTCAAAGATCCCTAGAAAATAACAAGTGTTAGTGAGGATGTAGAGAAATTGGAAGCCTTGTGAATTAGTGGTGGGAATGCATATTGGTGCAACTACTACAGAAAACAGTACTATGATTCCTCAAAAAATTAGAAATAGAATTACTATGTGATCCAGCAATTCTCCATCTGGTTATAGACTCCTAAAAATTGAAAGCAGGGTCTCAAAGAGGTATTTGTATACCCATGTACATAGCAGCATTATGCATAATAGCTAAAATGTAGAAGGAACCCAGAGAGTGCATTGGTGGATAAATGGGTAAACAAAATGTGGTCTATATAGTTGTATATGTGCAGTGGGATATTATTCATTGTTGAAAAGGAAGAGAATGCTGACACAGGCTACAGCATGGAAGAACCTTGAAGACGTGGTTAAGAGAAATGTGCTAGATGCAAAAAGACAAATAGTATGTGATTCCATGTATACAGGGTACTTAGAGTAGTCAAAATCAAAATCCTAGAGACATAAAGTAGAATGCTTGTTGCCAGATGCAAGTTGGAGGCAGAATGGGCATATTTGTTGAATGGGTTTAAATTTTAGTTTTACAAGATGAGACAAGGACCTGGATGGTGGTGATAGTTGTACAAGACCGTGAATGAATTTAGTAACATTGAACTGTACACTTAAAAGTGGTTAAGTTGGTTGGGGTGTTTAGGTGACTTCGTCAGTTGAGTGACCAATTCTTGGTGAGACTGTGAGATCGAGCCCTGGGGCAGGCTCTATGCGGAGAGTGGAGTCTGCTTGAGAGGTTCTTTCCCTTCCTCTCTGTTCCTTCCCCACTCATACTCTCTCTCTCAGATAAATAAATACAAATCTTTTAAAAATGGTTAAGATTATACTATGTATGTTTTATTAAAATAAAAAATAACAGATAAAAATTTATAACACCTTCAGAGAAAGTTCCAAATGAATATATGTTCGAACCTCTAGAATAAAAAATCTCTTTAATACAAAATTAGGAAAAATGAATGATTTCAAGTAAGCTAATCTTTAATAAAAAGTAAGACATTTCAGTACCTTATTATGAGATCATCTAAAAAAAGTAGATTGTAGGGATGCCTTGGTGGCACAGTTGATTAAGCATCTGACTTTGCCTTAGGTCATGATCCCAGGGTCCTGGGATCAAGTCCTACATGGGGCTCCTTGCTTAGTGGGAAGCCTGCTTTTCCTTCTGGCCTGCCATTCCCCCTGCTTGTGCACATCCTTTCTCTCTTAGTCAAGTAAAATTAAATAAAATCTTTAAAAACATAAAATAAAAGAAATTTTAAAAGTAGACTGCAGTAGCTCAAAGAGGTACATTATTTGCTATACAAATATCAAAACGGATCACAGGGCTCCCTTTTTCTTGCACATCAAAATCTTCAACACCATTTAACTCCTTCTCCCTTCAAATGGCAAAATAAAATATCTGGTCAAAGTGTGAGAGTATATAAAAATCTTATTTTTTAGCACTATCCTGTATTAGTGTCAAATGTGTATAAATATAAAAGAAGAAATTGAACAGGATTACTAGTAAGATGGAAATGTAGCTGAGACCAGTGGAAATTGCTGATTTTGGATGTTTTTGACTTATAAACATGACAGTTTCACATGGTTTATTTTGATAGATATATGAAAACTTAAAGAAAAAATAAAAAAAAAAAGACATCTCTAAAAGAGATGCCTGACTGTGAAGTGTACTGAATTAATGGAATCTATTTTTTTTTAAATCTGTTGATATGTAACTGGGGCTCCACAATCATAATATTTATATCCAAACAACTTTTGTATTTTTCTTGAATTAGAGAAGGCAGAGTCCACTATACAACTTACCATGTATAACACCTTTCAAACTCTTTACACCACTTATAATTAACCAGACATTTTTAGGCATAGAAACAGTTAATAACTACTAAAACTGATGGAGCTTTTCTTTGATGAATATGGATATTTTGAATTCTATTATGGATCACCATATTTATCCAATAGGCTTGTAATTTTACTGGGAATATTATAATAACATGCTTATTTCTGTATTATATTGTTACTTAGCTTATCCTAGCTCTTGGAAAACTTGACTGTAAACTAGAGTGGTTTAAATTCCTATCCATTTTCATGATTACATAACAGACTTATTTTATGCTGACCATATGTGGGGGAATACATGGATCCATTTGGGAAATAGCAGTGGTTTACTCTTCTTAATATAACAAAACTACTCCAGCTCTTTGAAGAATACTGGTAGAATTTTGATAGGAATGGCATTAAAAGTATAGATTGCTCTAGGCAGTATAGACATTTTAACAATGTTTATTCTTCCGATCCAAGAGCATGAATGGTCTTCCATCTTTTTGTGTCTTCTTAAATTTCTTTCATGAGTGTTCTGTAGTTCCTCAAGTACAGATCCTTTACCTCTTTGGTTAGGTTTATTCCCAGGTATCTTATGGTTCTTGGTGCTATAGTAAATGGAATCGATTCTCTAATTTCCCTTTCCTTTTTCATTGTTAGTATATCCATCAGAAAGGATGAATACCCAGCTTTTGTAGCAACATGACCAGGACTGGAAGAAATTATGCTGAGTGAAATAAGTCAAGCAGAGAGAGTCAATTATCATATGGTTTCACTTATTTGTGGAGCGTAACAAATATCATGGAGGACAAGGGGTGTTAGAGAGGAGAAGGGAGTTGGGGTAAATTGGAAGGGGAGGTGAATCATGAGAGACTATGGACTCTGAAAAACAATTTGAGGTGTTTGAAGTGGTGAGGGGGTGGGAGGTCAGGGTACCAGGTGGTGGGTATTATAGAGGGCATGGATTGCATGGAGCACTGGGTGTGGTGAAGAAATAATGAATACTGTTTTTCTGAAAATAAATAAATAAATTTATTTTAAAAAAATAACAAAACTACGTAATACAAATATTCAATATTTCTAACGAGTTTTGTTGATGGATTGAATTATATTATGCTGTCACATTTCTTGATCTTCATAATGTGCTTTGTTCTTTGGGTTATTTAATTTTGTTAGGCAGACATATTTGATTTCCTAATGACAAAAGGAAAACATGCTCTTTTTAAACACCTGTTTCTTCTAAGTAGCTTCTCTCAACCCTCCCCTTCTATAACAGTTGAAGCATTAAATCTCACCTTTTGTATTTGAAGGATGATTTTCCCTATTTTCATTTAGGGGCTGCCTTTGTATTCCTAATTTTTGAATGACATGTAGTCATACCTAGTTAATCTGAATTAATATGCAAAGTAAATTAAGAATTAAATGGAAATCAGTATAGCAAGTCAAGGGATGTATACAGAAACAGGTCAAGTAGCCGAAGTCACTTTTGTCACTAGACTGAGAAATATTTTTCATCACAATAGCACATTTATTGTATACCCCTCCTTACTTGAACCCAAGATTTCTGAACCTCAGCACGGTTGACACTTTGGGTCAGATAATTCCTGTTTGTGCAGACCTCAGTAATACAGATGCCAGGAATATCCTGCAGCCCAGTCATGACCATTAAAAATGTCCCCAAGCATTGTCAAATATCTCCTGGGAGGCAGAATTGCTCCAAGTTGAGAACCACTTCTGTAACTCCTCTAAAACCTTGATTTACCCATAAGCAGCCAGGGAAAGAAAGCACACGAATTTACACTTACTGTATTCAAAAGTCAATTAAAGTTAACTGTGACAGCTGGTAAAAGAACTCAAATGTTACACAGAACAGTGCTTAGCAACTGGGTATGAGGCTCAAAGGGATCTCAGTATGGTATAATGAAGATTAGGAGGCACCTTTCCTGCATGTTAGCACCTAATAAATGCCATACACTCAAAGGATGGCCTGTAAAAGGGGCTTATTATTACATGCTCATGAAGTACAAATATAACTATGATTTTAACATATAGACATACTATTTATGAAAAACCTATATCTAAAAGTTTAAAATAGTCGCCAATTGATAAATACTGTGATCCTGATATTTTGGTCATTGAAACTATTATTTTTCACACCCACAAACTGCTGTGATAGATGAGGAGGGAAGTACAAGAATGAGCGCATCACCGATCCTGGTAGATATCCACAGCTGAGGCCCCTGCAGCCCCACACTCAGACCACACCCTTTACCCTAGGGCCTGTGTATCAGCCTACTGCACAGGGATGATCTTACCAAAATGGAGAAGCAACGCTTTGCCCATTCCTAATGGATATTTACATCTTGGCTGTAAAGTGAAGAAAAGTGTGTGTGTTTGTGCGTATGTGTATAATGCACATGCTGGTATATATTTCAGTGACAACATAAAAAAATTTCCCCCAAAATAAAGGGGAACAAAAAACTATAGTGAGTATAGCTTGCAGAATGATGAAATTCAAATTAGAATCAGTTTCTATTCTAGTGATGACAAATTGCTTCTCTCTAAGGTGGGAGGCATTAAAGGGAATGAGCTTGTCCCGAGGTATCTGGTTGTTCTTAGATAGGGGGCTCAACTTTGGACACTGCTGCTGTGTATTAGGCTCTCACTGGGGTGGTAGACAAATCAGCTTACATGACAGGATTTATATGTTGTCGAGCCAAGTCCTGCCAACATATTTTTATGGGCTTCTCGGCGGTCTTTCAATTAACTTCCTATCTGCTTAAGCTAACTGCTGTAAGTCTCTGTGGTTTACTATCAAGAATCCTGAATATTTCAGGCATTTAGCTCCCAGAATGGAGTAAAGGAATACCTCTCTGGCTATCTAAAATGGGAGATGGGGCTATGCTTGCCAGCAATTTCTACACAATGGGGCATTATTCTAAAACAAAAAATGGGGTTGAGTGGTCAGAAACAGTCTTGGTTTCCTATGGCTGCTGTGACAAACTTGATGCCTTAAAACAAGACAAATTTATCTTTTATAGTTCTGGAGGTCAGAAATATGAAATCCGTTTCACTCAGCAGGGCCAGCTGCTTGCCGAGGCTCTGAGGGGAGAATCCATTTTTTTGCCTTTTCCAGCTTCTGGTGGCTTCTGCTATTCCTTAACATGTGACCTTTCTCTCCATCTCCAAAACACATCACTCCAAGCTCTGTTTCCATTGTCATGAGCCCTTTTCTCTCTGTTTTCAAATCTCTCTCTGCCTGGCTCTTACAAGGACACATGGGATTAAATTTAGAGTCTCCCTGGGTAATCCAGGATAATCTCCCCATTTGAAGATCCTTCATGACCCATACTTGCAAAGTCTTCTTTGCCAGCTAAGGTTCCATGGACTAGAATCTGGATACCATCAGGGCCATTATTCGGTCTGTGACACAAAGAGATTCTACCCTAAGGAAAGAAGGAAAGCAAAACTATGCAACCCCTAACCCCCTCAAAAAACAAAAACAAACAAACAAACAAACAAACAAACAAAAAACCTCATCCCTAGGAAGAATTTTTAGTGGCTTGAATGACATTTTCATCTCTGAATCTAGGGGATGGCCTAAGGATGGTCCCCTCAAATTCATGGAATTAATCTCCTTGGGAAATGGCTGAAATTTATGAAGCATTTATCATGTGTCTGCCATCAAGCCAAGTACTTCACTTGGACTCTTTCCTTTTGATTCTCACAGTTATGTTACAAGTAAGGAATAATAATTATCTACATCTTGCAGATGAGAAAACTGAGGGCCGGAGAGATAAATAACCAGAAACAAAATTTCAGAGAGGCGGAACGTAAATCCAGGCATTTTGATTCCAGAGTCTACTTGTTTAACCATGCAGTGTTGCCAGAGGGAAAGCAATGGGGAAAGGCAACATCCAAGATCTCCACCCCCCACATAGGAGCATGTCACAGTTCTGTTGTCCCAGCTTGAGCTCTGCAGAAGCAGCTGCTGAGATGGAGTTTGGGATGTTTATTAGGAATCAACTTCTGTGAAAGCTTGGGGAAGGGAACAGAATTGGGCAGAAAGAGATACAAATTTGACAAAGCTTTGGTCAACTTAGTGAGGATCTGAAGCAAATTCTGCCCATCCAAGAGTCCTGCACTGTCCTAACATAGATGGACTCTAGTACCCTCCTTCTGCCCCCCCCCCCGTCCTAACATAGATGGACTCTAGTAGCCTCATTCTGCCCCCCTGTAGACCACAGGCAAGGCAGCTGGTGGCAGCAGAGTCAGAATCTAAAGGAACCAGCAGACCCTAGCTGGCCCCAGTTCTGGTAGCTGAACCGGGGGAGGTTGTTTCTGGGAGGGAGAACGGGGACGGGACTCATCTTTGTGTCCACTATGTCTATCATGGAGACTGATATTCAATCTTGACCATTTATCAGAATCGTGTGGGAAATTTTGAAAAATACCAAACCTCTAAGGTAGGACATAACATTAGCATTTTAATAGAATTCCCAGGGTGATTCTAATGTGTAAACAGGATTGAGACTCACTGAGAGCATGTCTGAGGAAGGAGGCAATTTTTTGGAACTTCCAAAAGTAAGAGTGGGAGGGAAAAAACTGTCTTGGAAAGGTACTTGAGTTGTTGAGAATTTTATTTATGATAATGTATCTATGAATCTATATTTTAATTAGTTTTTCTACAGCTAGTTTTCATCACAGATTATAAATAGAAAGAAGCACTTACACACATGTATATATATAATATGTGTATTACATACACACGCACAAATACATAACTTCATATAATTTTTATTTAAGTGTTTCAGATCCCTCCAAGCCTGCTCACATGGTGTTGAGAAAAGATCAGTTTGTCCTTTTGGTCCTTAAATAGTTTTTCTGAAAGACTTAGTTCTGCAGTACCATGGAACCTCAGATAGATGGATTTCCAATTATCTATTTATAAATGAAATTCTGACCTCGCTGCTGGAAAGGTCATGCCTAGTGTGATCTCTCAGCCATATGGCTGAGAAAAATGAAGTGGTAAGTTTATTCTTCTGAGATATATGTTGATGCTTCAGCTAATTAATCTTTTCCAAATTTGTGTCACTGCTATTAGAAGACATGAGAAAGAGAAAATCTATGGTATTTAGGTAATAATATACCAACTTACTTTGAAATGAAACCAGGTAGATCAGCTGGTAATCTTAATTAGGGGACAGATGAATAAAATCTTATAATTTTGAATTACACATATTAATCCCTGCTGTTTTCACTTAAACTGGAATACTTCCACAGCAAATTATTGTGTGTATAACTATAGTAGGCATTTGAATAAAAATACCAATTATATTTTATTGGGGTGTCTGACTCTGCCCTTGTATTTCCTGTTTCTTATGGTCAAGATCACTTTCATCTATACTTAGAGATTTAACCCTGATGCAGGCTTTGGAACCAATTCTGATTCAAGACCAAGAAGACTGTGAAAGAGTATAATCAGGAAACTTCTGGTTTAGCACCATTACTGTAATGCTCATCTTGGTAGAGAAACATCCCTCCTCCCCTTGAATCTGTCACTTTGCCTCTCGTGCCAGATACCAGACCTTTGAGATGTCAAAGGCTTACCTGGATTTGCTGTGACTGTCTGATACTTGAATCCTTGTAACTATCAGCCCATCACTATTTGGTGTAAGAATATTGCATCTTGGTCTTAGCAAAGACTTGCAGCAAATAGAATTTTTGGTTTTGTTTTTCTGGCCTTGGGTTTTTCTTATACACAGATATTTTGGGTTTGATGATTTATCTCCAGGCCTCTATTTCTGAGTGTCTATCCATGTCCTACATAAAATTTTCTTGCACTCAGACTTTGACCGACTTAGTAGGTCTTTTGGAATGCTACCAGTTTTTACAAGTACTATATAAAATTATTGACATCTTAATATAACTCCAGACTTTAAATATCACTCTCTCCTGGTATAGGAATTAATTTAAATATTATATATAAGAAAAGATTTTAAGTCTCAAATTTAGTTTTTAAAAATATTAATATGTATGGAATGGTTAACACAATTTATAACATAATGCAAAGATGGATAATGAACATAAAGAGTTGATCTAAGAGCTCAGGATCATTATATTCTAAAGTAGACTGTGAGTTGTTAATAGATGGCTATTGCTAAATCGTCATGTATGGAAAGCAATCATTTACATAAATAAATCAATTTATTTATTGCTAAATCATCATGTATCGAAAGCCTATGACTAATAGGTGGTTGGAAAAAGAAGTAAAATGTCTAGTATAATTTGCATGGATCCAACATCTTTCAAAGTTCTGTGTTTATTTTTTTTACTAAGTGAAAGAGATTACATTTTTCTTTCATACCGGGGTAATGGTATGTTACCTGTTATGAAAAAAAATCACAAAAGTCATATTTTCCACAAAATATTAATTAATTCCTTTTGTTCAAAAAGATGTAATACTATGTGGGAAGCATTCTATAACCTTAATATTTAAATGACTTATGAAAACACATTTATACACATTACATAGAAATGGAAACACATGTAGGAAAATGTTGGGGGAAATAAAGTTTGCATATAAAGCATTAACGTTTCTAGCATTTGGTTTTGAACTCATTCTGTTCAAGGGTCAACTGTATATTAAATGTTGAGAGGAAATTTAAAAAGAAGAGAAGCTGGATTAATATATAAATAATGCAATAGTACCAACTATTGCTAGATGATATCTTTGTGCTCTATAAACAAGGATATCCTGGTTGTTTGGACATAGAAGAATGAAAGGAGGTCTGAGTTTTCACAAAGTTTATGGTATTATGTGGACATGCCAATGTCCAAAGGACTAGGCTTTAACATTCTTATATTTTGAAGAGTGACTCATATATATCCTTGTAGATACATCATTCATAAGATTGAACTAATGTTCTTGATATGGATTCTACTGGTTTGGTAGTTTTTAATTTAATTTATAAAAGTTTTAATTTTATATTGAGTAAGAGCTATAACAGGAGGTACTCAAAACAGTTACAATGTACATACATAAATTGTTTTAAAATAGTAAGGATTAATTAACCTTGTGACTGTGAGAATTTCCTTTTAAATATGGCTGAACTCAAGTTTGATTAGACTGCTACATGACTCGTCTTCAGCTCCATACATTTCTGCTTCGTATTTTATGTATTTTCTAAATTTTGTTTTGTTTTGTTTCTACTTTTTTTTTTTTAAAGATTTTACTTATTTGAGAGGCAGAGAGAGAATTAGAAGGGAGAAGGTCAGAGGAAGAAGCAGACTCCCCATGGAGCCGGGAGTCCGATGTGGGACTCCATTTCGGGATTCCAGGACCATGACCCCAGCAGAAGGCAATCGCTCAACCAACCAAGCTGCCCAGGTAGGCCCTGTTTTTATTTTTAATTCTTTTGGAATGGGCCCTCTTTTTCTCTCCATCTCTTGAAATCTTACACATCCTTCAAGTTCTACCCCCAGTGTCATCTATCTCTCTTTTTTTTTTAATGTTTAGTGGAATTTTAACCCTTTCTTCTCTGCGCTCTTATGATATCTCTATACCAAAAGGATAGCACTGTCCATATACTCTCTTGGCTCTATTTATGTGGGTAATAATTTGCCAAATTGTAAGTGCCTTAGGATAAGGAGCTCCACATTAAAAGCCATATGGTTTGTAAGTGCCTTAAGGATAAGGAGCTCCACATTAAAAACCATATGGTTTTTATGTATATCTTGGCACATAGAATTCACTACATAAACATTATTTTGCCTCCAGTTCAGATGATTAAATACTTGAAAATTATTAGAATGTTATGAAAAGTGGATATCAAAATATTAATTTGTAAACAAAAGGTAAAGGTGACTTAATAAATATCAAAAATATGTGATAAAGGAAAAATGTGTACCTTATTCACCATAAGGCAACAATTATTGTTATTATAGCAAATAATCACTGTATATTGACCATATGTCAGGCATTTGGTAAGCACTTGATTTGCAAAAACCTGTTGAATTTCTCTATCACCCCATGAGGTAAGAATTATTTTATCTTTATTTTACAGATAAGTGAACTGAGGCACAGTAGAGTTAAGTTCCTCACTCAGGGTCACATACTTACTAAGTAGTGGAGAACCTAGTTTTGGCTGCACGGTCAAAGGGATAATTAAAGAAATTGTAAAAATACAGATTCTATTTAGACATCGATTTACTTTCAATTGTCAAAGGTGTCAGGCTCTGGAAATGATTTTAAGGACATATTGTGGATCTTGTTAGTGTATCTGGAAGTAGATTACCAGGGAAATCTTTATAGAGAGCTACATTTTTAAGATTATCCATGTTTTATAGCTTTTCTTTTTTTTTTTTAAATAGGCATTTGATGTTTCTACATATTTCCTACTTGACTATTTTAGAAAAATAATTATGACATTCAATTAAAATGAATATGAAAAAGATTTTCCCAGGAAATAAATTTGAAAGCCCAAAATGCTTAATGCTGTCACACAGTTAGAGGTCATTATTAGTCCCTATCAGCTCATAAATGAGTTCCCTTTGATGGAATTTATAACAACATTATTTCTAGTTAGGTGGAAATCCTGTCTATTCAAATCTAAAACCATATTATAATAATTTGCAGCAAATATACTGGAGCTGAAATTTTACAGTGTCTCCCTTCCCAACCCCAGATCCAACATAGATGACTAACATTTAAAAGACTTGAATTGTGTTAGACACTTCAATTATTAAATGACAAAAATGTTCCAAGAAGGATGATAAAGACCTTATTCATGTTTGACCTGTGACCCAGTTTTGCTCATTTTCAAAAATAATTTGTTTCCATGTTATGTTCAATAAATTGCAGATGACTCATATTCATCAAAATAAGCTTAATTGGCATATAGGAGGGAATCTGGCCAGAACACTTTTGAGATACTGAAATCAAGAGCGAAAGAAACTTATAGAATGTCTTTCCTATACCAAATCATACACAAATGTATAACTTCACTTATGCTTGAGAAACAGATTAGAGAAAGTTAAGTTCCCAGGGACATATCAATAACTGGTTCATGGACATATTAGGAAAAGATAACTGAAGTGTATGGCTTTGTTGTTAAATTTTTTCACTATAGATTTGTTTCTAACATCAGAGTCATCACAGATGTTTAAGAAGATTCCTCAAATTTTAAATATCTCTGCTTGAATGAAGATCTGGGGCAAGAAAAATGAAATGAAATGAAATATGAATATGAAATATGAATATGAAATATGAAATGAAAGAAAAATGAAACCCCAAGTGAAACCCAAGTGAAATCACTTGCCCAATACCACGTGGTTAATTATTTAAAATATGCAATAGAACTCAAACTTCCTGATTTTCTAGATAATGCTACTGCTACCTTTATATTCACATATATTACATATATGCCATCCAATTTATAAACAAAATATGAAATTTCATTTGAGTAGTGTAGTGTTAATTCGGGTGAGCCATATCAGTTTAGGATAACAGAGTGAGTACTTTACTTCTCCACTTTTAGAGTTCACTAAAATTAAAACAATAGAAATAAAACTAAATACAATAAAGAGAATAATAAGTGAGTGCTATCATGGAATGCCATATTTCTTTCAAAAAAGCTTTGGAAGTTAGAAAGAAAATAAGAGAATATTAATAGAGAAAACATGACAGTGGATATCAGATCCCAGAATGTTCTAGAGAAACTACAGTAAAAATGAGAATATTCCTACTGATAAAAGCATAGAAAAATTTTTGAAATAATTTTAGTAAAGAAACACATAAAAAAATTGAACTGAAAATAAGGATATTATAGTAGCCTTCTCTTATCCACAATGGATATATTCGAAGACCCCCAGTGGATGCCTGAAACTGAAGATCATACCAAACTTTCTATATACTAGGGTTTTTTTCCTATAAATACATACTTATGATAAAGTTTAATTTCTAAATTAGGCACAGTGAGAGATTAACAATACCTACTAATAAATAGAACAATTATAACAATATCCTATAATGAAAGTTATGTGAATATGGTCTTTCTCTTTCTCAAAAGATCTTATTCACCCTTCTTTATCTTGTGATGATATGCGATAAAATGACTATTGAAGAGATGAAATAGACACTATTATGTAGTATTAGGCTATTATTGACCTTCTGGACCATGGTTGATGTTGGGTAACTGAAACCACAGAAAGGAAAACCATGGAGAAAGAGGAGACCACTGTACTTGAAGTTCTTTATATAGAGATGTTGATTCCTCTATGTCCCAGGGATTTACCAGGTATCCCAAAACAAATAATTGTTTGGCACTTCATCTAAAAATAATCTGGGGGTTTAAGTCCTCTAGAATGGTAGTTGTGCCCAAAGTAGAGCCCTCCTCATCTGGCACATGAGGGCTGACACAGCTGATAGTTGTCTTCCCAGCCCTCTTACACTGAACCCTACTAGTGAGATGCCATGGAGTCCTTCAAGAGATGTTTGCCATTCAGAGGAAATTATTCCTACCATTTTACGTAGTATCAGAGGGTGCTCATGCTCTCAATTTTCATTCTTCTATATTGGGGAACCAACAATTACTTGCTTCAGTTTCAGTTTCCTATGAAGTCAAATCTGTGAGAGAGCATCATGCAAGAAGTTTATGAAGATGTGGTTTTGGTATCAACAGCTGTAGGGTGGGGAAAAATAGTAAGATTGAATAAAGAGGGAAGTGAGACTGTGATACAGTTATGACGTGGACACAGCTGGCCCTGCAGGGAACTTTAAAACTGGGATAGTCCTTCTGTCCCAATAGTACAAAAGTCCAAAATCTTGAAGCAAGGGCTTTGGGGCTCTATGTTCCATTGTTGATTAGACATTGAATGTGAGATGCTTCAGGAAAAACACATGCCCTTTGACTAAATAGAACACCCAGCTGACATAATTAAAGCAATAGACTGAACTGAGAGTCAGTCAGTTAGCTGACAACCATCCCAGCAACTGCACAAATAAATGCTTTAATCCTGAAGAGGAAATATGAATGGCATTCCACGGCATTCTTCATACCACAGATGTGTACAGAAAATGTCAGTATGAAAAAGAAAGACAAAAAATTCAATAAAATGAAAACTACTACCCTGGGAGAGAAAAGAAGCAGTTTGTAGATGAGTACAAACAAGTAAATAAACTTCACCATAGTCCAAAGCACAATTATATCAAAAAAGCTAGAACTGGGTAATTGTCAAAGCTACCTTAGAACAAGAAAGAGTTGTTACAGACTAAAAATTAATAGGAAAGTAACTATAAAAATTCAGTTAAAAGTTATGGAAAGTAAGTTAAGCAAATCTTTAACAATGCAGAGCAAAAAACAAGAGGCCAAAAGTAGGTGAATAGGTGAATAGTCACTATAACAATCAACTAAAAGGAGTATAGAAGGAGAGAAAAAATGGAAGAAAATATCAAGGAAGTAATTAAAGATTTCCTTCAGAGGAAGGAGACACTCTTCACACTGAAGGTGCTTTTGATGTTCTCAAAAGTCTTTTTAGTGTGGTTCAAGGAGTGTAACATTGAACTCATAGAGACATAAAATCCTGGTACACCCAATGTTTAATAGTTATTAATGATGTAAACTGTTTATTGGACTTTAGATTATACAGAAATTTTAGGACAAAGAGCAGAAAGTTTAATTAAAGTTACAGAATGGAAGATGAATGTTAAAGACCTCAATAATGTAAAAATTAAAACATAGCTGACTGAGGAGGAATGCGTATGCCCTATCCAATACTAAGGAAGCTTATTACTGTTTCACAGATATTGGCAGAAGACTTAAGTCTTCTGGGTCAGAGACAAAGGATTTATTTCTCACAACGCAGCAAGCAGTATGAGCATCATGTTCGAGTCAGTTTTTCTTTCCTCCCTAGGGCTAAGTAGATGGATCTAGAAAGACGCTGTGTACACATGGGGTTTGCATCACAGGTGACAGACACTGAACTTGGTGAATCCACATCTTTTGTAGCAAGCATTAAGCAAGATTGCTTTTTGCCCCAGAGGGAAACATTATCTCATCCCTCAAGTAGCTCAATGTGACTACAACTCTGTTAAAGAGCAGCCAGGGCCTTGCCTTTTTAGCACAGCCAACAGAAACATAGCATGAGAAATGAATGGAAGACTTTCTCTCCCATCAAGTAGTCAAGATACTAATTGAATTTAAGGAAACAGAAAATAGAAACATGGGACAATCATGTTAAGTTAAGTTCCAAAAATAATCAACAGTTTAACTAGAAATGATAATGTAATTCAAAGAGGAGAGGAGGACGTCAAATGTAATATCCCAGTATTTCATGATTGCAAATAAGTATGGTCTAATGTTAGCAAATCTGGGAAAAGTAGTACCAGTTTATATTTTAGAGAAATGGAGACAGCCATCAAAAAGAATTAAAAACATAAATATTGAAAATGATTGATTTTAAAGTGAGGTTAAAGATGTGGGAGAGAGGATGGTTTTTATCCAGTTTTTATCCAGTTTACACAAACTTACAGTTTGTGTAAGTTCATACCCATGTATTTGTGACATACATGTTTGTGTACATAAATGTTTGTGTATGTGTGTGGGGGGGTGCTTTCTTGAATGTTAGACTTGACAGACTTGACTTTTTTTTAAGCAATTACAGAAAACTGGGGCACCTGGGTGGCACAGTGAGTTAAGCCTCTGCCTTCGGCTTAGTTCATGATCTCAGTGTTCTGGGATTGAGCCCCACATTGGGCTCTCTGTTCAGCAGGGAGACTTCTTCCCCCTCTCTCTCTGTCTGGTGCTGTGCCTACTTGTGATCTCTCTCTCTGTGTCAAATAAATAAATAAAATCCTTAAAAAATAAAATAAAATAAATAATTATAGAAAATAATACCAGAAACATTATCTGCAATTACAAGAGACAAACCAAACTCATCCATAGTCAAAGTCAGAATATTCAAGGTTTTGAAATTAACAGACTAAAAGAGTAGTTTAGAAGAAAGGCAGGTTTCATATTCAGTTAGCTGAGACTCTCTACTTCCATTCGAATTAGGAGATAATTTAAAAAAATTATTTTAATAAATGTTTCTTGAGTGTCTATGTGCTAGATAGTGTTCTTGATGACAGGACTACGAAGTGAATCTTCCTCTGACGGAACTCCCAGGGTAATAAGGAAGAAAGACACATAAACTAATAATTATAATACATCATCTTAATTTCAAAATCCAATTTTCAAGTTTGACATTTTCTGATGATCATCCATTTGTATTTTAATTTAAACATCATTTTACAATCAGCCTCAAATCACTTTTTCTTCTTTCCACAGGAAAGAAGTATAAAATGTTCTAACGCTAAGTTTGACTGCAAAGCTTCAGTTATTAGGAACTAGGGTAGAATATTGCTAAGGAGAAAAAAGACTGCTCATTTATATTTTATTTTTTGTAATCTTAATCGTCTTCTTTCACCTGGAAAAATAGAAAGATTAATTCTCAGGGATTCTTAGAGCTCTTCTCTGCTCTATATTATATCAAATTAGAAGTTTTTTTCCTTATTACACTCTTTCTTCCCTGCTGGCATAAAACCCCCTGTCTCAGTCACTTATCTGAAGAATGTGCTGTTTGTCTTCCCAATGAAATTGAGAATCCCTTATGTTTATCATTCAGCAAATTAAGAAAATATCAGGGATTTAAAATGCTCATCTGCATAAAAATATGTATGAATATAATTAAGCAAATATTGCCGTATTTAATGAGTATTTCAACAATTGGAAATAAGGAATCTGATTAAGGAGCAACAATTTTAGGAAATTGTATTACTCCATGATCAGTGGATTATCTATTAGATTACATATTTAAATGTAGTGAACATATTTCTGTGTAACTTGTACGTAAGAAATTCTATGTTATTAAAGAAGAAGCTAGTGAGGTAGTTTGGTGATCGCATGCATTCTCACTGACTAATCCTTTAAATCAAATAAATCCCCTTATATGGCTATACTAAACGTTTCCAGCAACATCTAGAATTTATACAACTATTCTAATAATAACTGTGGAACATGAAAATATTAAGTTAATATTAATATTCACTTAAATTTTAATTTAATTAAACTTAAATATTAACTTAATGTTAATATTAATATTAAGTAAAAAGGCAGGATATAAATTGTACTTATATTATTACTGTGACCATGTAAATAACATATTTAAGCATATAAACAAACACTGAGAGTATATAAAATGAAGGTTGTGTTACATAAGATTATGATAAGTGACTTTTTATTGGATCTACTAAAACTTTCTGTAATGTTATTTTTTTTTAAAGATTTCATTTATTTATTTGACAGATAGAGATCACAAGTAGACAGAGAGGCAGGCAGAGAGAAAGGAGGAAGCAGGTTCTCCACTGAGCAGAGAGCCCGACTCAGGGCTCGATCCCAGGACCCTGGGATCATAACCTGAGCCGAAGGCAGAAGCTTTAATCCACTGAGCCACCCAGGCGCCCCCTCTGTAATGTTATTATATTGCCTTTCTTAATAATATTTAAGTGTTTGTTGTGGAAACATAATTGTGATTTTTTTGGTGAAGGTCAATTTCTCTCTCTCTGTAGTCAGTCAAGTGATGGGAAGTGTATACATTGGAAGATATATTCCTCCTAATATGTGGAGAAGAATGCACGTGATAGGACTTTTTAATTTTTTTAGACAGTTCTTCATTTGTGTGGTTAAAAACTTAAGAATTATAAAGTACGACATACTTCAGAGAATTTGTCTTAGCCGTATATGTTCCCCAGTGGTCCTCTCTTGCTGCTGTTGAGGCCCCTGTGTAGGTCCCCTACCATACTGAGTCAGAGGTAAATGGTGTGGCCAGCAGAACAGAATGAATGTGATATATGTAACTTCTGAGGCAAGATCATAAAAAGGTATTACTGATTCTTGCCTTGGTTTCTTGGATCACGTGTTCTGGGGAAAACCAGTAATCTTACTACAAAGTCATGCAAGCAACCATGTGGAAGAGTCCTAGTAGACAGGAATGGAGGCTACTGACCAGCAGTCTGCATCAACCAGCTGCCCCTGTGAGTGGGCCACCTAGGAAGCAAATCCTATGTTTCATTCAAGCTTCAGAAGACCGCAGCTCCAACCAATCTCTGATTGCGATCTTGTGAGAGACATAAAACCAGAAGCTCCCTGCTGAATTCCTGGCCTGTGGAAACCGAAAGATTAAAAAGTGATTATTGTTGTTGTTTTAAGTCACTGCATTTTAGGATAATTTGTTTTGCAGCAAAAGATAAATAAAACATAATCCATGATCTTTCTGTTATAGAAATATGAAGAGATCTGTGCCCCCTTCTCGATGCCCCTGAAAGGAGCTACCATAGCTATGACCAATAAATGTCTTCTGAAATGGAAGTGGCATTGTTAGACACGGTTGGTTTGAACTGGCCTTGGAATGCCCACATGATGATAATTCCTGACTACATGATGTTAGGAAGTAAAGTCCTAATGTATCAGTATCACAAAAAGGCAGCTCATAAAGAAGTACGCATTTTCTAAATGTTTCGTGATTCAATGAATCAGATACTTCACCACAGCCATTGTGCTTACCCAAACCTTTGGGGGTTTTTTTCCATATAGATTATGAGAAAATGTATTTTCTTTTTGTCATTTAGAAGCATGGTGCTTCAGAGCTACAGATCAGTCCACAGATGAATATTAAGTACCACTGAGATCACTCAGAAATAAGGTTTCTTTGTTTGAATAAGAGACTCTTTGGGAGAAAGAAAGGATGAGTTAACAATGCCAGCCAAAGATAATGTTCTAGACCTACTATTAAAAATGAATAATTGTGAGAAAATACATGATAAAACTAAGGTCTAACAGCTTATGAAATAATGATATTTTAAAGTTATTTATATTAATGTACTCTGGCTGCCTAAAAACTATTAATATGGGGCAAAGTTTCAAAAGACATTTCAAATCTTGAGTTTGTTCATCTCAGTGCTGTGAATTCACTGAAGTGAAAAGTTATAGAAAATATAACCTTAGACTAAAAGTGAGAAGACACAGTTTTGCGTATGCCAAGTGGAGAATTAAAAAGGAAGCAAAAAGCTACCTGAACTTCTGTTGTTGACATTCTGTGACTGATGTAAGGAAGGACCTGGGACCTTATTATTTAAGGCCTGTTTGTTAACTTTTCAGAAGCGCACCAACAAGTCACTGTGTCAGAAATATATTTTCTACTTTATCTCCGCTACATGCAAATTCGATGTTTTATTTCACACTTGCTTGCTCAGGTATGCTCTGCAGCATTCATCAGTATCTTTCGTATGCCAAAAACCAAAGGAGAAAACCCAACAGCTAAACAACAAGACATTTTGGCACATGAGTCCATATTTGAAAACTACTCAAATACTGATTGTAGCTTTAGGCAGTTCAGCTTTCAACTTCAGAGATTTATATTGCTTATAATCCAACTTCAGTCTGTTGCAGTGGCATTGACTGACATTTCCACGGTCTCCACCATGCATTCCTGATGGGGTAACTAGTATTATAATAATATTTGAATTCCTTGGTCATAATGAATGTGCCAACTACTTTGTGAAAATAGAGCATTCCTGCAATTTAAACCAACATCCCTGCTCATGTTGATTTAGATACACTCTCCCTATGGGCTGGTCTAAAGAATAAGAGAAAGTGGGTATTGGGATTCTTGAAAAATGTCTGGTAAGTTCCGGTTTTCAACAATTCCAAAGCTTCATATGAGAAGCCTCTGAACTGACAAAGCAGCATTGGGTTCCCAGGTATCCTCGCCATGACGGAGCTTTGTTTTCTCATCTGTGTCATGTTGTCTGGTCACTCAAGCAGCATTGTTGCCTGTGTTCCAAAGTTTTTGACTTCTCCATGAAGACTGCTCCTCCAGGGTTTACCTTCATTCTTTCACTTCATAAGGGTCATACTCCAGATCTCAATTTGAGCCAGGTCAGTCAGCATCTTTTTTTTTTTTTAATATATAATTTTATTTTAAAGATTATTTATTCATTTGACAGACAGAGATCACAAGTAGGCAGAGAGGCAAACAGAGGAGGGGTGGGGAAGCAGGCTGTCAGCTGAGCAGAGAGCCCGATGCAGGGCTCGATCCCAGGACCCTGAGATCATGACCTGAGCCGAAGGCAGAGGCTTTACCCACTGAGCCACCCAGGCACCCCACCAGTCAGCATCTTGGAAAGACATCACATCACCCACTCTGTCCTTTGGCATCCCACCCTTCCACTACCACTAGAGAGAGATGCCCCAAGCAGTCCCATTTCCTCTTTTTCTTTCAGCCAAACAGTCTTAAGCAAACTGACATCTGGTATACCTGTCCTCTGTTTCATCAAATATTCTAAAATATGTCTGAATCTAAATTTATGATCTAGTGAACACTTAAGCTCACTCAAGCTTATAGAATTGAAACGAAACTTCAATGTTAGAAGCTTTTGTATTTCTTCTTTTTATTTTGTTAGCATGTGGTCAGTTGGAAGTTATTTTCTGCAACTTGTATTTGACATCATAGAGGTGAGTTAGAGACAAGACGAACTTCACTGTTCTTGATCTTGTTAAATAAATAATGCCCAATAAAATAAATAAGGGACAGAGACCCCAAATAATCGCAGGCAACCTGTAACCCTGAAGGTGTATGTGGAAGGGCATAAGAATGATGAAATCTTCCATTTCCAACGCTGCTGTGAATTAACTTCTAGATTCTTGGAAGTAGAAGCATTTTGTCATCTAGGGAAATCTTATGTAATAGATAAAGAAAATAAGGCCTGGAGAAGCTATTGTATCCCTTAAATCAGAATCAAATTTTTCTCTCTTCTATAAGCTGTGTTACAGTTTTATATTTTTATTTTAATTCGAGTATAATTAACACACAGTTTTATGTTACATTCAAGTGTATACAATATACTGATTCAACAATTCTATTCATCTTTCAGTGCTCATCAGGATAAGTGTACCTCTTAATCCCCTTGATCATCTCCCACCTACTCCCGTCTGGCAACCATCAATTTGTTTTCTGTTTAAGAGGTTTTTTTTTTTTTTTTTTAAAGGTTTTATTTATTTATTTGTCAGAGAGAGAGGGAGAGAGAGCGCGAGCACAAGCAGACAGAGGCAGAGGGAGAAGCAGGCTCCCTGCCGAGCAAGGAGCCCGATGTGGGACTTGATCCCAGAACACTGGGATCATGACCCGAGCCAAAGGCAGCTGCTCAACCAACTGAGCCACCCAGAGGTCTTTTTTGTTTTTGTTTTTGTTTGTTTGTTTTTTGGTCTCCTTTTCTAAATTGTTTGTTTGCTTACTTTGTTCCTTAACTTCCACATACGACTTATTTCACTTAGCATTATACTCTCTAGGTCCATCCATGTTGTTTCATTCAAATAACAAGACTTTATTCTTTCTTATGGCTGAATAATAGTCCTCTCTCTCTCTCTCTCTCTCTCTCTATATATATATATATATATATATACACCACACCTATATATACCACATCTTATTTATCCATTCATCTATCAATGGACAGCTGGGTTGCTTCCATAGTTTGGCTCCTGTAAATAATTTATGTTGATAATTTCTGAGTGTTCTCCATACATTCAGTATCCTACTTTTTGACAACACTACACTTGGTTTTTAACTTTGTTATTATATGTATAGTAGGAAATTATTGTTTAGTATGCAGTTTGAGCTGTTGTAACACAGAGATAAAAATATATAGAGATATTTTATTTTTTCTCACATAAGTTAACCATCTAGAGCTGAGAATTTCTGCTTCGCGAGGTTCTTTAGATACCCAATTTTCTTTCATCAATCATTCTACCATTCTCTGGAGATACTGATTAAAAGAGGATCATGCCAAGTCCATGTTCCAGTTTTTATAAAAGAAGGAAAAGAAATAATGGTGGATAAACAATTCCTTTTCCATAGGCAATAAGGAAGCTGTACACATTATTTCCTTAAAATTTCATTGGTTAAAAGCAAAATACATAGTCAGAAACAGCTTCAAAAAAGGATAGGATATTCAGGAGTGGGCTGGGTCTTCAGGAAACATACCGAAATTATGTTACCATGAAAAAGAGACACCATCAGAAGAAATGAGCTATCTCGTAACATTTATATCAAAATGGATACTTTGGCTAAGACTCTAAGATTATAGATAACTTTGTTATCTATGATTCAGGAGTTGTGAAATATACACAATCCATATACCCAAAACTGTTTGGAAGCCTCCCTGAGTTCTCAATTGTATCACTGGTATAAGAGTTTATGTGTTAGGAATTAAATAAGGATTTGTCAGGACAATTTCTTATAAGACACCTGAGCTGTGAAATCCTAAGAAAAAGGTTATGCATTTGTTGCTAACCCCTGATTCCAATGCTTGTGAAATGGACTTTAGGAGACTAGAAAGCTTCACACTTCTGTATTATTTTAGGAACATTGTAGACTTCCACGTAAAGTTTGCTTTGCATAGTTGAGTTTGTCCAGAAGAAAGTGTTTCCTAGAGACTAAAGGTGATTCACACCTGAACAAAAGCCCAGATGTTACTGTTGTAGGTTCTGTGCAACAGGGTTGCCTAGGAAGACTAAAAGACTTGAGCTGAGAGAAGCTGAAGGTAAGCCAGGTAAGAGGGGCTGAGTAAGAAATAGGTAATCACTCAGAGCACAGCTGCCTTTATCTAAGTCAAAGAGATGGCAAAATCCATGCATCTACCCCACATATCTCCAGAAAACATTGCTGATCAAGCAAACCTGAGTTTACTAAACTAATAGGAGCAAGAGAGACCATCTTGGCAGAGTCTTAATATTGTCCACCCAAAAGGAAAGTTGGAAAGTATAGTGTGGGACTGGGTGGTTTTAAGTCAACAGCTACTTGAGATTGGGCAGATATAACAGCTTTCAATTGGAGACCAAAGCAAAAAGAGGAGATGTAACATCCTTGGGTTGGAGCAGCAGGGAAAATCTTGATGCGTACACTGCATATTGGAATAGTCTTGCTGTTACCTAGATACGTAATCTGTTTTCATTGGTTTATCTTTTGGGGAACAAGTACCATTTGAAGTAATAGTTTAAAAAAGTTTTCCTTGTGTATTTTTTATTTTAATTTTAATTTAATTTTATTTTTTTTTAAAGATTTTATGTATTTATTTGACAGAGAGAAATCACAAGTAGATGGAGAGGCAGGCAGAGAGAGAGAGGAAAGCAGGCTCCCCGCCGAGCAGAGAGCCTGATGTGGGACTCGATCCCAGGACCCTGAGATCATGACCCGAGCCGAAGGCAGCGGCTTAACCCACTGAGCCACCCAGGCGCCCCCTTGTGTATTTTTTTACATAGGGACTGACAGTTTATTTCAGCCCTCAGAAACTGCATGTGAAAGGCAGAAAAGGGGTTAAACACAAAGAACCCACTGAATACTCACAAAAGAAAGAGTATATTTGAAACATTTTACCAAATTCTGAGGGCAGAGATGGTAGATTACATATAAGTATCCCTAAGGTGTGGTATATATACAGTGGAATATTACTCAGTCATCAAAAATATAAAATTTTACCATTTGCAATGATGTGGATGGAACTAGAAGGTATTATGCTAAATGAAATAAGTCAATCAGAGAAAGACAATTATCATATGATTTCACTCATACTGGAATTTAAGAAACAAAACCCAGGAGCATAAGGGAAGGGAGGAAAAAATAAAACAAGATGAAATCAGAGAGGGAGTCAAACCATGAGATTTTTAATCATAGGAAACAAACTGAGGGTTGCTAGAGGGGTGGGGGGGATGGGGTCACTGGGTAATGGGCATTAAGGAGGGCATGTGACGTAATGAGCACTGGGTGTTATATAAGACTGATGAATCAGTTCTGAAACTAATGATACTCTATATGTTTATTGAATTTAAATTTTAAAAATGGAAAAAAGTATCCCTTTTAGATTTGCTAAGGAAGGTGAAGGCAAGCAAAAGTTGGGAAAGCCCATGGCTATACCTTCATTATCAGCTGCAGGTTTCCTGATTATCACAGACACACATTTGGCATGTAAAATTTTAATACTAAATGAATTTTAGTAGTTTTGACTATTAAGCAGAACTAGTCAGAAGAACAACTTTGATAGGAATATTGAGAGACAAAACAAACAAACTAATAATGCCCCCCCCCAAAAAATTCAGAAAACGTGAGAAGAAAGAGAGAGAGAGAAAGAGAAAAAGTTCCTTTGATTTCACCCAGGATATCTGATTTTTAATGCATGGAATGGTTATACATGGCTCTAATGTGATTAAGATTTTTGTTTTGGTGTGTCTTCCTTCCTAGATCCTTGAGCCATCATGTCTTGCATACCATACCTTTATATGTAGAGAAAAAGTGAGTTAAGTGTGAACAGTAAGGAGACTTATTGAATAGTTTTCACTTGGCCATGTAAGGTAACTGTCAGTTTCTCTTTCTTCCTTTGCTGCCTCCTTGAGATTTTGTCCATATTCTCTACAGCTCATGGAGCTTCTCTAAATTAGAGTATTAATTCCAGTTTGGTGAATCCTAGGAAAATCTGTGTTTACAACCCAATCTAAATCTAATTTAGGGTTTTTAATGATAAAAGAAAATAATTTTTAATGTATTGCCCTCAATGTTGCCAAATCACACTCACTGGTTGACATATGAGTGATATATAATAATTGATCTACTTTTTTTTTTAACTTAATAATGCTTTCTCCGTGGTGATTATTTGAGAGCCATACGGATACATCAGCCAAATCTAGGAAATATCTGTCAACTTAATATGTTCCAAATTGAAGAGAGTTTTTTTTTTTTTAAAGATTTTATTTATTTATTTGACATACAGAGATCACAAGTAGGCAGAGGGGCAGGCAGAGAGAGAGAGGAGGAAGCAGGCTCCCTGCTGAGCAGAGAGCCCGGTGCGGGGCTCAATCCCAGGACCCTGGGATCATGACCTGAGCTGAAGGCAGAGGCTTTAACCCACTGAGCCACCCAGGGGCCCCTGAAGAGAGTTTTTAAATAGAAAAGAAACTGGAATCCAGAAACAAAGATTACTTTGCTCATCAATGATGCTGTGTACAACTCTGGGAAAACACATTTTCTATGGTTTACTTTCTACAGTTATAAAATGAAGAATAATTATTTCTTATCAGTTAAAAAATTTAATCCTGTAGGGAAAGATGACCTTCTTAATGTTGTAGTTTCTGTTTATTTGTTTGTTTAATTTCCCAGGAGAAACACCTGGGGTTGGGGCGTCTTTTCTTCTCCCATTTTGATAAATTTTCTTCAGAAATGATCTATATATTTCGTGCTCTGCATCTCTTACCATTATAGAAAATGGGGAAGAGCATGGTAAGGAAGGTCTGGCTTGAGAAACTATCAAATATTTGTTCTTGATTTCTAATATACGTTTATTAGAACTAATGCCCTGCTCTTTTTGATCTTCCATGATTAAGTTGTTCATTGAACTGGGAGATAATTTCTAATCCATGTGTGTTTTTCTTTCCCCAAACATTAAGTATAAGATTGTGCCTTTCGATTGGACTAAATGGTAAAAGATGTTTATAATGCTAAGAGGGGAAAGAACAAACAGTATCCCCCTATATTATCCAAATTTAACTTTGTTGTAATGTTTTCAGGAAATGGGCAGAATACAGAATACAGAATATAAGTATAGAATATAAGAATATATATATAAGTATAGAATATAAGAATAAAGAATGTAAGTAATGCTATCAGGTAAAAGGGAGTTTGAATTCAGCTCAGCCACTTATTATGTGAATTTAAACCTCTGTGTTCTCCATCTGTACATTTGCGATAATAAGGCTTACCTCATGGTCTTGTGAAAATTAAATGAGAGAATGAATGTGAAGGAGCGTTGTTCGCTCTGAGCTCATGGGAGGTACACAGCAAATGATCCTTCCCTTTCTTTCTTTCCTTACCAGAATAATTGATTTTCCTTTCAGTTGACTAATCGGTCTAATTGAAACAGTTTAATTATAGGATTTATAATTTTACATACTCCTGATTATTTATTTTACCTCTCTTTTCCCCCTAGTAATTTGTCTCTCAAAATAGTTTATAATTCCTTGTTAAACTTTGGCATAATTAAAAAGTGTAAATTACTTCAGGTGCTTTTGTAAAGTATGGTGTGTGTAAGTGTGGTATGCATGCATTTTAAATTAGTTCTTATATTCAAGCCAGAGGCAGGTAACCTTGTTGCAGAGGAGAGGAAAGAAAAGATTGCTTCCAGAAAGAAAGACTCCTGTTTGTATCCTTCGGCACATGCATGGTTATTCAACATGATGGCAAATAGGGATGATATCTTTCAGTCAGCTTCTGTGTGTACTGCATCTGGTTAATATAAAATAGGAGAAACTTAACTTACATGTGGTGCCAAAACACAAACAAACAAAGAAAACGGTATCGTATTACATCCTCTATTTCAAATTTAAGAAATTTAATTTTAAGGGACATATTTCTTTTCCTGCTTCAAAGCCTATATAAGTTCCTTATAGGCTAGTTTGAGAAATAGCTAATCATTCTCATTTTACATGAACAACTGAGAAGGGTCTTGATGGGCCCTGGGGGGCAGCAGTTGAGAGCACTGTGGCCTGGCCTGGCCTGGCACTCTTCTTCACTCTCAAGCAGAGCTGGTCTACAGCTTTAATATCTCTAGAAATGTTATTTGTGGACTGAGCGACCCCAGATATGGTTCTTCACATTGTGAGGTGGCTGGCTAAAACTGCATTTATAAATTTCAAAACACATGTTAAAAGGCATTGTTTCATGTAGTTATATAATGGTTGTATATCTATATGCAGATTATAAATATGCTTTGTATTAGACATACTTTTTCTTATTTTTCCAATTAAGTTAACTGAAATCACTGGACATTATCTCTGAAACAACACAAGAAGCCTCTAAAACATGGAGAGAAAGAAAGGCAAGCTGCCTTGAAAACTCAGAATCCAAGGAACAAAATGGTGATGAGTTCTCATATATTTAAACCTGGACTTGAAGAAGCTGGCAACCCAGAGAGCCAAGGGCACAGACCAAAAGAAAACCCCAATGAAAGCCTAATCTCTCTAGCCAAAGGACCAGGATAAAGGCAGCCTTATAAAATAGAATGTTTCTTAACAGCAAACTCACTACTCTTGCCAAATACTACAGAAAACCAGGCCCTTTTCCTCCTGTCCCCCAGAAAAGGTTGAGCTTCAGCTTCCACCCTTGCCAGACCACAATGAAGCACCTAAAGCCTTCTTGGGAGTAGTGGCAGAAAAGATTGGGTGGGGAGGCTGGATTTGCATCCTCACCAGGACAGAATGGTCCTCCAGTCTCCCTCAGTGTCGGTGGAAACCACATGGGAAATATGGACTTCCATCCCCACCCAACAATAAGGAGAGGCTGCCCTCTTGGGGGTCTACAAAGACAATAGGGAGCATATATTATATACACACTTAGCAGTAACAAGGCGGTGCCCCCTGCCCCCCTTTTCATATTCTGCCAGAGTAATGTTAGAACAATGCAGCTGAAAGTGAAGGTTTAAAGAAGACCCAGAATATAAAGACCAGAATACAAAAATGCCCATGTCTCGGTTGAAAATCACTCATCTTAACAAGAACCAGGAAAATCCCAAATTGCATGAAAAAGTATAATCAATAGATGCTAACACTGAGATTGCTGAGATGTTAGAATTATCTGAGATTTTAAAACAGTAATCATAAAAATGCTTCAATGAACCCATGTTTAAAACAAATATAAAAACTAAAAGCCTCAGCAAATTAAGAAAAGATGTAAAGAATAACCAAATGAAAATTTTACAACTGAAAACATGATCAAAATAAAAACTCACTGGGCAGGTTCAAAGCAAAATGGAGGAAACAGAGGGGGCAGAAACAATAGAAAGTGAAGACAGAACAATAGAAAGTGCCCAATATAAACAACACAAAGAAAAAAATGATTGAAGATAAAGAAACAGAGTCCCGGGGCCTATGGAAGTATAATAAAAGACTTAAAAATTATTTTTGTGACATTTTAAGGAGAGAAGAAAGAAGGTGGAGGATAAAAAGTATTCAGAGAAATAATGGCTGAAATTTTCTAAATTTGACACAATATGTAAACATATGGAATTTAGAAGCTGAATGAAACCCAAACAGAAAGAACCCAAAGAAATCTACACCAAAGCTATATGACAGTAATACTTCCAAAAAGTGAAACAATGCAAAAAATTTTAAAAGCAGTGAGAGAGAAATGACACCTCATATATGGGTGAAAAACAATTAGAATATGAACTTATTTCTCATCAGGAACCATAGAACCTGGAAGAAGTGATAAGCAGCATTTATCTAAAGTTGAAAGAAAAACATCTATCCACTTCGAATTCTATATTCAGTGAAAATATTGTTTAGCATTAAAGGGGAAATAAAGATTCTCAGATGAAAGAAAGCCAAAAGAATTTGTTACCAGCAGATGTGCTCTGAAAGATTGGCTAAGGATCTAGACAGAAAAGAAATGATAAAAGAAGAAAGCTCGAACATCAGAAAGGGGGGAAAAAAAAGAGCATGATAAGCAAAAATTGGGTAAATACAATAGACTTCCCTTTCATAAGTTTCTAAATTATGATTCATGAATGAATAAAGATTTATAATACTTTCTGATGTAGCCCTAAATGCATGTAGAGGAATTATTTAAGGCAATTGTATTGTAAACAGGAAGGTAAATGGACATAAAGGAAGATGCCACATCACTTGAATTGATAAAGGACACCAGTAGATGATGAATTATGTAAATATATAATGGATTACCTAGAACAATCACTAAAAGAGCTATAAAAAAGAGCTATAAAAAACACTATATCAAAATGGAATCCTCAAAAATGATCAAGTAACCCATAGGAAAGTTAAAAAACAAGAAACAAAAAATGGAACAAACAGAAAACAAAAATAAAATGACAGATTTACCCCAACTCAATAATAATTATGTCATATGTAAATTATATTATATATTAATAAGTATATTAAATGTAAAAGCTTTGAATATTCCTATTAAAAGAAGTTGATAGAGTGAATTAAAAACATGACAGAACTATATGCTGTCTAAAAAAATTCCTTCAATATAATCATGTAATAGTTGAAAGCAAAAAGAAAGTAAAAAACATACCATTAAAACAATTAAAAAAAAATCAGGAGTGTCTATATAAATATAAGTGCCAGAGTCAGAGAAAGACATTATAAATTGACAAAAGGGTCAATTCATTGAGAAAGTATAGCAATCCTAAGTGTGGGTTTACCAAGCAAGAGACATCAACATGTTTGTTGCTAATCCTGATAAAACAAAAAGAAGAAATTAAATAAATCTACAACTCTAGTTTTGTGAATAAAAGTGATAGAAATGATGAGATTGAAAGAATAAACAGACAAATGCACCATTATATTGATGACTCCAACACTTCCTTATCAAAGGTTAACTGTTCCAGTTAACTGGAACAAATAGAAAACCAACATGGTTATAAAATAACTGAACAACACTCTCAAATGAAAGAATCTAATCACATTTATAGGACACTTAACCTAAGAAAACTACAACACACATTTTTTTCAAGTGCCTATGTAACATACACCAAAATACAGACCTTCCTCGACTTCCCAATAAACATACTGTAAGTTGAAAACATTAAGTCAAAAATGCATTTCATACACCTAATTTACCAAACATCAGAGCTTAGCTTCACTTACTTTAAATGTGCTTTAAATGTAAGAACACTTACATTAGCCTACAGTTGAGCAAAATTATCTCAATTAACACAAAATTAACACAAGCCTATTTTATAATAAAGTGTTGAATATCTCATGTAATTTGCTGAATATTATACTGAAAGTGAAAAATTAAATGGTTCTAAGTGTATTCGTTGTTTATTCTCCTGATCACATAGCTAACTAGAAGCCATGGCTCCTTGCCCAGCATTACGAGAGTATCCTACCTCCTATCACTAGCCTGGGGGAAAAAATCAGAATTCAAAATTTGAAGTAGATTTCTACTGGTACATGTCACTTTTGTACATCATAACTGAAAAATCATAAGTCAGACCATCATAAATCAGGGACCGCCCATAGGCTACAACCCTGGCCATCAATAAACCTCAACAAATTTCGAAGAACTGAAAGTTTACAGAATATGTTCTCTAAACACAATGGAATCAGACTAGAGATCATCAACAGAACAAGAGAAAACATTTGGAATCTACGCAACACATTTTAATAGTCAGTGGTTCTAAGAGAAGATCTCAGGAGCTATTTAAATATTAAATTAAATAAAAATGAAAATACAACATATCAAAATTTTTGTAATACCACTAAAGCCATGCTGAAAGAGAAGTTTATAGCACTAAATGCATTCCTTAAAAAGAGAAAAAGTCTTAAATAAATAAAAAGATTACTACTTTAAGAACCTAGAAAAAAAGCATAAATTAAACTCAAAACAATCAGAAGGAAAGACATAATAAAGATAACAGAAATCAAACTTAAAGGAGAAAAATTAATAATCTATAAAACAAGTAATTATTTCTTTAAAAAGATGAATAGAGAAACCTAGCAATACTGACAAAGAAAAGACACAATTTATCTATATCAGGAATGAAACAGTGATATCACTACAGAAGCTGCAGTTATAAGAGGATGTTATGAACAATTCTAGAAATATAAATTTGACAATGTAGATAAAATGGAGCAATTCTTTTGAAAAACACAAACTACCACAACTTAACCCAGTATGAAATAGGTCATTTAAACCATATAAATATTAAAGAAATTGAATTTATAATTTTAAAAAGCCCAAGTCCATTGGGGATAGATGATTTCAGTGAATAATTTTAATGAATGTGTAAAGAGGAATTAACACCAATTTTATACAGTTCCTTCCAGAAATTAGAAAAGGAGGGAACACTTCTCATTTTGTTATGTGAAGCTACTATGTTCTTGATACCAAATCAAGAGTTAAGAGAGAGTTATAGACCAACAACCCCAAGAATATAAATGTGAAAATTCTTAACAAAATATTGCCAAATAGAATTCAACAATATATAAAAGAATTATACAACATTGCCAAGTGGGGTTTATTTCAGATATGCAGAACTGGCTCAATAGTAGAAAATCATTTAATGTAATCAACCATATTAACACACTGAAGAAGAAAAAACACATGCTTATATTCATAGATTCAGAAAAAGCATTTGATGAAATTTGATATCCATTCATTATAAAAATTCTTAAAAAATTAGGAAAATAGGAGAATTTCCTCAACTTGATCAAGAGCATCTGTAAAAAATCACACAGGTGATATTGTACAAAATGATGAAGGACTGAATACTTCCCCCAGGAGATCAGGAATACTGGAAGGTTGTTCTCTCTCATTTCTTACTCAATATAATACTGGAAGATTTAACATTAAGTCAAGAAAAGAATATAAAAGGCATTCAGATTGAAAAGGAAGGAATAAAACTGTCTTGATTTGCAGGTAACAATATGTACACATAGAAAATCTTATAGAATATTTAGAAATCCCTTCTAGAAATAATAAGTGAGTTCAGCAATGCCACAAGATACAAAATAAGTATAAAAAAACGATTATATTTCTGTATACAAGCAATGAAAATATGGACACTAAAATTAAAAATATAATATCATTTACTTCATTTCCCTTAAAAATGAAATAGGTGTAAATCTAACAACACATATATAGGACTTGTATACTGGAAACTAAAATGTTGGTAAGAGAAATAAAAATTCGAATACCCAACTTTTGTGGCAACATGGACGGGATTGGAAGAGATTATGCTGAGTGAAATAAGTCAAGCACAGAGTCAATTATCATATGGTTTCACTTATTTGTGGAGCATAACAAATAGAATGGAGGACAAGGGGAGATGGAGAGGAGAAGGGAGTTGAGGGAAATTGGAAGGGGAGGTGAACCATGAGAGACTATGGACTCTGAAAAACAATCTGAAGGTTTTGAAGGGGTGGGGGATGGGAGGTTGGGGGAACGAGGTTGGGTATTAGAGAGGGCACAGATTGCATGGAACACTGGGTATGGTGCAAAAACAATGAATGCTGTTACGCTGAAAAGAAATTTAAAAAAATTCTAAATGAATAGAGAAACCCACTATGTTCACAGATTGGAAATTTCAATTTTGTAATGATTTAATTCCCCTAAACAGATATATAATTTAACTTGATTTTTACCAAAATCCAGCAAGATATTTTGTAGATACATACAAGATTTTTCTACTGTATATATGGAAAAGCAAAGGGACTAAAATAATTGAAGCCATTTTTAAAAAGTGGAAAGTGACAGGGAGAATCTTTGAGTGGAAAGGAAAGACCATAAGTGACAGTATAAAAGGTTGGAAGCAAAAAAGCAATAAATATATCTGAAAAAAGCAGCCAAGAGATTCGCAAAATAAAGAAATATAGAATATGATACCGTATACCTGGAAATATTTTTGCAGTCAGATGTGACACAATTTTAATAATAATCTTTTTTCTTTTTCAAGTTTTTGTTTAAATTCCAGCTAGTTAACGTACCATGCAATATTAGTTTCAGGTGTAGTGATTCAACTCTTACATACAAGAATGGGTTCAAACTTAAGCAACTATCAACTTAATATAGACTACTATATGAAGAAGATGTTATAGTGCAAACCTAATGGTAACACAAATAAAAAGCCAGTAATAGATTTGCAAAGAATAAAGAGAAAGGAATCTAAGTATATCACCAAAGAGAGCTAACAAAACATGAAAGAGAGCAAGAGAAGAAAGGATCATAGAAAACCTACAAAAATAACCACAAAACGGAAAACGGCTATAAATACAAATCTATCAATAATTCCTTTGAATGTAAATGGACTAAATGCTCCAATCAACAGACAAAGGGTAACAGATAAAAAAAACAAGATCCATCTTTATGCTGTCTAAAAGAGACTTATTTCATGCCTAAAGCCACATGAAAAGTGAAACTCTGTCAGATTCCACAGGTTAAAACTCAATTGCACAGGACTGCCCTCACCCCACCATGCCAGACACCAGTCTGTAATGCCCCAGGTTGTCATCTGGGCTTTTGATTTTGGAAGCTCCAGTGACCCCCTCCTTGGGTCCCATTAATTTACTAGAGCGACTCTCAGAATTTAGGAAAACAGTTTACTTACCTTTCCTGGTTTATTATAAAAGGATATGATGAAAGATACAGATAGACAACCAGATGGAAGATTTGCAGAGGGCAAGGTATGTGGAAAGGCACACGGAGCTTTCCTGCCCTCTCCAGGTATCCCATTCTCCCAACACCTCTGTGTGTTCACCAACCCAGACACTCTCTGAACCCTGTATTTGATGGATTTGATCATGGATTCACCACCCAGACATGATGATCATTAACTCCATGTTCAGCTCTTTTTTCTTCTCAAGAGAAAGGGAGAAGGGCTAAATATTCCACAGGTTTTTTTGTTTTTGTTTTTTAAAGATTTTCTTTATTTATTTGTCAGAGAGAGAGGGAGAGAGAGCGAGCACAGGCAGACAGAGAGGCAGGCAGAGGCAGAGGGAGAAGCAGGCTCCCTGCCGAGCAAGGAGCCCGATGTGGGACTCGATCCCAGGACGCTGGGATCATGACCTGAGCCGAAGGCAGCTGCTTAACCAACTGAGCCACCCAGGCATCCCAATATTCCACAGTTCTAATCATGGCTTGATCCTTCTGGTGACCACAGCTCATCCAGGAGCCATCTTGGAACCCACCCAAAGTTGCCTTATTAGAACAAAAGACACTCATACCACATAGGATACCACAAAGTTTTCAGGATCACTATGTCAGGAACCAGAGTCAAAGATTGAATATTGGAACAAAGATGCTTTTAGTGCTCTTATCCCCTAAGAATTACAATGATTTTAGTAGCCATGCCCAGAGCAGAAGGCAGAAACCAATATCTATTTCTCATTATCTCACATATATGAATCTACCATTATCTCAAACAGTTTAATAAAAAATTATTTTTAAGGGGCTTACATATGTGTTTATACCTCTATATACTTGCTATTCATATGATTAGTGTTATATCTTTATTTATATAGGTAGTCCTTGACTCCTACAAGTTTTGTGGAATGTTGAGTTAAGATAATTCTAAGAATTCAACATTCAAGTCTGTATTCAAATTCTAGTGAATACAGTCATTGAATCTTCACTACCTAGGATTTCAAACACAGGTGAAGCAGTCAAAACAGAATTATGTAGGGTCATGTGTATTCCGTAAACTCTTTTTACATTTTGGTGGAACACTCAACTATCTATAATAATACATTGTATTGATAATCCCAATTTTACAGGTTACAGGAATCTTTCAATTCCATTATCTCTTTTTATCTTCACAAGAATTGCAAGTAGTTGGTAGGACATGTATTATTACCTTCCGTTATTTTCCAAGAAATAAAATGTTAAGTCAGGGTGTTTAAATGAACTTACCCACATACCCATGGTCAACAAGAATCGGAACAGGAACTGAAATTTTGTCTTTGAAAAAGTTCCTGCTGCATGACGCTGCATCAAAATGTTAACTGCCTTCTGTTCTTATCTTTTTCTCACATGTAATAGTAATTTTTTAAGCTAGAAAAGAGCATAAATCTGCTCTTTCCTGAAAGGTGCCACTTTTAATATAGTAGTGTTCTCCTTCCTCTGAGCATGATAAGGTCTCCTCTGACTACTTATAAATTTTCCTCAGTCTTAGTTCTTGAGATATGGTGAGTCAGTTCTTTGTGACCAAGGACATTCAAAACATCCAGTAATTTCATTCTTTTTTTTTTTTTAAAGCCAGAACCAGAGGACCCATGAAGTAATCCTATTTAATATACTTTTTAGATAGCAATTAGTATTTCTGAGGGGAAAAAAAACTAATTTTGAAATGAAATGGATTCCACTGAAAAAAGCGTAACATTGCCCGTTATGAACAAGATGACCAATTTTACTCAAAACTTGAATCAAAAATCCTCTGTCATGGAAGAACACTTTTGCCATAATTTAAACACTAATTATTAGTACCAGTTGGACAAAATACTGACTAAGTTGACTTGACCACATTCTAGTTAAGCTTCCCACCTTCCTCCAGACTACTTTACCTTGAACCACACTCAGCCTGAGCCAGCACTGGAATGTGGAACAACTTAACAACCTTGCAAACTATCTGGTCATACCACTAACTCATCCCACTTCCCCATGCCAGCTTCTCTCACACGTAGTTTACCCTTCCCTGTCAAAGAAGCAATCTTCTGCCTGACCTCCGAGATTTGTAGATTTTACTGAGAATATTCTTCTAATTACAGTTGTTTCCTTCCCCCTTATTCCAATAGTCTTTTTTTTTAGTAAATTCTTTCCTTACCTAGTTCAGATTTGGTTTTGTTTGACAGTGGTCAGTGGTGAAGGGAGTCAAGAAGGAATGTTGAGACACCCAGGGATGGTGAGGGACAAGCAGTCATTACCATCTCTAGGTCTGAAGGACCAGAATGAGGGAACCAGAGCCTGAGGGAGCCGCTGCAATGAAAGAGGAGTATCCCATGGGAATTTTGCTACCTGGAGACACTGTTCTGTCAAAACTACAGTGTGTCAAGGAGAGAGGGGAAGGAATAAATATCTCATTCTCTCTCTGGTCTTATTTCTTGATGGTGCTCACAGTCTAAAATAGGCAAGAGCTAAAGGACACTTGGGTTGAACAATGTAGTTCTAGAGGTTAACTCCTACCCCAACCCCAGGCAAAAAATAATTCAATGGCAGCTATGGACTTGGGGACAGACAACTCATGTGATTCCTTTCTTTCAATCTTAAATTAATGATTTTCTATTTATACTTGAACTTTTATTGTAAAGCTGTCCTTTGATCATTTTTGGTTGTACCTGGAGTGTACATAGTTGGTCAGTTTGTTTGAGTGTACAAAATTAACATAAAATTTTTAGAAATTTTAGTAGCATTGAGCAATTTCTGAATAGATACTTCTGCATTTGAGTAATAGCTTGAGTTTGACTAATGGTTGTGTTTGTAATTTTGTGCTCAAGTTCACCAACTGATTTACCTCAAATATAGTGTCCTTTATAGGATATTGCTTCCTTGTTTACATGAAGAACAACCATTTAGACTTTGTTAGTCATTAAATTACCCCACCATTATGTGTGGTCAATACTGAGATGACTGAGATTCATTCAGTTGTTATTTTCCCTTAGCCAAATATTATAAACATTTCTTTCAAATCAAACCCCTTTTCAGAATTACCAATGTTTGGGGTATTTGAGACAATCAATATAAACAAAGAAGGGTGTTCACATTGTTTTATATCTTTATTTTTTGCTGATGATATAATTATAAACCCCAAAATCCAATAGAATATAGGCAAAGTTATCTAGAATTATCAAAGGAATTCGAGAACAATGATAGAGACAAGATCCATATGAAAAATCAAGAGCTTTTCTATATCAGCAATAACTAATCGCAGAAAGGGGAAGACAATTCCCCCCACAATAGCAACGAACACTATAGAATAATTAAAATAAATTTGAAAAGAATGATACTATATACATATGATGAGTAAAGGCTATGAAATCCTATTAAAGTACACAGAATAAAATAATAATAAATACTCAGTGCTTCTTAAGGATGGGACTTAATACTTATTTTCTGAGCCTCAGAGACTTCTATGAAGCACATGATATTATTATTCCTATTTAGAAGAAGAGACAACAAAAATACAGGGGGCAACATAACTTGCCCAGGGTCACACACAGAAGTGTTGGAGCCAGGAATTGAATCCAGGTGGTCTGACTTTTGCCCTTAACCATTAAACAACCCTTCCTCTGGCTGGCCTGAGGGGACGTACTGTCTTGAATGGGAATCCTTCACGTATGATAATCTTAATTCTTAATTCACATATAAATGTAATGTTTTTTGAATAGGAGGACTTAAATCAAGTCTCACAGTCTATATGTAAATGTAATGTACAGAATCATTGAAGGGGGAGTATGCTGGATAAAATGAAAGTAAATCACATGGAGGAAAAAAATATCTAAAAGCCAGTAAAAGTTTTCTGTTTTTTTTGTTTGTTTGTTTGTTTTAAAGATTTTATTTATTTATTTGACAGAGAGAGATCACAAGTAAGCAGAGAGGCAGGCAGAGAGAGAGAGAAGGAAGCAGGCTCCCTGCTGAGCAGAGAGCCCGACTCGGGTCTCGATCCCAGGACCCTGAGATCATGACCTGAGCCGAAGGCAGCGGCTTAACCCACTGAGCCACCCAGGCGCCCCTGGTTTTTTTTTTTTTTAAAGAAATAGTGAGGGTTCCTGACTTGACACTAAAGCTATGCTTTTAGGCACTCATACAAGCTTCCTGCTAACTTTTCAGACAAGTGAAATAATTCTCCATTAACTGATGAAACACAGAAAGAATGGAGTTTTTTATGTGTTATTTAGGTATTAGGCTGCTGGGTTTATCAGATTCTTATTTTAATTTATATGAAGGGCAGAGGTACCTATATAGAGTTTCTAGAAAACTGTATATTGGGAAAAACACACCTCAGTGAAAAATATTTGAACGTCTCTTATATTAATTAACAAAACCTGTATACATATACAAATGGAGAAATATGAAGTCTTGCTCTAAACTGCATCTGCACTATGTAGTCTGAACTCATGATTAGGGTCTTTCAAATCTTTATTCATTGTCCCTGTAGTGTGGATACCTGATTAGTGTACTTCAGATGTTAACTAAAAGCCTCTAGGGTGTAGATTAAATTGATGCGTATTTATATTATGCTGTCTACACTAAGATATTTTAAAGTAAGTTAAAATGAGACTAGATGGTTATAAGAAATTGGAAGGAATAGAGGAAATAATTGCAGATTCACTTTATGTCTGTGTTATAGTGACTTCTCAATTAAATAGCATTAACTAATTTAAAAATTCACATATATGTCTGTAAAATTCTAACATAAGCTAATATTACAGTATGACCTGGTATAAACTACCAACTAGATGTTGATAACATCTAACCAACCAGGGGATATCTTAGTCCTGGTTATTTACCTAGTTCTTTGATTTAGTCCTCATGTACCTCCAAACTGTGCATTAATTGTCATATTCCCAGATCACACTGTCACAGGTTGGGTTTTTTGGCACAGGTTGGGTTTCAGTATGTACTGAAACTGAAATCAGCATGCAAGAAATTTATTAGGAAGTGTTCTTGGGATCAACATTCGTAGAATGGAAGAGAGGGAGGCAGAATGCATTAGAGGGATAATACAATCTTCACTGATCCCTTTGGAGAGCCTTGGGGCTATGATGGTCCAAGAATCCTCTTGCGTTGTTAGGGCCTGGGGATTGGGTGGGGCTGCTGGAAGAAAATGAAACCTTGATCAAAGCATTTTTCTTCAACAGAGGCTGTCCCCAAGGAAGGCTGGCAACTGAGGAGTGCTTTTTAGCAGTCACAGTGACTGGGGAAAAGGCTGGCCTTCCTGAAGGGGAATCTGGATGGAATCTGGATGGAGGACATCACACACACACACACACACACACACACACACACACTGACTGATCTACAAGAATGTTAATATTAGGTTTAGGTAATAATTCTAGACTACTACCAGTCTGCGTTTGTATTTTCCTAACATTCAGGTTGGAAAGCAGAGATTCAACATAGAGCATAAACATAAACTCCAGAAGTGTCACTTTGTGATAGGGAACAGATCCATCATAGTTCTGGTGTACATTCCCGTCATTTCTGAAAATGTGCCTTTGGATCCTTCCTGAGCCAGCCAAGGAATTCCTTCTTTATGGCAAGTTGAAGAGAGTTCTTATACAAAAGATAATAGCTTCCAGTCTGACCAATCTCTGTCCAATTCCCCCAGTATGCCCACTTCACTGCCAAGAAACTTGTGATCATTACTTCCAATATCTTTTCAGAAAGAGTAGGATTTTTCTTGCCATTTCTCTGGGATTTTGCTGTTAAGTAGTTGCAGCAACAGTAGATGAGGGCTCACTTTACAGTTGTAACAATAATATGTGTATGTCGTTTTTAATCTTTGCTTTCAGTTATTGGCCAGTGAAAATATACAAAAAACTTTTCCCTAAAGTTTATAGATTTTCCAAGGCATTGGTCAACTAGCCAAATTAAATTAACCAAATGACCTGTCAAATTATTTTGAAATATGGTTTCACTAAAATCTCAGAACCAGCCATTTAAGCCACAATGTGTATGTGTGTCTCTGTGTGTGTTGGGAGTTCTGAAGGTAAATAGGATCCAGGAATAGGATTTCCAGATAGAATACAGGATGTCCAGAGGCACCTGGGTGGCATAGTCAGTAAAGTTCAGACTCTTGGTTTCAGCTCAGATCATGATCTCATGATCAGGAGATCGAGCCCTGCATCAGGCTCCATGCTCAGCATGGAGTCTGCTTGAGATTCTCTGCCCCTCCCCACACTCATGCTCTCTTTCTCTCTCTTAAATAAATAAATAAATATCCTTAAAAAAAATATATATATATATTTATTTATTTATTTATTTATTTATTTATTTGACAGAGAGAGAGAGAGATCACAAGTAGGCAGAGAGGCAGGCAGAGAGAGAGGAGGAAGTAGGCTCCCTGCTCAGCAGAGAGCCTGACACCGGGCTTGATCCCACGATCCTGAGATCATGACCTGAGCCGAAGGCAGAGGCTTTAACCCACTGAGCCACCCAGGCACCCCAATAAATAAATATCTTAAAAAAGCTCCAAAACACCATATAGATGCCTAATTAAATTTGAATTTCAGAGAAGCCACCCTTTTTCTTTTTTAGCGTAAGTATGTTCCATGTAGTATTTGGGGCATACTTATACTAAACTTATTTATCTGATACTTAAATTCAGCTGTGCTTCCCGTGTTTTTATTTGCAAAATCTGGTGACACTACTCAGAAGTCTTTCTTCTATTAGGCTACTCCTTGCTCTTGAATCTGGCTTCTGTATTTGCAGTGCTCTGCAAATCATACCTTTTTCTATTCCAGTACAGAGAAAGTTTGTCAACAGAATGTTGGTCTCTATAATCTGACTTCTGTCTAAATTTCCAGCCCATCATTAGCAACCTGTCTGCTAAGACTATAACCTTCTCCATTGCCTCCTTTGCCAATTTTTAAATAATATATATAGCTATCAAAAATGCCTTGTATAATTAACTTTCTTTTGGAATAAAGAAAAACATAGGATTTTGTATTTGGCCTGATCTGGTTAAAATATAAACAACCCTTATGGGTTGGTTGCTAGAAAACCTGAGAATCTAAATCACTTGGTAGACAGGAAAGCTTGGAGAGGATTTTGTTTTCTCAGGCCTATTGGTATCAGTTACTCTGTAAACCAAAAGATAGATAGGGCTTCCATTGACTAATGCATAATCCATGGATGGGTACACACCAGTTAGTATAATCTTGCCTGTGATCCCTAAATCCTCCATTATTATGTAGACAAATAATGAAATAAAGACCCTTCTAATATTTTACAAGCACATTGGCCTGTGGAACTAAGTAGATGAAATTGGGAAATTAACTAAATTGTGATTTAGTCATCAAACTACATTTTTAAACATTTTTCCCTTAGATAAGTAATGAGAAAATTTCTAGATTGTGAAAATATTTCTACATTGCAAGTATTTTGAAGTGTAAAAAAAAACTATTAGTAAATATTTTCAAATGAAATATGCATTTCCAAATGTTAACATGGTGACCAAAAAATCTTGGAATGTTTCATAGATATTTCAAGAAATCCTTCAAATGCAGAAAAAAGGGATTTTTTGTGTATATTTATGCATGGATGGATATATAAAATTTATTTTCTATCTGTGTATCTATCCCTCCTTTTATCCATACCTCTGTCCATCATCTATTTCTAACTCATTACTTATTTTTGCTTAAAAAATACACTAGAAAGAAATCAACCAAGAAGTATCCTGGAATTATGAGAAATTATATTTTCTTCTCTATGATTATGCTTGTTTTCTAACTTTTTAAGAATAAGCCTACTGTAGTTGTCTAAGTGTGAAAAGGTAATCAATACTGGCATATGACTTAAATAGTATAAGTTTCTTTTAATAGCTTTTTGTATTCTAACATTGTTATGTTGTTGTTTAATGTCATCAACAATAATTGTTCAGCCTACACTCATGCCTTCACTCAGTCATCCAGGAAAGAGTTTTTGAATGTCACTTATATGCTAAGCTCCTACCAGGTAAAGTTGGTGCAAAGACAAGTAAGACGTGATTTCTATTATCAAAGACCTCATAATCTAGTAAAAGGGAATAGGCATATAAAGAGAAAAAGGACCACAGCATACAGTGATTGCCAACATTTGGACACAGATAAATATAAAAGACAGATGAACTAAACCTACATGGAGGTACTGAGGAGGTTTCTGGAAGGAGAGACTCAAGTAAGACCTTGAGAATATTCTAGGCCTCTCATTGAGAAAGCAGACATTTTAGGAAGAGAGATCTGTGTTTGTTAAGACTTGCTATTAGTTGTTTATTTCACCAATGTCCTATTATACAGTAAGACATTTCCTGTGCCTCTCTGTTGTGTCATGATGCATATTCTCAAAGCTTAATCTTTCCAAATGCTTATTTCTAGGTTGAAGGAGGATTCTAAAAGTAAAATTGCAAAGTTAATTGTTTCTGAATATTCTTAAGGCTTCAGATACAATCTGCCAAATTATTTAAATGGTTGGATTGAGTCACACTCCCATCTACAAAGAATTAAAAAGAAAAAAAAAAAAAACTAAACATAAAACTCAAATAAAGAGAAAAATAAAATAAGCCAAAAAAGTTAGTAGGATAAAATTCATTGCATAAAATTAATTTAAGATAGATGAAAATCAAGAAAAAGAAAGTTGGAAAAGCAAATATACAAGATTATTGAAATGACAAAGCAAAAAAAGAATTGATCAAAAGATCTAGCCAAAGAATAAAGATTAAAAAAAAAATGCAGTGGTTCCTTAATTTTTAGGTTTTGTATAGGCTGTAGTCCGGTTTACTTGTTCTCTTTTATGACCTATCCCCTATACATTTTAAAAATTAAAACTCCTTTATTTCTTAGAGTAGTTTTAAATTCATAGCAAAATTAAAAGGAAGGTAGAGAAAGTTTCCATACACCTCCTGCCCCACATGTGGAAAACCTGCCCATTATCAACTACCTACCCACCAGAGTGATATATTTGTTACAGTTGATGAACCTGCCTTGACACATCACAACCATCCAAAGTCCATCACTTACATTCTAGGTTTTACTCTTGGTCTTGAACTTTCTATGGGCCCAGACAAATCTACAATGACTCCTATCCATCTTTACAGTATCGTGCAGAGTATTTTCACTGCCCCTGAGTTCTGCCTATTCATCTCTCTTACACACTGTTTTTTTAAGGATGCCTTTTGTTGATGAAATCCTTCAAAATCTTAAATGGGGCCAGGAATGGTTTTTGGCAAAAAAAAAAAAAAAAAAAAAAAAAGTTTGAAAAATATTTGTTGATGAATTCATATTGACTACAAATTTGTAAGTAATTTTGTAGTTCCCCACTTTCTACTCAACTTCTTTTTCCCAATTCAGACTTCACATACAGGGTCTTATATTTATCATGCCTTATTTTAACCAAGCCTTTTTGCTTGTGTAATATAATCAACAGCACAACCAACAGCAAAACAAGAGAGTGTAATCATTATGATGATGAACTTTGAGGATAGAGCAGAGTTCAAGTATGGAAACTGTATGCCTTTGGCTAAGGTACCTAGACTCTCTGTTGTTAATTAGCTATAATCTTAACACCCACCATATTGATTTGTTATATGGAATATATTTGGTCTAATGTATGTTAAGCAGTGCTTCACACATACTATATGCTCAATAAATGTTAGCAGCTACTATTATCTCCCAGAATCCCTGAAACTCAGAACCTCCTATTCATCTTGTGAATAGCATCCCCATCACTTCCCACTCCCACTTCAAGAATATTAGCCCTTCCTGGTCACTATAATTAATGCATCATTGTGGCTACCATAGTTTAATTTCTTGACTAGCTGATCCATTACTTCAAGGGTGACCTCAAGCCTCCAAATTCTGTTTGCTCAGGGGAACAATTTCTCCTTGCTTGCTTTATAGAAAATCAAAGGTAACTGGTATAAATTTCCTTTTAAAATTTTTTTACCTTAAAATATGTCAAGTGACAGATCTTAAGAAATGATCTTTTCATACATATTTTTATAAAGCAAAAACAGCAGTAATTTTTGCTTAGACCCAGTAAAAAAAAAAATAAATAAATAAAAGCCAACCATGAGGAAAGGTATCCCTTCAAGTTGAGTCTTTACAGTAATGAAAAGACATACAAAGACATATTTTAACCTTTGGCCTACAAAATAATCAGATAAGCCCTACTCTAGGAATGAAAAATGGTTTCTTACACTTCTGTGTTTTGAGGAGCAATAAAACACACCATTTTACTTAAAATAACTTCTATTCTGCCCTCTATGGTGGAAAACTCATATCACCGGAAAAAGGATTAGATCACAAGGTTGGGATATTTTCCACCCAAGAGTCATCTCTAAAAAATAATTACATTGAATAAGCTTTGAAAACATTAGTTTATTGGGAAATATTTGATCATTTACTTATCAAAGTAGGTCTAGGAATAAGGGAGGAGTTAGATCACTTTCAGGATGAATGTGTATAATTTTGAGAGATTCATAGACATATAGAAAAAGGGACAGGTAGTACCATATTTTCATGGCTTTGTTATTTTGCTTGTGCAACATCTGGAACATAGTATAACAGCCACAACCAGAACCATAGTGAAATTATCCAACACACTTAGAATTTAAAAGACTTCTTTGAGAACCTCATCAATTTTGTTCATTTACTTTTTCTTTTTGCAAGATTGAAAGCTCTATAAACGAAAGGACAATGTTTGTCTCATTCAATGCAGTATTTTCACCAATTTTTGACATACAGAAAAAACTCAATAAATATTTATCGACTAATTGGAGTGAGATGAAGTGAGAAATGCTATTTTCCCTCCTTTCTCATTTCTGATAATTTTTCCATAATAACTTTTAACTTGGTGAATAAATCCAGTCATTTTCTGCCAGCTGATGTTCATCGTTGCCTTGATTATTGTTACAGGGAGCACCAGGAAGCATTCACACTGAGTTGTTTTCTCATTTCCATAGTCACTCTGGGCTTCTCCCCTCCTGCAGTCTTCATACCATGCTGGTCTCTTGATAATCTGCTCTCTCTCTCCTAGTCCAAATTCTTTTTGAAAATTCAAATCAGATCATTTTATTCTCCTGATTAAAACAACTCTTTGCTTTTAAGATTATTCACAATAATGTGAAAGCTGCTTAGCTTGACACTTGACAATTTTCATATCTGGTATCATGTATCTCTTACAGAAATATTCTTTATTCCAATTACATTGACACTCTGCACTTTACATACCTTATTCAATCTCCATGATTCCCAGTCTTCTCCTGGATTGTTCCTTACTTCATTTGTTCATGCTTTTAAACTCACTTGATCTTTTTCTTGATAATATTGTTACTGGGTTTTGGAATCTATACTATATCAGTTGTAGAGTAGAACAAGTAATTTATCTGGAAAGTTATCTTGGGGGACCAATATTTTCAGCCTAAGAACAAAACCATGCAAGTATAGAAATTAAAAAAAAAAAATAGATGTTGGTAAAAACTCTGAAATTTTATTTGTTTAAAGATTTTATTTGTTTATTTGAGAGAGAAAGAGAGCTCATAAGCAGGGGGAAGGGCAGAGGGAGAAGCAGACTCCCCTTCAGAGCAGGGAGCCAATGTGGGGCTCAATCCCAGCACCCTGGGATCATGACCTCAGCGGAAGGCAGACACTCAACAGACTGAGCCACCCAAGCTCCCCAAAACTATACAATTTAAATTTAGAATTGGAAAGAATAACATAAATTCATGACACATTTCCTTCTTTTTAAAAATAGTTCTTAAAAATAAATTATTTTCTAATTTATCTAGTGAAAACATCTGGATGCAATGACCATTCAGTAGCAATGAGTATTCACAAAAGGAAACGTTGATCTTTGTGTAAATGGCTAATTCCAGACTGAAGTGGAATCACCATGAATCTAAAATGCTTAAGCTGCAGGTCTCCTCACTTGCAGGAATCCTTCCAAATCCTTGGGGGTCACTCTAGGAATGTGCTCTCTTGCTCATACTACTTCTTCTTCTTCTTCTTCCTTCTTCCTTCTTCCTCAAAGCAAGATAATTTTAACGGCAATTAGCTACACTCTGATTTTCTCTTTGTCATCATTCTTGTGTTGGGTGGTTTAGGGTTGGCTGTGGAAATTTTAGAGATCATGCTAACAGAAATCTGAGCAGAGATACATTCAGTGGAATATCCTTATGTAGTTCACAGTCCCTTTCAAGTGTAGGGACACTATTGTTAACCGTCCCGATGTAGGATGCATATCCTCCCCTTGCCCCCTCAGGGTTATAAAAAGAAGATGCAAGGCTGAAGTCCTGTGAAAATACCACATACTCAGGAAGAACAGATTGGAGATGCATAAAGTCAGAAGCTAACTATGGAAATTCCAAATATTATGGTGGAATTTTGAAAGAAACTTGATAGCAGTTCCCCTAATTTGATAACAGTCCTTAGTTATCATCATTAGCATGTTTTTCTCAAGCATTATAGAGGAAAGGTGGCATTACCTTTCTATTCTCATATAATCAAATTGTTCGCATATAAGGAGAATTTGGGCAAAAATATAGGGGTATTACAGAGATATTGTAATAAGAAATGATGTATGTCTTTGCACAGGATTTTGCAATATTTTAAGATGTCTATTTTTAGAACATTGTAGCTTGTGATTTGTTTTGTCATTCTAAATAAATATTTACTATTGTACTATATTTTGTATTAATTCTGCATTTTTTTCCTTAATGAGGATCTTCAAATTGTATCACCTGCCTCTCAAAGTCTGGATCCACATGATACCAAGTCTGAAGCAAGAAATACATAAACTGATCCCAGGACAGATTGTTTGCTAGAAAGCAAATAAGCCTTGTACCAAAAAGACCGTGGGCCTGCTTGGAGCAGCTCCTGCTGGCCTACAGCAGGATCATTTGAAAACCAAAGTAACCTTAGCTGATAAAACACTTTGTATACATATATAAAAAACAATAATGAGGAAATAAGAGTCACACAAACACACTCACTGGACACCTTGGAAATTGTACCAACTCATTCAGAAAATTGAAAAGAAGTGTAGGAGAGGGAAACACTTTTCCTCAGTCCTATTTGGGTTCCTGCCTGGGTCTGAAATTTAAACTTGACAGAATAGATTAACAGGAGAAAAGCATATACATTTATTTCATATGTTTTACTTGACATGGGAGCCTTCATGAAGAAGTGAAGACCAGAAGAAACAGCTAGACCTGAGTATTTTTGTGTGAGGTTTGGGGAAGAGTAGACAGTGGTATAAAAATATGATGGGGTTAAGGAGGATGACTAAGTGTAGTGAAATGGGGGAACTTAGCAAGGCCAGTTAGGATTCTTCTTGGCATCCCTCTCTTAGAGATAAGGATGCTTCTTTCTTTCAGGTTTAGGAGTAACCTCTCACATGAGGGTTTTATGTTCTGTTTCATGGGAGAAGGATGAAGGGAAGATTCAAGATTTCCTCAGACTCCTTTAGCTGAAAATATTCAATATGCCAAGCTTCCATATTTGGGGCAGTGTGTCCTGAACTCTATCTGAAGGAAATCCTTAAGTGTTGAACCTGCCTTTCCTTTATGAAAAATATTTCTGGGATAGCAATAGCCCTACTGTATGAAGGAAAGTCCTATATAGAAAAATTCTATCTAATAATTACAAAAGGAACGAACAGATGAGAAAAATCGGTTTTGCTATCTCAATGGAACAGTGAATACATTTAATGATTGCCATTATTAGGTAGTGAAGAAAACTGGTGAATGCTGATGAGGAATTTTTTATACTGGGAGATCTAACACTGTGGTACAATGTACCCAGTCCTTACCATGTCACCGATGTGCTTTTCTTAGAAAGGGGCTTTGAATAAGCCACAGACTTTCTTCATTTTTTTCCCATCTCTACCCTGTCTTGAAAGACTTGGTCAGTTTTTTCTTGGTGTTTTGGGTCTACAAAAGGTTTTTTATTTGTATATTCTTTTGGTCATGTCAGTTTGTAGAAACATGAATGAAAATACGAATTTGATACATGTTTAAATCAAGATCTTATGTGGAAGTATATCTAATTTTTTCAATTTTTTTTTCTCTTTTTAAAAGTATTAACAATCCTAATTCATAAGCTACAAGTAGCCTTAAATATACTGTCTTTCAATTATGAATTGCACATACATAGCTATATCTATTTTTTTATTTTCCGTGTATTTCTAAACACACAACTATCTTTGAGTAACATTTTATAGTTCCTAACCTAGAAGTTAAAATAAAGCAGTTGCATTACGCTTACTACTTATTACGTAAAGCAATCAAAAAAGTAGATGGAACCTATAAAGAGACTCTGTATTTTGCTAAAAATGCAACAGTTTTAAATGCTGTTTATTTCCTCTGTTAAATTCCCACAGTTAGTGGAGCTAACTTTTCTTCAGCAGGTGGAATCCTGCATTAGTAGTGGGCTCAACTCTTAAGGAATTTCACAGAAGGTCCTGTATGCACAGAAATCTCGAGAATTGCTTAAGAATAGAGAGTCCCTGTTCTATCCTGAGAGCCTCCCTCAGCAAAGAGCAACGAGATTCCTTTCTCTCCTAAAGGACAGTTACTCCACTAAATTTGAATTCAGGCTTTCAGAGATAGTTATAGCTTAGAGCAAATATAAGGAAACTCTGGGGTAATTGGGCAATCCTTGACACAGGGCACACATTCTTGCTTAGGGACTAAACAAACATAAGGCATGGGGAGGTGAAACCATGGATGCTTTATTGGTTTATGCTTTGAGAATGGGTCTCAAGTTTACTACTTTTGGGGGAAGAAAAAAAACCCCACAACACAACTAAAATCTTACCCTTATTTGGCAGAAAAGCAAGCAAACAAAACCCCCCAAATCCATATATGCTTGCAAACAAAAACCCAAAAATCCATACATGCTTGAAAATCTACTCTACACCTGTAAAATAAATTTAGTAAGTAAAAATCAAACTGCACTGCTATTCCAAGTGAATGCATCCTACTTTCATTCACCTACTTAAAATGCTGGGCATCCGGGTTACTACTCTAGATTCCCCACCAGCACAAACCATGCTGTGTGTACCTTTGAGTGGCCTCTGGTGTTAAATCTGGGATATGCACACGTCCTGTGAATGTTGGGTCTTGGTTCGGGCTGGATTTACTTAGACTACTAGCCGGCTTGCTCTCCTGCCTCAGTGCCCCCGTTTATACTTCCAGCCTAACGGGATGCCTCCAAGAGCTGCAAATTCCCATCCACACTTGATATTTTCTATTTTACTAACATTTGCCAGTGACAGCTTATTGCTGTCTTAATTTGCATTTTCTTGCAGGTTACTGACTCCCTTCATGGGATGGTTAGTTTCGAGGAGTAAAATTTGTTTACTGCAAAGTGCACGTTGATATCCTTTTGCTGGGTAATTACACTGGACTCTGAAACCAGTGTCCAGCAGGACTGCAAAGAAGCAGTGGTGAGCATTTTTAAAGGCTGTTTTTCTCAAGTTACAGTATCTCTTTTTTTTCTATCAGCATTTACATCTGAGATATTCTTCTATAACCTAGTTTGTAGAAGTTCTCTCTCAGAGAGATATAAAGTTGAAAAGAAAAGATTGTATGAGCACAGAAAATGCTTCAGGCATATCTTCTCCTGGAAAAAATAATGAAGAATGAAAGGGAATGTGTAAGAGAGGGTCCCATTAGAAGTGATAAAGCCAGGGGAGCATAAACCCATTTTTAACTATACCGGGTCACCCCTAGGATGCCTGGCAGCGTGAATGACTTGTGCTCCCACACAAATAGGATTAGTTGTGAAAGTCCCAGAAAAAAAGTGTGCTCTATGGTTCCCCCACCCACGTCAACTTTTAAATGCAGTTTTGGAGCGAAAATAAACTTCTGGGACTTCATCAAAATCAAAAGCTTCTGCACAGCAAAGGAAACAGTCAAAAAAACAAAGAGGCAACCCATGGAATGGGAGAAGGTATTTGCAAATGACAGTACAGACAAAAGGTTGATATCCAGGATCTATAATGAACTCCTCAAACTCAACACACAGGAAACAGGCAAACACATCAAAAAATGGGCAGAAGATATGAACAGACACTTCTCCAATCAAGACATACAAATGGCTATCAGACACATGAAAAAATGTTCATCATCATTAGCCCTCAGGGAGATTCAAATTAAAACCACATTGAGATATCACCTTACACCAGTTAGAATGGCCAAAATTAACAAAACAGGAAACAGCATGTGTTGGAGAGGATGTGGAGAAAGGGGAGCCCTCTTACACTGTTGGTGGGAATGCAAGTTGGTGCAGCCTCTTTGGAGAACAGTGTGGAGATTCCTCAAGAAATTAAAAATAGAGCTTCCCTATGACTCTGCCATTGCACTCCTGGGTATTTACTCCAAAGATACAGATGTCGTGAAAAGAAGGGCCATCTGTACCCCAATGTTTATAGCAGCAATGGCCACAGTTGTCAAACTATGGAAAGAACCAAGATGCCCTTCAATGGATGAATGGATAAGGAAGATGTGGTCCATATACACTATGGAATATTATGCCTCCATCAGAAAGGATGAATACCCAACTTTTGTAGCAACATGGACGGGACTGGAAGAGATTATGCTGAGTGAAATAAGTCAAGCAGAGAGAGTCAATTATCATATGGTTTCACTTATTTGTGGAGCATAACAAATAGCATGGAGGACAAGGGGCGTTAGAGAGGAGTAGGGAATTTGGGTAAATTGGAAGGGGAGGTGAACCATGAGAGACTATGGACTCTGAAAAACAATCTGAGGGGTTTGAAGTGGCGGGGGCTGGGAGGTTGGGGTACCAGGTGGTGGGTATTATAGAGGGCACGGCTTGCATGGAGCACTGGGTGTGGTGAAAAAATAACGAATAATGTTTTTCTGAAAATAAATAAATTGAAAAAAAAATGCGGTTTTGGGATTTACCATTATGTGAGAAGTGACTTTTAAAAGGTTGAAAAGCACTTCAAAATGTCTCTTGGGGATTTAAAACAACTAAAATTAAACACACACACACACACACACACTAACACACTAACTAATCTCAGCATCCCCAGTTGGATACAAAAGGAAGTAACTTTCTAGCCATTTCTAGGGCCTACTGACCAAGAAAGGCAATGTTTTGTTGACTTTATTCCTTCAATCCGTCAGGCATTTTATATGAATTCTTTCTGCATATCCATTCACTCACTGGGTGCTGACAATTTCACAGCCTTAGAAGCTTTCAGAATTGACTTCTCTTCTCTCTTCGAGCCACTGCTGATCTCCAGGTCAGGAACTTATCATCCCTTGTCTGAAATAGCTCCTGCTTGAACTTCCAAAACCTGCCTCCAGTCCTGCTTCCCTCAAATATTCTCCATAATATCACGGCTGGAAAGCAGCTCGAATGCAAATTGTTACTTTCTTCTCAAAACTTTTTTAACGGTTGCTCATTCTTCTCCACAGAAGGCACAGACACCCTCAAGCGACAGCCCTTCTAAGACATCATCTTCCTCCTCTTTTTCATACTTGTCCTCGACAACATGGCATGGCTGATTTTTAGCTCCAAACCAGTGGTGGTCTCCTGCTCCCGATGTTTTGCTCACCCTGCTCTTTTGGCCTAACTGGCCCCCTCCTCTTGGCTCCTCCAAATCTGTCGTCTTCACTCCTTCTGGCTCAGGTCTGGGGTGGACAGCTGTCAGTCCTTCTTCCCAAGTATGCTGAGCTAAGCATTCTTCTGTGGCACTTCCTGGGTATCCGTGACTACTTCAATTACTGGATTTGTCAGATTCTATTTAAACTTTCTCTCTATACCCATCTGAGGCTCTGGCGCAAGTATTCTTCAGCAAAGGAAAATATGATCTGTTTTTCTTTACGTAGATGGTAAAAATATATTTTGAGGATAGCCAAGGTTTCTTTCTAGGGAAGAACATGGTTTTGGATTAAAGAGACACCTTAATGGTTGTGAATATTTTAAGAATGGGAATATCTATGGGTGCCTGGGTGGCTCAGTCAGTTAAGCATCTGCCTGCCTTCAGCTCAGGTCAGGATCCTGGGGCAGAGCCCTTTGTTTGGCTCCCTGCTTTGCTCAGCAGCGAGTCTGTGTCTCCTTCTGCCTCTTTCCCTGCTCATGCTCTCTCTCTCAATTAAATAAAATATTTTTTTTTCTAAAGAACAGGAATATCTAATATTCAGCTCAACAACTTTTATTGTCTTGCTCAATGATATGATTGCAGTCTGTTGTAACTTCAGTAAAGCATACTGCCAAAAGAGTCTTGAGCCAGTAAACTTTGTGAAATAAACTTAGTAGAGGATGTTACTAAGTAAATTTGGTAAAGGCTGTCATATGGAAGAAAGGATGTGCCCAAGGGTGGCAAAATACAGAGAAAATATCAAGATTTCATTGGAATTCTTTAGGAACTGTTGTCCTGGAGGAAGAAGAATTCTTAGAATTTTTAGAAATACGTGAAACATTTGTTAGATTTCCTACTGTAAGCAATTTGATGTCTGAATCAATTTTACCATAAAAGAAAAGGAAAAGGATGTCAAACTGGAAGACTTGAAACAATAAATATTTAATAATATAGAAGAGTAACCAACTGAACATGACCAAAAACCAAAAGCACATTCAACCTTAACCAAAAAAAAAAAAAAAAAAAAAAGAATAAATAATATAGAAGAGTAAACTGTTACATGAAAAATAGCAGACAACAAAAGGCAGAGGCAGGATATTCTTTCATGTAGGAACAGTTTCAATCTGGGATGTCTGGGGGGTGCATTCAGTTAAGTGTCTGCTTCTTGGTTTTGGCTCAGGTCATGATCTCAGGGTCCTGAAATCGAGCCCTGCATCAGGCTCTGAAGTCAGTGGGGTATCTGCTTGAGATCCTCTCTCTCCTGCTTGTGCTTGCCTTCTCTCTTTCTCTAAAATAAAGAAATACATCTTTAAAAAGGAAAAAGAAATAGTTTACATCCATGCATAACAAAGGGAAGATAATAAAACATTAGTAGCAGTTTCTTTGGCTGATCTATTTTATTTATTTTTTAATGCTTTTCTCTAGTTGTCATACTGTCATGACCAAATACTGCATTTTATTATAGGATAAATTTTTTGAATGAAAGTTGAAAATTATAGAGAGTATTTACCACTCTTCTTCTCTCAAATTTTCCTTTGGCCTGTGCTGGAATCCAGATTTAGGTAAAGTAGGAGAAAGATAGCTTTGGTGCCATTTTTAGCCATCCTTGGGAAATCTGTTTCTTCATTTTGAAGTCCCTACCAGTGCCTCCCATTTGTCCCGTGGTATTTCTTGCTCTCTCTTACAATGAATTTGCTCCCATTTTCTTCTGGTGAAAAATTAACCAGTATCTTCTTCCCTCAGCATGTTATCCTCCTTTTGGAGATAAGGTAATTTGGAGAAATAAATCCTTGATAACTGTCCCTTCTCTGTAAATTATCTCTTAATTGAATCCTCTTCCTTTCCATTCTCTCCACATTGACCTATGGACTGTGTTGACTTTGCCTAAGAAACATCTTGCAAACCTCTGTCATGTTCCCCCAGGCATTGTCTTCAGGGCCTTATTATTGCTTCCTGTAGCTCTTGCAAAGATCTGCTAGCTGGTTTCCATTTCTTCAAATGCTCCCTCCCCTCTTCATTATCCAAAGGGCCCCGAGAGTTATCTTTACATTGATAGACAGGATTACTGCATCTCCTTTGAGAATCACAGAACAAGCTCTGAGGTTGCATTGGCGTGTTCAGAAATGTTGCTCTAGAATATCGCCGAAATCTCACAGCATCTCACGTAAGGCCAGGTGTGACTCCTCAGTATCAGCTTTTCCCGTTCTCTCTCACTCCCTGTTTTGCCCAGAGATTTGTTTCCTCAAACCGCAGTGTGTGCTTTCTGTATGCTATCCTCTGCCAACTCTTACTCTCTGTGGCATCCACCTGCATGATTCCTGTTCATTCTCCTGTTCATTCTTCAAAACCTTGGCGATGCGGTCTCTTCCACGTGTATAATTGTCCCTTATACATAGCTGTCCCTGCTATGCTAACATGGTGGTTTCCCCTTTATCTATGACAATATTTATGGCACGGCATTGTAATTATTGGCTGATATACTCATCTCCTCATTATTTCCTGAAGTCACAGAAGAGCTATGCCTTGTCATCTTGACAGTTATAGAGCCAACATATAGTGATCTCTAAATAAATGGTTGGGGTGTGAGATGATACAAATGAAAATAGAGTTTAAGTGCCAATTGTCTAGGAAGATCTTTCTCAGAGTAATCTAATGCTACAATACCATTCTTTCTTCCCAGCACACACGCATGTGACAGTGAGGAGGACTCGCTGGTACGTGAGCTCTCCGTATGGGAAGGTTGCCCATTCTATTAACATAGTTGCTCTTCCTGATGTTCTGATACTGATTTTTCCCTGAGGGTTTGCTCTAGAAGGTTAACGAATCTTTTCTGCAAAAAGTACCAATGAATGACTATTTTATTAGGCTTTGCTGACTGTCATGAAGAGCAGCTAGGATGTAGCCATGGCTAACGTGAATATGCATGTGTGATCCTTTCACAAGAATGCTTTGTTTACAAAAACAGGCAGTAGGCCAGATGTGCCCTCTAGGTTGTTGTTTACTGATCTGTGGTCTGGCTTGAGAGTCTAGATTAAGGCATCTAAACTCTTGGCCAGATTATAATGCGTTTAGATTTAATACATCTGGCAAGGAGTGCTGAGCTGTGGTATTTCAGGATTTTTGTGATAAGTGGGGCATATGCACAGTCTGATCCAAGATCCTTGCTACACCTACTCACTGATAGTACTCCTTAGGAGGATTTACAGTGTTCAGTCTACTTAGGTTTTTGGTGCTAGGTCTTCCAAATAGAGTTCCTGATGGTCACGCATCAGAGATGATGCTCTGAAATATTCTGTATCATTGTCACTTCTGGAGCAAGTCCTGAACCACCTCATGTCTTCAGCAAGAAATACCCTGCTTCTCGGAAGCAACACTTGCAAAAGCTCCTCCCACCAGTCATGGGACTCAGTATAGACTAAATTGCACAAACCATGCATTTGAACCCTTCTGTGGAGAACTACATCATCCGAGGCATCTCTGCAGCGAGGACACCCCAAGCCGGCAAGAGCAGTAGTTTTGCTCGTTTCTTCCAGGCTGTTGTGACCATTCTTCTTCTTCTAGCCCTGGTCATCCCACAGTTTAAGCACCAGTTTGCAGAACATTTGGAGGATTTCTGGAAGAATAGGTAGGAAGGGTTCCTTAAAAAAATGGAAAAAGAGAAGAATTAGGTTGTATATTAAGTACTTCAGATACATGAAATATTTCAAATTACATCTTTAAGAATGTGTTTTGCTTAATCACAGATTGACCATACATTTCGTGATACCTCGCGTATACCATGTTCTCCATCTTCAAGTGAATGACCCAAACAACAGCTTCTTTTGAGAACAGTACTGACCACCCTGCCAAACTGGCAAGAAATGATGTGTTGTTAAACAGGTATTAAGGTTAATAACAGGTATTAAGGTACCTGTTATAATACCTGTTATAATAAACAGGTATTAAGGTTAAACAGGTATTAAGTACTACGTCTGAGATGTGGAAGAAGCAACATTAGTTTTGGCTTCTCATCCTCAAATCCAACCTCAGGATATCATGGATGATTTTAACAGCATTTGGTTTGATGCCTTTGGGTGGAGACAAATGAGAAACTGCAAAAGCCAATAGAGAATTGTTCAGATTTGTTTTCTCTGGACTTATGATTTCTGTGCTCCTCCTGATAATTCGTGTCCAGTTTTCATTGCCGTCTCTTACCTCTGAGGATGAAGTAATTCAAAAAGCCCTCTCCTTGGGTATCACCTTTGCTGTCATCTTGCTTCATGATCCTGTGCCTGCCATGGTGAGTGAGCACCTTTGAAGCAGTACTTGCCAGGAAACAACTGTTTTTGGAGATCTCAATGTGACATCCTACAAAACAGATGAGCTGAGGCAAGATTGTCATTTTATCTGGTAGGACAAATTCAAGGTAGGCAATAAAAGTGTAAGCAAAGATATTAGCATTAGGAGCTCTTCTATTTTTTAAACTGTATTTCTTTTACTATACTGTCATACTTTACAGTCTTTTCTATATACACATGTTAAATTAAATCCCAACATCTACAATACTCTCAAGGTATCCTCAACATTGTGAATAATTTATAAAAAACTGTGCTGGAGTTATCTTTAAAATGTCAGTTATTTTCCAGTAAATGTCCATCTCCTTAAAGAAATAAAAGAAATTTGAGGAGAACAGAATCTCAATAATTCAACTAGGTTACTTGCTGTGGCAAAGCTTCCCTAGTAAGCAGGACCAAACTTGGCCGTTATTTTCCCTAAGAAAACGTAATGATTGTATTTTGGAAATCTATTATACTGGTGGTCCCATTCCAATGCTATAATTAAGAGTATGTGATTTTTCTTTAATTAGAAATAGTGCCCTTAAATAACCAAAATGAAGTTTATTGAATTTTAACAAGAATTCTTCCGATTTTTAAAAATTTAAAAACAGGAACCCAGTTTCGGTCAATGTTTTTATGTGCTTGCCAACATACAACCAAAGAATATCTGACCTAAATTAATACCTTGGCATGAAGAATGTCAATAGAGTATTTTAAAATATTGATTTAAATGTTGATTCTTCATTCTGTAAAGGGATATTTTTTAGTTTTCTGCAATATATGTGTTCACTTGCATAATTATACATATCTATGTTTTTATACATATCTGTACCTTTAACTGTTAAAAAATACCTTTTCTTTTTTATTTATTTATTTTTTAAAGATTTTATATATTTATTTGACAGACAGAGATCACAAGTAGGCAGAGAGGCCGGCAGAAAGAGAGGGGAGAAAGCAGACTCCCTGCTGAGCAGAGAGCCCGATGTGGGGCTCGATCCCAGGACTCTGGGATCATGACCTGAGCCTAAGGCAGAGGCTTTAACCCACTGAACCACCCAGGCACTCCAAAAAATACCTTTTCTTAAAAAGCTTTGAGAGTAGAGTGGATTCAAGCATTATATCCTGCTTACAAATGAGGAAGGTGAAAAAAGTAAGGTTGAAGTAACTTATGTTAAGTCCACATATGTAATTTGTGTCTATCTGTGGGGCCATAAACCAACACTACTGACTTCTGATCCAGTGGTCAATAACCTACTTTCTTTCAGTCAGGAATAAGAGTTTGAATTGCTGAAACAATTTGTCAGTCATGGAGTTAAGCCTTGTGATACTACCAACAGAAAAAGAGAATAGAAAAAAAAAAAAAAACCAAAACGAAACACTTCTTTGGTGGAAATTTTCAAGTATCTCTTGTTGCTGCTCTGTCATTTTTCCTTGGCAGACCTATGTTTACTCTGGTAGGTTTTGTCGTGAGTGTTTGAGTCTCTGGAGGGATGGACTGAGTCCTCCCTGTCTTTGATTTGTATCATTTCAAGAACAGTAGGCAGGTCAATTCAGTGCTCTGAAATCAAAGCCATCTAAATCAGCAATTAAGCAAATTACTCCTGGGAATAATTGAACATGACTGACTTTATGAAAATGAATCAAGGAAACCTCATTCAAAATAAGAGTTGGAATTCTCATGCGTTGCCACTTGTGGCAGCTTCCACAGGTCAGCAGGAATAAGAAAGATCTCTTGGCTGGGGAGGCGGGTGGTGGGGGGTGGGGGGCAGGGGGTGGGGAGTGAGCTGCCTCCACCTGCAGCCAAGGAGAAGCTGCCACCACTTTGAACTCGAATTTTCCTTCCAAGAAGTTTTGTTCAAAACAACTGCTCCCAACTTCCTTCTTTTCTCTATGAAAGGATACTCTTGAGGGGTCCGGCTGGATCATTTGAAAGAGCATGAGGTTCTTGAGTTTGAGCCCCGGGTTGGGTGTAGAGATTACTTAAATAAATAAAACTGGGGAAAAAAAAAAAAAAAAGACTCTCCTTTGTTTCTGATTGGTTTTTGGTTTCCCATAGTTTGCATGTCCCCAGTTGCAATTCCTCTGCTATTTCTGAATAAAATCCTTTGCTGCTCAATAACCTTTGCTGTTTATTTCTTAAGGCTGATAATTTTTCAATTGTGAAGTTGTTTTGTTATCATTTTACCTATATACTTGTTGAAAGATAGTGAGGGAAAAGCAGATATTGTAAAGTTGTTGTTATTATTTTACTCATACAATCATTGAAAGACAGTGAAAGAAAAGTAGATATAGTTTGGGCATATAAATGAAAGGATATGAGGAAAGAAAAATGGATCGAGTTTACATTCTAAGATTTGTTATCCCTTGTTTCGAAAAAAAAAAATGATGTGGTATTTCCTTCTTACATTTTTCTAACTGAACAATAAATCTCTTTGTCAAAATTTTATTAGATCTTTTTTAAAAAAATAGTAATAATTTTGATCTAATCATAAATGAAGCCTGAAACATAGAGAACTCCAGGAAATTCTAAGTCAGTCATGAATCTGGGAAAAAACACACAACAGCCCCCCTTCCCCAACCAAACAAAGAAAAAACAAACAAACCACCTCAGAATTTCTGGCTTCTAATACACCCTCACCCAGAAGGTAAAATTAGTTTCCTGAAAGTTAACAAGACTGCTTACAGCATCCTCAATATCAAACTTAACAAAGCAAATAAAATCCTGCAAGTTGCAGGCGGCTGTGGAAAATCAGTTTTGCCTAGGAAAGTTCCCCTGAAACCAATCAGAAGGGGAAATGGTATTGCATTACGTGGAGCACTAGAGAAGTTTCTCTGAGTGAAAGGAAATGATGACCATTTCAGTTTGATTTTAAGAGCGTTGCCTGATGAAGACATTGGATTCTGTGATTGATTCCCCTGAAAAGAAGCCTTGGTTCTGACAGCCTGGAGCCGTTGTTTTTTTTTTCTTTTTCTTTTTTCTTTTTTTTTTTTTTTAACATTTCTTCTCAGGGCTGCTCAGTAAAGGGGCCAGAGTCAGTCAGGTGGCATTATATTTGTCTTTGCAACCAAGTTCACAATCATTAATATAAGTAAGAGAATTTAGACTAATTTAGACTGTCTAAATTTGCATTTAGACAGCAAAGCCAGTTTCCAAATCTACTTTTAACACTTTGGATTACTGAGAACATTGTTTACTTTTTCTAAGTAGCATTTGCTACTTCTAAGTAGTAAGTGAAAATGCCAGGGAAGAAAACAGGAGGTTCTAAGACTTCTGCTCAGGCATCCCTTCCAGTGTGGCTGGGAATCTCTGAATGACCCAAGAAAAGAACTGATTTCACTGAGAGAGGGAGTTAGTCATTTTTTAGCTGCTTCTGCTCTTCCTTGGAGTGTGTGAGGTACCATCCTCTTTCTATTCATGGCCTGGGGCAGCTCAGAGTTCAGGTGAGTCTGTTCTAGCTCCTTCTCTGCCAAGGATGCATTCGGAAAAGTTCTGAGGTTTTCAGCCCTTTGGGCCTATTACTGAAGAAAAAGATACTGCCTTTTTTTTTTTTTTTTTTTGTTCAAAGTCTTACGGATGCCCTTGGATATACTTCAGATAAGCGCAAGTCAAAGCTGAGGGACTTTTGAAGTTTGCTCGTTAGTCCACTCAAAGAAAAAAGAAAAAAGGCAATTTCCATATGAGATTGGGTATTACTCTGCAACCTTGTTATACTGAAAATCTTGTGTCTAGTGAATTTCAAGCTGTCAATCTTTGGGAGTGACTCCCTGAGAAGAGCTTAGTAGTTGTGCCCCAGAAATGGGCGGGGCTCGCAGACTTTACCCTGGGTAATGAAAGCCCATTGTAGGAGGACCTTTCATAACATAATTTAAAAGCCTTTTAAAGCTCAGCACCTCCACCGCTAATTGCCAGGCAAGGCATTACCATCAGAGACTCAGACTGCTCTTTAAAAGGTTTTTAAACGATGTGTGAGGAAATAAAGCCCTGTCATCTGAAAGCTTTTTCAAATGTGCTCTTCTTCCTTACTGTAGAAGCAATAGTCCCGACTTTGCACATAATGAAACTGTGAATGGTGGCTGAGTGTCCGATGCCAGAGGAAGGAACAATGAATAAGGGCTAAAGTGAATGGGGGCTTTTTTTGCATTGTGTGGAACTTGCATTAGGGTGAAAGATAGGACTTCTGGATAGAGCATTAAGAGCAGAAACCAGAGGTCAGCTTTTTCCTCTCTTCCCGTTCTCCACGCTACTGGGGGGCTGAAGAGAAGACAGATGATACCATGATGTCTGAAAGAAAATACAATATACTATAACTCTATAGTTGAGAAAAAAGAACCCTCAGTAATAAGGAAAAATTTATTTGTGTATCTATTCTAGTCATTTGAATGATATATTGTACATTTTAATAATGTTTTGCTATAGTTTTTTGCTTAGTTTAATTTTTAAATTCAGTATTCAAATAACAGTTAAAGGATGGGGCACTGGATTAGTTACCACCCTAAATTATCTGTTCGAAGATTTAAGTAGATCTAAGTATCTTTATTGTTATCATTTCCTTATAATAATTGTCATCGATGAGGACAAACTCCTCCCTTTAAGAAACATCATTTCTCCAAAAAAAAAAAAAAAAAAAAGGAACATCATTTCTCAGTATACCCAAAGTTTTGTTCTTGGGTCTGGCACCACCTATTATTATTCTGTGTTTTGGTTTGAATCACTCTTTTTTGAGAATTGAAGGGTGGTCCATCACAGGGTAGAGAGTGATAATGTTTTGAAATATGTCTCATTTTAAGGCAAATGCAGACACTCATGGGTGTGCTATTCAAAAAAGGCATTAATTATTTAACCTCCTCAATGATATGATCTACTATTTCTTGAAAAGTTTCTATTTTATGCAGATTATTAAATATTGCGAAGGATTTTTCCCTTTGGGGAACTGTAACATATTAGGCCATTTACTGTCTTTTATACTTATAATCTCTCTTAAAAATATCTTTTGAAGTGACATAAAGTACAAATACAAAAATACTGTTTGAATGAAAATAAGAAAATGAGTGTTACACAAAGTAGAGAGTGTAAATGTAATGATGGAGGTGAATATATAGTCCCTGCAGTTAAATATTAATTTTAGTTATGTGAATCTTGACTCCCAGAGGCAAAGGGGTGAAGTTAATATTCTCTTCCAATATATGATAAAGAAAAACATAAGATTTTTTTTCCCAAAGAAAAGTTTCTGTAACTTAATAATAATTAAGCAATTGATGGGTATGTCCTACGTCTTCCAATTCTGTCAGCATTCCAGACTAGGATCAGGTATGCAGAGGAAATACAGCATTTCTCCTGAACAAAGACATTTTTGAAAAGTCTGATTCCTTCTTAGCTGCATCTGGTATCTCACAGGCTTGGAGGCTAGTTGAGCTAGAAATTCTCCATTCAGAGAGTACTGAGTTTTGGGGGGATACTATTTTTAAGCTATTGAAAATGATGACATGCCTTAACAAAATAAAACAAACAAAACATAGGGAAATGGCCTAAAGTTCTAGTGAATTCTGTAGATTCAAATTTCATTTACTTCTTAGTAAATTGTACCCTCTTATTTTAAAAAAAATAATTGAGCACTATAAATACAAAAGAACTCTGGCCTTGCTAATCTCCAGGGCAAGGTCAAATCTGAAATTCAAATAAATTCACTCTGGTAAATAGATTAACTGAATCTTGCTAGTATGGTCTTTCTGGAAGTGCATGGTGCCCTCCAAGCATTTGTCATTATGCAAGATATTGAAGGGAGCAGAATATCCCACCCCCAAATATGAAACCTTGCAATATTGATTATTTTGAATTAGAATTACCTAAGAAACAGCTTGTACAAGGATACCATGACCTCCATTGTCCCCATGAAAACAGGAAATAAATCTTCCATGTGAAAGCTACCTTCCCTGTAACAGAGGTAGAAGGCATCCTTATCTCCCAAGATAGAGAATTTCAGGCAGAGAGGACAGTATAAACAAATCTCGTTGCTTCTTTACTAATCTGCTACCCCAAACCCATCCCCTTTGTCTTGTCAATTCTTCACAAATTTGTTGTTTCCTTATCTACTGGGCATAAAAGCTGTCTGTCTGGGGCACTTTGAGTCCCATGTGTTCATGGGCTCCCGCATGTATGAAATTAAATTAGTTGTTTTCCTGTTAATCTGGTTTATGTGAATTTAATTATTAGAGCAGCAGAAGAACTTTTCCTTTCCTGCAATCCCAGCCAGTCTAAAACCAATGGCTGACCATCAGAATATCTTGTTCCAAGAGAAAACGGCACACACTACCCCACATTGAAGCACAAAGTGGGGCCAAGTGGAGACCAGTGGAAAACAGGTACCCATTTGGGGGTGCTGTTTGAATAGAGTGGACGCTGTTGTTTCAAGTCTTAGTCAAACAACTCCTCTAATCAGGGGATTCAAGATTACTCCACTGTAGATGAATCAGATTTTTGAAGATGCTGCTGTGCTAGTCCAGGTTGTGACCTCGTTTTAAAAATCAAATGTGGATCTGCTTCCATTTCATGCTTTAGTCTGGCTTTTCTGACTCTTTTGGATCTTCATTTCCCATCTTCAAAGAGAAGGTGAGAAGCTTCCGTCCTGCAGGAAGGAATGGTGTAGATCAGGGGAATCACGGTGTAATCAGTTTGGCTCAAGCCTTTTATATTTTCTCATTGACCAGCTAAGATAGCATCTTCTCAGTTAAACGAGCATGATTCAATTCTTTAGCCACCTCTGGTCAAGTGGAAAGTCCCTCTATATTTTCTTTTGTCTATTGCAAATTATAAAATAGTTGGAACAGATTTCTCCTGCCTGTATATATTCTGTCTTATTTCATTTTATCACAATAAATTGATGAAGAAGTGAGATTTATAGACAATGTCTACTGGATAGTCACCGCTGTTAATGTTGCAGAAAACTATGCCCAACAACAATTGGTCAGCAGAAAAAAACAGCAAATGCCTCGAAAGGCATTTCTAGATGTGAAACTATTGTGTGAGTGGAATAAAACCTTCTCTGTCCTATCCACCTTTCATTTTCTGTTTTGTTTTTAATATAGCGGAATAGGCTCTTAGCAATGAGCTGCTTGGTTCTGGCAGATTATCATGGGGTAAATCAACAAGCATCGGGGTTAGAATCAGAAGGACTGGCTTCTGTTACTGACTGTGTGGCCATAGAAAATATACTTGATCTCCTGCACAGTCTTTACATATTTAAAATAGGAATAACAATCTATACCTTGAAGTTTTGCTCTATTAAATAAAATATTGTGTATAAAATGTTGAATATCTCTAGCAGGCCTTCAAAATATAATAGGTTTCTATGTCTTTGTTTTCATAGCTTTCCCTGGAAATTAATCAAATAAACATACTATAAGAATAAAATCCCCAAGTATACTTTGATATCTGGAAGAGTAAACAACAAACTGATAATAGTGATTTCCTCAGAAATGGCCCTGCAGAGTGTGGTTGGAGGGGAGAGGGTATTTGCTTTGTCTAATGTTCCAGTTATCTACAATGCATATGCAGGGTGGTATCACTCATGTGTTAAAGTGTACAATAAAACAAATGCAATCATAGAAATATACATACAGTTTTAACTCCAAAGTAAGAGATGCACCAGAGAAGCCTTGCTCTGATCTGTATTTCTATTTGGGTAAAATGTGGGAATGCACTGGCCAAATATGCAAGTGTTTCTTGGACTATCGCTTTTTCTTCTATTGCATTACAAAATTCCATTACTTCAAAAGTTGCGGTGGGTATCACAGTGCACATATAAAAATGACTTTTCATCTGCCATATAAAAGAAGTAGAAAATAAATACTTTTGGAGCTATAGACTTTTACACTTCATTGACATTACTTGTTAAAATATAGTTTCTTTTTTTAAAAGAGTTTGTTTATTTATTTATTTATTTATGAGAGCGCAAGCAGGGGAAGAGTAGAGAGAGAAGGAGAAGCAGAATCCCCGCTAAGCAGGGAGCCCAATGTGGGGCCATGGGGCTGATCCCAGAATCCCCTGGGATCATGACCTGAGCCCAAGGCAGACGCTTAACCACCTGAGTCACCCAGGTGACCCTAAAATACATTTTCTAATGATGACCTTATTGTAAGAATGTATTGAGGGAAAAAAGCAGGTGAAAGGTTGAAACATTGAGCATTTTTACATTGGTTTTTATCTAATTTTAAATTGCGATAAAATGCCTATGTAATAAGATTTTCTGTAGAAATCGTTCTTAAGTGTAGAATTAAGTAGCATTAAGTATGATCATGATGCTGTGTGACCATCACCAACCTATTTGAAGCTTCTTCATCACCCTACATAGAAACTCTGGGACCTTTAAGTTCTCGCCCTCTAGCTGCCACCCCCTCAGCCCCTGATAATCTCAAATCTTTGTCCCAGTCAATTTGACCATTTTAGATATTTCATGTAAGTGCTAACATATGCTATATGTCCTGTTGGATATGCCATAGACCAGGCACCATAAACAGTTGAAATGCATTTTTCTCACCACTCTGGAAGCTGGAAATCTCAGATGAGGGCACCCATTGGGTTGATTTCTGGTGAGGCCTCTCCTGGGCTTGCGGAGGGCAACTTTCTGTTTTATCCTCACATGGCCTTTGTGCATACTTGTGGGAGGAGAGAGAGCATACTTTGATGTCTCTTTTTCTTATAAGGGCATGACTCTTACCAGATTAGGACCCATCTTTATTATTTCATTCAATCTAATGACCTCCTTAAAGGCTCTATTTCCAAATATAGTCATATGAGGGTTAGGACTTCATATATGAATTTTGGAGGGAACATAATTTACTCTGTAACAGCAAATAATAGGGAAATGAGAAAAAATAACATTTGAACACACAGAATTTTCTTAGTTATTTTGTAGACATTCATCAACATGAGAATCAAAATTAAAGGCACTATTCTTTTATTAACAATAATATGCAAAACAGACATTCATAATGATTACTCTATTTTGGACTTTAGTTCTTTTATCCCATTTTGCCTCTCACATCTCTCTTCTGGGTTAAATCATACTCCAGCCTCTTTGAGTTTGTACACCAGTAATTTGGGGCACTATCATTTGGTATTATATTTTCTTTCTGTTTTTAATATATAAAAGAAGATTGGCAAATTTATGTCTATTTTTTTCTTTTTATTTATTTCTCAACACCCCCTTCCTTTAAACCATCAATAAAACAAAAAGACAACCTACTGAATGGAGGAAGCTATTTGCAAATACATATTTAATAAGAGGTTAATATCCAAAATATATAGGGAATTTATATAACTCAACATCAAAAAGCAAACAATCTAATTAAAAAATGGGCGGAGGACCTAAGTAGACATTTTCCCAAAAAAGACATCCTGATGTCCAAAAGACATGTGAAAAGTGCTCAATAGCACCCAGCATCAGGGAGATGCCAATCAAAACCACAGTATCACCTATACCTGCCAGAATGGCTAAAATAAAAAAGATAGGAAGTAACAATTGTTGGTGAGGATGTGGGAAAAAAGGAGCACTGCACTGGTGGTGAGAATGTGAACTGGTGCAGCCACTGTGGAAATATCAGTATGGAAGTTCCTCAAAGAATTGCAAATAGAGCTACCATATGATCCAGTAATTCCACTATTGAGTATTTACTCAAAGAGAACAAAAATACTAACTTGAAAAGATGTGTGCACTCTATGCAATAAACCTATGTTTATTGCAGCATTATCTGTAATAGCCAAGACATGGAGGCAACCTAAGTGTCCATAAAGAGATAAATGGATAAGGAAAACATGGTGTATACACACACACACACACACACACACACACACACACACAGAGGAATATTATGCAGCTATAAAAAGGGATGAGATTGTGCTATCTGAATCAACATGAATGGACCTAAAGGGTATACGCTAAGAGAAATAAATCAGATTGAGAAAGACAAGAAGCTTATGATTCCACTCAATTAATGGAATCTTAAAAAAAAAATGAATGAACAAAGAAAAAGCAGAAACAGACCTATAAATCCAGAGACCAAACTGATGGTTACCAGAGGGAAAGGGGGGCTGGGAAAAATGGGTGAAGGGGAAGGGAAGATGCAGTCCTCTGGTTATGGAATAAGTAAGTCATGGGGATAGAAGGCACACCATAAGGAATGAAAACTCTTAACAAAAAAGAGATAGAGATAATATTATTTTAACTTCTTCTATTTATAAGAAAAAATTTGAGCCCATGAAAGTAGAATCAAACTGATTATAAACTTTAGAATTTCATGTCCAAAATGGCATTAATCTGTATTAGAATTTTACTAATTTACTAATGATTATTTTTAACTTTCTAATTCTTTCTTTGGATGTGTTCCTTGAGAAAAATGGTCACTTTACCCACATTTTTACAAGAAACTTTCCCCCTTTTGTGTCATGTCTGTTGACCTGACAGCTTACTACATGGCTAGAATATGTGCAGGATCGGAATTTGGACTCCAGCTCTTTGGCACTTCAAGTCCCAGGACTCAATCTTAAGACCAGAAGGCAAGTTGGACAAGAGCTGGGAATGGTGACAGTAGTATAAAACTGAAGCACCGTCCCAGGGGTAAGGCATAGTCTCTCTCCTTTCGTTATGAGATATTGGTCTTTATGATATGGCAGATGTTATTTCCATTCAGAAAGTTTTAAATTATATTAATACGTTTGAAACAGCTTCTCATTTTGTATTTTCTTTTGCTGTTTTACTTGGTAGACATGATGTTCTTTCTTTCTTTTTTTTTTTTTTTTAAGATTTTATTTATTTGACAGAGAGAGAAAGCACAAGCAAGGGAAGTGGCAGGCAGAGAGAGGAAAAAGCAGGGTCCCCACTGAGCAGAGAGCCTGATGTGGGACTCGATTCCAGGACCCTGGGATCATGACCTGAGCCGAAGGCAGATGCTTAACCAAACTGAGCCACCCAGGCGCCCCCATGAAGTTCTTTCTGCCAGTGGAAAGCTTCATTGTCACCTAAAGAAAATGCTTTTTTTGAATATTCTCCATGAATTAAAATATCATGTTGGGTAAGTTCCTAAAATAAACATCTCTTCAGAGGTGTATATACAGGATCTTAAATGAAAACTATATGTTTGATTTGCCATTTCTAATGAAACGGAATACTTCCATGTTGCACATTATTAAAGGACTAAATACACATTGTGCTCCCTTCAAAACAACCTTTCACCAATGTAGTCTGAGTGGTCCCTGAGAGAAGGTGATCCTTTCTACAAGTTCTTCATAAAAAGGAAAAGGATATGTACATTAACTCATTACCTGTAATCTATTGAATTCAGACAAATGAACCTCCTCTGATTCATTTCAGAGCTGATTCGTTTTTATCTGCATGGCTTTAGTGCCATATGTGAACATTAGGCCTCTTTAAAAAATGATGGGGGATAGTAAATGCTTTAGGAATTTGTTTTGCTGAAGTGAACTAACAGCAAAGGAACATATGGTGAAATATATTTTTAATTACTTTTCAACAATGTTAAGTGTTTTTTCCCCTTATTTTCACATTCAATGTTCTTGATCAAACTTACTGAAAAGTCTTCTCAGAGAGAACACAGCATTTTGTATAATAACACATGACTAATTTTATGGGCAATATATACCAGTATATGTAAGCAACATTTTTGGTCTAAGACTCTTAAAACTTCATGATTCTTTATGTCTTCAAGGAGAAAATACTTTTCTTTCCTCCTCTCTGAAATTGAGAGATTGGCACCATTAGCTTTCCAATTCTATTACGATTTTTTAGAACAGGTGTATTTATTTATTTTTGAGAGAGAGAGAAAGAGAGAGAGAGAAAGCATGTGGGGAGGGGGAGAGCAGAGGGAGACAAGGAATCTCAAGTAGGTTCCCCGCTGAGCGTAGAGCTGCGGCAGGGCTGGATCCCAGGACCCTGAGTTGGGTGACCTGAGATGAAATCAAGAGTTGGGTACTTAACTGACTGAGCCACCCAGACACCCCTGCTTTTTTTTTTTTTTTTTTAAATCGGCAAGAATTTGGAGACAATTTGGCTGTCCAGGTGAAACCTAACTTTAAACCCAAAGAGGGCTGTGCATGCCCAAACGTCAACCGTAGCCTGCTCAGTTTCACTCCATTGAAGACCTATAGCACATAGCATCTCCGCCAACCGGCTGGCACACTTGGAACTTTCAAAGGTAGTGAGTTCAGGGGGTGATGTCTTTGCTTCGATTCATGTCACAGAATGTCCCTGAGTTCCCTGATTTTCCCTCTCAGGAGTAGGTAGGATACCGCAGCACAGAGGTGAGCTATATTTAACGAGTCCTCTACACACTGGAGAGGAAGGTGAAACTAGATTTTCCATTCCCACAAATCACTGTTTCTCCTGGAGACTTGCTAGATTATGCCCTGCACATCCTGTGCCGCCTCCACTATTAGGGGAAAAGAAACATAGTAAAGGAAAAGACACACACTATCTCATGCCTCTCTATGTGTCCTTCTGTTTATTGCTGTTTTGTAGTGTTCCTTAGTTTCCAGGAATTGAAAATTGCTTGTTACCAGAAGTGATAAGAAAAGCTGTCCTCTGTAATTGTTAGCTCAGGGTACTTGCTGTCCTTCTGTTTTTTGTTTTGTTTTGTTTTGTTTTTCTTGCTGTCCTTTTGGATGAAAAATGGGTACACACATAAAAGAGAGAAGATGAGGCAGTACTTAGAGTTCAGACCGTGTAGTAGGTGATATTTCCTTTTTTTTTCTTTTTCTTTAAGATTTTATTTATTTAGATGAAAGAAAGTGAAAAAGAAAGCATGAGCAGGGGGAGGGGTGGAGGAAGAGGGAGAAGCAGGTTCCCTGCTGCGCAGGGAGCTCAATGCAGGGCTCACCCCGGGACCCTGGGATCATGACCTGAGCTGAAATCAAGATGCGGACACTTAACCGACTGAACCACCCAGGTGTCCCAGATAGGTGATATTTCTATATCTGAGTGTCCCTAATGTTGTGTTTATGAACAGAATTTACCAGAGAGGACTTCTGAAATGTGATTGAAAGACACTCTCAGCATGTAAATGGACCATAACCAGGCTTATCTTAAAAAAAAAAAAAAAAAAAAGCAAAGCTATCTCTAAGCATTTGTACTCAGAGCATGGTGCCGTATCTTCTGAGGATATCACCTGAGTCTCAGACCCTATCCTTAGTTTTCATTCCCTTGAATACTCACATGAAGATAATCTTTTCTGGGTGAGATTTTACATTCCTTGTCTTCTGCTTGGCTCAGACCAGTCTTCAAACAGCTGCCAAGCAGGGTCAGTCCCTTGATCTAGAAATCAAAACTGTATAGGCCTTAGTCATACCTCAGCCACCAAGTACTGTGGGCTCCAAATTGATGGTCAGCCACCGAGGTATGATACACTGGATAAGGTTTCACATAACGCTTTCTATGGAAGTATTAGATTTGAAAGGGAGAGTACAGAGAGCACAGTACAAATCTTCCAGACGTAGTAACAGCACTTAAGATTCCTGTGACAGGATATTAAACCATTCAACTAGAAGGGGATTTTCCTCACCAACTTCAAATGTTTGCACCTCATGGGTTGGAAAACCAGATTACATCTAACCCCACTGTGAACATCAGGTGTCCTGAGGTGTTTACCCTTGGCTACCGTTGGTGTTCTGAGTCGACGATCAGCATGGTTTGTCAGCCCATTAAAGTGAGACTGAAGGCACCGTCAGGTGGCAACAAAAAGCGGAAAAAGCATCTCATCTTGGAAAATGTTGAGAAATTTTTTTTTTAAGCAAACAGTAAAATTAAATGAACCAATCAACTAATGATTTTAAAAGTAAGCCAAAGCTCTGTTAAAGTATTTTAATATACTTTTTTACCCCCTCCTTTCTGTTTCTTTAGGGATCCCATTCACAAGCAGAGAGTCACAGATGCATTCCTATTCCAAGTCACTGCCAGCTTGTGCCCTCTAGGGCTGAGACCCCTGTGCCTTCCTCATTCCAGCATGCGTGTCCATGGGAACTCCATGACCCTTCTTCAGCTTCCTCCTCTGGGGTTCTGGGGTATCTGCTGTTTTTAGAGTGAATGCAACCACCTTCTCTTGGCTGAAGGGAGACAATATGGTTCTTCAAATACAATGTGAGAACATTAAGTTGAAAACCACAAAAGGACTTGGAAGGGGTGGTGGTGGGGGTAAACAACCCTGTCTTCAAATATCTTCTACTTTTCAATGGGCTTCTCTGACACAATTCTTGAAAGGGAGGCTGGTCTTTTATTCCTCCGTTCCTTTTAGGGCTCCAAGCTTGGCCTCTAGATTTTATGAAAGCACTTATCAAAACACTTGCGTACCATGTCTAAAGGCCTTTCACACGTTTTCCAGCTGTTGTGTGTGGCGCCACTTGGCACTTCCTTTCTTTAATCATCTCTGGCACTGCCTGCCTCCTGTTCCGGGCTGCTACCAGAAATAGCCCACTCTACAGCTGGTCTCTCACGAACAAGACCGCTGATGATCTTGCAATGATGTGACATCTATCCAGTAGGCTGGAGACATTGTTCTGGCAGTTTCTGGTTGTGAGGGAGCAGGTTAGGTTGCACTGCAAATCTGTATTTGGTCCAGAGCCCAAATAAATGAAATTGGCCCTCAGCACACTTGAAGGAGCAATTTCTGAGCCCTTCTTGGCCCTCGGAGTGGCGGGGAGCACCGCAATTCCTCTTTAACCCTTGCAGTGGACTCCAGGGAAGATAAAATCAGGTCGAGAAGTGAATTTTTGCCGATCTCCTGACAAGCAACAGGTACTCTTCAAAATGAATGTTTGCATTTTGGATAATGGAGGTGAGTTGTTGTTGTTTTTTTTTAATCTTTTTGCTCTTCATTATGCTGCCGTGTAACTATAGATCTGCCAAACTGAACTGCATTTCAAAGGGAATTTAGGCAATGGGATTTCCCCTAAGGTTATCAAAAGGTTTTTGGCTTATCATCTTTAAAACACACCCGCCACTTTTCATGTCCATCTGGCTCAGCCTGGGCTTTCTGTAGGGTATGAAGTCTACGGTTATGTTGTAAGACGCTGCACTGCCACCATGGAACGTGACTGATGAACCTTTCTAGTTGAAGTAGGCTGCCTCACAGAAAGAAAACAGTAGAAGGTGTCCATTCCCTCTGGCAGTCCTTGATGGAGGAAACTTGACTGTATGTTAAATAGAGCTGCTCCATTTGTCTAACTGCTGTCTCCAGAAAACACTTCAGTCCCCACCATTACTCTGAGCACTGTCCCCACCATCGTCTCAGAGACTGCACACAATGCTGTCCTGGAAGGTTCTGCGACCCTGTTTCTGGGTAGCACCTGCTGGAAGTTTGCCTGTGTTGTTGGGGTTTTGCCTCTGATTAAATGAATTACTAAGGAGTCTTGGAAATGGCCTGCTTTAAAAATCTCATTAGAAAATGAGAAAATGTGCCTTTCAGATTTCATTTCCAGTTCAGAAGCACGAGAAAATGTCTCATTATTCTAGTGTACAGCCTTGTCTGCTTTGAAAACAGAGTTTCCAGTAATGGCCAACGCTGAGTAGGACAGAGGGGTTATTTTCAATGTCACTACTCACATGGATGCCCAAAGGACCCAGGCAAGGCCCCGCAGGAGTCTGCTTGGCAATGAATGCTGGACAATAAAATTGTACATAGTGGCAACAGAACCCGGGGCCTTTTTGAGGCCACTGGGATGTGCCCTGGTTGTTTTTAAAGTTTATAATTTGCAGTAAGAGGAGTTCCAGTATTTTCTGGCTCAGTTTAATGACCAAATTGATGTGGGAAATACAAATGAGGATACCAGTATTAGAAGGGACATGTCTTTCAGAATAACAACTGGCATCGAATGGAAGTCTGCAACTTTTGATTTTAACAAGAGATATTTGTTAGCTTTGATATAGGAGTATTGCCAGAGGGAGAAAATACAGGAAACTCCCATGATGGGAACCATCTCTCCTGCCTCCACCACCCCCCCGCAGCATAACAAGTACAAAACAAAGAGCTGCTGACCCTACTGGCGAAGGTGACTGCTATGGGAACTCTCTAGTAGGCATGGGATGGTGGGGTGAAGAGGAAGAGTTCTACCAGGTAGCGTGGGAAGCTATTTGTTTCTTTAGTTATTTATGACTTCTTCCTAGTATGCTCTCTATGTGGCTTCACAGTAAAAAAGAAACTTTAGACATAGGCACGGAGAAAGTAAAACAGAAGTAAAATAGAAATCAATATTAAATACGCACTGTACCTAGGTGACACCGGAGCAAATGATCATTTCTGTGAAAATCTGTATAAAATCAATTACATGGCATATGTAGTATAAAATGAAAAAAATATTAAAAAGATGGCTATTTTAATACCATCTTGATACAGTCCTGAGGGAAATTTAGCGTTCTCTAAGACAGATTTCTAGTGTCCTTCATTTTGATTTGGATGAAAATTTATGTTGGTGAGAAAAATATCATTATCTGTTGTGGGGAAAATGGTTGCTGGGCCTTAACTTAATGATATAGAGGGCTCTAAGAGTGAATGAAAATGGTCAGGGAGTGGTTTTAATAAGTGTGAGTACAGTTAAGGAAATTTTTGCAGGCTGAATAAAATTTCTGAATGCTTAATGATTGTAGAAAGCTCTTTACAAAGTTGACATAGACAGCTGCAATTATCTGTCCCTTACCACATTGGGAACTGCAAGTGAATGCACTTTCTTAATTGGGTGAACAGTTTATATTTAGTTTTTAAAAGGACTTTGCTTCATTTTCCTTTTAATTCAAAATCCAGTGTTCTCTGCTTTCAGTTATTATGTGAGCTGCAAAATCAAGTAGTATCTATCTCAAGGACATATGAAGCTATCTACTCTTGCTTCCTCCTTCTCATGCTTATCCCCATCCCAAGATGTTTTAAAAGCCAGTGAGATACAATGAAATGAATGTCTTAAATATAGAGTACAGAGAGAAACCCTCCCTTCACACCCAAATCCCCACATTATTTTGACCTAGAAATCTATCGTACCAATCAAGCCCATTTTAATGTGAACAGTTATTTATACTGTGGATGGTGAATTTTGGGGTGGGGCAATGCCTGTTTAGTGTGGAAAGCAATGACAAAGGTGCCAAGAAGAAGAGATAACTCCTAATTAGACATATTCGGATATAAATCTAGCTGTGAATAGAATCACCTTTCTCAGGAAAACATGGACCCATTAAGAACAATCTGTGTTAGAATCAAATAATAGGTGTTTAAGAACAAGATTTTAGATTCCTTCAGTGAAATCTGCATTGATTTCAGCTCTTGAAACAACTTGATTAACCATAAAAAGAACATTTCTCCGTTCACATTATCCCTTCATATACATTTTCTCAGAAGACTAATTTCAGGTCATTTTGCTGGGAACTGTGCTGTCTTGGAGAAATATTTCCTGCAAGGATTCTTGTATAAAGTATTTTTTCTCTAAATGCCAAAGCACAGGTGGAAGAGATAGATGGTTTACATAAAATTTAAAGTCAGCCAAGAATAGGCATTTTTGGAAAAACATCTAATTTGGAAACTTATGGGTATAAATATAAAAGTTATTCTAATAATAGTGGGAAATGAAAAAAAAAACAGAAAAAAATAAAATGAAAAAGTTATACTAGCTGTTCCTAGTTTTCATTTTCCTTTTGATCAGTAGGCAGTTTCCTGGAGAAATACTCACAATTATCATAAAATGCTTGTGAATGTACCTAACCAGCAATTAGCTGAGTCATTCTTTACTATCATTTTGGATGGTTATACACTATTTTATCTTACTTAGGTACTATGACTCATTTATTCAATCCCCTATTCTTGGATATAGAGTTGTTTCCTATTATTTGTAATTATAAGCACTATTATGAAAAGCACATCAAAGAACACTGCCCTAGCATTAAAAAATTTGGGGTTCTATTTTATGGAAAGGTGACATGACAGAGCTCACTTAATCTTCTTACTACTTCACTTGCTCAATAAAAACAGTGATCTTTGCTTTTACCAGGATTGTCGTGAAAATAAAATATACAGCCGAATGTGACTCTCCTTTAAATTTGTAACTTACTAAAAAAAACATATTTGTCTCTGGGGCAACTTATATAAGATGAGGTTTCTTGTGTGGAAATAAGATTCTGTGAGCATGTGCTTTTAAGTTTTAATGGATTGTAGGGTTCTTTGCTCACTCAAAATTAGAATCACTCAAGAACACTAATTGACTAATGTTAGAACTCAAAGGAGAATAAAATCAGATTGCTTACCTTCACTGATTATGGTTTTTTCCTAGAGCTACCAGTAATCTGGAGGTTGAAAACTTACAAGATAATAACATCTTCTCTGTACCTATAATTTTCCACTTCAAAGTGTATTTTCACATACATTAGGTTAATCATTTTTATGACCATGTGCAGAAAATTGTGGGTACTGTGCTAACCTCACATGAAAGGGAACTAAGTCTCAGAAAAAATTTAATAAACAAGTCTGTAAAGCTAAAGCGTGAAGCATGATCCCCAACACAAATAAACACCCACATATACATACACACACGGTCTTCTTCCTTTAGAAATTGATTAAACAAGAATTTTCCATTCTTATATCCTTAGAACACACATAAAGAAACATACACATAAATATAAACACTCCCTATTTTTTTAGGAGCCCATTAAGTCCAAATTTTTCAATTCTTTTACCTATTCAATTTGCGGTATAAACATGGTTGTTGATGGTTTCATTTGTTTTTATTAAATTGCTAGTGATGTATATCATATGCTCATAGATGGTTCGTGAGTTACGTACATATATATTTTTGGTAAATCACCTCTTTATATTCTATATCACTAATCTACTGCTGTGTAATCAATTAGTTCCAAATTCAGCATTTAAAAAACAGACCTTTATTAACTTGGAGTTTCTATGGATTGAAATTCTAGGTACAGTTTATGAGGGTGCTTCAGTTCAAGGAGTCTCATGAGGTTGCGGTCAAGATTTCACAGTGTAATCGGAAGACTTGCTCCCAGCTCAGCTGTATGGCTGTTATTCAGCCTCAGCTCCTTCCCATGCACGCATCCCCAGACTTGCCTCATGACATGGTAGCTGGTTTCTCAAGAGTGAGTGAGTTAGAGAGTGAAAATGCCCAAGGTGGAAGCCACTGTCTTTCTAATCTATCTTGGAAGCGACATCCATCACTTTTGCAATATTTTATCTATTAGGAGGGCATTGGTATGTACAGTATATACTCAAGGGGAGAAAATTACACAAAGGCATGAATAACAGAAGATGGGATTATTGGGCACCATCATAGAGTTTATTCACCACATATCGTTTGACCATTTTTCTATCTTTTTACTGGCATGGAAGAAGTACTTTTGTATTAATTCTTTTTATGTTATGACTATCTACCCTTATGAAATATGTTGCATGGATTTTCTTACTTTGAAATATACCTTTTTTTAAAAAAGATTTTTTTAATTATTTGACAGAGAGAGGGAGTTGGAGAAAGAGAAAGCAAGCAGGGGGAGTGGCAGGCAGAGGGAGAGGGAGAAGCTGATCAGGGAATCTGACGTGAAGCTCAATCCCAGGACCTTGGGATCATGACCTGAGCCGAAGGCAGATGCTTAACTGACTGAGCCACCCAGGCACCCTGAAATATACCTTTTTGATACCTCCCTTCCTCTTTCCCTTTCTCCCTCCTTCACACTCCCTTCTTCCTTTCCTCCCTCTTCCCTCTTTCTTCCTCCCTTCCTTTTTAACTTTTCCCCTTCCCTTCCCCTCCCCTCCCTTTCCTTTCCTTCCTTCCTCTTTTTTTCTTGTTTCAAGTTATTATGTGGTCAACTATTTTTAAAAGTCCTTTGTAGAATCAAATTTTAATTCATGCATTAATATCGTGTTCTAAGTTGATTTTTATCTGAAAAGTGAAAATAATCTTGTTGAAATTGTTTCCACTAGAAAAATAACTCGTTACTGAAACCTAATATATAATACAGACCTAGTGGTAGTTATAATAATTAAGGTTTTTCTTAACTGTATTTGTTAAATTTATCAAAATCATTAAATTCCATTCCACTTTTATTTTTAGTAATGATACAGTCTGGGAATAAAGTAGGAAAGCATTTGGAAGGTTCTACCACAGGAAAGGTAAAAAAGAACAAGGTTGTATTTTCTTTGTAAAAATTAAATTGAGATCAATGGTTGGCATTAAAATGTTTCAGCTAACTCTTTTTTTTTTTTAAACTTTTTTTTAAAAAATTTATTTATTTATTTGACAGAGAGAGAGAGAGAGAGAGATCACAAGTAGGCAGAGAGGCAGGCAGAGGGAGAGAGGAAGGGAAGCAGGCTCCCCGCTGAGCAGAGAGCCCGATGCGGGGCTCGATCCCAGAACCCTGAGATCATGACCCGAGCCGAAGGCAGCGGCTTAACCCACTGAGCCACCCAGGCGCCCCTCAGCTAACTCTTAAATTGGCCTTTTTAGGGGCGCCTGGGTGGCTCAGTGGGTTAAAGCCTCTGCCTTTGGCTTAGGTCATGATCTCAGGGTCCTGGGATCGAGCCCCGCATTGGGCTCTCTGCTCAGCGGGGAGCCTGCTTCCTCCTCTCTCTCTGCCTGCCTCTCTGCCTACTTGTGATCAGTCTGTCAAGTAAATAAATAAAATCTTTAAAAAAAAATTGGCTTTATAAATGTGTAAGTAATTTAAAAATGGAATGGGCTTCCTTAAGGAAAGAATATTTTAAATGTAAGTAAGAATGACAACTATCATGAAGATATAAAAACAAAATCTTGTTTGGGGCAGGAAGTTGAATGAGGTGGTTACCAGTCTGTTACAAGCCGAAACATCAAATATTTGAAGTCTTGGCTGGTTGTAGGCAAACTTCACAAAGCACAGTCATTTATGTATTTTTTTCACTTCATAAATGGAAAAAAAAAAACTTTTACAGAAAGTGAGATGCATATCAGTTCAAATTCTTATTTTCTTCCTCTGTCAAACGGAGGAACTAGCATTTACCTCACGTGTTATTGGCAGGTCTGAATGAATTTAAGTTCTCCATATTTCTTATAAATTTTCAGGACCAGAATATGAAGCTGTATGGGTTTTCCCATGTTTCTGACCAAACCATATGAAGTGCACACCTAGAGCAGCCAGAAACATGGAATCAAAAGGAAACTCTAACACATGTATTTCCTCCGTACAGCACATTCCAGTCTTGTCACTGGAGAGTGTTTCAGCACCATGCTTGGGCGGTATTGTAAATAGCAAAATCACTGACAAAAAACATAAAAATGGGGACGCCTGGGTGGCTCAGTTGGTTAAGCGGCTGCCTTTGGCTCAGGTCATGATCCCAGCGTCCTGGGATCGAGTCCCACATTGGGCTCCTTGCTCGGCAGGGAGCCTGCTTCTCCCTCTGCCTCTCCAGGCCTCTCTGCCTGGGCTCGCTCGCTCTCTCTCTTCCTCTATCCCTGACAAATAAATAAATAAAATCTTAAAAAAAAAAAAAAAAATGCAAAAAAACCCCACTAAATAGACAGCAAAGAGGACATTTATTTACAGTTCAAGAGCTGAAACAGGAAGGCAGAGTGTCACCTGTACCACCTTGACTGAGAACATGCGTGTTGGGTGACTCAAGTTTTTTACCCCTCGTTATGTCCTTCAATGATCACAAATGCACTGAGATTATTGATTTGGGAGTTGTCAATCAATTTTAGTTGGAAAATTTATATGTATGGAACCCATTAAAACGAAGGTAGACTCACCCTGCTAAGTGTCATATAGAAAAAGGTATTTGTGAAAGAGAGTTTTCTCAACAATGATGAGACATGCTTGTTTAATAAGGGTGCTGGCAAATGAGCCTATGTAATGCCAATGGTATTTTGGTTGACAAAAGTATAACTTTTGTCATACTCACAGAAATCTGTCCCCATATCACTCCCTGGAGCAATAGTCAGTAGTTACTAATGCAATGCTTACAGTGACTTCATAGAGCACAACTACCATGAATAATGAGAGTCAAGGGCATAGTAACCAAGACAACAACAATGGTAGTATTGGATTCTTACACTCTTCGTACTAAGCATAGGGATAAGCATTCCACAAATATTATTTTAAAACAGACAACAGAGAAATCCTTATTATTCATATTTTATGGAGAGTGAGATTGAGACTCAGAAAATTTAATGATTTAAAGTAAACAGAGAGCTGGATCTTGAATGCAGGGTTCTCTGACTCAGAAGCCAGTGATCTTTGTTACTCTGTGCTGCCCAACTTTAATCATCAAGTTGATCGAGTATATAACATTGTCAGGCCTACTTGTAAAGTCAATGAAACTATCAGATGCTGAGTGCCATAATTCCTGAGCATAAATGTAGCAGTTAGGAAGGCAATTTCTCATGTGTCAACAAGTTCATGCTTCTGGCAATTGTTACGAAAGGATTAACCCAGTGCACTCCCTCTTCTTTCTATATGCTCCTTCTCTTGCACATTGGATCATTGTTTTATAAGCTATAGTGTGGCTACTGTTAGGATATATTCCAGAACATTTCACTTATTTGGACATGTCATAAGATCTGTTGATTTAGATTCTTCTAATTTCCACAAATGATCATATTCATGAAAAATGCAATAACATTTTAACTGTAATACTGATTTGCGAATTGAATAATTATAGGGATGGAAGTTTTCAGAACCAGAGTTAGAATTGCTCTACCATTTCTAAACCCTTTGCTATTTCTACTACTGTTATTAGCATGAAATTTGAAAGTGAAAATTTTCAGATAAAACAAAGCACATTTTTGGTTTTTTTCACCTTTTGAGAAATTAAAAGAGCACAGAAATATTATTTTAGAGAAATGCTACAGAGAGATAATGACATAGATCACGTTTTTTGAAAGTAGATGAACTTTCCTTGGGTCTTACGTAGGCCAAAGGAAGGGGTAGGCAAGAGATAACTTAGGAAAGCTGCTCATGGGAATGAAGAGGAGCCTGGCTCTCCCCACATCATAGAAAGAATGGTCCTTTCTATGATGTGTAATCTGGGGCATGTGTTAATGAGTTCTCTGCCATTAATTTTCTTCTTGGGAGAATTCACCAGACTATTTATGTAATTTAATTGTATTGAAAAAATGATATTTATCATCCTACAACCTAACATTGTGAAAATATTTGTAAAGACACCAAGACTCTTAAATTCATATTTCTATAGTGTGTCTCAAAACCACATCTTCTTTGGTCACATTATGAATGCATACTTGGATGTGATATATAAAAAGAAGATTTTAGGGGCACCTAGGTGGTTCAGTGGGTTAAAGCCTCTGCCTTTGGCTCAGGTCATGATCCCAGGGTCCTGGGATCGAGCCCCACATCAGGCTCTCTGCTCAGCAGGAAGCCTGCTTCCCCCTCTCTCTCTCTGCCTGCCTCTCTGCTTACTTGTGATCTCTGTCTGTCAAATGAATAAAAAAAACTTTTAAAAAAATTTTAAAAAAGAAGATTTTAGTCACTCAGTGGAAAAGTCTATGAATAAATGGGATGCAGTATGACTGAATGGATATAAAGGAAAATTGGGTTGAGGAAAGATCAGCAGCCTCCTCGACGTTCTTGCCTGAGCTTATCCTGCTTGCCAAGAAATACAGAATATAAATCTGTTTTTATAGCATTCCAGAATCTTTTGCAGATGGATTTCCAATCACTCTTAACATAGATATTCATTGTAGGTGTAAGTCTTACAACTTAACGTAAGGTGTTACTTACAGATTCATAAAATATTATGTCTGTAAATGGCTACAATAGCAGAAATATGTTCCAGTTTCATCTGGAATAGTGCTCTCTGTTTGTCATTCACCCAAGTGTATGCTCCAATTCCTTTTTTTAAGTTTTCACTCAAATTACAGTTAGTTAACATACAGTGTTATATTAGTTTCAGGTGTACACTGCAGTGATTCCACACTTTCATAAATCACTCTAGGCTCATCACGACAAGTGCACTCCTTAATCCCTACCACTTATGCTTAAAAGCGCCTTCTCTTTGCATTTACCTGAACAGTACAAAGTTTTATGAGCTCTTCCATGAAGAAAATTACTATTTGAAATTTCCCACTGCTATTGTTGCAACATTCAGAAGCTCTCACTGTGGGGTCTTGACGTATCAGGGAAATGTCAGAATAAACTTTGAAGAGGAATTATTATTTTTTAAGTTGCATCTTGATTATAAAAATTGGTTTAAAATTAAAAGATAAATTTAAAGAAACCACTAAAATTTAATATCCACACAAAAGCAAAAATAAAATTTATTTAAAAAATTCTCTCTCTCTTCATATGCCTCTGTATGGCCTGGTATGCCCCGTTAATACAGATATTGTGAAAAATAGCCTAGGTACTACTCTTCTCTGTGTCAGCATTCTTTTATGTTAAAAAATACCATCAATGTGAAAGATGAATTGGAACAGAGATACCATTTGTTTAGTAAATGAAGTAGTACCTAATAATTGTGATTAAGAGGTAGAGGATTAAGGGATAAGTGTAACTGAAATAGCCAAGAGAACGAAATGACTTGGAAATTAATCTTTTAATGTTGTTTTATGCCAATAGCACAATGATCTAGACTTATATTCAAATTCATTATTTAGGAGATGATGCAAAATGTAGCTTTACATAAAAGGCCAGTACTATATATTGATTTGTAAGAAATATATTTAGTCATTCAGATAACCAAAATATATTTCTCAGGTATTTCTTTTTTATCCACAATTCCTAAAAATATTTCATAGCCATAATGGTGAGATAGGTGTCTTGTATTAATGAAGTTGTCTTTGATACCCTACGCAAGAGTGGGGGCTACTTGCTAAGCAGACTAGCCCAGTGATTAAAGGGTTGCAACTCTGAGTTGTTCCAACCTCTAGGGAGGGAAGAGTGTCTAGAGGTTGAATCAGCTAATGGCCAATCACTTTGTCAGTCATGACTATGTAATGAAGCCTCTATAAAAAAACTTAAGAGGACAGCTTTTAGGTCCTTTTTGCTTTGTTTGTTTGTCTTGTTTTTATTTATTTTTATTATTTTATTTTATTTTTTACTTTTGGAGAGCTTCCACACTTGGAAAATCAGACTCTTCCAGGAGTCCCCCATCTAAGCCTCAAGGTCCGCAAGGGCAGAAGCTCCTTTATTGGGACCTTGACCTACATGTCTCTTCATCTGACTCTTGGTTGGTATTCTTTTTTTCTTTTTTTTTTTTTTAAGATTTTTATTTATTTATTTGATAGACAGAGATCACAAGTAGGCAGAAGGCAGGCAGAGAGAGAGGGGGAGAAGCAGGGTCCCCGCTGAGCAGAGAGCCCGATGTGGGGCTCGATCCCAGGACCCTGGGATCATGACCTGAGCCGAAGGCAGAGGCTTAAACCACTGAGCCACCCAGGCGCCCCTTGGTTGGTATTCTTAATCCTATCTTTTAGTAACCTGGTAAGTGTAAATGAAGGATTTCCCCGAGTTCTGTGAGTTGCCCTAGCAAATTAATCAAACCTAACAAGGAGGTCACTGGAACCTCCAATTTGTAGCCAGTCAGTCAGAAGTACAGGGAAGAGCCTGGGGCTTTTGACTGCCACCTGAAGTGGGGAGGGGCAGAAGGTGTTGTAGGTCTGAAACTTGAGCCTGTGGAATCTCTTGTTATCTCGGGTTAGATAGTGTCAGAATGGGGTGGAATTCTCAGAACCCTGCTGTTGTCCAAGAATTGCATGGTAGTTGTGTGTGTGGGGAAATGCATGTTATAGCAATTTAAGACCAGGAACGCTAAAAAGCCCACAAATGCAAGATAGCCAGTATATAATGAATGAGAGACAATGTGTCTGAAGGACTGTTCTTGCTACACAATTTGGTTTTATATTTATTTGCGATTGTTTTAGACTTTCAATGTTCTTATACACATACTTATTTTTGCTATATCACTGGAGTAGTAAAAAAGCCTTAAAAACAAACAAAAAATCAAATTTTTGCACAAGATGAAAGTAATGTCATTTTAGAGCACTTTGGCTATTGTCCCAACACTTTGGCAATATATTTCCAGGGCTGATAAAATCACGAGGATTCCTTGACACATTTAAAAAAAAATTACAGCAGTAGAAGTCCTGGATTGTATTGGATACAGCTATTGAATTATATTTATAATTGTTAAGTATTCACACAATTTAAAAGTAGGCAACACATCTATCTCAGAATAGATATCCTTCTAAAATTTTTCTTAAATGTCAAGAAGCAAAATAAGGAATTCTGCATTGTGACAAATTCATATTTATTATTTTTTCTACAAGATGAAGTTAACACCTGTGGAACTTGAAGATTTTATTATTCTAAGCACAGAGCAGGAGGAGCATTCATGAAGAGTGCTGGAAATGCTAGATAAGCTTTTAGTGACTGGCAGTCCCAAAGCTAGCTATACTTAAGTTATCTTGTGTGCTCCCTTATTATTTTTCCTTGTTGCTAAAGGGGAAATCTATTAACGGAGAGAAAAATTCAGACCAAAGAATCAATTACTTCCCTTTCTATATTCATCATGATAAGTCTATACTTTTATGATTAGCATGAGGACACAGGTTGCAGTATAAATCACTTGAACATTCAAAGACGCTTTACCTTAAATAAAATTAGATATTGGTGACTGGCAGTCACAAATATGTGAAATAAAGGACATATGCTTAAAATCGCTCCCTTCTTACCAAGTACATTCTTCACTCTGCAGCCTCGGCTGTGCTAGCCCCAAGTTATTCTAGAGATTGGCTCACCAGCTGGGCTTTATTACAACAATTAGAAAGGTGACCTTTTAAAATAACCAGTGGCTTTATTTTTTTTTTCAATGTGAAAATTGTAAGCTGCATATGTAGAACATTTCAAATGAACAAAGGCATCGAATAAATAGCATTACAAGACGTAAATCTACAAGGTTTTACAGCATATTTCCATTTCATCATGTATAATTTGGATTGATTTCATGGAAATAGACACAAAGTAATAGTTATACCATATTCCAATGTCAGTATTGCTATAGTTCTCATATGAAATCACAACTGCTTTGACTTTTTGAAAAATATAAAATGATGCAATCACTTGACAAAAACATCGTTGTACATACAAAGTCATTTCTTCATTCAAATGTCTGTGAATATATCTAGCATTACATTTTTAAAATAGCTACTTAAAATATTAGTAATTATTCATTAATGATATTGTTTGGAATTTTGTGCTTTGGAAATATAGGTGTTTGAACATTTTTGTCATTTCCTAGAGAATTACTGCTTTTCCAGCTCAGGGTCCTAAAAAATTATTGTTAAAATATAACAGAATATATTTACATATAGCATAGTGGATTAGAAGTAAACTCTGGGGTTAGTTGTATCCCTTAAAAGATGTGTAAGCCTGATTAAATTACTTAATATTACCTCTAATTTTGGGGCACCTGGGTGGCTCAATGGGTTAAAGCCTCTGCCTTAGGCTCAGGTCATGGTCTCAGGGTCCTGGGATTGAGCCCTGCTTCGGGCTCTCTGCTCAGCGGGGAGCCTGCTTTCTCCTCTCTCTCTGTCTGCCTCTCTGCCTACTTGTGATCTCTGTCTGTCAAATAAATCAATAAAATCTTTAAGAAAAATAATTACCTCCAATTTCATTATCTTAAAATAGAATTAATAATACCAATAACATATGGTTGTTATTATAATTAGCATGAGATTAATTTAGTTAAAATACTTAACCCCGACTGATATATAGTGAGTGCTCAACAAATATTTGTTGAACGGATGCATGGATAAATCTCCTTGTCAGATTACATCACTAAATCACTTTTTGTTGGAAAGGGAAATGACGTTTGTTTGTTTTTTTCTCCCAGATAACCCTTATTAATTTGGCTATGAGTCCATACTGGCTGAAATATTTTTAGTCAATCATCAACTTTATTAAATGCATTTATAATTCTAAGTTCTAGTTATATACCTACAATCTCCAAAGAGTAGAATAAATACCTTTAGCATTTAAGGGAGTGAACAATATGTGTAAAGGTGTACTACCAAATATGTTCAATCTTCATTTCTCTCAAAACCCTCACCATAGAAGAATGAGTACTCAAGAATCACTTAGTGGGATGCCTGCGTGGCTCAGCTGGTTGGGCATCTGCCTTTGGCTCAGGTTGTGATCCCAGGGTCCTGGGATCGAGTCCCATGTTGGGCTTCTTGCTCAGCAGGAAGCCTGCTTCTCCCTCTGCCTGTCCCTTGAGAAAGGAAGGACTCAAAGACTGTTGAAGTCTGAGCCAAGATGAGCCACAGCAATGGCTTTTACCAACTTTCTTTTTTACTATACTACTACAAATTATGCCAAAGGATGGAGATTTAACATGCTAATTAGATGTGGGATTCGTGAAAGAAATATGAACTTAAAGTGTACAAGTGTCACTAAATCCCCACCCCTACATGCTTAAACGCCCTCCTTTTCTGGACTTGGCCTCTTAAAAGATCTCCCTGCCCTCTTTCTGTGTCAGGGAGCCAGCCTGAAGGACTCTTTCTTTTGAGCCATCTCCCTTGTGCTCCAATAGAAGTAAAAGCCTTGCCTGGAATGCTTATCTGGCCTCTTGTCAATTTCTATTGTTTAGCAAGCCCAAGGACCATCCAGGATGGTCAGTAGTAGAATTCACAGTCTCCAGTCAAATCTCTCTCCTTTTACTTGGTTCTGCCATTCCAAAGCCTTTTGAGATATCAGAGGAATAAATGCATGCATATGAAATGATCCATTCAATTTTTAGTTACCCACAAAGTAGTGAATCAATTTCTGCAGGTCTTGGGAAATTTCCTGATGTTTTTGAAGTTAAATGAAAATGAGGTGTGTCTCCTACAGTGCATTTTTCTTATAGAAAATTACAGTCCATGTTGTGCTGCCTGTTTATAATAAGCTCTGGAAGAAAGCTATAGATTATGATTATATGTATTTAGGTAGGCTGTATTACCAAGAGCTGAAACAGAAAGACTAAATGCCAATTTTGCTACTCTTTACAATAGTCAGGGAATGTTGGATGAAACAAGTTCATATCATCTATTTATGGAATATGCATTTTTTAAAATAATCACACAAATCGACAATTCCTTAAAATGGGAAATTGAATACCTGTTTTTATCATAATACCTTTACCAACTCAAGTGAAAAAATGCATTTTATATGGCACGATCATTCTGTTTTCTTGGCTTCACATGTAGATAAAAATACATCAGAAGGTGGATATCAGAAGGTAGATTCAGGGTTGATGCTGGCCTGCTCCTTGGGCTAGCTTTCCAGGTGTACATGAAAGACACGGGATACGGGTGCCGAATTGGGAGTACTTCTAGTAAAAAAAAAAAAAAAAAAAAAGCCATGAGACATATGTTTTTCAAATTTGAAGCTACATTCAAGCATTTTTTGGACACCGGCAATTAAAAAAAAAAAAAACCATGTAAAAAGATGGACACTAAAAAAGATTATAAAGGAATAAAAATAAAGTCAGTCAAACTCTGGGCTTCTGCCAAATCTGACAGGTGAGCAATTAGCAGAGACTCGAGGGGAACCTAGACAATAATAGAAGTAGTGGTGGCCAGGGCCACCTGCTTCTTTTAAGAGATTAACTATTGTTAAGCCCTTGGCGCTCTGCAACGGAACCTTGTATCCACAGGCAGGAATCAGGCACGCGGTGGTGTTAGTCTTGTGAATTCATGCCAAATCACAAAGAAACATCCCTGCTTTCCATTGAGGGCGGAGAGAGCATGCAGCCAAAACAGCTGAGGTGTGGGCTGTCACGAGAGTTTCTTAGAGGTTGAACTTGCCTTCAGGCAATATATGTATATATTACCTACCCATTTTTAGAAAAAACAAAACTGGGGTTCCCAGGCCAAATGTCAGATATGGTGCTGGTTCCTCCAACTTTCATTCCTGTATTTGGCACTTTTGTCTACTACAGAGCATTGTTTAAGGTACAAAGGATGATCCTCTCAGAATAAATCCAGATGTAATAAGAGAAGCAGAGAAGATTTTGGATACAAAGCATCATTATTATCTCTAGGGAAGGAGCTGTTCACAAAGGTAACGTTCACAGGGCTGGGCAGAGAGTAATTAGATATTAATGTCACAGCAGCTTTAGAGGAGATCCTTTATGATGTAGTGCAGGAACATGTCATCGGGGCCTCCTTTCTGCAATGGCAGATCCCTTTCAGCTCAGATTTGAATCCAGAAATAACTTTCCATGCCAAAAATTGCTTAAAATATCTCTCTGATCATCACAGCAGTACCACTTACTTGCTTCTCCTCTGAAAGAAGGCAGATGAAGAGTGCCTCAATTAGAGAAAGCATCTTGGAGAACCACACTGTGAGTTTGCATAATAGGAAAATCAGGTAAATAGCACTAGGTGGGGTTTATTGGTGGGAAGAAAAGGCTTTTTTAACAGCCACAACTGATGAGGACTTGTCCTTCATAATTGCTGTTTGAATGTACAGATTGCCTGCAGTTAATAGAATCCTAAGTAAGAATTTTCCACAGAAAGAGAGTAACGCGGGATTGGAAAAGAAAGCCTAGGAAAGATCGAAAATATTTTCTCAGCTACACTGATTTAACCTTATCACGGAGCTCTTGAGGAGAAGAATTGTGGATTAATATCAGAACCCATGGTATAAATTTTCTAATTTCCTTACAGTAATGGTGTATGCCAAAATCTACATATAGTCATCCTCATAAGAAAGGAATCTAGGGGTGTCTGGGTGGCTCAGTTGGTTAAGCATCGGACTCTTGATTTCAGCTCGGGTCATGATCGCAGGGTTGTGGAGATCAAGCCCTGCTTCTGGCTTAGCATTGAATATGGAGCCCGCTTAAGATTCTCTCTCTCCTGTTCCCTCTGACCCTCCCCACCTCACATGCACACACACTCTCTTTCTCTTAAAAAAGAAAAGAAGGAATTAAAAAATATACAATGAATCTTGAACTTCAAAGACCTCCACCACAAGAATAGTGATAGCTCCAATTGGCTCTTACAAGCAAGATTTTTGTGAAGTTCTGCCTAAGTGGGCTTTGAATTGGTGTGTAACATAGGGGTATACTTTTTGTTAGCAGCTGGTAAGACCTACCACTTGGGTGATTTTTGCATGTAATTAAGTAAATAAAATAGATGTCGGAAAATGTTAAATAGTGACTATCTGTGGACATATTATCTATGATAAATGTGATGACAAGTTCATTGTCAACAATTCATACAACCTCAAAACAATGTCCAAGTTTTCTTTATTGCAATCTTTCAGTTTTGAGGACTCACATTGCAAAATTATTTGCTTATTTGCAATACTAATATCCTCATCTTTCCCTTTCCTCTTGAGTATCATAATGCTGAAAGTACCATCAGTCATTTTTTTCCATGGAAACTATATGAGAAGTGAAAAAATATACATTTTTGAAGTCCAATAGGCTTCAAACATAACATTTAAAGTTTTATATAGGCTATTAAAATATTAGAGATTTTGAGATTCTATAAAATTCACTAATATAATCCTGTTACCCTTTCCCAAGTGCCCACTATATTTCAGATACATGAGAAAGCCTCATGCATTTTGCCTCTGGTCCCAACATCAGCCCTGCTGGGCATAAATTATTATCCACATTTGTTAGATGAAAATACACTACCCAATTAAACTAAGATTTTGCTCAAAGTATTTCAGCCAGTAAGGACCATAACTGTTTCCCCAAACTAAATTTCTCCAGCTCCCTATGCAGAGTTCTACATCTCCTCTCCAAAAGAAATACAATACAAACTACATAAGCAATTTAAAATTTTCTAGTAATCGTATTTTAAAAAGTAAAGGGAAATCAGTGAAATCAAGTTTCCTAATATATTTACTTAATCTACTATAGCTTAAAACTCTCATTTAAACATGTAAAGAATATAAAATATTATTAATGAGATATTTTACTTTTTTTTTTTGAGGTCTCTGAACTCCAGGGTGTATTCAGTACTTCCAGCACACCTTGGGTTTTGTCTAGCTTCCTTTCCAGGGCTGGAGAGCCACCAGGGGCTAGTGACTATGGGATTGGCCATACAGGTTTATATAGTTTACAAATAGTTATGGCACGGGGCACCTTGGTGTCTCAGTCGGTTAAGTGTCTGACACTTGATCTCAGCTCAGGTCTTAATCTCAGGGTCATGAGTTCAAGTCCTGAGTTGGACTCAAACTGGATGTAGAGCATGTTTTAAAAAATTAGTTATGACACAACATAAGATATAAAGCAAGGTCTGTTGATACCAGCCTCTACTACTTGCAATCTGAAGCATGACCAGGCCATAGTTTGCCCTGAGTCTTTTCCCGCAAGTGTAAGAATAAGGTGATTCTAGTTGGCCTACAGAGTTGGGAGGGATAAGTTAGGTATCTAGTGAGAAAGACTGGGTAGATTACCTGACACATAGGAGCATCAAAAGAAAATAGGTCCATTCTCTCTTTCTTGCTTTTTTTGTTTGTTTGTTTGTTTGTTTGTTTTGTTTTTATTTTTTTACTAAAAGACTTATTTATTTATTTGAAAGAGAGAGAACATGAGTCAGGAGAGGGGCAGAGGGAGAGACTCTTAAGCAGATGCCCTGCTGAGTGCAGAGCCTATCCTGGAGATTGGTCCCAGGACACTGAGATCACAACCTGAGCTGAAACCAAGAGTTGGACACTTAACTGAGCCACCCAGGCATCCCACTTTTCCCTTCTTTTGCTCATAGATTATGTTCTATGAGAATGGGATTTAGAGCCCACAACTCAACCATCAAGACTTCTCCAGGAAAATCTTGAGAAGAAGCCATATAGAACCTCATGGATTTTATATTTCAGGATAAGTTTATACCATGGTTTCGATCAACATGAATGGCCAAAGGAGACCAGGAATATGGAAATGATGAACTTTTTCAGCTCCATTTAAGATTTCAGTTGGTAATTAGAAGGAATTCATAGAGAGGCTGACATGACTACAAATCAAGGTTATCGTCTACAACCGAACAGTAATTATTTCAGATTGCATTTATTTCTACTTGAGCTAGTAGAGATAATTAAGGATTCTTTTATAAAGAACAAACCAAGTCCAGATCAAAATAAACATTGCCAAGGACTGGACTCTAATCTCAATCCATTTTTTTTTCTCAAATTCCCCTGGCCCATGGGCTAGTGTTGTTGATATTTCAAATTAAGTATTATATATTATGTACATCTTGCACTTGGAGTCATATAGTGCATCAGAATTAGATATTTGAAATGTGTGGAGCACATTATCGAGGACCAGATAAATTTAGGTTTAGAAGACAATTACGTCATTTGTTAGCTGTGATACCTGGAGCAAATTCTTAATTTTTCTGAATATATAATGTATATAAACATATATAATAATACCTGTCTTAGAGCACCTGCATGGCTCAGTTGGTTGAGCATCTGCCTCTTGGTTTCAGCTCAGGTCATTATCTCAGGGTCATGTGATTGAGCCCTTATACTGGGCTCCATGCTCAGCGGGGAATTTCCTTGAGATTTTCTGTCTCTTTCTCTCTGTCTCGCTCTCTTTTTCTCTCTCCCTTCAGTCCCCTTTCCCACTCAAGCATGCCCTTTCTTTCTCTCTTTCTCTCTCTTTCCCTAAGTTAAATAAATCTTTAATAATAATAATAATAATAATACTTGCCTTGCATATCTGATATTAAGATCAATGTTGATGTTTATGAAACCTTTTCCATTGTGCATTGTATATGATACCAACACAAGAGATGATACTTAGTATAATGTTATAGTGATTTTCTGAAAAAGAAATATTTGGTAGTTTAATAATCTTTATGAAACTTTAACATACCAGTAAAATCAATCTAATGTAAAAGTGAATAAATTGGGTTTAGAGTTGGTGGCCTTTCGTATCTGTCCACCTATAAATAATTTATTGTCTATTTATTTGGTTATTTATTTACTTAGAGTCCTTCTTAAATATATGTAAATTTTCTAATCGATAGAATGTTACTAATCCTTTGGAATCTCCTGTGTTTTCTCTCTGAACCTGTAGAACTGTCTCATCTGCGGAGGTAACCATAATCCTGAATGTGTCCATTTGGTTTCATTTTTGTCTTATTTTTTTGGCTTCATTTTTGTTTAAGACTCTTATAAATGTATCTTCATAAAATGCATCATTTAGTTTTGCGTGTTTCTATGTGTCACATAAATAGAAGCACACTCTATGTTTTCTTCTAAAGTTTGCTCAATATACTTTATATAAGATGCATGCAACTATTTAGAAATTATTTGTTTTTCTGTTATAAGGGTTTAGGTTGTTTACAATTTCTTCTCTTAACAAATAATATTTCTAGAAATATTTTTATTTAAGCTTCATTTATATCCGTATATTTATTTATATATACATGTGCACACACACACACACACACACACACACATGAATTTTCCTAGGATACATTTCTTGAATGGAATTGCTGTGTTTTATGATAGGCACATTTTCAAATATACTAGATAATATCAAATTATGTTCTAACATATCCATACCTGTTTATATTCCCATAGAGCAATACTACTTAAAAGACTTTGGTATTGGCATTGGATACACAGACTAATTAAACAGAAAGTCCAGAAACTAATCTATGTGAACATAAGAAATTGATTTATGAGAGTGATGGCTTTGCAGAGCAATAAAAGGTTCAGGGTAATTGGTTACCATAGAGAGAAAAGACCAAAATGAATCCGAAGCCCTTCTTCATTCCAAAACTGAGTATCATTTCCAGGTGGATTCAAGACTTAGAGATGAAAAACAAAATATAAAATTTTCCGAAAACCATATAGGAAAATAATTCTATTACCTCAGGCCAAAAACATTTCTTAATGGAGACTAAAAAGCAAAAAGTGCAAAGGAAATAAACATATATAGTCTATTATATGCTAATCAAGGGACATGAAAAGGGGAGCAAAACAGATAAACCACAGAGTACAAAGATATATCCATTTATCTTTTTTTTTTTTAAACTTAACTATTCCAAGTTGGCCAAATAATGATAAGAGATAGGTTGATAAATTAGAGTAACTGAGCTGCTCTTACCTAGCAGGAGTCATCAAACTTTTCTTGTAGATGGCCAGATAGTAAATATTTTAGCACTTTGTGGGCTACATATGATAACTGTCACACACTTTTTCTCGTTTAATATAATATATATATTTATATTATATAAATATATTTAATATTTACGTATGTTTTATGTTATATAAATATATTTAAATGTTAAATTTTAATATTTAAATTTAATACCAATATTAAAATTTAATATGAAATATTTAAACATAATATTTAAATATTAAATTTATTTATATAATATAAAACATACTTAAATATAATATATTTGCAATACTTTATATATATATTTATATGTATATATTTGCATATATATTTGCAAATCTTTAAAGATGTGAAAACCATTCCCAGCTTACAGGCAGGACAAAAACAGACTGTGCGCCAGATTTGTCCCATGGGCCCCTATGTACCATGCAATTCCAGCCACATATGGAACTACTTTATTAACAGCAGGGGTACATGTGAGAATTCTAAAGCCTGAACAAGTACTGCATTCGTGCAGACACATGATCAAGATTCAGCACGACGAGTGTCTCCACACTACTTGATATCCAACAAAGGTACTCTACCAAGGAGGAAATGGAGGACTAGAATAGTCTGCAGCTGGTGGCCAAAGGGAGTGGGGACAGAGTTTCTAACTCTTCTCCTGCTCAGGGCTGCCACCTTTGGACAGCATCAGGATCCTCCCTCTGGTGTGTCTTTCCTCACTCCTGTTGGGCCTGACATGACTTCAGGATTAATATGGTAAGTCATGTTGTTGTTAGGATATGGCTTGTTTGCTAACTTCTGGGATACAGGCGAGAGTAGCTCATCAGCACTATAATAACATTCCTTTTTATTAAACCTATTTTTCAAAAAAGCTCATAAAATGAGCTCTTTTATCAATAGCAAGTTCTAAAATGGATCCCTTCAAAAGGCAACAGGAATCAGTCTGGCAGCTGATGTATTTTGAAAAGTTTCACCTGGAGCGAAGAGCCCCATCAGGACCTTTTTTCTGCATGAAAGCCGGAGACATGGAACGGGAAACAGCTAGCTTTCCACATGTTCTTGGTCTCCTTATATGAAATTCCCCCAGGAACTCTTTCCCAGGCTCCTAACCTCAAAACAGACTTTCTAGAAACTTTTAGTTTGAGCAAAATTCAGTATTATAGAACTTTTATTTATTCTCAGTAGATAAGGGAAAGGTTAGTAGGTATTATTGACCTGAAGTGTAATAATGTCCCTCAAGGCTAACCTTTAAATCTTTATGTGCTCAGTAATTCAAGCTATTCAGAGTATCTTTCTCTGTCTTTAGGAATATTATAACATTCCATAAAGCTATAATAAAAAGAATAGTGGAAAAGGGCAAAGGGAAATTACCTCTTTTTTCATGATGGCTCTGTAGGGCATTCACATACCCGGTTTACTCAAATGAGCTTCTTCTGCAGTGTGCAGTCTCCTAAAAGAAATATCGCAGAGTGACATTAACCTGAAATATTGAATCCCTTTATTCACTCAAGAAATAAAGTTACCCCTTTATTAATAAGATATAAGTTAAATTCTTAGCTTGACTGAGAAAAAAGACTCCTGCGCTGTTACTATTGTTTATAAGAAGACAAAAAATAGTTCTATAATGACATTTTTTACCAGGTTTTTCATAATGCCAATAGTTACATTCTTTGAATTACTGAGATAATAAAGGATAGGTATTGGTTGATGCTAACTTGCTAATTCTAAGTCCTTTGAGTAACACAGATGCATCATTGTTTTCCTAGTGAATTAAGTTTTCAGTCATTACTGTTTCAATGCTTTCTTATTTGGACAAGAATTCTAAGCTAGAAAAAAAGTCTTTGCCTATTCCTCACAGACACTCCTACATAAGGCAAGAGACATTCCTGGAAGCAAATATATCACAGAACTGTACGGATAATACTGAAGATAACAAAACTGTTCTAATAATGATAAGGACCATATTTACTTAAGTCTTCAGATTATCAGGCACTTTCTTTAAGTCAGTTAGCCATATTCTTACCATTGTGGTGGGCAATGAATAACTAGGATTACGCCTCTTTTTATGATATACCAGCAGTAATTATAATACCTGGAATTGGGGTTTTCATAGATAAATTCAGGATTGAGTTCTTGTCATGGTTCACTTAATGCAACATTTAATGACCGAACGGAAGTGTAACAGATAGATACACGCATGGATAAAACAGAAGTTTCAATAATAGAATAAGACTTAGAGAATTAAGAAAGAAGGACTCTTTTATAATCTGATAAATATTATCTATGTATCTATTTTAAAGAATATTAGGCACACATAAAATTCATGGAGGAACATTAGAAGCTTTCTCATTAAATTCAAGAAAAAGACAAGGATGCTTTCTGATACTACTTTCGTTCTATATGTGCTGCAAGTCTTGGGCAGGAAAATTAGGTAAGAAAAAGGAGTAGAGCTGTAAGAATTAAAAGGAAAAAGGAAAAAAATTTCTATATGCAGATGACATGATTGTCTATGAGTAATCCATGATAATAAGATAATTAATACATGTATGTGAATGCAACAAAAGCAATGATAGCAAAAACAAAACAACAATAACAACAACAAAAAGCACTCTTCCCCCAAAATAGGATTTTTTTTTTTTAACTGGGAAATTTACTAGAATAAATCTAGTAATACATATGCAAACTCCTTATGAAGAAAATTACAAAGCTCTTTTCCAAAACATTAAGGAGGAGCTAAATAAAAAATGAGGTAAATAATGTTTATGAATAAGAAGTCTCAATATTGTCAGTATATCAAATTTCCAAAGTGAATTTATAAATTCAAAAAGTCTCCTATTGCAACCAGTTATTTTGTAACTTGTACAAACCAATTCCAAATTTCCTATGCGAGAAGGAAGGGATAGCTGCCAAAAAAAGCATTGGTGAATAAGGCCATGAGATGTACCCTACTAGACATTAAGAGGTATCAAAAAGTGGATCTAATTAAGGCTACATGCTATTGATGCAGAGACAAATATAGATTAAACAAACAGACTGGAGAGATCAGAAAATGGAAAATGACATACCTATATATCTGGAAACTTGAAATGTAAGAAGGACACTTAAGTATTGGTAAGAAAAAAGGGAATACTTAATAGATCATGCTGAGTCAGCATCCTCCACAAAATCAAATTTCAGATATATTAAAAACCCACATGTCAAATTCTAAATGTCAAAATCTTTAGGAGACAATTTAAGATACTGTTTTAATAAGCCCTAGGTATGAAAATATATATTTAACAAACTTCAAAAAGCAAAAAAAAAATTCGATAGATTTGACTAAATTAATATTAAATTTTCTACTCAACAGACACTGTAAGTAAAATTAACAAATATCGAATTAATTTACAAATATCAAATAAGGAGAAGATATTTTCCACATATGCTGCACATAAAGGAATTATACTTAAACTATATAAGGAATTCCTAAAATCTAGAAGAAAAAAACAAAACCAAAATCAATACATCTAAAGAAAATGGCAAAGTAGCCACAAAGGTATTTCAGACAAAGAAAACTGGATAGGCAGTAATATATTTTATGGGGCACCTGGGTGGCTCAGCCAGTTAAGTGTCTGCCTTCGGCTCAGGTCATGGTCCCAGGGTCCTGGGATTGAGCCCAATGTCGGGATCCCTGTTCTGACCAGAGTCTGTTTCTCCCTCTGCCTTCCCCCCTACTTGTTCTCTCAATCTCTCACTCAAATAAATAAATAAATAAAATCTTTTTCGAAATTAATATATTTTATGTGTAACCTATGTTCATTCTTGCTAGTAAGGAGCAAAACAGAAGTTAAAACAGTAATTAGATACCATTTTATAATCAGTCAAAAAGTTCAAAGTCTACTCAATTTTGTTGAGGAATGCTTACATGCTTAATTATAAATTCTTACATTTATTAAAGAGAGCACATTGACAGTGTCTAGTAGATATTAAGGTATATATATTCTTTATCACACAGATTCTGGTTCAAGATATATAACCTCTTAAGCACATGTGTGCAAGGAGAAATGTAAAGTAAAAAAACAGTCTTCATTATAGCACTATTAATAGCAAAACTTTGGAGATAACTGTTTATCAACAGGAGAATATATAAATAGTTCTATATTCAAATACCAGCGATCAAGAGAAATGAACTAGAGGAGTATGTATCGACATGCATTTATCTCAAAAGCATATGCTAATGAAAACAGGAGGGTACAAAATTATATGTCTAATATACTAATACAAAATATTAAAATATATTTTTATTGGTAACTATACGTTTTATGTACTGCTTAGGACCTAAAACATCATTCCATAAGCACTCAGGAAATATTTTTTGCATGATCTTTTGAATAATAGGAGTATAACAAAAGAAAGGTAACTGTTCACATAAAATTTTAGGAGAATGGTGTTCATTGGGAGGGAGAAGGGAGCATGAGATCAGAGAGGGTTATATTTATAACCTTCTTAAAAATCTGAAGCAATTTTGAGAAATGTTAAGGTTTGATGAAACTCGTGGTTCTGTTCAAAGATTTTTTTTAACCCTCTATAACTTTTTTGAATATTTGAAATGTTTAAGAACTAAAAAAACCCACAAATGTCTAGGCCTAGATTTAAAAAATATTGTGTTTAGATTATCTAAATATTTCAGCTATACACACTCCAATTTTTATTCTTTTTCCTTGGTAGGAATTTGATGGTCTCACTCATGATGAATTTGAAATTTGGAGGATCTTTGAGAAGATTACGAAATATCGACTTCCAATTTTACAACAGATTTGAAGATATAGGGGGGATAATTTGAAATAGTATTTTGACAGATTTTACTGTACCCAAAGCTGTCTCCTAGATTTAAGTAAAAAACTTAAAATGTTCTTTATTACCTTGACTCTACGACATTTTGAATTCGTTCCTAGAAGAAGAGAGACTAGGTGTGACAAGCTCTGCAAAGAAGGAGTAATTGATTGAAAAACTAAAATGAAATACAGCTATCAATGGTGTCAGATCCAGAGAGATCCTGTTTGGGGCACATCAGTTATGTGTTAAATTGTATTTTGTAGATGGTTTCTCAGGACTTGAATGTATATATTTCACCATAAGGGCTAGATGTGAAGGGCATGTATGAGCAAAAAATAATGTCTTAGGGGAATACATAATATCTTGGGGAAATGTCTCAGGGTAAAGTCTTAGAAAAACAGTATAAAATGAAAAGTTAGCCCATGAGCACCTTAAATGAAAGCCTATGCTTTTAGTCAAAAAGATACCTATGCTTTGCAGCATTTCACTAGGGGAAAAAAAATGTAATTCATGAAAATTGAGGGACTAAATGCATATGAAGAATGTGAGATATAAATATGCACAATCAGTATTTGCATTATGGACTTTAACTGTGTCTTGCATTTGGCAAGGCACTTTAAAGAGAGAGGAGCTGGAAATTTGCAAAATTGTAAAAAAAGACATTGCTTATTATCTTAGGAGCACGGCTCACCAAATTCTCTTGGTTGCTCTACGGCCCCATATCCCTTTAGATAAGCAATTTTAACTTCAAATACTGGAGCTTTAACCATTTAAATAATCTAGTCTAACCCCTCTCTTCACTTGCACTTCCCGTGCAAACACCTAAGGTGTTTTCTTTATTATGTAGTCCATTAAAAGCTACAGCAAGACATTGAGAAAACTGTTAATACAAATTTAGTGGTGGCTTTTTGGTAGAGAAAAATGAGTACAGCTGTTTTCTCTGCTTAACCAGAAACCTGGATTTTCTGTCTTTGGAGATTTTTTCCCATGGATTTTGTTCTATAGTTTGCTTAATCATGTCGGAAAGGCTATTTTGCACAAATGTAAGGGCCAACTTGTTAGCAAACGATGCATGCCAAGTCAAATATCCTTCTTGCCATGGTTCACAGAGGCTCCTCAATTCTTCCAGAGGAGAGAACAATTTCTTATTCTACATTCTACATTGTCCCCAATTCCCCTTGCCCCAGTGACATACAATTTTGTTTCTTCATTCTCGTTCATTTCTTCTTTCATTTATTTACGGTAAAAAATTGAATTTTTCCAACTATACCAAGCAGTATGCCTGTTATTTGAGATGAGGTATATGATTAATTTGTCAGCTCATTTATTCAACACATACATTTTATGTGCTCACTCTTGTGCAAGGTACGTGAGAGAAAGTGATCCATGAAAGAGATATGTTCTGTGCTGACATGGAACTTGTCCTATAGAGAGAGTCACTGCTGATTAAACTCTACTCTACCTTTAGGATTGTATAGCCTAGTGGCTTCTCACTTCTAGGTAACAAGACCATCTATAGCATAACCCAAAATTTCCTGCAGTTGTAGGAAAAAAGATGCACAGAAGTCATGTAAGAGTTGTTTTGTAGATATGTTAGCAGCATAGTATTTCTAATTTATTAAACCCCTCTTAGGTATCAAATTTTCATCTACATTTGTTCCATATGGGATTCCTCAAAAAATCTTGGAGTGCCAGCTCCAGGGAAAACTAAAGAGTCCTAGAGTGATCACGTTGACATAGGACTATCATAGTATATCTCTAAGTTATGTTAATTTGTTCTTCTTTTGATTCTGACAGACTTCTCACTTTATCCCCCAAACACTTTAGGTTATATGTACTTGATTTCTGCAAAACTTGTGAATTTTTTGGAAGTCAACAGAAAATATGTGAAAAAGAATCCTGGGCTGTCAGCTGGGAAAACTAGGAGGTTATTCCTTTTAATCCAAGTGTGCCTTAAGGGTTATTTTATTGTAAGCAAGAAAATCTGACTCTGGCTTCCTAGCCAAAAAAGAAATTTATTGAAGAAGTATAACAGATTATAGAGGGAAAAGAATAATTGGAAAACATTTTGGACATGGCAGAAACAGTACCAAAATACAGTGACTTGCAACATTTTATTTGTCCACAATTCTAGCAGTCCATAATTTGGGCTGCACTCAAATTATTTAAATTCCTTTCTCATTAAATGCCAAAAATCATACTAATGATCTATCGGCCACCCATATTTAATGATCTATCAGATGACAACTTGATTAGTTTCTTCTTTCATTTAGTTGAAAGTGAGAATTGGAAATAACCCAACTTGGAAATGGATGTGTTAGCTGTTCATTAGTATTTTTCACTTTTCCTCAATTTGTCTGAGGTCTCCTATATGGCTGTAGTTAACTGTTGAGTAGATTAAGTAAAACATGGCCTCAGTCACATGTCTGGAGTTGGTGGTGGCTATCAGCTGGGCTTCTCTCTACATGTACTTTTTTCTCCTCAAGGACAAAACCTTGCATTTCTTCATATGGCAATAGCATTCCAAAACAGTGACACTGGAAGCTACTGAGTTCTGTGGTGACTAGGTTTATACCTTATACAACATCATTTCAGCCACATTCTGTGGGTCAAAACAAATCACAAGGCAGCCAGACTCAAAGAGTGGAAAAGAGCTACTTTTTATTTAGAGGAACTGTAAATAGTTTATGTCACTCTTAGCCCGAACACTTAAATATCAAGAATAACAGAGTTGCCTTAGGAAAACTAGAGAGAAGAGTTATTTCCAACCATTATCAATTATAGGAAGAGGCTGCCTTTTCTTAGCTAGGGAGGCATACCTGTGCTTAGCTGAGGAGAGCAGTGACCACAAGATTATAGTCAGCGTGGGAGGACGAATTCTTCAAAGCAAAGTTAGGGTGTCATTACTAAATGGAGGAGAACTGAATTCTGGGTATGGAAAAACAATAGAGTCCGTTTTATGGGGGGACCTTGGGAAAACCACTTATCTTCCTTAGGTCTGAGCTGGGCACCATCATTTGTAAATTGAGAATGAGAAGTAAAATGCTCACATAGGTTTATGAAGGTGCTACCACTTTATTTTTATGATTTTTTAAGGTGCTATTTTTGGGGTGCTGTGACTTTTTGGGGTGCTGTGACAATCAAAGGGGACTTTCATTGTGTTCTGTTTCCATCTGCCTCTCCACTTTGCAACACCAATTGTTTTAGACAGTGTTTTACCATACCCTTCCTTTGAACCTCATGGTGACATAGAAAGTCTGGGTTAAAAGTGAACTTCTACCATTAAACTGAAATTCCTAGGAATGCAGGGAATGTATCTTGTTTATCTTGGAATCCCTCTGTCTTGATGTAAAAGATGGTCACTAGATATTAATTTCATTTTGAATCGACGAGTCATGGAATCTTCTGAAGCACCTTACCATTTAAGTTTTTGCTTTATATGGCACAGTGTGATTTAACTCAGCAGTATACCAAATTACCTTTTCCAGGTTTACAAAAGAAAAGCATATCTTGAAGCTACCCTGTGTCTTACTATGACACACTGCTTTTGGTACCAATTCCTCTGGGATATCAAACAAAGGGACACATTGAAATATATTTGAGGAAGTTCAAAAAGCGAATGAATCTAACAAACAGCTAAAATATATATTTCTGAGTTGCAGTGTTTTGATTCTTCATTTTCAAATAAAAGAAGAACTAAGCCATTTGCCATCTCACAGCTTATTAAATAATTATGGTTAATAGAGCACCAGCATGATTTTTGACATACAACTAGCAAGAAATTAAAATAATATGCTAAAATTGCCATAATAAAAATCTTTATCCCTAAACACTTATTTGTGTTGATTAAATTTCCTATTTCTTACTAAAATGAGGAAATTATGTTACATGATGTTTGGAAAGAGAATGGAGACAACCCCTATCTATCCAAGTTCTTAGGGATCCTTAGAAGTTATAGAAGATTATATCATTTTGTTCCAGTAGCTAATGTGAAGAAGAATTCTAATTCTTGGTGATAGTGGCCTCATGACTACCTAAGGCGAGAAAGAACATGCCCAGCTCAGAGTAACGGAGCATTATGGCTGGCATAGGCAAAGGACGAGGTTTCCCCTTTTAGGGGTTTCCTTAATAAAATATGTGCACCAAACATAATGTAACATAATTTCTTCAATAAAGTTGAAATAACATTCAGAGAAAAGGAAGACTAATACCTACACAGAGAAAAGACCAGTTACATAGTTCACAGGGCTCAGTGAAAATGAAAATATGGGCCTCTTCTTGTTCAAAAATGGAGAATTTCAAAATGGTACAGCAAGATTTAATTAAGTGAAAGGCCCTTCTAAGTAGAGCCATGGGTATCTACGGGTTGCCTTCCCATAAAGACCTTGCCATAGACCTCCACATTAGAACGAAGAGCTAGTATGAGACTAAGTTTGCCAAAAGGAGGCTTAGGCCAGGGACAACCTCCTTCAGAAAGTTCAAGAAAGTGCATTTCTTGTAGTCTCCAACACTGGAAGGATTACTGTCCAGGAGAAAGAAAGAGGAGAAATGTTCTCAGAGCCAGACCATTCCCCGTTCCTCCCTCTTTAACAAGAAGTGGCGGTCAGTGCATAAGCCTCTGTCATCGGAAGGAGGAAATGAGCTGGACCAATGTTTGAGGTGGAAGCTTTTATCACATAAAAGAATTGAGTCTTAAGTATCAAGTATCAAAATATGCCTATGGTGAGTCATGATACTAACTGCAAATGTACAGCATCTGGCAAGGATTTATTTAACAGACCCATTAATTAACGGGAAGGGAAATTTGATAGAGAAAAGTTCAGTTGAACTACAGGAAGAAATAATACTATTCCATGTATATGAATCATTGTATGCTGGTGGCTATGTTGGACATAGTATAAGCAAACCCAAAGGACAAGAGGAAGGCGGAGGAAAGATGACCTGGTCTGGGGATTATCATCAGAGAAAAACACAGAGTGTTTACATAGGGAGAATTTCAACAGGCGAGATCAACGTGATCAGTTATGTAAATCAGATTGCATTTAAATTCAGGCATGAGATGGTAATTCGCCAAGATAACTTTATTGTTAAAAACTGTCCAAATTCAAAGGTATGGAAGTGGATTAAAAAATTATCTTCCGAATGCTGTTTAGAGCTTGCATATTTTGTGTTTCATTATAAAAAACAAAGATGGAATGTAAGAGCAGCATGTTTTCTTTCTTGTTTCTTGCTGACCTGTGATGTCACAACAAACTAAAAGACTGAAGATCAGAGACCAGGTCAAATAGGCTTTCAGACTGACCTCCTGGACAGGGGCAAACAGCCCACTGTACAAACAGGGAATGAAAGACAGAGGCAGAAAAGGCAATGTTTGGAAAGAAAATGCTGGTGCCCTTAGGGAATGCAGTTGAGTAGAACTGTGGAAGTGGTACAATGGAATTATGCTGGTAATTTCCCCCTGCTGCATGTATAAATTATGCAGAGAATATTGTACTGGTAGCTTCTTTGTAGTGAAAACTGCCTATCGCTCCCAGGCCCTGGCTGGGCTAACGGGGACGAGAGAACATGTGATAAAGGAACAAGGGACATAACAAAATAGTGTGCATTGCACAGAGTACTGCAAGGCTATAAAATCCAAGCAGGCAAGCTGAAAGCCAGGCTTGGAAAGATACCCATGTCATTTAACCTGGGAATCTGACTACCATATTGGCAGTTATAATAAAAAGATTCATAAATAATTATCAACTTCAGCTAATTGCTTGGTCTACAACAAAGTTAACAGCTTTTAGTTGATGTTTTCTTTGTGAGTACTAAACAGCCTTGCCTACGTCCTCCATGGTCTTTCTTTAAAAACATTTTCCAGCCATGCATCAGGAAGGCAATAAGGTACAGCATACTGACAAATATCTTCGAGACTTACACATTCCCTTGACAATAGCTGAGACATATAGTTTTCATATTTTCAGTGATAAATGCAATATCTTCTGGGAGAATAATTTGAAAAACAACAAAAACGACCACCACCCAACAGATGGGGAATGCAAAATGTCCAGGAAACTGCTTGCCTGAGGTTACAGAAAAAATACGGTTCGGATCTTGTTCTCCAGTCGGTCGTTGTTAGTGGAGGTAGAAGTATGTGTTAAATGTTGAGATCATTGCATCACAGATGCCTCACAGAAGAGACTTGTACTTGCTGAAAGTAATCATTTATTTAAAAATATTCATTAAGGTACCATTTATTTATTTATTTATTTATTTATTTTTTTAAAGATTTTATTTATCCATTTGACAGAGAGAGATCACAAGTAGGCAGAGAGGCAGGCAGAGAGAGAGAGGAGGAAGCAGGCTCCCTGCCGAGCAGAGAGCCCGATGCGGGACTCGATCCCAGAACTCTGGGATCATGACCTGAGCCGAAGGCAGCGGCTTAACCCACTGAGCCACCCAGGCGCCCCTAAGGTACCATTTAGAAAGCGATGTTCTTTATCAGCACTGCCCAGTAGAACTGTATGAAGAGCTAGCAATGCCAAGGCATTTGTTTCATAGGTCAGAGTCTGATGGAGGCTTCCCTGGGCTAAAATCCAGATGTTGGCAGGTCTGCATTCTTTACTGGAGACTTCAGAGGGGAATCCGTGTGCTTGCCTTTCTAGCTTCTACAGACTTCCCATATTTCTTAGTTCATGGCCCCCTGCCATCTTCAAAGCTAGCTATAATGAGTTGAATCTTCTTCACATTGAGTCATTCCAACCTTCTTTCTGTTCCCCTCTTCCACTTTTAAGGACTCTTGTAATTATGCTGGGTCCACCCAGATAATCTTGAGTCCTCTCCCCCACCCCCCTTTTTTTTTTTAAAGATCACCTGGTTAGCAACTTTAATTCCATCTGCAATATTAATTTGCCCTTGTCATGTAATGTAACATCTTTACAGTTCTGAGGATTAGGACATGAGCATCTTGGGAAGGCTATGATGCTGCCAACTACAAATGTTATGTAGTTCATGGCATTGCTGTGAGGATTCAAGGAAGTATGATATAAAGTACTTTAAAGAGTACCTGCACATTGTAATACTGGTAGCATTAGGGGAAGTGGAGGGGATGAACGTTGAAGGAGGAGTATGAGATGAAACACTGCAGCTATCCAAATTAGGAAATTAAGCATGCATTTAGCGTGAGTGTCTAAACAAGGAAATAATAATGCTTTGAGTCCTGAGAACACCAGGTCTAGAGCACTATGTTTAACTGCAGGAACTCTGCTATAAAAGGACATTTTTTAAGCAAGCATTAACCTAGAAGAGAATGACAAAGTTGGTTTGTCCAGGTGAAATCACTTCATACAGGATGCAGTAGGCAATGGTGGTTAACACAGGTAGGGCTGACATCATGGGTATGTGCCCTGTGCATATACATACACATATATACAGAAGGGCTCAGGGCTGTCATGCTTGGTTCGAAGCTCTACTGTGGCCATCTTGAAATTGTACACAATTTCATCTTTAAACTGGTGCTTTGTTGAAGTCCTGTGAGATAATAGAGCATGTGTGTAAGTAGAGAAGGTATTCATATTATACATGTCCACTGTTCCTCTCCACACCTTTCCCACATAGCATTCACAAAGCACCATGAGCACAGAATACCGGTTGTCCCACAATGTGTTGCAAGTTCATCCAGACTCAAATGAGTAAAGGGAAGCATATTGCTTAGGTCTGCAACTGAGTAAGTGTGGGTGTTGACAGCTAAGGCAGGCCACACTTTCCATTTGAACCAGAACATTTTTCAAACACAGAAAGAAAGCAATGACTCTAAGACACATGAGTGACAAAGGGCCCCCAGCATATTCTTTTTTATTTGAATTAGTTGCCCTCTCTAGCAAACCACTTACATGGACAATAATGACATAGAGGGAAAGAGAAATAAAGAGCAGTCCATAATTCATTTTCTTTGATTCCTTACTCATCCATAAGTTGAAGATAACGAGTGTCGGTGGAATGCATGTGTCTATCAAGAAGTGAAATAAAGGGGGTGCCTTGGTGGTTCAGTGGGTTAAAGCCTTTGCCTTCGGCTCAGGTCATGATCCCAGGATCCTGGAATCGAGTCCCATATTGGGCTCTCTGCTCAGCGGGGAGCCTGTTTTCCCCTCTCTCTCTGCCTACTTGTGATCTCTGTCTGTCGAATAAATAAATACATAAAACCTAAAAAAAGAAAGAAAGAAAGAACTGAAATAAAGACAGTTGAATTAGTTTTCTGCAGCATTTCTGGCATTCTGGTAAGAATTATAAGCTATGAAATACAAGTTGTGTAATTTCAGTGATCCTGTGTATAATAAGTTAAATGCTCTTATATTTGCATTGAAAACTAGTATATTATACAATGTAAGGGTAATGGTAACAGTCATGTCACCATTTACAATTTAATTTTGTTTTTCTCAGAATGATATTATATAGCGAATAAGAAACATCTCAAGTTGCAAAAGGGATCATGGAAGAAAGGAGAACACTTTGTATTTTAATACTTTTAACAGAAGTTTTTCCTGCTTTTTGAACAAGTGGCCCTATGTTTTCATTTTATGCAAGGCTCTGCAAATTCTGCAGCCAGCCATGCCTCAGTGCTCTGGAGTAAGATCACATTTAAGAATTCCAGGTCCCCCTCCTACTAGTTACATAACTTTAGATTAATTATTTAAACTCTATGTGCCTTAGCTTTCTTCATATGGATAATGAAGACTTGAAGGTTTTAGTACAGAAAATTTAGTTAACCCACATATTGCACTGTCTCCCATCACCAGAAAGTAAGCTACCCAATAACAGGGTCTGTGTCTACTTTGTCCAAGCATCTGAAACCATATCTGATATGTATTAGGAAGGCAATACATAATTTTTGAAAGACTCAGTGTACTCAGTGAACTAGAGCATTGGTTCCCAAAAGCTGGTCAGACTAGCGGTACAATTTCTAGTAAATGTGGTTTCGGGTGCCCCATCTTCCTAACCTCCTGATTCATGGTTTTTTTTTTTTTTTTTTTTTTGAGTAGAACTCAGAAATACAAATTTTAAAAAGCTCTCTGGACATTTTTTTTTTTTAAAGATTTTATTTATTTATTCGACAGAGAGAGATCACAAGTAGGCAGAGAGGCAGGCAGAGAGAGAGAGAGAGAGAGAGAGGAGGAAGCAGGCTCCCTGCTGAGCAGAGAGCCCGATGCGGTACTCGATCCCACGACTCTGAGATCATGACCTGAGCTGAAGGCAGCGGCTTAACCCACTGAGCCACCCAGGCGCCCATCTCTGGACATTTTTAATGGATTCCAGGTTTGGGGGCTATTGAACTTTAATACACTTCCCCATACCCTTATATTCCCTTATCCTATTCTTTCTGTCTGCTTTTCTCATTTACTTTTTCCTTATGGTAAAATTATAGATATTCTTCCATGCCAAGTTCCCCTCCTCCATGATCTAGGACAATGAAATGTGTAATTCACTTTTCTATTTTATTATATATATATTTTATTTGTGTGCCTTCACTTGGTGTGAATACTAAATGATAAAAGAGATTCAAAACAAGGTATATATTGTGTACATGCTTCACACCTGAAGGACCTACCACATGAAAGTACCTCAAATGTTACTGACTAAATGGTCAGTTGTTGGATTCGCCACCCTGGAGAAGACACAATGGAATAAGATTGAAGGCGGGATTCAATTAGTAAGATGAAGATATGTGAACCGTTGTGTTTGAAAGGAAAGCTCAGGCTGCTTCTCTGTTACTACAACTTGTACACTCAAGGACAGCAAACCTGATGTAGGGGTCCTATAGGGTGTGGGCATGTAATATGCTTTGGTAGTCATATAATGTTTTAGAGGCATTTGGCTACAATAGCTGCCTCCTTTCAAAGGAAACTCACCTCAACTACTGAAGCCTATCAAAGAGAAATAAAGGAAGAATTGGAAAGTAGAGGGTAGGTTAATTTTGCTAAAATTTTGGAACCAAAAATTCTGTATCAGAAAAACAGATGAAGAAGTAGGTCTAAAACTTTAAAAGATACTCCAGCGGAGGAAAGATAGTTTCTATATAATTTTATGATTCAGTATTCTGCTAAAACATAAGTGCTTCTTTCCCATGCTTTGAGAACCTTTTGTTTTACAGTAAAATATAGAGCTTTAATATGATTCTGATCATAGGGGCATTAAGAAGCTACCTCCATGACATTATGAAAGGGATGAACGTCCAACTGTCCCCCAAAATATGTGACATCTCCATGACAGATTATGAAAAATTCTGCCACTAGAAATCATGTCTTCAGATCCAGTTCCAAAACCCCTATCAAGACTCTAGTATTTCTCCTGAGGTATCATTAAGACTTCAGTGAGAATTAGTGAAACTAGCAGATCTAATGAATCCCTGTGAAAAATCCTATCTGCCATTATAGATTAGGAGAGATCCAAAGGCACCGTTTGTGAGTGAAGAATATTGAAGCAGCGTCGAGGAACCTGCAATAACAACAAAAATCCTACAGAAAATCCACGCACCCCCCGCCCCCCCCCCCCCCGCCCAGTCATGCTTGGCCTGGGACCTGTTGTAGATTTGCTAACATAAAGTTGACCTTCAGTGCATTTCTACTGCAGCTAGTTCATATAGGTTTAATTACCTCAACAAATGTGCAGTATGACTGCATTTATGACCCCTTACCAAGTTTACTCTTCAGGGTTTTTTGACAGTAAAAAGGGAGAGTAGAAGCAGAGCATAAATCCCAGTTTGGCTTCCCTTGTGAATGCACAGTCATATTGACAGAGAGGAGGGTGGTCAAAGGGATGCTTTTCTTCGACCAAATGTCACTATTACTTAAGGAGACCATGAACAGTGCCGCACAATCAGAGAGACATAGTTTCCCAGTGAGTGAGCCATGTAATAAGAAGCAAGGTCCCTGCAGACCTGTCCAAATTAACTAAACAAAGAAAGATTTCATAGACACCACCTAATATGGTCCTGGGTGGATTACACGTAGCCAAAAGGAAGGACTCTCACAGGCATAGCACTGGAAAAAAAAACATGAATTTTCCAATCTGACATACAGCTTTTGGGACCAAGTGAGGTTGTGTGTGAACCCTGAAGAAACAAGCAATAGCGCCTGGTAAATTCAGAGGACATAGACTCCACTCCCCCTCCCTGACACCTGACCCTTGACTGTAGAGGCAGTAAATCAATGTGATATTTCCAGAAGAGGAATGGGAGGGAATCGGGACCCATGAGTACTTGCCCTGGCTCTGCCATGCTGACCTTGGGTAAACTGTATGACCTTTCAGTGTCTCATTTTTCTTACCTGCAAATTCTGAGAAAAGATTTTGTCCTCGTTGATGCAGATGGCTGATTAAGAATCAAATGTAATTACATGTGAAAAACCTAGGAAAAAATGTAAAACATCATACTGCAAGGGCTGCTGGTATTAAAGAATATGCGAATAGTTTCTAGGGTTAATTACTCTCTGATTTTGAAGGACAGAAGCTACTTGGTCAGCGATATGCTAACAACTTTCTCACAGACTTTGTCTAAAATGGCATCCTTTAAAAATTTTTGGCTACCTGTCCGGTAAATTCAGTCGAAGCTGCTGAAGGAGGTGTACATGGCATAAAGAATAGGTCTTCGTAGCTTAAAATTGGAAGACATGTTGACGTGTCATATGGTAACCATTCCATGGCATATGGTTATATACATTCTAACTCCCAGTAGAAATCTGATGTTTGGGAAGAATAATTTGTTATGAATTTGATAAGCCCCACGTCTGATTTTTAGCAAAAATTACATTTGAATTAACCATCAAGTATTTGGCACAAAGGAAACTAATGATGAACACTATGCTTTGGAAAAGCGAATTTAGATCTCAGACATTGGAGATAAATGACAAATCCATTACAGGTCAGAGGGTTTAAGGCATTAGTTCTGTAATGACTAAATTCTGTGAGTTTTACTTTTACATGAATATATTAGGTGGCAGTTGTTAGTTTTATTAAAGCTGGTTGCTTAGAGACAGCTGACTGATTAGAAGATAGTTGCTCTCCACGTCTATAATTATTGTGATTACTATTACTGTGGTAGCCCTCGGTGGGATCCTGAGAATGGTAATAGGGTGTAGCATTTCACAAACTTGGGCCTATAAAAACTCAATATATATCCCAGTAAAAAAGATTTATATTGTCCCTTCCTTGCCATTTCAATGGGCTCATTTAAAGAATAATACAATCATTTGCTCTCAGCTTATACAGTTACTTCCTTTCAATCCCATTATGAAATAGAATCAGAGGTTATTACCAAAGATGAGGGAAGGAAAACAAAACCCTTCTGAGAAAAGAATATCAGAGATTGATCCCGCTCGGGTCTCAATCTTATAATTGAGTAAATGGCAACTTTAAAAAATCCCAGTGTGAGAAATGCTGAGGAATTTTATTCCTCTTGTGATCATATTAGTGAGTAATAAATTGCATGAAAATAGATTACATTTTTATTTATTTATGCTGAAGCTTAGGAAGGACTCACCAAAATTGGTGCTGTGAGGAGACAATCTGTGTCTCTTTGAAGCAAGAGTTTAATTGTATCTATTTTGTCCCTCAAACAAATGAAATCACAGCCAATAAAGATAGTACACCTGCATCGTAATGTTACATCTACACTTGCTACAAATAATCTTTGTTACTAAGACCCACCAAAATGCGTGCAGTAATTACAGTGGAAGAGAAAAGAGAGCATCATCAACAGCATCGTCAACAGCGCAGAAAGTGTAACACAAACCAGGTGTCTCGTGTACCCGAGTTACCACAGCATCCATTACCAGTCCGGGACCCCTGCACCCCACCTCCGTGCATGGAGCTGTTTCTCTAAGGTTGTCTTCTAGAAGCCAAAAGCAGTGCACAACATTTGACACTGTTTATACAGATATTGACACATATGTTGTGTATAAACACCAATTCTGCTCTTTTCTTTTCCTACTCTTTCTTTCTGAAAGTAAGCTTCCTCCAGGATATGTTTCTCATTCTTCAAAACTTTTTTCACCCAGGACACTTCCCCCAACATGTAGCAGATTCTTGGGTAGTTGTAAGAGCTATGCATGGGGTGGATTAAAGGATTATAGTACCATTTCATAGGTACAGATTGTCCATTAAACAATACCTCATTTCTTACTCTCATGCCTGTCCTTAAATGCATGTTACATATGTAGTGGGGTTGCATAAAAATAAATAGATCGGGAGTTGCCTGGCTGGCTCAATTGGTAGAGGATGGTACTCTACAGCTTGAGGCTGTAAGTTCGAGCCCCACCTAGTATACAGAGGTTATTTAAAAATAAAGCCTTTAAAAAATAAATAGATCACTAAAAGGATTTTGAAGGACCCATCTGAAAGTTTACATATTTAAGTGTTGTGCTTTGTGTAACAATAGAAAAACCATTGTTGAGAGTGATATGGACAGCTCCAGGAATGGAGAGGGATTTGTGCTAACCCATTTATTTTCTGCCTGATTCTGCACCTGTGGCTATGAAGTGCTCTCTCCAGGTAACAAGGTCAGCATTTAGCAAGAAAGAGTTCCCAGGATCTCTCATATGTTATAGCTGATGTATTGGATTTTCTCCCCTTGCCCTTTGATTTCGGTCTTTTCCTGTTTTCTCCCTGAAAACTTCTTGCCCTTATCTTATTATGGTGGCTTCCTTTTCTTTGCTCTGTGGACACGATATTTGACTTTGTCACTTGGTTATGATTTGCAGTTGTCCTCTGAAAGCCTAGGGCTACAAAAGCATGACCTCTAAGTCTATCTCCTATCCTGGAGCATAAAAATAGTACTCCTGCTAGGTCAGCCCAATGTCTAGACAGAAAAGGGTTAGACTCCTCATTTTTGCTGTTCCTCCTTGTGAGCAAATGAAAGCAACAACAAGACTTCTGGCTTGGTTAAGTCAATGCCTACTGACTAGGACAAACAGCAACATTAAGTCTGCCGTTTTACTTAGTGTCTGATCATAGGACTCTGAGCAGCTGAGCCACAAGGATTGGCTATGTCTAGATCAGTACAGATATAAACCAATAGTGATTATAATGCAAGATGAAGTGAGTGTAGGAGATGTCAACCAGAACCACGGTAGCTTCTGATAACCTTTGTTTATGTGATCGTCAATTCCAGAAGTGGCCAAAAAGAGCATTTACCCTATCGAACCAGGCACAATAAAACTAAGGGCAAAAATTCCTAAAGGTATATAGCTTTTCAAGATTTCGGAAAACAATCTTAAAATATTTTACTCATATGATAAAGCATTATATGGTCATTGTAGAAAAAGATGCTTTCTCAAAAATAAGTAAAAAACAACATTAAAAAAATCATTATCCCTATATTCAGAGGATAAATGGAAAACCGCTTATTTATTCTTTAACTTGCTTATTATCTAGTTACCCAAATACCTTGATAAAATTTGAGGATAAATTTCTTAAGGTAGTAATAAAAATTTGGGAATGAACACTCCTACATAATACCTTCCTATAAAAAATGTCTTTTTTTTTTCTCTTAATGGGTCCCTCAATCAAAGGTATGAGTTCTCAGGTTGTAATTAAAAAACTGTGTTGCTTGTTTCAATATTAAATTATTAACATCAGTTAATTGGAATTCTAATTTCTAAAAAGGTGAACAATGTGTTAATCATAAATTCCAGAAGTAACTTTAATTTGATATTAGCATTGATATCAACATGACAATAGCTTTTTCTATTACAATTGTTAGTCTGCATAATTTTCTCCTCTCCTGGGGCTGTCAGATTGTGATTCCTAATGACAATATTAATATGCTTCTGAATAACAATCAGAATGTATAATGCTATTGAAATACTTAGAATAATCTAAGTATGTTGGATCTGTCAATATTGATAATACATTTTCTTTGCATGTTACACATTTTTCTCATTTTATCAATGTCTTCATTAGTGTACATTTACAGTTATTAAACTTACTTAATTAACTTCTTTATTATCCAAAAAGGTTTAAAAAAATTCAAAAAATGCTCTCAACATATCACTTTTATCTTTTAACATGTCTTATAAACATCAAGCAAGTTGAATCCATCCCTACTAATTAGAATTGTTCTGCATACAAGAACTGAATGAAAATTATCACAAAGTGATACTTATAAAATTATTTTAATTAGCTAGTATATAATCCATTTGTGTTATAGCTCATTAACAGAGATCATATCAATAGTAAAAATAGCAAAACTAAGGAGAGTTTTATTTGGATAAAATACGTTATTTTACTTTGGCTCCTTATCACTTGGTATAGCCATGAAGATGGCATCAAGGTAGTTCAACATGTCATATTACTATCAAATAATGCATTGGGCTTTTTTTTCCCCTGATGAGTTCCTAGGATATAGACAATGGCCACCTGTGTCTGGGATGGAAGCCACTTTGCACTGTGCCAGACAGAGTGTATTCAATTTTGGGGTGTTTCTGGCAAGTTCCCTAACAAAAAATAATAACCTGGTAGCTGTCATTTCTCCATTAACATGGCATTCCTTTTAATACCGAAGGCTTTATTTCATTTTGCTAATTAAAATGTAAATCATACATTTAATAATGCACTTACCTTAATCTCTTAGCACTAAAGAATTTAGTTTGAGGTTAGCAAATGTTGGCCATTCATTCTGGTTTCCGTAATGAAAAGACTAGAGAAGGAGCTCTGAATGCATGGATCCAAGCTTAGTCTTATTTCCATTTTTCTAAGTGCTGGGCCCACAGTCTTTTGTTTATTTATGTTGTTTAGAATGTTTCCTCTGTATTAACACTGATTTCACACTCAGCTGGTTAAACCAAAGCTAGTGTGTAAGCATCACAAAAGTGTCATCCCTCAAATGTACATCAATATAGAATGAAGCCTGACTGCCCACTGAGTGATATTTTCTGTATATACATAAATATGGATTTAACCAACATGATTCCCAAGTCACATGCTCCTAATTATAGGAGCATGCACACATAGGTGTTCATGCACACATATATGTTCATGTATTTGTTGATTTGTCACCAAATACTTTTTTTAAGTGTCCACTGTGTTCTAAGCATTAGGCTAGACCCCAGAGATGTAAAAGTAGGAATCCATAGTATCTGCTCGTTTTATTTTTTTTTTTTTAAGATTTCTTTATTTATTTGAGGGAGAGAGAGAGACAGAGAGAGAAAGAGAGAGAAAGAAGCAAGGGGCAGAGGGAGAGGGAGGGTGAGAAAGAATCTTTAAGCATACTCCCAGATGAACACAGAGCCCCCTTGGGGCTCAACCCCAGGACCCTGACATCAGCTGGCTGATTTACCGACTGAGCCAACCAGGTGCTGCCACAGTACCTGCTGGTAAGGACTTTCCAGTTTCTCACAAGAAACAGGCTATCAATCAATCACTCCTTGACGGAACAAGGATGGGCTTCAGAAAGGTGGTAAATGAGTTGAGGCTGAAAACAACCATGTAGTCATCCAGATTGGAAAGGGGGTAGAGGTTTGGCCAGGAAGGAAGAGAAAGGCGTGCCTAAAACCTAAAGGTTTTAGGAAGAGAAAACATACTGAACTGTGAAAAATCTAAATGTTCCTAAAGAATCGATAAATGTTGGAGTATGGGTGTGGCACTTTGAGTGATTTCTCTGAGGTTACTTTGTTTTCCAGGACTAAAGTGGGGGCTATGTGCTAGGATTTCTGATGCCCAGTTTATCGTTGGACTGTGTAAGTCCCTCACACAAAGGGGTCTATGGAAAGAAATGCCACTGTAAGAAACTGTAAGTAAGTAAGAAACTATATGCAGAGTAACAAATTTATAGCATTATATGGGGGAAGAATCTTGCGGTGGTAAAGTGGCTTTCATTCAAGATCGTCAAGGATAGACTTTTGCATGGTAGGCAAAAAAGCTTTTCACAGTGCAGGTATTTTCTTGATGTGTGAATTAAAATGTAATGCTAATTAATACTACAGGGTCACAGGATTAAATATATAATTCATGCCTCCAGTTATAATACATCTGCAGAGAGCAATGAGATTAACCTCATGTTTATAGAAAAAAAATGTGTCTTTGAAACTCAGAATATAGATTACATATTAAGCTACAGCAAAGCTCAGAAGAGTGACAATATCCTTAAAACAGATGCGCTGCTGCAGTTCAAATGATGAGGGACATTGCTGCTTTAATGGTGCTGTGAAAACTATTTTCAATATGGCACTTCTGAAAGGTTTGCATGAGTGATGAAAGAGGTCTTATGGGGAGTTCGCTTTGATTTCAAGATTGTCAGCTTTCAGATGGCTGTCAGAGTTCTGGAATTGACCTACACACTAGTGCTAACCTAAGCAGTTACTTTCTTGGTGGTAATCATTGTTGGGACTGAAGGAGATTCTGGAGCATTATTGATACTTGGGCTCTGCTAATTAAAACTGTCATTCTATTTCAAGATGTGTTTTCAAGATGAGAAACTCTCTGTGTTTTTCTTCTTGATGGTTCACAATAATAATTAATGCATAATGAGGAAGCTTATCCTAGTTTGACAACATGTTCTGGAGAAGGAACTTGAAAAGAACTTCAAAATAATCATCCAAAAATGTATTGCAGCAAAATTATAGATGCAGACATTGGATCAAACATATGAGGGATGAGAATACATGTAAAAGTGTTACAGGGTCTGATGAGAAGGTGGGGATTCTCAGATTGAGAAAAAATAAAGATAGCTACTATGTGGTTTATAATATACAAAATCAATTATGTAATATTTTTAAAATATCAAAATAGAAATATTAATATTAGAGAATGTAAAAAGTAAGACAAAATATATTAAATAAAGAACAGAGTTATATTTCACACTAGTAATTGCAACTCACCAAAAAGATTAAACCATCATTAATCACTCCCTACAAAACAACACAACATCAAAATATATGAAATGAAGACTGAGAATAATGTGAGGAAACGTGATAATTGTCGTATTGGGGAAATTTAAGGCACATCTCTCAAAATCTGATAGATCCAATGGACTGAAAAATGATTAATGATAGGAGAGTGAAATCACTGAATTCTGAGTTGGAAAGAGATGCACAGTATCATGCCTTAATATAGCATTTCCACTATATAGATACAACATGCAGAAATAATCTCAAAGGCATAGAATACAGAGAAATGCAGTAAAACAACTTAAAATGATACTTTTGCATAATTACTACCTTTCTTTGAGACATAGCTTATTGAACTTCAGCTTAATCTAATTTAATTTTTTATATAACTGGACTAAATGGTTGGCTTGCAAAATCTCTGACAAGTAGACTGTGTTGAGTCTAGAAATCAGGACTCTCTCACCTTGAATCCTACTCTCGGAGATTGTCTCCAGGGTGAAAAATCTTTGGGTCCACGAGTAAAGTGGCAATTCAAACTATTTTTTTTTTTTTTTTTATTCTCCAACAGAATCAAAGGACTTATCTCTCATAAGTGAGCATTCAGTGAGAGCAAAGGGGAGAATTTCAGTTAGAAATACTAAGTTTGCAGCACCTTTTTTGTGCAAACAACATGACCATGGCTGGGTGCCATGTCTTTTCTATCCATCTGTTTTAGAAATAGAGCCCAGAAGTGAAAAGCTTGTCAAAGAGACCCAAATCAATGCATGTATTTGAATTGAAAAATGAAATCAGGCTTTTTCTAATAGAAAGATAAGAACGTAACATTGTTGGAATGACAAATTTTGCCAAGTCAGTCTACTCAATGAAATCCAATTTGTAAAATTTTTGTAAAATTTGAGAAGGTATTTCTCTTATTTATCCAGATTAGAAAAAAAATAATAAAAGAACTTTCAGTCTAGAAAATTTTTTAAAAAGGGAGAAAAATGATAGCTGTGAAAATCAAGTGGAATGCTGCATATGTAATGCCTTGTCTGGAGCTCCCATATATCTGCTTGGCAGAAAGTGTCAGTCCTGTGAATACCCACATACTCATAGCAACTCTAAGAGAAATGAACAGGACTGTCCTTTTGAAGTTGCCAGTTGGGCTTTTCCTGATCCCATTTCTTACTCCATTCTGCTCAGAGTAAACACTATCCTGATTTTTGTTTTGGCTATCGCTTTGCTTTAAAAAAATATAGGTTTTTTTTTGGGACGCCTGGGTGGCTCAGTTGGTTAAGCAGCTGCCTTTGTCTCAGGTCATGATCCCAACGTCCTGGGATCGAGTCCCACATCGGGCTCCTTGCTCGGCAGGGAGCCTGCTTCCTCCTCTGCCTCTGCCTGCCATTCTGTCTACCTGTGCTTGCTCTCTCTCCCTCTCTCTCTCTGACAAATAAATAAAATCTTAAAAAAAACTATATATATATATAGTTTTTTTTCCCCCACATGTATTTCTATTCCTAATCATATGTTGGGTAGTTTCAGATAATTAGGAACTTTATTATTTTTATTTTTTTAAAAGATTTTATTTATTTATTTGACACAGAGAGAGACATCACAAGTAGTTAGAGGCAGGCAAGGTGGGGGGGAAGCAGGCTCCCTGCTGAGCAGAGAGCCCGATGCAGGGCTTGATCCCCGGACCCTGAGATCATGATCTGAGTCAAAGACAAAGGCTTTAACCCACTGAGCCACCCAGGCACCCCAATTTTGAACTTTATTTAAATAGATTCATACTTAACGTATTTTTCTGCAACATGGTTTTCTTTCCTGTATAAGATTTTTTTAAGATTCAGCTGTGTGTGTAGCTATAGTTCCTTCCTTTTCACCATTGTTGCTTATTTCATTAGGAATATCCCAGAGTTTATGTATTCGTTCCATTATTCTTGTTCAATATGAATAGTTCTAGCTTTTTGTTCTTACCAGTAGCCTGTGTAAGAACATTTATACATACCCACTTGTGCCGAATTGAAAACTTTTTTCTATTTTACCAACATGGGAGTTGAATTGTGGGAAGATATGGTATGTGCATCTTCACATATACAAAACGATGCTGATGTATTTTCCAAAATATTTGCATACATTTCATCCTAAACCAGATGTGCATAAATGTTCTGTTAATTTTTTAAACCTTTGTTATTACATCAATGTTTAAAAACTTACTCCACTCAGGTAGATAGGCAATGGTTTTTCATTTTGTTCTTGGCTTATATTTTCCTTAATACTAACAAGTCTGAATATGTTTTTATATTAATTAATTAATTAATTAATTTGCCATTTAAGTTTCTTCTTCAGTGAAATGACATACTTCTGAGTTCTTTTGTTTGATTGAAACTTTCCCCCATTTGCCCTTGTATGTAAAAGATTTTTTCCCCCGGCTATTAAGTGCTTGGTTGACAATAATTTTCTCTTAGTATCTGTCTCCCATTGTTGTTGCTGAGAAGTTAGCAATCAATCTAATTGTTGCTCCTTGAAAGATATTTCTTTTCCCTCTCAGCATGCTATTGCAGAACTTTTTTTGGCATTCTGCAGTATTCAGTGGTGAATTTCTTTTCACTTAACCTTTTTGGATTTGTTTGGCTTCTTGAATCTGAGAGTCTTTCATCATTTCTGGAATATTTTCAGCCACTGCATTTTCAAATATGAATTTCCCCTACTTTTGAAACTTTGATTTGATATGTTAGACCCTATCATTCCATATTTTATCTCTATATCTCTTAACATCTCAGTATTTTCCAGCTCTTCTTTTCTTTTTATGTGTGCTGAATTCTGGATAATTTCTATGGAATTCTATTCAGAGTTCTTTACTATATTCCTTAGGTAGGTCTAATCAGTTTTTCATCTTGTCCAAAGTTTGTATACTTTATAAATTTTGAAATTGTGAATTTCCTAAAGTTAAATTAACTTTGCTGTCTTGGGAGAAACCCAACCTGGTCATGAAGTCTTAACAATTGTATTTATTCTTGGATTTATTTTACTAATGTTTTATTTCAAATTTTACATACTATGTTCATCGTGAAATTTATTGTGATTATTCTTTCTCTTACTGTCCTTGAAGGGTTATCAATGAAAGTATGCTAAACAGAATTTCTCAACCTTAGGACTACTGACAACTTGGACCAGACAATTCTCTGTTGTTAAGGGACTCTTTTGAACATTGTAGATACCTAGCAGCATCCTTCACCTCTACCCACTAAATGTCAGCAGCACTGTCCCCCATCCTCTAGTTCTGATATTCCAGAAATATCTCCAGACAAGTCTAAGAACCCCTGGGAAGAAAATTTGTCCCAAGTGAGAACCACTGAGCTCTCAGGATGATCAGGAAGAGTAAGGTCATTCTACAAAATGTGTGGCCTCTGTCTTTTAAAACGATCAAGGACAAGAAAGATGGGGGGAAACTGTAAATCTGTCAGGTAGGAGGAAAGAAAATCAACATGATATGCATTTTATTGGATGAGATCCCAGAACAGAAAGGAAATAAAGACATTTTCTTGAAAGTTATTGAACTTTGAATGGAGATTGGATGAAACAAGCGTTGTTTTTCTGACTTGAAGAGTTATATGAGGATTAAAAAGGGTATTTTTATGTTATGGAAGTGTACCTAGGTGAAGTGATAATGTATCTTGTCTAGGACTTGCTCTCATTTGATTAAAAAAAAGGCTGCTATTATTTCCACTAATAGTAATAACAGCAAGGGAGTGAGGGAGAGACAGAGAGAAAAAATGAAATGAAATGTTTAAGGCAAGGAAATCCAGATAAACTTAATAAGGGAGTTCTTTGTAGTGTTTTTCAACTTTTCTGTTGTTTTAAATTATTTCCTAAATTTAATTTATTAAAAAAGAAGACATATTGCTTACATCACATTGAACTCAAGGAGGATAGTAGGGCTTAGGAACATTTATTAAGGTTCAAGAAAGAAAGTGTTGGAGGCATATGAAAAATTATACTAGCAGTAAATACATTTTAGAAAAATAATTTTGTTATTTTTAATTGAAGTTCTGAAAGGGCATTGGCATTTTTTAATGTTTATATGATTAATTATTTTAGATGTGATATTCAATCTTTGTGCATTTGCGATATGATTAGCTACCCGTAAGACTCCTAAAGTACTATTCACAGCAAGAAGAAAGAGCCTGTACAGATGAGAAAGGGATGTGATGCGATAGATTCAGAGAAGACAGCCAGATGAATATTTGAAGGAACAAAGGCATAAAGGAAAATAAATAGGTCCCTTCCAAAAATCACTGAGAATATGTTCCAGCACATGAGGCATTTTAAGTGGCAGAACAAATGAAATGAACTATTTAAAAGAGGCACATACCTTAACATGACTAATTAATACTTGAATATGAGACCAAAAAATGACAGAAAGTGAATGGAAATTAATTTAATTCATAATCATGTGAAACAGTTACAGGCCTAGGAGATGTGCTTGCAGTGAAGGGTAGGCCTTCTCATGGTTTCCTAAATTTAACCAACTGAGATTACATTTTCAAGACAGTCATTTTTTTGTGCTTCTAAAATTATTATTTTCTCTAAATGGGAAATATGCATTTTTATTATAAAATAATATATCTGTCTTAATCATTCCTTTTGGAGGCAGTTTTTAAAAACATACTCACAAGTCAAAGCTATAACAATGTGCCTTAGACTTATATGGTATCTCTACAGAGAGAAGAACCAGGATAATAATAAATCAATTCAAATCAAATACCAACTGATAAAAATGATCAGACTCATGGCTCTTATAAGCGTTTAGTGATATTAATTCTAAAATCAAACTATTTGATTTACTTATAAACAAATCATAAACACAAAATCTCTACCAGATTGTAGATAGTAATGTGTTAATGGGCTCTGGCCTTGGATAAGCTGGTGTTTTAGTTACGATTCTGCCACAATTAGCTGATGATTTGGGAAAAGTCACATTACCTCCCTAAACCTTAGTATTTGGCTGTAGATAGAATAAAATTATTATCTACTTTATGGGATTAGTGTGAGGACTAAGTAAACTAATATGTGTAAAATTTTTTAGCAGAGGCAATTCACAAATTGCGTTCAAATCTCACAAATACTGGCGATTAGTTCGTGAAAGGTTTTTGATTAAATAGAATTGTCTGTTTAACTTTAACAGGCAAACGGAGCCTTCATCCCCAAATTTGAGAAGTGATGTGTTGATACAGAGAGTCCCAGTGTAGCTCATCTTCAAGCAAATCCAGTTGCTCTTCTTGCTGTATGGTTCAACCCTCCTCAAACTTGCTTTGCTGGACTTCAGTGCTCTACTCTGCGATCACTTCCAATTGTCAGCTACACTGAAGTTTTCTACCTTCTGCACGCATTACTGCCCTCTTTCTTTTACTCAAAATTATCACCCTCCATGAGTTTTTCTCCCCCACCTATTATCTTTGTTTGATTTTCTATCCTTATTGAAAGTATGCCATACGCTCCCTTCTCTGAAAGTCAGCATTTCCTACTCTAAGAGCGTAGGATTAATTCCTCTCCTCTAAGCGTTCTCCCACAGCATGGCTAGTCTGACGAGATTTTGGCCAGGAATGATGAGAAGGATCCTCAGGAGAAGATGCTGCTGGCACTGAGAAGTGACCTGCACTTTTACTGTGAGGAAAGATAAAAGGTACTGTCGGTGTACACAAGGGGTGTGTGTCAGAGTTCACGGTTTTAATGCATTCTTCTCCTCTTGGAACCCGGACATAACTTCTGTCAGCCTGGTACCACCACAGGATGAAGTAAAGAGCCTACATGTGGGCATTAGAAATTAAGTAGGTGAAGATTCAATTGTGAAGTTCCTCACTTGAACCATCCTTATATAAGCCGGATAATGCTTTTTTTTTTTTTTTTAATTTATTTTTTTCCAATTTATTTATTTTCAGAAAAACAGTATTCATTATTTTTTCACCACACCCAGTGCTCCATGCAAGCTGTGCCCTCTATAATACCCACCACCTGGTACCCCAACCTCCCACCCCCCCCCGCCACTTCAAACCCCTCAGATTGTTTTTCAGAGTCCATAGGATAATGCTTGTTAAAAGAGACCCCATTATGAATTTTGCCTCAACATTACTTCTACTTTATTTAACTGCCTCTTTAGTGAGCATTTAAACCTGCCTGCATCAAAATAATTTAGTAAGTAATGATAACTGAAGACTTACTACGTGCTAGTCATGGTGCCTAGGCACTTCATATGCACTGTAAATATATAAATAATCCTCATGATAACCACATAAACTAGATTATATTATTTACTCCAGTTGCCTGATAAACAAAGAGATTTGTTATTGCTCAATGTGATCATGTAAAAATTATCAGAAACTGTGTTTGCTTATTCTAAAACCCGAGTATTATCCACCAGGTGATTTTCTATACTACTTTATAGACCAGAATTGAATTATTTTAAGGTTATAAAAACAAAACTAAGAGAAAATTTATTATACTATCTTATAAGGGGGTATTTTCCAGTAAAAGTGCTTGATTAATGGTTAAGTTCATTGAATTGCATGGGTTCCCTACTCTATTTTCGTGGTTAAAATTCCTTAGACTATACTTGATTCATGTCCAAAGTCAAATAGAAGGGCTCAATTTTTTGTCTAAATTGTATAGAAATTGGTTAAACTCAAATTTTCATTTCTTGGATTTCCCCCATAAATGGAAGCAAGAAGATTTGATAAATCCATTATTTGTTAGCCAGTAAGACACTTCTATTTGTGCCTCAAGTACAGTTGGTAAACTGTCTGATTGAAGGCATATGGTTTTAAGTATACAGTCACACAGCATGGTGACTATAGTTAATAATACTGTATTGTGTATTTGAAAGTTGCTAAGAGAATAGATATTAAATGTTCTCATCACAAGGAAAATTTTGTTACTATGTAGGGTAATGGATGTTAAGTAGGTTTATTGTGGTGATCATTTTGCAATATGTACATATATAGAATCATTATGCTGTATACCATACAGCATATATGGCATAATATTATATGCCAATTATATCTCAGTTAAAAAAAAAACAACTTAGTTGTGACAATTCCGGATATAGATATTAACATATTAATAGATATCTTAAATATATCTAGATAAGCATTTATCGTACATATTACTCTATGACTTCTATAGATATATATATATAATACATAAATATAAATACATATTATATATATTTATATAAAACTATGTAAGTTGTAAGTGATATGGCAAATATTTCAGAAAAGAAGTAATTGGACAAAAATATTTACTACTTCAGGACACTATAAAACCAACTCAAAATTATAATTACAGGAGTTGCAAAATGGAGTAATACCCAGAATTTTAGCCTTGTCTCATAAAAGCTTGTTTTTTTTAGCTTACCTCATAATAGCTCGAGATTTTCTAGGTCTTTCATGTTACCACACTTCCTTTCAGTGAGTTGCCAGTATATGCATATTTTAATAGATCCCTAAAATAGTTCCAAACAGCATGCACACAATTGATTAGTATCATTAGAATCTATTATATAAAACTGTGATTATACCATTTAAAAATAGGTGTCTGATACTCAGCTCATAGAGCACCATTAAGTCATTATATGCTAATATTGTATAAATATGCGACTGCAAAATTTCTGCAGCTTCCACTAATTACTTTACTGTCTATTAACAGTTCTCATTAGCCACTTAATCAATTGGATATACACATTGTAAGTTGAAAAGGGAAATATTATGGCATTCTTTGGGGGATATTCTGTTCTTCCACATTAGTTTATATTTTTTATAGTAACTAGTTAAGCTATTTACATTTAACTAGTTCTGATGAATTGTGCTATCTACATAAATAACAAAATTTTCAAAAATTTTACAATATATTAAAAGGAGATTCATTCTTCCTAAGAGTGACTAAAATGACAACAATTTTAACAATAAGATCCACCAGAATGACACTGAGTAGCTTGTTCTCAGTTGTGAATATGCCTCTCTGGAATTCACCAGAAACATAATTTGTCTATAATACAGACTGAAAATAATTAGAATACTATAAAACAAACTACTCTATCTTTAAAAAATTATTTGTGAAGTTTGCAAAGCGGGTCCCAAAGGATATTTCTTCTTTCTTTCTTTCCTTCTCTCCTCTCCTCTCCATTTCTTTCTTCCTTTCTCTCTTTCTTTCTTTCTTTCTTTCATTTTATATTATCTTTATCAATTGCTAATACTAATGCCTAAATTTGAATGGCACTTCTATCTAGAATTATTTCTCATGGGCAGCAACGGTAACAAAATTAAGAAGAACCAATAATGGAATTGTACCTGCAAGATTACCTGTTACCACACCATTGTCTCCCTTATCTGAGTTCTCAAATCCTAGTGTAAGAAAATTGGATGTGTAAGAAAATTGATGTGTTCCTAAGAAAGCTTGCTTGTGTAGGTAGTAGAGGCCTGGAATAGACATGGAATAGAAATAGAATTTATGATTAAGGATAACCTAGCCATTTTAAATTACAAACTAAAACTATGTTATGAAAACTCTGACACACTTTTATTGAGATGGGACTAATCATTTATTTGAGCAATGTAGCAATATTTTTCTGAAGCAGGTTATGTCAATGGTTGGTGTGTCATTTACATGTATATTTTATTCATCATAACCATCAACAAAAAAGGTTACTGAGTGCTCAGTAAATATTTGGCAAATTAATATTTTAAGAACAGGTTTTCTTCAGAGGAGGATAAACAACATTATTTTCTTTTCTCCCAAATCTCAATGAGCTCTTGTCAGCAAACTAAATTATAAAATTTTAGGTAAAGAAATTTCCTCTCTGCAAAGTTTGGAATATCTCTGTTAACATGCTCCATCTAATATTGGGCTTCTGATTAGAAAAAGGACCATTATAGTAGCAGAACAGTAGTGGTAACTTGGCAAACCAATGAAAAATCTGCTCACTTAACTTTATTTTTACCAAGAACTGTATTATTAAACATGATCATAGACTATGTTGAAAGTATCTCAAAAATTTGAAGGTATAGTGGTTGTATTCATCAACCACAAATTCTACCAACTCAATTCATATCTAAACATCCTGTAGACTAAGAACATCGACTGAAATAGGTTTTTAAAAATTCATAGACGGTGGAGATTAAGTGAAGGCATGTGGATTACGATGCAGTCATTCTTCAAGAGCAATATGGCTCCCGAATAGTGAGGTGACAAAAAAACCCTTGTTGTATAAGAGCAGCACAATTCAATTAGGTCAGAAGTATCAGAACCTAGTGCCCTAGAATTTATACTCAAGGTAGAAGCAATCTTATCTTTATACTTAAAATCATCAAAATTATTGTTTCATGTGGTTCTGTGCTTATGGTAGCTTATATTCTTGTTTTGCATCACCTTTCCTTCAGTGGTTTACCATCCACCGATGACCATTGCTTGAATCCTTCAAGCAACTATTTCATTAGAAGTTGCAAAACGATGCCTTTCTAATCCATTATGCATGCTTCATTTATCATCTTGAAATATTCTACATAGAAGAAATTTTCTTTATGTATTAAAGCTAATTTGTTATCTTGAAATATTGTTAATCCGGGAAAGGCAAAATTGATGCTTATATCTAAACATTTTGTTATAAGTGTTCAGGGTAATGAGTTAATGCCTTTAGCAATCTCCAATAGAGCTGTTCCCAACCTTTTCCTCTTCAGCTGTTCTCGTCTTGTCTCTTTCTTCTCCTTTATTTCTTTTATCTATGTTCTATCTTTTGTCTTTCTCAATGTCTTTCATTCCACTTTCTTCTTTTATTGATGAAGTCAGAGCTTTTAAAATATGTTTGATGTGTTTTAATCAACTTCAATAATTTTCTCCTGAGTTCTAAGTCTCTTGATTTAGGCCAGTGTAAGCTCTTTCTGTTGGCTCTCGTACTTTTTAACTGACCCCAGTAGTCTTCAGTATCCTGCTTGTTTTCTGGAAAGAAAAGGGGTCTAAAGCTGTGTGTATGATTCTGTGTACATATATGTACATATAATTAGATCTTTATGTCATGTGAGAACCCAGTCATTCAATTTTGAGTTAATATGATGGATGGAATAGGCAAAACTTATTCTCCATTTATGAAATTGATTTCATGTTCTCAACCTATGGTAAATTATTGGAGTAACACTAAAGTACATGGCCTCCAGGGAGAAGATATTTTAGGACACAATAAGATGACTTCCAGTTTCCACTCAAACATGTGAAGAGCTGGGAAACCATCACTACCATCCTCACAACAAGAACAAAGCTGAACAAACTGAAAATCAATCACTATTCTTAGATTCTTAAGAGAATTGAGGTCATGGAACAAATAACCTTCTCAAAAACTGGAGAAATAAGTAGATGCAGGGAGTACAAACAAGATTATCAGAAGCAGAAGTTGATGGAGCCAGTAATGGAAAGTTACTCAAACAGTAACTTCAAAGAATTGCTGGAGGCTGAGTATAGTAACTTGAGAGTTATAATCGCCCAGATGCCTAGGCTAAGGGGACAATTGCACTTCTGGTTTTACTTACAAAAATTCCAATAAATTCTCAGGTAATATTAGAGAAAAATCTCCTCATGCTAGGCCAGAGGGAGGGAAAAGTAACAATTTTGAAATAAGCTCAGAGCATTCTCCACCACAAAGACCTAATCAACAAAGCAAAAAATGTCACCAAAGCCAACTCTGACATGCAGGAAAGCAAATGACTCAACCTCAGCCCTTGTAAGCCTTTCTGGATCACCCAAGGGAAGGGGAGTGCAAAGCTGAGAAACACTTGTGAAGGTCATAGTTCAGGAGCACACATCCACTAAAATACTGAGATTAATCTTTCCCTAAAACCTAACACAGCAACAGGACTCCCATATAATAACAATGAGTTGCAACAATGAACTGAAGGAGTTAAATTCTATTTAAAAATGAGAAATTCAAACAAAAACCCAAAGCCAACAAGGGAGACAAAAACAGGGATGCAAGAAAAACTGAAGCTTCTGACACAGCTACAGTAAACATGAAGCACGCCTGCTCCCTAGACAGATAAACACAAAACCCATACTAACAACCTAGCTACTTTGTTCTTATTACTCAACACAACATGTCCAATTTCCAACAAAAAATTACAAGGCATATAAAAGGTAAAAAAAAAAAAAGGAAGAGAAAAAGTATTTAAAACAAATATAATTAATATGCTAAAAGTGGTAGTGGAAAAAGTAGATATTGTGCAGGAGTAGATGGGCAATTTAAGCAGAGAGATGGAAACTCTAATAAAGAATCAAAAGGGGGCACCTTGGTGACTCAGTTGGCTAGCATCTGCCTTTGGCTCAGGTATGATCCCAGGGTGCTGGGATTGATCAAACCCCACATCAACTTTCTTGCTCAGCAGGGAGTCTGCTTCTCTTTCTCTCCCTGCCCCTCCACCCGGCTTGTGCTCTCTCCCTTGCTCACTCCTTCTCAAATAAATAAGTAAAATATAAAGAATTAAAAGGAAAATCTAGAAATAAAAAATATTACAACAAACATGAAGCATACCTTTGATGGACTCATCAGTATACTGGACATAGCCAAGGAAAGAATCAATAAGCTCAAAAATATATCAATAGAAAGTCCCAACACCAAAATGCAAAGAGAAATACAAATGATAAAAAATAAATAAATAAGAATAACGATACATCCAAGAAATGTGGCATGATTACAAAAGGTACAATATGCATATAATGGGAATATCAAAAGAAGATAGAAGAAAGAAAGGATCAGAAGAGATATTTAAACTAATAATGGCTGTGAGTTTTCTAAGATTAATGATAGAAACCAAACCACAAATCCAGGAAGCTCATAGGATACCAGCCAGGATAAATAACAAAAATCTGAATTTGGGCATACCATATTTAATCAAAGAGAAATTCTTCAAAGAAACCAGAGGATAAAACACCTTACCTAAAGAGGAACACAAATAAGAATTACATGAAACCAAGAAAACAGAAGATACTGGAGTAAAACTTTTAAAGTGCTGACAGAAGAAACCTACCAATCCAGAATTTTATATTTAATAAAAATTTTCCTTCAAAGCAAAGAAGAAATAAAGATTTTATTGGGCAACAAAAACTAAGGGAATTTGTTGTCAATGGGCCTGCTATAGCAGGAGACCAAGGTTCTTGTCTCATGGAGTTGAAGAATGAAGACAAAGGATAGTGATCAAAGCGACAACGTTTTATTAAGCAAAGATATAGGAAAAGCTTTCAGGAGTGAGAGGGGTCCCACCTGGGTTGCCAATGAGGGCTTTTCAACTCTGACCTTTTATTGGGATTTTACCAGGAAACTTGCCATTTGTTAGGTCAGTGGCTGAACTAGACATGAAGCTTGTGAAAGTTTCTATGAGATCTATGATCTATAGATAGGACATCTGTGATCTATAGATATACATTACTAGGTCTGGTTAATCTTTATAGTGAACTTTTCCTCTGAGCCTGATCAGTTTTTGTGGCTATTTTTAGTTTCTGTGCTCAAAATGTAATTATTAGAAAAACATTTTAACCCTAGTAATTGGGATATGTCGGTCTAAATTTTCCTCATCTCTGTCTTTATTTTGTCTCAGTGTCTACATACCTAAAATATCCCCAGAACCTCATCAGGGACATCCTGTCTCTCTCTGCCTATACTTGCACTCTTTCTCTACTCACTGTCTTGCAAGAAATATTAAAACAGCTTCCTCTGAGAGAAATAAAATGCTATAGGTCAGAGACTAAGATCCACGTAGAGAAAGAAAAAGAATCACAGAAGAAATAAATGAAGGTAAAATAAAATCTTTATTTTATTTTTCTTCAAACCATAGTTTCTCATGGTTCACCTCCCCTTCCAATTTACCCAAAAGCACATACCCTCCCCAATGTCCATAACCCTACCCACCTTCTCCCAACCCCCTCTCCCCCCAGCAACCCACAGTTTGTTTCGTGAGATTAAGAGTCACTTATGGTTTGTCTCCCTCCCTATTCCATCTTGTTTCATGGATTCTTCTCCTACCCACTTAAGCCCCCATTTTTCTTATTTTTATCTAATCTAGTGGATAACTGTTCAAAACACTAACAGCCACCTATACTGGGTGATTATATCATATGGATAAGTGAAATGAATGACAATACTGTCCCAAGGGATGGGAGGGAGAAATTAGGAATACTCTCATAAGGTACATCCACTACTCATGAAGTGGTATTTGAGAGCACTTACATTCGCTGTAAATACATACTGTAAACTTCGAAGCAATCACTAAACAAAAACAAAAAGTATGATTGATATGCTAAGAGTGGAGAAAAAATGGAATCATACAAAATGCTCAGTTAAAATCAGAGAAGAAAGCAAAAAAGGGTAAACTTAAAAAAAAGAACAAGTGCAATAAATGCAAAGCAATTGCAATCATGTTAGATATTAATCCAATTATATAAATAATCATTTTAAATGTTAAGGATCTAAATCTACCGATAAAAAGTGGTTAAAAACCAAAAAACAAGATCCAAGTTTTTTTGTTTGTTTGTTTTTGTTTTTTTACAGGAAACTCACTTTTAATGAAAAAAGCCATACCATGCTAGCTGTAATAAAAATAAAAGCTGGAGTAACTTCATTTATTTCAGCAGATATCAGATTAAGGGAAATTATCAGGGATAAAGAGGAAATTACATAAAAATTAGGGGCCTAATTCTCCAAGGAGATATAACAATCCTTAACATGTATACTCCTAATAACAGAATGTCAAAAAACATGAAGCAAAAATTGATTAGAAATAAGAATATGAATTAGAAATATGAGGAGAAATAGATGAATCCACTGGTAGAGTTGGAGGCTTCAACATCCTTCCCTCATTAATTGACAGACCTTGCAAGCAGAAAATCAATAAGACATCGTAAGACTATGTAGCATCCTTAGTATCTTTTGGGCCCTAAGATCTCAGAAACAGAATTAGCTAAAGGGAACTAAAAAGGCAGTCCCTGGGCAGTAGTGTCACCTCATCTTAACAGAATCAATCTACTGTCTCAGTGAGAAGGCGGGGGAGGTATGAGGTACTAGCTATGGAAGTGAGATGCATAACACTTATATCTTATTATCTCTTGTGTTGGAGAATTGGCATAATGGGATGGATGATGTAAATAGATTATTGCAAGTAACATTCTTTTAATTTATCCCACCCTTCTCCTGTAGACTCAATGGAAGAAGCTGAATTTGAATACCCTCCTTTTTGCCCCCCTTTCTTTTCTTTACCTTTTTTCCTCTTTTTTTTTTAAAACAAAGTTGTAATTGAAACTAAAATAAAAGAAATATATCTCAACAGAAATATACAGTCACTAAATTAAGGAAACCTGAGTAATGTATGGAAAGCCTCCACTTGCTTTTAGTAGGTAAGACTTAGCCAAATGCAATCTGCTGGACCTGGTGTTTCTGTCCATGTATGAATTATTATTTTATATTTTCTTAGCTCCTAGTGGTCACAACCGAAGAGTCAATAAACTAGTAAGACTTAACATTGTTTCTCACCTGTTCTTTGCTATATAGCTATTATTAATCTGTTTTCTCAGAGTTATCAGTAATTTTTTTTTGAAAGATTTTATTCATTTGAGAGAGGAAGAGAAAAAAGCAGAGAGAGAGCACAAGCATGGGTAAGAGGGAGAAACAGGCTCCCTGCTGAGCCAGAAGCCCGATGTGGGGCTCGATCCCAAGACCCCAGGATCATGACCTGAGCCAAAGGCAGATGCTTAACTGACTGAGCCACCCATGTGCCCCTTAATCAGTAATTTTAATTGAAGGTGAATTAAGTTCTATTATTTTATTTAGGTATTTAAATTTGACTCCCTAAAGTTTGTGAAAGCAGACCTTTTAAAACTTGACTACATAAGTACATAAAAACATTAAGTAGGTAGACATTATTCACATTTGAGTCAATCTACTTCTCAATCATGTGTTATGAACTCATCAACTGAAATTTTCAAACACTAGAGAGAATGAATATGGCAAAACCACCCATTATTAATGATCATGTGAGCCACTGTGGAAATACACACACACACACACCCCATACATATACATATACATAATACACATATGTATAAAGACTCCAGTCATTGAACCGATTTTTTGCTTGTCTAGATCCATGTAATGGATGAAATATGTTGAATCATGGGGTATAATATGAAAAAGAAAGAAAGAGAGTTTCTAAGCCATTTGACAAAATATCCTGATACAGCCAATTGTCAATGGGATGACACTGTATGAGTCTGAAGCATAGGGGCTGAGCCTTTCCTGGATTTTTCTCCCCATCTCTCTCTTGTTTGCATAGTACTGTCTCTGCTGGTGTTCTGTACAACATGGGTGCTGAGACGTTCGATGTTCTCATTCTCTGACCACCATAAGTAGTTGCTACTGGAGAAACAGTTGGTTATTTGTGAACTTTCTGGACCTAGGGCATTGATGCCTGCAGTAATAAGTCATCAGCCAAGTTGGAGGCAGAATGACTAAAAAACGTCAGCTGCACTCTCAATCAATTTCAATCACTAAGGCTGGAGCAATCATGAGCGATCTTTGGACTACTTGCTAAGGTAGATAAAATAACTATTTTGACCACACAGAAATCTGTGCTGTCGCGGCCAGTGTGACGAATCGACCAGGGTAACCGTGAGGGCTAAGAGGATGAGGAAAAAAATTAAGAGACAAAGAGATGGGGGCAGGAGGGACACTGAAGATGATGTCCAACAGTGCCAATTTTATTCCACATCTTACAAGCATTTATAAGACAGACTAGAATAGGAGGAGTAATACATCAGTACATAGTCAGATGACCACAAGCTTCTATAACAAGTTTACATTAACTACAAGCAAACCCTGTGACACCAGGTAGTTTCGGCTAAAGCCATTAGCAAGACAATCAACCAGGGAGTGGATCATGGGAGGTACAGAACAACAAGGACTAACTAAGAACTCAGGACTCTGGCCACCTTGTTCCCTACTGCAGGGAGAGTGTGTGGGAAGTCACGTAGGCGAGCGCACGACACATAGCACAGACCCTTTCTCAGTGCACTCAACTTTCCCGTCCTAAGGTGTCCGGACTTTGAAGGAGACACAAGTCAGGGCTTGGTTTGGTCCTTGACTCCAACCGTGCCGTGGCCTCCAACACTGTGCATACAAAGAAGGTCTCTTGGTCATAGTTCTGGTCTGGCTCTTCCCTTAACTGTTTAATGTAGAAGTATTTCACAATTTACTTAGAATTTTATAAAGCAAACATGTAACTTGCTTTAACATGGGAAGAGAAAACAAACATAGACACCTTTAAAATATTTGCATCCCATAAATGTTCTCAGGACTCACATGTAGAAGTGCATTTCCCAGAAGGTGAATTAGTCTTTTGCATAGAATGCCCTAATCCTAGGCCTGAGGATACAAGCAATCCTAGGCTTGAGGATAAAAAGTCCAGCCCTGTGGCTGGACCCTGGATGGTGCAGAAAACCAGGTGGACAGCAGGATTTGGAGAGAACCCAAATAAACACAAATAAACACGAGTGATACTACGAGGCGAACACCTGAAGTCATTCAGCTGGTTGAGTAGCTTCCTCCATGCAAAACTGTGCTGCACAGTATTGTGCAAATGACTAAATCTGACTTCCACTCTGATGCGTAAGATATTTCTGGCAGTGAGGAAACTCACGGTATGAACTAAAAGAATGGGAATTTTCTTCAAAAGAATGTGGAATAAAGGCCCATTCAGAAGGTGGGAAAAAAAAGATGATACACAGTCTGAAGGAAAATAAATTCTGCTGTATGAAATCCTACAAATAGTGAGATAAATAACTTTATGCATATGTCCCAATAATATCCCTTGATATATTCTTTTAATTGCTTCACTGAAAGATCAAACTATAATCCGAGATTTCTGTGATCCAGAGCATTACCTTATAAGTTAAAATGTGCTTTCTTAATTCTATTTTAGGTTCTTACATTTTATTTAGTACTTTGATTGCTAAATGTTTGCTATTTACATAATGTTATCATGGTTAACTGCCAACTTGTGATTGATAAAATTACATGTAATTTTTCATGACAGATGATAGGATTATCCAGATGTGGGATCCATAGGGCATCAAACAATAAGTTAAGAATAGCAAATTGGAATCATTTTGTGCATTTTTCTTTTCTTTTTAAAAAACTTTTTTTTTTCAATTTATTTATTTTCAGAAAAACAGTATTCATTATTTTTTCACCACACCCAGTGCTCCATGCAAGCTGTGCCCTCTATAATACCCACCACCTGGTACCCCAACCTGCCACCCCCCCGCCACTTCAAACCCCTCAGATTGTTTTTCAGAGTCCATAGTCTCTCATGGTTCATCTCCCCTTCCAATTTGTTTTTTTAAGGGGAAGTCCCTCCTGTGTTTAAAGCATTGGACACTGAAGTCAGAACGACTTTTACTTAAATACAAACAACTTACTGAGTGACTTTGAGCAAGTTGCTTCTATTCTTTAGTCTCTCTTTATTTATATGACAGGATTTTTTTTTTAAATCAGTACTGATACTTGTTTATTCTTACTATCCGTACTTATTACAAACTATATTTTCCACTTATATATTGGTGATCCCCACAGTTTTTCAGAGTCCAGATAGCAGAGAACATATTTAACCATTGTTGTATGACAGGATTTTAATAGTATCTACCTCGCATGGTGACATTGGTTAGAAGTGAAATAATTTAGGTGATGCCAAGAAATAATGTGTACTCAATGTGGCTTTAGTCATGAAAATGAATTATCAGTTTTTGAAGAGAACTATAGCAAAACAAATATGTACCTATATGTATAATTTTATATGTATACATGTATACACGCGTACACACATATATACATATATAACATATATAGCATGCATATAACATATTATATATGTAATGTATATAAGAGAATATGTGCATCTGAAAGACAGTATTTAAACAAGAATAATAAAATGAACAAATGTACACCCACAAACCATGTTAAGAAATATGCCATTGTCAGTGTGAGAGAAGCCTCTTGAATGGACTTACCCCACTGAGTACTTTAACTTCCTTCTCAAGAATTCCCTGCAACACCCGGGGATGTTGTGCTATTCATCCCTTTCGTTTTTCTGATAGTATTACTACCTATGTATTCCTGCCTTAAAATAAAAGTGTCATTTTTTCTGGTTTTGATCTGCTTTGTTTTCTTTGTCTTCAGTCAAATGCTCTACCACTGAGCTATACCCCCTGTTCTCTTTGTCTGGTTATTTCATGCTAATTTTGCCTGTGTTTGAACTTACATAATTGTTATTTGTCTATTTAATTTAACAAATTATTTTTAACATAGGTATTTCAAAGGAGAAATGTAATCTCCTGTTTCCCCACCAGAAAATTTTATTGATTAAAAAATTAATATAACTAATAATTCAAAATGTTGAACCAATATACAAAAAATGAAAAATAATACATTCCTTACTCCATCTCTCTTCTCTATTCTACTTATTCCTCCTCCCCAACGGCAACTGCCATTAGGAATCTCTTAGGAATCATTTTTCATTATAAAATAAATGCATATGCCCACGTGTATATATCTATTAATAAATTTGTATATGTCCCCCACAAAAGGATGTATCTGTATTCCTACATTTTGCTTTTCCCTTAGAATTAATCTTAGTTAACATTCTGTATCTGTACACATAGCTCTACTTCATCTTTTTTTATTATGCCACATGATTCCATTGTATTATATATCACCATTTATTTTTAAAGCCCCGTATTGATGAATTTTTTTTTAATGCTATTACAAAAAGTGTTGCACTATACATATTTATACAGACATCCTGAAAAGGTTTTGTCTGCATATTCTTAGGATAAACTCCTTGAAATCCAATATATAGGTCAAAGAGTGTGTGCATTCAAACATTTTTGACTAATAGAACTAAACAAAGGCTGAATAGGGTTTGAAGGCACTTTGTACAACCCTGCCAATGCACAAGCTCTTTGAAAATTTTCTCTAAATGTAATACTGTCCAAATGGATGGGCATATTGTTTGTATTTTCCAACCTATCTCATCTACACCATAAAACACTTCACTATGCTCACTATGAATATGTTTTCTTGTTTAGAATCCTATCCCCTCTAGCTCAATGATAATTTACTGCTTTGGTAACCTTCACTTACCTCTCCATCGGAACTATGAGCCAAAAGATTTTAGACTGGGATGTTTCATGTCCATGTGCTGTCAGTCAATGTTGGAAATGACTTACACATGAGACTGACAGAACTGTTCAAATAAGTAAATGCAATGTCATAAAGTCTAAAGGAAATGGTGCTATGGCATATTTGACACGGTTTCCTTTTTATGGACTTCTCAATTTAATACTGAATCTCTCAAAAATCAATTTTTCTTTTTTTCCCTTCAAAAATCAATTTTTCAAAGTCATTTTATTTTATATGGTCATGCACAGTCTATCAGAATTAGATAGATGTTTTCAGTTCTAATTAGTTAATGTTGGCCTGTTTTATAATTCCCTGTTTTCCAAAATGTTCTATGCTCCCTATCATATTACTTCTTCTTCTGCTGCTCATCTAACACAGTTACAATGATAAATATAAGTAAATAGAATTTTGAATAAGAATTTGTTTGCTTTTATTCTCCCCTACCACCCAACTTCAGGCATATTCTGATTTTTTAGTTTCCTATTCTTATTTTTCTGTGCCTAAAATAGATTAGATATTTGCGAATTTTGATATATAGCTGAGTCATCCTACTCATAAGCGTTATGATTGTACTAGAAGCCAAACCCCAAATATATGTTGTTACTATATACATGTCTATATTTTGTGTACTTTCTTATGCAATAAGAAATTGTTCAGAGTTACTTCATGGTAAGTAAGAGTTACCTCATAGTTATTTTCTCCCAATCTTTTCTTTCATATTCTATCCTACAGTCCTGGCAACGCACAGGTAATTATAATAAATACTAGCCAATTCATAAAGAATTTTCCATATATTCTCTTTCAAAAATTATCTCAAGAGGGTTTTTAGTTTTAACTTAATTTTTTTATAGGGGAAAGGAAACAGAATTTTTAGAATTTCTGTATGAAACCATCCTGATGATAAGAAAATTTAAAATCATATATTAAAGTGAGCCTATAATTTAGTTTCTTACTATTATATAGCAATTCTAACCATTCAAGTGGCTTAAGCTAACCAGCATTTTCCTATCTCTTCTGATTCTGTAGTTTGAGCTCAGATGATTTTTTTTGCTCCAAGTCATCTGGGGAATCAGCTGATTTAGAAGGTCACAGAAGACTCCTCACACGAGTTGCAGTTGGTGCTGGGTGCTCTATGGGAACTGTTGAATGGCACTTTGCTTAACCTTCTCATGTTATTTCTCCTTCTCTTGAACTTCTTGCAGTTGCTGACTTGATTCCAAAAAGCAGAAAGTAGAAGTTTCCTATTTTCTTAAGGCCAAGTCTTGGATGTCCCAAAAATGACTCCCATTGCATTCTACTTGCCAGAACAAGTTTTGAGGCCAGCCCTGAGTCAAGGAAAGGGTAAACAACCTGTCCCACTTAATATCAGGTGTCTCATGCACATACAGAGTGGGGAAGAATTATTGTTTACTATCTTTTGAAACTAATGGAGAGAAATATTTTTAAATGTTGAGAGAAGAAACCCCACCAACCTAGAATTCTGTGTCCTGCTACTTTATCTTTCAAATGGGAAAGAGAAAGAAAGACTGTCCTCAGAAAATGGAATTCCAGGAAACTTACTACTTCTAGATTTACCTTGCAAAAATTTTAAAAGTCCATCTGAGAGAAGGAAAATTATACTCATCAGAAACTCTGCTCTACATAAAGGAAAGAATACCAGAGAATGGATAAGTGAAGCATCAAAAGGGCTTTCTCAACAACTGTTCAGACTTGGAGTACAACATGTAATAGGAAACTTTATCAGCCCAACCAGACAGTCCATTTAACAGCACTCCCTCTTTTCCAGTGGTTTTTGGTGTGCAGAAATTGTCATAAATGGATCTGTGGGAATATGGAGACACATGGCTACCCTAGGAAGAGACTTTCTGCAGGAGCCTGTTTAGCTGTGTCCATAGCATCTCAGAGAAATCAGGGTGACCAGTATGGCAATACTAAGAGTTACCTTACTCTCTTGACAATTCCCTTGAAAGTCCTGCTGGAGAGTCAACCACCAATTAATTAGCTGGGCACCAAAAGAAATGTTGGGTGGTGAGTAGGGGCTATGCTGTATGAAACATGGCTATTTTTAAACATTAGCTAGCTTCATTTTCAGGGTGGCAAGCTTTTTTCACTGATTTTGGGACAGATGCTAGTGAGAGAATGGAGATGGATGTGGTTGAGAAGAGGCTTAGCATTTAACTTCTCATATAAATTTAAAAATATTGACTATATATGAAGAATTATACATTGCATCTCAAGCATATGTAACTGATATTAAAAAATAATATTGCTCTCAAAAAAGAAAATCTTTTTTTATTGAATTTTTAAGGATGTCTTTTCTTCTAAGTATGCTTAGTAGTCATTTCAATGCATAAATAGTAACAAAAGTTTATTATTTTAGCTTTCTAGGGAGTACTGAGTAAAATATGCTTTGGCTTTTGTAAATAAAAGAATTGGTGAATTTCTTAAAAAAATTAAAAGATAATAAAGGACATATTAACCTTATACCGGTAAAATTGAAAACTTACATAAAATGAACAAATCTCATGACATACATAGCTAACCCATCTCTCTCTAGAAGAAATAGATAACATGAGAAAACATACCTATTAAAGAAATTGAATTTATGATTGAAACTTTCCTAAAACATAAACTCCAGGTCCAGATGCCATTATTGGTGAATTCTATAAAAAAATATGTCTGTCTGTCTGTCTATCTATCTATCTATCTGATTGGTTCTGTTTCTATGGTTAAATCTTACCAATCCAAGATGCAATTTAATAAAGAAACGTTTGGATAAGATTGCAGAATTGGGTATAAAACTGGTTAATGCCTAACATTAATAGGACAATAAACTATAGTTTGTGTGGCTATCAGTTTCACTGATAATTATTTTCATCTCCCCAGACCAATGTCTACAGTTTTAACATGAAACTCCTCAAAATCTCAGACCTTCAAATAATGGTAAATAGTAGGTTTAGCTAGCTACTATATATTCTCATTCATATATATATATATATATATATATATATATAAAACTATTGAGTGGTCTTTGCCCCTATTGATCTTGGAAGGTTATGCTGCCCATATTTTTGCTTTATTTCTAAATTTTGGATAATTTATTAAAACACCTTAAAGAAATTAATAATGTAATTTATAAGCTGAGATAATTTATTTATAACTTACATGATTGACTAAAACTTATGTCAGGAATATTTAAGTAAAACCTTTTTTTTAAAAGATTTTATTTATTTATTTGACAGAGAGAGATCACAAGTAGGCAGAGAGGCAGGCAGAGAGAGTGAGAGGTAAGCAGGCTCCCTGCTGAGCAGAGAGCCCGATGCGGGGCTAGATCCAAGGACACTGAGATCATGACCTCAACAGAAGGCAGCGGCTTAACCCACTGAGGCACCCAGGCGCCCCAGTAAAATCTTCAAGTTAATGGAAATATCAAGCTCACTAGGAAAATGGACAAAAGATGTGAACATGCATTTCACAGAAGGTAAATTACATTTGGCCAATAAACATATGGAGAGATGTTCTACCACATTTGTGATCAGAGAAAGGAAAATCAAGACTATAAATAAATCCCATTTTATACCCATTTGAGTCACAAAAAATTAGTAGGCTGATGCTACAACATGCTGGAAGAGGACATGGATTTAAAAATACTTCTTGTAAATTGCGATAATTAATCACTTTGGAAAATATTTTGCCATTATCTTACAGAGGTGAACATATGCATGCCAAATGACTCAAAATATTGCACATATATACCAGAAGTCATGTATAAGAATATTTTATCAAACAGAGATATCTTTACTATAAAAACAAGAAAAAATATAGTCAACAAAAGAATGAATAACCAAATCTATTCAGACAACTAAATATTATTCAACAGCAAAATAAGTATACCTAGCTATGTGCTAAATATTTTGCACATTTAGCTATGTGCAAAAATATCAATGAAACTTAACAGATTACTATTGATTTTAAAAATTAAGTCCTAGAAGATTATACCAGAGCCATTGTGTTGGAAGCATTCTGAGGGCACTATTCACATTAAATTTCATATAAAAAATAATCCTCTGAATGTTTCGTAAATATGGTTGAATCCATCAATTTCTGTATTTGCCAATATGCAGGTGTTGGTAACCTCAGTGAAAGTGATCTGTGGAATTCCAGAGACAAAGCCTGATTAGATGAGACTCAGGAAAGAAGGGGAGATGAGAGGGTGCAGACTGTCTATGCAAACAATGCTTGTGAGGGATGTGCTGTGGAAGAATACAGATATATTTCAGAACCAGATGCCAGTGTATTGTTATTTGTGGCATCTATGAGATAGTTGGGAGAACTGACAAGGGAAGACAAAACAATTTATCATCCTGTGGAGGGAAGTCCCACTTACTTTCTTGACTATAGCTTTACCATGTAGTTGATGTTGAAAAACTCTTCCTATTAGAGAAAAGCTTGAGTGTGTTGCTTTCAGTGTTGGGTTCCAACTGTGGGCAAACCAAAGAGTCTACTAGAGGTACACTAGAGGTACATATGCTAGTCTTTAGAAGAGCCCCACTTACATGGATCTCTCTAAAGAACAACGTAGAGAAGAGTACTGTGTTTCTCCAGATAGGAGAATTTAATTCCATAAATGAGTACATGGTGTATCTTTTATTTTTTTTCTTTTTTTCCTTTTTTTTTGACTAGGTACAGTATACTTCATCAATGATACATGACAAGGTAAGGATCCTTAAGCCCTTCCCCTTCATCAGGAGGTCTGGGATGGAAACTGTGTAGAGGTCAGGTGATTCTCAGTGTGTTAGTGGATGAATTGGTGCAAGGACTTCCCACTAGCTGAGGGGCCTCTCTCTTCCCCTTGTGTTCTTGTCGGTACATGGTGCATCGTAAAAGAACAAAGTACAGAAGCTGGAATTAGATCCTCCACTGACCCATCTTGGATGACACAAAGACTCTGAGATCTCATCCAGTGCAACAAAGACCAAAGGCTAAACACCATGCTTATTCCAATATACTTTCCATAACAGATATTTTGTACATAGTAGATGTTATATCAGATATTAGACTTGGTCATATATAAAGATTCCAGCACCTCAAGCAAGGCCCAGAGCTGAAGAAGACATACTTTAGCTGGTTCACACAGTGAGTCCTAAATGTGTGAAATCTACATTACTACAAGTACAGGATTTAACCCCTTGAAGATTTGAAACAATCCTTCTATTTAGATTCTTAACCACCTAGGCTCTGTAGAAATCATTTTTCTTTCTAAGACCATTTCCCTTGTTAGTGATCTCTTTTCCTAACTTCTACTTAAGCCTTTTCACTCTGATAGTTTAATGTCTTTACATCTGGTCCCCTACTTTAGTTTCTTTACTTGCCTACTGCTTTTGCCTTTGGTTATTAACTCTAATATTACCCCTTTGAATAACATTTTTAAAAATCTTTATTTGGGGGCTCCTAGATGTCTCAGTTGGTTAAGTATCTGCCTTCAATTCAGGTCATGATCCCAGGGTGCTGGGATCGAGTCCTGCATCAGGCTCCCTGCTCAGTAGGGAGACTGCTTCTCCCTCTCCTTCTGCCTGCCGTACTCCCCCCACCCACCCCATCCTCATGTGCTCTGTCTCTCACACCCCTGTCTCTCATATACTCTCTCTCATATAAATAAATAAAATATTTAAAAAAAATCTTTATTTGGCATGTAAAATTGCCAGGAATTGCTCTTGGTGCCCTGTACCAGAGGGCAGCAGCGAAGAAGGGTGGTAGAGCCATCCAGGTTCTTCAGGACACAGAAACAGGATGAACACCAGAATCTAATCTATGGTGTATGTTAGGGATTAGATCAACCCTTTTATCAAAGCAGAAGGCCCCTTAGGACACTATCAGAAGGTGGCCTGGAGGTCAATATGACAAGAGTGAGATGCGGGATGGAAGACTGCTAGCAAAGCACAGAAGACAACAGCAAAGACAGTGGAATGGAAGGGGCACGCTGAGCTAGTCCAGATAAAAATTGGAGACCATAGCAGAAGTGCATAAAATGAAAGCTCCTGAACATTCTGGATACCCAGTCAGAGTAAGCCATATAGAATAAACCATGTAGCAAGGGAAGGGAAAAAGAACACATCTTGAGAAGTTGGAGTTAAGGGAACAGAGAGAGACATGATGTTCTCTTGGACTAAAGCAGAGCCCCCTCTTGTATAGAGTAAGCAGAGGGAGGACAGGGGAATAAAATTTAAGATAAACATCTGAGGGGTTCTTGCTCACAGTCATCATGGAATATAGTCATGGATTTCAGATACTTAGAGAAACTGCCAACCTGTGAAACAGAAAACTTGGACTGGGCTCTCTTCATTAATATTTCTTCTCTTCTTTTCCTTTGAGAAAAAAAAAATATATTAGTTTTCTTTTACTTTTGTTTGTTTGTTTGTTTAGACTTATATAATTCAGTCTCATTATAAAGAACTCAAATTAGAACACAAAGAAAAACAATCTTCAAAATAACCTTGGTTATTATTAAGTTAATAATGTTCAGACCTTGGTCTCTTTATATGTACAGTTAAGAGTAGACACATAAAAAGACATCTGATAGACAAACAAAATGTTCCTAAACAGGATTGCACTATGAAGCCTCATTCAAAAATATTAGTCTACTTATTTTGACTTGGTTACTAAAAATGAAGAAATTAAAGAAATTGCAAACATTTTGATAAATATTTTCTATGGATACCTATAAATTAAGAGAAAAAAACAGGAGAAAGGCTAAAAGGTTGAAATCATTGTGTTTTATTTCCTGAAACACATTTTTCTGTTTTAGGCAGGCACTGAAAGACATTTGCTACTTACACACACATTCTCCACCTTCCCTTTTAAAACTCAATTTTTAAAAATTGTTATATATGTTAATTGTCCAATTTTATAATATTTGTATTCTGTTCTATAAAAATAATTCTGTATTTTTTTCTTATTATATTGAGCTTTTGATGAGCTCCATTTTGTGTTAGAGTTGTTTAATTAATGAACTAATATGTAATTAATATTTTTAAAAGATGACCTTACATGTGGTGAATTCCCTGAAGGTGAGAGAGTTTGAGAATGTCTGACATTTACTTAAATAGATACCTGACTCGGTCATAAGCAAATGGGAGTTCACCATTTCTTTTCTTAATCTGTTGCAGAGTTGAGCCTTTCTTCTACCAGTCCTTTCTGGAAATGTGAAGAATCTTTTCTTTATTTAATTATTTCTTTCAACTATGTAAATAATTTTAAAAGTCAAATAGATTTACTATGCTTACGATGAAAGCTTAAGACTTTCTATTGCCCTCTTTTAATCATTGAGGTCATACATTTAACCTGAGAGCTCTTTTTTCTGCTAGTTGCCTCCGTACTATAAATCACATTTAAAAAATTTTTGATTTGAGTATAGTTGACACACAGTGTTAACATTAGTTTCAGGTGTACAACACAGTGATCTAATGTCTCTATACATTATGCTGTGCTCAGCAAAAGGGTAGCTCCCATCTGTCAGCATATGACACTATTACCATATCACTGACAATATTCCCTATGCTGTGCCTTTATAAGCCACATTTTTATATTATCATTCCTTGGCCTTTCTGTTTTAGATTTTATTTAATAACTTTCTATTATGAAAGATCTATATTTGATTCTCTTTGAGGTAAATACTTTCTCTCCTTTGATGTTCCTAATGTAGTTTATATATCACTCTTTTTAAAATTAATTTTTAATGTTCATGAATTTATGACAATGCAAATATTATTCACAGCTAAAAGAAGTATTGTACTGTGATTACAATGACTTTTCTTAGGGAATGTTTTATTTGTCCTGGATTTAATGACTACCTTGATTTTTTTTCTCTGTTTCCTGTATAATTTATGAATCACCAAACTCTTTGACTTTACTGATGACCTAGAAAATACACTGAAATACCTCAGTTGCTTTATCATGAACGTTAACTTCTTGGCAGTATCCTTCCTGGAAGTCACCACCCTCCAACTCCTGTCTGGATTGTTTATCTTCTAGGACAACAGTTTAGCAATGGTTGTCTTAGGTTTTTGCCTTCGCCATGTTTCTGTTAGTTTCCTTTGTGTTTCTTTTGTATTGGATTCTGTGCTTTTTGTGCTATGTCTTCCTTAGGTTAATTATTTTAACTATTGTCAGTTCGTTACTTTAACTGTAGTGAATTAATTATTTTGACTGTAGTAAATCTTCCAGTTACTTTTTACTGGTAATGGATCGAAGAGAGACTTTTTGAGGACTTACATATGAGAAAACATCATTATTCATCCTTCACAATTGACTAGTAGTCTGAATGGGAAATTCTAATTTGAGATTATTTTCCCTTACAACCTTAAAGGCATTATGTCATTGCTATACGTAACAGTGATTTGGACATAACACCCATGTGAATTTTGTATTCTGATACTTTATTGGTTACCCATTTCTCCTCTTCACTTTCTTTCTTTTCTTTTTCTTTCTTTCTTTCTTTTTTTTAGAATACAAATCAAAGTTTATTGAACAAAATTAAGGTCTTTATATCTCATAGTTCACTACTGCAAAACAAAGGCTAGGTATTGTTTTAAAATCATTCACAAATATTTAACCTTCACTCCCCCTCACACCCACTAGTAAAATGACCCGGACCAAATGTTACCAAAACAAACACTATAAAAAACACCAAGTCCCATAAAGATCACTATCTCGTGTGTAATTTCTTGGCATAGGTGATCTTCATGGCATGGGATGGTGTGATTTTCAAATCTTTGTAAAGCATCCCAGCAACTCCAGCCTGTCTGTCATTTGCAAATTCCATGAAAGCAATGCCAAGCCTCTAGGTACCAAACATCCTTCCTTGAAACCAGGAAACTGATTAAACAGCATGGATCACATCATCCCATTAGTCTCTTCTGAGAAACAATAAAGGAATAAAGTGCAGTGTGGAGGGTAATCAGGGATCTGAGGATTTGGTGTTGAATCTCCTTGGGTATTTGCTGCATTTGGTATTCACAGACCACCAGGCTTTTTGTGTGAAATTGTTGTAAAGAGTTCTTCAGTTTTTGCGCTTCTCTTTTCCTTCCACTTTGTCAGCAAAAGTAATACAGATTTTAGATATTATAACAGAATCTCTTTTTGCATCCTGGATTTGCATTTGTTTACCATAAAATGGAAATCCTTGTAACTGTTTGAAGGCATTTGTGGGTGAGCCCAGTTCCTTAAAAATAACAAAGGCTTGTCCCCTCATCTTCACTGTCTTTAAAGCTACAATATCTACCACGTGATCACATTGAGAAAACAGGGAATATAGGGAGCTTTTTAATTCTTCTTTTTAAATTTTGTCACTCATATTGTCGATATCAATTGTAGGATTTGGTCTGATATCCATGTTTTGGGTTACGATGTTCCAATAGCCTGAGGCCCATGCTGGTCCTGCAAAAACCGAAATCCCCTCTTCACCTTCTTAAGGCCAATCTTTATTTTATTTCAGAGATTCTAAAATCAAGTTATATTGTTACCTAATTGTGAGTCTCTTTTCATTCATTTTGTAGCCTTTTTGGTAGACACTTTTCATTCTGAGATTCCACATTCTTAAGCTTGATGAGATTTCATGAAGTAGTTCTATGTCAATTTTCTCCCTTCCATTTTCTCTTTCTGTAACTCATGTTTTGGAAATTTTGAACCCCAGGCTGATCCTCTATTTGTTTATTATTTATTTTACTTAAAATTTTCTTCATCTTTTGTGTTTTTGCACTTTCTGGTGGATTTCTTCAATTTTGTCCTCTGCTCCTTGGAGTTGCACCAAACCAATCCTAATTCATGTTTTCCTTATTTCTTTCCTTGACTCAGATCATTCCTCTTGGCTGACATTCCACTTTCCCACCCCTCCCTTTCTCAGTTCAGTGTCCATTGTGGTGTCACATTGATCTTTCTAAAATTTAAGTCAAACTATGTCATTCAAAAAAATATGAAGGCTTCTGGCTTTATCTCATATAAACTTTCAGAGTATTCCTTGAGTGTAGAACAGAGGACTAATTAATATTTTCCAAACATCCATAAACCAAGTTTACTTTTTCTGTTTATCGGCTTCTCTTCTTCCTCAAATCTTGATCTCTTCCTTTAAGACTTACCTCAAATATCATTTCTGTGAGAAAAAAATGGAATAATGATCTTTAGATCACTGAACCTCCATATGCCTTTTGTAAATACATACTTTATGATACTTACCATATTCTATCCTGCAACTTAGTTATTAAAACACTTGTCTTATTCTTCTCTTCGCTTTCCTCAGTAACTCTAATTCCTTGTCTTTGTTTTCTGCATAATGCCTAGTAAAGAGATCAGTGATCAACATGTATGTATTTATTGAATAGAAATGAAACTCAAACTATAAAGAAGAGTAAACTAAGTATCTATTTTGTTCTGAAATATGAGAAAAAATAAATTAATATGACTTCCAAATGAGGATAACTTATAGATCAACTATGAACCTCTATTATATATAATTATAAAACTATGATATAATTATAAAAGTATGAAAATAATTAAATGTTTAATTTATTTATTTAGAATTACAAAATAATAAAATTATTAAAATATAATTAGAATTATAAAAATTATAAAATTATGAGAAATTTATTATCCAAAAAATTGACTCTCTAATTATAGGATGCATACCAATTAACAGCAGACTAACAGGAACCCAAACCCTCTTTCTCCCAGGATAATGTTCAATCGGGTAAATAAAACTGCTTTGATACAGCTGAAAATGCAGAAATGGGATCTTAGCTGGGCTACGGCTTTCCCTTCCCGCTTTTGGTAGTCACATATGACACAAATTCTTCTCCGTAAATTATGTTTAAAATGCTATCAGCACACTGCTTAGTAAAGGGTGGTAAAATAAAAGCAAAGCACAGGATCATTTTTACCCAATTTCCTTCCAAATTAATAAAAATAGATGGGAAAGTCATCTCAAACTTAATCAAAAGAAAGAAGTACAACCTCTTGTCATAAGCTTAAAAAGGTGAGGGCCAAAATTAACAAAAATGTTTGGTGAGACCCCAGGGGATCGTAAATCCACTCCAGTCTCCATTAGAAGTGGCAAATCTGTAAAATCTGAGCAGTTTTTACAATATTCCAATATTTGAAGAAAAACATATGGTATGGTATTCTCTGGTGTAGGATTGGTGCATGATGTATCTGTCAGAGGAAGCTATGTTGCAGTGAGAACAATTCTGATCATTCACACAAGATTTATATCATCTTAATTTTGTTTCATATATTTTCAAGACCTTCTTCTTTTGTGTAAGCATCCATCCTCTCTTATGCATGTGAAGCTTAGTCACGTAAAGGGAAACAAGTTTGAATTTATTTCCATTTCACCTATACCTTATAAGTCCCTGATGGTTAGAAATATTAAATATATAACTAAAGACAAAGGGTCTTTTTAACAAAACAAAATATGCAAATATATTTCAATGATTTTAAAGTTTTTATATTAGTTTTTCATATTTATATTTTTCAAAAATAGCTGTAAAGCAGTAGAGTATAATGGTTTAAAAAAAAGACCATTTGGTGGGGTGCCTGGGTGGCTCAGTGGGTTAAGCCTTTGTCTTCGGCTCAGGTCATCATCTCAGGGTCCTGGGATCGAATCCTGCATCAGGCTCTCTGCTCAGCAGGGAGCCTGTTTTCTCCTCTCTCTCTGCCTGCCTCTCTGCCTACCTGTGACTTCTGTTTGTCAAATAAATAAATAAAATCTTTAAAAAAAATTGGAATCATATATTTGGCTTCAAATCATGATGGTTGGCCATTAATTATTAGCAAAGAAAGTTCAGGCCAGTTTAAGAGCTTCTGTAGAAATTCTGTTTCAAAAGAGCAGTGGCTTTCTTATAATAATGTAAGGATGAGGTGAGATAATGTAGCAAAGTGATTAAAACTGAAAGCAGAATTCAGTAGGTGCTCAATAAATAATGGTGATTGTTATTTTCCCTGCTTAGAATTTCATTGTGGTAGATGTATACAGAAAACAAACAAACAAACAAACAAACAAAAAAACCTTCTTTTTCAACAGTAGACACGCAAATAAAATTGTCTTGACTAATTTGGCATATTCAGATAAAAATTACCTTAAAATGTTGCAAAATTTTGTCCCATTAGTGTACTTTTTGTTGTGAGTTCCCTAGTTAGGAAATCCATTAGGAGCTATTATTGAAGTCTTCCTGAGAGATAATGAGATTCTGTTTAAGGAAAAGTATTTATGTTGTTAATTGTAAATGTTTTCAATTGGTTAATTTTAGATTTTGAAACATAATACAGTTTCAGTGAGATAAACAGGAGCTGTGTTGAAGATGGATACCGTTAAAAACTTCAAGAACTCCCATCTGAAATTGTTTATAAACTGTAATGTCAGCTTAACAGCAAACTGCATTTTTTAACTTGGGGATAATTTTTGTATCTCAGTAATGTTTTGAACATTACATTATAATGAAGTTCTCACTGTATTACATTAAAGTCAAAGAATGAAAACTTTGAGAGCTTAGAAGTTCCACATTTTAAGCAGATGACAATATAGTTAATTTTAGAGGTTTATCATTTGCTAATACCACTGAGTTCAATGCAGATTTAACATCCGTTTATGTTAAGCATGTTTCTAAAGCATTAAAATATATTTTTGTCCTCAGACATTTTCATATCTCAGATAATGAATGTTTCTAGCTTCTCTGAAGTTATCTTGCTACACTATGAAAATTTCTATTCCAAATAAATTGAAATAGATATGTAATAAAGGAGAAAATTGGGCAGAAAACTCTAAATTACTGGGCATCAATGTGGACTTTTTTAAAATTAAGATTTTATTTTTTTACTTTTTCTACCAAAATTGCAGAGAAGATGCAGAGATTTTCCATGTACACCCCACCCTCACACATGCATAGCCTGTCTCATTAGCAACGTCTGGTACCAGAGTGGTACATATGTCACTGCTGCTGAACCTTCACTGACACATCAATATCACCCAAAGTCTAGAGTTTACATTATAGTTCATGCTTGCTGTTGTATATTCTGTGGAGTTAGACAAATGGATAACAACATGCATCCATGCATCCATTTTTATAGTCTTTTTTCTGCCCTAAAAATACTCACTGCTTTCTCTACTCCTCTCTTCTGGCCCTCGACCCCTGTCAATCACTGATCTTTTTACTGTTTCTATAATTTTGCCTTTTCCAGAATGTCCTGTGTTGTGCTTATACCATATATAGCCTTTTCAGGTTGTCTTCTTTCACTGAGTAACATGCATTTAAGACTCCTCCAAGTCTTTTCATGGTCTGATAGCTCATTTCTTTTTAGCACTGTATGGGAAGGTTGGTTTTCAAAGTCAGATTTACCTTGTTAGTTTGAATGACGTTAAATGTTTTTTTTTAAATTTTAAATAAGATATTTTAATATTTTATAAATATTTCTTAAAATGTACTGGACAGGAGAATTTAAACTATAGTATACATTTATTTTGAAAAATAATTCATGAACTGAATAAAATATAAAGAAAAAAATCAAGACGATGGCTTCTTCATTAATAAACTTTTATATTTTTATTTATTTTTAAAATTTTTTATTTTTTATAAACATATATTTTTAAGCCCCAGGGTACAGGTATGTGAATTGCCAGGTTTACACACTTCACAGCACTCACCATAGCACATACCCTCCCCAATGTCCATAACCCCACCCCCCTTCTCCCAACCCCCTTCCCCCCAGCAACCCTCAGTTTGTTTTGTGAGATTAAGAGTCACTTATGGTTTGTCTCCCTCCCAATCCCATCTATTAACAAACTTTTAGATGACTGATGTCTTCTAAATTATAGTAAATTATTTTAAAAATCCCTTAACTGAAAATGTTAATTTTTAAAGCTTATATTTGTGTGTAAATATAATCTTTAAAATTAAATACATATATATGTGTGTGTATATATATATATATATATATATATATATATATGAATATGATAGAGAGAGAGACAGAGAATGTGATCAAGGGGTGGAGCAGAGGGAGAGGGAGAAGCAGACTCTGCCCTGGATGCATAGTCCAACACCAGGCTTGATCTCACCAGCTTGAGACCATGACCCCAGCCAAAATCTAGAGTCTGACACCCAACCAACTGAGCCATCCAGGTGTCCCTGAAAATGTTAATTTTAAAAAAACAGTTACACTAAAATGTTTTCTTTTTCCACATAATCATTACTTTTGGAAGAGAGAAACTAACATTTATTTTTTATTTTTTCTTGATAATCATGGATATAAGTAAATTGCAACTTAAATACTAGCAGAAGAGTCACCCTAGGGAAGAAAAAGTATCAACCAAATAGAGAAAATGGCTATCTTGAGCCTTTTAAAACAATCCTATATTTCAGGTCATTGTTCATGTGAGTGAAGGGTGGCAGAACACGCCATCCTCAAAATATGTCTCTTTGGCATGAGGATTATTTTGAGTTGATTATTTTGAGAAAGAATTCACAAAAGAATCTCTGAGAATAGAGTAGAAATTATTTGTAAGGGAAATTTCCATTTATAAAAGGAAATCTCCATTAGTAAGGATGTCTCCCTCTCTGTATCAGGCAGAAAAGAATGAATAAATCACAATAAATTCTTATTGGTGGAGAAGACACCAACTTGAAATTTGCATAATGAATCTTACTCTTGTTTACCATGCCTTTCCGGGTTACCCCCCAAACTGGTCTCCCCCACACTCTTCTTTCTTTTGTTGAAGACAGTATTTAAGGCTGAATTCTACAGTACCTCTGACCATTTTCATTTTCTCTTGAGTATTTCCCATGAATACATGAAATACACATATTAATAAAATTCTGTTTGTTTTTCTCTTGTCAATCTGTCTTATGTTACAAGATTCCCAGTTGAGAAATTAAAGGGGTAGAGGGAAATTATTTTTCCTCTACTACAGTTTAACGACTTTCATTGAAATCATTTTGAAATGAACTATTGTCCAACCAAATAAATAAAAAGAAATATCTTCTGTAAATCAATGACATGGTTTTGCAAAAAAATAAAGAATGGACTACATATAAATATTTGATCCTATTTATTACATATTGCTAGGGAAAAATATCTTCTCATTTTAAAACTAACATAATTATTATTAACAGATAGTTTTCAAAACCCCAAATAATTTATGTCTCATCACTTCATGTGACAAGTCAATTAATTTGGTTTTCAAGGTGAGAGTGTGATATTTGAGGCTAGTTCATCTTGGTGCGTATGGTAGAAATCATATTTCTGAACATCAGATAAACTGAGAATCTTTTGACATTTTTGAGTGTCTCTTTGGATTACTGACCACTCCTGGTTTGAAAGCTTCTCAGGGAAAAATAATTTTAGCCATTACTTTATGAAATAAAATGCTGGGAATTTAAGACTATATTTATTCAGGTGTTGAAACAAGTCCAAAGTTACTTCCTAAAGAAAAGTCTATATTTGAGTGTAGTCACCTGTGGCAGAAGTGCTATGTCAGTATTCTTTGCCCCCTTCATTCCAATAGGAACCTCAATTTCTAAGTGGGCATTTTGCCCACCAGATAAAATATTTTATTTTTCAGGATCACTTGAGGATAAATATAGCCAACGACCAAGTTTTGGCAGAGATGTAATTGGAAGCATTATGTGCAACTTCTAAAATATCTAATTCTTAGATCTCTTTTTCCTTCTTATTGACTAAAACGCAACGTTTATACCTGAAAAATGAGCACTTATCTTGAACCATGAGACAGTACACTAAAGGTGCTTAGAACAGAAGGAGCTCAGGACCCTGATGAACAAGACTAATGAACTGTCTCATAGGCATTTCCTTTATCTAAGAGAGAAATAAACTACTACCTTATTTTATTAACTGTTAATTGTTGTCTCTGCATGTGGTGAACTTAACACTTATTAAGACTATACTATTTCTGCTCTTGATTTCTACTGAGACTAGCGGAAAAAAAGTCTCTGCTAGTGTATGTATGTATATGAAAACTATAAAGCTTGATGAAAGATAAAAAAGGCTTACATTAAAAAGGCCTCTACAGACTTCTTTATCTGCAAATGTTTTAATAGATATTTTTAAACCTGACTGCTTCCTTCCTCCAGCTATCTTCTAACTGATGCCTGGCATAATAAATCCAACTGAATCTTTCAGATTAACATTCCACTAGTATTTGTCAAGTGCCCATTATGCATTAGGCACATTCTGATTGTTTAATCATACGTATTCCTCACAATGACCCTGCAGGATATGTGGTATTTTTACAATTTTACCATGAATAAGAAGCTCAAAAGGAATATAATGCATTTTAAATGTTCCCACTGGTGAGCGGTGGAGTTTCTTGGATGAGGTTGGAATGCGTTTCCTCGACAACACTCAGAAAAGGGGTCATTCAGCTTTTCTTGAGCTTTTAGAAATGTGAACATGAATATCTGAGGCAAGTCATTTCATTTCTGGAGACCATTTTCTTAAAAAAGTCTTCTATATATTTTATTATAGCAAATCAATCTATAACTTCCAACCACAAACTTATTTCACTCTCTGGGGTCATATAAAGCACATAATCCAAGCTTCTAACTAAATCATTTCAAATATGTGAGGGCAATTACCATGTCCCCTTGTAAACTTTTCTGCTTGAGTGTAATACCTTTAGTGTTTCACCATCCAGCATGTCACATGGCTTGAGTTGTTCACACTTCTAGTTTTGATGATTTAAACCTATTAGTTTCATGGTTGTTAGCTAGGTTGTTTATTTGATTAGTTAACATTTAACTTCTTATAAGTATGATATTTATGTATGAACTCTCCATTAATGACAATATAATTAGATTTAACCCAAAAGAAGAGCAAAGAAAATAAATAGAACTCTTTGTAAAAAGTGGTTTAATAATGTCATGTTAAATACAACACTTGGGAAAGTAATGTGTCTGTCGATAATTTTATTTCAAAGGCTAGACCTATCATTTTAATCTGAGTATAATAGAACTCATTGACAGAGTGAACCTGTTATTCTAAGACTTGATGCCTACTTGGAGCTCTGCTTGGTTACCTTCCACTTTCCAAGTATTTTTGCTCAAAATGACCAGTACAAACTAATTTACTTCCCCACTACAGACCAACTCTGTGCTGTTGTGCTATATTACATGAACTTGTGTTTCAGTACATTCTTTCCTCATGGTATTTTAGGTTACCCTCAACTCTTTCTGTGGTTTGGTGTATCTAGATCCCCCATCCAAGTACATACCAGGCCCAACCCTGCTTAGCTTCTGAGATCAGATGAGATTGGGCGCATTCAGGGTGATATGGCCATAGACTGGTTTGGCATTTATGGGAGCCACTAACTGTCTCCAGTTTTCCATGGAATCAAGTACAACATAGGTAAATACATAAATAAATAAAAACATAAAGGACTCTCTGATGGCACTCTACTGAACAGCTGTGTCAGTCCCGCCTTGCACATTTAAGCTGGAATCCATCTGACGACTTCATCTCACTGATCACCAACATGCATTTCATCCATACATCAAACACAGCTCAGGATCAGCTTCTTCTACGAGGCTATCCCTCTTCTTGCTCTGGGTTCCAATAACAACTTCCGACTCTGGATTCTATAACTAAGTATATAACTAAGTATATAACTATACTTAGAACCATGTAACAGTCTGTAGTTTACGATACTCAGTTTTGTATGATTATCTGTTTCTTATTTTATTGAGTAGCTAGACCCAGACATTTGGGAATGTTTCTGGACTCATCATGCTCCCTGTCATCCTCAGCCTCCTCTTTTCTCTCCTCAGACAATCATTCACTAAGCCCTGTGAAGATTCAACCTCCATCTGATGTGCATGTCTTTCATTTGTATCTCTTTATTTCCATGGTGTCCTTGTTTTCATTCCCCTTTCTCATGTGTTTACTTTGCAAGCTGCCAGAAAAGTTAAATTTCTAGAACAAAAATCTGATCACATCTCTTCTCTACTTGAAGTCTTGCATAGATATTCCTATCTGTTACCACAAACATCCAAATACCTGTTACTCCAATGCTCATTTGGAATGAGCTCACAGTACCTATGTACACTGGCCTCTTCTCTAGCTTTCTGCTTAGATTCCCTGCTCCAGTACCCCTAATGGAATGGAAAAAGTATTTGGAAGACAGAATCATTAAAGGAGATGTATAAAATATATTAACATTTTTATCTCATTTAATCTTTGCTCAACATTAAGAGGGAAATATAATCATTATTCCCATTTTAAAAGGAAAAAAAATACAGAGGCTTTGAGAAACCACATAGCCGTCCAAGGTGACACAAAGAATAAGTGCATTAGACTGGACTGAGAGTCAAATCATTTTTCTCTTAAACTTATACTTTGGGGCACCTCAGTGGCTCAGTGGGTTAAGCCTCTGCCTTCAGCTCAGGTCATGATCTCAGGGTCCTGGGATTGAGGCCCGCATCAGGCTCTCTGGTCAGCAGGGAGCCTTCTTCCCCCTCTCTCTCTGGCTACTTGTAAATCTCTCTCTCTATGTCAAATAAGTAAATAAAATCTTTTAAAAAAGAACTTACACTTTTATCCCCTCAGCCTTTGTGTTTTCCATGGACTGCTCTCTTTGCTCAGAATTACTTTTTCTCTATATCTTATCTGTCTAATCAACTACCCATCTCAGTTAAAATATCATCTTCTTGTAAAGCTTCCCCAAGAAGCTCTCCTTCCTACTTTAGCAGTGTTGAGGGCACACAACTTCAGGCTCTAAAATACCCTATAATTATGTACTATAGGGTGGCTAATTGAATATATTACTTTAAAAAATTATATTAAAGGAAAAAAATTTTAAAAACTAAAAAAATACCTTATATGTATCTTCTGTAAACTGTATTTTACTGTGTTATAATTATTTACCCAGTTTTCTGATCTTCCTCACTGGATTTAATGGATGTTGCATCTCCCTGTATTGTTTGGTTTTCTTCATAAACTTTGCCAATATGTGCACCCAGAAACAGAGTGTACTTTATTCACTAAGTTACATAATTTTACTTAGAAGTAGTCTAAGAATCTAGAAGTGGTATGCAGATGAACTTTTAACATTAAACGTGGCTCCAAGCAGTGATTTTCATTTCTGAAGTTGAACTCTCTCCTTGGAGGAAATAGGAGGATATCAGAATATTAGCAATTGGGGTGCCTGGGTGGCTCAGTGGGTTACGTCTCTTGTCTTTGGCTCAGGTCATGATCTCAGGGTCCTGGGATCGAGTCCCTCATCGGGCTCTCTGCTTGGCAGGGAGCCTGCTTCCTCCTCTCTCTCTCTCTCTGCCTGCCTCTCTGCCTACTTGTGATATTCTATGTTAAATAAATAAATAAAATATTTTTAAAAAAAGAATATTAGCAATATGTGCAGCTTGGACAATTTATTAATGACAGGTATTTGGGAAAAGTACTATTTTCTGAAGGCTAGTGATATAAATGATAAACATATAGTTTTAAGCTGGGGAAGGTCTGATATGTTGACATATAATATAGTTCTCAATCTATGTATATTATAATTGTATTAAACATACTGAAAGGGGCATGGCTGCAGAAAAGTAAGAAAGAGCAGCATAAAGTTCAAATCTTTTTTGGTCCCACAAAACAGGACTGATTAACAAAATCACCAACTATTCCCATGAAAAAATGACACCAAGAATATCAAGAATCTGGTCCTAAAGAAAGAAGTTAATTTGACAATATGATATTTTGATTGAATTAAATAATCCCCACTTGCCCTGACCTATATACTGACCTGAATGTAATGAATTTGGAGTTTATTATTCAGGAAACATCCATAGAAACAAATCTCAACCTAGCAGTTTAAAAAATTTTTTCCAGCAATTTGGGGGAAATATGTCATCTTTCACCCTCTTCTTCCATAGCAGTTTAAAGAAAAATTTCCAGCAATTTGGGGGAAATATGTCATCTTTCACCCTCCTCAAGGGAAACCGGTATATGTAAATGAGTAGGAAAGATCCTTTTGTTAGCTCACCAATCAAGATTTCCCACGTGATCTTTAAAATGCTTTCAAACATATTTTAGTATTGCTTTACAGTTTGATGAAGGTAGCTAACATCTGTACTAATATAATCATTTCCTCCCATTTGACCGGAGGATAAGCTCAATGTATATTCTTTGGGGATGGCATCTTTTGATTTTATTCTTTCTGAAAACCAGTACATTAAAAAAAACAAAAACAACAACAACAAAAACTTTCTAAAACTTGAAACTTTCAGACTACGCAAAAGCCACTCTGAGTCTGGGTTGAGATTTACTTTTATAACACTGGTTATAAATGCATACTGCATTTTCTTTCTGGTTTTAAAGGAATATGATGAACTGTGAATATGATGAACCATGGGCTATGGACATATTAAAGCTCTTTTAGATAAAATACCACTCTAATTCTTTTTCTTTTTTTTTTTTTAAAGAATTTTTTTAAATTTTTTTTAAAGATTTTATTTATTTATTTGACAGAGAGAGATCACAAGTAGGCAGAGAGGCAGGCAGAGAGAGAGGAAGGAAATCAGGCTCCCTGCTGAGCAGAGAGCCCGATGCGGGACTCGATCCCAGGACCCTGAGATCATGACCTGAGCCGAAGGCAGCGGCTTAACCCACTGAGCCACCCAGGCGCCCCATCTAATTCTTTTTCTGAATTGACTTTTCACAACATCATTTGTTTGATTATTTTTGTTCTTATGTATCTTCCCTTCCTAGAGCATACTTCACAAAGTTTTATGCAGTATCTCCTAATACCTGTAAGGGTCACATTTATATTTTCCTTAGTATTCCCCACAGCCTCATATTTATAGATAAGCCCTTCATAATGCAGTTTATATGATGATGGGGAGGACAGATGTGACCCTGGATTCTGTTTTTGTCCAGTCTCTAAATTCTAGGATGCATTGTCTATAGAAATATTCATTTCCCCTCCAACTACTCAAACCAAGGGTAATGATTAGCTGAAAGGAATTTCCACCATTGTAAATTATAGTCTTACCTAATTAGTGACATCACATAACAAGATAAATTATAAATTTAGAAAATCATTATTTGGTAAACAAATGCTTGTCAGTTGCTCTGACGGCAAATTAATCTTTGAGCAGAGGAAAGCTTAAAGGAACAGGCAGTAGAACCATTGTTCCCACTGTCGTGCGGAGTCTCTTCCCTCTCAAATGGCTAATCCTGACCATCAGGGTGTTTGGTTTGGTATAGTGTTGGAAAATATCCTGATTCTGGGAAAAACATGCACATTTTGGAAGCTGCTGAAAATCAGAAGTGAGCAGCAATTTTTTGTCGTTGTTGTTTAGAAATTCCAACTTTATTTTGTTTTGTTATTTTTAAAGATTTTATTTCTTTATTTGAGAGATGGAAACAAAGAGAAAGAGAGCATGAGCTGGGGGAGAGTAGTGGGAGAGACAAGCAGGCTCCTCTCAGAGTAGAGAAACCTATATGGAGTTCATTCCCAGGACCCCAAGCAGGGGATGGCAAAAATGCAAGGATACAGGCTCAAAGGATACATGACCCAAAAGGATGGTAGATGCCTAACCGACTGAGCCACCCGGGCACCCCTAGAAATTCCAATTTTAATGAGAGTAAGATATACACATGGTATGAGCTCTTTATAACTAACTGGAGTAAGAAATCAGGTTTCTGATTTAATCTATACTTTCAGTATGTAGAAATACAGAACGTGCCAAAATCTTCCAGAGGCTCTTTAGAACAGAACACACGTAGGAGCAAGGGAATAAATGTCAGTTACTTTTCATCAGTATAATGTAACTGCCTGTACTAGACATGGTAGTCAGTATCTGTGGTGTCCAGTAGGCCCCCTTGGTTGCCTTGCCCCAGCTCCCGGTTCAGACAGACTACTTATGTTATTCTTTGATCAAGGATCACTATTAATTAACCTGATATGATGCATTAGGACCCTGCTCTAAAATAGCTTAGTATAATAATTCTGTCCATCAGAAGTTCTGATCACTGAAATAATAATAAGTAATTCTGATCTCAAAAATTATAGTAATTTACTAAACAAACAGAATGCATTCTTCCATAATTCCAATTAGAGAATTCTAGATGGATTGGCCAATTTGGGAACAAGGACTGAAACTTCAGATAGAAGACAGATGCACACTTAGAACAAGACCGTGAGAATAGGGGATTCTAGAACTGCCTTATGTGTTCATGGCTCTCTGCACCTAATGTATCTTTGCAATAATCTCATTTTTTCTCATTGTACAGGGCATGACTCTCATTTCCATGAAACCGACATATCATATGGAGAATATCATGAACAATGATGGCGTGATGAACGCTAAAGAGGTTTGAACAAATATTCTCATTTGTCATCTTAGACTGAACGATAAGTGCCAGATTACAAATGCTTGTCTGGTCTGCGCTGTTTTACTATTATTATCCAGAAGTGCTCTTCTCTCTTGGTAGTCATAAATTACTTAGATCTCTCTTTTTAACTTCTTGACAGGCATTTCCCCTGAGTTCCGATCACTTGGGTTGCTGTAGTCGTGCCACCTGCATGGACGAGGACAATTCCTTTAACATTTCTGAGCCTCTACAGATGGAAGTCATGCCATCTCCTGTGAAGCATTTTTGTGAGGACTAGAGATAGCATATGTAATGACATTACTCTGCTTTGTAGAGGCAGTGACACGTATGAGAAACAAAAGCATTCATAATGGGTAACGTGAAAGAAAATTTCTGACCCTAGAAGATCAGTGGTAATAATTTTTGCCTATATTCTTCTCCTTTGAAATGTATGACTCAGTCACCTTTTCCCAAATGTTTTTGTATTAAATAGCTATTGCTGCATAATAAACAATGGTAAAATCCTCTGTGGTATATGGAACACAATATTTATTTCCCACTCACCAGTCTGGAGGTTCGCTATGATTCAGCAGATCTGGCTGGGCCTTGACTGCTTGGCATTTTGGTTATGCAATAGATTTAGGTCTGCTCCAAATGTCTCTCAAAATTCTTGTACCCCAGCAAGCATCTGGAGCATATATATATATTTATATATATTACATATTATATAATATATATATTATATATAATATATTTATATATTTATATATTTATATTTGTAATATATATATATATATATATTTTTGCAGGGATGGCAAAAATGCAAGGATACAGGCTCAAACATGCGAGGTCATTTCAATCTTGCTAATATTTTACGGGCTGAAACAACTGTCATAGCCTAATCTTAAGGCAAGAAGCAAAGGACTATGAGGAAGGGTGGGTAGGTGAAGTCAGTATTCTCTTAATAGTGATCTTGTTTACTACAAATATGCATTATACATATAATACAGATATAATATGTACTTATATACATTATAATACACATATATGTATAACAATCTATCAATCAATCTATGTATCTATATAAAACACACTGAGCTGTTAATGAAATACTTTTTAACTCCAAGTTATCAACATCTCTGAGGATAGGTCAGTGGATGGGGAAAACTTGATGAAGAGAAATTTCAGCATGTATGATAACCCCCCACTTCAAATTCTGTCTTGGTCCTGAGATTATAGAGGTTGCAATAATATAGCTCTGCATGTTTTTAGAGCTCTGTGTGTAATGGCTCCTAGTTTTGCCTGGAGAAAGCTTATAGGAGTTTTATCTGATTGTGGGATTTCAAATTATATTCATAACTTACTTGGTTTTGCTGATGTTTCTGTTATCAGTATCATATATATGCTTTATATATATTGTATGTATTATTCATACATGTTATATATATATTCAGTTTGAGTAATAAGAATTGGCATAAAATAATTTAAGGTATTACTAGTAAAACCATAGTATGCGATTCAAATTAATTCAAATTTATGTCTTTCATATTCCATTATTAATATTTTTTGTCATCCCAGTTAAAGAACATTTTTGAAAGAATAATATTTCAGGATAGAAAAGGCAAGATATATTGAGAATTAAAACCATTTTTGACCTAATTGTTGGTAAAAATCATCATGTAAGTCTATTTTTTCTTAAAGCTGTCATTTTGTGAAATACACCATTAGTACTGAAGGTGGTTGAAATTAAAGCAAACAAAATAGCAAAGTGAAATGACATTATTTTAGGAACTCATATTTCAATGAAAATAGTAAATATAATAAAAGCAAATAAATCTGGCATGATTTATTTTCTTCAAATAGAGTATTTCAAAACCAGCGAGAAGATTCTTATAAAAAAAAGAAAAGAGCAGATGAACTTGTTTACATATTTACTTCTTTTTTTTTTTTTTTTTTTCAAGGAAGAAATAGAATTTTATGTTTGCATTTTAAGTTTAGGAACCATCAGAAGTACTTGTATTGGCACTGGCTTGTTGTCAACAGGGTAACAGGGAGGCAGCAGAGAAACACTATTTCAAAAGCTAAAAATCTCACTAAATTCTTAAGATGTTATGAAATAAAGCTTTGATTCTGGTCCACAAAGCAGCCCCTGGAATGTTTCCTGTGCCCTGCATAATACTTTCTAGCAGATAGGTCTTACTTTTTGGTGTTATTATTACTTACATTCCTTTTCCCTAGTTTTTGGTTGACTTTATTATTTTTTTTTCCCAATTTATTTATTTTCAGAAAAACAGTATTCATTATTTTTTCACCACACCCAGTGCTCCATGCAAGCTGTGCCCTCTATAATACCCACCACCTGGTACCCCAACCTCCCACCCCCCTGCCACTTCAAACCTCTCAGATTGTTTTTCAGAGTCCATAGTCTCTCATGGTTCATCTCCCCTTCCAATTTACCCAAAAGCACATACCCTCCCCAATGTCCATAACCCTACCCCCCTTCTCCCAACCCCCCTCCCCCCAGCAACCCACAGTTTGTTTCGTGAGATTAAGAGTCACTTATGGTTTGTCTCCCTCCCTATCCCATCTTGTTTCATGGATTCTTCTCCTACCCACTTAAGCCCCCATGTTGCATCACCACTTCCTCATATCAGGGAGATCATATGATATTTGTCTTTCTCCGCTTGACTTATTTCGCTAAGCATGATACGCTCTAGTTCCATCCATGTTGTCGCAAATGGCAAGATTTTGTTTCTTTTGATGGCTGCATAGTATTCCATTGTGTATATATACCACATCTTCTTTATCCATTCATCTGTTGATGGACATCTAGGTTCTTTCCATAGTTTGGCTATTGTGGACATTGCTGCTATAAACATTCGGGTGCACGTGCCCCTTTGGATCACTACGTTTGTATCTTTAGGGTAAATTCCCAGTAGTGCAATTGCTGGGTCGTAGGGCAGTTCTATTTTCAACATTTTGAGGAACCTCCATGCTGTTTTCCAGAGTGGCTGCACCAGCTTGCATTCCCACCAACAGTGTAGGAGAGTTCCCCTTTCTCCGCATCCTCGCCAGCATCTGTCATTTCCTGACTTGTTAATTTTAGCCATTCTGACTGGTGTGAGGTGATATCTCATTGTGGTTTTGATTTGTATTTCCCTGATGCCGAGTGATATGGAGCACTTTTTCATGTGTCTGTTGGCCATCTGGATGTCTTCTTTGCAGAAACGTCTGTTCATGTCCTCTGCCCATTTCTTGATTGGATTATTTGTTCTTTGGGTGTTGAGTTTGTTAAGTTCTTTATAGATTTTGGACACTAGTCCTTTATCTGATATGTTGTTTGCAAATATCTTCTCCCATTCTGTCAGTTGTCTTTTGGTTTTGTTAACTGTTTCCTTTGCTGTGCAAAAGCTTTTGATTTTGATGAAATCCCAAAAGTTCATTTTTGCCTTTGCTTCCCACATATTTACTTCTTTATGTACTATTTTGAAAGACTTGGTAAGGAAGTAAAGTTTATGATATTAAAAACTGGGGATAGTCTGAAAATAACTCATTATGTTATTCCATTGAAAAGCAGAGTGCTACTTTGAAATGTACTCCATTCTTTTATGGAAATGAATACAATCTGTAAAATCATAGTTATGTTTGGAAGAGGAATGTTTTTTCAAACTCTCTGAGGTTTCAGTGTAAAAGAGAAATCAGAACCTAAGCTTCTTCAGAAGTTTTGTCTATTCATTAAAATGAAAAACTGTGACCAGGATCTAGGCTGAATCAGATAGGTCAAGAAACTATAACTCTAATCAAGAAAACCATAAACATTTTATATTACTGGCCATTTGACTAAAGCTTCACAGCAGATAAAGGAAACACAGTGCTTCTAGAGATAAAAAGTAAATCATTCACACATGGAATATTATCTATTACTTATTTTGTCTTTGTTGTGATTTATCTCTTATAATTTCAACAAATGAAGTAAAAAATACATTGTAAAACTGGCTTTCTAAAGAATTTTCTCAGAAACTCCTATATTGAGAGCCATGTGAGTTATTGTTATGACATTTTAAGTTTTCACTAAGATAAACAAAGGATGCCAGAAAATAGTCCAAGCAATGTTATTACATGCTGTTATAAATATTCACTATTAAATATGAATATATATTCACATTTACATTATATATGTGTGTGCATGCTTGTAATTTTAATACATGCTTTCAAAACAAAAATTTTTTTTTTAAAGATTTTATTTATTTATTTGACAGAGATCATAAGTAGGCAGAGAGGCAGGCAGAGAGAGAGGAGGAAGCAGGCTCCCTGCTGAGCAGAGAGCCCGATGTGGGGCTCCATCCCAGGGTCCTGGGATCATGACCTGAGCCGAAAGCAGAGGCTTTAACCCACTGAGCCACCCAGGTGCCCCTCAAAACAAAATTCTTAAAATAATGCTATCAACCTGTTTAAGTGAAATAGAACCTCAATAAGGTATTACCAAGACACCCTATTAAGGTACCACTGCAAAACAAATTTTTAAGCATTTTTTATTTCCTGATACTCTAGAGACTCAAACATAATCTAATTGAAATGATACAATGCTATAATGATAATGCCAGGAATTAAGATGCGTGGCCAAAATGTTACAACTTTGGACGAGTCACTGAAATGATTCCAGCTTTACTTACCCCCCTTCATAAGTAATCCATTTACAAGTAAAAGCAGTTTTGATATTCGATGGTGGGTAAACTGAGAGATCATTTTCCCCATACAGGCCCTCTTTGTCTCTCTTTATGTTACAATCTACACAATCTATAATGATTTGTGTATTTACTTGATGCTGTATTTCTTTCCCAACTGTGTCTGTGTTCCTAACATTGGACACAAGGTTGACGGTCAAGAAATATTTGTGGGATGACTAGGAATTCCCAAAGTGAAACTGTCAAATTGTCAAAGTCTTTCTCACCCTGTGTTCTGCTCAGGATATTATACTACCTCTTACTTTCTATTTAGCAGGAAATCTTTCCCTATTCTAAAAATTGTATTCCTTGCTTCCATTTCTACATTTCCCAATCACTCCTGCACATGCAAAAACACAGGTTTCTTTGTTTCCTTTCTTTCTTCGCTCTCCTGAAACTGCTCCCAGAAGAACCTTTCATCTCCAGGCCTCCCGGCCCTCATCTCTTTCGGTCAGGACTTGCAAATGGCCTTTCAATATTAGTTAAGGAAGTCTCACTGCTGTGACAAAGCAGCCCTGCAATTACAGTGGCAGTTAAGCACTGTGGAAGTTTAATTCTCACTCCGGTCATGGATCCATGGGGACCCAGCAGGGGTTTGGGATTGGTGGGGTCAGCTCCATATTCTCGTGCCAGGGCCCCGTGAGAGAGCAACTCTGCTGTCTTCAATATTTACCATCTTCAACAAGTTGCCTAGATTGCTCTAAGACTTGCCGTTCATTTGGGCAAACAGAGAGAAGCACAGGTGGCAGGTTTTATGACCCAGGTGTGGAAGTCATGTATACCAATTTGCTCAAATTCCATTATCTAGAATTCAGTTTTATGGTTACATTTAACTGCAAGGCAGGGAGAGGAAATGTGGGCCCATGAAGAAGAAACACGGGTTTCGAGATGCAGCTCCAAGTTTCTGCCATGCCTTGAAAAATCTCTTTTCACTTGTCTTCCATACCATTTGGCTTTTCTGCTTAGTTTTACAATCTCTCCCTTATATACAGGATGCCTTAGATTATATCAACAGAACACTATGTTTCCTCAATGAATTTATTCCATTCTATGGCTTCAAACAATAGGTCATCTATGACATCTTGTTTCTTGCACTGATTGATTTCTTAGTATCTAGAATCCTGTTTCCTTTGCTGGCTGCATATCCTCATTATTGCTAGACTAGGGGATCCTGAAGTCTAGAAAAATGAAGTACACACCCATCACCTTCTCCAATATTCTGTTTTTATTTAAGCTTGGAACAGAAGAATTACATTACTTTTTCTGCCTCACTTCTATATTTTATCTACTTCCACCATGTCTTTTATCACTGCCAACAAACAGACAGGAATTACCTTTGACTGCAATTTTCTAATGATCTTTTAACTGGTATGACTTCATCCAATCTCTTTTTGTTCTGATACGCCTTATTTTTTTTTTCCCCCAGGAGGTAGCAAGAACAATATTTTATTAGTTGAATAAGTCAGTTTACATTCCATATATATTTTTTAATTATTTATTTCTTTTCAGTGTAACAGAATTCATTGTTTTTGCACCACACCTAGTGCTCCATGCAATAGGTGCCCTCCATAATACCCACCACCTGGCTCCCCCAACCTCCCAGCCCTCGCCCCTTCAAAACCCTCAGATACACCTTTTTTACTGCTGTAAGCATTGTCTTTAAAGATTAGAGATTTGTTGATGTCCCCCCTTTACCAGAAAACTCAATTACTCACAATAAAATTAGAAGTTGGGGTTCCTGGTTGCCTCAGTGGGTTAAGCCTCTGCCTTTGGCTCAGGTCATGATCTCAGGGTCCTGGGATCGAGCCCTGCTTTGGGCTCTCTGCTCGGCAGGGAGACTGCTTCCCCCTCTCTCTCTGCCTGTGTTGTGATCTCTCTCTGTCAAATAAATAAATTAAATCTTAAAAAATTAAAAGTTTAAACTCCTCAATCTTACAGCCATGCTTCCTTATCTACCTCTTGGGATGCAGGTAAACCTATCATTTTAAGATGAGGAAGAGTAACAGTGGTGAGTGAAGAAGATTTGGGGAAGCTTCGAAATAAATAATCATAATAATAAATAACAACATTACTAACTGTTGGCATCAGTAGAAAACTTACTATGTGTTGAACACTATACTAAGGGCTTTGCATGAAATAGCTCATTTATCTTCTCTACAATCTTACAAATAGTCAAACTCATTCTTTAAAATGCACAGATACAGAGGTTACCACTTGTCCAAATTTATGCTTTTAGGAAGAGTTAAAGTCATTTTGTAATTTTGTCTCCAGGAGGAAAAGATAAGCAGGTAGAACCACTATGTGATTGCAAGCCTGTCTAACACTGGGAGAACCACACTAGTGATTACTTTGCTATTCTGTCTTTCTTTTTTTTTAAGATTTATTTATTTATTTATTGGACAGAGAGAGAGAGATCACAAGTAGGCAGAGAGGCAGGCAGAGAGAGAGAGGAGGAAGCAGGCTCATCGCTGAGCAGAGAGCCCGATGTGGGGCTCGATCCCAGCACCCTGGGATCACGACCCGAGCCGAAGGCAGAGGCTTAACCCACTGAGCCACCCAGGCGCCCCACTATTCTTTCTATTCAACTTTACCCAGTGGAAGTTGGAGCTGGAGAGTGAATCCTAGAATGGAAGGAGGAGAGAAAAAGGAAATGAATGAATCATTTAAACACTCTTTAAAAAAAAGGATTTATTTATTTGTTTGAGAAAGAGAGAGAGAGTGATTGGGGAGAGGAGCAGAGGGAGAGAGACAAGCAGACTCCTCGCTGAGTGTGGAACCCACAATGCTAAGATCATGACCCTGAAACCATGACCTGAGCCAAAACCAAGAGTCAGCAGCTCAACAGAGTGAGTCACCCAGATGTCCCTAAATACTCCTGATGGCTGAGTGTATTTGTGTATTTAAAGCCAGGAGGTAGATTGAAGCAATACTACATAGGTGAACACTCAAAGTGAAAAGGAAATAAATTTGTTGGAGATGCATTATTTGGAGAATTAATATGGTCATGATGTGAAGATGGATTTAAATGGGTAGAGACAGGAAGAAGGAAAACAAGCTGCTATAAATCCAAAGGAAAAGGTAATCACTATTTCAATCAGTGTCAATTTTTATGTGATTATTATGTCAATTTTCCTGTGAAATAGATACTTCCTGGGTCTCTGAGCAGCTGGCCACTCTCTGATAGCAAGCTGTTGGCTAGTATTTTACATCATGATCTTCAGAACCAGACACCACCACTTTTGTGCCATCTACATAGTTTATTGCTTCTATGGTTCTATCTCAAAGTTTTCCTTAGGACATTGAATCTTAGAATGACCCCCCTTTTGAAAAACAAATCTTGGTAAAAATTATTAATATTTTTCATTTGGATCCAAATGAAAAAGACACAGAGTTATATAAATTGTAACATTATTAAAATTTATCATGCTGTGTCTTAACTGAAATTTTCAATCTGATAAGAATATTTACATATTTGTTTACATCAGAATCTGTCCATCGATTTCCAAGTCCATGAAAATATAAATTAATTATGATTTCCATGTAGTTTGGATGAATAAATTTTTTCTTAATCAAATGTGTGGGGCCCTGGTGCAGCTGGCTGGCTCATTCAGCAGAACATGTGGCTTAATCTCATGGCCTTGAGTTCAAGCCTTACAGTAGGCATGGAACCTACTTAAAAAAAATACATTAAAACCCTTTTTAAAAATGCATGGGGACTTTATTTTGATAGGATGTTCTTACATGTCTTCTAATTACTTCCCTCCTCATTCTTTTCTTAAATTACATTAAAAAGTGGTGTTTGGAGTGGCACTTGTGGTAGGGACATGAGGGGCAGGAGCTGTGGATAGATTGTTCTGAAACAGTTGTCTCCATGGTGAAGAGGAGAGGGTGGGGAAGAAAACACCACATATGGATATCTCAGTAGTGGAATGTTCCAGTTGGTCCATTAGCGTGCATGCCATGTCGGGGTCAGCGTCTTTAATGTTGCCTGTCATTTAGAACTTTCAGGGATGCCCTTCAATGTGGGAAGACAGGCAGAGAATTTTGAGTGCTGAGATGCATCTTCAGACAAGACAAATACCGTGAGCAAGTCTGATTTACGTCTTTGTTCCTCTTTTGAAGTTCTGCCCCACCTCTCCCTCTTCTTGATTTCATAGGTCACTGTTCTGACCGCTTCCATTGTCCTGCTCTCCACTCCATCCATGACCTTGATAAATCTAGTGTTTACTACCGTTCCCAGTCGGTTCTCTACTAAGCCCTTTATAGGTATCATTTTATTTAATCCTCACAACAATCCAGAGAGGTGGATAATATTATCCCTGAGGAAACTGGAGTTTGGGAAGGCTGAAGGATTCGTTCAAAATCACACTGTCTTCCGGTGACAAAGTTGATATTCCCGTCCATTTGGTCTGACCCAAAGCTTGGGGGTACATTTAAAACCAAACAAGATTTAAGAATCTTGAATAAACTTGCCCAGAAATCAAGATAGAACATAGTTTAAAGAAAGAAAAATAGGCTGAGACAAGTTACAGTTTGTGATATTTCCTTAGAGACATAGTCAGCTGACTAGGACCACGCTGGGAAAAACTGTGAAGCCAGCAAAGTTTATCTTCAGCTTTTATATGGCTTTTCATTGTCGAATCAACTTGTGCTCCTGTGACAGCTGGTGACCTAATGCTGCCCTCATGTTTCCCCTGTCATGACAAGTACTGTTACATAAACTCATTTTTCCTGAAGTGTCAGTGACGTGAGGTTTTATCCCTGCCAGAGAAATTTGCATTTTTAAGAGGGGTTATTAAAAAATCATAGATGTTAACTTAAATGAACTACTTCCAAGGGCAGGGGGATGGTTAGACTGTGGCTGATAGGTGAAAGGTTCATGTTAGGTCTGGGCCACTTTTTGCGGTTTTGAAGTCACACCCTTGTTGTGATGAGGCGTTGTACCAATGTGACTGGCAGGACTGTGGCTAAGGCTGCATATGCTCTGCTTCTCATTGTTCACTTGTGGAGAACAAACTTCCTGGTCATGTTGGTTTTTTGTTGCCTTTGACCATCATCAGTATGATTCAATACACAGATTGCTCTTAAGTTTCATGTAAGTCACAGAAATATTCACTGGGTAGTGCATACTTTGAATGGAAAAGTACTGAATCCACTCCTTTAGGAAATATTCTAATGAAGATTCCTAAGGAAAAGAAAAGGTAACCAAATGAACATTTGGCTGTGGTTTAACTTTATAAAATGTACTTCCCACAGCTTCTTGAGGTTTTATAGATGGAATAATTTTCATAAAACCAAAATAGCATACTACAGGTATATTTGTATCTAACTGCATTTGACCCAAAGTGTGTGTTGACATTTTTACTGCCTGAAGAAATCATTGGATGAACTGGACAACAGTGGTCAAAAAGCACAAACTTCCAGTTACAAAGTGAAGACTGTGTTTAAAACTGCTGTATGGTGTATTTGGAAATTCTTAAGAGAGCAGATCCCAAGAATTCTCATCAGAAGGAAAAAGCCATTTTTTTTTTTTTATGTGTGTCTATGTGACATGATGGATTTATCTATACTTATTGTAGTGATCACTTCACAATATATATAAATTGATCATTATGCTGTATGCTCTAACCTTACAGTGCTATATGTCATTTATTTGTCAGTAAAACTAGAAAAAAATCCTTAAAAATTATTGAGAACAAGAATTTATTTATATGCAATAATTTATGTTAGATCTAGGTGTACCAGTGAAATGAAGGATATAAGCCAAATTTTCTTGGTAAAGGATGCTTTGCCAGGTGAAGGGATTGGTGTAGCTTCAAATTTGTCATGGCAGTAATCTGAATGAATCATATTTACACATAGAAAGAAGTGAGAGGACATCACCAACTTCTATTTTAAAGATACATCAACTGCCTTTTGTGCCAACGAGGCAAAATTAATTCCTATTCAATTAAAAGAACAGCTTTCAGTTTTCAGAATAAATCTTGAAAAGCACCAATGCTGTTTCAAAATATCAACAAAACCCACAGACTTGTCTATAGTGTGTTTCTGATTCGATAAAGTGTAAAACATATCCCACCTAAAGCAAAGGAAATGCAGAGGTCCAACAAGGGTGATTTATCACCTCACTCAAACAGCACCTATCAGATCGAGTGATTCTTTCCATGTCAGTCATTGCATATAATAACACTGTCAGTAATAGACGATGTCACATGATCAATGAATCTGAGACTACAAAGAAAAATCGAGGTTTGCTTTTAAGATTTAGGTGGGATGAGAAAAAAAAAATACTTTTGACAGAAAATGTTAAGCCCACTGGCAATGAATCCAATTCCTGCCTTAGTGAAAAGATAATTGGTTCAGGAAAAATGTGATTAGATCGTATCCCTCTAGAAATCATAGAGGATTGAACTTTTTCAATTCAGTCTGTATAGTAGACTTGTACAAATCTAAGAGACCCCACGGCCACAAGCATGCAGTTCCTCCATTCCAGGTGGAGAGGGCCAGGACAGAAGCTGTGGTCAGAGCTGAAGCTTCTCAGACTCAGGCTGTCATGTGAGTGGCTGCTGCAATTACGACGTAGAAGGTTGGTCAGGAAAAATGGGAGAGGAAAGACTGGGTGGCAGTGGTGCCCAGGGCAGAAATACAATTGACAAGAAGCTGGGCAGAGACAGGATTTGAATCTTGGCCAGTTCATGGCTGGCAGGGTGAATACAAAAACAAGTGAGCAGAAACCTCATGATAAGATTAGCCTATATGGCTTGGAGCAAACATTGTGGACTCATACTCATATGTGGTTCACCACGTAGAAAATATTTTTCCAGACCTAACAACTTCTTAATTTCAAAACTGAGGAATAGAGAAGGCATCCTTTGTGTTATTTCTATTATGAAAAAGCACTGTCCTGGATGCATGGGAATTTGAGTTTTAGGTAAAACCACCTATTTATTGCATATACCCTAGTATGGTCTCTTACAAATGTTGTCTGACATTAAACCCTCTTTTGTATTTTCTAACTGTGCAGCTGGCTTCAACAGATGAAGTATGGAACCAAAGCTGGTATGATAATGTCCCTATTAATTCAAAGAGTATGGCATGATTGACATTTAATCTCCACAATGCCTTTCACAATGTGAAATACCCCTAGCCATAATACTCCTAGAATGAGTCCTTCCATCCTTTCTCCTTCTGCCTCTCTTAGTGTACCTTAAAGAGGGCCTTTCTCTTTTCCATATATTGCTCAATCCCAACAAGATGATGCATAGGAGTATTGCCTATGCCTTCTTTTCTCCCTGAGAACTGAGCCATGTAACCCTTTTCTGCCTTTCTCTTAGGGAGGTCTACTCTATCCTTAAGTGGTAAAGGATAAGTAGAGAAAAAGAGAAACTGCTTAGAGAAAAAGAGTAGCAACGAACTGTCAGCATCAAAGCCTGAGACAAAATTAGTTGTAGCTGTTAGCTTAAAAAAAATTAGAGTTTGAGAGTGGGAAAGGTTACTCTTTTCTGATAACTTCTACTTAATAACTTTACCAGTAGGTTAGTTGCATCCAATCCATCAGGGAACTCTAGGAATGACCCAGTGATTACTTTCAGATAATCTATTGTCTCCAAGTCCCCTTAGCCCTTGATCAATAATCATTATGCCTAGTATGATACAATCAATGTTCTGAACTTCAGTCAAAATTCCTTCTTTCCACTAACTTGGAACAGTTACCAGTAGCTGGACTTTTATAGTGGGTAATAGGATGTACATTTTGCCCTACAATGGAATTCCATCTTGCAAACCTAGGTTTCTAAACTTTAAAGAAGGAAACTGGAGGAAAGAAGGAAAAGTTAAGGGACTGTAAATTTCCAACATGAATGCTATAGATTTTTCTTTGACTACTTCAGCCATGGTGGATGTTTTACACTCTTTCACTCATGGGTATTTTTGTGGGGTTTTCGGAGATACTAGACACTGGAGTTTCTTTACTTATTGTTTTTAAGGAAGAATTATGCCCTCTCTCTTTGCCCTGATTACTTGGCAGTTCATTATCACTTATACTTTCATAGAAGGAGTCTCACAACCATCTTAGGAAAAGACTCTTTCATAAGACTTAGCATTGGTTCCATTGTTCTCTCTTTCTTTCCGCATCTGTTCCATGAAAAACATGTATGCTTGACCTGTTAGTGGCAGTGCAATTACTTTCTAAATTGCAGCTCTCAACTCTGGAGCTAAGGGCCATTTCATCCAAGCTTCTACTCTTTACTACTCACATGGAACATTTTTGACACTCTGATCACCAAATATGTGATCCTACACAAAGCAATTCTTTACAGCACCAGATAGTTACCCTATGATTTAGCTTAATTCTGAAACTATCTCCCCAGAGATAGCATCAGATCCCACAGTCCAAGGGCTTAGACCCATGAAACTTTCCCTCCCCACTTCAGATGCCAGTCATAAGGAGTAGGCCTTCAGGCTAGTTACTATTGTCTGGCTTGGCTACCAATTGAAGTTACTATTGTCTGGCTTGGCTACCAATCCCACAAAGTGATGTGATTAATTTGCTAGAATAGCTCACAGAACTTAAGGAAACACATTTACCAGGTTATTAAAGGATGTGAGAAAGGATACACATGAGCAGACAGATGCAAAGATACATAGGTAGAGGTCTGGGAGGGTCCTGAGAGCAAGAGCTTATGTCCTTATGGAATTGGGTATGTCCCCTTTTCGGTATGGATGCGTTTGACAACCTGGAAGCTTTCTAAACCCTGTCCTTTGGGGATTTATGAAAACTTCCTCACACAGGCATGGTGATCACTAATTCTATTTTCAGTTCTTCTCCCTTCTTAAGAGAATGTGGTACAGGTCGAAAATTCTAAGCTTTTTATCATGGCTTGGTTTTTCCAGTGACCATTCCTTATCCAGAAGCCATCCAACAATCCATCCAGAGTTACCTCACTAGGACAAAAGACACTCCTATCACCCAGGAAATCACAAGGGTTTTAGGAGCTCTTTCTTAGGAATTGGGGGGTCAAAGGCCAAATATTAGAACAAAAGAATCTTCTAAGGCCCTTAAAATCACTAAGGAAATTGCAAGGGTTTCAGGAGTTCTCTGCCAGGAACCAGGGGGCAAAGACTAATATATCCTTCCTATTATCTCATGAAAGCCAATCTGTTTTCTATTCTCCCGACTTTCCCCTCTTTGTGCTTTCCTTTCTTCCTCCTCTCCTCTGTCCCCTCCTTTCCTTGCCCCCAGTATAGGATTTTCTATCTTCCCCACATTTTCTCCAGCCCAGATATGTAGAACCTTGTCATGCTTCCCAGAGCAATACTTGTTATTAGGGAGAGATTCTGTTGTCTGGTATGTAATATATATAACATTATATGATATATATATGTGTGTGTGTGCAATGACCATAAGGTGGATTTAAGTACATGGCTTGTTTCCCATCCCAATTCTTTAGTTATCCTCTCTGGTTTCTGTTCCTTTATGAATAATTTCTGTAATTAGAAAATATGCAAAAGAGATTCAGGAAAGTCCCAAGGGTTCATTTTTAATTCCTTTGAAATCATATAATATGGGCCAACATCTATGTCACTTACACATAAAGCAAGGCCTCCTGGTACCTGGACCATTGAAGATGATATCTCTAGGGTTATCATTTATGCTCACTAACAGGCTACTGGCATAAGGCCCTCAAGTCATTTTCAGTCTTGGCCACAGCAGAGAAATTCCTGGGGTGAAGCCTGAGGAACTATGAATCAGGGCAGCTGGACTCTTTTCCTTTTTCTAAAAGGAATAGTAAAGTTGACAACTGTGAAAAGGTACATGTAGACAGCTGGAAATAGAACCAGAGGCATTTGACTTGAAATCTTTTGTGCAAAGCTATTTGTATTGTGTCTTCCTAAATCTCATTTAGCTATGTTTCAGCAAATGTGAAGACTAAAATCCAAGCAAGCGAACTGGCATCTCTGTTCGTCATCAAAATTTGGAGCTAGATCTTGAAGCAGAAAAAGAGTATTTTTGAAAATGCTTGAAATGCTGTTACAGTGCATTCAGGGGAAAACATCTGAATGCATTATTTCAGCACTTGTGTCCACTTTAGTGAGATGAGGAGAAGATGAATTTAGACATGTGTAAACTGTCTTTTCTATTGCACATTCTTGTCTTCAGACATTTGTTTTTAACATGAGGGTTTGTTTTATCATCTCTAAAATCATTGCTAGTGGAGTATTACTTCTCACAGGCTAGGACTTCAGATTTGATGTTGTAAAAGCCCATGTATTTGTCAAGAAAAAATTAGAAGAAAACATAGTTGAATTCAAGGACATGAGCAACTCTAAAATAGAAATAATACTGTTAACAAATAGCTATTGAATATTTACTCTGCACCTGGAAATGTTCCAAGCACTTGATCTGAATTAACTCATTTTAACCCTATGACAAATCAAAGATTATGTCTCATAGTTGGGTGTGTCTTAGTTATCTTTGGACTTCTGTGGTTCTCCTACTTCAAGGTGATAGTACAGTCTTAACAGGGGATTTCAGAGGTGGTCAGGAATATGAGCTTGCATACCCATCTCCAGCTGACACCATGCAGGACCTTTTCCCACCCTCTTCCTGAATAAACAGGGGGAAATACAGAAAACCCAAGGGATTTGTTCAAGGCTTATTAACCCATGATAGATAGGGAGGACCTACAATGAGGGCTATCATGCACTTTTCTCTTATATCCCCTGCTCACCTTTTAGTACCATAGACATTATTCTATTTCTTGTTGGTCTTGCCTTTTATTGAGTCTGAATTCACTGCTGGAGAAAACTGCTCTTGGAGTTTTCCTCATTCTGTCTTCCCTTCTCAGCCTTCTTCCTGGATTGAAAGACAAACAAACAAAAAACAACAAGGTGATAAGAAGTAGCTTCTGCTCTTTCAGAGTTTTCTACATTTTCCTTAGGTTGAGTCTTATACTTACCCTGCTGGTGACCAAATTGGGTTGGAAGTTTGTAAACATTTTCTTTCTTTTTTTTTTTTTTAATTTTTTGTTTAAAGACTTTATTTATTTATTTATTAGAGAGATGGAGAGAGAGCAAAAGTAGGCAGAGCAACAGGCAGAGGGAGAGGGAGAAGCAGGCTCTCTGCTAAGTGGGAAGCCCAATGCAGGGCTTGATCCCAGGACCTTGGGGTCATGATCTGAGCAGAAAGCAGCCACTTAATTGACTGAGCCACTCAGGTGCCCCAAACATTTTCTATTATTCGTTTTTGATGAAACCCAGCCTCTGGAGCAGAATGAGGTTGAAAATTATTTCCAATATCTCGAAACTTTTGTTTTTAATTTCTTTTCTTTCCAAGGCTACCTCTTTCCAAAGCTATGGCAGAAAGAGTGCCTTTCTCCCTACCAGGCAGGAGCTCTTAGAGACCAGGGACCATCAAGGGCTCTCAAGCCTATGATAAGCTACCTGCCTCTTCCAGAACTCTCATTGTTAGTACCCCCAATGGAGGATATCTGATGACTGATGGTAGATTTGTGTTTTAAACTTACCTTTTTTTTCTTTTCTAGTCTTCTTCAGAGTTTCTGTGATTCAGTATCATTCTCTACTTGCCAACCCTGACTATAATAAGTAATAACTAACCAAACTTTGGTATGATCAAATAGAATTCTTCTTTCTTTTTTTTTTAAGATTTTATTTATTTATTTGACAGAGAGAGAGAGGTCACAAGTAGACAGAGAGGCAGGCAGAGAGAGAGAGGGAGAAGCAGGCTCCCCGCTGAGCAGAGAACCTGATGCGGGGCTTGATCACAGGACCCTGAGAACATGACCTGGGCCAAAGGCAGAGGCTTAACCCACTGAGTCACCCGGGAGCTCTGAAATTCTTAGTTCTTAATTCACTTCCCCCTTTTTAAAGACACACATAAACCTGCTGTTCTCTCTCTTCTCCATCTCAGTAAATGGCAAAATTTGGCTCAAATTAAAAAAAAAATGGAGGAGTCCCTTGATTGCTCTGTTTTCATCATTCTCTGTGGTGAGGTTAGTATCATGTGATATGGCCTAATGAATATGTTTCATTAGGGACATTTAAAATTGACTTTTCTTTTTGCTTGGTGTCCTTGGCAAAGGTTAACATAATCCTCTGTTCTCTCATTATTCAACAAAGAGGCACACAATCTAACTATGCTACTGGTATATGCAGAGGGGTCGTGGTCTAGGAGAAGAGACCCTGAGTCCTTCCATTTTACATTTGTAGACTCAAGCACAAGAACAGCCCTATTTGTGAGAAATTAAAGCCAAAGTTCAAATACTAACCAGTCTTGGTTCAGATGTTAGTTGAGCAAGGCGTTTTCTGAGAAGCTCAGTTTGGTTGTAAATTCTGTTTCTATTCCTTCTCTGAAAAATTTATGTGATGAGAATACATGTAGAAGAGATTTGAATAATTCCCAAAAGGTCATTTTTCGTCCCTCTGAAATCATACAATATGGGCCAACAAGTATGTCACTAACACATAAAGCAAGCCCTGCTGGTATCTGGGCTATTAGAGATGATCTCTCCAGGGCTATTATTAACTTCAGTTTTGTTAGAGTTAGACTGTTAGAGGAGGAAAGTGCTTTCCAGGAGAAGCTGAGTTCCAACTACTAAATGAGGAGTCTTGCATCTCAGCTGAGGTCACAGCTAAACAAACCTGAGTTTCAAAAGTAATTCACTATGTAGTCCAACTTGTTTCTCCATACCACTGCTCCCCACCTCACACATATTAAGTCCTGCTAGCTTTGTTTTCAAAATTCTTTTCATTCAATTTCTTTTCATCTCATCTGCTGGCACCCCAGTTGAGATCATTGTCTCTTACCTTGACTATAGCAATTATTTTACAATTGGTCTTTCTTTTACCTGGCTATCATCTTCATCTCCTCTTTGGCTAAATGCCCTCTTTATCTCCTCTGCTCTAACAAAATAATCCATTCCCCATAATAGTCAGAATAAGTTTTAAAAGTGAGAGCAGAGAACTCCACTCCCTTTTTATACTCTAATGCTTTCCTATTCAGCTTAGAACAAAATTCGACATTGCCTGTAAAATCTATGTGGTTTGACCCTGTCTACTTCTTTGACTGGTCTCTGTTTGGTCCCTTATCAATTATGCTTTCGTCACTCTTCTTTCTGTCCCTTGAATATTCTAGGCTTGCATTAATTAAAAAAAAATTGACTTTTCTTTTTGCTTGGTGTCCTTGGCAATCATATTGTTTTAGAATTAGCCATTTATTGTCAGCTAGAATGTTATCAATGCGTCAAGACCCTCCCTGTACAAAAGTAGTCCCCCTCTTAACCATTCCATCCACTCTCTGTTGTAATACTTATTGTTCCCTAAAATTACTACATTCATTTTTTTTGTCATTGGCATGGTTATTATTCACCTTTCACGTATGCAAACCGTATATGGTCCTTTAAGCAGGGATTGTATCTGTTCTGTTAAAGTTGTATTCTTTATTATATGGGTTTAGTAAATATTTGGAGAATATATAATTAATTTCTATGCCCTAAGTGTTTGAATATGTTGAATAGGTTAAATATGTTGAAAATGTTGAAATTTTGCTGTGGGTTTGTGGTGATTTTAAAATAACTTCTAAATTCTTTGACACTCTTCTTTTTAAGAGATGGAAGTATGAATTCTCTTTTCCTTAAAACTGGATTATATTACTGATCGGGGCATAAGAGACTAACTTTTCCCGTTTCTTATTTCTTGGGGTCCTCACTTAGGGAACCCAACGGCCATGTTATAAGAAAACCAAAGTGCTACATGGTGAAGACTGTATAGAAATTTTGGCCACTGCCCAAGCTGAGGTTCTAATCAATACCCCAAATCAACTTCCAAATATGTGAGTGAGGGAGCTTTTTATCTCAGAGGTCAGCACATGGTTTTTTGTTTGTTTATTTGTTTTTCTGCAAAGGGCCAGCTAGTAAATATTTCCATTGCAGGCCATAAAGGGCTATTATTATTCTCTGCCACAGATCCTCAGCTTTCCTGTTATAGTGCAAAAGTAGCCAGAATAATACATACACAAATGAACAGGTCTGTGTTCCAATAAAACTTTATTAACAAAAAATAACTGGTAGGTCAAATTTGGCTCATGGGCTATAGTTTGTCAGCCTGTACATTAGAGGACTCTTGCCCCAGGCAGGAAGCTGCTTCCAACCTTTAAACCACTCACTTGGCAACAAATGGGATAGAGAACTAAGCTTTGCCCCAGTTGCAGATTTGTGAACAAAACAAATGTTTTTAGTCATTTTAAGCCATTAAGTTTGAGGTGGTCGGTTTGCGTACTCTAACAGGGTTAGAGCCAATCTTTTACAATGGCCAAATTCAGTTATATTTTATATTGCAGAGGAGAGTTAACTCTCTTATCTTTGAAATTTTTCATACATATGTATCATAAGATCAGGTCAGGTCAAATTCGTGTGGCAGATTTAAAACTGGTATGTGAGCATCTTATAAGTCACAATATTTCAATGCTAATGATGTTTTATCAGTGTTTTTAAGATGTAGGATATATTCAGAATATGCCTACCAAGTGTGAAAGACAGAGCACATCCTCAACTTCTTGGCTTTTAAAGAAAGCATTCAAAAAAATTCAAAGTAGAGTAATTGTAGAGAAATAGTAATGAGTTGATTTTGGCAATGATAAAGTTTCATGTGATTTTTCTTCCAGAAAAATACTTGCTTAAATATCCTGATCTATGGAGAAAGAATACATTCATTGATAGTCCAAAACAGAAGAATTGAAATGGTTCTTAAGGAGTACATAACTTTTACACGGAATGCACATCTGTATTAGGAAAATTCATATAATCTTTGTTAAGCTTATGAACAGACTAAGACATTTCCAATCTAGTACATATGTAAAGAAAATACAATCTTGAGAGGTCATTTTCCTTGGAAAGATTTTTCAGATTTTTCATTTTATTTTTCCTACATTAAGAGACTCACAATATGGGCATTTTATTTCCTTCAATAATTTAAAGGCCTTATATGAAGAAAGCTCATATTCACAGAATTTCACAGAAATTCACAGGATTTCTGAATTTTCAGTATAGCACACACATCATATGGGCTTCAGTTGGATTTAATGTAGATTTCATAGCTACTGGTCAGTTTTGATCTTTGTTTGAATATACTTGGAGTGCTTTGCCTTATTAATCCTGTTCCATAACGTAGAAGTGTTGTCTTCCACCACTTAGATAATTAATGTAGTAAATGCATCAGTGTAAATATCCTAACACACACTCTCCTTTCTCCAAATAGTGACTGATATTAATAGAAGTAATACCTGACCTTCACATGTTCTGTCTAGAGAGATTAATGCCAAAGTGCTTTGCTTTGTAAACTGTGAGGAAACAAAGAATTAAAAAAAAAAAAAGCTTAGACAGACATACCATTATAAATGACAAGAATCTTGAACTTTTTCAACTAAGAGAGGAAGATAGAAAAGAATAATAAAAATAAAGGTAGTTTTATTTACAAATATATAGGGTTTCTTTTCTGGACAATTATTAGGAAACAATGAGTTGAAATAAAAGTATTGAACATGTAACACTACACGGGCTTCTTAAATTCCTGACCATTGCACAAAAAAAAGTATTGCCTTGTCTTGGGCAATACTTAAAGGCATGCATGTTTCTCAAATTTTCTTTAAAGGAAAATTCAAGTGATTTGGGAAATTGTGTCAGGATAATCTGGTGTTTTCCAGATTATCTGGTATTTTAGTCTGGGTCAAACATTCATTAAATGGACAATTCAAGTAAAACCGTCCAAAATCTTACCTCCTTTAGTTTTCTTGAAGTGTCACCTTCATGTTTGTCTGTTCTGTTGCTTAAGGTTTTTGTGTTGCAAGGGAAGGAAGGTGCTAACAGAAAATAGGGGTTTTCTTAAGTGTTCCCCTCACCCCCATTCTGCCGCTGCCTTTGTGTGGGGGGAGAAGGCAGCTGCCTGTTCGTTCTCTGATAGCTTAGGAAAACCTGCTCCCTAAGCATGTTAATTTTCTTCCTTGTACAAAAAGCTGGCTAATCTCAGGAGGTATTGCAAAGTTTAAATTGAAGTAAATAGAAAAATTGCTAAGTTGAAAAAAAAAGAGTGTTCCATGCTGCTCCTGATGAGTGGGAGCACATCTGCCACACGATAGAATATGACATCCTTCAGCTCATTGCTTTCTGAGAATGTGTGGAAGAATGGCTGCTGTTTAGTGTACATCTGCTCTGGATCACCAGCAAGGAAAGGTTTAATTACTGATCTATGTGCTACTAGCCCTGTGGATTACGTGGGAGTCGTTTAGTCCCATTTTCTGCTTTTCCTATGCAGAAACTACTCTTCCAAAAAGACATCTTCAGAATAGCAAGACCTGGAGTCTTCACCTCTGGTTTTTTTTTTTGTTGTTGTTGTTGTTGTTGTTTGACTTTTAATTTTCTAAAAGGCAGGCTGACGGTAGTTTATGAACCACTGAAGGCCATACCTTGGTCTTCAATGCTATTCTTTTCACAAGGGTCATGCCAGTGAGATCGACATAGGTGTATATATGGGTGTGTGTTAGAGATGGAAGTTAATAGTGAAAAATAAATCATTCAGGGCCCCTCAGAGGGTCACAGCAGAAGGAAATCCTTCCCAGCAATCGGAAAGGTATGACACATGAGTGTTCACAGTAGATAGACAAGTAGATTGTCAGCTGGTGTGGGACAATGAAAAGAGCAGGACGGCCCAAATATACAGGGGTCAGTCTTGGACACAAGCAAAGGACAAACACATCTGGGAGTCCCCCTTACTACATTGTAAGGATAAATTCACCTCGTCCTAAAAAATGCTAGAACTTCCAATAAAAACATCACTGCAAATAAATAGGAATGAAGGATCAGACCATTCAGCCAGGACTGTTATCATCATCTTTCTGGTGTGTTGTCATCATTTCGATTATAGGAGGCTTTTCTACAGAAATTTTCTTTTTTTTTCTTTCAGAAAATTCAAATAGCCAAGTCAGTAGACTATGAAAAATGGAATCAGATTTGCATTTTTAGGGAAATTACTGGTTTCCAGAAGGATGTCTTGGTGAACGCTAATAAATTTTTTCTTTTTAAAATAATACTTTTTCCTCCAAAATAGACACTGTAACCAGAGTAAGGAATTAAAGTTCTGCTGCCTTGACAGAAGTTAATATTATGGGTTATAAATCAGTGTCTTGGTCTGCAACCAGACAGATGAAGAAAATATAAAAACTACTGAGATTTTAGTGGCCCTTTAACATTGTTTATGACCCTCTTCCCCGAAGAGAGGACAATTTCACATCAATTTTCTCCTTGCTATTAAAATCTTTCCTTATTGCCTCAATACTTCAGTATGCTTCAAGTTTTCAACTTTCCAACTGGTTTCATTGACTCTTTCCACCTGCAGCATAAAGACCATCCATCCATCCATCCATCCACCCACCAATTCAGCAACCCATGCAGTACATATAAAAAGCACCTACAAAGATTGGTAAAACTTGCTAATCAAGTTAATAATCGCATGTATACAAGTAAGTTATACTTAAAAATAATATCACAGTTGCTACTGGAACAAAAAAGATTTAGGAGTATAGAAAAGGAAAGAATTTTACCTGAAAGAATTCTATTAGGCTTCACACAGAAGATAATATATAACATTTAACAACTATTAAAGGCTTAATTGTAGCTATTTTTTAAATGTTTACTGTATGCCAGACACAGTTCTTTTTTTTTTTTTATGTTAGCTTCATCACCATACAGTACTTTGTTCGTTTTTGATGTAGTGTTCCATGAGTCATTGTTGTGTATAACACCCAGTGCTCTTTGCAATATGTGCCCTCCTTAATACCCATCATCAGGCAAACCTATCCTCAATGCCCCTCCCCTCTGAAACCCTCAGTTTGTTTCCCAGAGTCCATAGTCTCCCATGGTTTGTCTCCCCCTCTGATTCTCCCTCCTTCATTTTCCCCTTACTTCTCCTAATGTCCTCCATGCTATTCTTTATGTTTCACATATAAGGGAAACCATGTGATACTTGTCTTTCTCTGCTTGATTTATTTCACTTGGCATAATCCCCTCTAGTTTCATCCAAGTCGATGCAAATGGTGGGTATCCATCCTTTCTGATGGCTAAGTAATATTCCATTGTATATATGGACCACATCTTTATCTATTCATCTCTTGAAGGATATCTCAGCTCCTTCTACAGTTTGGCTATTTGCAGACCAATATCCCTCATGAATATGGATGCCAAAATTCTCAACAAGATCTTAGGCAATAGGATCCAGCAATACATTAAAGGGATTATCCATCATGACCAGATAGGACTTATTCCTTGGATATAAGGGTGGTTCAACATTTGCAAATCAGTCAATGTGATAAAACACATTAATAAAAGTAAAGACAAGAACCATATGATCTCAGCTGATGCAGAAAAAACATTTGATGAAATACAGCATCCTTTCCTGATTAAAACTCTTCCGAGTGTAGGGATAAAGGGAACATTCCTCAACATCATAAAAACCATCTATGAAAAGCCCACAGTGAATATCATTCTCAATGGGGAAAAGCTGAGAGATTTTCCCTTAAGAAGAGGAACACAAAAAAGATGACCACTCTCACCCCTATTGTTCAACATATTTCTAGAAGTCCTAGCCAGACACAGTTCTAAGTAATTGAAATAGATAAGCAAGTTAAACTTTACAATACCTTTATGTTACTACCCTAATACTATTAAAGTAAAGAGACAAAGATTCAGAGAAGTTAAATAACTCACTCAAAATTGTATTGCTCATAAGTGATGAACTAGAGTTCAAACCCACCTGTGCAATTCTTGTGTCTGAACCCTAACTCAATATGCTACATTACCAGCTAGGAAGAAGCAGACTCCCTATTCTGGTGGTAGAGCAGAGTACAGACCCTGAAAGACCTTCTCAGCTGCAACAATTAAAAGGCAAAATCAAACAGTATAAAACATCTTTTAAAATGTATTGCTGAGTTGAGATGAAAAAAAGGGGCTCTGCAGAGACCAAAAGCCAGAGAAAGCTTTTACCCTGGAGATTATATTAGATGATCCATAGAAAGGCATCAGCCCAGATGACAGAGCAAGTATCAACAGGTGACAAATTTTTTTGTCTTGATGTAACCATGGGAACTACCTTCAGGAAACATATATAAACATATATTTCCAAGTTTGCTCTTCTTCATTCAAATAATTTTATTCTCCCCAGCCTTTGCCATGCTACTTTTTTTAAAAAAAGATTTTATTTATTTATTTGACAGAAAGATTATATAACCGCGTAACTATTTCAATATACCACAACACACGGTCATTACTATTTGAGTTCCAATTGGTTTTTCACATTAGCTCTTCTGAGATCGGGGTCCTAGGGATGATGGCAGAGGTTCTATAACACAGATGAGATGGAGATAAGACACATGGGGATAGCCCTGCCCCCAAAGAAACACTTTATCCACTTTACATTTCTGCCTTGTCTTCCCAAGTGCACATTCTGTTTCTGCAGGAAGATTATTTTGCTCCAGAACTGTGTTTTCAAAAATACTTCTCAAAGGGTTAAATGCAGCCCTTTGCCAGTGAATGATTCCTGGGAATTTTAATAAGTGCAAACTCCTGCAATCCAGCAGATGACAGTCACCAGGATGGCTGCGTGTCCCGAGCTGCACAGTGACGTGTTCTCACGGCTGCACAATTCTTGTAGAATTTGCCCGTGGAGTGACCCAGCCTCACAGGCGACAGATCCGAAAGGTATAGCAGGAGCCACCACAATGCCGAAATTCTCACTGAAGCCGTAACTGTTGGATTTTGGAGCCAAATGAACCGGAAGGATGACAGTCTGACTGAAGACTTGCCTATTTCTATCCTATGGTTACCTGTGAGACAAGCGTGCCTGTGAGATGGAGGCCGAGCTGTTCTCCTGGCACGCCAGAACCGTTGCTCTGTTGAGTGTCCCCGAGGGTGTGGAGAGTGAAAGAATTCCCTTCATCATAGCACACAATACAAAGAGCCACAAATAGGGTCGTTCTGGTGCTCAGCCGCCCGAAGCCCAGAGTAATTAACTCCGCATGCCATAGCTCAGTGCTGTGCCTGCCTCAAGGAAGGTGATGAGGTGTCCAGCCCAGAAGGGTATGACTGCTTGACTTCGTTATTACAAACACAATGAAAAAAGGAATAGTTTTTGCTACATGGCATCACAGTGCTCCCATTCAGGAAATGAATTTTTCTGTATTGGATCTCTTATGAATTCTGTGTGATTTTTGTCCCAGGAGTCTAAGAAAAACTGCTCTTTTTGTACTACTAAGTGATGCAATGTGTAGCCTAAACAGATGGAAACAGCTTGACTTTAGCGTAAGTGTTAGAATATGTAGTTTAAGTGTAGAAACCCACAAGGCACAACCAACAGAAAGTCTGTATCATTTAAAAGGCCTGTCAAGTTTACACTGACATTGGGATTAAGGCATTCCTGCATGAGGTCTTATTTTTTAAATAATTTGTGTATGAAATTAACAGAGAATTTTTAAATATCTATACCTGTAAAAGAGATAAAACCTAAAAGGAAAAAATAGTATTTGGTACGAAGTAAGTGCTTATTAAATATTGACTGTTGTTATTTTTATTATGGTAATTAAATTTTGCTTTGTCTATGCAAATAGTGATTATATATTAAGCACCGTATTAGTAGATACCAGGAACATTCCAGTAATTTATATCCTCATAAGCCTCCTTCCCACAAAATATGTCTTAAAATAGTTGGTGCAAAATCATTTCTAACCATTCAAGTTATGTCTGGAGTGATGCTATTGTCATATTTATCAATCACGCTTGTATTCAGATGAAATGCCTACAAAAGGTAAAACGTGAAATCTTATGTATAGTTTTTAGAATGCCATTTTTGAACAGTATACTGGGTTGAAATGAATGTCAGAAATACCCAAGAGGATCAAAGGCACAACTGGGAAGTTGTGAGGTTCAATGTTAGCCCTATTGCCTTATTGTTCTGGGTGTCTTTTCATCCTTCATCTCCTCTGGGTTTTTGTTGCTCACTCCTTTACTCATTCTCTCCCCAACCCCTGGCATTAATTTAAGGATTAGTATTATGGGGCGCCTGGATGGCTCAGTGGGTTAAAGCCTCTGCCTTCTGCTCAGGTCATAATCCCAGGGTCCTGGGATGGAGCCCTGCATTGGGCTCTCTGCTCAGCGGGGATCCTACTTCCTCCTCTCTCTCTCTCTGCCTGCTTCTCTGCCTACTTGTGATCTCTGTCTGTCAAATAAATAAAAATTAAAAAAAGAAAAGGATTAGGGTTACAGGGCTACCCCCCATAGTTCACACCAACAAGAACAAGCATCTGATAAGATGAACAGATTCTTATTAATTTATCATTGCTCTCCACAGAGTTATTTATATTTTAAAAGAGGAGTTAGAAAAATAGGAAGTGTTTAGCCCAAAGGAGTGACTCACTAATCACTATTACTAATGACAGGTTAATGAATACCCTACCCACACTCTATAAAAGTCTCACCATCAAATCCCCTGCCATTTCACCCGGTTGGGGGGGGGGGTAAACCTGGCCCTTGTGCCAATGTTGCCACCGACGTGTGAGGCAGGTACATTTTAATGGAACAGGCTATTCTTTAAAGCTACTTATTCTTTTAGAGTAAGATTTTAATTATTTTTATTTTTTAAGTATTTTTAAATACAACTATTTGTTTGAAAGAGTCGGTATTTCTTTTCAGGACCTTATCATATCACTGGAGACACATTAACCCAATTAAACTCCATCTTATTTCCAAAACTTACTGGACTTATGTTCTTAGTTATAGATGTGACATTGAATGTTCTTGTTTATAATTTCACTACTCTGTGCCATCAAAAGTGGGTAAATGATGACCTCCCCTACAAAAAAATAAATCTCTCTTTTCACTTCTTTAGATATTCTACGAACAAACATCTAAACCATAGATAAATGGTTCAAATTCTCTTTGGAGACAGCACTTTAGTGTAACCGTATTAATAATCTCAACAATTACATATCTGGAAATGTTGGTATATACTAAGTGTCTCTTCTCTTTCTTGCAGACTGCAATCAATAGATTATTTTTATTCAGGCTCTGTGTACATTTTCCTATGGCAATAGCCCTTCCTAAGAACAAGGCAATAACCAACTCAATGACAAAGAAAAATTTCTAATACTGAGAATCAGGCAAACATGGGTGGTGGGAAAATAAGGCAAGAACAAAATCATGCACAGCAAAGGCTGGTAATCTAACTCAAGTTCCCTTATATAAAGAGAGAGCTCAGCTAAGACCCAAAACTAGGCAAGGGACTCTTTCAACATATTTAATTTTTTTTAACCTAAAAACGGATAAGATTTTTATATATTTAAATGAATGTACAAAATTTCAATTTTTCACTAGCATCATAAATAGAACACTAGCTTTTGACAATTGCCTGGTGTTTTAAATAAATATGGTTTATTCATTCCAAATATTTGGAAATATTTTTTACTCATGATTTTTGATTATTTAGGATCTCCTCTCCTTTTATGTCCTTGGATTAGTAAAAGGTGTCTATATGTGAACTTACACTAACTTCTTTTAGATGGTTCACAAAATAGTGTTTTTTATATATCTATAAATTCTTATTACAAATCATATTGACGTCTTTTTTAATGACTGCCACCAGCAAAAACCTCAGAAAAGGCTATTGTATTGACACATTTCAGGGCAATTTCTTCTCCTAGTGTGTTCTGAGGAAATAGTGTTACCTAGATTTATACATTATTTCTCATTGGCCAATATATTTTATGTTATAGATCTGTATTTCATTTTACTGCTTTCTCTACAAAGAAAACCCAATCTTAAATTGTTGTACTATAACACTGAACTAATAGTATAACTTTTTGTTAAATTCAGGGAAAGAAAATTGTGAAATTCCACTATACTCTTTGATACATATCACATAGGTTTTATTTATATTATCTTCTTAAGTTTTTTTTTTTTTTAAAGATTTTATTTATTTATTTGATCACAAGTAGACAGAGAGGCAGGCAGAGAGAGAGAGGAGGAAGCAGGCTCCCCGCTGAGCAGAGAGCCCGACACGGGACTCGATCCCAGGACCCCGAGATCATGACCCAAGCCGAAGGCAGCAGCTTAACCCACTGGTGGATTATAAGGTTTTTATTAATGACTTATGATGCATGTGCATCTTTTCTCACAAGGTGAAATTATTTTTTATTTGGGAGTTTGCATGGTTCTACTAATATTGACATCTTTTACCTTTTCATTATAGAATAAATGAACTAATGTAGTTTCTAGGTGTCTCTTATTTATTCAACTTCTAGTATATAAAAAATGTGGTTTGCAAAAGTGCTTACTAGAACTTAAGAGAAAATGGCTAAGTGTTAAAAAAAAATCATTGTTAAAGAAATATTTTATTTCCAAGATACTAATCTTATTTAGTGTTTGCTTAAATGCAGAGGAACTCACTTTTTTTTTTAAAGCCAATTAGCATATGGATTTATGCAAAAATTGATCACTACATATCATTGTTTGTCTGCATCCAGCATATGCTAGAGTAGTGAAAACTGACCCCAGATTTAGTTTCTTTTGCACTGAAATAAAAATCTTAGCTTAGTATGAACTTTTTTCCCCATAAATACCTTTGGCTTGCCTTGGCATTTATGCAGCAGCAGGAGACCATTATCCGGTGACACATTCTATCCCACTGACATTATCACTCAAAGATGGTCGATTTCATTTTCAGGAAGGTCCCAGAGAGCTACAGACAAGTTACAATCAATCACACAACCTCAATTGCTGGGAGAGTCACATCACTCTCAAAAAGAAAGAGTAGGGAAAACACAAATGTGCTAATGCAAATTTAAATTTCCTATTTAGCTTAAAGAACTGATGAGTGGTAGCCTTTCTTCCCATTAACAGTATCATTGTTTAAGCCCTGCCACTTCCCCAGCCCACCCCCACCACCCCGATTTATATAAATACCAAAATGAGTTTCGATGCTTTGCTGTGGGGTTGTAAAATACAGCCAGGTCAGGTGATATGGGCAGGGTTGTAGTGGTTGTATACCAGGTAATATATGAGTGACCTTGGGTGGACCGTTTTGAATTTAGTTGAGTAAAGCTAGGTATGGATCAGCCTAAGCTTGAAGGATAGTTAGAGTTAAGTAAAATGCAGGTTGGAGCAAGTGGCAGGTATCAAAGTTAAATCAAATCACCATTAGCACCAAATAAAGCTGAAGAGCAATAGAATATAAGGGATAGAACCAGGGATCCAGCCTTCTAGGTCTGAAAATGCTTCAGGTAGAGGCCGGCTGGCTTCCTAGAGAGTTTTTAAAGAAGAGATTTCCCTGGGCATTGTGAGGATTCCTACATAATGGACTTCAGACTTCTGCAGTGGATCAAATCCTGTCTCCACCTTCCTTTTTATGAAAGAAGCCATATTCCGGTGTGCCAGCTCAAGTCCTTGAGGAGCCTGAAAATGGCCATTCTTTCCCAGAACATTTCTGGGTTGAAAGGTGAACGTAGGTCTCGTGACCTGATGTGGAATACCACTGGGCTGTCTGTCGTAGATGTCGCTTTTAGGCAAAGGCTTGAGCAACAGACCAGACAGGCCAGTCAGGGGACCTGCCTGAAAATCGCTCTAGGCTCTAACTAATCGATGAGATACAACCAAGCACAGTTACCAAAAATGGGAAACTGCCTTACGTCATATGCGACCATACCTCCTGAACTTTCCCTCTAAAATCAGCTCCCACCTGCTGCATCTTTGCAGGGTGTCTTCTCTGCTGTCCTCCCTGCTGCTCCCTTGCGATGTACTTGTACATCTTCTTCTGCCTCCTTTGTTCTTCCTCAGGTACATCCTTTCACCTCCCGCACCACCAGCTTACACCCAGGGGTCACCCCACATTTGGGGGCCCCCACCCAATTGGACAGACCCCACATCTATGTCATGGGATGATGGAACAAGCTGATGGCTCTCCTCCTCTTCACCTCTCGTTACAGAGGAGGAGGATCAGAAGCTTATTAAATCTTCTAAAACAATGTGAGGGGCCTTGGATATTTTATCAGTGATGAAACCAAGACTCAACAGAGTAACAATGCTTAAACCATATGTAAGCTCATTAATAAGTGAGCCTATCCTATAGGCCTGGCCTCTTGATGTTCAGGCCAGTGATCTTTCTAATTTATCAAATGACCTCTCCATGTAGCCTACTTAACTCATTCCAGATCGGAGACCTGGCTTGCAATAAGGCACTGGACATAGGTTTTGTGGAATTCAATTGTGAAAACATTTCCTGTGAAATAGTTACCTTACCCTTTGTAATGTAAACAGAAAGCCAATAATCTTGATTAGCTGAGTAAAGAAACTGAATTGTCACAAAATCTTCCCATTCCTAGCCACATAATTGTCAAATGAGTTCAAAATTTCAGGAGGTAGGTATTGCTTTGCTCCGTGTTACTTTTAGGTTTAGAAGATCTCTATTTCTATTAAGATGCACATAATTGTAGTCCTTCTCTGAAGAGTCTCCAAAGAAACTTTACAGAGTTTGCAATGTTTACCAATAAAATCAGCACAATAACAGAGATGTATTAAATGAGTAACACAAAAATGTTAAAATTTTGAACAATTTTTCTGAATGAGAATTCAGCTTCTGAAATTTCTAGAATGCAGTTTTTATAAACTATAAAATATGGGAGACAAGGATGGGGAAAAAAGTACTGGTTAGAGCAGAAATGTTATTATCAGATTTCCTGGTTAAAATATTCATTTTTCCACTTATTAGGTGTGTGCTTTAAGTGACTTTTCTATACATTAATCTTTCTATATCTAAAATTGGACTAATTACAGAATCTAACTGGTAACGTTGGTCTGAAAATGAAGAGAATTAATATGTGAAAATCACTTAGATATAGGATATTACTTAGATATTAGATATTGTAGCTAATTCTAATATATATTCTTAATCTATAATTTAATAATTCCATAAATACATTCTAGATGGTGATTTTTCTTAGGAAATCTGAATTTTGTAGTAACTAGAGGCTAATATTTATACTTTTCAGAAGCAGAACACCTAATCTGGTCATGATTTCTATTAAAAGAATTTGTTATGTTCTGTTGACCATAAATATATATATAATTTTAAATCAGGGATTTTTAACCGCCCAGAACAGTTAGATATCTGTGTTGAATGTCTGACACTCTCCCTTCACTAACACTGCTTCTCTGGGGCAGAATGTGCAGGATCCAAGTCTCCTCAGGAAAGTGGTATTTGGAGATGATTCTGGTAGCCATCTCTACTGAATAAATGGACATAAAATCACCAGCTATAATTGAGAATCACTGCTTAATATCTGTTTGCAAACCAAGTTGCAAGCAAAGTATGTTCAAGCTATCCCATCAATTAGCTAGTTTACTAAAAACACAAAAATGCAATAAGTGGATGGGGTACTACTTTCCTCCTTTCAAAACTGTTTTGAGTGGGTGGAGAAGGAGCCACTGACATTATCCACCTGAAGGGAAAGAGTGGCCTTACAATCCACATGATGATGAGGTATGGCATGTTAAAAATCCCCAGTCAGCTAGGTGCTTTCAGCATAACTTCTTACCAGACTGGTCAATATAGCTCTTACAATAACACTTCTTGATTAATATTTAATTTAATTATGCAGGTGTTCTGATCTGCCTAATAGTCTATCTACCCCATTGTCAGAAGCCTTTTCTCTATTATCTGATATACTTCTGGGCAACTGGCCAACATCAATCATGAAACAAATGTTGATAGATCATCTATCTACTTGGAGCCAGGCACTACAGTAAGCACTAGAAATATAATTAGGAAAAAAAAAAAAAAAGACATCGTGTCTCTCTTAAAGAACATACAGTCTTATTTGGGTGACAGGCAAGTTAACAGGCAGTTAACATACATTATAGTAAGTACTATGATAGGGGCATCTAGGTGAAGCACTGAATTCTATAAGAGGAGAGTGGTAAGTAAATCAGAAATGTCTTATGTAAGTGTTGACCTCTAACCTGGAAATAAAAGACAGGGTATGGGAAGTATGTTTTTAGACAGATGGGACAGTTATGCAGAATCTCTGAAGCAAGAGTAGCCATGTTATTTAGAGAACAACTGAAATTTACTATGGCTAAAGCATAGAATATGGAGTGAGGTGTGATAGGGTATCTTTACTGGACAAACCTGAATTTGTAGTTAATAATGGAAGTGAATGAATGAAACTCAGAAATATTAGGTAAGTAGGATCGGCAAGATTTAAGGAAGGGAGAAATCAAATGGGTCAATCAGATTTCTTGCTTGAACTGAATAAAAGTTGGGGTCATTACTAAAATAGGGAACGTGGGATACAAGATAAATTTGTGGAGAAAGATTCAACTTTTGGAATGTTGTAAGATGCCTCCAAACCGTGGAAGAGAGGATATTCAGCAGAATTCAGTATACAGAGCCTAGAGCAAAAGAGTAAAGTCTGGAGTGGAAATATAGGTTTGGAAGTTATCAGGAGATAGTTGGTAATTGAAGAGTTGGAGCGGATGAGGTAAGTCCTGACAAACATGGTATTTTAAGAAATAAGTAGAAGGAGAGGGTTCTGTGAAAAGTAGTTAAGAGACAGGAGGCAAAGAAATAAGACATTAGCAGAGTGTGGTGCTATAGCCTCAAAGGGGGCAGGCCTCCATACAAGGTGATACTAAACCTTATCCATTAAATTTAGCATCAAGTTTATGGGTGATCTTAGTAACGGTAGTTTCAGTAAAATAAGAAGCTAGAACATAGAATTTGAGGAGTAAATGGAAGATAAAGAAGTGAAAACAATGAGTGTATAGGAAATGTTTTTAGGAACTTCAGCTGAGAGGAAGAGAAAGAGCAAGACACTTGGGTTGAGAGGAGTTAAAAAAAAAAGCCAGAGAAAGAAATTCAAGCACGTTTAAATGCTAAATTGAACAAACCAGAGATTAAGATGCTTCCAAGAGAGAGAAAAACAAAAACAAAAACAAATGAATTTTCATAGCAGCAGGTTCCTTCCAGAGAAAAGGAGGAGAGGACAAACAGAAGGAAAAGCTTTAACATAAGTAGAGAGATCCATTTTAGACAGGGAAACAATTTTGACAAAAGGAAGGGAGACATAATGAATTTACATGCATGAAAATCAGTGAGGTGAGAGGAAGCAGGAAAATTTTTTCTGATGATCTTATTTTCTTTGTGAGGTAGGACACTATGCTATCAGCTGTGAAGAAGCAGAAGGTGGTAGACTACATTTAATGGCAGTGGAGATGATGCAGAATTGCCACTGTGGAGACCTGAAACAGAAAGAAAGCCAATAAGAGAAGAAATATGGTAGAGTGTTTGGATCCCATAATGGCACTGAAATGCATTGAAATGCCCAGTTTGAATGGGATACTGAATTTGTAATGCCTCCAGTTTTCAAGGCTGTGCATTTTTTTTCTAGGCTTATTCAGCATCCTTTGTATAACAGTTGAAAAAAAAAATAGACTTTTTGAACTTTCCAGAATTGTGATTTTGGCCGGTTAAGTATGATGGAAGGGCAAAGAATTAACAGACATGTTCAGAACATTGTCTAGGGAGTGACTGAGAGATTGACAGTGAAGTGTAGGCTTCTGAGGCAAGAAAAAGTAAACAATGAAGATTCAAGAACCACCTTTTTTTTTTAAATTTTTTTTTTCAGTGTTCCAAAATTCATTGTTTATGCACCACGCTCAGTGCTCCATGCAATACATGCCCTCCTTAATACCCACCACCAGGCTCACCCAGCTCCCCCCATCCCGCTCCTCTCCCAAACCCTCAGTTTGTTTCTCAGAGTCCACAGTCTCTCGTGGTATGTCTCCCTCTCCAATATCCCTCAACTCACTTTTCCTCTCCATTTCCCAATGTCCTCCATGTTATTCCTTCTGCTCCACAAGTCAGTGAAACCATATGATAGTTGACTTTCTCTGCTTGACTTATTTCACTCAACATAGTCTCCTCCAGTCTTGTCCATGTTGATACAAAAGTTGGGCATTCATCCTTTCTGATGGAGGCATAATACTCCATTGTATATATGGACCATGCCTTCTTTATCCATTTGTTTAGAGATCCAGCTTTTAAGGAAAAGATGTCAAGCGGAGAAAGACAAATATCATATGATCTCCCTGATATGAGGAAGTGGTGATGCAACATGGGGGCTTAAGTGGGTAGGAGAAGAATCCATGAAACAAGATGGGATAGGGAGGGAGACAAACCATAAGTGACTCTTAATCTCACGAAACAAACTGTGGGTTGCTGGGGGGAGGGGGGTTGGGAGAAGGGGGTAGGGTTATGGACATTGGGGAGGGTATGTGCTTTTGGGTAAATTGGAAGGGGAGATGAACCATGAGAGACTATGGACTCTGAAAAACAATCTGAGGGGTTTGAAGTGGCGGGGGGGTGGGAGGTTGGGGTACCAGGTGGTGGGTATTATAGAGGGCACGGCTTGCATGGAGCACTGGGTGTGGTGAAAAAATAATGAATACTGTTTTTCTGAAAATAAATAAATTGGAAAAAAAAATTTTCCTGGCCAAAAAAAAAGAAAAGATGAATTAAGGGAAAATCGTGTTTTAGAAATTAAACACTAGAAGGCTGTGATCAGAGAAGACATGTTTGAATTTGAAATTTTTGAGTTTGTGAACCTTGAACATCTTTTTAAAAAAAGAGTTAGGTAATTGAATATTGCCACTTTTGCAAATGTTTATTATAGCACATGAAAGAAAAAATCTCATACTGGCAGCATTTTTAACAATATACTGATATAAACTAATAAAACAAATGGTATCTAGAACTTAAGCAAGAGATCAATACTTGATTACTATGTTGAAAGATGAGAAACTTTATGAGGCCAAGCCAATTCTAGCAATCTCGTTTTTCATTGCCATTAGATATTTTTCCTTTTAACAGGATTTTGCCATTCAAAAATAAAAATGTAAGTCTCAATTTTCTTCTTTAAGAGATTGCTAAGCATTTCTTTTCAGATAGGTTATTTGGTAGGTAGGAGAGAGACTGATTAGCCACTGTTCTAGTTCAGTAGAGCTCAGGTTGATTCCATTCATCTGCCTAATACAGATGTACAGATATGTACAGTTTATCCCGTCACAATGAGGGCAAGGCATAGGGACCCATTTTCATTTGAGGGATATGCTTGGAATGTGGTAAGTTGTAGGGGCTCTTGGGTAGCTCAGTTTATTAAGTGTCTGCCTTTAGCTCAGGTCATGATCCAAGGTCTTGGGATCAAGCCCCTCATCTGGCTCCCGGCTCCCCTGCTTATGTTCCCTCTCATGTTGTCTTTCTCTCTCTGTCAAATAAATAAATAAATAAAATCTTTTAAAAAAATGTGGTAAGTTGTAAAGGGAAATATCCATAGGAATAAATCATATGGAGATGGAATAAAGGTTCTTTATTGACAAAATGTAAAAATAAAAATTAATAAATACAGAAAAGGATAAAGAGGGAAATAGAAACCATGTACAAAAAATTCGTTTTTGTATCTATTCTCTAAAAAAAGAAACTAAAATATTTTGTAAAGCCTGATTCGTATTATATATTCTATTCTGAAACTTGCTTTTTTAACTGAGGAAATGAAGAAAAGATAGAACATTGATAAATATTTACCTAAATGGGTCATTTTAGTTGCAGCAAACAATCCTATAATGTGGTAAACTTTTAAAATTATTATTATTATTTTTAAACTAATTTTCTATTAAGCACATATAGGGTAATTTCACTGTTTGACTATTAAACATTTATGGGGGTTTGTGTGTGACAAGGATAATGTCTTAATTCAGTGGGGAAACAAATAATTATATAATACTCATTAATGAGATTCTGCATATCTATTTTTTAAATGATGATATTCTTCTTATATATAATAATAAATTATACATGGACCGAATATTAAATAGTAAATTACTATAGAAATATAAGAAGAAATTAGGAATTTTTTCTTCTTTTTTAAAATCTTCAATTAACTCCTTCTGAAGTGAGGCTCAAAGTCCAAAACCCGGGAAGGAAGAGCCAGGCAATCTAGGCTTTATCGCCCATTATCCTTATTAAGTTGCTACGTCTTTGCAATGTGTTTTAATTCATTCAAGACAAAGTCTTCTGCAGTAGTCTTCATCTTCAAAAAAACTTCTTGCCTGTTTGCAAATATTTATTCTTTTAAATAAATTTCAGAACCATTGGGATCATCTGCTTCTCACTACTCCTAAAAGAAGTCTATTGGGATTTGGTCAGCAGGGCACCAAATGGATGGATTAACTGGAGGAGGATTATCATCTTTGCAGGATTGATATTTTTAGCCTGTGAATTGCCTTTGCCTTTGCAAAGGAATGTTTTACTCAGGATCTTTAAAGAATGTTAATATGCAAGTATATAACCACCATTTAATCGATGAAAATAGACAGCTTATTTAGGTGAAACTGAGATGAGTTTTCAGGTCCTTTGCAATAACCATAAGACCCTTAGTTGGTCCTATCCCACAAGTTAGGGACCATTCCATCAGAGAAGAGTCTGTTTTTTGTTCTGTGGCTTGATTTTACCTGAGAATGTGGGAGAAGTCTAGAAGGCCTGTGTACCTTTGTTCAGTGACCTGGCCTTGAGGGATTTTCCTCCATTAGGATACGGTTTAATCCATATCCTGTCAAGTTTAATGTTGACACAAATGATACATTAAAAGATGCCTTTCCAAATCTGTGAGTTAATGACCCTGTATCTGCTTATGTTTCATCTATCTATCTATCATCCATCTATTATCTATCAACCATTATCATCTATCATCCATCTATATTGCAGGATTTAGAAAAAAGAAAATTCAACCACCACTTTCACAATGACATTCAATTTTATCAGTTTAAATAACCTTTCAGTAAATAAGAATTCATACTACTGCCATTTTCCATAGCTGAAACAGTGCAGAGTCAAAGCAATGCTCTGATATATCTTTTTGCAATTTGCCTCCTTATGTAGAATAGAAGCTTATCATTATTAAGTGATTTCAAATTATGCTTTTAGGTAGTAATGTTCTAACTCATTTGTTTTCCGAATGAAATAATTTTCTAATCATTGTTATGAAGTTTTATGTTTTTCCATAAGTGTATTTTTTTCATGATCAAGAAGAAAGATTAATTCAAAACTTGTTTTAACTGCTTTTCATTAAACCATAACTGAGTTTCATTGGGTTAAATTTGGTAATTTTCCAATCTAAGTGTGTTTTAGATTGGTGCCAAGACTAATTCAATTGCTTCTTTTCTAGATTCATAGGTTTCATAAAAAGTTCATTTTATGTTAGCTTAGGGCTTTTCTGCCTAGTGAGGATTATAGCATTTGTCACAAGGGTGCCAAGATTTATTGTAAGAAAAAAGAAAATAATTTGTAAATTTTACAATTGAAATGACTATATATAGAATGCTTAATAATGGCACTTAAGAGACAACAGTGTGTGTACGCTCTTATGCTAATTAGCCAATTTGCTGTTGCTTTCCTTAATTGTGAAAGGTGGTTTTAGTGCGCAGTTCTGTGCTCTGATTTATAGAACATTAAGACCTTAACTTATACCGGTGCTTTCAGTGGAATTAGGACATTTTCTTCTGTACAAATGCTGTCACATCACAGAAGGCACAAAACTCATCATGCTATTTATTTATCGCAGGTAGCTTTCTCAGAAAAAATATTGGAGATAGGTGGGCCTATGCCTTCTCTAATGTGTCTCATCATTTGCAAGGAAGGCTGACTGTATTACCATTATCATTCTGGTCACATCATAGAGAGAGCTTGGAATTTTAATAACTGTCCTATTCAGTGAATTATAGTCGTTTGATGTAGCAATTTGACAGTATTGTGATTAGCCAGCTAGTGGCTACCCCATCCTCTTGGTGTCTAATAAGGCTGCTCTATCCAGGCCTGTAGGCATCTTGGATGCCGTACAAAGAGGTAACTGAAATGATGAAGTGTTGTATATTATTTATAGCCTCAATTTGCTGAATGAGCTTGTTTTGTGTTGGTTTTGAGTGAAAGGAAAGATCAGGCAACTCTAAATGATTTCCATTTGTGTCCTCTGGGTATGGTGCTCAGTTCACTGCACCCTCTAATTTAAAAGATGGCATTACTTCTCAGATGAATGTGATTGTGCCAGAACCTGGCTTGAGCCAGCTGTAGAACTAAATGAGGTTTTGAAAAAGCCAGCGCACGTCACTGAATGCTTGAACGTACTACCAGGGAGTGACTTTGGCAAGGGGGGGAAAGGACTTCACGGTTTCATTAATCATGTTAACTTCAACAAAAACAACTGTTATTTTTATTACTCTAGGAGAATTAGTAAAACTTGTCCTAAATCATATTGCAAGTGATCTTTATATCAGACTCTAGTCTAGTGGTAACGTGATTTTTTTAACTAGAAGAGACCAAGCATGTATTTTTCTTCTCTCTCTTGCCATCCATCTATCCTTCTACCCATCTATTCATCCTTCCATCTATCCACCTAACCAATGTGAACTGAATGTCTGTCGGCTGCCATTTACCCATCTGAGTATATTTAGTATTTATTATATGGCAGGCAGTGTGCTTAGTGCGAGGGTCCAAGGATGAATAAAACCCTTATGAAAGTAGTGGCTGAACCACATGCCAACAGGCCACAACAAAGCAAGGTGAAGAGTGGTTTGACAGTGCTGTGGAAATTATGCTGTAGGTGCACAGATGAAGGTCACTGGCACCTGTCAGGGAGAGACTGTGGAAGAGCCAAGAAAAGCTTCTTAGAAGGGACCATCCTTGAGTTGTGATTTGAAGGGCAGGCAGGTACTGCCAAGCAGAAATTGAGAAAAGTATTCCTGGAAGAAGAAAGATCTGTGCAGGTTGTGAACAGGAAAATGTATGCAGACAGGAAGCTGCTCTGAGAGGCTAAGGGAGAGGAGGAAGCAGTCAGAAATATGACTCCGCAGGTGAATTGCTATCCAGAGCCATGTGCGAGTCCTGTCTTAAATTCATTTTATTTCATATGTGCAGAAAGAAAACAAAAATAAATTTTTTTGAGATGGTCTCCTTTGTTTCTAAAGATGAATGCTTCTCAACATAAAGTTAAATAAATGTGTGTTTTTTTTTTTTAATTGCAAATGGAATGGCAGACACTCTGGAGGTCAGGCGGGTAGTCAGAAAATACTCAGTAACAATGAGAGGAATCATTATTGACCTACTAAGGTGATACATCAAGTAGCAGCTTCTGTGGTGAATCCTTTCTATTTATCATGTTATTTAATCCTTCCAGCAACTCTATGTGGTAGGAACTAACAGATTACAATTTTGTGGATTAGGACAGTAACCTTGGGTATGTTGATTAACTCACTAAGACTCACGTGGCTGTAGGTTGCTGTGTTGGGCTCCATTCCAGCTCTGCCTTTCTCCACAGCACCATGTTTACCAGACATGATATGCTGCCTACGTCAGACCAGGCAAAGAGCTAGATACTGGAATGATGAAATTCTGAAAGGCTTAGAGAATTTAGGAACAATCTTTCAATTTCGAGGAGTGTTTGAAAGATTGTGTGAGCAGTGCCTACCCATATTTGAGGACGTTGGAATACCCTGTAGTTGCATGGTACAGATTGTGGGCATATCCACCATTGGGAGTTAAACTTTAATGTTTTCTTTTGTGCCCTTGGGATATTCTTCACTATGGGACAGTGTACTTCTTTGGAATCTTCTAGAGCTAAGAATCTCAGGAAAGAAAAATTGGAGTTTGGATATAGAATTAGTGGGCATAATCAGCATTCTTTTCTGTATTACCTATGGTTAATGGTTTGGTGTTAATACAGAACAGTAGAATGAGACTACATTGTGACTCACCTGAGTGAATCCAATGATGTCACACTAATTATTATTATTTTCTTACATTTTGGAGTATATGTTAAGAGTAATATGGCTTACAGGTTAGTCTTCATAATGGCAAAGTTACTAACACCGCATTCTTACTCCACTAATAACTTTAGCAGATAGGTGCTATTTAGTACAAAACATGATACTTCCCTGTCAAATATAATAGAGAAAGATTTTGTGCTTTTCTAAGTTGTACAGCTATTTAAGCTTTTAGAAGAGTATAACTACAGATGTGTTGCTTTTATTAAAGAAAGTCTACCAAGGCTTAAATTGTGTCATAAGTTTTGTAACTTCTTTCCTACGGAAATCACATGTGTGATTTTAAATATTATTTAAAAAAAAAAAAAAAGGTTTCTTGGACCAGGCTTGACCATTCCCATCATACTTCTTGTCTCTATCTGCAATTTCAAATAGATATATACCAGGCTTTTCAATCCGTCTTCCATTCTCTTAGCATCTGTCTCATTTTCTATTTCTTTCTTTCTTTGTGATGCATTTTGTATCATTTTTTCAGATCATTATTCCCATACGTTAATTTCCCACCTGTGTCTTATTTGCTTTCTAACCCTCGGCTAAATCTTTAATTTCTCCTATGAGATTTTATTTATTTATTTGACAGAGAGAAATCAGAAGTAGACAGAGAGGCAGGCAGAGAGAGAGAGGGGGAAGCAGGCTCCCCGCCGAGCAGAGAGCCCGATGCGGGACTCGATCCCAGGACTCTGAGATCATGACCCGAGCCGAAGGCAGCGGCTTAACTCACTGAGCCACCCAGGCGCCCCTATGAAACTATTGCTTTGGTTCCTATTCCGATCTGGTCGGTCATTTTTACACTCTCTTGTCACTCATACACCTTTTTTTCTCCTTTTCTTTGAATGTAATAAATGTATTTATTTTATATTTTATCTGATAATTATCATATCTGGAACCTCATTCTGTTGTTCCTAGTGTATGCTGTTTGGTTTCTTTGTATGTTTTTATTGCAATTTTTGGCCATGCAGTCAGGTTCCTTGGACCATCATCTCTTTCTGGGAGGGAAAGTGTGTGCAATCAGGTGATGCATGAAGAGCTGTTAGGGGACGCAAGATTTTATTCCTTAAAGGACATTATAAGTTCTTGAGAATTCATCTCATTAGTGTATATGCCTCTTTGAACATTTTTAGAAAGTTAAAGTAGGTGCATTTTTCTGTCCCTCTGATTATTTGTAGAATCCTTAATAGCTGGAAAGGAGCACTTAGATCCACTAGCTATTTTGTTATTCAGAGATCCATTGAGTAGCTTCCTTGAAAAGTATTTATTCACACAACAAACACTTAAGGAAAGCTTCCTGAAGTAGAATGGTGACTGTATTGTTACATTTGATAACCAAATTGAGCAATTACTAATTAGATATTTTTAATGATTCGAGTTCATTCAGGCAGCAACAGAATCTGAACAGAGACTTATTGAGGGCAGGTGTCTCAGGTGAGCCAAAGGAATCTGTTTACCAGAGGGGTTCAATTTTGAAATTAAACACGTTTCTAAGGTAATGGTGCAGGAACCTATCTGTGGCAAAGTGAAGTCAAGAGACCAAAGATTATTAAGCAGAATGGGTGAGGACAAAGTAGAACAGGAATGAAGACAAGTGAAGATAGAGGTAATGGGCGGGTTCAGAAATGGGATAGCTTGAATACTTTCCTTAGAAAAACATTTTTGATAATTTTATGCCGTTCTGCCATTAATGGAACACATCTGTTATGCAAAGTATGTTTTAAAGCACTATCGTAGGATTTTTTTTAATATTTAATTTATTTATTTGACAGACAGAGATCACAAGTAGGCAGAGAGGCAGGCAGAGAGAGAGAGAGAGGAGGAAGCAGGCTCCCTGTGGAGCAGAGACCTGATGCGGGGCTCGATCCCAGAACCCTGGGATCATGACCTGAGCCGAAGGCAGAGGCTTTATTTAACCCACAGAGCCACCCAGGTGCCCCGATTTTTTTTTTTTTTTAAAGCTTTAAACACACTGTTGCCTGGAGTTGGATGATAGAGTAACTTTGCAAAAGTGAGTTGTGTAGGATGTAATGTCTGCTTCAAGGGACCCAGAATCTAGTGATAATAAAACGTTAAGTCAGAAAGCAGTGATTAGGGTGCAATAAGGTCAAATACATTGTACCCTAAGGCATCAAGTGCACACACACACATGCATACATACCTTTTTGTGCATTCTATATTTAATTGTCTTTTTAGTAGGAAGCAATTTTTGGGGTTTGTTAATTATAATCTTGCATTACACATATGATAAAATTAAGGTGTTAAATTATTTCTTTTCAGTAACAACCTTAGCCATGACTCAAGTTTTCAGAATCCTGACTTCATACCTCCTCTACCATTTCATTTTGCCTCTCTTAGTAAGTTGAAATCTATGGTGGTTAAATAAAAAATAAATAAATAAAAAGGGATGGAGTAACTGACATTGCCTTAATATTAGATGATACATGATACTTGTGTGAGTATATCATTCACCGAGGACAAGTTACATCCTTCCTCAACTTATTTTGCTCCCATATACACTCATTAATGGACTCCAAATTTATTTTGTAACATCTGCAAAGTTCTCCTCAAGCCACACTTATTGCTGTCATATCACACTTCCAGATTCAACCACTTAACCTTTGACACTGAAGTTTAAAATGAGCAGAGCTTGAAAGAGATCACAAATGAACAGAGCTTACAAAAAATGATTGATAGACAGCATGTTCTCTTGGCCTCCACTCTCCGAGACCATCTGTTGGAATGGCATGGTGCCTGCTGGAGAGGTCAGCCTGTGTCCATGAGAGGATCCCTACATAGGCAGCCTCCTAAACTTCGTTTAATTTTATGTCCACTGTGTGAAGAGTAATCATACAGTGTTCTATATGCTTCTTCACAAAGATCAGTACAATTGAAAATGTGTCAGATGCTTGACTTATGTAAGATTTCTTAATATCTCCAATATTCTTATATTATTAAGCCTTTTATTTTAAAGTACTATTTATTTTGTTCCATAGGCAGTAGAAAGATTTAGAGTTCTTTGCGCTTTCCCAAAGGAAGCAACCATTAGAAGGGTCTTAAGAAATAAGCAGAAGTTCATGATGTTTGAGAGCCATGAAAAGTACTTCAGTGAAAAGCAGGCCATATAGAGATGAAAAGACCTAAGAGAGAGCATAGACTATTCAGAAATTATGAGGGATTAAGGTGGCCAAAGGAGCTACAGTGTAAAGACTGCACAGCCGGGAGGGAGTGGTGGACTGAAAAGCTGGAAGGCTAGCTAGAAGCAGATTGCGAGGGTTTTTGTCCATTTGGAGAGGTTGGATACCAATCCCTAGAATACAATGGGAAATAGCTTGTCAATTGTTTTACGCAGTGAGTCTTGAAATCCAGTTTGTGTTTCGGAAAAATAACCTAGTTTCATTTGGGGAGATAGATCCAAAAAAGGAGAAGTGAAGAGAGGTCGGTAAATACAACCCATCTCCAACAGTAATCATTTACCTTTAAATCAAGAAAACAAGAGTAAACTGAGTGCTTGTTGCGTTTTACTTCTTAGGAAAATGCAGCCTCAAGACATTTGTCAAGCTCCACCCTTTGAAAGGGATTTCCGCTCTGACTCCCTTTTATTTAGACCTTCTGGCGCTTCCAAAACTAAACCAAACCAGAATATGAGTTAGAATACTACTGAGGTCATCCAAAGAAGAAATGATGGGCATTGACCTCAGTTGGTAGTTGCTTTTATGGTAGGTAAGACCTGGAAGACACTAGAAAAAGAAAAGTAGCTGGTAAAACATGTTTATGGATCAAAAAAACAAGTTTGGTTCTGAACATTATTATTCACATTGGTCCAGGAAGAAAACTGAATGGATATTCTCAGATCATGTTTTCTTCAGAAGCCAGTGAACCTTGCATTATTTTATCAGTTACTAAGACTGCTTTTCAAAGAATAAGTTGATTTGTTGCTCAACCTTATTATTAATGATTATGATGACATGCTTAAGAAAAACCCTTGTTACACTTGTTGCTGTGAAACAACATAGCATTCTTCACACTGTCAGTTGTGTACATCTCCTATGAATAACCCAAATTAAGTCTACATTTCCATGAGCTATTGGTAAAATTTAGGTCCTCCTCTATGACTCTAAATGCCCCTTCATCATCAAAATGAAAAGTTCCTGGTTTGGTAGGACAACAGTTTTCAATGCTTTTAAAACATTGAAGACATCTCATTTTCCTCAAGATATGCCAAGTAATTGTATCAAAATAAATTTATCAAATAAATTTTATCAATTTTTAAATCAAATTTATTCAAAATAAATTTAAAGTATAATCATTTTATTTATGAGAATTAAAAGTGACCAATCATTGTTGTTCTAGGGTAAGGATGATAATAAGAAAAGCTCTAAAAGTAATTCTATACTTTGACCCATCTAAATGTATATTTAATCTATATCTACTTGTGTTCTATTGTCAGGAAAATGACAGGCTTTGGTTTTTAAAGAAAATTTTTGTCATTTTGTCGAGAGCGCCAAAATTACTAGAGTTCTTTCCTCCCATTTATGCTCCTGGCTGACCCCTCATCCTGTCTACTACGTGTAATGAATTCTCCATCCTCTGTGGCCTTTCTTCCTAGTTCTTGATGCTATCTGCCATCATCTCGTCTATTTATTTGTTTAATTGTTCAGTATTTTCCCTAGGATGTCCGCACCAAGGGAACTTGTCCTCTAGTGTTCTCAGTGCCTAAGTCCCTGTCTGGGAGTGTGGACACTCAGTAAATATATGTGGAAAGGATAAAAGAATGAGTGAATAACATCGACATACATGTGAAGAAAGGAGACAGGCGAAAATGGCACAGTTTTTCAGGATGGCAATTTAAGTCAGGGAAAAACATTCCTTCTGTCACCTGCTACCTTTTAAGTGTCTATAGAAAAGAGAATGAAACCTACCAGTTGTTACCTAGAGAGAAAGGGAATATGGATTTTCCTTGTTAGCATTAAATTAAAACTTTGTGACGGGGAGCTGCAGGAAATGCTCTATCAGAAAAGACATATTAGGCCCATTATGTAAGTGAAATCACTCTGTCACGTGGCGAGGGCTGACAGATGGTGGTATAAATCAGCCTGATAGCATTCTTAACTGGGAAATTTAATATAAACCTTTGTTGGAAATCCGTAAAATTCCAGACACAAGGCCAGAATCTCCAGGGGACAATTAACAGTTGCAACGAAATCACAGAAACTCTAGCATAGCAAACCAATAATACTCACTCTTAAAACCTGTGCAAGGAGGAAAACCTCACTAGCAATAGATTCCATCAAAAGGTTTTCTCTAGACTGTCTAGGGAAGGATCTGCATAGCGTTGAGGGTCAATCAAACATTCTGGTTTCTGGCCAGCCCTCTGTCTCTCACTCCCCGGTGCAGCCTGGGCAATTTTGCACATCAACAGTGAGGCTGACCAGCTGGCTGTTCGCATCCATGTCCTTTGAAGCAACCACAGTTGTCACTATTCATTCTCTCTTTATATTTCCCACTTTTATAGCTTTTTTTTTTTTAAATTCTCCCAGCTTTATACCAATTTCAAATTTTGCTTTCTGTCATGTTTGACAGCTGTTTTCATTTCACGTCCCATGAATCTAGAATATTGCGCAGGTACCTCTTTTCTGAATCTTTGGCTCTCCTCTTCCCTCTCCAGTCCTCCCCACAAATTCACACACTGAAACATCTTCAAGATCTGAGCTGCTTGGCCTTTCTTTTGTGCTAAATCTTAACTTGCTCCATACACTTTCTTCGTTATTTTTTATTTTATTATTATTATTTTTTTGTCTTTTTAACCTTTGGGTCTCCTTTGTCTAGTGTTATGATTCACTCATCCTCAGTGATAATTTCCTTTCAATAGCAGTCAGCTCTTTAAATCTAGTGTGTATCCATGCTTATGGGTGTGCTTGCTTGCATATTATCAAAGCATTAACCCTAATCCCTGAATTTTTGGCCTGGTATTTTCTTTTCACAGGGAAGTACAGGGATCCTACATAATCAATTGAAGAGCAAATTGACTGCTCTTGGATGTCCTGCAGACACAATTTCGAACTCTTAATCATTGATTGAATTAACTGTATGTATGAGTTTCACATCTATTTCACCACTTAAACTTTAAGGTAAATAACAAGTTAGTATAGATGATAATGGCATTTTGAACAGTTATGGAAATGTATGTAAAATGCCTACAATTATAAACGTGATCACAGACCTAACTATGGTCATTATTTAAGTTAGTTTTTATAAAAATATATATGATCTACATGCAAAATAAATATATTTTAATGAAATTTCACCGAAGTATAGTATTTTGGAGGATTTGAGGTTGAGTTCTAATTGTGTACATGAAGAAACTGAGGCCCAGAGAGAGTAAATCTCTTAGTGAAGTCCAGTTTCTCTAATAAGTTCTACGTTCATTTCGCTTCTCATTTTGGAACTTCATATGCCCTCTACTCATCACTGACACCGTCTTAAAAAATGTGTACAAACCCCAAGTGATGCTAAGTTGTACACGCCTGCTTTATTTATCCACAGTCAGTGTTCTTTGTTTCTGTTTCAGAAGTAGGCAAGAATTGGAATTTCGTGCAGTGATTGGATTCATGCTCTTTCTTATGTGGGGGTGTCAGTGGTCTCCGTAAGCTGCATTATGTACTGTCTGTTGATTCCCCCACACTCCCCCACACCCGCATACTGAGACAATGATGTAAGAGTTGGAAACAGGAAGATAATGGATCAGATTCTCCTTTCCTGCATGGGGAGATTGGACTTTATTATTATGAGAACTCATAAAACACTGTTGGGTAGAGGAAATCACTCCCTATAGGTTTGCTTGGAAAAGCCTCTTTGTGTTTGGATATTTTGTTTAAGCATATTTTCTCTCTTCTTTTCTTCCTTCCACAAAGGCTTATTGAACACTATGCAACAAGCATTGTGCTAGGCATTGGGGAATAAAAAGGAATAAAATCACATTACCTATCTTCAAGGAGCTCTCGGTCTGCAGTGGGGGTAGGGAGGTGAAAAGCAAATAGACAATAATAGCATGAATTAAGTGTTATAATGATGAGAAGCACATCCACACTGGAGACCTTTAGAGGCAAACCTAATCTGGACAAAGTCAAGAAAATTTTCCTTGGAGTCTCACCACCGGAGCTGAGTGTCCCAGGATCTATCCAGTAAAGAAAGGCAAAGACATTCTGGACAGAGAATCAGATCATCAGAAACCATATGGGCCATGGAAATGATTTTGGATATTCTAGCCTGTGTGTCATGGCTACTTCCTAGTTAAACTCAGCACCTACAAAGGAGCAATGGCACTCCTAAACCTGTTGGTATTATCCATCAGTTCATCTCACTAAACTAGGTGACTCTGCAGTATAATTCAAAAATCCCAATAGTTTAAAAATAAAAGTTTATTTGTCAATCACACCAAATCTCAGGCTGGACAAATGAAACTCTTCCCCATCTTGCAACTAGACCACATATACATTCATCCTTCAAACACTGCAGCAGCTGCAGAAGAATGCTGGAGGACTCCTGGGAAACTTTAAAGAGCAGCCTTGGAAGAGGTTTTATTGCCCCTTGCCATTGGCCAGAACTCAATCACATGTCCCAGCCCAATTACAGGGAGGCTGGGGGAATAGTCTCCTATTGTGGAATCATATGGTGAATTCAGATTAATATCTCTGCTATAAACAGAGCAGCAGAATGTACTCTAAGGTTGTATCCTGAAATCCTGTTTTGTTTTGTTTTGTTTTTAAAGATTTTAATTTATTTATTTGACAGAGAGAGAGAGAGAGATCACAGGTAGGCAGAGAGGCAGGCAGAGAGAGAAGGGGAAGCAAGCTCCCTGCTGAGCAGAGGGCCTGATGTGGGGCTCAATCCCAGGACCCTGAGATCATGACCTGAGCCATTTTTCTTTAAAAAATAGCCTATAACTATGCCTTTTCCAAAGGTCATTCAAATTAAATACATCTTGATTAGTACTCTACCTTAAGTAGATGGAATGTAATTGCAAATGAAGAAAAATAACTAAAAACAACTAAGAACTGATATTTTCCACAATTAGTAAACAACGGTCAGCACATTTTTGGAGGAAAATACTTTCTTTCGTTCAATGAATACACATAAGTCCCAACTTAGGTTTTCTAGAAAATCTCTTGGAATTTTATTTTATTTGATGACATTGAAGTGATTGACTAGGCCAAATATTTTGTGTTTGAGCAGCCCAAATGGTGGAGTTACCAAATATCAGCTTGGGAAGTTGAGGAAAGCAAAGATTCTGCTTCTGGATAACTCTGCATGTTTGCTTAATGAATCAGACGTTTTTGAGGTACAATTATGTGCCAATTCTGACTTTGGCAATATCTGAGAAAGACAACTAAGGCAAGCATTGTCCCTGTCTGCAAGGTGCATATAATCTCCACTAAGTACTGACTAGTAATATTGCACAATAGAATGAAATAATCACATTGTGGAACATTACAGAGGAAGGAATAATAAATTAGCACTGTGGTAATTTGAGGAAGGCTTAGAAGAAACTATGGCAGTAAGGAAGTTGAATTTTGAAGAGTGAGTAAGCTCTCAATAGAAAGAAATGAAAAAGAATTCTAAGATGGAGTTCTTTGTGAACTTTAAATGTATGTTGTAAAGGGTTCAATAGCTTTGTATGGCTGAAACAAGTGCTTGAAGATGCAGACTCATCGAGGAAGAGGTTTTTTTTGTTGTTGTTGTTTTTAATATTTGTTTCTTTTCAGTGTAACAATATTCATTGTTTTTGCACCACACCCAGTGCTCCATGCAATCCATGCCCTCTCTAATACCCACCTTTTTTTTTTTTTTAAGTAGACTCCATACTTAGTGTGGAGCCAAATGTGGAGCTTCAACTCACAACCCCAAAATCAAGACTTGGGCTGAGATCAAGAGTTAGATGTTCAACCTACTGAGCCACCCATGCACACCAGGAAGAGGATATTTGAAATCTTTACAGATGATGAGGCCAACTCAGGAGCCCTGGTGACTACACTAGGGCAATCACTCATGTGCGTGTGCAACGAGAGATTGAGGCTGTCCAGGGAATATAAGGTTGGATTGCATATAGCCAGTTACCTTTCCTTGGCTGAGACCATGGCTGAGAAAAGACTTCTTAAAGTTAGCTAGCAAATATGTGTAGAGTGGGATGAGAAATGATTGTTTTTATTAACTGTCATCAGATTTTCTTACAGGAACAGCCTACTTTAGATCATTACCTTTAGATCCAGCTAGCCTACTTGGCAAGGCTATACTCGTGTCTGTTTCCTTATGTGTAAAATGGAGTTGATAACTGTCTCTACCTTACAGACCACTGGGACATCTACTGGAAATAGTGGAGTGCAAGATACAGGATAAATGTGACGTAGGTATTATTATAATTGTTGCTATTGTTGTTGGTGTTTCTACAGGTTGGAAGAAGAGGAATGAGAAAAAAAAATAATACCACCAACCAAAGGTATAGATTCTGGGTAAAACATAAACAAGAATTTATGGGTAGAAGTAATGCAAATTTCTAAAAATGTTTGAGAAATTTTGAATAATAACAGTAACAAATTAAATAAATAATAATAAATTAGATAAATTTTAATTTATTGGTTTCTTATCCTTACTTTCTAAGTAGAATCTAAAAGCCAAGCCAAGGGTGACTAGGGGCAAATATAGCTCAAGAAATTTGCATAACTCTTTGGAAAGGCCAAGAAGTCAAGGGCTTTACTCAGTGTGTAACATGAGGGCAGGGCAGGCCACCAAGGGATTCAGCCACGGTTCCAGGGGCAGTGTGCCCTTAACTGGCTTCTGCTTTCCCACACTCAGAAAACCAAAACTTATGTATGTCAATTGAGTTGTTAAATTCTTCAACTAGAAAGTTCAAGACTAATGTAAAAAATTGTCTGATTAATAAAACTTAAGAAGTTTTGCTTTCCTGTGGCTCCTATGTTGACACTTTCTGTTGTTATGTGACTCAATGAAACAACCAAGTATTCAGGTTTCTGTTTCAGTTTAAGTTTTATGGTTTGGTGTTGGCTTGAAACATTGGTGATTGCTAAGTTGGAAATACGTTATAAATCCACAAGAATTAGGAAAAAGTGTTTTGGGATTTTGAGACCTAGGTTATGTCAAGTTTTTAAAAAATTATTATTAGTGGTTGTGGGGGCTTAGTGGGAAGTACTCTGGACTGGAAGTAAGGAGATCTTGGACAAATTACAAGATCCAGTTGAATTATAAATTTTTTTATAAGCTACTTGCCTATTTCACAGGCTCACTGGAATATCTCCACATACCTAGTATAACACCAGGATCATAGGCTCATTAAAAAAGTAAAAGCTTATATACACTCTTTGAACAAATATTTATTGACTGCTTATCATAGTCCAAGTACTGTGATTAAGTATGGGGGCAAAGCAATGAAGAAGGTTCTCTCTACCCTTGAGAAGCTCAGTTATAGTTGGAAGTTAGGAAACACGCACACACACATAAAATAGTTATAGGATGTAATAACTGTATGAAGAAAACCAACAAGGGGCTGAACAGAAGGTGACATATTTTAGATAAGATTCCTGATTTTACCACTTACTATCAAAACGTCACTATTTTCGAACTACATAGAGTTAAGAGACTATTGATCTAAGTGCAAAATAGATTATAACTATCTATACTGTGTGTATATATATATGTATATATTAATTTAAAAATATATATAGTTAGCTTTCATTTCATTTATGACATGTTACCTGTTTGGTCTTGGATAATGTCTGTTGGGTCAAAAAATCTTATAACTTGGGCACCTGAGTGGCTCAGATGCTTAAGCTGCTGCCTTTTGCTTTGGTCATGAACTCAGGGTCCTGGGATCAAGCCCCACATCAGGCTTCCTGCTAAGTGGGGAGCCTGCTTCTGCCTCTCCCTCTGCTGCTCCCCCTGCTTGTGGTCTCTCTCTGTCTTGCTAGCTTTCTCTCTCAAATAAATAAATAAATAAATATTTTTAAAAAAATCTCATCACTTAGTTGCGATGACTTAGTTTTATTGCTGGTTATGAATACGTAACTTACACCATTCCACCTCCTACACTGTCCAAATTTGATTAATTATTTTAGCTTGGAATGGTAAATTATTGAAAAGCTGGGGCAACAGGGATTCCTTTGCAGATTGCTGTGATTCATAACAAAATTTTGTTATGAATCATGTGTCAAAGGAAATGTCTGCTTTGTAAGTTACAGCTTTTCAAAGACTGAAACTTGGCAAATATCTGAAACTGCATTTTTGTTTTTTAGTGGAAGAATAAACTGTTGGTGACTTGGGTCATCTAAATAATCTTTTTATTACTCAAACTGTTCTCCTTACTGCTTTATGACAGGATTGTTTGATTTTTTAAAACTATTTTTAGCCAGGTGATAATTTATATGGGTCCATTAAGTGGAACACACAGCTCAGTCCTTAATAGGTTTTTTTGAAGAAAGAGGGGAAAAAAGCATGCTTAAGAGACTTGTGGAGTTACTTACCACAATATGACATGGGAACCTGTTGTAGAAGGATGTTATAAAGAGAAAAGAGAGTATAGAATTCCAATTCTGATATTAACCAGTTGGGCCTGCTATTTCTAAAACCTCAACACATCTTTTGAGTTGAGTTTAGCTGACCTTAGTCTTATGCAATGTGAGAGTTAGAAGAGATCTACGAAGAATGGTCCCTGAACCTAACAAGTAGTCAGAATCTCCTTTTATATATTATTAAAATTTCCATCCTTGGGTTCTATCCAAGTCATCCTATATCAAATCCTGAAGGGTGTGGCCAAAGAATGTATACTTTTATCAGGTTCTCAAGATGATGAGTAATGAAGTTCAGAAATATCTTTAAAACGCAGTTGAGGGCACTAAGGTCCAATGTTTTAATGAGAATTTAAGATACAAAATGTAAAAGGGAGAGTCATTAATTCATTTACTCATTTTCTTTTTCAATGAAGAATTATTTTATGATTTGAATAGTATAAGGTAGAAGCAGGGGATGTAAAAGAGGAAAAAGTAGGGTTCCTGACCTCAAATATGTATTATTCTTATTAGCACCAAAGGGCTATGATAATATAAATAAGTAAACACACCTGTTTGCCTAAAGCATCAATGAATGCATACATTTTGTGTTCTTTTTGAAAAAAAAAAAAAAATGCAACGCAAGCACCAATATTCCCAATCCACTCTTCCTCCTTTTCTACTTTGACTTAAGCAGAAGCATAACACACATGATCAACAGATTTCTTCCATGGGAACAAAAAGTTAAATATAAAAAAATAAAAGTTGGCATTTATTTAGACCTTAAAATACTCTAGGCACTGAACTATATACTGTACATGTACTAACATAAAATCCTCACACCAACCTTATGAAAGTAGAGCGATCATTATCTTATTTTATAACTAATAAAACCGAGGCACAGGATGGTTAAGTAATGTGTCCCCAGGTCACACAGCTTATAGGTAATCCCACTAGAAGTTGAGGTCCAGAGTTGGTGTGCTTATTAACCATCTGATTGGGTATCGCTGGAATAAAGGAAAAACGAAAATAATTTTTGGCATGAAAAACCCAGTGAGACATTGTTGCTAGTGACAAATAAGACAATGGAATTCTGATAGTCAGCATGACAGAATTAACTGGGGTACATATGCATTATAAGCTCTTTGTTTCTATTTCCACAAAATACACACTGCTACCCTCCACCAACAAAGATACTAAATATGGGCAAACAGTACTCTCCATAGACCCTGGAGAAAAATAAATCACCCTGAGATCTGACAACAATAAATTTTTCACTACACACTCATCAGGCAGAATGGAAGAGTGCCATAGCATGTGATTTACTTAATTAAATCTTTGAAGGAGGAGAGTGAGTTACTTCATAGAGCTGTATACTTTACACATTGACAGAAACAATGTCAGCAGCACAAAAGGTATCACCCTAAGGATGACGAATGTAAATGTTGAAGAGTTCTGTCTGCTTCTGTTAACTATGACAGAACCTGCTTCATGTCAGAAAAATCAGGAGACCTCTTTTTGGCAACTAGTCCTGAGTCATGTTGCTCCCATTAAAACTCATCCTCGGTGTGCAGGAATCATTTCTCATGGAATTCTCTTGAGGCTACTCGTTCAATCAAAAACACAAGACAATAGTTCTGACATAAATGCATGAATGTGGTCAGAGGAATATAAACAAATCACTTCCTTATTTCTTGGAGTGCTATGGTCATCTCAGATTCACTTCATATTGAAGTGATATTTTGGAACACGCTATCAACCTTCTCCAGTCCTATAATGTCTTTTGCATCTTGCCTGAGGTTCAATAGGATTTGGGAATTATATCAGCCAGGATAGTCTAAGTCATGCTGTAATAACAAACAATCCTCAAATCTCAAAGGATAAGCCCAACAAAAGTTTATATCTTGTCACCCGTGTAGCACAGAGGTACACGGTGGAAGGCAGGCTCCCATTTAGTACAATCACTTAGGGGTTCAGCTGAAAGAAGATCTATCTTGACACGTGCTTTTACAATAACCAAGGGGGAGAGAAAGGGAATGTGGTAATTACAGAGTATCTCACAAAACTTCTGTCTGGAAGAAATAAATGTCACTTCAGATTACTTTTCACTGGCCAAAATGAGTCACATGACTGTGACTAATTTCAAAGGGAATGGGGAAATTCAACACTATCACATGATGAAAATATGTGAAATCAGATCTACACCAATAGTTCCAGTTGAAAAGGGCAAATCTTGACCTTGACCAGTCTTGACATGCTGGTGAGTGCTAAGAATTTAGAAGCACCCACGACCTGGTTTCTTGGATTCTTAGTGGTTTGATTTAATAGGTATCCTATCTATCTTGTCTTAGAAGAATTCCTGCACCTCAGCACAGGGTCAGTCTTGACCACAGAGGATATTTTCTTTTTTGCAGAATAAGGAGATAGAATTAGGAGCGAAGAGCGTAGAGCATAAACTTCCTGAAAAGAATCTGTGCTGTTTTTAAAAACCCAATCTTGATAGCTTTTGCCTAAAAAGCAAAACAGATGACAGGTGACTGTGTTACGTTTCCTGATCGAGTCTTTTCAAGACTCTCCAAAAATGTCCAAAAGGCTTGGTAAGGCAATGCTGTGGGATACGACCGCTCATCAGGGCTACTTTGGCCCAAGTAGTTAGGGAATTTGGTTAATTTTTAAATTAATTGCATACTGATGCACTTATTAAGAGTTGTGGATTGGAGTGGTGGCCACGGTCTTAGTCCACGAAGGCTGTCTTTGCAGAGCTGGACATACTAATGGGAAGAATTTATCACGACTGGGCACAAATAGTATCTGCTCCAATTCCAAAGGCTGTCCCATTGCTGATATCACCATTTCTAATTTTCAAGAAGTAAGCTAATTTCATATTGGTCTCATGTTGAACAAACACAAGAGGAGTTTAACTCAATAATAATTCTTTTCTCTTCTAATTTCACATCTCATAAGGGTATGTTTTAGAGTGATAGATTCCATTTATCTCACCAGAATATATAGTACAATATTCTTGGAAAGAGCATCAAAAGAAAACAGAATGAGTGTTTGTTCTTATTTACCTTTATATTTTAATTACCTTCCCCATAAGCCCAAGGAAGAGATTGTGTTAACACATTCCAACCAAATTTACCAATTTTAGGTTCTCCAAAATACTTTCTCAGAGTGGACATAGTGGGCCTTGAAATCACTGTTTTGCCAGGGACCCATGTAGTACATCTTTATCCAATCCATCAGCAAGTCCTATTGGTTTTATCTTTGAATCTTAAATTGGACACTTTCTCATCATTTCCACCATGAAGACTCTAGTCCAAGCCATCATTGTTATTAAAATAGCTTCTTGGGCACCTGGGTAGCTCAGTGGGTTAAGCCTCTGTCTTTGGCTCAGGTCATGATCTCAGGCTCCTGGGATCGAGTCCCACATCGGACTCTCTGCTCAGCAGGGAGCCTGCTTCCTCCTCTCTCTCTGCCTACTTGTGATCTCTCTCTGTCAAATAAATAAATAAAATCTTTAAAAAAAAATAGCTTCTTAAGGGACCTCAGTGATTCTATTCTGACTCTGTTATAGTCTATTATCCACCCAGCAGCCATAGGGATCTTTTTCACAGTGTGACTCCCTGTTCATAACTGTTCAATCAATTCGTAAGACAGACAAAGAGAGATCCGATCCTACAATGACATGAATTTTTCTACCGTTGATGCCTGGGTTTCTGACCTTACTCCTGCCACTCTTCTCTTTGTCTTGTTGCTACAGACAACTTACTGTTCCTTAAACACAAAAAACATACTCGAAGTCTTTGTACATGTTTTATTCACGGCCTAAAATCTTTCCCCAAAATAGTCCCATTGTTTCTTTACTTGATTTAAGTGTCTGGCTAAATGTTACCTTCTTGACCACTCTGTTAGTTTTTTATTGCTGTGTAAAAAGTATCCCAAAATGTAGTGGCTTAAAATGATGATTATGTATTATATCACATGGTTTATGTATCTGGGATTAGCTTAACTTGGTGGATCTGACTCAGAGGTTTCAGCCATATCAGCCAGGGCTACAGTCATCTGAGTGCTTGACTGGGATTCATGTTTCTACTCTCAAGGTGGCTCACAAATCCGACAAGTTAATGCTGGTTCAGTCTGTCTCCTTGTAAACATCTTCTAGAGATGGTTGAGTGCCTTTGCAATATGGCAACTAACTTTCCCCAGATTGAGGAGTCCAAGACTGAGAGAACAAAGAAGTGTCGAGTCCCAAGATTTATAACTTAAATTTTGAAAGTCAATACACCTTTTCTTTCAGTTTACCTAATTTGTTAGAATTCAAAATCCAGCCTTCAATCAAGGGGAGAGAAATTAGTCTCCCCTTTTTGAAAAAAAGAATATCAAAGAGTTAATGGATATATTTTTGAATCACCAAGACAAAAACTGAGTTCCCCATACAACCTCTCCTATAACTCTTTATCTTCTTATGCTGCTTCACTTATTTTTATGCCACTTATGACACATGATGTATCTTTAAAGATGCAATATAATGAAGTTAAGAATATGGACTATGAGACCAGACTATCTTAATCCCAATTCCAATTATACAATTTACAGGGAATAAAACCTTGGACAAATTACATAACTTCTCTGTGCCTCAATTCTTACATCTGTAAAATGATACACTCACAGCATCTAACTTAAGGAGCAGTAGTGAGGAATAGGAGGATGGATGGATGGATGGATGGATGGATGATAGAGATAGCACTTAGAATCATGTTCAGCACAAAGAGCTACATATTACACAGTATTGCCTCTTATTCTTACTACTCCTATTACTATTTTTAGTAAACAAACAAGGATTTGTTTATTCCTTTCATACTGGCTATGATTTGCATCAGAGCAAGAAATGTGTCTGTTTGTTCACTACTGCATTCTCAGAGCCTAGAACAGGTTTTCAGAAATTATGTATTGAATGAATCTATGTTCTAGAGGGTAAACCACTTTAGTTCTATATTTTAGGTTTGGTGCCTATAAATGTACTCAAATATATTCATTAATTTACCTACTCATTCCTGCATTCAAATAGTTTTTATTGAGTGCTTTCTAAAAGTCTGGCATACCTAGTAGTAACTTGTGGGGGCCATCATATTTCCACTCAGATGGGAACAAGTGTTATAACCGGAGATGTTAGAGTTAGGGTAGAAGAAACACAGAACTGAGGGAGAAACAAACAATCTGGAATGCAGATAACCAGTGATCATGCCCAGAGCTGTGTGGGTTAAAATGAGATTTATGTAAGTTAAACTGCTAAATATTTTTTATGTTGCAGATTCTTACCCAATTTTGAACAGTTATAAGAGAAGTGCATAGGTGAGGAATGAGAACCTGGGTATAAGATATAATTAGTTAGCTGTGCTAGGGTCTCCATGTAGCTCCTTGCAGCCAACAGGGCCTTATAAGTTTAATTTCAGTAACAAGAATTTAACTTAGAATTTCTTAACAAATTCATGATCCACAGAAAGTAGAGATCTATTTCACATTTTCTTTCACAACTCAAAAACTGGAAGTTTAAACAAATTTGAAACGTAAAATCTGTGTTTTAATGACATGGTCCGTGAGGACTCCACAGAATCAGAAATCCCCATTTTTGCCTATACTACTGCAAGCCAAGCAGAACGTGACTCACACAGCTGTCTTCCTTGGCCACCAACTGCAGACAGACCTGTAGCCCAAAGCCCGTTTTGGAAGAGGTCTGAAAAGCATGTCATGCCTCCGTGATATCACTACACTCACTTTTGCACCTGCCATTTGCTTTCTGGAGTTGTTAAATGGGAACTTCACGTCCCCTTCAACCAAACACAGTCGATAAAAGGAAGGCTGTCCTATACCAGAGGGCATGGGTGTTAACAAGCCTGAGTCTACTCAACCACAGGCATGGCCAGTGACTCAAGCAAGACTGTCTTCAGACAGAGGAGGAAAAAAAAAAAAAAAGCACCCTCCTTTTTAACTGATGGCTTCTGGTAAGAAACCTGGTGGTGAGGGAACAGGCCCAAACAAAATCTGGAGTGCAGTGACCTTTCTGATTTACATGAGGCTACTGCTTCTTCTCCTGAAGAATTATGTTGTTTTGTTTTTTGCTGCTCTTGTGAACCCATGCAACACGGTGTCATCTATATTTGCTTTGTCTAGCCTCATGGATTAGAATGATAGCTGCAAAATTACACTGAGCTTCTAAGCAAGGAATACATAAATTAAGTCTGTTTCTGCCTATTGTAAAGAAAAAAAGGGTACTGATCTTCTAAATGAGGTATTTATGCAAAAGAGCTAACAAAAGTATCTTTTGAATGAGGTACTTATGGAAGACAGATAACTGAAAATTCGGATTGCTTTATGGAGATATTACAAAAAGATCAAGTGGTGAATACCTGACTGATTACAGAAATGTTTTAATTTTGATATATTGTAAGCACATTAGAAAAGAAAGAGGAAGATATCATTTTCCTTTCACTATTTCATTTAATAAGCATATATAATGGCACATAGTAGTAGGGGCTGGCATGTGCTGGGCACTGAGGGTACATGATAGACAAAACATAAATGGTGTAGAACTCAGGGTGTTTATGTCAAACTTGAGGGTAGGGAAAGCAAATGCTAAACAAACAATCACATGGAGGAATGTCTGTTCGAGTGCTTTGAGAGACAAGTATAGTGATGCATTCATTCAAACAGTATTTTTGAGTGCCCATTGTGTATGCCTTTTCCCTCTCAGGTATATAGTAGTAAACAACATGGGCAAAAATCTCTGTTTTTATTGAATAGAACAGGAAAAAAATCTCTTCTTTTAGAGAAGCAATAAGTGAAATAAATGGGTACATTTTAAGGAAGGATGTAACAAGCAGAGGTCACAAGATGAGTAACGGGAGAGAGAGAGGTCAGAGGGATCCTGAGTTGGGGGAAGAGTATGGGTGAAGTAGGGCCTTCTAGCTGACTTCAAAGGCATTGACTTTTTCTTTGTAAGTTGGGAAGCTTTGGTGCACCCTAAGGAGTAGTATGGTCTGACATGTCTTAAAACGTTGATTCTGGCTCTAAGGAGCAAAGGTGGAAACAGAGAGACCAATGAGAAGTCTCTTTGCTAGTATAGGAACAAATAAGTTTGTATCAGCAGCCAGTAGCAGCATTACAGGTATTGGAAAGTGGCTACATTCTGGATATAATTTCAAGGTAGAGCAACAGAGTTAGCTGCTAGACTGGATAAAGAATAGAAAAGAGAGGAGTCAGGGGAAACTCTAGGAAACTTTGAAATAATGAGGGTTTTCAGAAAGTCTTCCTTGACAGCGTGACAATTGAGTTGAGATTTGAAGGACTAAGGGGAATTACTCAGAAAAAGAGTAAGGATGGACAGAACACGTAGACTGATGAATGATTACGGACCTAGCGAGATAAAAGGAAGAGACTTCTTTTTTTATTGAGCTAATAATTAACAAAATATCCTGAAATTAGAGTAGACCAGTTATACTTGTACAGCTTTTAGGGAAAATGATACATTTGATGCTGTGTACTGTAAAAGCAGGGCATTTGACATTGTATTCATCAGAAATTCTTCAGTTAGGCTCTACCTTCATTAAGTTTATTGTACATTCATTTAATACACCTTATTTCAGAATTACTATTATAGAAGGTCTTTCCTGATACTATTCATCTGTATTTGAGCAAGAAGAGGAAAGCATAGTTGTTTATTTCCAAAATCATATGCAGTGTTTCTTAACAACAACAGTAGGGAATGGAGAATGGCCCACACAGTGCAGTAATATAACTGCCTGACTGGCCTGGAGCCTGCAACTGTAAATAAATTAGCCTCTTCGTAAGGATTCAAGCCACACATTTACCCTAGATATGAACTCTATTAAATCCTGTCACATATTAAATAACAAATCAAAGCAAATATGTATGGGATCAACAAATATGTATAATAATTTCAAACATTTTCATTTTCTGTTAAATATGTACACCATTTAATAGTTTCATGTTAAAAAAATAGTGTCCTGTTTATCTTACTTATTAAATAGTCTCCCATTTCTTTCCTGCCTCTTAAACACAATATTTCTATAAAAGAAGTCACAATAAAAGGCAGTCTATCTTTGTTGTGTTTAATGTATTTTAAAGCATGGCATTTGCACTTTTATTTTCTTTCAGTTTTTATGATGTGTGTTTCCATTTTTTAGAGTAGCTTCTAGAAGTACTTAGATGAGTTCTTAACCAGATTCAAAAATTAGGTTGTTCAAACGGCCCAAAGCAATGAAAATAAAAGCCATCAAAGTCTTTGTATTCTGCTATTTTTAAAACTAGGACCTTCAAGTTTGGTTTGATTTTTCTAAAGGAGGAAATCAGAAATCTCAGGGCAGGATGTATAGCGTTATGACCACGAAGCTGTCCCAGCATGGAGCTGATAGAATAAAGGAAACCCCGTCAGGAGCACATCTGGCCGTGCCTGTCACTCTAAAGCAGTGTGTCACGTCTTCTAGTTCGAAGCTGTGGTAAACTACCTACATCACATTCTCTGTGCCTTTGGAAATGGAGATATGCTTTTGAGAGGAAAAATAGATTCCATTTTTTACCTTCTGTTTTCCAGTCATACTGAGGTGACTCATATGATGATCCAGCACATAGTGAATTCAGGAAGATCAGTCATTTAATTGGTCATGCTGGCTATTAAAAAACAGTGGTTGTCAGCATTACATAGAAAAATAACCTATATGTTTATATATATTTTATATATATATATATATATGATTTTATTGGATTTTTCTGAGGTCTGTGAGTATTCTTAATGAAGACAGTTTCTTTTTTTTATTAAATACTTTATTGATTTATTCGAGAGAGCGAGGGCATGAGAGAAGGTGTGATAAACAGAGAATGAGAGGGAGAGAGAGAGTGAGAGAGAGAGCACACACAAGTTGGGGGGCAGGAGGGCAAGCAGAGGGAGAGGCAATAGCAGCCTCTCCACTGAGCAAGGAGCCTCATGCAGGACTTGACCTCAGGACCCCGGGATCATGACCTGAGCCAAAGGCAGAGGCTTAACCGACTGAGCCACCCAGGTGCCCTGAAGACAGTTTTCTATAGGTTAAAGCAGAATACCATCTGGGTGACTCTTGCAATTCTTAAGTGACTGGGAATTTTCTTAGGGCATTGTTCTGTAGAGAGCCACTTCCCCAGAAAAGAGAGGAGAAGTCAGCCAAAGCAGCTGACTCCTGTACATGCTATAAAGGCTGATTTAAAACAACTGCCTAAATCACAGCCCTGGCTTAATGCTACCAGGACATCTCTAACTGAGAGATGCCAAACCCGTTTTATCTTAACATTTTATTATGATCTAAATATAAAAAATGATTTGCAAATTGTAAAACCTACAAATTATATAAAGAGGTCCTTTATAAAACCTACAAAAATATAAACAGGTTTCTAGCTATGTCCAATTCCTTGTAATTATTTTTATCTGAGTTCCAATGGTGTCAGTCTCAGAGTGCAACTCATTCCCTGTAACGTCAGCTAAGTGTGGTTATAGCAAGAGCAAACTCTCTTATAAAAGCAGGTCATAGTAATAATCAGCTGATGTTCACACACTAGCCCCTAGTTTTATAATTGCTTTTTAATGTTCATGCAAGCGATCTCTGGAGAAGAAATGGAATATCTGATCATTCCCATTTGACAGATGAGGAAAATGGAGGTCTTAGAGCTCTTGAATCTACTCACTGAAACTACTTTGAATTCTTCTTTGTACACATAAGGTGACTTATTGTGACATTGATTATTACTATTATTACTAACCTTTTGCAATTGGGGCTTTTCACAGAAACATAATCATTCTGCACACTTTTGCCCAAGTGAAAGTATTTCCCTTTTGAAGTTTTCTGTGCAAAGTCTATTTATTGCAGGCTTTCTTTCATCTACTTGAAGCATGCTTGTCGAGCCCTCTAAGCAGGGATTGCTAACGGTTTTTTATAAAGGACTATCTGTCAGCTTTTGCATTCTTTACACATCGTTGAGTTTTAAAGTATGGGACTGCGGCAGCTTACTACATAACATGGTCTCAATAAACCTATCAATTGGAACTTGGCTCGGCAGCATTTCAAAAGCCTTATACTGGCCCCAGGTACATTTGAGGAAAATGTCCCCTCTCAGCAGGCATGTATAAAAATCTAAATGCAGTGTTGGCCCTGGTTAGAGGAAAGGCCCCAGAAACATCAAGGATTGCTGAATGTGTGAATCTAAATCTGCCTTTACACCTGTTTTAACAACTCCTATTCAACTCTGTGAGGAGTCCAAAATATTGCATCGAGGGTCAGTTGAGTTTTATGTTCTTCAATAATGTTGGCGACCTTCATTCAGGAGTGAGATCTGCAAAGGGCAGCCCTTTAGATAGGGGAAACTCACTTATTGTAACAGCACATTGAGACTGAAGAGTTAGAGCTTTATTGGCAAACAGAGGTAATTTAGGTTTGGGCTCTTATTCCAAAGAAAAGTGCCACTTTGTCAGCTGAACCTCAAAGTTCGCCTTTGTATTCAAATCTCATGTTGCCAGCTTCTTCCTGGTTCCATTGCTAGATGGGTAAGATAATGACCTGTTCCTTGAAAGATACTCTGACCCTTGGAACATACTGGTTGTCTCTCTGGCCACGGGAAACTAATATCTCTGGTTTTCTCCAGCAAGAGACTCCTTCTTCTTGCTTTGTGTACAAGGTCAGGGTGCTTCATATGGAGGCACCGTAGGTGGATGAGTGTCACCTGTGAAAAGAGGACCACAAAGCCCTCTGTTTCCAGGTATGTTTTCCATTTGCTGATATCTCCTCCTAGAGTTCCCACTTTAGAGGAGGTCATTGTACTCCAATGTATTAATTTGTATGCAACTTTTAGCACTCACTATTAAAACATTATAAATCAATTTATCCAATTATCTGATTGCTAGGGTTACAAAGAGATATCAACGCAAGTAAGTTTTGATGAGGAAATGGAAGGGCATAGAATTAGGACATTCTGTGCAAGGAAGCCACATTCAAATAAAGGTCTTTGAACAGGTAGAACATTTCTTCCATTCCTTTCATTTGCCCCTAAATTATGCAACTCTCATCTTTCAATGCATATTTAATAGCATTCAAGGCACTGTGGTGTTGGAAGATAAAAGCATTTTATTTATTTTATCTGCCTTTAGAGAGATGAGATATATAGGGATATATAAGGATACACACACACACACATTCATGCATGTGTGTATGTGTGTGTAATACAAGAGAAAATACTGTCAATGAAATCACAGTGATTGAAGTATTGTGCATGAGCAGAGGAATTAAAGACTAATCCTTTCTGAGGTCCGGGTTCAGAAGGGAGCTGGCATTTGTGCTCTGCTTTGATGAGTACATAAAATCATGAAAGCCAGTAAAAAGGGAGGAAGGATTCCCAGGAAAGGAAATGAGGGCAGAAGCATGAATGTAAGAAAGGGGATGGTGGGGGAAATGTCAAGTAATTCCAGTTTCCTGGAAAAGTCAAGTTCTTACAAAGATGTGGGAATAAAAACAGGTTGGAAGGGTTAGAGGGTTAGAAAGGCATTAAAAGGTTTTTGGAATTAAACACATAGATATGGGGAATTAATGAAAGGATTATAGACAGAGGAGGGATGTGGTCATTTCTGTGTGCTACAAAGAGCTGGCAAAGAGAATGATTTGGGAAATAGCACAGAGGCTCTTACAATGGTTCAGTCAAGGAAGGAGGTGAAAAGAAAATAGAACTATGAGTGCATGGCCAGGACAAAGGAAAGGGAAAAAACACTAGGATATAACAGCAAGAGGAATTTATAACTTATGAATTGTAGCACTGGAACAATGGGATCCCCTGAAAGAAAAATATGCAAAAGGAAGTATGAATACGTAAATATCTAAATATGAAGAAGATGTAAACTTGTACCGCTGATGGGAAATGTAATAAAAATGTTTTTTCTTATTAACCCTTATTGTTAGAATAACAATGCTATTAATAATAGTATTTAAAAGCTGGTGTTTATCCGTCAGCCTCACAAGAAGTCTGACAAATGGATAATATTGAGACTTCATAGATGACACAGCAGGTGCAGATAGGTTCACTGTGTTAGATAATAGAGAAATGTATGTAACCTTGAAGTTACAAAAAGGTGTCAAGTTCAGATGTTTTCTTTCCAAGTTTAGTTTTTTGCACAATCTGTAGGAGTCACCCGATATGCACATTATTGCATTCGACATAGCCAAGCAGATACATGTTCAGTATGAAATGCTTTTGAGTTTTTTGGTGGAGGGGGGCAAGTTCTTATGATGTAAAGACTACGAGGCGATTTTCCTGCTCCACCAGGAGTAAGGAAAATAAAAGTCAACAAATAGACAAAACAAAAGCATAAAAGGTTAAAATATTGGAGGTAAAATTTGTAAGATTAAAGAAAGTCATATATAGGTGGTGGGGTTATGGACACTGGGGACAGTATGTGCTATGGTGAGTCCTGTGAAGTGTGTAAACCTGGTGGTTCACACACCTGTACCCCTGGGGCTAATAATACATTATACGTTAATAAAAAAAAAAAAGAAAGTCATATATAAGCTCCATTGGTCTGTTAATGGACACGCAAGTACTTTTTGGATCTTGGAATGGGGGATAGAGTCTGTAATTCCCTTGAACTCGACACCTAATAATGGTGGAATAATGGGAATAACAATTTCGATAGTTATTATAGTATAAAAAATATTTTCACATTTCACTGTAAATTGTGTTTGTTGATTTTATTATGTTATCCTCTAAACAACCACTTTTAGTATTTAGGACTGGTTTTTTTTTTATGTGTGTTGATTTTTAAATTTTTTAATAGGTAAGGAATTGAGAATTTTCCTCATAGCTATTAAATGAAACAAACTAGAACTTGAACCTTAACCTTCTGATTCAATGTCCTAGATTCTTTCCCTAAGCCCACATGAACTACGAAAAGTATGGTATAAAATGACTGAAGGCAAACAGTTTCTATTATGAGGAAAGAAATTGAGAGTTAATTTTTTAAACTGCCTTTCCATCTCTGCAAGGTTTTAGAGAGGAAGCCGCAAGCTGGGAATGCTTCATTTATCTTCTCTCTCTGACAAGGAATAAGATGTATTTTGGAATTCCCTGGAGTCCGTGAAGTGTACTAGGCACCAACAGAGCTTCCTGTAATTAAAGGCTCCATTAGATTTGTAGGGAAGTGGCAAACTCACTTCCGGAAGCATATAGCCAGTTGCAAGCCTTAATTTAATAAAAGAGAAATCAGAAATCAATCAAAAATGAGATTTGTTAGGATTAAGATGTTAAATAAAGCCATGTTCAGGGCAGAGTTGACAAAATCTTTCTCCCCAAGATGGTCTGGAGTGAGGAGCTTCTACACTCTGGATGAAGGATTTTATTTTAGAAGTGAGTGAAGAAGAGAGATCATTTGTAGGTCTGAGCTGGAAGTCTACAGAACTTTTCAAAAGATTGGGTGAACAGATGCTTTTAAAAGCTCTTACCAACTCAGCCTTCACTACTAGCAATTTCAAACAAAGCGGGAGGTCGGCACATTAATGCTATTTTCCTTCCTTTGTCTGTCGTCCCCTTGGCTAACCACTGACAGGGAACAGCCTGGAGCAGACTGGAGAAGCCCCCATGGTGAAAACACGTCAATGTCAGCTTTTAAACTGGGAGCTTGTTGTCAGCTTGAACCAATTTTTCGTTTCTCCCCGACTTTACCTCTTCCTAACCACATTAAAACAGAAACAACGGTCATGACCTTTATCCGAAGATACACAGTTTTGTTGGGGTTGGTATCGTGAATCTGTGATTTCTTACCCATGCTGAATTCTATACATGTTTTCATGAATAATGAGACAAGATGGTATATGAGGAATCAGGGATCGTTTTGCTGGAGACCTTACATCCTACCCTAAAGATGCTTCTTAGGTCGGGATCCTCAGAAGCAGATCTTGAGATGAGGGTTCGTGTGATAGAGATACATTAGGGAAGGGACTCCTTCCTGGAGTCATCGTAAGGGAGGGGCTGAAGCTGGATAAGGAAAAGAAACAAGCCAGCAAAGGGTAATTGTTCAGGAAATTCTTCCTGAGGGTGGCCTCAGTACCATTCTCCCCAGGCAGAGCTGGCTTTCCCATTAATCCTGAGAGACCCCCATCTTGAAGACAGGGAGGTAGGCTTTTCCCTCCCTCATCTCCTGCTCACTGGTTAAGTAAGGTTGCCCCTTTGGGGGTTGCCGCCTCTGGGAAATGCCAGCCCCAGTAGCCTGAGAGCAGTCGTAGCAGTAGAGTCTTACAGGCAAGTTGGAGCAAATATTTTCCAAAGCTAGGGGAGGCCATACTAGAAACAGTAAAAGAAGTCAAAGGGGAGCTTGGCAGACCACTGACTATGGACACATCAGATAGTTCAAAAGAAATTGACCAGAGTTGCACTGGAGATTTTTTTTTTAATTTTTAAGATTTTATTTATTTATTTGTCAGAGAGAGAGAGCGAGCACAGGCAGACAGAGTGGCAGACAGAGGCAGAAGGAGAAGAGGCTCCCGGCTGAGCAAGGAGCCAGATGCAGGACTAGATCCCGGGACTCTGGGATCATGACCTGAGCCGAAGGCAGCTGCTTAGCCAACTGAGCCACCCAGGCATCCCTACACTGGAGATTTTAATTTCCCCCATCCTACAAAAAATCTTAAGATTGATTATGAAACAAATGATAGTGAATACCCCTGGAGTAGAAACAGGTCTTTGGAAAATCGTGACGGGAGAGGTTTGAAGTACTTAGGAGAGACAGGGAGAAGGTGGCAGGTTTCACTTCCGGGAGTCAGACAAAGCAGCAGCAAGGTTTGAGGCTACAGTGTATGTGGTAAATAGCATCCTTTGGGAGAAATAATTCTACTTCTAGAGTGCCTCTTTGGAAATATCTATTACTATTTTTACCTAAACTCTCCTGACAGGCAAAAAAATCCAACGACAAGGGCAATTTCGGCTCTTTTAGGAGCAAGCAGTAGTGTATTTATTTATTTATTTATTTATTTTCTCCCTGGCATTTTAAGGATGTGTAGGCTTCCTTAATCTGGTGTCCTGCATTTTTCTCTATGTTCTGCTTTGCCAATCCCAAATTAGAGATATTACTAACTGATGTTACCAGTGCAGTATATTACCAACTCTGTGTATAGAGAGTGTGCCTACTAACAGCTTTGTCTCTCCAGTGAACATCTCTGCTTGCTATACTCCTCCACTCTGATCCTCTGTGCTGGTCTGATTCAGAACATGGCTGAGGACAGGGTTTGTAAACACCTGTTAAAGAATGGGCAGAGCAGAGACTTTGCAAATAAGATCTTCTCCAAAATAATCATCATTGGAACTGCAAGTACATAATAACAACATTGCCAAAATTGTTAATTTCCTAAATAAAGAGTAAAAACATGCATTTTGAAATCTGGAAAACAGCCTATTAAAGATGGATGGTATCCAGGCTGAGAGTGTTTTAGCTGCTTCTGTCTGTCTTCAATAAACAGGGGATACTCTGTGTGTGTGCATGTGCGTGCATGCATGTGTGGAATATTTTCCATCAACTCCCTGCCTCAACCCTGAGATCCGTTCTCCACCCTGTCCACCCGGAGTGCATCAGAGGACTGTGCCCTTTGGCGTTGGTTTAATGGGCCCATGAGAGGCAGTGGAAGGAGACAGCCAGAGGAGATAGCCAGAGGGAGAGAGGAGATCTCACTCCAGTGAGATTGGAGTATTCCTTCCCAAACTCCCTCCACCCTGGGCTCTGTAGGGCAGCTAGGGTTTTCTCTTTGGGATTTGGTAGTTGTTGCTTCCCCTTGAATTCTTAGACTAAGGGCTGCTGATGTGTTCTTCCTGTTGTGGGCTGTTTTCCCCACTGTTTCCCAGTGTTCCAACAGTGTCTGTCCTGAGGGGGCCAAAGGTAGGGGAGGGAAGAATTACACATCCTCTGTTGGTTTCCTTCAATCTTGCTCATTCCTCTCCTTGTGGGTAGTTCCTTTACTAAACTCTCCTCCTCCTCCCCGTTTGAATACAGCTTCTGGAACTTGACCAAAAAGGGCAGAATTGCTTTACCCTCCCCAGACAACGTGTCTGGTCATAATCTATGGGTCTCACATAGTTCCCTTCTCCCTCAGTAAGAACTAGACTTCGTTAGCAGCAGAGCAGACCCTGGCAGGAGGGGCCCTTCTTCCCAGCCCGTGTTTTCAAAGCTTCCCTTACAACAAACATTCACAGAAAATGGATTTATTAAGAAAGACCCGAGTCTTTTTTCTTCTGCCCCTTGATATCCAATTCTCAGCATTGGAATAGCACTACCTAGAAAGCTAAACGTCTGCTCTGGTGACTAGACTAGCAATGCCAGGCTCCACATTTTTTGCTGTAGCCTTGAGACGAAAAAAATACAGTTGTCCAAACCTTCGAGTGTTTAGAGATGTGCTTCTACTAACGTGAGAGACAGAAGCTGCGTTAGCACACAGCAAAGGTTGAGTGTGGAAGCATACAGGTACGTGAAAAGAACTAACTTATCAAGTCCTTTTTTTCAAGTATGAACGCAGCAATTTCTCACATAATGAAGTTTCATTTTCTAGTCGTGCAGAGCACCAGCTTTTCTTTTTTCTCTTCCCATTCTAATGTGTAAATTCTGGAGTTCATTATAAATTAGCATGATGGACTCTCAACAGTTGCACAAAATGGCAGAAGAGACCGTTGTGATACTAAACAGTTCCTATTTCTTACACATCTGTATATATGTAAATCTAGACTTAACAGGCTTAAAGCCACTGGCGAGTAGTTAGACATTGGAAACTGGAATTGCAAATAATCACATATTTACAAAAATATGTGGTACAATTAAGTAAAATTTTAAAAATAAATAATGTGGTTTTATTGAAATACTCTTTTTCAAACATTGATGCTTATTATAATTATGTTACTGTTTGATTTTAATATACAATTTAAAGTGTTTTGGAAGAAAAAGATTTTGAAAATGATCTTTTTTCAGTTTTAACATTTACTTTATATTTTGATGAAGAATATATTTGTGTGTAACCTTTAATAAAATCACATTTTAATTTTTCATTCTTCAGATCAAGTATTGACAAACTTTTTCTGTAAAGGACCAGGTATTAAATATTTTAGGCTTTGTACTTCATCTAGCCTTGCTACAACTACTCAACTACTGCAGTTATATCACAAAATCAGGCAGAAGTGCTGTGTGAATGAACAGGCAAGGCTGTGTTCCAGTAAATCTTTATTTACAAAAACAGTCCACCAGCCCACCAGCCTGAGTTTGCCAACCATTGCTTTAATCCATTTTGATAGTAGGGTAAAATTTATGTGAAAAATCATGTTATCATAATACATCAATAATTTTGCTTTTATTTTATTAAATTAGTGTAAATGACTTACCTATTATGTCTTTATATCTTTACTCCTAACAGTATGATCCATCAGCAAAACATACAGACATGCTAATAGTAATTAAATTTGGTCTTCTAAGACTTTGGCTACTTTAAGCCATAAAAAAAAAAAAAAAACAAACATAGTTATACATGAATGTTAAAAATCATGTTGTTTAAAAGTACATTTGCCAAGACTGCCTTGAAGAAGATACTTGACTTAATATTAAGTTCATTAGCTTTATTTATATCTTACAAATAACTTAGACACATGGATGTGAACCTTCGACTGTCCTCTTGCCCCAGGAGCCAACCAGTTTGGAGGTTGTGCCTGGTTAGCTGTTCTCTCTAGGAGCAACCTTATGATGAAGTTGCCATCGCTCCAGAAATTGCAAACCAACAAGCTTCAGGTTATGTTTAGCTCACTCATCTTGGATCTGCGCAGTGTTTACACAATGTAAAATTAGTTGCAAATTAATTTCAGGTAAGATTCTAGGCATCTAACTTCTCTTTAAAAATCTTGCAAAATTGGGTCCCCTCTGGAGGTCTCCGTGGCCACCTTTTGACAGGACGTTTCCTCTCCAGTTTGCCAAAGTCCCCATCATGATCAGTGGGGTCCCTGCCCCCCCCAGCCCACCTCTCCATTCAGATTACCAGCCTGCCTTCTGGAGCACTTGGCTTTTGAAACTATTCCAGGGCTCTGGAGACTGGTCCTTTTCTACTTTTTTATCCTCATTGCTGGAGTTGCCTCTATCCCAAAACAAAGCATGCAAACAAATAAAACCAAGTTCACTAAACAACAGTGCAATCCTTCTGAGCACCCCCAGTCTCTTGGTTCTGCCTTAGAACACGTTGCTGGAGATATTGCTTTCACTGCTTCCAGCTCCTTAGCTCTAATGAATTGAAGGAAAGAGAGAGACCAACACAGTTTGCACCAATCTTTCACATTTTCCAAAACAATGCTGCAACTTAATCATCACAGAACCACGATAAGTAACAACTATTGAGTAAGTCGTCTTGCTTCTGACAGTATAACTGATAAAATGACATTACCTGGGACCCCTGGGTGGCTTAGTTGGTTAAGCATCTGCCATCAGCTCAGGTCATGATCCCAGGGTCCTGGGATTGAGCCCCACATCGGGCTCTCTGCTCAGCAGGGAGTCAGCTTCTCCGTCTCACTGCCCCTCTAAGCTATTTCTCTTTCTCTCTCTAATATATATAAATAAAATCTTTTTAAAAATGACACTACCTAATGTTCATGTCAATTATTAATATAAGAAGAAATCACCCTTTCTGCTAAAAAAAATACTAAGGAAAAAGGGACTTTGACTAAGAATTTAATGGTGAGGCAATGGACTCCATTTTTTTTCAGCAAGGCTCACAGGAGAATGATTTGGAATTTGGAATGGAAAGGAGATAAAGGATTAAAAATTAACCACTGCTCTGTCTAACATGACAATGTTGCCCTACCGTAACCCAACCCAGAGCAATGTTTTGAAAATTAAGTTAGGAAAATGTCTTTCCTACTTAATGGTTTTCCATTGTGTGTGTGTGTGTGTGTGTGTGTGTGTGCGCGCGCGTGCACGTGTTGTATGTTCCTGTCCTAGTGCTTATCTGTTACAACACTGACTTTCAACATTCGACCAAAACTTAAATTAAGAAGTACATTTTAGGGGTGCCTGGGTGGCTCAGTGCGTTAAAGCCTCCACCTTGGCTCGGGTCGTGATCTCAGGGTCCTGGGATCAAGCCTTGCATGGGGCTCTCTGCTCAGCAGGGAACCTGCTTCCTCCTCTCTCTCTCTCTGCCTGCCTCTCTGCCTACTTGTGATCTCTCTCTGTCAAATAAAAAAATACAATCTTTTAAAAAAAAGAAGTACATTATGACTATATAGAAGCACACAAACATACTATTATATAATTTTGGAAAAGCATTTCATAAAACAGTATCTCCTGCTACACTGTTTGTGATATATTTTCTATTCTTTCTATTTTCTATTCTTTCTTATTTTCTTTTCTTTCTATTCTTTCTCAGGCTCATGTGAAAAAAAAAAAATGTTAATAGCAATCCTCTAAACCAAACCTTCTCAATGGGAATGATACTGTCCCCAAGGAGGTAAAAATGGTTTCTTCAGGGCAAGGGAAACCTAGGCAGCTTGTGGGTCGGGACCCTCCTCAGGGTCACAGTACATAAATGAACATACAGTCTGTTTGTAGTATTAACATTTCATGTTAGGGGGGGAAAAATGTCTGAAAATTTCCTTGGGGGCAAGTGGAAAGTTGGGAAACATTGCAAAACTGACCAGCAATTTGAAAAACTACTTGTTTAAAAATATAGGAGAACAAAACAACAGTGCCTGAAAGTCATATTGTTTGAGACCAGGAAGAAGGGACTAAATGTGTAGAATCCATAAGAACATTGAACATTTATTCAAGACGTGGAAGCCTCAAACCTCAGACCCTCTCTTTCTAGGGAATTTTTTTTTTTCTTTCTAGGGAATTTAAGATTGTCAGCTGGCTTTCTGAAACTACTACCCTTCTCCCTAGTATTAGCCCAGACCAAACAAATTCCCTCCCCTTTCCAGCAAGAAGTTGGGGTCCCGGCTCCAACTTGACTGAGGGAAAAGAAGAAAGGAGATTATTGTAACAGATTTTGAGCTTAAAACCTTAAATTGGCATGATTTTAGGAACTGAAAGAGATCCCAAAACTATAGGCATCTCCCCACGATATCATTTAAGACAAAGAGAAGGAAGCTGATGCAGAATGTGTACGACAGCACGTAAGAAGTGAACATCTCTTGTGTTTATATCACAACGAGGTAAAGACTCCTTAATAAATTGTTGGAGGCTACGGCATGGTTGGAGTCGAGGACCAAACCGGGCCCTGACTCGCGTCTCCTTCAAAGTCCGGACCCCTTGACAAGGTTAAGGACGGGAAAGTTGAGTGCACTGAGAAAGGGTCTGTGCTATGTGTCATGCGCTCGCCTACGCGACTTCCCACACACTCTCCCTGCAGTAGGGAACAATGTGGCCAGAGTCCTGAGTTCTTACTTAGTCCTTGTTATTCTGTACCTCCCATGATCCACTCCCTGGTTGATTGTTTTGCTAATGGCTTTAGCCGAAACTACCTGGCGTCAGGAGGTTTGCTTGTAGTAAATGTAAACTTGTAGAAACTTGTGGTCATCTGACTATGTACTGATGTAATGCTCCCTCTATTCTGGTCTGCCTTATAAATGACTGTAAGATGTGGAATAAAATCGGCACTGTTGGACATCCTCCTCAGTGTCCTCCTGTCCCCATCTCTTTGTCTCTTAATTTCTTTTCACCATCCTCTTAGCCTCACGTTTCCCTGGTCGATTCGTCCTGCTGTCTGCGACAATAAACTGATAACTTTTGTCAAGTTTTGGGGTTTTGTTTGTTTGTTTGTTTGTTTGTTAGTTTTCCCTGCTTTTTTCTTCCTAATACTCATTCTTCTCTTTTGGTCCCTGTATTTCTTCTGCTGGACCTTTCCAGTGGTGAACTCCATGGTATAGAAAGGTAATGAGTATCATTAATAGTCTCAGTATTAGAAAAAAGGAAAAACTTTAGACAAGACTTCTTTCTACCCAAATCTAATATCCCAAAACATGTGGAACTAGGATATCATGTTCATCAAGCACATTTGGACATAGTTAAAATTCACTGCATGAAATGACACTTAATTTTCCCACAAAATCTGCAAATAACTATGCTTTATAGGCCCAGTGCGCACTATCCTCAGCTCCTAGAAATCGGTAATTGAGATAACAGAAAAATAGAGGCTGAGCCAATAGAGGAAAAGGTAATATGTGCACCAGTTTCTCCTACCCATATAGTGATTAAGCTATTCCAAGTGCTAGGTGCCAAATGGAAATATTTGTTAGCAAATATTTGTTAGCAAATATTTCTTCCATACTTCTTAGTCTATTCGGTCTCTGTTAGAGGTATGGATGTGGTTTGTACTCCTAGGCTGAACTGGGAGTCACGGAGAATGCAGTCAAACTGTGCCTTGCGCCTGCTGTGTTCAGTGGATGGCAGAAATGCCAAGGCACAGAGATGGCCAAGTAGCCAAATCACACGACTGTGGGTGGAGTGGGCGAGGAGAGATGAAGCCCAAGCCTGCTTTTAGCAGGGAAATGTATGTTTTCAAAGGGCCAGAAATATCTTGTGTTCTTTTTTTCTCAGACTATATAGAGAGAAGTTGACCAAAAAGTCTTCTGTGAATAGACCATTTCCCGTAAAATGCCTTTCTCTCTCGTTTTATCTTTTAGTGCTTCATGGCCCCAGACTGACATTTTGAAGGATTTAAGTTGATTTGCTCTTTTCTAAAACTAATATTTTATTGTCACTTTTAAAAATGGCAGTTGGCATCCGATCCAAGATAATGAAAAATTCTGTTTTTCATACTATCATTACAGATGTTTTTATTCAGTAAATCAGTTTATTTGGTAATGATACAGTGTGATTTATAATAAAGTTCCATGTAAGAATTTTTTTTTCTGGAAAATCATGCCCTTAGTACAACTCTGGAAGTACCGTTTAAAATGGGGGCTGGGACTTCTTTTTAAGTCAATAAGAGTAAATAAGCTAATTCATATATACATAGACCCACTGAACGCTCAGAGAAGAGTGTACAACATATTACTATTATAATATCATTATTATTTATCAGATGAACCTTCCAAATTTTCTTCAAAACATCAATATCTCTTTTCCTGTATGTATTTTCTTCCATACTTCTTATTGAGATGTGTTACTCTTAACAAATTCAGAGCAAAGAACAAGGTAGAAGGGAATCTAATCCAGGCAACTGAATTTTCTTCAGGCTGGAAACCTCTTGTTACATAAGGTTACCTGTAATGGAATATTTTTATGCATATCATGATACTGTCTTTAGGTATCCCTTGATTAAATTATAAATATATGGCTTCCTTATATTTTTAACTTTTCCTAACTAGTAGGGTTCTATTTTTTCATTTATAATTCGCATTTTTTAAAAAAAGTTTCAGAGATAAGACTAGGCTAGTTATGGCTACACTGACATTTTCCCTTGGCTTTTGAAGACAGATCATCACTTTTCAACTAGTTTTGTTAGCTGAGAAAGCGAATAGTGATGATCACTGTTAGAACAGTTCCATTTCCGCCATCACTTGCATTCAAGGGAGTACTGACACCTGCTACCTGTTAATTAATCTTATTCGAACATTTATCACTCGAGACTTATTAGAGAAGATGGCAAGGCCTCCTAGTTACACAGTAGTTTAAATAATCTTTTATATTTTTTTCTTTGCAATTTCAGTTGCTTTCAGCTGAGAAATTATGAAGCAGACACATTTTTACTTTTAACTCCTTAAAACAATCTCATTTGCTATCTAATTGAGGCTTTTTCTTTCTTGCCTTTTCTGTAATACATCATCTTGTATCCTATTATTGTATTCTGGCTTGTCTGGACAATACTGTAATAAATTGTGATGGCTGACACAGCATTAAGTAAATTTCAATAAATTATGAGAAACTTCATTCTGCCAACTATACAAAAAAAAAAATCTTGACACCTCAATGAAAGGCAAGAGGAGGAGCTTTAAAACTCTATCTCTGAAATTTAAATATTAGTCCTATTTTTTCCCTATACAACTGTTCTATGTAGAGAAGAAAACTGAATAAACATTCTTTTCCAAACCATCAGGATAAAGCCTATCTTTTTAGAAAGTCCTTGAAAACTGAGCTTTTTCAAAAATTTAAGATACATATATTTTTAAAATTGTTTAACCTGTAAAGTGGCTAAAATAGATTTAGATTGGTGATTGTCAAAAAATTATCATTGTCAATGCCACATTTGGTCTCTGGCCAATAAAAGATTATAATTTCCTTGAGGCTATATGGAGGACTCATCTTCAGTATTATGTATTTTACATGGAGTGACATAGTCCATTTTACAGGGAGTTTATACGTAGTGGTGGTGCTCATGTAATTTATCAGCCAAACGGGGCACTTTGAGAAGTAAGGAGGTTCCATTTAGATAGGAAGTCAGGGGGTGCCTTGGTGGCTCAGTAGGTTAAAGCCTCTGCCTTCAGCTCAGGTCATGATCCCAGGGTCCTGGGGTTGAGCCCCACATCAGGCTCTCTGCTCGACGGGGACCCTGATTCCTCCTCTCTCTCTGCCTGCTTCTCTGCCTACTTGTGTTCTCCCTCTGTCAAATAAATAAATAAAATCTTAAACAAATATATATAGATAGGAAGTCGGGAGAACCACTGAAAGTCAGCGTCGTCAAGAGTAAGGCAGCATGGAATTTCCTATGCATCATTGATGCCCAATGCATTTATTTTTTTATTTTTAAATATCTGTTGCAGATTCTGACAAGTGTCCCAATGACATCTTTAAATTGTTACTTTTTCAAGCTTTCTACAATAAACCCACCACTTACTGTGCTAAGGGGAGGAAGAACATGTTTAACATATTTGCTCTTATTTTTAATAATTTTAATTCTAATCTTTCATGTCTATTCATGTTTCTTTGAATAAGACTTTTGTTTTTCCCTTTTCTCCCTTTTTTCCTTTCTTCCTCTCCTTGAATTTCATGCCTGGGTGATGGGGTTGAGGTGGAACAAATATCTGATAACTGAAATTATGAGAGAAGGTGGAAGGTATGACTGGAGACGTTGGGAGGGAGAGGGGCTTCTTACTGGATGGTGATGTCCTGGCTGCACGGGCTAGGAATGGGGACCAAGCCTAGGAGCCTCTCTCTGTATACAGTCTCTTCCCCACCCCTCCCAGCTAGAGCTCGCGACTGCGCCACGGGTGTTACCGGGTGGACACAAGAGTTAAGCTTCTATGGATCTAAAGAGGAAACCTGTATCTCTACCAAAGGTCCTTAAATGACAGCTTCTTTCCAGCCACTGAATTAGCTACCTGTTGATCTTCTTTCTATCCTTCAAAAATGTGTTGAGGTATCTTATCTACTACTGTCTCTTATTATTTCTTGGTTCTTGCGGGTGTGCACTTTTAAAATTCCTTTATTTTTGCTTTAAAGTTCTGGTAGAGAAAAGGGTTGAACAGTGTTCTATTTTCCATTTCCTTCAAACCTGAGTCTTTTGGAATAATAGTTTCAAAGTTCAAGTAATTTTGTTTTATGAAAAATTTGTGATTCTAATTCCAGTGTAGGTAACCTAGAGTGTTATATTAGTTTCAGATATAATGCGGCGATTGAACAATACCATACATGACTCAGTGCTCCTCAAGATGAGTGTGTTCTTAATCCCCTTCACCTCTTTCCCCCATCCCCCCACCTGCCTCCCCTCTGATAACCATCTGTTTATTCTCTATAGCTAAGAGTCTGTTTTTGGTTTCACTCTCTTTTATTTTTCCCCCCTTTGTTCATTTGTTTTGTTTCTTAGATTCCACATATGAGTGAAATCATATGGTATTTGCCGTTCTCGGACTGACTTGTTTCACTTAGCAATACATTCTCTAGATTCATCCAGGTTGGTGCAAATGGCAAGATTTCATTCTTCTTTATGAAATCTTTTGATATTGCCCCTGAATGATCTGGCTTCTGACTTCTCGTCATTCTCATAGCAAACCTTTCCCCTCTCATTCTCTGCTAGGTACACACACACACACACACACACACACACACTTGCACACACGCACACACACACACACACACACAATACACGGATCTTTTCTGGTTCCTTCAATTTGCTATGCTCCTTTTGCCACAGGCTTTATTCTTCTGAAGATAGCTCTTCTTAGCTCTTTCTATCCTTGAATTTTTGGGGGTTTATCTATCTGTCTATCTATGTACTTATTTATTTGAAGAAGGGATATTACAGAAATGCAATGTTGTTTTTTAATTGTAATCTTTATTGAGACAATTGTAGATATATATGCAGTTGTAAGAAATAATACAAAAGACGTCCTTTGTGACTTTTATTCACTTCTCTCAGTTATAACATTTTACAAACTAAAGTACAATATTACAACCATACTGAACTTAGTCACTTATCTTATTAATATTTCCTTTTTTTTTTTTTTTGGTGTTACCCTGCTTCCTCGCTGTGTTCCCTCAGCCTTAGTGGAAGCACAGGTTTCTGGCTCCCACTTCACCATCGAGCTTGGCTTCCTGGCTCTTCCAGCACCTGGGTAATCAATTCCTTCTCCTAAATGATCTGTGTTTAAAATACTCAACTGGAGCTTGACCATAACAAGGAAATGAGCCAGATAGGTTAGGCATAGAAGTTCTGTCTCTCTGTCTCCTTATTTTTTTAATATAAAATTCCATAGGATTTTATTATATGTGCAGGTTCATATAAACACAACTGCAGATAAGATCTTGAATATTTCTTTCACCACAGGGATCCTTTGTGGTGACTTTTTATAACACAGCCACCTTCCTCCCATCCACTGAGAACCACAAAACACCTGTCAATTTCTAAAATTTTGTCCTTCCAAAAATATATAATGGAATCATACACTATGTAATCTTTAGGGAATGACTCTTTCACTAAGTAGAATTCCTTGGAAATTCATCCAAGTTTTGACATGTTTCAAATACATTGTTCTTCTTTAGTACTGAGTAGTATTTATTAGTGAGTAGTATGTGTGTATTAAAATCTGTTTAAGCATTCATGTGTTGCTGGACATCTGGTCTGTTTCAGCTTCAGGCTTTTATAAATAAAACTATTGTGAACACTCGTGTACAGGTTTTTTTGTGTGACCACCCTTACTCTTCTAGTTAAGAATTATCTCAGGGAAGGTTTTTCTTTCATTGCATTGTATCCTTTCTTTCATGGCAATTACCACAGTTATAATTTTACATCTACATGTTTGTGATAATTCAATTATGTTTAATGTGTGTTATTGGAACTTAAATTCCACAGGAACAGGAGCTATGCTTGTTTTTCTTATCATTTTCCTAGTGTTTAAAAGGTGACTGACAGGTACATAGATATTTGGGAAATGAATTGTTGACTGAACCAGTCAAAATGATAGATAATTATGCATATTACTTATCCAGTCTTATAACATCTTGAAATTTAGAAATTTATAATCTTATCTTCCAGATGAAGAAAATTAGGGAATGTATTTAATCTGAATTACTCTGCAAGAAGGTGGGGAAGCAAGATAGACTTCAAGCACAGATCTGTTTGACTTCAAAACTTTGTACTGTACTATCCTTTTCTTGCAGCTATGAAACTATTTCTCCTTTTCTCTGTTGAAGCAGTTCAGTTGCAACCAAAGACACAGCTGTGGGAAAAAAAAAAAAAAAACAACCCACTACATTCAACTGATAACCTAATACAATGATACGATGAAAGGAAACCCAAACCCACTGCTTTTTGTTTTAGGACAGACCACATGAAGAAAGCATATATAGCCGATATGTAATTTGCAGTTTGCAGGTGTGGGAATCTCTATTTCATAAGACACAAATAAGTCTGGACATTACTTCGTAATTACTGTGTTAATACAGAGTAATTGCACATCTATTTCTTTCTTACAAATTATATGGTAGTTATACTTGGAATTACCATAAAAAATGAAAAACTTCTAGTTGCCAGTAAATGATTGCTTTATAATTACAAAATAATTACATAGTTATTTTGGCCTAGAAATATAAAGCGTTGTACAAAATCCATATATTTTGCTGCCAGAGCCGCCAAGGTCCAAGGCTATCAGTCCTTTTAGGAATTGCCCTAAGGACTTTCTGAAATTCTCAAAAACTGCAACTTCCTTGGGAAGAAAAAAAATGTGTCACAAGAGAAATAGCCTTTCTCATTAAACAAGAATTTTTAGTGACCCCAAAGCTATTGCACTGTAAAAATTATGTCAGTAGTGGTAGTAACAGAACTATTTTGCCTACTTTTGATGAGACCTGCTTGGCTGTGCTTATTCAAGAGGATCCAGTTAATTTAGCAAAAGCTTTACACATTTCTATGTGTCACCAAGTCAGCCTGCTGCATGGAGTTGTGGTAATTATTAATTTATTCTTTTCTGTCACTTAAAATGTTGACTTTGGTATGTTTGTTATTTATACTACATTTTATCATCTCATTATTTTTTTTGCTTTTTATGCCATTAAAACATTACATCATGTGAATGTTAGACGATTATGTGCATTGACTATTATTTATGATACCAAAATTCTACTTCTCTAAACACTTGAAATAAAACTTTTTTTAGAAAGTCAAAAGTAAAACAAAGAGATGGGTAATTTTCAGTTATGGAATTGAGAACTACAAGTTTAGGATACTCAATTAGTGTTTTTAGTTTATTTATTTATTTTTTAGTAATCTCTACACCCACTGTGGGGCTCAAACTCACAATCCCAAGATCAGGAGTTGAATGCTCTTCTGACTGGACCAGGCAGGTGCCCCTCACCCATTAGTTAGTGTTTTTAGTCAATTATTTCTGCATTGAGAAAGAATGCTTTACTAGTATAAAGAATGAAAAATATGTTTAATTTACATTTTTGAGTCTGATTTTTTTCCTTTGATTCAAACAGATAGTGCTGAAACACTTTGGAGAATCATCATAAAAAATATGGAATTCCAGTCCCAAGAATCATTGTTCCACTGTAAATAGGTTTTAAATTGGACCAAAAAAAAAAAAAAGAAATATGAATTATTCATCTTTAGGCACTAACAACAAATATTACCTGCCTGTGATTCTTGAGAGAAGGAGAAAACATGAAGCAAGCTCCACTATCCCCCAACTTTCTGCCTGAGGCACTTTGTGCACTTCAGCACAGGATAGGGGATTCAAACTGAGAGTAACAGTCCTGATGGATAAGGGGATATGAGATCAAATATAAGGGTTGTGGAGGTGACTGGAATTTTCTAGTAGAATACTTAAAGGAAGAATGTAGTCTAGAAAAGATGCTCCAACAATATGCTTTGAAGTCTCCTTGAAATTTTGGTCAGATACTCATATGCACATGGGTAATGTGAAACTCTATAGTCCTTACCAGAAAAAACTACTGGGGGGTCTTGTGGACTGAGAGAAGACTCCAGACTTCATATAGTGCTAACAGTTATTAGAGTTCCAGCTAATCAGAGTGGGAAAATGAGGGGCTGACTATTCTAAGTATCCATTTGTGTGTCTAGAAAAACCATACCTATCCATGGAGGAAAGAACTTTTCTCAACAAACCCCTCTAAACTCTAAAACCAGCTCTCCAGAACATAAAACAGATCTACTAGTAATGTCCTGGCTATCAGAGGAAAATGCACGACTGTTTGTTGTTTATGGGAAATTAACAAAACCTATGTGTTCCACAACATTGCGCATGTGTGATGTCCATATTATATTAAAAAAGATTAAGATGTGTAGAATTGGGAAAATGTGGCACATAACCAGGAAAAAGAAGAAAACTATATCAATACATGATACAGATGTTGGTATTTGAAGACCAAGTCTCTAAAGCAGATATAAACACATGCCAGGATTTAAAGCAAAAGTCATAATAATAAATGGATGTGTTTTCTCAAAAGAAAAATAGAAATTATATAAAAAGAAATTACAGAACTAAAAATGTAATTTCTGAATAAAAATGACAATAAGTAGGCCTACCAGAAACTTTGACATTGCAGAAGAATTGGTAAGTAAACTAGAAAAGAGTCAAATAAAATTATTGAGATTGAAGCACAGAGAAGGAAAGAAGATGAGAGGAAAAAATTCACTGAACTTTGAGACAACATCAAGAAGTCTGACAAACAAGTAACTGAGGTAGATGGAAAAACAGAGAAAGAATTGAGCAGAAAAAAACCCCCCAAATTTGAATAAATAATAGCCATTTTACAAATTTGACTGGAAAATTAATTAGTTCAACAAGCCCCAAATAAGAAAAAAAATAAGGCTCACTTAAGAGTATAATAATTAGTTGTTAATAACCAAAAGTAAAGTATCTTAAAAGCAAGCAGAATTTAAATACACTATATATGGGGACTGCTAACCAGTTATTTGAAACAATGCAAGGCAAAAGACAATGGAACTATATTTTTTAAATGCTGAATGGGGAAATCAAAATACCTTCAACCTAGAATCTGTCTATATCCTTCACAAACGTTATACAAAATATCCTTCAACATATTGTGCAAAATTCCTTCAAAATTATTCTTTAAAAAGTCAAAGAAATGAAAACATTATTAGAGTAGCAACACCTGACAAGAAAATTTGTTCAACATTAAAAAAAAATCATCTTAAAATAATACTAGCTAGAAACTTTGAGTCATGTAAAGTCATGTAGAGTGCCAGAAATTCTAAAAATGTGAGTATACTTATTTTTTAAATGTGTTTCTTGTATCTTAAGTTATTTAAAATACAACTGATCATTAAAAACTAATGTGGTATCAATGTATTCATGGGGTTATAATATATTTAACAAATTTGTATGAAAAACATAATACCAAATGTGGGAGGGAATAAATGAAACTATTCTGTTGTAAAATTAATATGTTACATCTGAAATTAAACAATATTAATTTATCCTTAATTATCCCAAAAGATGATAGGAAAGGAGATAATGTGATATAAATACTAAATGGGGCAAGGCGAAAACAAATAGCAAGGTAGTAGACATAAATCCAACCACATCAATATTTACAGTTAATTTAAATAATCTATATGTTCCACTGAAAAGACATTTCATCTCTAATTTTTAATAAAGCAAGAACCACTTTATCCTATTAATAAGAAATATACTTGAAATATGAAGACAAAGACTGGTTTTTCTTTAAAAGGATAGGAAAACATATACCAGGAAAACACTAACAAATGAAAGCTAGATTCTCTTTATTAATATCAGGCAAAATAGACTTCAAGAAGGCATATAACGGGAGAAAAATTAAAATATTCCATAATGGCAAATGAGTCAATTCTTCAAGACCACATCATATGCCTAAATGTGTACTCATCATAAAACTGAGCTTGAAAATAGATGAAGCAAAAACTGACAGAATTAAAAGGAGAAATAGAAAAATAAACACACGCAATTAGATTTTAAAATTTTGAGATTTCAAATGACAGGACCATCCATACACTTAACCTAATTCACAGTTATAGAATGTCTCACCCAGTGTTCATAGAATCCACATTATTTTTGTATGGAGAATTCACCATGGTGTGCCATATGTTGTGCCACAAAACAAATTCAACAAATCTCAGGGCACTGACATAACTCAGAGGATAATCTCTGAACAGTCTCAGAACATTATGGAAGATTGTTCATAGGGGCTTTATTCATTATAGCCCCTTAAAAAAGGGAAAATGTTCATCCATAGGGAAAAAAGAATATGGTGGAAAATTTGCACAGAGAAATACTAGTCAGCAGTGAAAATTAGCAAACTACAGCTATATACAATAACATGGATGCATTTCAAATATACGCTAAGGAAAGAGAAGCAGAAGGAAGGAGGAAGAAAAAGAGAAATGAAGCAGACTGTTACGGACTGAATATTTGTGTCTCCCCTTCTCCCTATGTTGATATGTTCAACCCCTAACCTTCTATGTGATATTTGCAGATGAGGCTTTGGTAAGTAATAATAGTTGGATGAAATCATGAGGGTGGATTCCTTATGAAAGGATTACAAGAATGGACACCAAAGAGGTCTTTCCCTCCCTGCCCCCTGCTAATCTTTCTCTCTCTCCTCATGTATACACCAAAGAAAAGCCATGTGGGCACACAGTGAGAAGACAGTTATCTGCAAACCAGGAAGAAAACCCTTCCTACAATCTGCAACCTAACCTTGGAATTCTAGCCTCCAGAACGACGAGAAAATAAATTCTTATTGCTTCATCCTCCAAATCTATGGCATTTTTATCCCAGCTCAAGCAGAATAAGAAACAGACAAAAACATCATGTAAGTCCATTTATATAAAATTTTTAAACACTTAAATTATCCTGATGAAAATGAGGAGAAGAGCTGTTTCTATTTGGGGAGTTTGGTAGAACTGCCTGGGAAAGAATTTAAAGGGACTTTCAGGGGTCGTGGAAATGTTCTGCATCTTAGTGGGGTGTGGCTAGATGGATAGACAGATGCATTGGTCAAAATTCATGTAACTGCCCTCATAGCTCTATGCATCTGAATGTATGTGAATTATACCTCAATAAAAAATTGAATATACTCAAAGTGAAAATAAATGTATTTTTAGTTAATGTTCAATTTTACTAGAATTTTTTTCTTTATTTTTTTTTCTTATTATTCTTTATTTTTAATTTTAGGTTTGAACTTTTCCTTGTTCCAATAAAATGATCAATAGGGTTAACCCAAATTTAGTAAAAATCAGAGAAGACTGTTTTTACAACGGAAATCAACAAACTGATTCTAAAATGAATACAGAAATGCAAAGGATTTAGAATAGATAAAACAATCTTGACCAAAAGATTTGGAGGATTCCTCCTAGAGTCTTCAGTATAGTAATTAAGTTAGTGTGGTAGGAATCATGGTTTGACTCTATAACATAACAAATCAGCTAAAATAATAATTGTGAGTTATTGAATTAATCACTTATTAGATTTCCTTTTTGAGAAATATCTAATATATTAGATATGCAGATTTGGCTAACTACATAAGACATAAAAACAAGATGCACATTTTAAATATTTAATAATATGATTTATAGACCCCATGTTCATAAAGATGTACACAATTAAATGTTTATGGTATATAGTCTCTTTATTTTCTAATTCATATCTCTCTTAAATACTGCAATTCATTTTTGAAACTTCTTTTTATAGTGATGAACAAAGACACCCGGAGGTATTACAAATATTTAAAAGGAAAATGTATTGCTCAAAGAAACCCATTTTCTAGTTGTCAGAACAGAATTGTTCCCAGTAAGGTGAAGGAATTTATGTTTTAAATTTCTCAGTGGTAGATATTTTCTTAAAATGCTACAAAAGCACAGCATGGATTCAAATGGTAATAAGAGATTCAAAGACCTAATGTGAAAGATTCAGTATTCTCTAAGTAAACATTTAAAAAAGCACATATAAGAAAATGTCTGTATACTACCTGTTCTGTCAAATGACAAGTTTTGATCTTTGCTCTGAGACCAGAAACCATGATTATTTTTCTAACCTCCATATCTGAAGTGACAAAAACAGTGCCTATTATCAATTTCTTTCTTCATTCAATTAATAATGATTTATCAAATAACTACCATATGCCAAGCACTTTTATGCACTGACTCTATTAATTTCATAGAATGTATTCAATAAATGTTTGTCATATTTATGTATGAAAAAATAAAAGGAGAACATGTTTATACTTAACCTAGGCTGAAAATGTAAGTCACCACAGAAACATGATCTGAATCAAACTTAAAAGGTTACAACTGTAGTGAACACTTTTATTAATGTTTAGTGTCCTCTAATTTCATACTACAGATCAGTGTAAACTGAGAAGTAATTTTAAATGTATTTTTACTTTCAAATTGATTACTTCAAGGATTATTATAGCTTCAAACGTATAGGTTTTATTTCTTTTTCTGTGACTTTTTCCATTTAGCAGTTTCACTGACATTTATTAACATATAATAAAGTGCACATTTTAAATGTTGTAAGTTTTAACATATCTATACATGCCTGTGAAACCAGCATCACAATTAAGATAATAAATATATCCATCACACCCAGGAAATTCTTCATCACACTTTGTCATTCCTTCTTCCTGATTCTTCTTCTTCCTTGTCACTCCATTCCCTCATGTCATATACAAAATGCCATGTCGTACAAAAATTTAACTTAAAAATGGATCAATGAACTAAATACAAGTGTTAAAACTATAAAGTTCTTGAAAAAAGAGTAACTTTTCCTAACCTTAGTTGGGTTTTTCTTTTTTCTTTTCTTTTCTTTTTCTTTTTTTTTTGAGATTTTATTTATTTATTTGACAGAGAGATAGAGAGAGATAGTGAGAGAGGGAACACAAGCAGGGGGAGTGCGAGAGGGAGAAGCAGGCATCCTCCTAAGCAGGGAGCCTGGTATAGGGCTAGATCCCAGGACCCTTGGATCATGACCTGAGCCAAAGGAAGATGCTTAACAACTGAGCCCCCACGCAACCCCCAGTCTCAGATTTTTTTAATGGACTTTTATTTGCCACCAAAAGCACAAGCAACAAAAGAAAAAAAAATAGGTAAATTGAACTTCATTCAAGAAAAACTTTGTGTATCAAAGAATGTTATTGAAAGTAAAAAGACAACCTACAGAATGGATTAAGTATTTGTAAATCACACATTTGACTGAGGTCTAATATTTAGAATTTATAAAGCACACATACAACTCAACAACAAAAAGGTAAACAGTCCAATTCAAAAATGGGTAAAGGACTTGAATAGAGATATTTTTCAAAGAAAATATACAAATTGCCAATAAACAATTTGATGTTGTTCAACATAAATGGTCATTAAGGAACTACCTTCACTTTTGAAAGACAGTTTTGCTTGGTATAGAATTCTAGGTTGGGAGCTCCATTTCTGGCATGACAGTGTGAGGAATTTTGCAGATACACTGTCTATCAGAAATGGTAAAATTATTCTTTGAAAACAATTTGAAGTCTTAGTGGCCTTAAGAGCATATAACAAATGAAGAAATATTTATTCAAGAAAATATATTACAATTTGATGATAAATACAAGAATCTGTGGTATATGAACTAAAACCCATACCTTACCTCTCACATTCCTGATCAAGAAGGTGGAATGTTCACTCCAGACTGGAGTGGAACTACAATTGGAGGAACACAAGGATCATGCTTCATCCAGCTCCCAGTTAGAAGGGTATCTTTGTAGGGGTGGCAGGACATGATTTCTTATCTTGTCCCTAGCTACCTGTTGCTAAGACTAAGTTCTAGTGCAACTGAGAAATAGGGACTCCCTTCTCTGCCTAGTCCCCTCATGTAGGAGAGAGTCTCCACCATAGATATGGCAGTTGATAATAATGGGACAGCAATCATTGTTGCTTTGACTCATGGGAATGGGGTACTATCTTAAGAGGTGCAGGAGAAAGAGACCTGGGCCTTCTGCTCCTACATTTACTGAGTGTTCATCTTGTAAGTGTGGGGGACCACTCAGACAGAAGTACATTATCAACCCATCCCAAGCACCAGAATTATAGTTCATAAATTTTTATCTGGAAGAAGAAAACTTTGTAGGAGAGAGACCACCAAATTCCTCTCCAAAGAAATTGACTTTATTTGCAGTAGAATTTGGAGAACTTTAAGAATATTCATCAAAAACAGTGGCTATTTGGGTGCAGGGCATTGAGAAGAGATTGGCAGATTCTTTGATGATATAGGCTGAACTGTAGGCTGGGGGAACTGGGAACTATAGTCCTCCTGGGGTTGGGAAATTTTCAAGCACTGATTTATGGAAATATCAGTTCAGAGTTGCCTGGGTTTAATTGGACTGTATGCCCCAAAATTTATTCCCTAAATGCATTGTTGAAAAAAAGAGAGCAATAATGAAAATTAGAGATGTTACCACAGAGCTAGAAGTTGTAATAAGGAGATGGGGAAAAAAAAAACAATAAACAAAACAAAAAAAACCCAAACAAACAAACAAAAGACCTGTCAAAGCCTTTGTCTTCCCAGGTGTTTTGTGGGTATACCTATGACTGCTTGCCCAAGATGTAAACATAATAGGTTTGGTACTGTAAGGCAGAGGTGGTAAAGGAAGTAAACTTTGCTAAAGTAATCCAACCAGTTACTAAAGATGTAAATTTAAAAATAACATTAACAAGCTGGGGTAGGGGAGTGCTATTACCAGTACCTATAGTTGCTATAATTACCTACATATTACTTACATGTCCAGTTACCAACAAAAATATAAAATAAAGACACTAAAGATACAGGAAATCTGGTCCATGTGCTGGAAAAAAGCAGACAACAAAAAATGCATGTGAGAGCAACAAGATGTTAGATTTAATGGACAAAGATTTCAAAGCAGCCATTATAAATAGGTTCAAAGAATTAGAATACATGGTAATATATTAAAAATCAACAGTAGAAAGGAATTTGAAAATCTCCCAGATATGAAAATAGTTTAAAACATACTCTTAACAAACTCAGTACATCAAAAAGGAAACCAATGGAGAAATTATAAACTACTTTGAGGCAAATAAAACCACTTTGAGGTGAATGAGAACAACACAGAGAAATTATGGGAGGAAGCTAACGTAGTACATAGAGGGAAATCCATAGCTGTAAACTCCTCTAATGAAAAAGAAGAAATCTTAATAAACTAACTTACCACTGTAAGACACCGAAAAGAAAAAGAACAAACCAAACCCCAAACCAGAAGAAAGAAAGTAATAAAAAATGAGATGAAAATTAATGAAATAAGAATAGAAAAATAGGAAAACTAATGCACACCTATGAAGGTGAAACTCTTCTGAGTGCCCTTCTGGATGCCCCTTGAAGTATGAGCTCTTGTGTTGTGGCTGGTGGAAATAGGCGCTATTCCCAGCCCTGTGTAAGCTTTTAATTCTTTCAGGTTCCCCGTTTCAGACTCTGGTAGTTTCTTCATAGGCACACATGACCAGTAATCAGCTGAACATTTAAAGGGGGCCTTCCAGCACATATCTATTGTTTTCTTGTTGTGAGATCTCTTTTTACTGATATTCTGTCCTTTAATGTTGGCTTCCTGGGTTTCCCCAGACTTCAGTTTACATCTCCTAAACTGAAGGTGACCACAGGATTCCACCTGAGCCTCCCACGCTGAGCCACAACCTGAAAATGTCCTCCAGGAAGCAAACTGGGACCACCAAGGGGCTCACATCACTTGCTTCCCATCTCTCAGGATCACTGTCCTTTGTTACCTAGTATCATATATTGTTTCACTTATTTTGTCTGCTATTTATATTCATATATTTTGTCTGGTTTTTCAGTTATTTCATTTACTTCGTCTGTTTCATTAGTTGTTGCAGGAAGGAAGGTACATCTGGTCTCTTACTCCATTCTGTGTGGAAGCAGAAACTAATATAAATCTTGATTTCTGGAATTATATCAATTTCTCTTCTATTTTTCTACTTTGACACATTCAAATCTACTATGAAGACAGTGCATTATGCTTCATTCTTTTAATTTTTCTTGTACTGCATAGTGGTAGTTGAGTTATGGTGAACATAACTTTTTGTGTGAAATTTTTAAATAAAATAATGCATATCAAGCTTCGAGGAATTTTAGAGCATTCCTTCTTTACCCATCTCCTTTGAGCTTGAAATGTTACCTGAATTTTGAATCCCTTAACTTGCTGGGTGCTCTATTTTTAAAATATCCAGGAATGACATGTCACTAACAACTCATTAATACTAGTAATCTCGAAGTCAACTATAGTTTCAGATCATTTTCATTCTTCTTTGAAACTACCCTTTTCCCTGCCATGGTGGCTGCTTTCTGCATTGTCTGTGTGGTAAATTTTTGACTACTGCATTTTCAGTATAAGTAGTATTTTCCCTGTGAGGCTGGTCTTGATAATGACTAAAGATAGCATTTATAGTATGAGAATAGAATATGAGTGAGAGAGGAGTGCCTGGGTGGCTCAGTGAGTTAAGTGTCTGCCTTCCCTTCAGGTCATGATCCCAGGTTGTAAGATTGAGTCCCTCATGGGGCTCCCTGTTCAGTGGGGAGCCTGCTTCTCCCTCTCCTACCCACTTCTGCTATCTCTGTCTCTGTCTCTCTCTCTCTCTCTCTCTCAAAATAAAGAAATAAAATCTTAAAAAAAGAATATGAGTGAAAGAATGTGATTGCTCTTTGGGATTTAAATGTAGAAGTAAAAGTATATATCCTTCTATTGTTTGCAATACTTTAAAAACAAGACGGTCATGGCAGAGGATCTTCCTAAGCTTTGCAAGGGTTTGGATCTACTGAAATTTTATGATTAAACATAAGTTTGCACTTGACATACTTTGTATGTATTTGTTTGTATTGATTCTGTAATTAATTCTTTTGATTAGCTTTTCTGTCCTTTTACCGAAACTCAATTTTTAAAATTTATTGCCTCAATTGTCATATTCTGAACTCAACTCAAAGGATGTAATTTTGCCTTAAGAATTAGCGTTTTTTTTTTTTAAATTTCATTTTCCTCTTTCTTTGCATACCATATTCTGGAGATATAGTAATGTTCAGTGAAACTAATAAATTAAAATTTTTTCTGAATTTTTTCCTGAAAAATAGCAGACTGATTAACAAAGTTGTAGTAATTCTTTCAACATAATATTGTGCAATAAATCATGTTTTCTAAAATACTTAATAACATGGAAAATTATAATATATTGCTTATTGTAAACATAAGGGTAGAAAGATATGATTTGATATTCTCTTATTAATATATCTTATTTTTCTTTAAAAATGTATTAATTTTAGTGCTCACTTCAGCAGCACATATACTAAAAATGTATTAATTTTATAAATAGTAAATTTAATAATTAATAAAAATTAATAAAATGATTTTCAGAAATTGGCCAAGGAAAATACTCTTTTCCTATGTGTCCCCCTATTACTGTGGGATTATTTAGGTTTCATGTGTGATAAAGTGTGAATTTTGAAAATTCACCTGAATTGGTACCTTTTCCAAACATTTTCTAAGGACAGCTAAGTGAATTTGGAAAAATAATAACTATCTTCTAAGTCATAATCTTCTTTCAGAAACAGGTGAATAGGGTAACAGATTCTGAGAAATTAAATATTTGGAGCTAATGGAGATGACATTAAACTCTAAGATTGATATTCATTAGCTAAAATTATTTTACATGGGATTTTCTTAGCCAATATTACATTTAATATTCCTTTGAAAAGAGGTTTTAAAAATTAATTTCCACCCTCTGCAAAACAGACCTTTACTTATTTTTCACTTGCTTAATATCTTGAGTTTTTTAACTAATATATAACCAGTCAACCTGGCTGAATTTCAGTATAAGCTCTTCGAATGTCTTTTCTGCATTAGTGTCTATAATACTGAACATAATTGCTAAAACAATGAATAAGTTCATCCATGTGATTTTAGATCAACACATACCAGAAGCATTAGTGTTGGACAAGCCCCAAGTTTTAACTTTTAACATATTTTATCTGAATTTCTTTAAAAATGAATAAAGATTGATTTTTATCCTCAATTCTATAAACCAGAAACATTATACCATCTTGTTTCAGAGGTACTATTCTTTCCATAGAGGAAAAAAAATGAGATTAGAAAAATAAAATTAGAGCTGGGGGTCCAAATTTTGGCACCTCATTTAAGATGATAGACAGCAACTTAGAATGCATTTGTTTTTAGAGAACAAATTTTGGATCATAAATCTGTACAACTGATTTTTAATTTGTGATATTTGGGCATTGGTTCTTTTCATAGTCATGCCAAATAGCACATTTTAAAAAAAATGTTTATTTATTTGAGAGAGAAAGAGTGCACACAAATTGGGGGATGGGCAGAGAGAGAGAGGGAGAAGCAGACTCTGTTTAGCAGGGAGCCCAATGCTCTGCTTGATCCCAGGACCCTGAGATCATAACCTGAGCTGATCATAACCTGAGGCAGATGTTTAACTGACTGAACCACCCAGGTGCACCCCCACCCCCCATGTAGCACTTTCTTTCCAAGTTTTAGCATCAATTCCATCAGAAGCTCAGTACAATTATCTTGGTTTCTTCTTCTGTATCAAGAAAATGTAAATATATTTGTCAATTGATGTCTGAAAGCTTATTTGGACTAAATGATAAAGTGGGATGTCAATAAGCATTTATTGATATTCTCCCTGGTATCAATAAGCTTTCCTTTAAAGAGAATTCCATCAGTCTGGAGACAATCAATCTTATATGCAAAAAAGATCGAAAGCTGCTCTCAGGAAGGCACAGTTGCCTACAATTCAGAGCAAAGGCAGTTCAGACTAAACAAGTAGCTCCACGGCTGTAGGTTTTCACTGGTTAGGACTTAACAGATAACATGACAGTGAAAAAAACAACACTTCACCTCTGCCATGGCTCTTTCAAAGTTACAGAATCTAGCTTGTGACTTGTGGCAGGTGTGTTGGGTTATATTCCAACATTTCCCAAACGAACGCATAGCCAGATAGTTGCAGGTGCTGTTCTGAAATATTTGGGGAGAAATTATGAGCACATGTATTGAGGGCATCTAAATGAGTAGCTTGATGAATATTTGAATTATATTATCTCATAAAACTTTGATTGATGGTTAATTGGAAGAAGTTTAGAGAGTCTTTGCAACTTCACATAAATATCTTAAGGCAAATTCTGGATATAATTTCAGTATCCTAAATTTTAAAGTAAATTTGGTCTCATCCAAAGCATTTGCTTGTTGTTTTCCTCAGTGAATAATTCCCACAGGAATACTACTTTACTCTGGGGATCTGATTAGAAGCTGTAAATAGACACAGATATAATAAATGCCAGTCCTATAAAGCACTTAAATCACAGAATCAGAATGTAACCAAGGTGGGATGGGAGAAAGTTAGTAAAGCTTCAGCCCCATTTCATGGATAAGTTAAGAGATAATTTACCTAAATGTATTCCACAACATCTGGTTGTATGGGTGTATGCTGAAATCAAAGATTTAAAAGAAAAGCAGATTAGGCTAAATCAATCTCTTTATTTTTATGGGAATAGAAATGTTGAGACTATCTTTAGTGCTTAATGGGTCTGTTTTGAGGAACCACTCTTTTGATGCACTGTCCTTAGGGTTCTGGTCTAGTCTCAATTCAATGCTGAAAACACAGTGAGGGTCACCTGTTTAAAACAGAAGGAATTTTTTTTTTTAATGTTAATTTTAGTTTCTGAAGAACTCTACCAAAACAACTTTTCACCAGAGTAAACAATATGGTAAAAATATCTATTACTCAGAAAATGAACCATTCTGATATTTTTCTTTGAATTTGGTCTTAAAAGATAGAATTTTGTGTTTTTCAAAGCATCTTTAAAATTGTTATCATTTAATCCTTGCAATATGAATTCTGCAGATATGAATGCTTACATTCAAGGAAACTCTACTATAGAGCGAGATGTCAGAATATTTAAAATATCTGATATCAGCTTTTGAGGTTTTCAATTTTTTTTCTGAGGGCAAGGCACACTATTGTCTCCTCACCTGCCAACCCATAATTAACTTATTGATTATGTTGTTTGTTTGGTCTGTGGCATAAATAAATTTTCATGACAATCTATGGAAAAGCTTGTGTTTTATTGATCCCTCCTCCATGTGAAGAAGTGTTGATTTCTCTGGACCCCTCAGCACACAGAATGGTATCTATTGTGCAGCTGCTGATCCACACTTTTTTTTTTCACCTTTGCTAACTTTGTAGAATCAGAAACCCCACATCGCAAAAGTAGAACTGTATTGGAGGCCAAATCTCTAAGCATCACTTATTTTTTATTTGTTTGTTTTAAACCCAGCACAGTGGGATAGCTATCTGTCTTTGTGGAACAAAGTTGTTTTCTTTCATCGGTGGGTCAGCATCATCCAATGAGCTTACTGATTTGGAAAGAACATATCATTCACTGAAATAACACTGTCCATTGAAAATGGTCAAATGCTTCTGGTGAAAAGAAGGCTGGAATAGTGTATTATCCTGGCTTGAAGATGGTCAGCTGACAACACGTTTTATTTTAATGGGTGTCAGTAGTGCATTAAATGCTATTTTATTAAAAGTTAATATTTATCTTTGAATAAGTGGATTTAGGTAGGCAAAAAAAAATTTACTTAGCTTTTAAATCAATTTTCTAATATCCAAAGCAAAATCTTCATACTTAATGTATGTAAATCACTGACTTTCAGAGCACCAAAGGGAATGTACTTTACACTATAACATAAATACTAATGAAATCAACTGAAAATGATAGTCATTAGTCAACTATGCCTTGATAGGACTCCCTGTGGACTGACATAAACTCACCATTAGAAATGGATTTTTTCGGTCTATAATGTTATTTATTTTTTCTTCAAAGCAAATTTAAATTCTATGTTTAATGCTTTTTTTTTTAATTTTAGAGGGCAAGGATTTGCACTTACAACTTGTATTTAAACTTCAAATGCTATGAGCCTGTGTGAAAGTATAAGATAGATTGTAATAATAATCATCAGTGGATATACACTAATTATTTTTTAAAAATTCAGACCAAACTCTAGTGGGAGCAAAACGTATTCATATAAACAACTTGAACCAATTTAGATCTACAGAAATTTAAGAGTCAATACATAATATTATTACATCCTTCCAGGTTAGGAAACAGCTAAATGTTGTTTTTTAGGTTTTGATATTGAAAATGGTGCTAATAGAGGTGGAAATGGGTGGGGAAGCATGAAATAGATAAAGGGAATTGAGAGTATTGTGAGGAGCACTGAGCAATGTACAGAATTGTTGAATCACTCTGTTGTACACCTGAAACCAATACAACACTGTATGTTAATCATACCTCAATTCTTCAAAAAGGTAGAAAATGGTGCTAATATTTACAAATTCATCATGTGAGAATTCTAGAGCAATATAAATATATGAAAATATACATATGTATGTTGTGTTGGATGTGATATGAGATACAAATTTCAAACCCATCTGTTCAAATATATTAAGAACAAATAAGAACAAGAGATAAGGTAACAAAAACCATTTAAAAGTCATATATAGCTGTCATTGCAGAAAATAGATTAATTTGAAAAATTAATATAGTGCATCTTGATATATAGCTACAACATAGTATTCAGTGGAAGTAACCAGTTTTTGACATTGTTCAGGAAGTTTAGCTATTAGAATTTCAGTAGAAAGTTTTCAATATAAATTTGTAACAAAAAACACCCAAATGGCTTTATTTGAAACACTTCACATTAATTTCATTTCCTACCACATTGTGCATAAATATATAATTACTTTATCTCAGGATCCAAATTGCTTTCTGGGGCTCTCTAAAAGGGTATGTAACTCTTTCTAGTCAGTATAGTATTAAAAAGTATAATGATGGATGTCATTTAGTCAGCCTCTGTTGGTCTGTATATTTTGAAAACTGTTACATACTTTTCTATTTTTTTCCCCAAGATTTTATTTTTTTATTTGACAGAAACAGAGCGAGGGGGGCGGAGCACAAGTAGGGGGAGTGGGAGAGGGAGAAGCAGGCCTCCCACCAAACAGGGAGCCTGATGCTGGGCTAGATCCCAATGACTGAGTCCCTAAGATCATGACCTGAGCCTAAGACAAACATTTAAGGACTAAGCCACCCAGGTGCCCCTGTTACATACTTTTCATACAGTGTTAACAATTGAACTTTATGGAAAAGTTTGTATAACATTTTCCCTAATTTTTGCAATATTTTTCCTCACTCTACAAGCTGCTAATATAAAATATTCTGTTCAATTTCACCACTGAAGAGCAAGAATTAGTGAAAAATTTTCTCACAATAAGAAGGAAATAAATACAAATAGGCAAATAAATCAAAGGAATGAGCAAGTAATTAATAAACAAAGAGATAAACATATTAACAAGATTCATAATTTGTTGTATGTGAATGCAAAAAAGTCATAAGGAGACACTAGTTACAACTATTCATTTATACATATTTTTAAATTAGTAGTATGTAATTGCTAGGTTGTGTTGAAGCATATACATTTAATATACAAACATGTACACATATGAATTTACATAGAGGATTGAGACAAGTTTAACTGAAAAGACCTCTTTTGAAAAGTTATTTTTACCCCTTAACTTCCATGCTAAAGAAGTTTCCCTGAGGAAATGACAGTTATCGGTCATGATTGGCTTCCATACAACACTTTTGAATCACTTCTTTATTCTTAAAAGAATTGCATTGAAATTTCTCTATCAGGTTATAATCTTTTAATGTAAAATAAGGGGAAAAACAGGTAAAATGACTTAAAGAATATTGTATGTATCAAATTTGTAAGCATTATGTATAGGTGTTGGACTCCCTCATGGGAAGTGTTGACATGGCCCAAAATTCTAAATTCCACATACTTGGCCCCCGGAAGCCACCACAACCACTTTGAAATCATTGGTGAGTGTGTTTTTTTCCCTCCTGTGTTCTATGAGAGACAAAACTGAGGAACTCAAATGACAAGTCAGAACAAAAGCTTTGTTTTTGATGCCTCTACCGCGCCGGCCGAACCTCCAGCAGCAGGTGAAAATCAGGGAGGCTCCCAGCACAGCTCTGTGCTCCTCTCCACCCTCCCAAGCCCCTCTCGAATTCTTCCTTTTGCCTCCTTTTTGGGAAAGTTGTTGAGGCACTGAAGTGATGTATTTGAGAAAATTAAGAGGAGATCAGCAAAAAGACGAAGCGACCAAAGGTATGACTATATATTATGAGGGACAGAGGGGATGCCTCCAACTATCTGACACTGCCAAGGTTATAACTTCTCAAATATTATCAATTTCGGAGCCTATTGGTGTCTACTTTGCAGAATTTGCATGGAAGAGACTGTGTCCACGTTAACTGCGGTTGTATACAGGGGAGAATGGTGCAGAAATAATGTCCACAAAAGATCCTCTGCGCTAGGACAATGTCTGTATCAGTAAGGAAAACGAGAAAAATATGGACTACCAGGAGCTTCTCTATCTGCTCAGCGCATTTCCTACAGCTGTGCTGTAATAAGGGATCATTTCTCCCAGGGCTTGAGGACGATTGTATTTTCATTTATAGCAGGCCTCCTTTGAATCATCGGGCCTCTGCCCCTGGAAGGCTGCGCACAAGGCGGAGAATTGAAAAAATGACAAAATTTCAAAAGGAATATTGAATTTTGATAAAGTCTTATTTTTCTCTCCTCCTTGAATTTGTAGTTCATTCCAGATTTTCTAGAAGGAAGGGGACAAAAGCAAATTTCTAAGCGTTGGAGCTAAAAAGGTCGAGGTATGGGGGGTTGTGATATCAAATTTGAACTTAAATATCATTAATACAAGCTGCCAGTGAATGAATTAAGATGAAATCAAGGCCTTTTTTTTTTTTTTAATAGAAACGTGATAGGTATCAGTATAGTCTCAGTGCCAAATATTTGCTGGCTCTTCTCTCTTTCACAAAGTACTAGTATATCCTGGAAATACCTTAGTGAGCCAATATATTTTGTTATCAGCAATCTCCTTTTGGAGTTGGCTTGTCTACAAACGTGGGACATGAATCTGTAACAGCTGCGTTTTTTGAATTAAGCCTGGCTCCCGAAGAGTTAGCTGTGGCTTGGGGCTTGGGGCTCTGAGGAGGGGGTGGGGAAGTGTTTAAATCCCTCCGTGAACCATCACGGATGAGAAGGGCACCCAATAACCACCCCAGCTCCTCATCTGACAGTTTGTTCCGTAATGATGCAAAGCAGAGTAGCGCACGGGCCCGTTCCCTCCCCAGGTTGAGCTGGCAGAGCTGATCACAAAGTTCCTGCTCAGGTCAGCCTGCTAAGCGGATAAAACTTCAGGAAGACCCAGCAAAGCGGGGCGGTAGCACCAAAGCACAGCTACTTTTTGTCTATCACAACAGCGAAAGCTACCTTTCTAAGTCTCCCAGGTGTGTGGCTGTGAACCTTCCAATTTCATCTTCAGTTCACTATCTCTACGGTTTATGTCTCTGTGGCCTTTGGCGCCTTTTTTCCCCCTACTGCTGCAACAGTTCCGAAGTCTAGCTGCTCTGAAATGCTTTTCTTCTTCCCCCCCTTTAAAATATTTCCATTCACTTTTTATCAGTAGAGTCGAGTCACATGAAGCAGAAGAAGCAGAAAAGCCAAAGGACTTTGCTAGATTTGCTGCTTGGGAGAGCTTTACGCATTGGCCCGCGGACCGCTGTGATATGTGCGGCGTAATTGAACAGAGCAGCCGTGCTGATAACGGGATCGAGGAGAAAACTGCCCTGGGAGTCCATGGAGAATGTGTAAGAGAGACAGAGAGGCAGGCACCGGGTCCTGTAAAGTCGAATCCTTCACTTCCACAGACTTGCTTCAGTAGTCAACTGCATTACCTCCTCACGACTGGGAGCCACTTAAATCACATTCTGTTAGTTTCATGTCATCACGAAATTGAAAATGGGGAGTTCTGAGTTATAATAGAAATCATGAATTCTCTGAATAGGTCAGAACCCTGCACTAGGCAGGACTTTGCATTTTCTTTTGCAGTAAATTGCCCTGCACCAGAGTGAGAAATCATGTCATATTTTATTACTAAACCTGGGAACTCAAATCAAGAATCAATGAGACTTCAAAAAGTATACTTATTAAGAGTTGGCAGCAGCACACAAGGCCACAAGGCTTCAAAATCTTTACCTTACTTTCTTTGTTTTTCTCAACTTTTTTCATTTCAGACTGTCTTCTCACAAAGTGTTCACAAATATTAGGAGAGGCAGTTACTAAACCCAGGTGCTAAGATGAATTCAACCTAAAATCCTCCTTAATACAGACTTTTCCAAACACCTTTTGAAGAACTCTACTTAAAATCACAATATTTTCATTTTAGGCAGATAAGAAGACAAATAGTTATTTTTAAATAATTACAAAATTACAGAGAACATTTAAAAATATTTATACAAATATTGCTTAAATATTTCCAAAAATTTCCACAATACACTAGATTTTGTGATTTTACTCTCCTACTTTGAGTTTTTAATAATCATTAGGCCTTTATCAATATGTTATAAAATTGTGATATAATCCTTTTTATTGGGCTTCCAAAGTTGTTTTGAATCCAATAATCTAATAGAGCTCAAAATATTAAGATTATAGTGGAGCATTATTCACACTATATCTTAATGACCTGTGAAAAGCAGTAGCCTTCCTTTAATTTTGCTTAATCTGAATGCTTACATTCCTATAAAGGATGATCATACCTTAAACATTTGTAGAGAAAGGCACAGCTGGTTTTGAGAAAACTTATGAATAGTTTCCACACTGAATCATACACATACACATATGTTGGAACAAACATATCTGCGTTTGTATATTAATTTATACCTTTGGTCAAAATAAAGTGTTTCTCATACTTACTTAAAGCTTGTAATATGCAAGAGGAGTGTCAAACTGTCAATTAAATTAGCAAGCACATTTTGAGGGAAATTGATTTCTAGAGTCTGAAATCCCTGAAATCACTCAAAGGCCTTGTTGCTTTTCAGGTGCCCCATTAATCTTTATAGGACTCTATTGACATCGGTGGCAGCTGCTTGGCGTGTGGTGCTTAGGGTAGATGTGAGCAGAACACCATGGCCCGGGGACTCAGGTCTAATTCAACAGAACTCACATTAGACCTTTAAACTAAACAAAAAATGATATAGAAGGGATTTGTAAAGACAGGGGTATAAATTGCAGCAATGGCGCTGAACCATTCCCTGATGGGGCTGATTTCAGAGAAGAGCTTGTTTCTTGAATTACCTCTTTTGCCATTTTAGGCAGCTTGAAATTTAATAACAGCTTGCTTCAAAGCTGAGGAAGTACTTCTCATCCAAATGCTGCCTCCTCTGCTAAATGTTGAGGAGTTTGGGCAGCAACTAGGACTGGAATTGTTGGCAGGGGGAAAAAAAGAAAAAAAAGAAAGAAAGAAAAAAAAAATGGACCCAAATCCACTGACCCCAGGTATGGAGATAAAAGCAGCAGTCAATGAAATTGAAGTTTAATGTACTACAGAGGGTAAAAACACGTAAAATGCTACCAGGTAACAATGCTCTCTTCTCAAAAAAAAAAAAAAAAAAGATGGAACTATACTGGGTCCTTTGAGCCCTAAATGGATGATAGTCCTACAAAAGAGTCCTCTTCTGAAGGAAAGACGAAGAAAAGAAGTTGCTTTGGATTTTCAGAACTTTTAGTAATAGCTGTAGTTCTCTCACAGGTAAGAAGAATCAAAGTAAAATATTGAGAAAGAAGCAGGTTTGAAAACCATTGGAATTATTTCCAGAAAACAAAGGCTGTGGCTAGTTTCCTCTCTGGCTTATCGCTTCCAAACCCCAGCGACATCATGGCTTCCTACATTCAGTTCTCAGGATAGAGCGATCGTTGGCCATCTATTTGTGAATCTAGGACCCTCCAACTGACTTTTTCTGTCCGTATATCCTAATTTGTACATGCAATCTAGAGGATGTCGTTCAGAAATATTGACGATTTACTGGAAATATGAGCAATTCTACAGCAAACATTTAAAAATAACTGAGGCAAAAGTCATGGTTTGGGTGGTGAACAATAAAAGACCATGATGATTGTAGCAATGACATTATCCCAGTGCCTGGGAAATCAGAACAAGTATGTTAAACCTTGAGATACAATCCTTTTCTCCAAAGCAGCATCCTCTTTCATGTGAAAATGAGAGAAATTAAATATAGACAGACAGATAAAAAGGATTTACTTCATTTTCAAGGTAATTTATTTTCAGTGCTTACTTTCTCGGCTTTATTTTCTGTATTAAACTCTATAAAAGCTCTCTTGATTAAGTTCCCCCAAGCATCTCTGAGTGAAGTAGTCCAAAACATACATGGATTTGGTCATAAAGTGCATTTTATTTCTCTTGTCAAAACAACAGAAAGAGTCAGGAGGATATCTGAAATCACATAAAACAGACTCGAGGGAAGAGGAGATGTGTTAAAATCTTCTAATATCTGCCACTCCTAGAAAATAACTGTGTGAAGGTGATTCAGACACTTATGCTTGGAATTAATCTGGAAAAAAATATTTACTTTCTGTTTAAGAATTATATATAAATAGGTTTGATTTATCATTCTTCCTAGGGGTATACTGATAAAGCAGACAAAACAATAGACTATTCAAATGTACTCACCATTTTGCCAGAAAGGATGGGGATGCTTATGTGGTTTTTATAGCCCCACCACTTTAAATAAATGCTGGATGAAAGAAAATTCGTATGTTCTCATTGAAACTTTTTAATATAAAAATATTAATATAAAAATTATACAGACGGGCAAGGGTTTTCTAAACAACTTCAATGCTGGTCTTTATAAACATCCACCAGGGCTGACCTGTGACTCTGATGGGCTATGTGATCACCCAAGACATGCTGGGCAAGGTGTAGACATGACAGCACAGAGCTCTACCATAGGCAGGAAAGGTCTCCTATAAGTGAGAACCACAGCCAAAGCTCCAACCTTGGATGGCCAAACACTTTGCATGAGCTTTCCTGTATACAAAATAAGTGGACTTGAGTTCATATAATCTTTGTAACAACTCAATGGATCAGGTTATATGGGTGTTACTTATCTTCCCGTTACTGATGAGGAGGGAAAAAACGAGGTTTGGGGAGATTATGTGATTTATATAATGTTACAGATCTGGCAAGTGACCTAGCTGGGATAAGAGATCCATCTTCAGGCTACTAGGTTAATCTTTCCGTTACACAAGTTTTTCTCAATCTTTTTAACCACCCCAGTTTTCTTGTCTTTCTGTTGTGTGGATTCTGTATATTTTAAAGAGATTATATTTATTTATTAAAAATAGAAGGAATGCAAGCAGGAGAGAGAGTGCATAAACAAGGGGAAGGGAAGGGCAGAGGGAGAGGGAGAAGCAGAGTCCCCACTGAGCTGGGAGCCCAGTGGATTTTGTGTTTTGAAAAAAATGGTGTCAGCTCAATGAAACAAATAGCCTCCATAGTTTTACCTTCAGTAAATGTGGAATTTCTTTTGTCGTCTTGAACATGGAACAGTGTATATAAACTTATTATCTCAGGGCACTCTGAGACTCACGGTACCATACCCATCCCACTTCTTCCTGGGAGGACAACCTCCAGCTTACCAGCTCTTCACACATCTGTGTCCATGTGACTGGTTTTCTTCTGCTGCTCATGAAGCCTGGACATGGTATTTGGATGAAAGTAGGGGGGAATGAAAAATTTCAGAACAGCTAGCTGCCTGCTTAAAGACTACTAGAAGCAGGAAGAATGAGGATATTGCACACTTCTTAGTGTTTCCCACTGTTGACCTTGCTTCGTATATAAAATGAAAAACAGCAATGCAACAAAGGTCATAATTTAATGACTAAAGTAAATAGTTCACTGTAGGTCAGACAGGTTATTTTTAGCCTTCATAATGAGCAAATCAAATCATTGCTTGATTCATATGGTCAAAGGATACACACTTGACTGTAAAAATAACTGAACATGACAGATAACTTGTGCCCAGTTAGCAACGACATGATTTTGTGCTAAATTCATAGAGACATCTTGCTATAGATCCACAGTGGCAAATTTCTACATAAATGTTAAAGAAGTAGCAGGCCCAATCCTCAACCAGAACATTCTGAAAATGCAGTATACTCAATGATAAATAAGAAAATTAAGAGGCCTCGGACTGACACAGTTCTGGTCCTCATATGAAGTTAGGAAATGTAAATCTACCTTATTAATCAATTATGTTTTATGAATACTGTTATGTTTTAAGTTAGCAAGTAAATTCACACAAATAGCACATCTGATATTCATAAGATTTATAGTTTTTTGCATTTTCTTTTTCACCTTTAATACTTTTTATTTATATAATCCAAATACTTTAGCATAGTACTCTTTTTAATTAGATTGCCAAATAGCCATGACTGTATCATTTAAAAACCTCTAGTTCGTTAGACAAAATGACTTGAGATTCTCTTGGTCTTGCCTTGTCACTTCGAGTCATTACATCTTTTCCACAGGACTGTCCCTCTTCTCTTTAAATCTGTCCCACACTTCTCAACCTGAATGAATTCCTATTTATCATTCATGATCTTCTTTGCAGTCTTTCATTATCTCTCACTTTTCTCTCCACTCCATGCAGACCTAAATATACACTTCCCCTTTAATCCTGTAGCTTTTTTTTAAATAGAGAGCCTCTATTATGGTCCTTTTCATATTCCCTTAGCTGTCTTCAAACTGTCCTTCCCCCAAACCCAATCTCAGAAAGAAAGAACCATAGTATACTGATTTCTGAATCCCAGGAGTTTAGCATAAAACCTGACACAAAGTAGGGGTTCAATAAATATTTGTTGAATAAACGACTTAGTTCAGGTTCACTGGAACCAGATTCTGAGACTGAAATTATTTCGCAATGATTAGCTGAGGGGAGATCTCAGGAGAAAGTGCAAAAGCAGGATAAGCTGCAGAGAAAGGAACTAGTAAATGTGATCAGCGGAGGTCTTGCCTGAGCTTTTCTCTGAGCAGCATCTCACCGTTTGTTCTCTCTTGAGGCAAGAGGGTTGGCCTTCTGTACCCTATATCATTCTGTTGAAAGCTGTGGGACTCCTGGGAAAAGGGAGAACATGAGAAGACCCAGACCTTTCCTAGCAAGAATCTCAGTCTACCCAGCAAGTCTCTGGAGAAGGGGCATAGTTGTGTGTCATGACTCAGAGCAAATACGGAGTGGGTACAGAGGCTTAGGGGGAAGGGCCAGGATAGGGTAACAATCCTGTTACCTTAAAACAAACAAACAAACAACTAGACCCATTCTCTAAAACATTGTGGATAATGATTCATGTGGAAGAGAAGGATTCCTGTAAAACACTACCAGGAACTCAAGCCTAGGTCTCAGATACCAGGTTCGTACCCTAGGTTTGCCTTGTGACCCCAGGGCAGGCCACTGCCCTAATCTGTTTTCTCCTCCAAGAAACAATGATGACAAGAAACTATTTCACGTGATTCTACTAAAAATTTAGACAGAATGGATATAGAGGTACATACAGAGGGCTTAGCAAGGAGCTAGGCTAGTATTATCATCTATCATTTCTCGTACTCACCTACCACTCTCAAAAATGAATACAGTTTTGGCAGAAAGTTCTACTGAGATTTTTATTTATTTTTTATTTTTTGACAATGAGAGTCCTCTTCGATATGTTAGGAATATTTTTAAAATAGAGGGTGCACAGCTGAGAAGAAAGTGATTGATTCTCAGTTTCTACTCAAAAACTGCATCTAACCATCTCAGATAAAGTTTCCTCTTCCTTGAATCCCTCGTTGTCATTTTTCTCATTTGCTTTCTTCAGAGCACTATTCACTATTTAAAATTGTCCAACAGCATTACCTCTTTTGTTCTATCATCTGCTTCTCTTCAGTAAAATCTAATCTCTTTAAGGGCAGCTACCTTCTTTCTTGTTCAATGCGGCTTCCTTGGCATAAAACCCTCCCTGGCACGTTGTTGGTAGCAAAGAAATAACTGTCTTACTGCTATTTTAAATTATTTTATCAAAATAGGCTTGTTTTAACTTACGGGCAGGGTTAAATGTGTTTCCACTTAGCAGAGATCAGAGGCCACACCTGCTAGAGTTGTGCTGTGACCTATGTGAGCACACTTAGTCTCAAAGAGATATGGATGTCACTAGTCTTATTATTCACTTAGCCATTAATTATGACAACTTGAGGCTGACTCATATTTCAGATTCCCAACTTCAGTAACGTTTCAGAAGTTCTGTGCATTTTCAAATATTGCCACTGCTAGATATAGTCTAGAGACAAGATGAAGGATTGTCATATAGTTCTTGAACCAGTATGATAACGGAAAAACTGGGACTGTGTATTTGTATCGTCTATGTGCCTTATCTTACTTTATCCTGTGAGTGTCTCTGGGTATAGTCACACGCTGTTTATTCACTTTACTTTCCAAAATTGGCTTCTGGCCTTTCACCTGCATTGTTTCTAATGTCTTTAAGCATAGATAAGAATTCATATTTTTTCTAAATTATGAGATATTTTAAGTGTTGCAGATTCTTAATCAGCCTAATTGTGTTTAAAGTTAGAAGTGAACAACAACCCTACCCACTTTGTTTCCTATATTGCTTGATGCAATGTATCTGAACTTGAAATCCTGGATGACTAAAGTCTGAGTTGTTCCTAATGCCAACCTCAAATGAACAAAGAAAGAAGAGGTTGGAGGTTTTATATAGTTACATAAGTGCATGCATGGATACCTGAGGACTTCGGAGGCTGACATGTATTTACTACTGATGTAGTCACCGGGGGGTGTAAATATATCAGTGGTTAACAGAGTCTCATTGGTTTGCCTCCTTCCTTCTCTCCCTGCTGATACACCTGCAAGAAATGATTCAACTCTGCTGCAAAAGACTAAGAAAATCAAAGAATATGGAATAATTGCCTGAGAAATAGAGTTTTTTCTTTCATGTTCAGTGTTAATTTTTTTTATGGTAACATAATACAAAAAGTTGTATTCCTTCTATGCATTTAATAATCTTTTTGGATACATATAGAAAATCTGGCAAAATTCAAACATACTGAAGACCACATAAAATGTGGAGTCATGTATTACCAGGTGGTTTATCAAATATTTGTCTAGAAAATAAAATGTATTCAACGACGTAAGGATGACACGTGGATTTAATTCTATCTTCAGCCTCACATCTAAATTTGAATAGGCATATTGAATAACTAGACCCTCTTTCATTTAAACTCTAGAATGTTTGCTCATTCCAAAGTGATGGATAAATTATGTAAAGTATGAGTCCATAACTTCAGAATGAGAAAAGTGTTTCTCTTCATATACCAAATTAGTTCTCAGTGACAACTTAATGAGTAAAGAGGGAAAAGAAACACTAAAAAGGAAAGTGAGAGCTTTCATAGGCTCTCAGAATGAATGAAGGAGGACTTTTTCAGATGAATGCCTTGGACTCTCAATGAGAAAGCACCTGATTGTAAAAAATGAATGTTTAATACTGGAATAAAATTAAATCTCCCAGATCCCTGCTAAAAATTTCATTGTATTCCCAAATTAAACAGCTCTTTCAGGTACTGCCCAATGTGTCAGTCGCCTTTAATAACTGAATTTGCTTCAGGAAATATGCGAATGAGGACCTTATGCTTTTTATTCTACGTCTTCATTACATCGGAAGACTTCAAATTCTGAAATTTTATTTGATCCTTTGTTCCCTAGAATCTCTCCTTGGTTTTGTGGGCTTGAAATGGGCACTGAATTGATCTCATCATTGACATTATCCAGTTGCAATGGTGCAGATCAAACTACCAAACAGAAAGATTCTGAAATCACGTACCTGTGGGCTGTAGTGATCTTTCGTCTTCTCTACCACTTCTGAATCTGCAAACATCTCTTTTTACATCCCACCTTTAAAGTTTTCTGAGCTGTGTGAGCTTGCCAAGTTAGCTCTGGAATGTCCCTTGCATCTAAAAGACAAATACTAAGAAAAATATCACAAGACAAATACTAAGAAAAATATCAATTAGATGGTTTGTGTATTTAGGGATGGTATTTGTAGGGTTTTTTTTTTATATATATAAATTTCTACTCCAAGTAAAAAATCATGTAAAGAGATCTCATTAAACTTTCAAAACAAGTCCTTAATAGATCTCATAAGTGGTATTTACCTTTGTTGGTTTGTGTTGAATAGTGCATGTTTGGTTAATACTAATCTGTATTTACATATACATGAAGCATATTATTTCATAGGCCAAGTAATTTTTTTTGACAAATGAAAGGTTTCTGTAAATAAGTCATTACACTTAATTGGATTTTCTTTTATTTAACTAATACTCCTCACTTTTCCTTTATTAAATGAGATACAGACCATAACAACAATAAATTGAAAAGAAGAAAAAATCACAGACATGAGTCTAAAAGATAAAGGCCACAACCATGTAAGAGTTTTTCCTCTCAGTAACAGCTACAAAGCTGTGTTTCCAACTCAGACACATTTCTAACTTACTTTGCTTCCTTTCAAGTCTTTATCACCCCAACTGGATTGAAAGATTTCTTCTCTCCATGAGGTAATTTTGCATACTCTGCAGACTGACGCTTTATTTGAAGATATACCATTGTTTTCTTCTTACAAAGGCAATGTATATTTTATTAAACATGTAAAAAACATCGGGGCTCCTGGGTGGCTTAGTCGGTTAAGCATGTCCATCCAACTCTTGGTTTTGGCTCAGGTCATGATCTCATGGGTTGTGAGATCAATTCTCCTGTCAGGCTCCCTGCTCAGTGGGAACACTCCTTGAGATTCTCTCCCTCTCCATCTTTTTCATGGACATCATAGATACCTACTTCCTTACAGCTAAAACCAGATTCTATCTAATTTTACTTTCGTTTCTTGTTTAATATATTTTTAGAGACCATGTTCTTTCTCTGCTCCTCCATATGCTCTCTCTTATCCTCTCTCTCACACACAAATAAATAAATAAGTAGATATTAAAAAATTTAATGAACATAGACAAGAACAAATGGGAAAATGTCATTACCAAGTTCCCATTGTATCACTTTCTCTTATGAGCACATATAATTTGCAAAAAGAGCTTTGTGTGGTACATTCTCTTTTGTTAACTATCTTTGGCACTTAATCTGTTATGAAGATGTTTCTAATTCAATTAATTTATTCACTCCAACAGTTGGTATCTACTATCACAATACCGCACAGTCCTACCTGTGACAAAATCATCCTTAAAGGAACCCCGATAGTGCTTTTATCAGCAGCCAGATCTTATATTCTTGTTATTTGCCTGATTTTGTCTGGTACATTTTGTGCTCCCTTGACTTACATTCTCAGCTAACTTACATACCCAGGGCATTTTTATCCTGTTCTCTTTTGACTATTAATTTGTTTCCATTTGTTCTGTATTTTCTTCCGATGTATGGACCATCTGGGTGTTGGATCTCTCTCATCACTTCATTATCACATGCTCTCGGGTTTGTCATTTTTGTGACCTTTTATTCCCACATCTTGGAAAAGCTTCTTAAACATATTTCCTACATGACAGATTTGGGGTTTTTTTTCATCGTGGTTGATTCTTTCAGTGCTCTTTCTAATATAATTTATAAAGTTCTGCTTAGACATTTTCCCATTTCTTTCTTGAACTTTTTCAGCCATTTTTAAAAAATTTATTATCAAAGCATTTTAATCTTTTTCATGGATATCATGTATACCTACTTCCTTAGAGCGAAAACCAGACTCCATCTAATTTTACTTTCGTTTCTTGTTTAATATATTTTAGAGACCATGTTCTTTCTCTGCTTTTTAAGTATCTTGTCTTTTTTTATATTATAGAATAATTTTAATAAGTCCTCTGTTACTGCTTTCTCCAGTGAAAAGATAACACCTCACCTTATATTTTGCTCCTAAATATCATACATGCATAATCTTTACAACTGCTCGTTCTGTTGCTATCCTATTCAGATAGAAAAACCTTAGAGTTAACCTGAGTCTGAGGAAAGGAAAGAGTATTTGAGATGAATATTGAGATGAACAGAAAATCCTTCTCTGTAATTTCTTCTGTTGGTTCAAACTACTTTCAGACTCTAGCTTTCATCACCTTAATTTCTATGCACCCTGGCCTCTGTTCTAGGAATAGTGTACAGTGGCATTGGGTTTTCCTCAAAGAGCTGTTGTCGGTTTGGTGGGAGAAGAGCATTACTGTACCAGAGAAGAGCTCGGATGCATCATCGGAGGCGTCACGAGGTCAGAAAGCCCATCATGCAAAACCCTTTAAGGAGAACCTCAGCTCTTGCAGGCTCTCTCTGTGGTCCTCCCGACAGAGAAGTTGTGAGTGTCATTGAGTATCTGTTGGCATCCTCCTGGCACAGGACATGAGAAATAAGAATGACACCTTTCATGTCGACAATCTTACAGTTGCTTTCCAAATGGATAAATAAATGGGCCAATGAGAGGAGGCTGTTCAATAAGACTCTCTTATAGTCCATATTAAAATTATGCCATAACTTTTTTCCTCTTCAAACACTGTCTTGTATAACATTTAATTTTCACCCGTATCGTATAGCTTTTCTTTCTTCTGATTGGCAAAACAATAAAATTATCTTGGTCCAAAGTTTCTGGTCCTTTATTTTTTTCAATGCATTTATATATATATACACACACACACACACACACACACATACATACACACACACACGTCTCTCTATATTAGTATATACAAATATATATAAACATTCACAAGTAAATATACATATATAATACAGCCTTTATACTGTGTTTACTATTTTTTACAAAAAATTTGATTTCATGTATTATTTATAAGATTATTTAATAACTGATTATAAGACAATAAGTGTTGAATCACTCAATTGTACACCTGAAACTACTATTACACTGTATATTAACTATTGGGCTATAAATAAAAACTTGGAAAGGAAAAAAAGAAAAAACTGATTAAAATATAAAATTATTTTAAAACTCTCCTTTTTATTTTCAGTCAACATTTGATTTAATTTTTAACTTCTTGGAAACCAGTGAATAAATAAATATATATGTATATGTATATATATATTTCTGTTATATATTTTATGTTATAGTCAATGGAATCATACCAATAATTTAGATTACTAAAAATTGTTAACTAAATTCTAAAATTATAAATTACAATGTAGGTTTGATTCAATGGCCCTTATGCAACATAATAAATTACAGTTAGTTTTGTGAAAAATGTAAAGTTAAGAATATTAGGCCCCTTTAAGTATGATTCACTTTGATGACCCTGTGTGATAAGCCTAAAGGATTCAGGATTAAGTTTGTAAGGGATAGTAATAGTTCTGCTACCTGGAATATAACTTAATGTATCTATTGCTTTAAAGACGAGGTGGCCTAACATTAGATAAATGATTGTCAGGATGGCAGGCATCTCACAGACATGCTTATTTACTTACTACACGTCAGAACAGTGGTTCTCAAACTTTGGTGTGCCTTTGAATCCTCTGGAAGTCTTTGTTAAAACTCAGATTTCTGGCCCCGTCCCCAGAGTGTCTGATTTAGTAGGTCTGAAGTGTTTGCATTTTTAACAGTTACCAGGTGCTGCTGATGCTGCTGATCCCAGACCACACTTCCATAACTACAGTTCCAGGGTATTCTGCTTTGGAGGAAATTTATTGAGACAAGATACTTGGAATTAGTGTGGATAGAGAGGTAAAAGAATGTGCTAACCTCACAGCATCAGCTCAAATTTATTTCTAGTAGAAAACTTATATTTCTTTTCCTCTCTTCTCCCTCCAATCAAAGACATCCAAAATAGTGAGTTTTCTAACAGAAAGGACAGTATTATGGTGGAATATTATGAAGTAATGGTTCCTTTACCCCAGATGAACTGTGCTTTCGCTCTCTTTTGTAAGCCAGGGTTGACACTCTGGGAGTCAACAGGCTTTTGATAAAAGTACAAAAGGTGCCAAGGAAATAGTAAAACATATACAATCGTTTCTCAGCTGAAGGGGGAAAGAGGACTGGCATGAAAATAAAGAGCTATGGGTGACTTTGCAAATATTCAAGACTATGATGAATGTGGTAAAATGTGGCAAAATCAAACCCTATAGTGTAGGTGGCAAATGGATTCTATTACATTGGAAGACAGGGATAAGAAAGAAAGGAAGAATGGAAAGAAGGAAGGACGGGAGGAAGGGAAGAAGGGAGAGGGAGAGTCAACCTGTGAATAGTGTCAACAACCATGCAGGTAAAATCAGATTACTAAACAATTTGCTTTGTTTCAGACTATCATGCTAAAGGGCAGTCTATACACATTTAAATTTCATTGTATGTGTCTTCTGAAGTTGAACAAAGCATATTAAATTGAATTAAGGTTACAAAGTTAAGGGATTTCAAAACCTATTTCAAACTCTATGGATTATTTGATTTGGTGTTCAATATAATAAAATATGAGATTGGTGTGTTGTATTAATCCTCAGATTTACGTTATGTTGAAAATAGTGAAAAGTGACAAAAATTCTTTAATTATGTGAAAATACAAGGAGGAATGTCTGCATCACTCAGCCTTCTACATGCACATTTTGGATTTGCCAATCTTTACCCTATTTTTATCCACTTACAGGACCGTCTCCCAAAAAAACTGTTAACTCCCGGAAAGCAGGAGCCTTTGGTATTCCCAGCTCCTAACTATAAGTACTCAATACGTGTTTATTGAATGAAGTGCACACGACTGGGTCATTTTAAGCAGTTCTGTGTTTTCCCAGGGAGGAAACAAAGCAAGTGATGCAGTAGGAAAACATTAAGTCTTGTAAAAGAGAGCTTCCCGTCTTCGGAATTTGAGTCAGGTTCTAGAAACTAAAACCAAAACCAAAACCAAAAACAAACAAACAAAAAATACTTGGCCCACTCAGGACTGATTTTGAAAGTTTAGTATGAAAACACCATTCAGATTCGTCTTGACTGGAACTTGGGAGCATTTGTAATGCATTTAGTACTTGGACTCACATTTCTGACTGTTTTTATAAAATGGAGTGGCTCTTAAAATTTCTAATTCTGACAAAAAGCCTTATGTGAACACAATCCAGCATTCAGCTTCAAAGGTTTAAGCTTTGTGTTTGTGATCTGTCCCCTCACATACATTTGTGGCTCATTCTTTCTCTCCCTTCATCTCCTTGCCCAAATGTTACCTCAACCAAAGTCTTTCTTAACCACCTTGCCACAAAGCACCCCTCCACTGCTTGGTTCTTTACTCCTTATTCCGCTCTCTTTTTGTGGAGTATCACCCTAGGGTAAATGCTTTACCGGAGGTAAAAGTCAAAATATTTAACTATCAGGGATAGCACAGGCATGCTGATACCATCAATCAGAATGGATGCTTGACGGGCTCCTACTGGGCCAGACATTCTTTCTTTTTGTGACTAGATGGGAAGGAAACCTGGAGATTTGCCAGGAAGGTCAAGGGAGACCAGTGCAAGGTGGATGCACTTGAGGAACGGCTTGTTGTGTTGTACAGAAACATTTCAATATTTTCAGTCTGTACAGCCATTCCAGCCCATCCCCGCAGAATATCAGCCTTGTGTTTACTTCACATTTTTATTCATACTTTTGAATCTGGATCCTCTGTCTCTAGAACACAAGCTCTACGAACACTGGAGCTCTATCTTATTCATTCATGTAACCTCAGAGCCTGGAACAGTGCCTTCCAGACAGTAGGTACACTGTAAATATCTGTTGAATGCATGAATAAAGGAACACTATGTAACAGATGACATGATTCAAGGAAAAAAAAAAATCTCTCAGAATTTAGCATTTCTTCCCAAGTATTACAGGTATATAGCTCATACAAATCTATTTGTAGTCACTTAATACTATTTTCTAATATTTGAGAATGATATTTTCTATTTTAGTGGTATAAGGAATTCTCAAGTCTATGCACATCTGAATTCTGAAAGGATTGATAGGCAACATTTAACACAACATTCCAGGGGGCACCTGGCTGGCTCAGTCCATAGAGTATGTGACTCTTGATCTGGGGTTTGTGAGTTGGAGCGCCATGTTGGGTGTGGAGATTATTTACAAATAAAATCTTAAAAAAAAAAAAATACAGCATTCCATTGTTAAAATGTTTGGGACCCACAACATATGCATAGATGTTTATTTAGAAGTCATAGGTGTGTTCTACTAATCAGATATGCTATATATGTTGGTGTCTTCTACTATTATGTAAAAACCATGTCAAAATAGAAATATTAAAATATGAGATAAAGAGGAGTTGAGAGATATTCTATATTATATTTTATTTGTTTCTGTCCTGTTTTCATATTTAAAACACTATTAATCGATACCTAACAATAGTGACTTTTAGTGCTAGCAATATTATTTACTTTTTCTTTTTTTCTGGAAAATATTGCTATAAAACTTTGTGACACAACTGAACAAAATTTCTGGTTGTAAGTTAACTTAGTTTGCTTTCATTGCTCTCATAGCTGAAAATGATAACCTTGCACTGACATAAAGATCCAAATACAAAAAGAAATCACTAGTGACACTTATCGAATCATAGAATTTATTTTAAAATTTCATCTATGTAAGCAATCATGGAAAGGATTTTCTTGGAATTCAGCTTGTCAATTTCTATCTTCCCTAATGTCCATTGACTATTTGTTCAAACAACCTGGAACAGGGTAAATGGTTATATTTTGATCAAATGGGTTTAAACCCTTCTGAAACTCCTCACTTTAAAAATCTGCTTTTCAGTGGTTTCAAACTGACTCATAAATGATGACATCTTTGGTAAATTTTGGAAATTAATAACCTAAGGAGGCAAACTTCTCCAAACAACTGTTTTCAAAAGGGTCTCTTCACAGCATGGGTAGCTTTGAAAACAACTTACTTTTTTGTCATTTTAAAATATTGCTTTTACCTTAAATAGACAAATTAATTTTTCTCTAAATATCTTCTAGGTATGATATAATGGGATTCAGGACATGCTACCCCAAAATACGGCACATTGGCAGACATTAAGTATCAAGCTATCAAGCTGTTGGGATTAAAAAAAAAAAAAAAAAAAAAACCCAAACCCAGCAGAAACAGTAAAGTCACTCTGAGCACCCCCCAACTTCTCTGTCCTTCATTCCTCAAAGAGGTCACAAAACTTCCATCTGAAAGGTCCCCTGCCTATGCCAGGAGGAGACAAAACATTGTTATCACCAGAAATGGAACAAGGGGGCCAAGAACTCTGCACAATCAAACCTTTTTAAACTAACTCTTATCTTCCTACTTATTTCACCATTTACCACTCCTCGCCCAGCCCAAATCCTTTGTCTTGCCAATTCTTTGCAAATATTGTTTCTTTGTTTAAAAGGTAAAAGTTTTGTTCTGGACATGCCTTTGAGTCTTCCTTCTCTTGTGAAGTTTCCATGTAACATGTGACTGTTGGATAGAATGTATATGCCTTCCTCCTGTTACTCTGTCTTTGTCAGTTGAAGTTTTAGACCCAGCCAGGAACCTTAGGTGGGTGAGGAAAATACTTTCTTCCCCTGCAGATACTATTGGCTGCCCCTAAACTTGAAATAATTGCCTTATGTAACTTTACATAATCATACCTTATCTTTTCACAGTGTTGTAAAGATACCATGATTTAGGTTGGTAGAATTAGGAAGCCCTAGAAACTGGCATAGAAAATCTGTAGTATGCTACCACCCGGTGTTGGAGGGGAGTGGCTGAGCAACTGGGTGCCGCCAACACCTTCTGTGCTCCTCCGAGCCCCTTCCTCCCTCTGTGAAACTTGAGCATGGAGGTGATAAGTGACTCTCTGACAGAAAGTTTCAGTTAGGATCATCAAGGTCAGTGTATTATTTAAATTATATGAAGCTTCATTCTTCCCTTGTGTTCAGGAAAGAAATCGAAATGGAATTTCTAGCACTTGCTTCCCATACCCCAAAGGAATACTTTGCATGTACTTCTGCGAGTATACACCCCACTGTGGAGACAGCCATCTGGAGTCTAAACATACAGTTGCCATTTACCACTACTAAATATTATGACTTCAGGAAATTCGAATTCAAAACAGATTCTCTTTCTTTGCAAAATATATCCACTTGATAAAATTAAACATTCACTTTTCTTTCTCTCCAAAATGTTAGCTAGACAATCCTCCTTTGTAAAAGGAAAAACAAATAAACAAATAAATTCAGACCTATATTTTTAGACTAATATGTAATATTAATCAACTTTATTAGCTCCAGGTTGCTTATGTAGGTTTCATTTTAAAAAAAAAAGCAAAAAAAAGCTTTAAGGAAGACTACTTTAGATGGAGATTAGAAACTATACATACTAGTGTCAACTTTTATATTCTATTCTATTCTGACTTAAGTTTTTTCTTCTAATATCTCTTCTTCACTTTACCAACCATTAAAATTTTCAGTATCAAAAAATAAAACGAAATAAAATTTTCAGTGTTATCACACAGGATAGTAATATGAGTGTCTAAATATGGATTCCAGCTATATCTTTTGTTACTTTTAGCCTCTGACGCTTCAATATTTTCAAATCGATTTTTTTTAAATTTATAAATTTATATATTTCATCTATTTTAAGTGTCATGGTAACTTCCATATTTTATGAAGGATGGGTAAAATCGTAGGTACAAAAATATCTCAGGTAGTGACTAGGTAGGATCACTTCTCTTCTTTCAGAGCTTCCTCAGGAAAGAGAAGAGGAAGCTGTTTAACTGACAGGTTGTTGTAAGCCTCCAGACTGTCAGCATAATTTGAGGGCAGATTAGTTTTACAGATTGTTTTTTAACATACTTGTAAAGGGGCGATGACAAGGGTCCTGTTTCCTACTTGGCTCTGCATAAATTGGATCCTCTTGTAAAAAAAACTTTTCTGTGAAATTGGGGTTGGGACGTGGTTTAGAGAAGTAACAGGGCAAACATATCCTGCAGTTTGGAGCAGTACTGTGGGACCTTCACGTAAGACCTTCAGCAAGCAAAACTAAACTACAACTTTTTCTGAAGAACTCAATTAAACGCACATTTTCCCCTTGACTGTTTACATAAAACATGCCTATGAGAGGTAAAAATCTGAAAAAAGGTATTTCTGTTTTTATCAGTGTGTATACACATACATACTCTTCTTTTTTTTTTTTTTTTAATTTTATTTATTTATTTGACAGAGAGAGATCACAAGTAGGCCGAGAGGCAGGCAGAGAGAGAGGCAGGCAGAGAGAGATGAAGGGAAGCAGGATCCTTGCTGAGCAGAGAGCCCGATGCGGGGCTCAATCCCAGGACCCCGGGATCATGACCTGAGCCGAAGGCAGCGGCTTAACCCACTGAGCCACCCAGGCGGCCTCACACACATACTCTTGTGTGTGCATGCCTGTGTGGGAGGGATGTTTATGTATTTAATGAGAAACTTATTTTTCTAATGTGGTTTATAGAATCCAAGCCAAGGCAAGCATGAGTTAGCAAATATATCTTCCACCACCAAAGAAGACAATGTACAAAAATAAAGCCACACATTACACTTTGCCTACTTCATTGAGTTTGTTTTTGGTTTTACTATTTTAGGATTCTAGTTTGCCCTATGCCCAACCCAGGACTTGCCTTGGGAATCTCTGCCTATTTAAAAATTATTTGAGGTAGCAGTGGCAAGCCAGAAAGAGGGAATATTTTTCAAATCCCTGCTTAGGATTTTGCAAGGCTTTATACAATTTTGCCTCAACAGCATGAACCCAAAAGGTGGAGTACACCAAAAGTGATGGGTCAGCAAGGAAGTAACTCCTGGAGGTCTGTATCATGCTGCTTCCATTCCCTGTTTAAGCATTGATGGAATCCAAACTCACTTTGAACTTTGCCTATCTCCCAAGGATCTGACCAGGTTTTCATTTTTGATTCACTTTATTATATTTATTTGACCTTTACTATTACATACAAAACAGCTGCAGACATTTGCCTAGGGAAGTGACATAGCACTAGCATAATCATTGGAAAAGTTAGACTCTCTTCCATCCCGCCAAAGCATTAGGCCTTTGGATATAATGAGAGTCTAAGAAACATATGAGAGTATAAGAAATATATGAGAGAATTAAAAATTAAGTAAAAAGAGGACTGCAGTGGAGGTTAATAGATCAAAGAATTAGGGAAGATGTTTTGATCCAGTTCAGGAAACGAAGGCCGGATTCGTGGGATCTACCCAACAGTAGGTGCTATAGCAAAGAATCTATAAAAATCCATAAAGAATATGGGAGAAACATAAAATTAAGTACAGACCAATTTGGGGAACTCTACTTTAATGACTAAAATGGCCTTCAAAGTGTCAGTTCAGGCTTTGTAATAGTTAACAATAAATTTCATTAAGTTGTTTAATCTCTCTGTTCTCTAATTCTGATTCTTGCTTTTAAAATAGTATTAATTGCTTTTAGATCATAACGGCACATCTCCGTGGATAAAATAAAAGATATGACAGAACTTTATATATAAAATTTTATATATAAAATTGCTGAGTTCAGTAAAAGTGCATGTAATCTTCAGAGAACCCAACTACTTGAAGAAAAGATATAGGAATATATATATATATATATATATATATATGATATATATGTATGTGTACACACACTGATAAAGACATATATATAAGTTTTTATCAGTGTGTGTACACATACATACTCTTCTTTTTTTTTAAATTTTATTTATTTATTTGACAGAGAGAGATCACAAATAGGCCGAGAGGCAGGCAGAGAGAGAGGCAGGCAGAGAGAGATGAAGGGAAGCAGGATCCTTGCTGAGCAGAGAGCCCGATGCGGGGCTCAATCCCAGGACCCAACTAGGTTTTTGTTCTCTGTTCTCCTAACTAGGTTTTTGAAGTATCTGTGCTTAAAATGAAGCATATTACTTCTCATATCTTCAATACATACCTTATTGAGTCTTTTTAAGTTAAATCACATTAAATTTTTACAAAATTTTTGTAATGTTTTTCAACATATTAGAAAGGACCTCTCCTAAATGTGGAGCAGTCACAATGGCAGAAAAAATAACATAACAGATCCTCAAAAGTAAAAGCATTAAAAACTAAAAAAAAAAAAAAAAAAAAAAAAAAAAAAAAAGCATGAAAATGTACTACACAGAGATAAATAACTGTGTTTGAAACATTGATGGGTAATCACTAAAAATATTAAAGTTCTACATAGCATTCTTCTTTAAGAAAAGGTTAGAAATGTGTAACATATTTGCATTGAAAATAATCATGATTTTTAAGTGACAGTTGAGTTTTTTATTATTTTTTATCTTCTGAGAGATTCAAGTATGTTTGACCTCAATTCTTAGTGGTTGTATGAGTAATGAACTATCACAGAACTATTAAAATAGTCAATTATCCCTTTAAATCTTATATATGTGGATTATCTATGACAAATTCCTAAATGTGAATCAGGTTTTATATCAGCACCTAGAATTTTTATAACCTTCTCTTCCCCCTTATTCAAATAAAATGCATTCAGGAATGTAAACCTGCCTTAATATTAATCAAATATATTTAAAGGAAGTCAGCTACCTATGCAAATACGTGACTTATTACTCTCTTTAAGTGATTGAAAACTGATTTCATCAACAATGGACGAGATCGGGCGCGTTCAGGGTGGTATGGCCGTAGACAATTTCATCAACAATGGAAGCATCATTCTCTATCTGGGGAGTCCAGACCCCAGTGGTGTCCTAATTAGTCATCACAAAACCTACAAACCATTTGTTGCAAGTCATATTCATGTTTCTGTTCAGTCCTCTGCACATGGACTCAGTTACCTCCCAAAGGAGTGGTCAAGACAGGATCCTCTTGGACACAATGATGAAAAGGTTTCTGTGTCGGCTATGTGGGAGCTCGAAGTCCTCCTCACCTATGGGTTATCATCAGCAACATCAGACATTAGGGCAATGGTCATATTTTGAACTTCTCACACCTGTTCATCCAAACATTACATTAGTAGCTTAGGGTAACAGCTGTAGAAATAATCTAACTGAAGGTTCGCCAGACCTCAAAGCCTATGTTCTTTCTATTATTCAAATGTGAGACTTTTTCCTGATGAGGCTGTAGAACAGTCTATGTGCTTAATGCAGGGAAGTGGAGACTTGGACCCAACTATGTCTTGCTTTATGTGAACATCCTAGTGAGGTGAAGACGGGATGGGAAATGCTGTTAGGAGAAAAATGAAACATATGAGTAATGATTAATTTTAAGGAAGTAGAATAAAAGAAATATAAAAATGAGAACTGTCATTATTTCCTTTTATTATTTTTTCACAGAATGACTGCATGTAAGGTGAAATGTAAGTGATGTTGGCGTGTCTCTAGAGAAAAACCACACTGTAAGTACAATTTATGATGAAATGGACAAAATGTAATCTTAAATTTCTCAGAAAAACTATATTAAGTATAGTGAAGTTAAAATTAACTTCTAGTAAACTGCAACTTATATAGACTCACAACATACTTCAAATATGGATCTTCTTCATCTTGTGATGGGGTTATCATAGGCTGAAAATATCAAAAGTCAAAAGTGCGTTCAATGTACTTGATTTACTGAACATCATAGTTTGACCTAGCCCACCTTAAGTGTCCTCAGAGCACTTACACAGCAGTTGGGCAAAATCATGTAACACAAAGACTTTTTTGTAATAAAATGTTGAATACCTCATGTAGCTTATTGAAAACTGTACTGAAAGTGCCGGAACAGAGCAAGCGTGTGGGTCCAGACAGTTACAAGTGTCTCACTGATCACGCTCACGTTCTCAGGGCTGACTGAGAGTTGTGCTATCACGAGATACGGTGTCGGGTACCAATGGCCCAGAAAAAGAGCAGAATTCAGAATTTGAAGTATGGCCCCTACTGAGTGCATATTGGTTTCAAACCATCATAAAGTACATAAATAAATAAATAAATAAATAAATAAATTATCACAGGTTGAACCATTGTTAAGTCAGGAACCATGTCTCTATAAACACCTCGTAGATACAGTTTGTGTTTGAAAACACAACCCAGCAATAATTATTATTTTTAAAAAAAATCATAACAAGAATTTATTGAATAGGGGTGCCTGGGTGACTCAATCATTAAGCATCTGTCTTTGGCTCAGGTCATGATCCCAGGGTCCTGGGATTGAACCCCACATTGGGCTCCCTGCTCAGCTGGAAGCCTGCTTCTCCCTCTTCCACTCCCCCTGCTTGTGTTCCCTCTCTCAGTGTCAAATAAATAAATAAAATCTTAAAAAAAAAAAAAAGGAATTAACTGAATAATGTTTATGTGTTAAACACTTTTAAGAACTTTATATGATCTTTCATTTAATACTCATGATGGTCAAATTAAGTGGGTACTTTTAGTACTATCTTTTTACATGTGATGAAAATGAGATATAATATGTATGGACAACTTACCTAGGCTCTCCACAGATTATATGGAACACATTCAGAATTTGAACCCAGGTCTGTCAGATTTTAGAACCTGTGCTCTTTATATTTTAAAATAATTACATTTTATATACATTACTAAAGTCCTATTCTATAACATCAAAATATGAGTTAAGAATGTGATACTATGGATGTGGTAGGTACTCAAAAAATATTTTCTGAATAAGTGTTTGAATGAATAGTGGCATTGACCTCTTAAGAATATCAAACTTCAGGGGCACCTGAAGTGTGTCTCGTCAGTTGAGACTTCAGGTGTCTCAGTCAGCTGAGCGATGGGCTCTTGATTTCAGCTCAGTTGATGATCTCAGGGTCGTTGAGCTCAAGCCCTGCATTGTGCTCTATACTCAGCATGGAGACTGCCTAAGATTCTCTCTCTACCTCTCCCTCTGCCCCTCACCCTGTTCACACACACCATCTCTCTCTAAAATAAATTTTAAAAACTTTTGAAAAATCAAAGTTTATTTGACAAATACAATGGTACCTCTATGAATAATAACAGAATTTATACATCCTTCACGTTTCTGAACTGCTTATCATACATTTAATCTTACTTATTCATGGCCACATCCCTGTGAAGTGAGCATTTGTATTCTAATTCCACTTCATTGATGAAAAAACTGAAGCTCAATTTTATTATGAAGTTAATACATTATCACATGGCAGAATCAGAACTTGAGTCAACGTCCTATGACAACACAACTAATCCACATTCTAGTATACACACCGGCCTTGGGAATTAATGGCACCATATGTATCACCTTCCTCTTTCCTGATTTCTGATTTGTTCTGAACACATATATTTTAGAAGCAAAAAGAAAAAAAATCTTTTTACCTCCCATTAGAATTCTATGCAATCACTTTATTTTATAATCCTAGCCATTATATCATTGCTGTGTGAGTCCTTCTCCACTGCCTAGAAGCCCAAAGCTATTCTGGGACTATGTTTCTGCTCTATATATAGGCCATTCCTTTGAAAATTAGATGAGTGGTAACCTTATTAATATTTCATATTCTCAATCCTGCTTGAATTGATAATGTTGCAGTAATTTTAGTGTGAAATAATGTAACATAATATGCATAGGGAGTAAGTAGTCCTGTCAGAGAATTAATAAAACTTAGTTGTGAGAGGAAAAAAATTCTCACTTTTTTAACCCCAATTCAGGAGGCTCTAGCCTTTCTCTCTGCCCTATGCAAGCTGCCACATTACTAAATAAAGCATCTTTTTGTGCTGGAGTGTAAAGAAAAGCTAGCATCACTATTCTCCACAGCTGAATATAGAATTGCTGTGTCCTGTGTATCCTCACAGAAGTGCACTGGAACCCACAAACCAAGGTAGAGTTGGTGGAAACCCAAGCATAGGGCCGTGTCAGTGGGACATGGCTCCTACAGTGGAGGTGGCTATGTTGAAGGGCAAGCACACGCGTACGTACATCATTTAAGACTAAAAATATCAATGTCCTTGGTTCTCTAGATATGGAGGTGCCAATTCCCAGTGAACAGAGGGGAAGAACACTCTTCTGATGTGAAGAGGCTTACACTATACAATCCTGGTTGGATTCACCCTTCCAACCCTCCAGCACTGTGTCCCATTCCTGTGAGCTCATTTAAACTATCAGAGGGGTAACTTCCTCTACTTTTTGCTTGCATTTCTCATCATCCCGACTTTCTGCTTTCCTGGTTCCTGTTCCTTTGGTAGACACCAACTTCTGATCCCTCTCCATTTTTTGGTGAACTCTTTGCCTTCTCTTACCTGGCATATTGATCTTGAACTTCATTTTATTCTTACTTCTGGGTAGTCCATTAATTTGTGAGTTATTTTGCAGCTTTAGGCAAAAAGAATTGCCTCTGTCAAGCCTGTCCACTCAGCACAATACCTCCTTCAGAGCTAGCTCCTAATGTCCAGCAGGAGAAGTGGTGGTCTCCTCCAGTTAGAAAATAACATAAAACTTTTTAAAGAGTTGAAAAAATATACTAATTTTTAAAATTTTTATTGTAAGTCCTCAGAAAGTGTGGAGAAATTTAGTTTGCAGATATTTTATTACTTTTATGGAATTCTCATTGCGGGTGGAAAATGTTTATTCTTTCCCTGATTATTTCTTAATGAAGTCCCGAACATTAAAAAAAAGGGGGGGGGCAAACTTAAAGATGACTTACCACTAATATGTAGCTGATTTTATACATAAAAGGGTTTAGAAAATAAAATACACAAATCATTGTTCCTCCAGCCATCTAAATTTACAGATCCTCTTTTTCGCATAGTATCTCAGAATGTGCTTGGAAATACACTAATTGATTCATTCAAAAGAACCAAAAACAGATCAAAGGATACATTTAGCTTGAGTATGGCTCAAGCTCAAATTTCTGTGATATGTTTCCATGCTTCAAATAAATAACAGTCATTAACAATGAATTTTAAAGCCTTTTAAAATAAAAGTATCTATTTTGACTTGAGCATGCTCTGATATTCATTCCCCCCCCACTCATGCTTTAGTTTATATAAGTATCTCATGTTTATAAGCTTATCATATATTTCTGAGTGACATTGTTCATGTTCAATTTTATGCCATGATACTTACTATTTTCTAAATACTGAAATATTGTATGTGTCATCAAACTCCACATATTTCTATGTTAACCCACATTTGAACTTTTGGATGCCAGAAGAGAGAGGAAGGGGAAGAAAAGAGTAACTTCAATAAACCGAGGAACACAGTCAACCAGAGAGCAGCTCTGAGCTCCAATGAGGCAGTGACAGGAAAACTGAAAGGCCACCTGACTTCCAAGGATCTCCAAGGCAGATACACTGGATGGCTACAGGATTCTTCAGTAGAACAAGGTGATTGCACAAAGGAGGTTCCCAGTTTCCCCCTGTAAGATATTAATTTGTAAAATTATTTTAGGGATTTAATTTTGGTGTCTCACCTTAGAAGAGCTCATTTCATTAGAGTTCTCTAATCTCTATTAAGGTCTTCTGAATATTTGGGAATGTCTCAAGCTCAACTTAGAATTAGTCATAAAGACCCATTGTCCTAAACATTTGGAAAAACTGATATGCTGTCTCAAGTTTCTCCCATTAGCAGGTGTGACTTAACCATTGGAGAGAGAAGGTTATGCAGGGCGACACGGAGAGGTGAGGATAGCTTTCCAAATCGTATAATGTTTTTCATTGTTTAAAAAAAAAAAAAAATATTTATTTATTTATTTATTTTTAAGATTTTATTCATTCATTTGACAGAGAGAGAGATAGATCACAAGTAGGCAGAAAGACAGGCAGAGAGAGAGGGTGGAAGCAGGCTCCCTGCTGAGCAGAGAGCCCTATGTGGGGCTCGATCCCAGGACCCTGAGATCATGACCTGAACCAAAGGCAGAGCCTTAACCCACTGAGCCACCCAGGCACCCCTATTTATTTATTTTTGAAAGACAGAGCGCATGAGCAAAAGAAGAGCCAGAGGGAGACAGAGAGAACCAGACTCCCTGCTGGGCATGGAGCCTGATGCAGGGCTCAATATCATGACCTTGAGATCATGACCTGAGTCAAAATTGGAGTAGGATGCTCAACAGACTAGCCAAACAGGCACCCCAGTGCTTTTCATTGCTGCATTTAATCAGGGGGTTAAAATAAACAGCAATTTTCTACTACCTGTAACCAGGGGAGCATTTCCTGAGAATTTTTCTCCATTATGCTCCTGGCTTTCTTATGTGTGATGAACCCATGTGCCTGAATCTGGCCAATGTGTCATGCCAGACCATTTAATTGCTGATGTGAAACCATCCAAATTCATCTTTTTCTTTCTTCTAAGGACCAGCCAAATTTCAAATAGTGGTTTTTCCATATGCCTGGGTCCTCCACTAAGGGCAAACTGTACAGAGAGATCCCTAGCCAACCCATGATGAACATGTATCACGAGTGATAAATAACTCCTTGTTGTGTGAAGACAGTGAGAATTGGGTTTGTGAGGGCTGCTTCATACCCTCATCTATCCTAACTGACAGAGCACGTAACTCAAACATTCCAATGCACTTTTAAAGTTGCAATTTTATCCTTTAAAATGTTTTAACAGAGCAACATTGTTCATTTTCTAGTACCTGAATACTGTAAAGACAGTTTCAATAGTTAAATGTTTTCCTAATCATGGATGAAAGATCATGAGTTTTAATGATCTGTAGGGTTTATCCTGAACTTTGACAAAGCACAATGACATTAAACATCAATCACATGGTAATTTGCAGTTATCATTGGGCTGTTACTGTGTCTGTATTAGAGGCAAAAACTTCAAATACATGTGAGAAATCATTTTTGCATTCTAATACTACTATGCTTGTATGCTCAAAAATAAACTTGGGAGTTGATAAATTCCACTGGGAAGTAGTTATTAAAATACATGAGTACAGGCTGCAGGTTCAGGATTTTGACACAAGTTCATTTGTTTTTCCATGTATCACTATGTTTCAGAGCATGTTAAATACAGTTTAGTGTATGCATGAGATGCCGAGAACAGGGACATTTCGGTCAGGCAGGTATGGATGGTTTTGCAGTTTTACCTCCACACTTGATTCCATTGATGATGAAAGTCACTTAAGGTTGCGTTTCTGTGTGGAGAAGAGCCATGTCTCTGGCAAGCACTTTGCTCTGTTATGTCTGAAATCTCCCCAGGTAGGTTTCTTCTTCCAAATCATACCCATCTCTTCTTCCATCTATTATGTTTGGGGATAAAGAAATAAGTACAGCTAAACAATTTCCATCTTACTCTAAACTTAATAATTTAAAATTCAATCTTGAAATTTTATCTTTTGAAAGGAATCATGCCCTGTGAATCTCACTTTCTTCTAGAACTTCAGGAACTGCCCTGGCTTATTAATGTCTGCTTTCTAAAATCAAGTGACCTTCCTCTCTTTAGTTATATAAAGGTGTCTTGTGCAAATCATGGTGGAGACCAGAATGTAGTGGGAAATAAAAGGACTGAAGATTAAAAGCATCAGATTTTGTGACACAGAAAATCAGCTATAATTTAATGGGAAAAAAGTTGAAGTACAAGGTTGAAAAGAGCAAGAGCTAATCACTCCCTGAAAAAGCAAAGACCGAGAATCCTGTTGGTTAAATTAATATTTAGAAGTCTAACACACAAATGAGTTTGGTACAGTAGCTGTAAATTTGTTTAATTGGATCCTCTAAATATTAACATTCCGAGAGCTTCTGAAGAACTAGCGAGATGCCAGGCACAATGAGGCCTTGGAAAGTGCTGACTCATGCCAATCCATCAGTGTATTCCTTGTGAAGATAAAAGAAAAAAGGGGAAAAAGAGAAAGTCTGACATTTCATTTTCCAAGTGAGAGAAATCATATATGTTATCCTCATTTCATACAAATTTCTAAAAGGTTCTGATTTGTGCTGTGTTGTGCATTGTAATGGGAGAGGGAAATTAAGGGCATGCCATGGGCTTTATAAAAGGAATTTCAGAAGGAAGAAGTGCTGATTTGGGGGGGACTGACCAATATTAAGATGATATATCAAAATGTCCTTTTATGCAAAGGCAAAATGTTGGTAGGGTTTCTTGTTTCTGTGGCTATGAACTCTGTTGCGTGTAACTCGCAGAGGCTGCTATTGCCATAGGAAAGGCAGGCTCCTTCGTGGCATGTCTAATAGAATAGAAATCATGATATGGCCCCATTGTGTAATGGTTAGCACTCTGGACTTTGAAATCATCATGATAGAAATGGCAGAGCCTGATACAGAGAGCAGGGTTGTAACTCACACGCATCTACTAGGAAATTTTATTATGAGAGCCACCAGGAGCCATAGAAAACATGTGGGCTTTTAAAAGGCTTTTGTAGCAGAAGTGTGTCTGGCATTTCTATGAAGATATTCCTGATCACAACTCAAGATATTTTTCCATATCTTAAGATGTCCCTCTAAGATGTGATCTTTGAGATATGGTGAGTGAATCCTGAGCCTTCAATGGATCTGGTCCTGTTAGATGTGATAGGTGTGGTAATATGTTACATGGTCTACCATTGTTTTTTGTTGTTGTTTTTAAGATTTTATTTATTTATCTGACAGACAGAGATCACAAGTAGGCAGAGAGGCAGACAGAGAGAGGGGAGGAAACAGGCTCCCAGCAGAGCAGAGAGCCCGACACGGGGCTTGATCCCAGGACCCTGAGATCATGACCTGAGCCGAAGGCAGTGGCTTAACCCACTGAGCCACCCAGGTGCCCCTGGTCTACCATTGTTAATGCTCCCCTGTCCCACTACTCTTCTCTCTAGAAGGTCAGGTCTTCCTACTGTGTTGAACTCATGCATCGCCATTCTACTTATTTGAGCCAATGAATCCTGAGTTGGTGAAATGGATCACTGTTAATGTCTTGGAGTGAAGAAAATGTCAGAGTTTCAGCCAACCCGAGGTGCATGAAAAATAAATGTATTTTTTTGTGGGCTGCCTGGGTGGTTCAGTGGATTAAAGCCTCTGCCTTTGGTTCAGGTCATGATCTCAGGGTCCTGGGATCGAGTCCTGCATCGGGCTCTCTGCTCAGTGGGGAGCCTGCTTCCTTCTCTCTCTCTCTGCCTACCTCTCTGCTTACTTGTGATAAACAAGTAAATAAAATAAACAAATTTATTTATTTGACAGACAGAGATCACAAGTAAGCAGAGAGGTAGGCAGAGAGAGAGAGAAGGAAGCAGGCTCCCCACTGAGCAGAGAGCCCGATGCAGGACTCGATCCCAGGACCCTGAGATCATGACCTGAACCAAAGGCAGAGGGTTGGCTGAAACTCTGACATTTTCTTCACTCCAAGACAACTATCATATGATCTCCCTGATATGAGGAAGTGGTGATGCAACATGGGGGCTTAAGTGGGTAGGAGAAGAATCCATGAAACAAGATGGGATAGGGAGGGAGACAAACCATAAGTGACTCTTAATCTCACGAAACAAACTGTGGGTTGCTGGGGGGAGGGGGGTTGAGAGAAGGGGGGTAGGGTTATGGACATTGGGGAGGGTATGTTCTTTTGGGTAAATTGGAAGGGGTGATGAACCATGAGAGACTATGGACTCTGAAAAACAATCTGAGGGGTTTGAAGTGGCGGGGGGAGGTGGGAGGTTGGGGTGCCAGGTGGTGGGTATTATAGAGGGCACAGCTTGCATGGAGCACTGGGTGTGGTGAAAAAATAATGAATACTGTTTTTCTGAAAATAAATAAATTGGAAAAAAAATAAAATTAAATTAAAAATAAATAAATAAATAAACAAAATCTTTTAAAAAAAGAAATAAATGCATTTTTATTGTAAATAATATCACTGGAACTTATTAAAAAAAAGGAAATCTTGCCATTTGTGACAACATGAATAGACCTTAAGAGCATTATGCTAAGTGAAATAAGACAGAGGGAGACAAAAACTGCAGAGTTTCCCTTACGTGTAGATTTTAGGAATGAGCAAACAACAAACAATATCAGCGACAAAATCCAAACTCATAAATACAAAGTACTGAAAACATATTGGTGGTTGGCAAGAAAGAGCAGGGATGTGTGAGGGTGGTCAAAAAGTACAAACTTCCAGTAGCAAAATAAATGAATCCTGGAGATGTACAGCACAGTGACTTTAATGAGTAGTGCTCAGAGAGTAGATCTTCAGAGTTCTCATTACAAGAAAAACATTTCCAACTATGCATGGTGATGGATATTAACTAGATTTACTGTGGTGATAATTTCATAATATCAAATCATTATACTGTATACCTAAAACTAAAACAATTTTATGTGTTAATTTTATCTCAGTTTAAAAATCTTTCCCATAGAAATAAAGCCTTCAGAAACAAACCGAGGGTTGCTGGAGGGGAGAGGGGTGGGTGGATGGGGTGGCTGGGTGATGGACACTGGGAAGGGTATGTGTTGTTGTCAGTGCTGTGGTGGTGTAAGACTAATGAATCACAGACCTGCACCCCTGAAACAAATAATACATTATATGTTAATAAAAATATATATTTAAAAAAAAAGTCTGAAAAAAAATAAAGGCCTTTATTCAAGGTGTAGCTGGAACTCACAGGGTGGGTTATGTGACTTTGGGTGTGTCAGGGGAGTACCTTCGGGTCCTAATAAAGAGGCGGGGAAAGAAGAGCATGGGCTGAGATGCTGAGCATCCTGATTGGCTCAGAGACTGGCCAATCAGGAAAGAACATCTGAAGCCACGTCCACTCTTCCCAGATTCCTAGGGAAGGGAGGGATCTTGGGAGCTTTCTGGGCTTGGCAAGAAAGTCATGGTATAAGAAACATGTCCCGCTCCAGGTGCCAGAGGCCCCTCGTCTCAGATTCCTCCATAAGGAGTTTGGCTCCTTCAGAGTCACCGAGTGACACAACCCCTCACCCAGAGGCTCTGCCAGGTGCAGTGGAGGGACTTCCGATGCCAGAATGGAGGATTGAACTGCGGCCTCCAGGCCACAAATCTACAGCCTTACGGGAACCCAAAAGGGCCCTAGACAGACTGGCTTCTGGTGAGGAAGCCAGCCGGACCCCCAATCCTACTTCTGCTAAGGTCCAAGGCTGCAGCAACCTAAACCTAAGAGAGGACGGGCCATAGCACATCCCCAGGGCCAGGTGACCCTTCTAGCAGCTGTGTGCAACAGGCTTATCACTGCAGCCTAACCCGCCTACTCCGCCTACTCCGCCGAGAAATCCAGAAATCAACAGCAGAAATGGGATGGTGCGGCAACAACGAATCTACCCCATGGGGGAAATGGGGCTTCAGCAGTGACAAAAAGTATTACGTGAAGCTATAAAAATGGTTATTCATGTTACACTGTGGGAAATCATTTTGAAAAAACTATTGCCCAAGATAAAGTAAAAGGTAGATAACATCCCTAATGAGCTTATTTAGATTAAAAAAAAAAAAAAAAGTAGAAAAGGAGACTGCTTATAATGTGAATGCGTTTCTATTGAAAAAAAATTTTTAAGGTAATACAACAAAGAGGTGATCTCAGGAAATAAACAAAGATTGGCCTGTTTACAGAAAGGAATAAAAGGGCATTTTGACAGTTCAGAAATTCAGGGATGTGCAGGTGCCTTTGAGTCTCATGAAACCAGTATACGGTAAAACTGAGAGCTCTTTGAGTGACAGCCACAGGCAAGGACAAAATCAAGATTTTTCCCCGTGCAACCTTAGCTAAGTTCATAAATGAGTGACATGGAATTCAGGGAAGGATTTCAGGTGACTGGAGAAACAATGGCTTAGGAACAGAGGTTCTCCCAAGGAAGACTTTCAGGCTCAAGTTATTCACAATTAAATCTATAAAAAGGGACATGAGTGCTCCCACATGGAAGTCACGAAAGGAATCGAATATTAAATATCCAATTATACTGGAAATTTTATCGATCACATTGTATTTGCTGAGTATTATCACCTTTCTGTTCCACTATTGAATATTCTGGTTGTGTATGTGTGCACACACATGTGTGTACTGCAGTGGATGGTCAGGCAGCCCATCCTTCTGGTTCTGAGGTCTCTGAAACAGGACAAGCCATAGTGACATCACTCAGAGATCCTGGTCTTTGAACTCAAAGCAGACACGGCATGGGGCTATTGTGTTGTTTTGCTGAGTCAGAGGAAGGAAAGCTATTATTAGTGATTGCCCCTGGTGCCTATCATTTACTCATCATGGCAAAGACATAGAGATATATAATACAGTCTATTTGAAAATATTATCTAATTAAGAAGAAAAAGTTAATTTTGAGGGTTTCTGTGATACAGATTTTTAAGCAATCAGTAACTCCAGAAAGATATATTATCTGGGTCAGTGGGTAATTTTCTCACTCTTTTTGATGCCAGATAATAGTCAATTCCACTTCACTTGTTTTTGAATGCTCCTGTTTTACTAATTAAAGATTGCTTTGCTGTATTTCAAGATTTTCACCCTGGACTACCCAGTTTTAAGAACTCAGTGATCAAGAACCAGGACTCTGAGAAATACTAGCCTTGAGCAATAGAACCATATGAATTCTTGGTTTCTAAGCCAACTGATGGCATCGTGTTACACAAATGTTGTGGGTGTTTTGATACCATGCTTTGTTTCTGACATCAGAGACTTGACACGTAAGTGAATTTTAGAATAACTATAACTTACTGCAAATTGTGCTTTTTTGGTGATCTTCTTGAAATGGGAGAAAATGGGTTTTGTCTTTGACTCTCCCCCCTCCAAAACTTGGGAACTGGACAGTTCCACTCACGTAAAACTATTTGAGAATGCCAACAGAATATTTGCTAACTAACAGCAAGTAAATGATCAGAGATGGGATAAACCAACATATAATCCATATAAAATATATAAACATGATAAATCACTGATTAAGAAGTGACTCATGAAAAAGCTAAATTATAAAGGATGAGTAAGATCCAAAGGGAATGGAAGCAGCTCTTCAATTAACAATACCATGCATCAAAACATGTGACAGGCATGAGCATAGTCGGAGAAAAATTCTGCAGATACTAGTTATTTAGGCTTAAATGGCCTAGGGTATGCTTAGCACCAGACAAAAATTAAACATTTACTATTACAGGATAATATTAATTTTGCAAACTTTCAGACTTTAAGGGGGCATCAAAACAGAGTCTCACATATATCTACCAGGTCAACTATAGTAATGCTACGTATAGAGAGAGCAAGATCAAGTTCCTTTCAATCTCATCAGTATGAAAATTATCTAATTAGGTAGCTACTTTTCTGAATTCCCTGAGCAAATATTTACATACTAATTTATCGAGCCCTGGGGTCACACAGAGCCATCAATCACACAGGAGACAATGGGACTAAATCTAAAGTGGTACAGTGCGGAAACTAATTCTGAACAAGAAATGAGGATTATTGATGTGTGGGGGGAGGGGGAGAGAGGAGACTAAAACTGACAGATGCCTGAGAATATTAAATACGAGTAATACAAATAATGACTGATGCTTACGATGTACCGAGACTCTTTTAATTCTTTCCACCTGGCAAGGGATGCTATGTTTTATTCACATTGTATGGATGAGAAAACTGGAGCACAGAGAAATTAATTCCTTTGCTCAAATTCTCAAGTTAGCAATGAGGGAGGAGGGACCTGAATCCATGTCTATCAGATTACAATATCCTTGCTTTTAACCCTTGTGAAACACTGTTTTCCTATAGTCTTAACTCTTTCTCATCTGACTTCCAAAGTAGGGCCAACATATTTCTGAATTACTATCATGCATCACTTATAGCTTCCATCTTGAAAAGGATACTGGGTAACCTTAATTTTAATTTTAGTTGTCTGACTCTTCTGGGTTTCTAGAACTTTGTCAAGGAATAATATACAACCAATTAATGACTTTCCTATACTGGTAGCTTCATACACCTACATGGATATAATGCTAGACTCTGTAGCTTTACTTAATGTCAATAAGTATTAAAATTATGCTTAATCCTCCATTTATATGCATGATGGCATAAAATGCCCCCCCCTTTTTTTTAAAGTTAAGTTTTCAAGTGGCCACATGGTTAATGAAAGAACTGAACTGGAACTAGAAACCAACTTCTCTATTATAGACTATTGCTTTTTTTGCCTATATAGTATGTTTCTGCCATGCCCCATGATCCAATACTCCTTACTCCTCACCTACACTGCTTCTAAGGTGAGCTCTTTGGGGTATAACCAATGTAGTTACCTCTTACAGGTATCCTAGAATAAAATGTAGAGAACCTGTTCCTTACCTATTTTTAGGAGACTTATAACCCTTCCTTGAGATGATTGTTGGGTGAAAATTAATGTATGAAAATCAAAATATGTCTATGGCAGTGTACATCTTATAATATGTATATTACAGGACACCAATGTAGAGGTTAGCAAGGTATTTCCTTTTCCCCTTTAACACTGTGAAGCAATACACAATTGCTAATGTAAAATGTGGGGAAGATGACATAGCTTCTTAGTGCTGTTTTGTTTTCAATTTCCTGAGTTCTTATATATTCAAACTTCCAAGTGCGTCATTCGCCAGCTCCAGTTTGTTTTTTTACCACATTTCTCATTACCCTCAAGTCACCAAATCTCTTACAAATGAGGTAAATCAAATAGTCACATGGAGATCACAGGTTTTCCTTACGTATATTTCAGTTAGGGTCCGGAAGTCATTTCATACTGATCACTTCTGCTAGGGTAATATGTTAATCTTTATAAAATGATTTCAAATATACTTGCTTTATTATAGCATTTTTAAAAACATTATTTAGTGTCACACAACCATTGTATTAAGACATTCAAAGGAAAAGAACAAAAACTTTTCCTTTCTAGTTTCTCTATTTTTTCCATTTCCTCTATTATTAATTAATTATGTTAATTAATTAATGTAATTATAGGAGTTCCTATAATAATATGTGAAATACATGGATGCTGTCTGTCTTGCTGTCATTTCAAGTTTTACATGAAGACCATCTTTGGGTCTTTGCCAATAAACTAATTTGCTGCCTTCTCACTCCCAGTCTTACAGCAAGTCACTGGAGTATCACTTTTTATGTTTTATTAAGCTAATCTCTTTGCATTTATTGAAGGAAACAGAGGCTGCCTACCCTGAATATCTATTTGAGAATATCTATTCTTTTCCCTTCATGCTGGTTGGGAGTGTTCATACAACCCGGCTCACAAATGAGTAACCTATGCCTGTATTGCTCACTTACTCATCAGTTCAAGCCAGCAAGCAGATGACAAACCTATTATATTACTCCATTTTCATTCCCCATATAAATAGTGATGATTAGTCTAGATAGTCACAATTATTCAACTTCATAGATAACATCGGAAAGAGTTGCAGAACTGATCAGTATGAAATGATTTCCAAGCCCTGACCTCAATATGCATGAGAAAAAGCTGTGATCTCTATTTAATTTACCTATTTAATTTACTGCATTCACAAAAGGTTTGGAGACTTGTGGGTAATGTGAAATGTGGTGAAAAGATAACAAGCTTCTGGAGCTGGAGAATGAGGTTCCCAAGAGTCTGAGTGTGTAAGAATTCAGGAAACCAAAAGCCTAAAACAGTTGTACTTGTTTATTTTAATCTTTGTTTCATTTGAGTTTTTAAAGATTACCAGCACTGAGAACACTGGAGATGCCAGTGAGTGGTTTACTTATAATTTGATTAGGATGCAAAGCCCTGCTAATATTTCTGACTCTGTTATCAACCCTCAGCTTGACCAAAGGAAACCTCTTCTATTCACCAGCTTGTGTCATTGATTCCTTTCTAAGGTTAGAATTTTAAAGATCAGGAAAGATGACAATTCTTTAAATACAATGATTTTTTTTTTAAATTCTAAAATTCAATATTTACATGCCTTAAAGTAAAATATATACATATATATGGGAAATAAAGATATAGATACAAGGAGATATATATATATATATATATATTGCATTCTGTCTATCTCTAAGACATGTTGAAAAATAGTGCTGAGTAACTCTGATAAGCTCTGCATTGCAGAACCTGTGTGAATCGCTTACTCTGTATGATGATAGTTACACAGCAAGCCTATTTCTTTTTACTAGAAACAGACCTGCTTTAGGAAGTTCGTACTTAAGCCATAATCCAAATGCCTGTGAAATATTTACAAAATGGAGTACTATTGACTGTACAGCTTTATGTGTTAGAGCTTGGTCTCTAAGACCAGATAGTGTCATTTTGAATCCCACTTCTGCCACATACTCATTGTTTGCTCTTGGTAACAGGTACTAAACAATTCAGCGCTTCAGTTTTCCATCTGTAAAATGAGGATAATAATAGTACTTACCTCACAGGGCTTGTGTCAGATCAAATGAGTTAGTGTTTAATGAGTTACGATGTGAATGTGTTCAAAAGAATGCCAACTTTTGTATCAACATGCATGGGACTGGAGGAGATTATGCTGAGTGAAATAAGTCAAACAGAGAAAGTCAATTATCATATGGTTTCACTTACTTGTGGAGCATAAGGAGTAACACGGAGAATACTGGGAGTTGGAAAGGAGAAGTGAGTTGGGGGAAATTGGAAGGAGAGACAAACCATGAGAGTCTGTGGACTCTGAGAAACAAACTGAGGGTTTTGGAGGGGAGAGAAGTGTGGGGTTGGGTGATTCTGGTGGTAGGTATTAAGGAGGGCAAGTATTGCATGGAGCACTGGGTGTGGTGCATAAATAATGAATTTTGGAACACTGAAAAAAAATTAAATTAAATTAAAAAATAAAAAAAGGAATGCCTAGCAAATAGGACATCTACTTAGGCATTAGTTATTATTATTATTAAATAAAAAGAACTAAAACACCAATTTAGTCCATTCACTTTCAGAGTGATCTATATGAAGAACAATTTAGTCAGTCAATCATCTGCTGTTATAGAGCAATTTTTCTCTTTTTTTTCCTTACAAATTTGATAAGGACTGTGAAAATAATGCATTGGTAAAATTAAAAGACATCTGTTTTGGGGTGAGGATGGCATCTGGCCAGTGGTTGGTGATTTAGCCTCTCCCAAATCCCTCCTGAGATAGATGACACATGAAAAACCCTAATGCCATGAAAATTAACTTTGATAGACACCCTATTGCCAAAACCTGCCAAGAATTTCCCACATTCTAAAATCAATGGAGCTGAAAGACGAATTACAGTCATGATTTATAATGACACACACTTTGCTACTTTAGAGAGAACCAGCTCAGTGGCCAGAAGGATGGTAAAAGAAGCCTCATTCTTTTCCCCACAGGCTGCAATCTGGTGCAGAAGCCTTGGCTTTACATATGACAGAGTGTCCGGGAGCCATGTCTCTGTTGTACCCATGTTATTTTGAAAATCAAAGCAAAACAAAATAGATTTACATTTTTTTTTACTTTTTTACTTTCTACTTTCCTGCACAAACACTCATTTCTTTCATTTTCCAAAACTTTGCAACAAAACTTCCTTAAAAATAACTGAGGGTATTAGTAAACCTTTATAATATTCTATGTTAGAGAATATTGATAGATTTGACAATGAAAACGACAATGAATTGGAGTAAAGTTCACTTGGCACTTGACTGGATGTAGGTTTTGCAGAAGGACAGGTCAAAATGATTCCTGGCTTTCTGATAAGAGCTATTGACTACATGGTGTAACAATTTACTCAACCAGGAATGCTGGAGGAGAGGAGATATTTTGGGGGAAGGATCATGTGTTTTCATTATTGGACATACTGTATGTGTAGTGTCTGGGAAATAACAGTTCGAGGTTTTGACTAGAGACAGAAATAAAGGTCTGGGGTCAAGACAAGAAGAATGGGCTGGAGAATATGAATTGGGCATAGCCAGCAAATGAATGATAATCAATATTAAGTGAATATAAGAAATTGGAAGAAAGTGTACTGTGAGAGGGGAATAGGCTGAGAACCAACTCTTGAGGAAACAGCATTTAATGGTTGAGTGGACAAGGGAGAATCAGCAAATAAGACTGAAAAAGATAAGGCAGATTAGGAGAAAAAATTTCAGAAGGGTTGCAAACTATAGAAGAGAGGAAGTGAGTTTCACAAAAGAGTAAATGTTTAAGAGTAAAGCTCACCCAAGAATATTTTGCCTAGTGTCTGGATGAATTCAGACATGTGGTAAAATAGCTTCACAGGATCACATTAGCTATAATCAAAATAAAGTAGCTTCATGTTCTTGGCATATCAGATCAGTAGTATGAATTTTGAAATCCTGTTACATACATTTGATTTTGAAATTATAGAAAAATTACTTAAGTAGAGATATTTTTATTTGGTAACCAAATTAATCTATTCATTTTAAAAGATCAAGAACATAATAGCTACAACTTACTGGGCACCTGCTACTTGCTGTATTTATTTCTCATGTTTAAACAGCTATAAATATTATAATCATTTATGGTTGAGTCAACTGAGACTCAGTTTTGAGAGACTTGATACAAAGTCATATAGCTTAATTCATGGTAGTTGAGGATCAAATCTAGATCTGGGGTTCTTTATCTAAAAATTCAAACTATTTCTATTATACTGAAATATCAGTAAGTTTTAATAAGGCAAAAAAAGAAAAGAAACAAGAAACCTCTCATAAGAGTCGAAGGAAAAGGGTGCCTTTGTGGCTCATTCTGTTAAGCATTTGCCTTCAGTTTAGGTCATGATCCCAGTGGGTGGAACTGAGTCCCGTATCGGGCTCCCTGCTCTTCCTCTCCCTCTGTGGGGAGTCTGCTTCCTCCTCTCCCTCTCTCAAATAAGTAAGTAAATAAAGAATTTTTAAAGGAAAAGAAAAAGAGTATCTTTAATCACTGAACATAACTTGAGAAGTATGAAACACTTCTTTCAATCCCAAACAGTAATTTTTTAATTCCCTAAAAATATTTTCCAATATCCAGTAGCTACGTTCTGTCTATCCTTTGAAGCAGTGGTTTGTGGATTCGTAGCTTATTGTTTTTAAAGAAGGATGCATGGAAGGTGTTAAACAGATGTTAGGGCATGAATTCACAAGAACTAACTCACATGCCGGCCAGTGAGAGCAAGACAACCAGTAAGAGCGCAAGCTCCCTTCCTACACAGTATATATCGGTATGTTTAATGTGAGAGTTGAGTGTATGAACTAGATTTTCTTAAGAGCTTACCCATTATAAGGACCAATGTTACATGAACAGAGAGAAGAATACACGTTTTCTGCCTTGCTAACTCAGGCAGTTGAAATTCCTAATGGTTTACTGGGACTAAAAAAAGAAAAAAAAAAAAAAGATCAACAGCATAAAGTGAGCAGAAATATTTACTTAATTAAAGACAAATGAAAACAAATTACCTTCTATTCTAACATGCAGTTCCGAGATAGATGCAAACAACTGCAAGAAATGTTTCAGATCATAAAATATGAATACACAAAGCATCGAAAACAAAATAACAAAATTACAAGGGAAATATTCAGTGGCTGTGAGCATGTAGCTGGGTTAGCAGGAGTAGTAATACACAAGGAAGACAGGATCTGCGGCAGCCATAAACAGCGGAACAGGATAATGAATTCTGGACATCAACTCGCCGTTTCTCTCCTGCGCTCAGCTTAAAACCCCATGACTTCCACATGGCTCACTAGACACCCAGAAACATGATTCTCCTGGAAGTTAATTCTTGCCTGCAGGCAGGAACTTTGCTGGTTGAAGCTGGAACGTTAACAGGCACAGAGGGACCTTCATCATCAGGCGTGCCAACAGGAGCCACTGGATCAAGATCTCAGAACACTCATTCACTGAGCCTGAATTTTAAGCTTGGGAATGTCCTCAGTGTGAGAATATTTTCTCCGCTTGTTCCAAAGTCTCTCAGACAGAGAAGTAATCAGTTCCAGTAAGTAGAGTTAATTCTTCAAAAACTTTCTTGGAGTTACTGTCATTCTGCACAGAGCTCATGCTTTGGGATGAGAACAAAGAAACCAGCCTGGATGGATTTTGTTACTTTATTCCTTTAGTTGTTTTGCCAGGGTAGTGGTCAAGAGGGAAGATTTGAGAAATGCGGAGATGAAAAAAAAAAAAAAAAAGAGAGAGAGAGAAATGCGGAGATGGACATCTTCAAGTAATAGAAGACTTTCGGAAAAGCACACATAACAGATGAGAAACCAGTGGGAGCACTGGGGAGGAAGGAATGGTTTGGAGGAAGATTGCTTGTCAGGTCAAGTCATTAGTGCGTATTTAGGTAGATAGGCCATAGGTTCGAATGATGTGATTACAGAAGCTTAGAAATGGTCTGCATATGATGTAATTAGAAATGGAATCTAACGAGTTAATTAGATTGAGAAAAACTTCTCCAGTAAACTTATTAGCTAGGGCTTTGTGATCGTCGGGGATAGAAAATAATCCAAAAAGCTTAAGAATAGTGGAAGTGTAAATGACTTTAGGGATAAGGCTTCCCATCAAGCCCTGTATCTGATGCTAAAATACTGCAGGACACTGAAGGACATTCTGTTTATCTCCCATTTATGCTTTCACTTTTTGGGGTTCATCCTTAGGCAGGGTCTCTCTACACAGAGGAGGCAGCTCTAGACTGCTCTTTATATCGACTTCTTAGGTGGAAAAAGCATTTCTTCCTTAATAATTACCACAAATTCCTAAAATGGTGTCAAATGGCTTGTGCTACATCTCCAGCCTTGAATAAATCACGGTGTCCACAGTGGAACATGAGGCTGGTTCTCCTGGGTAATGTGAACGCCTTAATTCTTGAGGGACGGAAATAACCAATCCCACTGAAATACATGGACGGAGGGTAGGGAAGTTTGGGGTGATAAAGAATCAACGGGAAATGGATGCTAGACACCCAGATGACCAGCCTAGAAAGAAGCATTATGATACAGGAGAAATGATGGGAAGATTGTTGAATGATTTCATCCTTGTGGCCAAAGAATCAAGGTGAGACAAGAATACTGTTTATTTATTTTTTAAATTTTTGTTAAAGATTTTATTTATTTATTTGACAGACAGAGATCACAAGTAGGCAGAGGGGCAGGTAGAGAGAGAGGAGGAAACAGGCTCCCTGCTGAGCAGAAAGCCCGATGCAGGGCTCGATCCCAGGACCCCGAGATCATGACCTGAGCCGAAGGCAGAAGCTTAACCCACTGAGCCACCCAGGTGCCCCAAGAATGCTATTTAATTTGAAACAGCCAGGGGTTCCTGAGTGGCTCAGTGGTTAAGCGTCTGCCTTCAGTTCAGGTCATGATCCCAGGGTCCTGGGATCAAGCCCCGCATTAGGCACCCTACTTGGTAGGAAGCCTGCTTCTCACTCTCCCACTCCCAGACTTGTGTTCCCTCTCTTGCTGTGTCTTTGTCTGTCAAATAAATAAATAAAATCTTTAAAAATAAAATAAATTGAACTGAGCAGAGGGTGTGACTGACATCAAACCGCACAGTTTTCTCAGACACAGAGTGACCTTCTGTCATGAGAAAAATGCAGTGGTTTAGGGGAGTCTTTCTGGGTCCCAAAATAAGCTCTAAAGTTACTAATTCTATGATTTTGAGCAAGAGCCTCACCATTGCTCTGCCTCCCTTTTCCTCCTTTGTAAAATGCATGTAGCAATACATGACCTCTCTCATGGTGCTGTGGTAAGCATCAGCTGAAAATATGAGGTGCTTAGGATGCCTCATGGCACACAGAATTATGTATTTGCCATTCCTATTGTTTTTATTAAGGCATTTATAATGAGGAAAACCACAGGCCAATGTGAACATGTGTAGGAGGGACACAGTGTATGATATTAAAAGTTCATCCTCAGACAGGAAGACAGAAGGGATTTGAGTTGAATACAAAGTGTGAGATCACACAGGAAATCACTAACAACTACTCGGTTGTGGTATTAGCTGGTTCTTTCTCCCTGTTATGTGTCTGTGACCAAAGTGAAACCAAGTATTTATCAGTTAATTTTTTCTACCTTGTTGCATTGTGGGTGTCACTTACAGGAGGAAATTTGTGGTAAGCAGCCTCGAAGATGGCTCCCAACCGCCTCTGCTTCCTGATATTCTTGTCTTTGTGTAATTTCTTCCCCTTGGATGTAGGATGAACTTAGTAATTTTTAATGAATAGAATAGGGCAGAATTTCTGTGACAGATAGTACTTCTGAGATTTTATTAGAAAAATGCTATGGCTTCTGTCCCAGGAATGCTTCCTAGTTCTCCCTATGTCTCTCTCTGTCTCTCTTTGTTTCACTCTCGTGGGTCACTTAACCTGGGCATATCTAGCTGCCATGTTGTGAGGCAGCCCTGTGATGAAGGGCTGAGACCTTTCAGTAACCACAAGAGCAAAACTGGAATCAAGGGGCACCTGGGTGGCTCAGTGGGTTAAAGCATCTGCCTTTGCTTCAGGTCATGATCCCAAGGTCCTGGGATCGAGCCCTGCATGGGGCTCTCAGGTCAGCAGGGAGCCTGCTTCCCCACCTCTCTCTTCCTGCCTTTCTGCCTATTTGTTACCTCTGTCTGTCAAATAAATAAAAAACAAATAAAAATTGTCTGTCAAATTAAAATACATAAATAAATAAAAATGTCTGTCAAAAACAAAACAAAACAAAACTAGAATCAAATCCTTCCACTTCCAAATGAGCCTTCACATGGGCGTATAGCTCTGGCTGACAGCTTACTGTCCCTTTGTGAGAGATCTCGAGTCAGAGGTACTCAGCTAAACCATATCCTGACCGCTGAACCACAGACACTGTGGAATAACAAATATTTTTTTACTTAAAACAATAAGTACTTTTTTAAGCTTCTAATTTGGGAATAATTTGTTATACAGCAATAGATGACTAACAAATCATTTCTAGGTTAAAAATAGTAGAACATAATTATCCAGTAGCTTGTGTGACTTGGCGTAAGTTACCAGTAAATGAGACACTTCTTTGTCTGAAATGATCCCCGTGGTCCTTACTAGTAGCAAAGAGAGATGAACCCACACCAAGTAAAGAGAATGGAGGAAGGTGTCAATTAATTTACATAATTAAAAATACTTTTACTTTATTCTGACCATAACCTTTATGAGACCATTAGATATGTATATATCATGCCATAGAGAAGAGAGAGAGTGCATACAAAATTATTTTGTATGGTTGATTTCCATAAATTTAACTTAGGGATTGAGATATATACAGGTTAAGTCATGAAGTTAAGCCATGGTGCAGTGAATTAAGTGCCCAAATGATGTACTATGACTGAAGAGTCACTCTAGCTAATCTGAAAGATCAAAAACTTACTTTGCCTTTTTTTTTTAAATAACTAAAAATATGTTTATGCCCCCTTTCCTGCTCAGCAAAGGGGAAATTATTTTTAGACCAACCTGGCAAATTCGATCCAAACAGTAGCTTTTATTCTATCCTGGGCAATAAGATAACAGATTCTCTTAGGAAATATGCAATCAAATTCAGGTATCACTCTCTCAATCATTGCTCACAATTCAAAGTTTTCTTCTGGAGCTTCCTCTCCAGTTCTCTAGGCTTGCTCTTTGTCTGGAAACAAGGAAAACAGGGAGTTAGGGGTCTCTGCCTCGGAGGCTGAGGGATATGAAGTTGTATGGTTTATTCATTGTCATTTTCTGCAGCTTATAGCATCTGTTGTGTTCATACTATTCTGTATTGCCTCTGTTGCAGGTAACAAATAATGCAGACTATCTTGTAGAACATTTGATAGTTCTTGAGTTGTGTAGCCTCAGTAACCCTCCTCCAGCTTGGGGAATTCTCTGTGAAAGCACCACATTCTTTGTGTCTCCCTGAAGTATCCTTTGGGTGACCAGGAAGTCGGTTCAACTGTTAGTTGCTGCCCACTGTCTTCAATGAGCTTATTAGAAATCTTGGAGTCAGAGCCACCTCACCTAGGATTCCCAGGAGTTGGGCAATTTCTTTTTTTCTTTCTTTTTTTTAAAAGATTTTATTTATTTATTTGCCAGAGAGATAGAGTGAGTACAGGCAGGCAGAGTGGCAGGTAGAGACAGAGGGAGAAGCAGGCTCTCCGCAGAGCAAGGACCCAGATGTGGGACTCAATCCCAGGACCCAGGGATCATAATCTGAGCTGAAGGCAGCTGTTTAACTGACTGAGCCACCCAGGCATCGGTTGGGCAGTTTCTAAGAGGAGGGTATTATCTCTCTCTTTCTCTCTCTTCTTTCCTTGGACTGCTTACTCTAGGGGAAGTCAGGCAGCATATTGGTTGGCAGTCCAATGGAAATGCACATATAAAAGGATTCAAGGTAATAAGCAGTGGAAAGTGCAGAACCTGCAGGGATTTCTCTCAGTCCCAACATTTCATGATGAACAGAACCCACGCAAGTAAGTTTGGAAGCTGACCAAAGCCAGCTAGAGGCCACAAATCTTTAGTAGAGTCAAGCTGAGAACTTGACTGCCACTTCATTAAAGACCTAGAGACAGAGATACCTATATAGGCCATGTCTAGGTATTTGAACAACAGAAACTATGAGAATAAATGTTTGTTTTATAAATGCCAAGTTTTGGAGTAATTTGTTAAACACCAATAGATAACGAATACCCCATGCTTCCCTGTGGATATTGTCTGTTACCTCTCCCTATCCTTGGCATCATTGGAAGCCCCTGCAGGTCACACATGTAACAAATTCCAGATTATAAACTGGGACCATGCCCTTTTCTCAGAAACCATCCCCAAACTACAACGGAGATGATCTTGGTGTAACAAGTCTTTATGGGGTGCTATAGCAAATATTCTACCTGCACTATGACATACAGGAGGAAGAAAAGACAAATTATGGGTTTAAGATTCCACAGAGGCAGGGCGCCTGGGTGGCTCAGTGGGTTAAGCCTCTGCCTTCAGCCCAGGTCATGATCTCAGGGTCCTGGGATCGAGCCCCACATCAGGCTCTCTGCTCAGCAGGGAGCCTGCTTCCCCACCACCTCTCTGCCTGCTGCTCTGCCTACTTGTGATCTCTCTCCCTCTGTCAAATAAATACATAAAATTTTAAAAAAATATATTCTACAGACGCAGTTCTCCAAATCTCTCCAAACCCTACCCCACTAATAACCACTGTATCTTCAAATAGTAAAGGCTGCAAAATCAGCTGTTACTTGAAAATTGGTACAGTCTAGAAAAGCCCCAATTTAGGAATAAGGCTTCCATTATACTTAACTTTGAAATAATGTGTCATTATCCTCAGATGTGAGCTCTCTGCACTCTGCACGGTTGTCATTCTCTCCACATGGTCACCATGAAGAGACAGACAACTGGCAAGCTAGGAGAGTGGAGATAGTAACCGCTTAATGACAACTTACCTTATGATGGAAAAGAAATCTCTGAAGAGGAGGTCAATGAGTACAGGTCTTGTGAATGAGGTGGGATTGGATCTGCCTTAAAGGACTGGAGGATTTGCATAAATAGACTGAAGGTTTATGATAATTTCAGAAAGGAAAAAGAAAAGAAAAGAAAAAAAAATGCCTTGTGCAAAGGAAAATCAGATCAAAACTTTGGGTAGTGTAGTAGAAAGAAGAACACACTGTGGAGAAACCCATACTAGGAACATGGTTGTCTCTTGGGCAGCTGAAAGAGATTTTCATGGTGCTGGAAAGCTCTGAGTCTGACCATTATCTGTAAACAAAGATACATTTTTTTTTTAAGATTTTTATTTATTTATTTGATAGAGAGAGATCACAAGTAGGCAGAGAGGCAGGCAGAGAGAGAGGGGGAAGCAGGCTCCCTGCTAAGCAGAGAGCCCGATGTGGGGCTTGATCCCAGGACCCTGAGATCATGACCTGAGCTGAAGGCAGAGGCTTAAACCACTGAGCCACCCAGGCGCCCCCAAAGATACATTTTTGAGTAAAGGAATAAGGCAATGAAATTCATGACTTCACAAATCAATTCAAAGCTGCAAAGCTGTAATTTGCTCCTTCCAAGTGGCTAACGATGAACATTTTTTTCATACACTTCTTTGTTGTCTGTATGTTCTTTATATATGAAATATTCTTTCATGTATTTTGTTATGTTTTCTAATTAGATGGTTTATTTTAATGTGTGTCTTGAGAGGTTTTTATACATTCTAGAGATATGTGGTTTGCAATTTTTATTCTTCCAGTCTGTATCTTGGTTTTTTATTCTCTTAAAAGGGTCTTTGATAGAGCAAAACAAAATACATTTTGACTTAGGTTTAACATTAACTTTTCCTTTTATGGATCGTGTTTTTTTGTGACAAGTCTAAGAACTCTTTGTGTAGCCCTAGATGTTAAAATTTTTTTTCAGTGATGTTTTCTGAAAGTTTTACAGTTTTGTATTTTCCATTTGAGTTCATGATCCAAGCTGAATAAATTTTTTTATGACAGAAGAGTCTTGGTCAAGGTTTATTTTTTTCTGTCTATAGAAGTCCAGTTACTCCAGTACCATTTGTTGAAAAGTCTCTCCTTCATTGAATTAATTTTATATCTTTCCAAAAATCAGTCAGCAATACTTACATGAGTTGCTTTCTGAGTTCCAAATTGTGTTCCATTGACTGTGTGTCTATCCCTATACCAATAACACATTATCTTGATTAGGTCTTAAAATTAAATAGACTGATTCCTTTACTCTTTCAAAGCTGTTAGCTTTACCTTTGCTTTTTCATATAACACATTTTGCTAGGACTTTGTTTGGATTGCATTAAACCTATGTATAAATTTAGGGACAACTGGCATCTCTCCTATGTTAAATCTTCCAAACAATGAAAATGTTGTGTCTCTCCATTTATATGGATTATCTTTGGCTTCATTCATTAGCATTTTGTAGTTTTCACATCCTATACATGTTTATTAGATTAACACCTACGAATTTCTTTCTTTCCTTTTTTATCCCCCCAGTGATTTTAGATGGCAAAGTAGCTTTTTCATTTTGTGTTTATTATTCATTACTGATAGAAATGCTCTCCTTGCCTTGTTGCACTCGCTAAAATTTCCAGCACTATGTTGAATAAGAGTGGTCATTGTGAGCCTGGTGGTGAGTATTATGGAGGGCACATTATTGCATGGGGCACTGGGTGTGGTGCATAAACAATGAAACACTGAAAAGAAATAAAATAAAATAAAAAGAGGGGTCAATGTGGGCATTCTCCCACTGTTCCTGATGTTAAAGGGAAAGCATCCATCTTTTACCTTTAACTGTACTGTCATATTTTAAAAAAAAATATTTATGAGAGAGAGAAAGAGCACAAGCAGGGAGGAGTGACAGAGGGAGAGGGAGGAACAGGGAGCCAGATGTGGGTCTCGACCCCAGAACCCTGAGATCATAATCTGAGCTGAAGCTGGATGCTTCCCAGGCACCAAGGATACTGTCATCTATAGATATTTTATAGATTCCTTTTAATGAGTTTAGGATGTTACCCTTTATTCCTACTTTTTTTCTGAGAGATTTTATTTGGAATGGGCATTGAATTTTGTCAAATATTTTTTTCTGCACTGATTAACATTATGTAATAGTCCTTCTTTAGCTTTTCAATATGGAGAATTACACAGATTAACTTTTAAATATTGAAAAGGACTTGGATCCTTGTCATAAACTCTGCTTGGTTAAGTATAATCTTTCTCATATATCATTGAATCATATATACTAACATTTTAGTAAGGGTCTTGCATCTGTATTCTTGAATACTATTAGTCTGTACTCTTCTCCTCCTACTTCCCCTTCTTCCCCTTCTCCTCCTCCTCCTCCTCCTCCTCCTTCTCATTTTTCTTCTTCTACTTTCTTTCACTAATTGTGGTATCAGAGTAATAGTAGCTTCACACAATGAACTGGGAAGTATTTCTTCCTCTTCTATTTTCTGAAAGAGGTTGTATAAAATTGTGTTAATTCTCTCAGTATTTTGTAGAATTCTCAAGTGAAACCACACTGACCTAGAGGTTTTTAAATTATGAATTAAATTTATTTTATAGTTATAGGCCAATCAAATAAAATACTCAACATTTAGTGAGTTATGGTTGTTTTGTGTTTTGCAAAGAATTTCACCTAAGTTTTCAAATTTATGTGTCCAGAGTTGCTTCCAGTATTACTTTATTATTTTTTTTTATATCTACAGGGACTGTCTTATAACTCTTCTGTTCCATTTCTAATGTTGGCAGTTTGTGTCTTCAGTCTTTTATTCCTTGTCAGTCCTCCTAGATGTTTGCCAGTTTAATTATCTTTCCAAAGAAATAGCTTTCTCTCACTGATTTTCACTATTGTCCTTCTGCATTCTTTGAATTTATTTTGCTTTTTTTCTTTTCCAGGTTCTTGAAGTAGGAACTTGGATTATTGATTTGAGACTTCTTTTCTAAATGTGCATTTTAGTGCTATTGATTTCCCTCTCCACACTGCTTTAGCTGCATCAATAAATTTCGACATGTTGTATTTTCATTTTCATTCAGCTAAAAGCATTTTTCATGTCCCTTGAGGTCTTCTCTTTGACCCAGGGATTACTTATAAGGGTTTTGTTTCCAAATGTTTGGAGATTGTTGTTATCTTTTTGTTATTGATTTCTAGTTTGATTCCATTTTGGTTAGAGGATACCCTGTATGATTCCAAATCTTTAAATTTAATAAGGTTTGTTTTATGGTACAGTATATAGTATATCCTGGTATATTTCCTGAGCTCTTGAAAAGAATATGTATTCTATTGTTGACAGAAGTGGTCTGTAAGTGTAAGTTAGATCTTGTTGGCCAACAGTGTTATTGAATTTCTTCTATATCCTTGCTAATTTTCTAATTGTTCTATCACTTGTTTAGAAAGGTGTGTTAAAGTTTCCAACAATACCTGTGGATTTGTTTATTTCTTCTTTAGTTCTCATATTTTGCTGCTTTGTTTTTTGGTGCATATGCATATATAATATTTCTGTCCCACATAATTTTCTTTGCTCCAATGTAAATTATCTGAAAATTATATAGCTCCTCATGCCTTCTTTTCATTAATGTTTGAATATATCTTTTTCTCCTTTTAATTTCAACCTGCTTCTATCCTTCTATTTGAAGTGAGTTTCTGTGAGATAGCATATTGCTGGGTCATGATTTTTTTTTTTTTTTAATGTACTCTGCCGATCTTTGTCTTCTACTTGGTGAAATTAGGCATTTACATTTCATGTAGTGATTGCTGGCTTAGGCTGAAATCTGCCATTTAATTTTGTTGTTTTCTCTCTGCTTTTGGTTGCTTTGTTTTAACTTTTCTGCTTTCTCTGGTTTACATGGAAATATTTTAGAATGGCATTTTGATTTATCTAAAGTATTTTTGAATGCATTTCTTTCTATTGCTTTCTTAGTGGTTGCTCTATGTATTACATTATAGATACACAAGTTATTGTAGTCCAAGGATGTCATGATTCTACCTGTCAGATAAAGTATAGAAACCTTACCTCCATCTATGCCTCCTTACCCTCCCAAATTTGTAATTGCATTAAATATGCCTTCTATATATTTTTAGAACCATGTTAATAAGCATTATATTTTTGTATCACTCTTTGAATACAACTCAGAAAACTCAAGAGAAGAATCTTTTGCATTTACCCATATTTTGCTTACCAAGTTATTTTTTCTTTCTTTTGATGTTCCAAAATTTGTTCACTTATGTTCCTTCTGTCTTTAAAAGAGCTTACTTTATCCATTCTTTTAGGATAGATCTGCTGGTGAAAGAGTCTTTTAATATATCTTTACCTGAAAATGTTTTGATTGTTCCCTTCATTCCTTGAGAATATTTTCCCTGGATACGGTATTATGGATTGATAATTCTCTTTCAGCACTTGAAACATGACAGGTCACTTCCTTTTGACATCTATGTTTCCTGATGAGAAGTCCTCTCTCATTCAAAAATGTTCCCCCATAGGTCATATGTTATTTCTTTTTCATGGCTTTCAAGATTTTTTTTCTTTATCTTTGGATTCAGAAGTTTTATTATGATATTTCTTGATATAGAATTCTTTGGGTTTTATCCTATTTGGGCTTTGTTCAGCTTCTTGATTCTTTAGGTTTCTTTAGGTTCATGTCTGTTGCCAAATTTGGGGATTTTTCAGCTATTACTTCTATGAGCACTTTTTTCATTTCTGCACTCTCTCTCCTTTCTTCCACGAGTCTGCAATGTATTTTAAAGGGTAAATGGGAAACAATTGTAAGTTTTAATCAAGGAATGTGTATCATTAAGCTTTTTAAAAATTATTTTATTAACATATAATATATTACTTGCCCCAGGGGTACAAAGTGTCTATGAATCATCAGGCTTACACAATTCACAAGCACTCACCCTATCACATACCCTCCCCAATGTCCATAACACAATGACCCTCTCCATACCCCACTCCCCCCCTGGCAAACCTCAGTTTGTTTTGTGAGATTAAGAGTCTCTTAAGGTTTGTCTCCTTCCTGATCCCATCTTGTTTCATTTTTTTCCTTCCCTACCCCTCAAACCACCCACTCTGCCTCTCAAATTCCTCATATCAGGGAGATCATATGATAATTGTCTCTCTCTGATTGACTTATTTTGCTTAGTGTAATACCCTCTAGTTCCATCCACATTGTTGCAAATGGCAAGATTTCATTTCTTTTGACGGCTGCATAGTATTCCATTGTATGTATATGTATGTATGTGTGTATGTATGTGTATATATATACCACATCTTCTTTATCCATTCATGTGTCGATGGACATCTAGGTTCTTTCAATAGTTTAGCTGTTTTGGGCATTGCTGCTATAATGAGAATCAAACCATCCCACATCTTAGTGGGTTAAAACAGCAATCATTTAATTTGTTCACAACTCTATGGGTTGGCAATTTGGGCTGGTCTCAATAAGGCAGTTTTTACCTCCTTCTCCTGCTCTGCTCTCAGCTGGTCTTACTCATGCATTTTTGGTTGTTTGCTATAAAAGCTGGAAGCTAGTTGGTGTACAAGGTTTGTCCTGGGATGGCTTGTCTTTATTCAAATGTCCCCTTACATTCCATCAGACTAAACTGAACTTTCTCACATGGAGTAGAAAATGTTACAAAATCTATGAGAAACAAGCTCCAGTGTGTAAGAACTTTTCAGGATTCTGTTTTTGGTGTGTTCATTAATGTTCCATTGGCCAAAGTAAGTCATATAACCAACCCAAATTTGAAGGATGAAAAAATGGATTTCAACTTTCAGTGGTAAGGAAAGATTTCTGCAATCCAGCTCAGGGCTACAGTGATCAGATTCACCTTTTTGTAAAAGTATTTTATACTCTGAGAAGTATTAGTTGCAGGAAGAAATAGTTGAGGCTGAGAGATCAGATTAGGTAGGAAGAGGGAGAAAATACTATTAGATTTCTGTCTTGAGCAATTTGTGAATTGTGAAGTGACATTTATTGAATTGGGAACCCTGGAAACGGCAAGATATAGACAAGGGTAATGAGTTCAGTTTTGGAAAAATTTTATTTGAGGTACTGAAAAGCATCCAAGTAGAAATATTGACTATGCAGTTCAATATAGGGCCAAGATCTTATAAATGAACTCTGGACTAAAAGAAAAGATATGTACGTTACCAACCTGTTGACCATAGCTTTGGCTTCAGGAGTGGGTGAGTTAAATGCTACTATCCATAATAGTTGTATGGTTCTGAAAATATAAAGGATTGAACAAATTCAAGATTTCTTTGAGTTCCACAGTCTTTAGCATAATCATAAAGATATTTATTTTACTATGTTATTAAGATAGGTATCTTTAGAATTTGTTTAAAAGAATTGTGTATATATCAAGAGATAAATAATTATAAAATTCAATCTCAGTTGTCACCCATGGTGGGAGCTACAGGCTTCCATGAGTAGGAAGAAGAGTCAGATGATTATATGTTGGTAACAAGAAGTCAGTGCTATGAGATCTCAGGATCATATCCTTCATAGTATTATGTAACTATTAATATAAAAACTCCAAATAGAGTCATCCTTCTGATCAGGGTTGCCAACAAGAATTCACTCAGTAAAATGATAAGATAATACTCAAAAGTATCTAGGATGATATTTGATTTAATTTCAAACAGTGAGAATTGAACCAGATTTCTAAAGTCCACATAACATGACCAGCAAATATTTCTGAACTTGTGTCACTTATGCCATATGCATATGTTTCTTAGTGTGTATGCATCGTTTAACTCCAAGGGTAATCAGAATAAAGTACAAAGATATTTCAAGAAAATTAAGATATTATTATCTCAGTATGGTATCTACACATAATTTTTTGTGTATGTGAAATTGAATAGAATTTGGCACGTTTGAATGATAACCCTGTAAATCTAATTTTAAAATTCTGTTGAGTAATTGATTCAGAATGGTTATGTAAGTTAAAATCTTGTTAAGTTAATGTACTGTACATTATAAACAATTATACAAACTTAAATTTTACCGTATTTATAAGTTGATTTCTTGGATTTATAAAATTCCTTAATACTTGATAAACCTTTTTCTCAGGAAATTAAAATGCTTAAAAAAATCTAAAATATATTGTATTTATAAATTCTGTTTAAAATGTTTGAAGTCATATTCAAAGTCCCTTTAAAGATGACAGTTCTTTTAGATTTATAAGTTGAATAGAATTTGCTAATTGAACTTAAATACTTGAAAAGTGTTTTGAATCTGTAACTTCAGAAAATTTAATTTAAAATAAACATAAAACTCTGTGAAGTCTTTCTTATGTACAAAATCTACCCTAATATCAAAAGACAAGGAAATAAGTTAGAAGACTGTTGCATGAAATAAAAACATCAGTTACTCAGAGGCACGAGAAGAGTGGAATTTGGAGGGATAGTACAATGGGACCTAAAATGAGGCAAGTACAAAAATATAACCAGAAGAGATGCTGAGGATCTTGAGAGGAAATGAACGTTGGGTGGTATTGAGGTCAGTGTTAAATGCAATGAGGTCTTATTGAGGTAAATGTTAAATGTAATGGCTAAGAATATCCAAAATTGACAGCTAGCAAACAGCAAGACAAGGAGTTGATCTTCCCTCCCCTCCCACCAGGCCTATGGAGTACCATTTGGAACAAACTCGCATTCAGTTCTTTCACTCCCGGTGTCTCCAGTCTTAAATAATGAGGGGTGAGAAAGTTTTTTAGAATGAGTTTATCCATGTTGGTTTGCTAGTATGGAGGACTGGAGGCTCAGAGCAAACCATGAGCTCATGAGAATTAATTTTTAACCTACCCATATGAAGAAGACTTATTGACTTATCCCTTCCTTTCCCCAGTATTGGAAAGATATAATAGGTGTCCTCCTTGTTTGTACTCTCTCATTCATACCATGATCCTCAACACATGTGTAAAATTCCACATGTTTTTGAGTCTCATGATATCTCTCATTTCTCTCTGGGTTCAACCACTGACACTTGAGTCACTCTCCTGCATTCATTTTAAAGAACAAAATAGCATGTCATTGGTAATCTTCCTCTTTCACTAGGCCTTTCCCTATACTGGGTGACTTCTATCCTTTTATTTTTTATTTATTTATTTATTTATTTTTTTATAATTGTTAATACTGTTATTCTTTTTTTTTTCCAATTTATTTATTTTCAGAAAAACAGTATTCATTATTTTTTCACCACACCCAGTGCTCCATGCAAGCCGTGCCCTCTATAATACCCACCACCTGGTACCCCAACCTCCCACCCCCCCGCCACTTCAAACCCCTCAGACTGTTTTTCAGAGTCCATAGTCTCTCATGGTTCACCTCCCCTTCCAATTTACCCAAATTCCCTACTCATCTCTAACGCCCCTTGTCCTCCATGCTATTTGTTATGCTCCACAAATAAGTGAAACCATATGATAATTGACTCTCACTGCTTGACTTATTTCACTCAGCATAATCTCTTCCAGTCCCGTCCATGTTGCTACAAAAGTTGGGTATTTATCCTTTCTGATGGAGGCATAATACTCCATAGTGTATATGGACCACATCTTCCTTATCCATTCATCCGTTGAAGGGCATCTTGGTTCTTTCCATAGTTTGGCGACTGTGGCCATTGCTGCTATAAACATTGGGGTACAGATGGCCCTTCTTTTCACGACATCTGTATCTTCGGGGTAAATACCCAGGAGTGCAATTGCAGGGTCATAGGGAAGCTCTATTTTTAATTTCTGCGAAAATAAACTTCTGGGACTTCATCAAAATCAAAAGCTTCTGCATAGCAAAGGAAACAGTCAAAAAAACAAAGAGGCAACCCACGGAATGGGAGAAGATATTTGCAAATGACAGTACACACAAAAGGTTGATATCCAGGATCTATAATGAACTCCTCAAACTCAACCCACACGAAACAGACAAACACATCAAAAAATGGGCAGAAGATATGAACAGACACTTCTCCGATCAAGACATACAAATGGCTATCAGACACATGAAAAAATGCTCATCATCATTAGCCCTCAGGGAGATTCAAATTAAAACCACATTGAGATATCACCTTACACCAGTTAGAATGGCCAAAATTAACAAAACAGGAAACAACATGTGTTGGAGAGGATGTGGAGAAAGGGGAACCCTCTTACACTGTTGGTGGGAATGCAAGTTGGTGCAGCCACTTTGGAGAACAGTGTGGAGATTCCTCAAGAAATTAAAAATAGAGCTTCCCTATGACTTCTATCCTTTTAAATAGCAATCAGATCTATTTCTCTCCATCCTACCATCATCAACCTATTACTCCTTCATCCCATCATCACCTCTTTTCTGGGTTATTTTTCCCACCTCCTAACTGGTCTTGCTGACTTTGTTTTTGGTTTTTTTTTGTTTGGTTTTTTAAAAATATTTTATTTATTTATTTGACAGACAGAGATCACAAGTAGGCAGAGAGGCAGGCAGAGAGAGAGGAAGGGAAGCAGGCTCCCTGCTGAGCAGAGAGCCTGATGTGGGGCTCGATCCCAGGACCCTGAGACCATGACCTGAGCTGAAGGCAGAGGCTTAACCCACGGAGCCACCCACGGAGACACCCCGCTGACTTTGTTTTGTAACTCATTCCTGTCTATTCATCCAGCTTTAGTGTTGATTCTTCATAAAATACAAATTAAATCATTGACACCAGGATAATGTCCAAACTCTTAAACAAATGTACTTCTTTTGAAGTCAGTTCTTTTTTCAGTTCACGTCTCATATTGCACCACATCCATCTCTCTCCTTCAGTAAGATTAAAATTCATTGAGTTCTCAAAAAATTCCATGTGCTCTTACCTCTAAGTTTCCACATATATTACTCTTCTTCTGAAATACCAGCCTTGCCTCTACCCATAAATTTCACCCTCCACCATGCTCTATTTATCTATTCCTGTATATCCAGTAGGTACTAACTTAAATTTTACTTTCTTTATAAAGTTTTCCCTAAAATTTCCCCTAGCACAGGCCCCCACCCTGGATATAGCGCTCCTATATTTACTTCACTAAACCTTTCTATACTTCCCAATCAGAAAATTTATTATACTTCTTGATTATTGTTTCATTTTTTTTAGCTTCTTTGATCAGTATATATTTTGAGATGCTAAAAAGAGTTGTATTTTCCTAAACATAATATATTTTCTTTTTACTGTCTCTCTGATCTGATGAATAATGTGTTATATTTTAGAAATATTTCCCAGTTTAGGCTAACACTGTTTCTTTTCTTTTCTTTTTTTTTTTTTTTAAAGATTTATTATTTATTTGACAGATCACAAGTAGGCAGAGAGGCAGGCAGAGAGAGAGGAGGAAGCAGGCTCCCTGCTGAGCAGAGAGCCCGATGCGGGGCTTGATCCCAGGACCCTGGGATCATGACCTGAGCCGAAGGCAGAGGCGTTAACCCACTGAGCCACCCAGGCGCCCCAACACTGTTTCTTTTCTTAATGAAAACTATTTACACTGTAGGAAGGTACACTTGAAAGAACTAGGAAACCAAGATTCACTGATAATTAAGTGATATTAATAATTAATCTTTCATAAGTCCACCTTTGTAGTACTTATACTAATATATGAAACTTAGCTGGAAATATATTAATAAAAACTAACATATTAATCATTATATACTAATCACCATGGGTTCTTGCATGCATTTGCTCATTTCCTTTTCACACCTTATTAAAAAGCAGGCATTAATCTATTATCACAATTTAAGAAATAGGAAAACTTAAACTGATAAAACTTAAGTAACATGTGTAAGGTTTATGATTTATCCAAGTGAGGAAACCAAGGTGTACACTCAGGTAGTTAGGTGCTAGGGCTTGCCCTCTGAACCACCCAAATGTTTTAGTAAAAGAATAATCTTAGGGAGTGCCTGGGTGGCTCAGTTAGCTGAATGTCTGCCTTCACCTGGAGTCATGATCTTGGCGTCCTGGGATCAAGCCCCACCCACATCAGTCTCTCTGCTTAGTGGGGAGTCCGCTTCTCATTCTCCCTCTCCTTCTGTGATCTCTCTCACTTTAACTCTCTCTGAAATAAATAAAATCCTAAAGAAGTAGAAGAAGGAGGAGGAGAAGGAGGAGGAGGAGGAGGAAGATCTCAGTTTAGGGACACCTGGGTGGCTCAGTCATTTAAGTGTTGGATTCTTGGTTTCTGTTCAGGTCATGATCTCAAGGTCATGATCACAGATTCATAATCTCAGGGTTGTAAGATTGAGCCCTAAATCAGGCTCTGTGCTCAGGTTGGAGTCTGCTTGAGATTCACTATTTCTCTCTCCCCCTGCCCTTCTCCCTGCTCATGGTCTTTCTCTCTCTCTTTCTAGTATAAATAAATAAAACCTTTAAAAAAAAAAAAGACTAACCTCAGTATAAGAGAAGGTCATGTTTTATATACAAAGTAATGCAATCTCAAAAAATCAACACTTAAAATGGAAACGATACCCTTACTTACTAGTTCTCAGGCTAGTTTCTATTTGAGATTCTATTAATTTATTATCACCTGAGTAGCTTATACTACCTGTCACATTGGGCATCATTAGACATTTTTATTTTATGTTGACACTTGTGATGAGAAGCATAGGATGGTTGATCTAGAATATAAAAATTGAAGGCACTCTTTGCCATTCTCCTTACTAAAAAATAACTAGGTAGCTTGTGAAAAATACATTTACTTAATGAGGGAATATCATATGGCCTACCATGGCAACAAAATCAAGCACCTGCCAAGAGCATGTTCAAGAACTATGGATTGTACAGTCTCAAATCCTTAATTAAGTGTCCTTTCCTATAAATTCCCTGATGTGTAGTCCATTTTACTAATAGCTACAAATATCCTTGGCACGGAATGATTTCTTTTGCACTAAACGTCACATATGCCAAGGAAATGAGCACAACAGTAGCCTAGTAAAACTGATTCTTGCATAGACAGCAATAAAACTCACATGAGGAAGGTTTACCTACTGCATGAGTGGGGGTTGAAGGATGGGGCGACAGGCTGGGAGGAAGAAAGAGGGACACAGTTAATGCATTTCCTAGTTTAGGACAAGGATAGGTCTCTGCATTGCTACATTTTCCTTCCTTCCTTCTTTCCTTCCTTCCTTCCTTCCTTCCTTCCTTCTTTCCTTCCTTCCTTCCTTCTGTCTTTTCTTTCTTTCTTCCTTCCTGTATTATATTAGGGATTCAGATGCATGGATCCAGGGGAGAAACATGTATTTTACTCAGAGAAAGATATGCCCTTGTCAGAAGTGTTTGAACCACTGCACAATTTAAACAGCAAATTTGAAAATCATCTACTCACTTCAACCTATGTATTTAAAAACAAAGAAATAGGATATGTGAAAGTTTCTTACTTGCTTTTGTCTTGGTATTTTGTGTTATGCATGTATTTGGAAATAACCCTCTCTTAAAATGAAAAGGATATCATTCTAAATCGTCATTCATTTTTTTTTTAAACACAGATCATGAAACAGCATGAAATGTAGACTTAGGAGAGAAAACAAATCTTATTTTTACTAACTTCTATTTGTGTGAATTTTGATAATTTCTTAATTTTCCGGAACTTAAATTTCTCATTGACAAATGAGGGCATTTGTACTTTTCTTATTTCACAAAGATCGAGGATTAAATTTAAGAAGACACTTTGTAAATGCCAAAAGATTATGAACATGCTTGTGATTATAATATTGTGTTGTCTATTACTTTCCCAGCTAAGCCTTCATAGCACTCGCAATTACTAAGTCAGTATTCATGTAGATTATATCATTCAGAAGGCTCCAGAGATCTCTTAATGAGATTACATAAAAGCAAATATTTTATCCAGTATCAGAATGCATCACTTTTGAAAGTTAATGGATCAATTGCCTTATAGTAACTATAACCATAATGGTTTACAACAGAAAGTGGAAATATCTCTTTCAGTTGACATTCTAAAGGGAGTTAGGTGGGTGGGAAACATTTATTCTGAGTGGATAACACTGCTCAGAATTGGAAAATGTGCCCTGGAATCTTAAATAAGTTCAAGTAGACAGATGTTTAAAGTTACATTCATTTGAACTGAAAGAAATGCTTTTCCTATTGGTATTTTAAAACGTTTCTTTTTTTTAATTGGACTTCTTCACCTTAAAACTTTTCATTTCTTTTAGTATAATTTGCAAAGCTGGTATTGAGCAACTTTAAAATTAAGTCACTCATAGTTATTTTCTTTTCTAATCTGTTAATGAAGCCCTTTTAAGGAAGGCAAATCTATATGATTTAAATTGCTATTTTTCTTTCCTTTCCTCCAGAAATTTTTCCAAGGAATACAATTCCTATGAGAGAATTCTTGAAAGAATTTTTTTTCCCCAATTCTTTGGTCAAACTGTCTGGGAAACCCTGGTTACCATACACATTTCTTGGAGATTCACCAGTGCATCTTAGCATATTAAAAGCTTTGCATCTTCTTGTTCTAGAGAGACATGTTTAACTGTTTAAACCAATTTTTTTTTTTTTTTAAATTTGAGAGAGAGAGACAGTGAGAGAGAGCACGAGCGAGGAGAAGGTCAGAGAGCGAAGCAGACTCCCCATGGAGCTGGGAGCCTGATGTGGGACTCGATCCCAGGACTCCAGGATCACGCCCTGAGCCGAAGGCAGTCGTCCAACCAACTGAGCCACCCAGGCGTCCCTAAACCAATGTTTTAAAATTTCTTTGGCTATGGGAAAGCAAAAGTTCTCTGAAGTAAGGCTGCCTAAGGTGGATCCCAGGCCTTACCATTGACCTACCCGTTCCCATTTCCTCACCTGCAAAATGTGGATTATAAAGTACACAGGTCCCAGGATTTCTGTTAAGATCATCTGAGGTGACATTTGTAAAGTGATTAGGACATTGTCTGACATATTATTATGTAAGTGTTTACTAAAGATAATATAAATTTTCCTTTCTTGCCCTATTTTTTCAGAGCTCTGCTACTTGAGGGACTAATTGGGGTGGGGAGAAGAATCTATTTCAAATAGCCCCTAAAAGTATAGGCTCCTTGAGGCCCAGAGAAGTTAAATAATTTGCCCAATGCATAGTGGTGGAGGTTCAAACCCATACAAGATTTTGTCCCAGTGCTTTTATTAACCCACTGCATTAAATGCAGCTCTGAAGTATAAGCAAAGGATCATTGTTTCATGCAAATTTTCCCCAGAAATGTTTGTTCTATGTAAACCTTTATTTTCTAACGTTTGTAAAAGATTTGGGGCAACTAGGATCAGAAAAATTTTCCTATCCTTTCAAAACTGATACAATTACTTAAAAATCTTGGCTGCCTTGTCATTTAAGTAATAGGTGAAAATCAACATACAAAAATGAAGTTGAATAAAAGAATTTCAGCCAAATTCTATCTAAATCCTAACCAAAATAAGAATAATTAGAAAGGAATATAATGCATTGATATGGGACTAGGTGGTAGCAGGGAGAACAGATTGTACATAAAAATAATTTTACTACATTTTAGTTAGCAACCAAACAAAAATAAATATAAATCAATCTTCTGTCTTAATTTCATTTTGGTAGTTTAAAGATGATTGGGGAAATATATTTTCCATTCCAAGTCACCTTGGCTTCTTCTAGCTACATTTCTGTGATAATTACAATTTTCCATTTCCTGTTTATAAGATTCTTTTTTAACAAGGAATTAAGAAAATCTTATATTATTAGAAAGAAATATACCTGAAGTTCTTATTAATATGACATAGATAATTTATTTCAAAGCATATCTACCTAATTTGCTTGGACAGTGTATGTTAATTATTTGTTTTGTGCTTATCATTGAGCTAGAGTGATAAACATACATCTTTCTTTAACCCTATTCCAATATTGCTTATAAACTTGCAGGGGAATTATATGTGAGATTTGGAGGAAAGAGAATTAGCATGTAAAATAGGCAGAATAATTTAGAAAATCCAATCTAATACCAAAATATGTGATAGATCACTAAGACAGAAATCTAGTAAATCTGATATAGTTTCATAGATAAAGAGTATCTCACATCTGGCATAAGCAAGTTAGGAGAACAAGGGTCTGAATTAAACATCATGAAGTGAATAGAGAAATTTGGGTTTGGTCAGATTATGGAGGTTGTCCAATGATGGTCTAAGGAGTTTATCATGTGATGGGCTATCTCATGTGCCTCTAATTTGGCTGTCCCTAATAACATTGAAGTGAAGGCCTTCTGTCAGATGCTGTGCAATGGGGCTTCCTTTATTAAGTGGAAGGAAGAACTGAACCAGTCTCTCACATTGCCCTTTTTACATTTCTTGCCTCTTTTTCCTTGACCCACCTCTCCTGTTCACACTACATTAATATTTTCAAAATTGTGTTAAGCAAAAGGTGTGTATTGGGTACATTACTATGTACTATGTAATGGAAAAAAAAATTAGCCAGTTTAAGGTTGTAAATGGTGGATTAGACCAAGTCACAAAAATCTGTTGACTGTGGGACCCTCAAAACTTCATATTATTCTCATGTCCACATTAATTCATCAAGAGGAAGATATTTTGCAGTTTGCTAAATTTTTTTTTTTGATTTAAGGAATTCATTTTTTCCCCCCTACATAGAATGTTGTAGGATTGAGTAGTCTAAGAAACAACTTAGAGAAAGGCCTAAGGATTCCAAAGAGTTTGACAATAGTGACATTTTACAAATCAAAGAGTTCTTGAATTGTATTATTCAGTAAGTACAAACAAAAACATTTTTAGCCAGTATTCTGAGTGTATTGTCTGTAAGAGCTTGACCTACCTCACATTCAAGAACAATGATTTATTTTTCAATTTTAATCTAGAAATTTTACATTATAGATATATGCTTATCTTCCTGAACTTTGCATCTGCCAAATAAATAATTCTTAAGATACAGGACACTTAAAAACAGAATTAGGAAAAAGTTAATTTATTTTGTAGTTATTAACTATCTTTTATAAGGTACTTTGGTGATCAACTGTGTTAGGGGGTAATTCAATAAGCATACATGTGTTTTATTATGCCCAAAAATTGATTCTATAAGACTTTTCTCTTTTTGCAAGAGGGATAATATTGGAAAGTGGATGAACACTCGGTTTGGAGAGAGAAAATGTGAATTTTTATTCTTGTTCTCCTTCTAAATTGCCATTTGACCATGGAGAAAAATAAATAAATAAATAAGGGAGTAGCAGTGGAGTACACAGGTTCAAAGCTTCATGGCCTAACTTGAAAGTGCAGACTCTTACAGATGAGCAGTATGATCTCTGACAAGTTATTTAACCTCTCCAGGTCTGTGTTTCTTGATCTATTAAAGGGATATTATAATAATACTTACTTCATAGAACAATTATTGCACATAAAAAACATTGCTTAAATCTGTTATAATTAATAATTACTCTGGGCTTCAGTATCTTCAACTTTTAGACATTTTATTACAAACATCCCTGGATTTCGTGAACTATCTCTCATCGGCAAAGAAATTGAAGCAGGTCTGACATTATGCCAATGAAGAAACTATGTAAAATAGTAAGGAATATGTTAAAATTTTACTCAAGAGGCATGGAATGGGATGAAGAAAATACATTACCCCCTTCTTTTTTGGTAAAGCTGTTTCTCTTTTAATACCCATCCTTCCAAGAAGACCATCAAATGCAAAATTATTTAGCTATTAAGAAAACAAAGTCTTCTTTTTACAGCATAGAAGCTCAGCTTATCTCAGTCAGGTCAATGATTACAATTACTATTTGCAAGGATCTCCATGAAAAAGAAAAAAAAAAATATATATATATATATACATATATGACACTTTTTGAATTTATATCTAGTTAAAGATGTAGGTCAGTGGAGCCCTCTAAGAGCCCTTTCCATTAGCAGATGTTGTATATGTTGTGCTTGGGAAGATGATCAGGATTCAGAGGAGGAAGGGGATTAGGGATGGCATCATAACATGCCCCAGTGTTAGGGTTGGAATGACATCTTGAAGAAGGACACAAGAAGGACTATGCAAGAGTTTTTCCAGGTACCATAGATCAGTTAGTCTAAAGCAAGATTTATTTTTTTAAGACTTTATTAATTTGAAAAAAAGAGAGAGGGAGGGAGCATGAGCAGGGAGGAGAGGGAGAAGCAGGATCCCCATGAGCAAGGGGCCTGATGTAGGGCTTGAACTCAAGACCCTGGGATCATGACCTGAGCCAAAGGCAGATGCTTAGTCCACCGAGCCATGCAAAGGTCCCTCAAGGAAGATTTGTTAAACTTCATCACTATTGACATTTAAGACTGAAGATTCCCTTGTTGTGTGGAATCTTCTGTGTACTGAAAGATATTTAGCAACATTTCTGACATCTGATAAGCTAGATGCCATTAGCAACCCCTCCCCCACTTGTGACAATCAAATATGTCTCCTGATATTGCCAAATGTCCCTTAAGTGGGCAAAATCACTTTGGGTTGAAAAAAAAATCCCTGGGGTAAAAGTACAAAGTATCCAGTGAATAGTAGTTTTGTTTCAAGGAACAGACAGCAGACAATCTTGAATCCCTGAAGGGAAAGAAAAAAAAAAAAAAAAAGCAAGCTGACTTCCATATGAAATGAGAAGTGAAAGAAATTTTCTTTTACTATGGCTGTGATATATGAGTAATTAAATTCAATTATGGCATATAACATAGAAAGGGGAAATATATAAAGACCAATTATAGACCCTGGAAGACCATTATTCTCTGTCATTAATAAGAGAAAGCATAAGATGAAATTCACCATCTGCCGCCATGAGAAAATTCTATTAAAATTTTTTAAATTAGTTAAAAGAACAATCACAACCTACCAATGTTTCACAATAACTGGGGTGAAAAAAAAAAGACCATTGAAATCTTGATTTCTCTTTGGCACAACAAGAAGGACTTCATATGATATGCACCTTTGATGTACTGCCTTTCACTCTTTCTTTGGGATCTCAAGCATCTGTCCCACCCCTGAGCACAGAGAGCAAGGAGTAAAATAGCTCCCCAGTTCATTAGCGGCTCAGGCCAGCAAATGTTTGTGATGGGTATTCCCAGTTTAGGTAAAAGAAAGGGAAGGAGGGCACAAACCTTAATTTGGGGAAGAGAGGAAAGGCCATATGTTTTGTTGACCTTTTCAATGAGCCCTTCAGCCAGCATCAAATAATCCAGAATAATTTAGTTTAATCTTTGCTCTGTCAAGCTGAGAACAAAATATAATCATGGTCTTAAAGCCTTTGCCTGGTGTAAATAAGAAACATAGGTACAAGTTATTACGTGGTAAAAACGTATAAATTTCTTTTTCAAAACAAGATGGAAGAGAAAGATGTTACACACAGGAATTATATGAAGAAGAAATAGTAATTTCTAGTTTTAGGAAAATCTATTGTGATGTTATTTCTATTTTCAGAAAAATCTAATGCAGAGTCTAAAGAGAAATCTATGTCACTCACTAGATAGACAATATGACTCCAAATTGTTTGCTAAAGCAATGGGAATCCTATCTCTTAAGTGAAATTTTGCACTTACACACATGCGTGCATGTACACACACCAAATAGGCAACTGAAGGATGACTACGTTCCTGGCAGAGGCTGCCAACAAGCATGGTTCTGAATCATGTTCATTGCTCCTATTCAGGTCACTATCTATAATTCAGGCTTATTCAAAAACACTCCACTTTGTCAGTTCTCAGCACACTATTTTTAGTGATAAAGAGTTGCCATTAGGGAGAAAGAAATATGGTTCTCCGTCTTTTGTTAAAAGACACCTATTCTGCAGCAGAAATACTTAGGTATTTTTCACTTGTTCTCTTGCATTTACTTACACCCTGACATGGAAAACTCGAGGTCTTTTGTGGCAAATTATTTCAACCTCACCTTTTTTGTGGTAAGGGTGACTAGATGCTGTTATGTTATCATTATTTTAAATCAAAAGATGTCTTGAAATTCCTTGCTATTTTTATTTTAGACAGATCATTCAAATCTTTTGAAAGACATTAGTATACCATTTCCAGGGAAGCTAAGTTTATTGAATCTTTCAAATGTTCTCTGCTTAGCTTGGCTGTCATCATACCGTCAGTTGTGAGATATATAAATAACCTCACTTTAACATGTGAGAAATAATAAAAAAGACTCCTTCTGGATGTTAAGATGTGAAATTAAACTCCAGGTGCTTTTTAGAGTTATTTGGGACATTCTGCAGTTGTCAATATGGAAATCTTGTCACTCAGGGCAGGGATCTGTTGCCATGGGGAAGCAAAAACTGCATCATTTGACAAGTTGGCAGTTGTTACAGTTGGTAGAAGAGGAAAAACTTAGAGACAGGTATTGGAAGAGGACTGTTCGCTGGGGATTGCTGAACTGGCTTGGAAATAAATTGATTATCTTTCTTTTCCTTTCCCTCTTTCTTTTCCACAAATCCGGGACACTTGTGTTTGCATAAAAATTATGGAAAACTAGGCACATTGATCCTAGAATTTAGGCATATCTATGTCTCTTAACCTCATAAATTCATATACATCCAAGCATTTAACTAATTCTCCTCTAAGATTCTGGCCCCAAGTCCACTGTTGTGGGGAGAGGAGATTTTCACATACCAGCAAGCAATTCTCTGTCACCACTAGGGTGTCCTACAATTCAAATCAACTCTGTAGAGATAGCATCAGATTCCACAGGTTAAGTACTCTGCCACAATACTGCCCTCTACTTCAGATGCCACTTCAAATGCCACTCCATATGGTCACCTGTACTTCTAACCAAAGAACTATAATAAAGAACTATAAATCAGAGGCTATGATTTATAGTGGCTATGGCTACTTTCATAGGTTCAATTAAATTGATGGAGTGACTCACTGAACTCAGGAAACCAGTTTACTCACTAGTTTATCATTTTTATTACAAAGGATTTTTTAATTTGATTTGATTTTTTTGTTACAAAGGATTTTAAAGATATGAGCCAGATGAACAAATGGAGAAAAGGGACAGAGCTTCAGTGCTCCCTTAGTATGCACTCCCCCAAAATCTCCAGGTGTTCACCAACCTGGAAGCTCTTGAATGCACTCCATTTAGGTTCTTATGGAGGCTTTATTACTTAAGACATGATTGGTTAAATCATTGGCCATTTGCAAGTGATTCATCTTCCATCCCCTCTGTGGTCCCAAGGTCAGAGGAATAGAACTGAAATCTCCAACCCTCTAATCACATGGTTGATCCTCCGGGAAACCAGTCCCTATTCTTAAGTGTGGTCCAAAAGTCACCTCATTAAGATAATGAAGGGGAGTATAATATGTTACCCCCAAATATGTCTGTTCAGCATAAGGATTATTTTAGGCTGATTATTTTAAGACAGCAGACATAGGAAAAGCTCTGAAAATTGAATAGAGGTTACTCTTCTTCTTCTTCTTTTTTAAGATTTTACTTATTTGTCTGACAGAAAGAGAGAGAGATCACAAGTAGACAGAGCAACAGGCAGAGAAAGAGAGGGAAGCAGACTCCCCACTGAGCAGAGAGCCTGATGCCAGAGGCTTGATGCAAGGACCCTGAGATCATGACTTGAGCTAAAGGCAGAGGCTTAATCTGATGAGCCACACAGGCACTGCAGAGGTTACTCTTTTGTAAGAGACACTTATATTTATAACGAGAATCTTCATTTGTAAAGGTGTCTCCCTCTCTATACTAGAAAGAGGAAAATGACTCTAGAAATTTATCAATAGAGAAGGCATGGACTTAAAAATGCATAACAACATACCCTCATTCACTGTACTTTTCCTGATAATGTCCCATAACTGTCTCCCCTACTCCCAACATCTTTTGTTTTTGGCAAAAGATATTTAAGCTGATGGCTTAGGCCATTTCAGGGAGTTACACAGTTTTCCTAGGTATCTTCCATTTATACAGAATGTATACATGTTATTAAACTTCTGTTTGTTTTTCTTCTGTTAACCTGTGTTTTATTACCAGGGGTTCTCAGTCAAGGGTCTAGAAGAGTAGAGGGAAAATTAGTTTTCCTCCCCTGCAGTATTACAAAAGACAGATTTATTACTCTCATTACTTAGAAAATTCCAAGAGTTTTAGGAGCCCTTAGCTAAAAAATAAGGTCAAAGATCAAATATATGTATGTATTTCTTATTATAAATCACAGCATCACAAATACTCTTTTTGGAATGATGATATATTAGATGAAAAAGTCAATCACTTGGACTGGGCTATGGCTTCCAAGAGTGTCAAATACTGAACTATTAGGTAAGGAGGTTAAAGGCCTCTTTTGTTTAGTCCTTGTGAGATTTTCTTTAAAGATATTGTATTCTATTCCATTCACTCAATGCCCTCAAAGAGGTTGACAATTGGGCAAAAGTTCAGAGAAGAGCAAGGAATGTTAAGTGGATTGAGAAATTGACTTGTCAATAAAACTAAAACTGCTACACCACACTTGAAGCAGTATGTCGATTATTAGCCTCCTTTTAAATTCAGGAGGGCACCTGATTTCTAATTTCTCCTGAGGAAGAGAATAGGACATTAGCTATCTCTCTAAGGTATGACCCTTGATAACCCAGATTTGGCCTAAATCTAGTAGAACTCAAAAGCTCCTTAAGGTACTTAACATTTGGAATTACTAAAGTGTAAGGCAGAGTTCAATCTCTTTGATATAGTATTTTTGCCTGACTCTGAGGGAATATAAAAAAAAGTAACTATTTGTTTTCTCAAATCAGAATTATCTTTAATTCTATATAGGAGTAAGAATATTTGGAATTTCAAAGAAGAATTCTAAATCAGGTTACTTTGGGAAAGCAACATATAATCAAGTTAGAAGAGGTATAAAGAAAGTTGTTTTTTCAACATCTACTGATTGACCTGCTCTTGATAAGAATTCTTATGCAGGTGGAGAAAACAAGACTTCTCTTTCTCCCTTACACAGTTAAGCAATACAAAGATATTCCTGAGGGCAAAGGCTTGTTCTTATTCAGATTTGACTTTTGAGCCATGCCAATCACAGTTCCTCTTACATGGTGGAATTTTTAAAAATATATATATTAAAAAAAAAAAAAACAATATTCCTGTGAATATTAGCTGAAGAGGGCATAAAATTCTTTGGAAGCTTATGGTGGAAAAATGTAGAGGGAGGTGTGTGTATGTGAGATTTGGGGTGATAAAGTCCAACCTATACCCTAGCAACCTACTTGACAGATAGGAATTGAAACGGAAAATGCACTTGGCATAAATTTTAAAACTGTGGTTCACTTCTCAAATTAGTTCCAGAAAATTTAAAGGTAAGCTGGATGTTATATATCTTTATAATATGGAATGTATTAATACATAATTACCTACAAAAAAGTGGTAGAATAAACTGGGAAAGAAAAGGAAATATGCATGAACATAAACTTAGATGTTGTGGTTGTAAGAGAGGATACTAACTGGCCTTTACTGAGCTCATTTTGTAACACGTCCTGTACTCCAGGTACTATGCTAGTACATTTCTCCTAGAAATTTCTAAATGAAAAGATAAAGGCTCAAAGTTTGTGGCATTCAAATTCACTAAGTAAATGGTGTGCCGGTGATTAGAAGGCAGATCTGCCAGAGTCTAACATCTGAATTTTACCATAGTTCTTACTGCCTTCCAATAAAATGGTTTTGAGAATATTACATACCTGCTCTTTTGTTAATCAGTGATTATACTCTCAAATTCAATTCTTAGCACAATATTTTTTAAATTTAAAGGTTTTTTTTTAATTTTTAATTTTTTATTTAAGTAGGTTCCATGCCCAGTGCAGAGCCCAACATGGGGCCTGAATTCATAACCTTCAGATCAAGAACTGAGTTGAGTTGGAGTCAAACACTTAACCGACTCAGCCACCCAGGCACACCCTTAGCACTATCTTTTATTCACCTCTTAAACAAAATCTGTCTATCCATCCAACTGAGTTTGTGTTCACTGTTCTAACCTATTCCTTGTCATCGGCTTACATTATCCACCTTGCTGACTTTTCCTATTAGCAAGTGGCAGGTTTCCTTGAACTGCTCAATTTTCATCTTCTCTACCTGGACACAGACTCATCCTTCACCAGGTTTTATTCAGGCTTTTCTGAGACCTTTTCTTCACTAGGCCTTGACCTCGGACTTCTGTACTGATACTTGCATCACCCAGTTTTAGCAAGAATCCCACTAAGCCAGTTTAAAGATAATCTCTCACCCTTGATATCTGATCATTCTTGGTATCTAATCAAATTCCTCACCTCCACTGTTGTTCCCCAGGTGACATCTGATCACCCTGGCCTGCATACAGCAAGAATTCTGTTAGGTAGGGTTAGCAAGAATTTTCCCTCCTGTTGATGTCTCCTAGTAACTTTCCAGCCACCAAGCCCCCAGCCTGCTCCTGGGTTATAAATCCCCACTTTAATTTTCTGTACTTGGAATTGAGCCCAGTGCTCTAATTTTCCCCTTATTGCAATAGTTCCTGAATAAAATGTTTTTATTGTTTTAACTCCCATCCAACTTTGGTTTTCTTTGAGACCTCCACTGCAAAAAAAAAAAAAGTACAAAGCTGTAATTTTCATTCATATCTTCAATTCTAAACTTTCTTTCTGATTTCAACTGCTCATATTTTCACTTTCATTAATTCCTAATGGTTATCAAATCATTTCTTCATACACATTTTCCACTTCTGCCATTTGCAGGGTTAATGATAATGGGGATATGTCAGAGAGAACATTGAAATGTTCATCATAATTTATTAATTTTTCTGTATAGGAGTTCATAGTTTAAAAATTATCTTATATCCAATTTCTCAATATTAGACCAAAACTGAAAACACCATATTTAAACATACTCTACTTATATTTTAATTTATTTATTTTATAACTTTATTGAGTTATTATTGGTATATAACCTATGCTTCTACTTCTTTATATATATAAAATCACATAGCAATTATAGATATTTTAAACCCAAAGTAAAATGAATGAAATTTGCATTGTTCCAATATGATCCATTGGCTTAAAGTATTCTCTCCTTATTGGAAAACCTTTAACAGAAAAAGAGGGTAAATCTTTGTGAGGGTCTTTCTGATTGTAGGTGTAATATTTCATTTTAATGGTTGTAATTATTCTGGAACAGGAATATTTTTGCCTACCTTGTAGTTCTTATGCCTCTAGGGATCTAGCTGAAAATTTGACATTAAATTGCTCTGCATTAGGTGCTTCTCATTATCATCTTTATTTTCAAATAGAATTGTTTCAGAATTTACATAAAAATTATGATGCTACACTGTCCATTTGCATTCTGGTCTATGTATGATAGAGATCTCTGTTGCCAGTGGCAGTAACCGAACTTGCCCCTTTCAGAGCCATCAGTAGGACACAGAATTCTTCCATCTTGGTTGCTATAAAATGAAAGGTCTATGCCACTTATGGTTTGGGGAACATGCTACCCCATAAAATGGCATCTTGGAATATTGAGTACTTTAGAGCTGAAGGAAAATGGTACAGGCAAAATATACTCTTTGAACACTTCTTTCTTTCCTGGGATAGGTCAAAAGACCCTCGGGTGAAGTGTCCTACCTATATTCAGAGGAAAGGAGCATCTTTATCTCTGAAGACAGAGGAAAACCTACAGGAATCTGAAGAACAAAAACAAAAACAAAACGCTTTGCTGAGTTTCGCCCAGTTTACTACGTTTAGCTTGTACCTATCACATTTTCTTTCCCACAACTTTCTACTCTTCAGCAAACCTAGTATTAAAAACACTCAGGTTTGATCATTTCTTCAGATCTTTATTTCCTTATGAAGACAAATATATGCTTATGCATTTCTCTTGTTCAACGACCTTTCATCACTCCCATTTACAGAGACTCAGTCAAAAAACTAAAATGGGGAAAGGAGATCCGTCTTCCCCCACATTACGGTATAGTAAAAAAATAATTAGGGCTGTAGCATCAGACAGATTTTACTTTTGTCCTGGCTCTTCAACTTAATAGCTGTGCTATTCAAGCTTTGTGATACTTTGCTTTCTTCACTGTAAAATGGGGATGAGAACACCTACTTCTCTCAGCTGTTGGAATATTAAATGAGATTAGCTTTGTAAGTAGCTAGCTTGTATAAGGCATGCAGAGAAGCTGCTTTTTAACTGACTGCTGTTCTTCATATTATGCAGATCTTTCTTGAGTAATTGGTATGAGATTATTCAATGTAGCACAACAGAACTACTCTAAGAATTTGTTTTTATATTAAAATCAGAAATCAGTCATAGTGCCAGGATAGAATTTCATAGTTTGCTGTTGTACAGTTTTATTCTCTGTAAATAGTATGCTTTCCTAATGGCAAGAGTAGGAGACAGAGTGAATTGGCCAAGGAGAGAAACTAAACATAGTGTATTATCTCTATGGTATTTTTTTCTATTTAGAGACACTAATATCTAAGGTAAATAAATCTAAACCTAAAGTAATTTCAGGAATATAGATATCTGGGTAAATTATTTTACTCAAAATAAAACAAAAAGTGTTGCATAATATCTTCTCTTCCAAGCAGAGTGCAGTGCAAAAGGTGGTTTGGGAAACGGGCTCGACCCTGGAAATCTTTAACAGGTATCAAAACCACCTTGAATATGCTTTCTAGGTAACACCTCCACACTAGACAAATGCAGCTTCAAAATTTGGCCCCTGGTTCTTCCTCTCAACTAGATAGATATCCTAATTCCAGCCTCTACTCATCACTAACTCTTAAAACCTCTGTTCACCTGCTTTCACTTGCCCTGTGCTTTCCTAATATTCTCCTACCAGGCTGTGTTTTCCTCATGAACTGTCTCATCACTAGTGCTTTTTTCTTTTACCTAAAAGGCCTATTTCTATATTTACGCATATGATTGTGTTTGCTAAGTTGATGTCCTAGGTTTGCCTTTGATCTGGTTTGAGCTTCAGTTTATCTATCTAAGTAAGTATCTCTCAGACTCTGGTTCCGCAGCTAGAGTGGTCATTGCTGTCATCCGTGATCCATCCATTCTCTTAACTTCATTATATTTTGAAGTCACATTGCTGTATTCCTAGTCACCCCTTCTAGAAAACTGAAGTCTTACCCAGTTTTGCTTTCCAGTCAGTCCCCAAATCCTGCTGAGTTGAGTTGTCCCCTCTCCCTTACTGTCTTCCTTTTCAACCTACTGTAATTGGCTTTTATCATCTCCAACATAGACTAGATTCTTTCCTCCGAATGCTTATACACAGTGCTGACAAATTGAACATGTATTGAGTCTAATCCATTCTAAATGAGTTTTACCGGTTTACCCAGCCCATGAAATAAATTTCCAACTCTCAAGCTCTATCCCACATTCGCTATAATCTGATTCTGATGTCCTACTATTTCCATTCAATGTAACCTACCCTCCAGCTCAGCTGAACGTTTTCCACAAGGAACTTCCCTTTTTTGTTGTTGTTGTTTGTCATCCTCTCTAAAGAATGTGAAAAGGAGTGAAATGTTCTTTTATCCCATAACCTGTTCTAAGCCTACCTATCCTTTATGTCTCCACTCAAATTCCAGAGAAGTCAATTCATTTTATTTCTAGCACTTTCTTAAAATTTATCTTCAAGAATTTATAACATTCTGCCTTGCATAACAGTTTAATAGTCATCTGTGCTCTTCTTTTTATCTCTTCTATTAAATTGTAAGCTCCTTAGAGATTAAGTCATCTTATATATTTTTATAGCAGCCGCCATCTTTACACTAGTGCTAGTCGCTGTGCTTTGCTTTGTTTTGTTTTCATATATCAAAAATACAGAAGCAGACTTATTTTTAGCACATAACTATAATGTGGTGCTGTGTATTTTCAACATAGTATGGGGATGCTAGGGTGGCTCAGTGGGTTAAGCCTCTGCCTTCGGCTCAGGTCATGATCCCAGAGTTCTGGGATCGAGTCCTGCATTGGGCTCTCTGCTTGGCAGGGAGCCTGTTTCCCCTCTCTCTCCGCCTGTCTCTCTGCCTACCTGTGATCTCTCTCTCTGTCAAATAAATAAATAAAAATCTTAAAAAAAAAAAAAAAAGAAAGAAAAAAAGAAAAGGGTTAGTATGTTCATTTAATTAATGGAGAATTTCATCCTTGGAGTAATTAAGTACCTACCACAGGTACTCTGTAAGTGAAGCAGCCAGTTTTGATTCCCAAAGTCACCCTCTCTTCTCTGTTCCATATTACCCCCCCCCTTTTTTTTATTGCCCTTCACAAATCACTGCAATGATTTGCTTACATACCTGTCTTCAACTGACTTTGAATTTCAGAAAAGAAGGCCAACATTCAGTGGGTGGATAAAACATGCTTCTGAAATGGTGTTTGGTGAGTAAATGTACAACCCATTGAAAGTGGACAGTATAGCAAGAGAGGGATCGCTTAAGTAGTTTTGCTTTGCTTTTTTTTGGTATTTACTAGGAACACTTTTTTGGTATTTACTAGGAACACTTAAAATTTCTAGCCAATGAAAAGATCAAATAATGGATCTAGTATTTTCATCTTACTTTCTCTGAGCCTAGAACCTTGCCCTGTGCAGTTGTAATCTTTGAACCAACAGCCTGAGCACCACCTGAGCTGGTTAGAAATGCAGAATCTGTGTCCCATCCCAGACTTACTGAATCAGAATTTTCACTCTGCAAGAATCCCAGGCAATTTTTGTAAATATCAGAATTTATTTCTTTATATAAACAGTGCCCAAGAGTGCAAGCTTCTTGAAGGTAAAATTCATATAAATAAAAAAGGCTGGGAACTTTGGTTTGATTAGTAAATTCCTAGAATGGAATTGCATGTTTGCGAGCAAGTGCTGACACAGCCAATCATCCATTTCAATATAATCAGAATTAACAAGCAGCACAGTCTGCAATTACTGTCAAGAGACCTCACTGCTCTCTTTTTCCTTGCCCGTGCCCAGGCCATTCCATTAAAGGAGCCCTGGGAAACATTTCAATGACAAGTGCAATAAATGGTTTGATTTCCTTTTCAGTTTATATTTGCAAGCAAAAAAAAAAAAAGAAAGAAAGAAAGAAAAGAAAAGAGGAGGAATAAAGAAAGAATGTTGCAAACTGCATAATATAAATGAGGCCCCTTTAAACAGCAAGCAATCAGCATAGGTACATGCCTTATGCTGTAGTCCCAAATGCAATCATTAGACTGCTTTCCCACTAGGGAAAGGGAAGACATTGAGTGCTATTGAACATTGCCAATTTTTATAGTGGATCAGCTTGAAAATATTTAGCACAGATGTTTCTGTAATTGTGACACACTGGGAAAATTCACATGTTCAATAGCCCTCTAACTCTGTCTTCCATCTGTGCAATGTGATGGTCCACAGTCACTGCACAGGGCCATTATATGAAACAGAGAGTGATGGGGTCTGGCTCAAGACCTATAGAAAGGTTCCCTTGCACCATCTGTGCAGCGCTATTTACTTGCAGGTATGTAAGTGTGTTTGCCTTCATTTATGGTCGCCACTGTCATATACCTGAAAGGGTGCATTTATGTCCTGTACTCAGTGGTTAAGCAGGTCTTTGCCCACACCAGCATCTAGAGAGAATGAGTGGAATAGAGAATTGGAAAGTAGAAACCCCACTCCCTTTCCTTGGCTCCAGCCTCAATTCTAATCAAGGTCAGTAACAGCTGAAAGTTTTTCATGAGCTGCTAGTTGTTGTAGCAAAGTAAGCTAACTGACTCATTTGGGTTCCCAATGAACAGTTGTCCAAGTCACAAGCCATTGGCTTCATGCTTTTTATCTGAGCAAAGAGATCTCCTAGTAGAGTGTTTTTCTTTTTTTTTTTTCTTTTTTTTTTTTTGAGTATTCCAGTCCTCAATGTTCTTGTTTTCTTGTCTCAAACCCAGTATTACTTCTGAATCTGTGCCACACGGTTTAGCTGCTAGTCATACCCAGTCCTTTCTTGGCTGCTATCCTTTCTAAGACTCCTATTATGTCCCCTCCCACATTACAGATGCTCCAAGAAGGGTCCTTCTTTTGTTCCTATTCCATTTTCAGTTGGTTACAGAGAAATTCTCAATTTGTGACTCATTGAAGATAGAATTAATACAAATTGATTAATACAAATACAAATTAATACAAATATTGACCCCCATAGACCCTATAGAAATTACTATAGGGTTATAGTTGAAGCATGCCACGTTGAGAATGAAGTTTGGACTATTCTGTCTTTCATGCTATGCTACATTTTCCTCTAGCTTCTAGCTTCTAGTCATATGAACACTAAAAACTACTTGCAAAAATACCAAACTCGTTGATATGACTTTTCTCTCTGGCAACAAACTCCAAGGCCAATAGATTTTTAAAACCACTCAATCATTTTTAATGTGACCCCAGAAACATTTTTAATACAATATTTTCAACTTGAGCTATAAACATTTCATATATTTTGCAAGTAATTTGCAGGTTGAGTAAGCTATCCTGCCTGGATTGCTCATAAATTGAGGTATGTCTCATTATAATCACAGCCATCTTAGAAGAGCTACTAAGCCAAATTAGGAAGCTAATTTTATCTTTTAACAATGTTTAGCAATTATAAAGCTTCAGAAAATAGTATACTTGAATTGGACCTATAGAGATAAGCAACATTTTAAATTCTAGGTTTTGTCTCTCAATGATTACTTTGCTCCGTGTCACAGCCCTTACTCATACATTGATATTGTTAGAGTCAGAGGTACATCTTTGATGAAAGAATTATTAAATTCACATAAAAAGGGAATTTGACACAAATGGTTCCAGTAATTTAAAGGGAACATTATTGTATTTGTTGCTGGGTGGACTGGGCAGAGACCCCCCCGGCCCAGAGGCCTCTGCCCAGCCCTCCCCTGGGATGTTGCCAGAGGCTTTTGGTCTCTCTACAAGAAAGAATTCAAGGGCGGACAGACACAGTAGTTGAACTGTACAAGAAAGAAAGTGAGAGTGCACTCTCGAGGTATGAAAGTAGGTGAGCTCAAGGTAGAGGTGTGAGCACGGTTTTGAGTCTCTATCTTTAAAGATTTTATTTATTTATGGTCAGAGAGAGAGAGAGAGAGTGAGCACTAGCAGACGGAGACAGAGGGAGGCAGAGGGAGAAGCAGGCTCCCTGCCAAGCAAGGAGCCGGATGTGGGATTTGATCCCAGGACGCTGGAATAATGACCTGAGCCGAAGGCAGCCGCTTAACCAACTGAGCTACCCAGGCGTCCCTTGAGTCTTTATCTTTAATTGATAATTATTAGCTAGGGGGTGGAATATTTATTAGTTAGGGAGAGGATTTTTGGGGAACAGAGCCTCATACCTTTTCTCCCTTACTTGGTTGGGGTTTTTGGTCTTCTTTCTCTTGGGCCTGTTTGATGCAGCTTCTCATGGCTTTGTTTTAGAATGTTGTCAGGACAAGCCTCTAACTTTCCCCATAGCCAGCCATCACTTCCCCTTTCTTATCGGCTTGCTGTACTGTATCTGTTCAGCTACCATATTGTGCCAAAATAGGAAAAAACATATTGTCCCCAGCTAACTCCAAGACCTGACCTTTATTGTACACCTGCTTGTACCCACCAAGCTTTGTCCCACATTTTTCCTTAAGCAATTCTTTCCAACTTATCTCTTAACTCAGATAAAAGACCAATGTGCATGGCATCTTGTGATGGAAACTGAAACTCAAGCAATGACTACCCTGAAGAAAAGTTCCAGCCACAGAACCATCTAGACCAATTTGTGGTCAACCCCTAACTGACGTCTGCACAGAAGAACCGTGGAGTGACTGACAGTGATGTTGGCCTCATTATGATGCTAATATCTCTGCCCATGGAGGAGCACAAGTCTCATTTACACAACATACAATGTATGCATAAGTGTGTTTCTTTAAGGCACATGTGTGACCTTATGCCCACCTTCACATATGATAACAAGGCTCCCCTTTCTAAATAGTCATCCCAACCCTAAATAAAAGGAACTCATTCATTCCTGCTCAGGGAGTCACAGTTTTACCATAATCTTATTTGCTGCAAATAAAGTTCCCTATGTGTGACAATTCCACCTGGTGTAGCCTTAATTGTAACTCATCAAGTGATGTCACTTTAGTTCAGTTACAATAACACTGACCTATTGTTTGTATTTTCAGCCAGGTATTCAATTTTCATTCAGTACATGTTCATTACATATTTATTTTATGTCAGGTACTAAGGCAGAGTGTTGAAAAAATAAAGTAGATGTGTTATCTTCCCTCTTAAAGCTTGTAATTTATCGGGGATACAGGAAAACAAATGGACAATTTAAATATGAGTTGAGTCATTCTGTGGATAGTATCGGGTATCATGGAAGCTCATAGAAGTCATGTCTTACTTGTGGGATGAAAGACAGCTTCTGCTGAGCTTTAACATCTTGGCAGATATCTGAAGGCTAAGTAGGCATTTTTGAGGAGATTAGAGAGTAAAGGTATGACACTTCAGAGGAGAAGAATCTAGAAAGCTGTGGAGGCACGATATTTTACGTGAAGTAGTTATGTCCTGAAATTAGTACTGTATAACTTCAGAGGTGAGCCTACAGAACCATTTCCCAGATACAATACTAAGAACTGGGAAGAACCTAACCAGTAGAGGAATATACCACCTCAAAACATACCATAACATACCACCTTAACATAGGGATTACCGTGAGCTGAAGGCATTTGAGAAGAAACAGAAGAAAAACTCTCTGACCCTCCCCTATTTACCTAAAGGCAGGACATAAATTTGTTAATGTAATCTACCCCTTGTCTACCAGGAAGAATAGAAGCTGATCATGGAGACAATGCTATAGTGGATAGCCCGGAATGCATAGCTACAATGCATTGTAGCCCGGAAATAGTACCGGAGGAAACCACATAGCAAGCCTTACTAAAACTAGCCCTGTTCTACTCTTATTTTCCCCAAGTATTTGCCTTTCCACAATTTGGCCTTCTAGAAGCTCAAAGTCCGTTAGCTTTGTCTTGTCCTTTCTCAGTGTTCTTTGCCAAAATGCTATATAACCTCAAATTCTCACACCCACCCCCTTACTCACCACTGGAGTGTTTTCATGTATATGGGTGACACATATGCTAATACAGTTTTTTTTTACTTTTTATCACTTGTTAATATGTCTTCTGTCAGTCTAATTTACGGGGACTCAGACTATGAACCTAAGATGGGTAGAGGGAAAAATATTTTTTTCCTCTCTACCTACTACACACAGACACATACACACACATTCTTAATAATCATCATGCTATGCAAAATTATGAAGTAAAAACCAGTGTTTTCGTAAAAAAAAAATGGGGTTAGGGATATGAAACTCAAAAACTTCATTAGTGACACACACAAAAAGATAGGAGCCTAATAAAAAGAAAAAGGCAGTTTTACAAGTGTTGAATAATTTAGAAAATATAAAAATGCCCAATAAATATAACACTTTACCCTGAAAAAAAAACCTTGAAGTTTACTTGTGAAAATAGGTATCAGAAGGGTTACAGCTTATGAAGTTACTGTGACATACTACAAGGACTGTTATCTGAAACTAGATGGAAATTGTGATACCACATATGGAGGGCGTGTCTGTTTTCCCTTGCTAACATAAAACTTATCATGGATTTGGCAGCTTCCATAAGTCAGAGGTGGGAGCACAGTTTTGGTTCTCCGCCCTGAGTTTCAAAATCAAGGAGTTGAAGTCCTATTCCTTTAGCAAAGAATCTGCTCCAAACTCATCCATTTGTTGTAGAACTGTTTCTGAGATTCCTGTTTCCTTTCTGTTTATATGTCAATTGCATTGGGACAAACTTATTTTTTCAAAACAAATAATGCTAGCAGAACTGATCACACCCATTTTAAGGAAAGGGAAATTAAATTTGGCTTTCCCATAAACAGGTATAGTAGTAAGCTTGTAGACAAAGCAGGTGCAGAAATCTTCTTGGTTTCCAATCTATTCTAACTATAGGAACTACATATTTCCAGACCTTAATTCTGTCAGAGATAAAATAAGGGTTTGGGTCAATAGTCTTATAGGTCCCTTCCAGATAAAACATAATCTCCATAATAAATATGTTGTTAGTAAATGTATAAATAACTTATAAACAAGATTTGTATACGTGTTGACTTTTTGAGTTTGTAGATGAGTAGCTCTGGTCAAGGGCTCTAAATCCATTGTCCAACATTTTATGCCTCTTTGAAACTATAAAGGAATGTATTTCTGAGTATTTTTTGGCCTTGGGGATGAGAATGGGAAAAAAAAAAAAAACCTTAAATGGAAAAGGAAAAAATAAAAAAAGATGATAGGTTCTAAATACTAGTCAGTGATAAAATACATGTACTTCTCTTACAGAAAAATAAATGGTATATAGAATGTGCTCCCTTGGGCTACTGCCATGGACACTTGAATCCAGACACTTTGAATAAGGTATGATTTTAGACAGTGTGAAATATTCTATCAGGAAACGGAATGGAAAAGCAGTCATCCCAGAGACAATAGTTTTGCTTTCATTGAGTTAGTTTGCTAGACGGGCCCCAGACTGTCAGTTAAGGCAGATACCTATGCTTAGATAAAGTGATTTGGTCGGAGCTAACACATGTTCTTCCTGGCAAGGATATTTTAACTTAACCAGATTTATTAAACATCTGCTACCTCTTAGGTGTCTTGCTAGGTTGTATAAGGATTGAAAAGATGCACAATCTTAGGCCTTATAATCAAGAAACTCACAGCCATAATTGTAAATCTTTCCTCAAGAGGTTATCTTCTTTTTCAACCCACAAATAACAGAAATGAGTCAAAATGAAGCTCCATTAGATCTCACTAAATTGCAATTCCCTAGAGTTTTTTTTTTTTTTTTTTTTTTTAAATCAGCTATCAGTTCTGCTGAGCTGCCTGTTACACTGATTTTGGAAACTCCTTAACAGATTACATCACCTGGCACAGCAAAGCCTGAATCATTTAGTCCCTCTCTTTCCTTCTCAACACCTCCTTCACCTTTCTCCTCCTCCCCTACATGCCGGCTTGTCTTTTCCTTCTCTAAGTTCTCTCAGTGTCTTGCGATCCCTACTTTCAGCACATGAACTATACTGCAGTGTCCTTGTTGGTTTGCTTTTATAGGTTGGCTGCTAGACTCTGGGTTTTAGTAGAGCATGGACTGTGTCTTGTGTCTGTCTCCTCATCATTTGAAATTTAGACTGAATTAGAGAAAGTGCTCAAATAATGTGTATTGAATTGAACCATCTCATAAAAAGAGGCTTAAAGAATTTGATATTTTTTGAAGATTTTATTTATTTATTTGAGAGAGAGACAAAGAGAGGGAGAGAGTAAGCAGGAGGGAGAGGGAGAGAGAATCTGAAGCAGACTCCATGCTGAGCACACTTACCTCCACGAGATCATGACCTGAACTGAAACCAAGAGTCAGACACTTAAACAACTGAACCACCTAGGCCACCCAAGTATTCAATAGTCTTAACTGGAAACCACTCTTCACAATATGAGCCCTATAATTTTAAACTCTTTCAGGCCATAGGCAAATGATGTCATTAGAGTTGATACAAATGGGAAAAAGTTTATATATTCAATACCAATGTGGCCAGTTGTTGACTTCCTCAGATTTCATTTGCATATCAGAGCTATTTATGTCAGAAATAGTCCTATGGGAGAATGAACACAATTTATGAGTATTTAGTGCAACTAATAACCATCCAGGCAAAACAATGCATTAATCATACCTTAATTTTATCATATGTTAATTAGTGTTATCATCAAATATAAAGTTCTGAATATTCTAATCATCCTTGAAATGAAAGAATATAGGACTATATAGCAAACTTGAAATAGTCTAGTGTTCTTCCATTTATAGTCAAATAAGAACACATTTATATTCCTATATACAGGAAGACACCTTGTTTATAAGTTAGGAGACTGTTTTTTTTTTTTAAGTTAGATCTTCTCCATTATTTCTGTGGCACTGATTAAATACCAAAATGATTCAGAGGTAAAATCAACAACAACAAATCAGCCTGTTTCTATGAGTATAAGAAAATTTACATAATGGTAGGCCTTAGGTATCCAGTGTGATAGTGTTGTGAACCTTGAGTAAACTGATCTACTTATTTAAAAAACAGTGTATGTAGAAAGTATTTTGGCTAAAATAGAGAATATATTCAAGATAGAGGTCATTATATTTTAATCTATCTTGATTTTTAGAAGCTTCAAAATTGTTTTAATTCTTCATAATTAACACATCTAAACTTTAATCCCAGCTTTGCCATTGATTACTTAATTAAACGTGTCAAGTCATAGTTACTTTGAACCTCAGGATCCCTATGTGGAAAATTAAAGAGCTGGCAAAATGGATCCTAAGGTCCTTTCCATCTATACTGCTTTGCCATCTTCTTTTCTTTTCATATAATGTTTAAAATTAATTAATGGGATGAGACTCAGACAAATATTATTTATCTTCAAATTCCACTTTGGTTTCTTTTTGGGCACAGCAAAAAATAGCTTGATTGCTATCTTTGCACCACTGTCCAGAGTCTGGTTTTTCCTTCTACCTCTTCTTCCCTTTAACAAACCTTTGTCCTCAATAGGGGAAAGAAAAGCCTCTGCTCTATAGACTGCAGATTACAGGAATGTCCACTGGGGAGATTCAAGTTTCAGTTAATTAGGGCACAATGAAAAAGTGAATGCTGTAGGTGAGTATTTATAATGGAATTAAACTCCAGGGGGCCCAGAAAAAAATGCTGAGAGAGAGTAGAAATGAAAGTTGGGAATGAGGGAAGATGTGGGAAGAGCAGGGGACCTACGTTTCATCTGGTCCCTTGGATTCAGCTAGATATTTATCACATTATTCTGAACATCTGTGAATTCAACCTGAGATCTAAGAAAAGAATCGCCCAACTCAACAAACAGAAAATCAACCACTTTTTGCAAGGTAGGAGGTGCACAGACATGAATCTGAGGGGATATACCAGAAGATAAACCCTGGGGGGAGGGAGCCTCCAGTGGGCTACCAGAAACTGATATAGCAGTGGAGCACAAAATAGGAACTTTTAGAAGTCTTCTCTAGTGAGGGACATCCCTGCCTGAAAGGTGCTCAGGTGGCCAAGTGGAGCAGAATCCTAGGTGGGACAGTATGGTCTCAGGATCTCCAGGGTCACAGAAAGAACAGGGGTGTCTGAATACAGCAGAGTTCCTAAGCATTGAAGCAGAAAAGGCAGCTACAATTAGTAGCCCCAGAGTGGCCTCTCAGCTAGGTGTTACCATAAAACTGAACTGCAGTATCTTTGGATGACTATATTCCAAGCAGGGGCACTGCAACACACAACCACGGAGAGATCTATCTCCTTCCCCTGAAAGGAGTGGTGCAGGTACACAGACTATTGGACAAATACTCCCCAGGCAGGGGCCCAGTGAACAGTGGAGCTGTTGTGAGACATGCCTCCCTCCTCTGGGAGAATGGTGTAGGTACGCATTGCAGGAGCTTGGGGGCTTGGCATTCATGAAAGGGATTGACTGTCTTTCCTTGAGAGTACACTGAAGAGTGAAGGCTTCAATCATTCAGCTCCAGGGCTGGAGATCAGGGCACCACAATATTTTCCTTTTTTTTTTTTTTTTTAAATCCTCTAAAGCTGCATGAAGAGCCTTAAGGGAACAAAAGCCACATAGAGCAACCCAAAGCAGCTTACACTGAACCAGCGCCCTGGCAAGGGGTGGTGCAACTCCTCCCAGGCAAAGACACCTGAGAATCAGTTCAAGAGGCCCCTCCCTCAGAAGACCAGCAGGATCCTCAGGTGAATACCAAGTTTATAGATCACTCAGAACCAAGAAACTCCTGCACTAGGGAAGAACAGTATATAGAATCAGAGGGTTTATTTTTTTGCAACAGTCTTTAGTCTTTCAGTGTAAAATTTTCTTTTTCTTTTTTTTCCCTTTCAACTAGTTTCTTATTTTATCAACCCTTTGTTTTTAAGTCTTTTTTTAATGTTCATTTTTACATTTACATTTTATGAATAAATTTTTCATTTTGGCTTTCTTTCACTATATTTGATTTTATTTTTGTATTTATGTATATACACACACACAAATACACAATATATTTTATATATATCTATATCTATATATATTTTATATATATCTATATCTACATATAGATATATATAATTTTTGCTTTCTTTACAATTTTGGGATTTAGTATCTTCTACCAAACAGACCAAAATATACTTAGGACCAAGTGAATCACCCCAGTTTGTTCACCAGTGAGATTATATTCTCCCTTTTTCCACCCCCCACTTTGTTTGTTTGTTTGTTTGTTTCTGACCACTTTGGATTTGTCTAGTCTGTATTTCTCTTGAATCATGGGTGGCATTTTTGATTTTGTTCTTCGGTCATCCACTCTTCTCTGTGAAAAATGACTAGAAGAAGGAATTCACACACAGATGTAATTGATATGGATATAAGTAAAATGTCAGAGCTGGAATTCAGGATAACAATTATAAAGTTATGAGCTGAGCTTGAAAAAACCCATAAAAGACGCTAGAGAATCTCTTAGGGCAAAAATAAAATCTAATCAGGCTGAAATTAAAACTGCTATAACAGATACATCTAAAGATACATCTAAAAGGGATGCTCTCACAGCTAGGATAAATGAGGCAGAAGAGAGAGTCAGTGACATAGAAGAAGAGATGATGGAAAGGAAAGAAGCTGAGGAAAAGAGAGAAAAACAACTATTGGACCATACATAAGGGAAGCTTTGAGAAATCAGCAATATCATATAATGACACAATATTAGAATTATTAGGGTCCCAAAGGAAGAAGAGAGAGAGTGACAGGAAATATATTTGAGCAAACCATAGCTGAAAATTATCCTAATTTGGGAAAGGAAGAAGCAGGCATTCAAGTCTAGGAGGTAGAGAGATTACCCCCTTAAAATCAATAAAAATAGATCAACATCCCAACATATAATAGCGAAGCTTGCAATTTCAGAGATAAAGAGAAAATCCTGAAAGCAGTTAGAAACAAGACTCCATAACCTGTAGGAGTAGGAACATTAGACTTGCAAGAGAGACCCGGTAGGCCAGAAAGTGCTGGGATAATATATTCAGGATACTAAATAAGAAAAACATGCAGCCAAGAATGCTTTATCCAGGAAGACTGTTATTCAGAATGGAAGGAGAGATAAAAAGTTTCCAGAACAACAGAAACGAAAAGAATTTGTGACCACTAAACCAAACCTGCAAGAAATATTAAAGGGGATTCTCTAATCAAAAAGAGAGCCTAAAAGTTACATAGATGAGAAAGAAACATAGATGATCTAAAAAAACCAGAAACATTCCAGGTAACACAACAGCACTAAATTCATATCTTTCAGTATTTAGTCTGAATGTAAAATGGGCTAGATGCTCCAGTCAAAACACAGGGTATCAGATTGGATAAAAAAGCAAGACCCATGCAAAAGCTGTCTACAAAAGACTCATTTTAGACCTAGAGGCCTCCAGATTGGAAGTGGGGAGGTAGAGAATCATTTATCATGATAATGGACATCAAAAGAAAACTGAGGTAGCAATCCTTACGTCAGACAAATTAGATTTTAGACCAATGACTGTTGTAGAGGATGAAGAGGGACACTATATCATACTTAAAGGGTCTGTCCAACAAGAAGATCTAACAATTATAAATATTCATGCTCCTAACTTGGGAGAAAATAATTATATAAGCCAATTAATAACCAAATTTGAAAAACACACTAATAATAATACAATAATAGTGAGATACTTCAACGCCCTACTCACAACAATAGATAGATCGTCTAAGCAGAAGATCAACAAGATAAAAAGGGATTTGGAGTGGACAAGATGAACTTCACAGATATATACAGAGCATTCCATCCTAAAGCAACAGAATACACATTCTTCTCAAGTGCACATGGAACATTCTCCAGAATAGATCACATACTGATCACAAATTAGGTCTCAACTGATATCAAAAGATTGGGATTGCATATTTTCAGGTTACAAAGCCTTGAAATGAACTCAAACACAAAGGGAAATCTGAAAGGAATTCAAATACTTGGAGGTTAAAATACATCCTACTAAAGAATGAATAGGTCTGGGGTGCAATTGTAAATGGGATTGACTCCTTAATTTCTCTTTCTTCTGTCTTGTTGTTGGTGTAGAGAAATGCAACTGATTTCTGTGCATTGATCTTATATCCTGACACTTTACTGAATTCCTGTATAAGTTCTAGCAGTTTTGGAGTGGAGTCTTTTGGGTTTTCCACATAGAGTATCATATCATCTGCGAAGAGTGATAGTTTGACTTCTTCTTTGCGGATTTGGATGCCTTTAATTTCCTTTTGTTGTCTGATTGCTGAGGCTAGGACTTCTAGTACTATGTTGAATAGCAGTGGTGATAATGGACATCCCTGCCGTGTTCCTGACCTTAGTGGAAAAGCTTTCAGTTTTTCTCCATTGAGAATGATATTTGCAGTGGGTTTTTCATAGATGGCTTTGATGATATTGAGGTATGTGCCCTCTATCCCTACACTTTGAAGGGTTTTGATCAGGAAGGGATGCTGTACTTTGTCAAATGCTTTTTCAGCATCTATTGAGAGTATCATATGGTTCTTGTTCCAACAGACACATGAAAAAGTGCTCCATATCACTCGGCATCAGGGAAATACAAATCAAAACCACAATGAGATATCACCTCACACCAGTCAGAATGGCTAAAATCAACAAGTCAGGAAATGACAGTTGCTGGCGAGGATGCGGAGAAAGGGGAACCCTCCTACACTGCTGGTGGAAAACAGCATGGAGGTTCCTCAAAATGTTGAAAATAGAACTGCCCTACGACCCAGCAATTGCACTACTGGGAATTTACCCTAAAGATACAAACGTTGTGATCCAAAGGGGCACGTGCACCCGAATGTTTATAGCAGCAATGTCCACAATAGCCAAACTATGGAAAGAACCTAGATGCCCATCAACAGATGAATGGATCAAGAAGATGTGGTATATATACACAATGGAATACTATGCAGCCATCAAAAGAAACGAAATCTTGCCATTTGCGACAACATGGATGGAACTAGAGCGTATCATGCTTAGCGAAATAAGTCAAGCGGAGAAAGACAACTATCATATGATCTCCCTGATATGAGGAAGTGGTGATGAAACATGGGGGCTTAAGTGGGTATGAGAAGAATCCATGAAACAAGATGGGATAGGGAGGGAGACAAACCATAAGTGACTCTTAATCTCACGAAACAAACTGTGGGTTGCTGGGGGGAGGGGGGGTTGGAAGAAGGGGGTAGGGTTATGGACATTGGGGAGGGTATGTGCTTTTGGGTAAATTGGAAGGGGAGATGAACCATGAGAGACTATGGACTCTGAAAAACAATCTGAGGGGTTTGCAGTGGCGGGGGGGGTGGGAGGTTGGGGTACCAGGTGGTGGGTATTATAGAGGGCACAGCTTGCATGGAGCACTGGGTGTGGTGAAAAAATAATGAATACTGTTTTTCTGAAAATAAATTTAAAAAAAAAAAAAGAATGAATAGGTCAACCAGGAAATAAAGAATTTTAAAAATTTCATGGGAAGAAATGAAAATGAAAACACAACTGTTGTTAACTTTCGGGATACAGCAAAGGTGGTCCTCAAAGGGAAGTACATAGCAATACAAACCTTTCTCAAAAACTTCTAAGTCTCAAATACACAAGCTAATCTTACACCTAAAGGAGCTGGAGAAAGAACAGCTAAACTAAATCAAGTAGGAGAAGGGAAATAATAAAGATTAGAGCAGAAATAAATGAAATAGAAACCAAAAGAATAATAGAACAGATCAATGAAGCTAGAAGAAAGAATTGATTAAGATTTGATAAGAATTGATAAGTTCAATAAACCCATAGACTTATCAAAAAGAAAAGAGAAAGGACCCAAATTAATAAAATTATGAATAAAAGAGGAGAGATCATGACCAACACTAAGGAAATACAATTTTAAGTACCTATTATGACAATTATATGGATGCATTCTTGGAAACTTATAAACTACCAAAACTGAAACAAGAAGAAATGGAAAACCTGAACAGACCCATAACTGGCAAGGAAATTGAAGCAGTAATCAAAAATCCCTCAAGAAACAAGAGTCCAGGGCTGGATGGCTTCCTAGGGGAATTTTACCAAACATTTAAAGAACTAATACCTATTCTTCTGAAGCTGTATCTAAAAAATAGAAAGGGAAGAAAAATTTCCAGATTCTTCTTATGAGGACAGCATTACCTTGATCTTCAAACCAGACAAAAACCCCACCAAAAAGGAGAAGTACAGACCAATGTCCCTGATGGACATGGATACCAAAATTCTCACCAAGATACTAGCCAATAGGATCCAACAGTACATTGAGAGGATTATTCACCAGGACCAAATGGGATTAGTTCCTGGGCCACAAGGGTGGTTCAACATTCACAAATCAATTATGTGATATCTCATGTTAATAAAAGAATGGACAAGAACCATATGATCCTCTCACATAATGCAGAAAATGGATTTGACAAAATCGGCATGTTTTCTTAAAACTCTCCACAGTGTAGAGATAGAGGGAACATAACTCAGTATAATAAAAACCATACATGAAAAGTCCACAGAGAATATCACTCTCAATGAGGAAAAACTGAGAGCTTTTCCCCTAAGGTCAGGAACATGGCAGGAATACCCACTGTCACCACTGTTGTTCACTATAGTACTATAATTTGTAGCCTCAACAATCAGACAACAACAACAAAATAAAAACATTCAAATCGGCAAAGGAGAAGTCAAACTCTCACTCCTTGCTGATGACATACTTTATGTGGAAAACCCAAAAGACTCCACCCCAAAATTGCTAGAACTCACACGGCAATTCAGCAATGTTACAGGATATAAAATCAATGCACAGAAATCAGTTGCATTTCTATACACTAATAATGAGACAGAAGAAAAAGAAATCTAACAATAAATCCCATTTACAATTGCACCAAAATAATAAAATACCTAGGAATAAACCTAACCAAAGGAATATTCGCAGGAATAAACCTAACTAAAGAGGTAAAGGATCTGTACTCTAAAAACTACAGAACACTTATGAAAAATATTGGGGAAGACACAAAGAAATGGAAAAATATTCCATGCTCATGGATTGGAGGAATAAATATTGTTAAAATGTCTGTGCTACCCAGAGCTATATACACATTTAATGTAATCCTTATTAAAATAACATCAACATTTTTCACAGAGCTGGAACAAATAATCCTAAAAATTTTATGGTACTAGAAAAGACTCTGGATAGCCAAAGAAATGTTGAAAAAGAAAACCAAAGCTGATGGCATCACAATCCTGGACTTCAAGCTCTATTACAAAGCTGTAATTATCAAGATAGTATGGTACTGGCACAAAAACAGACACATAGATCAATAGAACAGAATAGAGAACCCAGAAATGGACACTCAACTCTATAGTTAACTAACCTTCAGCAAGGGAGGAAAGAATGTCCTATGGAAAATAGACTGTCTTTTCAATAAATAGTGCTGGGAAAACTAGGCAGCCACATGTAGAAGAATGAACCTGGACCATTTTCTTACACCATACACAAACATAGATTCAAAATGGATGAAAGACTTAAATGGCAGACAGGAATTCATCAAAATCCTAGGGTAGAACACAGGCAACAACAACTTCTGTGACCTTGGCTGCAGCAACTTTTTATTAGACACAACATCTCCAAAGGCAAGGGAAACAAAAGCAAAAATAAACTATTGAGACTTTATCAAGAAATAAAAATTTTGCTTTTTATGCAGAGCATAAGGAAACAGTCAACAAAACTAAAAGGAAACTTACAGAATGGGAGATGATATGTGTTAATGACATATCAGATAAGGGGCTAGTATCGAAAATCTAGAAGGAATTTATCAAATTCAATACCCAAAGAACAAAAAAATCCAGTCAAGAAATGGGCAGAAGACATGAGCAGACATTTCTCCAAAGGAAACATGAAAATGGTCAACAGACACATGAAAACATGCTCCCTATCACTAGCCATCAGGGAAATACAAATAAAAAAAAACTGCAATGAGATACCACCTTACACCTGGCGGAATGTCTAAAATTAATAAGGAAACAAGAAGTGTTGATGAGGATGCAGAGAAAGGGGAACCCTCTTCCACTGTGGGTGGGAATGCAAGCTGGTGCAGCCACTCTGGAAAACAGTAACTTCTTCATGAAGTTAAAAATGGAGCTACCCTATGACCCAGCAATTGCACTACTAGATATTTACCCCAAAAATACAAATGTAGTGATCCGAAGGGGCAGCTGCACTCCAATGTTCCTAGCTGCAGTGTCCATAATAGCCAACTATGAAAAGAGCTGAAATATCCATCGGCAGATGAATGGATAAAGAAGTTGTGGTATATATACAGTGGAATATTACTCCTCTATCAGAAAGGATGAATACTTACCATTTACATCAATGTGAATGGAACTGGAGAGTATTATGTTGAGTGAAATAAGTCAATCAGAGAAACACAATTATCATATGCTTTCACCCATATGTGGAATATAAGAAACAGCACAGAGGATCATAGGGGAAGGGAAGGAAAACTGAATGGGAATTCGTTAGAGAAGGAGAAAAACCATGAGACTCTTAACCATAGGAAACAAATTGAGGGTTGCTGTAGGGGAGGTGGGTAGGTGGATGAAATAATTGGATGATGGGCATTAAGGAGGTCATGTGATGTGATAAGCACTAGGTGTTATGCACAACTGATGAATTATTGAACACTATGTCTGGAACTAATGATGTACTATATGTTGGTTAATTGAATTTATGTTTAAAAAATAATAAAAGGTGGATCTGATGTGGAGTTGGTGAGAAATGTAATGTCTGACTGAAACAAGAGGTGATTAAATAGATTTGCGTTTTAGGACACACCTGAAGAGAACAGAGATGAATGATATAGAAGTAACTATTTTAATGTAATTGAAAGAACAGGATTTGGGAATAAGGCAAACACAAGCTGGATGCTATTTAATAATTATATATAACACTGGCCAGTTGTTTAAGCCTATGAGCCACAGTTTTATCTGTGAAATTTGTATTAATCAATCAATTTTAACTGGTTAGAAGAATTCAATCATATTATGCACATAAACACTTAGCAAGTTGCCTATTATGTTTGAAATTATTACAGATTTTCTGAAAGCAAATCTTAATGGTTGTCTTCATGGGAGCTAGGCCAGTGCCATGCAATTTCCTCACATGTGAAAGGAGGATCTTGGCAAATATTATTCATTGTGGAATTAAAATCTGATGGCTTTCAACTCAGTGTGGCTCACCGAATCATCTTTCTGCCAGATACCCCACCTGTTTCCATATCATTTCTCAGTTTGGGCTTCATTCTAATACATGTGTAAATGAGGTTGGCTGCTCAGAAGAGAGAAATGGATCATTCAATCATCCATTTACTTAGTAAGTATTTACTGAGTGCCTAACATGCACTAAGAACCCTGTTGTGTAGGAAGACACCATAGTGATTAAAACATGCAATTTTCTCTGTTCTCACAGAGATTAGAATCTAAAGTTGAAGAACAACAATCAAATCATCACATATGTTAAATCGGTTTTGTGATTTCTCTGAAGGGAAGAGCACAGTGTTTGGAGGCATCTAAAAGAGAGCTGGATATCACATTAATAAAGTCAGGGAAGGATCCCCGGAGGCTGAAGACATGATGCTTGAACTGAGATTTGAAGACTCATTTGGAATTTACCAGGTGAAGACAAAGGGGAATTTCAATAAGAGAGCTTCATATGAAAAGAACCCATATAGAAAGTAACATGAAATTACATAGAAGTGGCTGACAAGCAAAATATCTGAAACTTACAGAACAGCATAAGTTCTAAGTTAAGAGAGGAATGAGGAGGGCAGAATGAGAACCAATTAATCCTGAGAGCCTCAGAAAACCATTGAAGCATTTTAATTAGGAGTGCTGGATTATATTTCATGGTTTCAGTGTGTGGAATGGAATAAGGAAGGGTGCAGGAGGGTATGAGTAAGACAAGCAGAAGGCCATTTAAAAGTAAAGACAGCAATTGAAGAAAGAGTGGTAAGGATGAAGATGGAAATCACTAACCATGGGATTAGAGATTGAGACCTCTTTGGACGATGCAAGAAGAGTTGTTAAATAGGCAACTGTATCTATAAAATTAGACCTCAGAAATGAAGACTGGAATGGTGATGGAAATGCAGGAGAAATCACATTGTAGGTGGTTTTTGAAGTCATGTGCATAAATGAGAACGAATAAGGAAGAAACAAGAGAAAGAAAAGGAGAAGGGCTGGACAACCTTGAGATCTCACAGTTAGAGGCAAGGGAGAGGGCACTGAGAGTGAGAGACAGGAAATGAACAAAGTGGTAGAAGGGAAACCAGGAGAGTCCCATGAACTTGTCTTCCAACGTCTAATAACTATCTGGAAGGCAGCTATGCTCACCACTATACCACCAACGCCGTCTCATAACTATCTGAATACATTTCTTGTTAAGGTTGATCTAATTACTAGGAAACCAGTTAAATAACAAGTTTGCTATAGAAAATTTCTATATAAAGGAACAACTTGTTGACATCAGCCCTGTATTTGCAACTATTTAGAGAACTTGACTAAATGTAATGAGGTCCACATGATATTTCTACATAACTAGAAACTTTGAAATAGAAGGCAAAATTTCCTTAATAAAATTATGTTTAATGGAATCAGTTTCTTGCTTATTATTATATATGTATTTTTCTGTTATATTGTAAAATGTTTCTTTCGATGAATCTGTTATTTATTCACTCTTTAGCATGTTAGCTATCATAACAAACCTATGCAAGCAATTTTTAGCTTACATTTCATGACTAATTTAAATCTTACACTGTTGGGGGAATTTGACATATATATATATATATATATATATATATATATATATATATATATATAATATCACTAACCTGGTTCTAAAACCTGCCATTTCTTCAAAGATCTCTCGTCTCTTTTGGTGGGAATAGAATTTAGAATCCAAAATATAGGTGATAGGTATGTTTATTAGGGCAAATTTTAATGCCAATCTTTATTCTAGCCCCTCGCAAATATATCAATCAACAAACAAATGAATAAAAATGGTAACTCTTAAATTGAGCTGATTAAAAATGGTACAATCTAGGTGAAAATTCTACAGCATTGCCTGCATATGTGACAGGATATTCATTATTATAATTAAGCACATCAAAAAATTTAAAATTTGTCAAGCTTCGACTAATTCTTACACAAATTAAACTTATTTTCAACTTACATTTAGCTAGACTTAACCAGGATTTCAAAATTTTGAAAATCAAGTTTCTTCTCACCTTAAGTGAATTTAAAAATGCTAGATAAATTTAAAATTTTGTTAAACATTAAAAAAATACCATTTTTCTAAGAATCTCAATTTCTTTCCCAGGCATGAATGAATTGTACCATTTGAAATTAATAGCTTGGCTATATACATTTTTTGCTAATAATTAGATGTTTAAGTGTGTGTAAAATATGAATGTATTTTTGCTAAGATCTGCACTGTGTTAGACTCAAGCCCTTGCACTAAGAACAGAACATGAAAGTTGAGTCAACAAAATCCAAAATCCGGTTATGATTACAAAACACAAAGTCAAAAACTCATTTATTGAAGAGGAATACTTTATGATAAACAGTCGCTCTCTGTCTCTTAATATCCCACCAACCAAGCTTTTATTGCTGTTGCTTATAACTCTTAACAATACTTGATATTATTCAATGATTACATTCATTTTTATTGTGCTTCTCCTCCATTTAAATGTGTGTTTCAGGAGAGCTGGACCTTTTATTTGTCTTCAGCAACTAAATTGCTCCTGACCTAGAGTAGCTCTAAATATGTAGTTATTTGATGAATGAATCAATCATACATAGTGAGAAAAAAAGGAAATTCCGAGTTGACTGTGATATGTTGTTGGAAAGATGTGTAATGGGAAACTGCATTATGAAAGATCTGGATAGTCAAAAGGAAATTGAGGGAGTGGGGGGAGTATGTGGGGAGAGTAATTCAGGATATGAAGTTCAGGACAAATAGGTCAGGATATTTATCAAGATAAAGTAATGGCCCAATTTACTAGTCTTTCGTATTCTCAAATCAAGTGTTCATATAGGTAGCATAACAAATAGCATGGAGGACAAGGGGCATTAGAGAGGAGTAGGGAATTTGGGTAAATTGGAAGGGGAGGTGAACCATGAGAGACTATGGACTCTGAAAAACAGTCTGAGGGGTTTGAAGTGGCGGGGGGGTGGGAGGTTGGGGTACCAGGTGGTGGGTATTATAGAGGGCACGGCTTGCATGGAGCACTGGGTGTGGTGAAAAAATAATGAATACTGTTTTTCTGAAAATAAATAAATTGGAAAAAAAAAAGAGTGAAGATTTTCACTTTTAGGTTAGATTACTATTTATCTTAAATGAGTAAAGATTTAAACTGTAATTAGAAATGTAATAAAATTAATGTGTGAGCAGGAAACCATTAAGTACTTAAGGGGATCTGGATCACAAGTGGACATCAAATTTTAAAAAAGAAAAGAAAAAAGACTAACAGGTTGTAACATCATGGTATGTAATCTTTTATACACACAAAAGAAATAAAAAGGAGTGATATCTATATACATTGCACTATGTACACACACATACACAAACATTGTTGGGATTTTGTATGTTTTTTATAGAATTTAAGTCATTTGTCTCCACACAAATCTAGTCACCCTGGCCAATTTTCAGGCAGCCATTTAACTACAGTTTTTCCCTCTTCTTCCTATTTCCAGAAGGCCAGTATCTCTACCTCATTGATTGTGAATATATTCTTTCCTATAACTGGAAACACTTTTCTTTTTCCTGTTTTGTTTGTTGGTTTTGTTTTTAATTTGGTGCCATTTGAGGAGTATGCAGTGTAACTAGAGGATCAATATCGTTCCAAGATTACAAATAAGAAATCATGGCAGATGTCTAAACAAGTCATCCATACACAAGGGGGATCTCAGGGCATAGGCAATGTTCAGAAACTAAGAAGAGCACAGGAGAGGGATTTCAAAGGAAGTTGCTCTAAATAACAGCTCTGGCTTTTTATAGGTTGTCTTCGACCTATAAAAATGGAGCTGAAATAGAACAAATAATAGAACTAACAGTAGCCTAGCATGGTCCAGAGCAAGTATAATCTAAAAGTAGGCGGTTGAATCATTGTGTACAGATGATTCTCAGCATTCCTGCCTGGTGGGAGGGGGTTGCTGAAAGAGGGTGAGAAATGTCTTTGGCTGAAGTTGCCAAGGTGGAATTAAAATTTCTAAACCCTGATTATTGGAGAGGAAAGATACAGATTCTTTAAGTGTGCATGGAGTTCTTCATTAATAAGGTGAACAATATATGGAAAACTGTATCTTATTTTTTGTCCATAAAATAGTAATTACATCATTTCAGAGGCATTTATGGAAGGGAATAACTAAAAACCCTCTTTGTAAAGGCATCCCTCTTTCCTTCATACATCTGCTGTGCCATAAAGACTGCAAATGCTTCAATCATGGCATTTATCACATTACATTGCAATTATATATTTATATACCTTTGTGAGATAGCATTGACCTTGCCTTATTCACTTTTATTTTTCAATTCTAAGGCTGAGCAGAGTATCAGCATAGAAATGCACAGAAAGCATTAGATGTGCTTTTACTAAATCAATGAATTCTGTTTGCAGATATAAAAACAGGGTGATTGTGCAAGAGGAAAGGTCACTTTTAGAGACGATGTTGTTTAAATGCTATGAGAATGAAGCCCAGAAACTGCCATTGTCATTCAGAACATTTGGTATCAGGGAATCCTGTGATTTATGAGTGAGAATGCCAGAAATAGCTTTCATGAACAAGGTGCAGGTATGAATCTTTCTCTGTTTGCTACCTAGTTCATTAACAGTTGCGAGTAGAGGAAGAAGGTTCATGAGGTATTTTGTAATGGTAGTTGAAAGAAAAAGCTTCCACATAATTCATTTTCCCCAAGGTATTATCTTAAGGTTACCGAGGTTTTTCCTAAGATTATAGAGAATAGCATGTTTGCTCTAGAAATATGCAAACACTGGATTGATATTGCTGGAAGCTCTTCCATGAACTTAGAGAAATTTCCTTTTGTCACTGCAAAGAAAAGTATAAAAGATTTTAAGTAAAGAAAATTAATTTAAGTACTGGGAAGTATTTCCTGAGATTTGATGCCAGAATATCAGAGATATTCTGATTCCATAAAGTTCTAGCAATATATTCTCCAGATAAAGGGATTATAGTTATGTCTCAGGGCATTTTTTTTTAATACATAAGAATTTTCTTTCTCCCTATGTGTGGGGTAGTATATAAAATGTACTATAATTAGATATATAAATTTTAGCATTTTATTATTATTAATTAATGCATTATTTTATTTGAACATAATTCTTTTTCACCAAGATTGCAAAATCCTCAGTTGGAATACAGAACGCCCTTTTGCTGGATCTACATGATTCCCAAGACATAACTTAATTAGGCATTGATTCAACAAATCTTTATTGAGTGTGTGCTTTGAGTGTATATCTATATATAGCATATAATTTATATTATTTTCTATAGAGAATATATATTACTATATGTAGTACATTTTGTACTATATATTATATGTGTATATATGTAACACCATATATATTATTGCCAGTTAATTTTTAATAAGATATTCTTCAAAGAATGTGTGGTTATTAGAAGAAACAGATCTTAGTTTTTTTTTAAATAAGCAAATTTTGCATTATGTCAAATAATCACTAATCAAGAGAATATTGCTTAAAATGTAAAATGTCTGGGTAAATTGTTTTCATTTACTTTGACAGGATAATTTCAATCAGCAAAAATCTTTCTTTTTTAGAAAAAAAATCATACTAGCAAATTTTATAAATGATTCACTAGAGCTATGTAAGAGGTATTTCACTCCCTAAAATAGTCCAACATATTTTCCAGATATATGATCTAAACAAAAATAAATTAACTATCTGATAACAATTATTGGTTAAAAAATTGGATTTATTTAGGTTTTAACTCATATTCCTTTGATATTTGAGACTATTAAAGAAGTCTATGAACAAAGTAACAGTAGCAGTGGATATATTTCACTTCGTCTCTATTTTTCTCACACTCTGTGTGTCATAACACTGGTTTTGAACAATCCTATGTTGTGTTGGGACTGAACTGCCGAGGCTTATTTTCATCAGGTTACACACCTAGCAAGAATCTGATCACGTCTTTATCTACAAAATGAAGTATACTACTGTACTATTTAAAGCAGTGTTGTTTGGATACCTACCTGATGATTTTATAACTGGGTCTGACCATAAATAAACCAACATATGTGGTGAAGAGAGCATCTAGCACTCTACTGTGCCTACCTTGGGCATTATGAAGTGCTAAACTTTGGTTCTTTTGTTCTTCCAACTTTGAAGACTCCTATCTCCTGTGCTTTTTGCAGGTACCAGTCTTAAGTGACAATTTCCATAATTTAAAAAAAAAAAAAAAAGGAGAAAGAAAATCCTGTAGCTATCAGAAGTGACATTCACAGCTAACTGGGACCTCAAAGGTCATCTAATCTAGACTCACTTTGAATGCTTCAGTTCTTCCTACAGTATGCCTGCCAAGGGGTAGTTAAGCCACTGCTCGAATGCCTTCAGTGACACAGTAGGTCATTGCTTGAGAAGAAACACTAGCTTTGCCTCAACCCTGAGCTACATGTTTATTCTTCTGAGACCAAATGTATTTCTTGGTAATTCTTCTCCCATGGTTTCTAACTCTATCCCTTAACTCCAAGCATGCTGAGTGGGTCTAACTCTGACTCACTTCTCGCAACAGCCCCGAGGATATGACCTTGGTTCCCTAGGGAAGGCAGCAGCCCTGACAGTGATGACTCATCAGGAGGCCACAGCCTGTATGTAGTTCTTGAGGTATGAGGGTTTGGGGGCTGGAGGAAGTACCAAGGTACCTCTGGGAAGTGGGAGAGTAACATGGAGGTCCATACCACCTGGGAAGGTACCATAAGGAGAGAAGAAAGGAAACAGAACCTGCTAGGTGAGAAGTTCAAAAGCGTATTTGGCTGACTTCAAAGTTTGTCTAAGACTATACGTAAACTTTATCATGTTGAAGTGATACTTAAGGACATTAAGCATTACTATTTGTCTCTTCTTCCACTAAGAACACCCAAAACCATTTGCAGAGCTCAGGGTAAAATCAAATATAATTCAAAACTGGCTACAAGGTCCATGTGCCAACAAGATAAATAATAGTGGTCAAGGAATTGTACTCTGGGCTCAGGCTACCTCAATTCAAATATGAAATCTACTATACAGGCTATCTGATCTGTGGGTCTTAATATCCTCATTTATAAAAGGAGGTTAACAATAGAACCTCTGCATCTAATAGCTGTAAGGGTTAAATGAACTAATATATTCACTGTGTATTCATTTCTTTCAATGTTATTATAAGTCTTCTATAAGTCAGGTATCCTAGACAGGAAGGAAGCAGAATCTTAAATTTGTTCTTGAATATTAGGCAAATAATATTATACCATGCTTGTCTGTGATATTCTACTTGGTTAATATTTCCAATAGCTTTATATTAAACCAAAGATTTGGGGAGTGAAGTGAACTAGTTCCAGAATTTGTGATGAGTTAATTTAGCTAACAAACCCTTCATGGCTCCATCAGAGAACTGATGCGTTTTATTTAGGCAGTGAAGAGAAGAAAATTTTTGGTTATGAAATTTTGAGTCATATTTTCTTTGTTGTTTACTAGGCTATCATTTTTTTTTAAATAAAGGCCTAAAAAATCTTGCTTTTAATTTCACATCTTTTATAAGAAGGAATGTTTAATATTTTTGAGAAAAATTATCTAGAGCTGAACTTAAATTGATTGAAATACATAAAATACATGAAAAGTTTTTATAGTTTTTATCTTATGTTATCAAGTTCATTTATTTCAATTGCAATGATGTTCTCTCTCTTATAAACAATGTTTCTAGAGTTGAATGATGTCTTTGGAGAAGAAGGAGGAAAAAACCCTACAAACTCAGTTTATACCCTTAACTTCTCCAGTAAATATCATGTTTCATGAACAGATCAGCATTAATGCCTATTGGTTTTGTTTTCTTAAGGAAGAAGTCAAAGACAAAATATCCTCTTATGGCTTTCCTATTGTGTTAGACTGAAAAACTGTAGTATTTGTGGTTAGAATATCACTACCTATTTTTAAAGTTTCAATGGCAACTCTTTGATTATTTTTTTTTCATAAGAAAATATATGGTTTCCAGGCTTTAAGTATGTATTTCAAGTATAAAGAATAATTGGGTACTAAGGCTTGCAAAGACTTTTGGAAAATAAAGGAAAGAGATAAAGTATGAGACTATACATTCTTGTGTTTTTGAGTGAATTTAAACTGAAGAAAGGGCAATTTCCTTATCAGTGCCAAAGAAGAGGTCAATAGGCCTTGCCCTCTTCCTCAACCAAGACCCAGAAAACTACAGCAAATTGTATCTTACTGTTCTCTTAGATAGAATGCAAAGATTCATAAAGGTTCATAACATAGACATTTGCCCTTATAATGCAAAAGAGCTCAAATATATGAACTAGGGAAGAGAATTTTGTATTTGACCATGAATGCTACATTAAAAAGAGGTGATCCAGTTACATCTTACAATTTTTTTAATATGACAGATTTATTGTTTTGGAGTAGTTTCTCTACTCTTTTTGGAAGCTTGCCTTGCAGTCTTTCTCCTTGTACATGGAGAGAAGGGCACTGGTGGAGAGTTCTACTTAGAACCTAGTCAAGTCTCATTGTACCTTTTTATCAGTGTCCACAGTCTTTTCACCATGTTACTCAGCCTAAGATATCTTGAGTGTACAACTCTTTAAAGCACTGTAAGAAGTTTTCAAAATCATCAATTTCAACCATAATGTGGTCAAAAAGTCAAGCGAGCTCCATGTGGGCAATGTAGCATGAATGGTAAGGACATGGGTAGGGTAGTAGTGGCAAACTTGCACTACTACTTAGACATTTGACTTGGGCAAAGCTGCTTTTACAATTCACTAGGCTTCCTTATCCTCCTCATTTACCTAATGATCCCCAAGAGCCAATGGAGTCTTCCTAGAATAACTTTTCCAAGTGCATAAAATAGCACACATAGAATTTAATAAAATCAAAGAAAGGCAATGCAGTTCTAAAAACATCTGTGATCCAGATGTTTATGAAACAATTCTTCCCAGAGTCATAAGACTCATGGCCTGTTACTTTCAGAAAAGGTGTTTCTGGGAATGAGTTATTGCCATTGTGCCATAAGGGATTCCTACAGAAGAGAAACAAATATCTGCCATTAAATCCAGAGATGTCTCTTTGTTCGACTCTTCTGTAATAAAGGGCTAAAGGGCTTTGATGGCTACTAACATTAAGACGGATTTTCACAAGCTTTCACAGGCACACACACACAGGCACATACGAATAAAAATAGAGTAGTTGTGAAGTAGACATCAAGGTCGATACCAGATGTGCTACAATTGTCAGGATGTGCACTGTAGAATAGGGCACTGTAAAATCATGTGATAAGGCCAGCTGCATGTATAGAGTGGAGCACCCTCGATGTGAGATGGAATGGATCCTTTGAATAAGGGAAGTAAGATGAATAGGATTTAGAAAGTAGTACGGATAGAGAACTCATCAAAGGTGGCAGAGGGGAAATCATAAAAATCATCCATGGATGGATTTATAGGCATTCCAATTTCTACCTGGTACACATGACTGTTAAGGGCGTTCTACGATAAGGAAGCGGCATGAAGCAAAATATAACTTAACTATACATTAAGTCAAAAGGTACTTATGCAATAAGATCTGTTTCTAATATTTATCATTTCTTAATAGTAATTGGCTATTTTGTGCCCAGGATACAATTCTAAAACATTCAAAGCAAAAAACAAGCACTTTGCCTGTGTGATAGTCTTACTTATTCACATGCTGATGGATTGTGTTGAATTCCCTGTTGTTTCCTTTCTGCTTTCTTGACAGTGAAGAAAACCAAAACCTCATAAAAAAAGTAAAACACTATCTCTCAGATAAAGATTTTCTCCTCTTCTCTCCCTTTCCCCCAATAAATGCTGCTCAAACCACAACTGAACTAGTTGCACTCAAATATGTCAGAATACTTCTTTATTTCCAACATGCACATATTCTCAAGATGAAAATCTGTAAGGAATGATTTGTGCAGCAGCCCTTGCAATAGCCCCCAAACCTGACAATTTCCTTTTGACCGAGGGTGCGAAGTGTTGCATAGCTTTTCAATCTAATCCGACTCCTGGATGCCAGGAGAGACACCACATCCCCCCTTTAACTCAGGCTGTAACTTGAATTCCAGCTGGGAACTGACCCTCCCTCTTATTCTCTTCCTTCCATTTTCAGATTCCAGAATCTAGTCTTGAAAGCCAGTCCTTGATAGTTGCTTTTGCATTCTGTCCTCTTTTGTTTTGCTTTGTTTTGTTTTGTTTTATAATTTGGCAAAGGATTAAACTCCAGCAACCTCTAGAGACATGTCCATTCGGCCCACACATAGGTCAGTATAGATTAGGAAATAGCAGCATCCAGAACTAGTCTGTCAGTGGTTTCTGTGTCCAGATTTGTTGCAACATATGCCCATGTCAATTTGTATGAGGCTTTGATCTTGATTTTTCCTTGTGACATAAAAACATTGTATAATTGTGAGAGCATGTCTGGCTCTATTCCTGTGAATCTGTCATGTAACACATCTGCTAATACTGAGTATTCAGGAGAATTGGAGGTTGTCTTATGACAATCAGGTAATATTGTAAAAAGTAAATTTAGGAGATTGAAAAAAAAAAACAATTTTTTTTTTTTTTTTTGGTGTGCACTACATCTTTCCAATCATTTGAAAAGCTTCTTTTATGTAAAACAGGATCAACCTTAGCTTTTAGTTCTGCACTGTCATATTGTTATGTTCCTTTCAACTTTAAATGACTTTGAAGCTTATTGGTGTTCTTTCAGTGTTCAAAATAGAGCATGTTTCTTACTCATTAAATAGGATTAATACTTTCTTTCCAAAAAAAAAATATAAATATAAGTTGATTAGTAAAATAGAGAATACTATGTACTACCTCTACAAGAAAACAAGCACGGCATTAACAATAGAATTGTGCCTTCTCACGGAAGGATAATATTGTTTATTTAAACACTAAGTGGGAAAGGAACTATCCTTACGTACAAAAAAATATATAAGGAAATAACCTCTAGGTTACAACTGAATGCCTATGAAATGTGAGTTAAAATAAATATATTTTTTTTCCAACAGGTGTGCCCAATCCAGCCATAATATTTACAAATTGCTCCTGATATATTAAACAAACTTAAGTTCAAAACTTCCTGTTTACATTTTGACACTACTGAAAACACCGAAACTCAAATCTAAGAGACATTATGCATACCATTGCTAGGGTTCTTGCAAAGTATGTTTGCAGCACTATGTCATATTAGTTGTGAAAGGCTATGCATAATTCACATGAAGATAGATATAACAGTCACTTTAAAGGTATTTGAAACTCTAATGGACAAGATTCTTTAGATGGGATATGTTCTAAGGAGTCAGAATTTTTGTATTCAGTCTGACTCTAAAAGTTCATTCAACAGACATGATTGAGCAACGTCTACACTCCAAGCTCTGTGATGGATGAAGAAGACATCATCTCTGGCCTTGATGTACCCATAGTCTACTGGAATAAATATTTACAGGAGCAATTGAAAAAAAATATTATTCCGAGTGCTATCATGGAGGTTTTCATGGGGTCTTAAAAGAGGAGCAGTAGAGAGAATGGCCTGAGGATGGGGATGTAAAGATGAGAGGAAAAAAAAAATACTCAAAGAAATTAAAGATTTCAAAGAAGGTATAATTCATCAAATGAGTGTCATTGGTTTTGAAAGAGCAGTTGAATGACAACAAGAAAGCTGAGGTTGCATCTGTCACTTCATAGGAGTGATCTTGGAAATAACAGGCAACCCTTTGAGATATGTCATTTGTAAATTGAGGTTAATACTGGTCATATCAATCATTCATTATAAAGATCAAACAAGACCAGTAATACAAGTTGCCTAGCAGAAAACCTAACACATAGTAACCAACCAATAAGTTTTATTTCTTTCCTCCACCACGGAAGAGATGAGTGAATGGGCTTTCAGATTATTATAGCCACCAACCATGGAATCTTCCAGATGAGCCAGATGTGGCCCCGACACTGAGAAAGAGTGGCACATCATCTGTTATGCCTTGTCCAAATTTTTGTCCCTCAAAGTCCATGGACATAGTAAATTATTGTTTTGTACCATACATTTTAGGTAACTTATTATCCAGCATTAGATAACTATAACACTCCTCACCCACAAACCTTAACCTTAAGCCTGGATTGATTCGTAGAGACTGGCAATGAATAAGCTCATGCAACATGAATATGATCTTGTAAGTACAATGTCTGAATAAGACTGGAAAGGTTGAGGTGCCTAATAGCAAATGGCTTAAATATGCACTTAGAGTCTCAGATCAATACAAAGATCATAAAGATAGGACTTGGAGAAAAGGCATGAGCCAGGAATGGAAGGTCTCAGTGTTGGTGCAGTAAGATTTAGGATTGCAAGTCTGTGTGGTCAGAGAATAGAATGTTAAAGATTAAGACTCAGCGATGAACTAATTTTACCTAATCAAAAATTTTCTTATCTTATAAGATGCCGTGAAGTTAACTATGTTGGAATTTATAAGGACCTTTGAATACATTAGAAAAGAGTTATTGAAGAAAAGGATATTATTAGCAATGTAGATTTTGTAATGGCATTCATTATTGCTCACAGTAACAAATAATGATAATATATCTCTCTTAACTCTTTGCCATAGTCAAAGCTGTTCAGCAGAATATTTTTCCTACTTTATTGTTCAAAAATAATTGAGATGAAAACACAGGAACAACGCCACCAGCATCAGTCTCCTGTCAGGATAATCAACGACAGCACATCAGGGAGTAACCAGAAGCATGTTCTTAAAATAATGATTCTTATTGTCTGTCTTTAGTGTGGGAAAACAATACCAAAAATAGCTGATATTTGCAAAAGTGACCAGAATGAGATATTTAACAACCTGCAATATGAGTGCCAACTAACTTTCAGACTATGAATTATGAAAAAAAAAAAATTACCATACAATATACCACCTAGTAACTACAGTTCTTTTTCACAACATCAGTAATTGCACAATGCTTCTGAAAAATAAAATCTATCCAAAATAGAAAAGCATTAAGCACAGAGGCCAGTTGAATCCAGGTAAGCATGTTTGGTACTAGACAAGGACAACTGATGAATTAAAACAAAAAGAAAATTCTGGGGAAATGGACCTACGTTAATTCTGAGAATAAGAGTCAGGAAAGAGAAATAGGTGATTGAGAATAAAGTTTCAGGTGAAGGCTTCACATTGAACAAGAAACTATTATTCTTTTACGTCAGTGAACAAAGAAGAACTATACATGAATTTAGAGATACACTGAGTGAGGAAGTTGATGGGAGTGAATCACAAATGCTGTCCTCTGCCATCTCAAGAAGAATGTTAACAGACATGATTGAGCAACAACTACACACCAGGCTCCATGATCCAGTCACAAAGTCTACGCATTCTACAAAATCTCTTATGTGTCAAGAAGACTGTTAAGAATAACCTCAGAACAGAATTGTATAAGAAATTCTATGTGATCAATAATATATAATTCTCCAATATCCAAAAATATATGGTCAAACTGAAGTTAATGTTGAAGACACGTTTCTAAGGGAAAAGGAAAGATAAAAAGAGACAGTATGTAGCGAGAGATAGGAGGTAGTGTAGTGGAATGTAGTGCATCTCTGAGGATAACATATCAGAAGTATTGTTTATACTCAAGAAAAGCTTGTGCAACTCTAAGTGTTGGCCGTTCCTATGCTGAAGGAATAGTCAGTTTGAAATTACTGTGATTTTTTAGACACTGTGTATCCTAAAGAGGATCATTGCCCTAGCCAAAAATATTATCTGTCAGCTAACTATGCAGATACCCAATGTTCTTTGAGATTATCTCAAGATAGCTGTCCAATAGAAACCCACCCATATAGAATGACCTAGCCAATTTTCTCTCAAATAATTGGATATCAGGAAATAAAGAGGAATCATGGGATAGATATAGTAGTAGAAACAAAATTTTTAGCCACAGAAAAACAGGAGAAAAAGAAATAGAAACAAATCCAGGGACAGGCTGAATGATAAGAAAACAGAGTCACTCAAAGAAGAGGTCACCCTCTTTCAAGCACAAAACCTGATGGCAAGTCACCTGCCAGGCCATGGGCATATTTAGGGTTGTCAGTATCTCCAAAATGACAATTTGTGTCATGCGCAGGCTATGGAGGTGTGTGGGTGCATGTAAACCGCACATAATGAGGTTATCAATACCACACTCCAAACTTGAGATAATCAGAAATACCTTCAGTTTATCTCAACAGTAGGCTTAGTGATGAGTCAAATTCTTGATTGAACACCTGAACTACAAAGTGTGAGATGCCCAAGAATCATGAGGTTTGGATCTTATGCAAATTCTGGCTGCGCAACTATTTCCTGCAACATGAAACTGACTAATAAGTTGCTTATATCTTTGAATCCAGTCTTTCCACATTATTTTACAAGGACACGAGCCAGCCTTTGAAAAACTATAGTCATCTAAAATATATTTATATTGGGGCACCTGGGTGGCTCAGTGGGTTACCCTCTGCCTTCGGCTCAGGTCGTGATCAAGCCCCGCATTGGGCTCTCTGCTCAACGAGGAACCTTCCCCCTCTCTCTCTCTGCCTGCTTCTATGCCTACCTGTGATCCTTCTCTGTCAAATAAATAAATAAATAAATAAAAAGCTAATGAATTATTTTAGGAGCTCCTTCCTAGTTCTGCTAGATGACCAGGAGTCCATTATAGCTTTCAGAGTAATCATGGTTCTTTCTTATGTAAATCTTTAATTGGACAGAGATTTAACATGCAGGGTGTCAAAATATTCCCAAGGCATTAATATCCATTAAAGGTCAACATGTTGGTAGACAAAGCACATTCTAACCACTGTTTTTATCAGCATGAAGGGAATAACACTGTCTTCCCAGTCAGCATCATCTCTTGTCTGGTTAATGCAATAACCTCTTCCTTGGCTTCTCTGCTTTGATGTTTGGCACCCTATGGTTTGTCTCAATGTGACAACCAGTGATTCTTTTCTATGATGAGGATTATTTCACTTCTTTACTTCAAACTCTACCAAGATCTCCCATTTCAATAAGAATAAAAACATGAATGTTACCAAGGTTTCACATGATCTGGCCCTGTTTCTTCTCTGAACCATCACCTGCTGTGCTTCCCCTGCGCCATAGCTTTCTAGACACTTTGTGCTCCTCACTGTTCCTTGAACACACTGTGCCAACTCCTTACACGGAGACCCTTGCACTGACCTCTTTCTATAGAGGGAATTCTCTTCAGCCAGCTGTCTGCGTGTCTGAAGCCTCGTCTACTTCTAATTTTCTTTAAAAGCTATCTTCTTGATAAGGCCTTCAATGATAACCATTTCATAAATTTTAACGAGCTCCCACAAATTTCTACACTCCTGATTCCCTTTACCTGACCCACTTTTTATTTTTCTATAGAGTTTAATAATTTTAATATTCAGAATAACTCAGTTATTTATTATGTCTACTACAACTGTTTATCTCTACATCCTAGAATATAAATTCACAAAGGCAGTGATATTTTTAATGTTTTAATCACCAATGCATCCCAAGTATGTCAATGAATACCTGGCATTCACTAGACACTTTAGAAATATTTGACAAATGAAAGAGATATATCTTTCCTTGATGCTCCAAATAAAAGAAAAATATAAATTTATTCAACCAAAAATAAGCAGGCACAGGTTTCCCAAGGATAGATTTACGGCTTTTGAAAAATACATTGTCAATTTGTATTCAAGATTACCCTAAATAAATAACCAGGAAATTCCATTCCAACTTCTTGGAAGAAATAATTGCTGTGACAGAATCATGTAGATAGCTCCAAAATCTGTGCTCTTTCTGACTGTGGCTAAGAAGAAACTGTCCAGCCAGCAGTTACAGTCCTTTGCCATGGGACTTTTAGTGAAAGTAATATGTCTCATTTCCAAAATCAGATGGCTAAGTGAGTGCACTTATTTCCAAGCCATCTCTTTATATATTTGTCAGCTAGGAATAGAGAATTCTGAAACACTAAAGGATAGTAGGTGACGAGATAAATGGTCCTGGATCCCCGAATCACTTCATAGAGGAAAGCCACTTGTGAGTCATTAATACCTGCATTTGAATGTTAGATAAGTGAGGAATATATACTTAATGTGTTAAGTCATTGAAATTTGTGGATTTATTTGGTATACCAGATGGCATGACCTTAAATGCAAGAAAGAATTTAGTTAGGATATAGAGTTGGGCATCACGAATTTGTATATGATTACAACTACAGAATTCATGATCTTACAGAACTATACAATTCAAGTGCCCAATCAGGGAAAAAAAATTCCCGAGAAGAACTACTGTTGCTTAGTCCTATTTGTACAGTCAAATGGTTATGAAAGCTATTCGTAAGAACAAGATACATAGAAAGTCTGATTTTACAATCAAATTAATATGGCATATAAATATAAGAAAAAATAAATGTAATAGATGAATTAGATGAGTGTGCTTGTTTGGAGGTCCTGGTAAAGGCTTCAGCCATGTTTAGTACACATGTGGGATTAGTAAAAGGTTACATAAAGAAGTTATGTATGAAAGAAGCTCTAATTTATGACTCTGAAAATAGAATAATAGAATACTTCCATGTTACTCATAGTATCAGAAGAAAATGATATATCTTCTCAAAGGTTAGTGACAACAGCGAAAAAGACTTAATTTCAGTAATATAGTATATTTTCAATAGAAATGTTGCAATTGTTTGTTTTTTTTTAAGATTTTATTTATTTATTTGACAGAGAGAGAGAGAGATCACAAGCAGGCGGAGAGTCAGGCAGAGAGAGAGAGAGAAGCAGGCTCCCGCCAAGCAAAGAGCCCGATGCGGGGCTCGATCCCAGGACACTGAGATCATGGCCTGAACCGAAGGCAGTGGCTTAATCCACTGAGCCACCCAGGTGCCCCGAAATGTTGCAATTATTGAGAAGAAACATCTCATTATGATGAAATAATTTCAAAAGAGTGAAATTGGTGTGGAATGGCAGAATTCTGTCATAGTGATCTCTAGAAGAAGAAATATGGAGTTTAATGGCTTATCTGAGTGGCAAGAAGCAAAAAGAAGAAAACTAAATGAATGGACAGTTGCCTGTAGAACCAGAAGCAATTAAGGCCTTGATTTCTTCAATTAAAAGGAGTCAAAATTCAAGTTTTCGTGAGGTAAAATATCTTCTATGTTAACCTGAAATTTTACTTTTTTTTTTTTTTAAGATTTTATTTATTTGAGAGAGAGAGAGAAAGAAAACACTGGTTGGGCAGAGGGAGGGGCAGAGAGAGAAGGAAAAGGAGACTCTCTACTAAGAAGGGAGCCAGACATGGGATCCCAGGACCCTAGGATCCCAGGATCCATCCCAGGACCCTAGGATCATGACCTGAACCAAAGACAGGTGCCACCAAATGATCCACCCAGGTGCCCCTCAAATTTTAATAAATATGATAAAATGAGTATAGCCACACAATAGGATTTTGCTTTAATTATTCGGTCGTGTCCCCAGTACATTCTGATTTCTTTAACAAATGGAATATATTACATATTATTGTAATTATATGTTTACTTATGTCTCTCATTCTGGGGTACATCATCCCTTTGTGAACATAAAGATGCTTAGAATGTATTTTAAAAATAATAAATGACTAGAAGGATATATGATTTGGTGAATATCTCCTAGAACATGCAAAATGAACTGATGACAGACATTATTCTCAGACAGATACAAAGAGAATTCACAAACTCGTTTTTCAGGTACTAACCTGGGTCCCTTCACTTTCACGCCCCACCGCAACCTAGCACAGTATGAATGCTTTTTCTCAGTATGATCTTCTGCTTAAGAGAGGAAATTCCTAACCTTTTGTAAAGGAATGTACTACGATCAGAGGAATTAGTTTGAATAAAGACTTGGAGATGTCACAGCTATTTAAAATTAAAGAAGATGGAAAATACAAAATTACATGGTAGCAAACTACTGTTTTAGAAACATCTATAGATCAAAAATTAGAAGATGTGAATTCTATCTAATACTATACCAGATAATTACAATGACATTTCACCATTTAGAACTTATATGTTTATAAAAAATGAAGAAAAATAACACAGCAAATATCCTGCAGTAGTAATTTTTAGGTAATTAATCTGCTAACAATGATTAAGTTTATGTTCTGAGAGTCATGAAAAACTCTTCAATTCAGTACTTAATTATGTTTTGGATAGTAACCAAGATTTATTATGTCCACTATTTTATAGCTATGGAAGTTGAAGCTTACCAAGTTAAATAACTAGCCCAAGCAATGCTACTAGTCATGCTGGATGAAGATTTGAAGTCCGTCTCTGACATCAGACCCAGCACTGGTTCTCTAATGCTAAAAATATATGTGAAAATATTCCTTCTCAATGTATGTGCCCATAAGAGTCACATTTAAATCACCATGGATAGCTACATGCAATTTAGGTACTCATTTAGGTATTTCCAACTCATTGTTCTGTTTCCAAAACCAAAACCAAATGGAACAACTGTTTCCATTGCCTCCATCTCTAATATCTATCTATATAGACAAATGCTATTTATCATTAAGACTTAGGGCAAATACAATCTCCTTTATGAAGAAACCCCAGTTCACAAATACTTAAAAAAAAAAGTCCTTAAAAAATCATTACTAACGCTTTAAAAAATAACTTCTACAAAAGTAGTACCTCCTTTGGCTAAGAGGTTTTAGCCAAAATTGGACAATAGTCCTATTATCTAATAGGACTGTGTTTGCCTAGAGGGCAGGAAAGGTGTCATGGGCATCTTTTTCTTTTTTCCAGGTTTAATGAGATATAATTGACAAAAATTATATGTATTTAGATGTAGAATATGATGTTTTGATATAGGTATACATTGTGAAATGATTACCTCAATCAAGCTACTTAAGGTACATATCTTAAGGTACATATCTGTTACCTTAGTTACGTTTGGCGTATGTGTGCGGTGAGAACACTTAAGATCTACTCGTAGCAAAGTTCAAGTATACAATACAGCGTTATTAACTATAGTCACCAAGCTGTACTTTAGACCACCAGAACTTATTCATCCTGCATAACTGAAACTTTGTATGCTTTGACCAGTATCTTCCCCATTTCCCCCTACTCCAGGCCCCTGCAACCACCATTCTACTCTCTGCTTTTATGGATTTCACTTTTTTGAACTCGACATAATAGTAAGATCATGTACTTATCTTTCTATGTCTGGCTTATTTCACTTAGCATAATATTCTTCAGGTTCATCCATATTGTCACAGATAGCAAGATTTCATTCTTTTAAAAGCTAAATAATGTTCCATTGTGTACATATACATGCATATAATGGAATATACATAATGTATGTAACTATGTATATTATTATATACACAATGGAATATGTACACATAATTTTTATCCATTCATCTGTCCACAACACCTGGTTCGTTTCCATATTTTGCCTATTATGAATAATATTTTAATGAACACAGCAGTGCAGATTTATCTTCAAGGTACTGGTTTCAATCCACTTGGATATATACCCAGAATTGAATTGCTGGATCATATGATACTTCTAGTTGTAATTTTTTGAGGAAACTGCATACTATTTCCATAATGGTTGTACCAATTTTCATGCCCACTAACACTACAAAGGCTTTTAGTCTTCTTTCTCTTTATATGGGGCTTTGCTCATAATAGATAGGTGCTCAATGAATGATTAAGGTATTGAATAATTTTGAAAAAGTGTAAATCCTAAGTAAACAAAAGAATTGTCAATAGTCATATGTTTATTAATGATTTAAACTATTTTGAGAATTCAGAATTTTTAAAAATATATATTATGCATATTCCATAAAATGAAGTATATACTAGTCCCATTCTGCCATAGAGAAGAAGAAAGTCTGATGAAAACTTCCTCAATAAGACTATCAATTTGCAATCTAAATGTTAAGACAAAAAAATCATTGCTCCATATCCTGGTTTACAGTCAATTAAAAAAATTCTTCAGGGAGCACCTGGGTGGCTCAGTGGATTAAGTTGCTGCCTTCGACTCAGGTCCTGATCTCAGAATCCTGGGATCGAGCCCCGCATCGGGCTCTCTGCTCAGCAGGGAGCCTGCTTCCTCCTCTCTCTCTCTGCCTGCCTCTCTGCCTGCTTGTGATCTCTGTCTGTCAAATAAATAAATAAAATCTTTAAAAAAAATTCTTCAGTTATTGAATAAACAAAAAGGAAAAAGAAAAGATGTTCTGTCTGCTAATGCTAGGAAAATTGGCTTCACAGCTGGCTGACTGGTTCATTCGGTAAGAAATTGGTCAACTTTCAAAGACCTGAAAGAAAGAGTTACACAACGTTAGGGATTATAAATTTGCAGAACCAACTGGGAGTAAAGAACTCGGGCAATTAGAATAACTTGGAAAAATAAGCACAAATCATATCCTCACTGACTCTCTCAAGCTAAACCAATACTATGTCTAACCCTTAGACCCATTTTGTTGAATTGTCTATTGTAAACTTTCATATTATCATAAACATTTAGTCTAAAGACTCGTCATATTCTTTAGCTTCCCTTTCAGTCATCTGTTCTTGCTTTCCCTCCCATGTTCTGCAAGCTAACTCACCTTTGTAGCATACATATTTCTCTTTTTTTGCCATCAAGGGAAAGGAATGCTTGGTGTTTGTCTAGGATATTATGACTACAATGTAGGATATGCCTCCTACCAGGTGGGGTGCAACATAAAATGTATCCTCCTCTGTCTTGCTGGGAAGTTGAGAGGAATTTTGCCATTTATATTGTTTTATATATTTCCTGTAAATGTAGGAAATGCTTGTTTGAAGTTCTGAAGCAAACTACCTTGATGTTCACAGAGATGAGATAAACTATTTGATGAAAGAAATCATATTCAAGAAAAATCCTATGAGAGGAAGGCAGACTCTTTATTTACATGAAGATCAAAGAAACTTCACATGAATTGAGACTACACAATTTTTTCCCCTGGGTGATTTGGAAAGAATAATCTACATGGCTGGAAGAGAAAAGTGGTAAGTCTTTAATGACTGTATTTTGCTTTTATAAATTTTAAAAAAATTACTAAGCAAACTAAAATAATATACTTGCAAAATTTGGGGGGGTTTCTTCAGGAAATACTCCATAAATTCCATAATGATCAATATTAAATAAGAAGTGAACATATTAAGATAAAACATGTTAAACATATTAAAATTATAATTATATATATTAAAATTATTAATATCATGCTTTTTAGTTTTTACAAAATAACCCACAATTGGGCTTATATGAAAAAAAAAAAAAAAGAAAGCTACACTTAACAAATAAATGCTATCTATGATTAAAGACTTTTATAATCAAAGCCAGTAGAGTATTGTGCAGATGCCAGGATAATTTAATACAACAAACAGAATTCCTCCAAATACCCAACACCATAATGATTTGCTGCCTAATATAATATTCTTTGCTCTATAAAAGAATGGATGTTGCCCCCAAATGAGAAACTTAAGAGTGATGATTCATGTGAAGGAAACCACACATTCTTAAATCATTAGCTTTCCTTCTGTTATGTAATCTACCTTCTTTTTCTCCCTTATAAGGTTGACCGAGCTTTACAGAATAGGAAGGAAAGCAAAAATGCAATCAACTTCAAAAATCACTTTGGCACAGTACAGTAAAATGCATCCAATTAAAACATTAAATAAACAGTATGCTAATAATTATGTTTCTTTTAGTGCCTTTTCATCAAGCATTTCAAAGTCAAATTTATAATTCCTCAATTACACTCTGGACATCTCTAATTCTGATTGCTGGCAAGTCTTCATCCCTTCCCCCTTCCTAATCTGCACTGAAAATTCTAACTGAATTTATGGACAATCAATCTGCTTCCAAATCTGCAAGACTTGGGTTCTCCTTCATCTTCTTCTGCCTTTGCTCAGCTAGATGGGTGACAAATTCTGGGTAATTTGTAAGCAGAAGTTGGCCAATTTAAAAATGTTAAAAATTAGAATTATGGGCTTTTAAAAATGAATGAACTTCTATGACTTTCAGACATAAGTGCTTAGCTTGAAGTGCTCTACCAAAATTCTGCCTTCACAAGCAAAGGGTGATTAGCAAGGAGCATTAAGTTAAACATGTAAATTAGTGCTTTTAGGGCTTTTATAAACAATGGTATCTCTGAATAGATTATCTGCAAACGTGCCACTGCTTTCATAATTCAAGTATTTCCTCATTGTACTTAAAAAAAAAAAAAAAAAACACAGACCTATGAGTGAAGTTATAATTGGCTTAAGCACTGTACATATTATCAAATTCCAAATTAGTTGACTCTAACTAAGAAAATTTCACCAAATAATGTAGCCCTCTATATTGTATAATGTATGACCTTTAAATTTCTCAACATGCCTTTTCTGGACTTCTATGACTAAATTTATTGTTCCTGTTTTAAAAAGCAGTAATTATCCACCTGCGTGTTTTCTTCCTTCAGAGTATTTGTCTACTCATTTTGTTATGTCATTTTATTTATGAGGCTAGTTTTCAGTGTTCTGATACTTCTTTTTTTTTTCTTAAAATTCCTTTACATGATTTAAATATTTGAAAAGCTTGCCTTAAACTAAGTTAGAATCCTTTAAACCACAGTTTAAAAGAACTAAATGTAAAGCCCCGGTCTAATTCCAAACCTATCTTTAACTATCCATGTATCATTCAGCAATCCAGAAAATGCACTCTTTATTTTTAAAACAAAATGAATGACCTTAATATGTCTTTAAATATTAAAAACCATATAATAGAAAGTTAAAGCTTAATGTTATGTGGTTTGAGGTTCCTGATACCTCAGTAACCAACAGCAGTGTAGTACGTATTGAAGGTCATATGCTAATAGGAAGATAAGCAAGAAATGGTCCTCCTTTCATTCATTCTCACATTGGTACAATTTTTACCTGTCCATCTCTCTATAAATGATCTTATTTGATTGCTCATAACAACTTATGAGACAGAAAGGAAAGCTATTATTAGCCTCATTTAGAAGATAAAAGCAAGTAGTTTCAAAGAGATCAAGCTTTTGTTAGGAAATTCTAGAGCTAGTGAGAAAGGCATAATGAAAATTATGTAAGATGTTATTGTTACATATTGATTAGGGTGCACTGTTCTTGAATGACATTCTTTAGGCCTCTCTTCCTGAACTACATAATACTGTCCCACTGTGAAACAGGCATTGCAATTTTGTATTTACTTCTAATGTATCTCAAAGGGAACCTTGTTTAATGATATAACATTTGTAAATCTCTTTGAATAAAGAAATCATTTAAATGCAAAGTACTCCTGAACATTATCCCCTTTACTCTCCCACTGGGTACATAAAAATCAAATAGGGCTGACTGTGATCTTTTAGGAACATAAAAGTGTCATAAATTGACTCCTTGCACCTTGCTGCACCACCCGCTGGAGAAACCATGCACCTCAGGCAGATCTCTAAGTGAGGTTATGATACCCAGGCCACAAGCCCTCCACGGAGCATTAGCGGGAGAAATTGACAAGCTGAAAAACCGGTCCTACACTTGCACTTAGTTTCAAATCAGCAGGCACTGGAAATTAGTTTCTCACGCAGCTCAAGCAAACTCACGGACAGAGATCAGACTTACACAGAAGAGAAAAGCATGGCTCTTGAAATAAAAAATGATGCCTCATGACAGAGAAAAAGAATTCTGTACAATTTCATCGCTCCTGCTGCCAAGTGGCCCTTATATGCACATCCTCTCCCTCGTTTCCTCTTACTTTCTATTGCCACTTAATGTGTTGTTCCAGTAATCTAGTAGTGGGATCCTAATGGACTTGCAACTTGAGTTTCATTCCTTAATAAACGAAATTTCCCCAAATCCAACTGTCGTTCATTCTTTCATTGTCTGGGATATTCCCTGTGGTGCAACCAGTGTAATTCCCGAGTCTTAGGGTATAAAGAGCTTGACTAGCAGTGCGGGAGGGTCTGTCCTCTTTGATGCAGGCTGTTAATTTTGTTGCTTTTTGGCTTATCAAGGTTTCTAACAGGTTACTCATGCTTCCTCTGTACTTATCTTTACTTACACACCAAATCTCCTACAAAGCCCTGCTTCCACTGCTCCTTCATGGAATTGCGAATTTTTAAACTATTGATGTAAAATGTACGTGCAGTGAAAGGCACAGGTGTTGAACAGCTCAGAAGGGCGGCACCTGGAGGCTCAGATGATTGAGCATCTGCCCTAAGCCCAGGTCGTGATCTCCAGGTTCTGGATGGAGCCCAGCATCTGGTTCTCGGCTCAGCGGGGAGACTGCTTCCCCCTCTGCTTCTATCTCTCCCCCTGCTTGTACTCATTCTCTCTCTCTGTCTCAAATGAATAAATACAAGATGCAGAGCATTCCACCAATCCAGAAAGTTCTCATCCAGTAAATCCTCATAACCTGTAAGTTACCACTGTTAAGATTTTCATTTCCACAGATAATTTTTTTGAGGTCAACAACTTCATGGAAATGAAATCATACAACACATACTGTTTTCTGTCTGCTTTTTCCTTTTTTTCAGTTCCATATAAATTTTAGATACCATTTATCAGGTTGAGGAAATTTTCTTCTATTTTTGGTTTGTGGAGGGCATTTATCATGACTTCACTTTAACTTTTGTTAAATGTTTTTCCTATGTCTGTTGAGATACTGACATGGTTTCCCTCCATTCCTTTGTTAATTTTTTTAATCAAGTTTTTAAAAACCAACTTCACATTTATAGGATAAACCCAATTTGATTTTTGCTATATTATCCTTTTGATTGGATTTGATTCTTGGATTTGATGACCTGAAAATTTTTAAATTTTTGTGTAAGTGATCCATGTATATATATATTTGTTTAAATGATCCATGTATTTGTATAAGTGATTCATATATTTTTTTTGTTCTATTGTCTTTCTCCAATTTGGTATCATGGGTAATTCTAGTCTCATAAAATCAGTTGGACAGTGTTTCTCCTCTCTTCCTCTGATTACTAAAAGAGATTGTATAGGACTGATATTATTCCTTAAAATTTGATAGAAATCACCAGTGCTATCTTACTGGCTTAAAGTTTTCTGTGTGGAAAGGTTTTTTTATTACCACTTCATTTTCTTTAACAGGTATAGGGCAATTAGATATTATTTATTCTTGAGTCAGTTCTGATAATTTTTTATTTTCAAAATTGTTCTAATTGCATCTAAGCTAGTTAATTTATTAGCATAAAGATGTTTACTGCATTCCCTCTCAATCATTTTGCTGTCTTTTTTAACTGTAGTAAGGCCCCCTTTTTAATTTTGATACTGGTAATCTATGTTTCATCTATTTAGACCTTAAGCAATTGCATTAAAAAAAAAACTTTTTATTTTCTTCATTGTGGTCCATTTTCTTTTTCACTGGTTAACAATTTTACCAATATTATTTTCTTCACATATAAATTTTTCTTCATATGGGTTTAATCTGGACCTCTATCTTCAGCTTCTTCTTCTTCTTTTTTTTTTTAGTGTTTTTTTTCTTTTCATTGTAACAGAATTCATTGTTTTTGCACCACACCCAGTGATCCATGCAATACGTGCCCTCCTTAATACCCACCACCTGGCTCCCCCAACCTCCCACAACTGACCCCGCCCCTTCAAAATCCTCAGGTTGTTTTTCAGAGTCCAGTCTCTCATGGTTCACCTCCCCTTCCAATTTCTCTCAACTCCCATCTTCTCTCCACCTCCCTATGTCCTCCATGTTATTTGTTATGCTCCACGAATAAGTGAAACCATGTTATACTTGACTCTCTCTGCTTGACTTACTTCACTCAGCATAATCTCTTCCAGTCCCGTCCACGTTGTTACAAAAGTTGTGTATTCATCCTTTCTGATGGAGGCATAGATGGTCCTTCTTTTCACTACATCTCTATCTTTGGGGTAAATACCCAGTAGGGCAATTTCAGGGTCATAGGGAAGCTCTATTTTTAATTTCTTGAGGAATCTGTGGTTTTAATTTGAATCTCCCTGATGGCTAGTGATGATGAACATTTTTTCATGTGTCTGATAGCCATTTGTATGTCTTCACTGTAGAAGTGTCTGTTCATATCTTCTGCCCATTTTTGTATATGATTGTCTGTTTTGTGTGTGATGAGTTTGAGGAGTTCTTTATAGATCCTGGATATTAACCTTTTGTCTGTACTGTCATTTGCAAATATCTTCTCCCATTCTGTGGGTTGCTTCTTTGTTTTGTTGACTATTTCCTTTGCTGTGCAGAAGTTTTTGATCTTGATGAAGTCCCAAAAGTTCATTTTTGTTTTTGTTTCCTTTGCCTTTGGAGACATATCTTGAAAGAAGTTGCTGTGGCTGATATCGAAGAGATTACTGCCTATGTTCTCCTTTAGGATTCCAATGGATTCCTGTCTCATGTTAAGGTCTTTTATCCATTTAGAGTTTATCTTTGTGTATGGTTTAAGAGAATGGTCGAGTTACATTCTTCTACATATAGCTGACCAATTTCCCCAGCACCATTTATTGAAGAGACTATATTTTTTCCACTGGATATTTTTTCCTGCTTTGTTGAAGATTATTTGACCATAGAGTTGAGGGTCCATATCTGGGCTCTCTACTCTGTTCCACTGGTCTGTGTGTCTGTTTTTATGCCAGTACCATGCAGTCTCGGTGATCACAGCTTTGTAGTAAAGCTTGAAATCAGGTAACGTGATGCCGCTGGTTTTATTTTTGTTTTTCAACATTTCCTTAGCAATTCGGGGTCTCTTCTGATTCCATACAAATTTTAGGATTATTTGCTCCAGCTCTTTGAAAAATACCTGTGGAATTTTGATCGGAATGGCATTTAAAGTATAGATTGCTTTAAGCAGTATAGGCATTTTAACAATGTTTATTCTTCTGATCCAAGAGCATGGAATGGTCTTCCATCTTTTTGTGTCTTCTTCAATTTCTTTCATGAATGTTCTGTAGTTCCTTAAGTACAGATCCTTTACCACTTTGGTTAGGTTTATTCCCAGGTATCTTATGGTTCTTGGTGCTAGAGTAAATGGAACCAATTCTCTAATTTCCCTTTCTGTATTTTCATACAGAAAGTATATAAGAAAGCCACTGATTTCTGTACATTGACTTTGTATCCTGCCAAGTTACTGAATTGCTGTATGGGTTCTAGTAGTTTGAGGGTGGAGTCTTTTGGGTTTTCCATATAAAGAATCATGTCATCTGCGAAGAGAGAGAGTTTGACTTCTACATTGCCAATTTGGATACCTTTTATTTCTCTTTGTTGTCTGATTGCTGTTGCTAGGACTTCTAATACTATGTTGAACAAGAGTGGTGAGAGTGGGCATCCTTGTCATGTTCCTGATCTCAGAGGGAAGGCTGTGAGCTTTTTCCCATTGAGGATGATATTTGCTGTGGGTCTTTCATAGATAGATTTTATGAAGTTCAGGAATGTTCCTTCTATCCCTATACTTTGAAGCATTTTAATCAGGAACAGATGCTGGGTTTTGTCAAATACTTCTTCTGCATCAATTGAGAAGACCATGTGGTTCTTCTCTCTTCTCTAATTGATTTGTTCTATCACATTGATTGATTTGCAAATGTTGAACCATCCTGGTAACCCAGGGATGAATCCCACCTGGTCATGGTGGATAATCTTTTTTTAATGTGCTGTTGGATCTTATTTGCTAGGATCTTGTTAAGAATCTTAACATCCATATTCATCAGTGATATTGTTCTGAAATTCTTCTTTTTGGTGTGATCTTTGCCTGGTTTGAGGATCAGGGTAATGCTGGCTTCATAAAAAAAAGTCTGGACGTTTTCCTTCTGCTTCAATTTTTTGAAACAGCTTCAGGAGAATAGGTGTTATTTCTTCTTTGAAAGTTTGGTAGACTTCCCCAGGGAATCCATCAGGTCCTGGGCTCTTGTTTTTTTGAAGGTTTTTGATCACTGCTTCAATCTCATTACTAGATATCGGTCTGTTCAGGTTGTCCATTTCTTCCTGGTTCAGTTTTGGGAATTTATAGTTTTCCAAGAGTGCATCCATTTCATCTAGGTTGCTTAACTTATTGGCATATAACTATTGATAATAACTTCTGATGATTGTTTCTACTTCCGTGGTGTTAGGTGCGATCTCTCCCTTTTCATTCGTAATTTTATTAATTTGAGCTTTCTCTCTTTTCTTTTGGATTAGTGTGGCCAATGGTTTTTCAGTCTTATTGATTCTTTCAAAAAACCAGCTTCTAGTTTCATTGATACATTCTACTGTATCTCTAGTTTCTACCTCATTGATCTCTGCTCTAATCTTGATTATTTCCCTTCTTATGTGTGGAGTTGGTTTAATTTGTTGTTGATTCTCCAGTTCTTTAAAGTGTAGAGACAGCTGGTATATTCTGGATTTTTCCATTTTTTTGAAGGAGGCTTGGGTGGCTATGTATTTCCCCCTTAGGACCGCCTTTTCTCTATCCCACAGGTTTTGGACCGAAGTGTCTTCACATTGGTTTCCATGAATTGTTTAAGTTCTTCTTTGATCTCCTGGTTGATCCAAGCATTCTTAAGCAAGGTGGTCTTTTGCTTCCAGGTGTTTGAGTTCCTTCCAAACTTTTCCTTGTGATTGAGTTCCAGTTTCAAAGCATTGTGATCTGAGAATATGCAGGGAACAATCTCAGTCTTTTGGTATCGGTTGAGTCCTGATTTGTGACCCAGTATGTGGTCTACTCTGGCGAAGGTTCCATGTGCACTTGAGAAGGATGAATATTCTGTTGTTTTAGGGTGGAATGTTCAGTATATATTTATGAGGTCCATCTGGTCCAATGTATCATTCAATTCTCTTGTTTCTTTATTGATTTTCTGCTTGGATGATCTATTACTGAGAGAGGCATATTAAGATCTCCTACAATTAATGTATTCATATCACTATGACTCTTTATCTTGATTAATAGTTTTCTTATGTAATTGGCTGCTCCCATATTGGGGGCATAGATATTTACAATTGTTAGATCATCTTGGTGGATAGTCCCTTTAAGAATTATGTAGTGTCCTTCTGTATCTCTGACTACAGTCTTTTGTTTAAAATCTAATTTATCTGATATGCGAATTGCTACCCTGGACTTTTTTTGAGGCCCATTTGCATGAAAGATGCTTCTCCATCCCTTCACTTTCAGTCTGGGTGTATCCTTAGGTTCAAAATGGGTCTCTTGTAGACAACATATGGATGGGTCCTGTCATTTTATCCAATCTGCAACCCTGTGTCATTTTATGGTCACATTTAGGCCATTCACGTTGAGAGTGATTATTGATAGATACGTTTTTATTGACATCGTGTTACCTTTGAAGTCTTTCTTTCTGTAGATTATCTCTATATTTCTGTTCAATGCTATTCTTAGGATTTTTCCTCTTTTATAGGAACCCCCCCCCCCTTAATATTTCCTGCAGTGTTGGCTTGGTGTTCACATACTCTTTTAAGCCTTGCTGGTCTTTGGAAACTCTTTATCTCTCTATCCATTTTGAATGTCAGTCTTGCTGGGTAAAGTATTCTTGGCTGCATGTTCTTCTCATTTAGTGCCCTGAATATATCTTGCCCATTCTTTCTGGCTTGCCAGGTTTCTGTGGACAGGTCTGTTGTTATTCTGATGGGCTTTCCTCTGTACGTAAGGAGCTTCTTTGTCCCAGCTGTCTTCAAGAGGGCCTGCCTACAATTATAATTCTTTATTCTTATTATTCGGTGTCTCGAGGACTTTCAAGAATCTATAATCTTGAGGGGAGACCGTTCTACCTCTAGTACATGAATGCTGGTTCCATTAGCAAGATTGGGAAAATTTTCATGGAGAACTTGTTCCACTATATCTTCTAGACTTCTTTCTTTCTCCTCCCCTTCAGGGATTCCAATAATTCTGATGTTGGAGCGTTTCATGGCATCATTTATTTCCCTGATTCTGTTTTCATGGCTTCTAAGCTGTTTGTTCCGGGCTTCCTTCTGATCCTTTCTCTCTATCTGTTAGTCCTCCAGATCACTAATTCTATCTTCTCTCTCAGTTACCCTAGCTTTTAGAGTATTTAGATTAGATTGGAACTCATTGAGAGCATTGTGAACATCATTCCTGGTGGCTTTCAGTTCTTCCCTAATCAATTCCATTTGGTCATCCATGGCTTTCTCCAACCTAGCTATTGTCTGGATAATTGTTAGCCTGAATTCTCTTTCCAACATATTGTCTATGTCAATAGCCATTAGCTCTGTTGCAGAAGGCCCATCTTCTGAATTTTTCTTCTGTTTAGCATTCCTCCTCCTAGTCATTTTGGTGAGAGATGGCTGAATGGATGTAGCTGGATGTATTGACTTTGGTACAGTCAAGGTGCACCCTGGAACGCTTCTGAGCAATCAGGAGTCCCCAACCAAACGAAAGAAAAAAGGAAGAGAGAAAAAAGAAAAGAAAAAGAAAAAAGAGAGGCACAGGAAAAAAAAGAAAGATAAAAGAGAAGACTCAGCCCAAATGGGCCCCAAGGTAAGATTTATGACATATACAAACAAAAACAGACAATCAAAAAGACTGATAAAAGTATATGGCAAGAGAAAAGAAAAAAAAAAAAAATATATATATATATATATATATATGTACATAAAAGCAAAAAAAAAAAAAAAAAGAACCTCGTCAAAAAGAATGCCAGGTATAAGACTTATATACTATCAGGACAAACACAAATACACAGAAACACTGGTGGAAGAAAAGGATGGGAAAGTGGTTATAAATTCTCAGTGTGGGCGAGGAAGGTTATTTTGATTCTTCCTGGATGTATCTTGATGTCTTTGTTAAAGGACTCAACTTTCCCAAGATAATGGGGGATTAAAAACTGGTTTACCTATAGGGGAGCATTGATTGGGGAAAGGGGATTACCTTGAAATTTAACTCTATATGAATATGAAAAAATAAAAATAAAAAAAGAATAAACTAAACTAAACTAAAATTTCAAAAAAAATAAAAAATAGAAAGCAAAGGAAAAACACAGGTATATGTATCAAAAAGTTCAGGTTAAAATGTTATTATGGAATTTGATGTACTGGACATCTCACTGTGATGGTAAATAGGTTAAAAAATTACCTATATTAAAAAAATGAACCAGAATAGTGGCAACGAATTAAAAATAAAACTTGTATCTATGAAGTAGTGGTGATTGTTCTCTTGTCATCTTTTTTTTTTTTTTTCTTTTTTTTTCCTGGTTGGCTTTCTGGGGGAGGGGCCCGCCACATGGGTTTTCAGGCCCTGTTCCCTGAGTTAAGTCCTCCCCCAACCCCTCAAGGGGGTGGGCTCTGAGGAAACTGGTTTTTCAGGCTTTTGTTCTCTGGAGGTTTTTATGTTTGTTTGTTCTTTTTTATTTTCTCTTGCCTTGACAGCTTTTGATGGTTTTTGGAGGTTTAGAGGAAAGCAAACTGCACCCAGACCTCCCTCTCAGAGAGAAGCCTCAGTCTGTTCCCCTCTGGGTGCTACAAAGCACATAAGTTCCCCCTTGGCCGCTGGCAGAGCATATTTGAGTTTCAGTCCCTGGGGACACAGGAACTCCTGCTTGTACCCAAAACCACGACAGCCGTGGCTGTCTGGGCAGCTCCAGACCACCAGAGAGGTTCCAAGCAGTGATCACACACCAAGATTTTCCCGCTAGCCTGGGCTGGAAGTGCCTGGTCTTTCTGGGTCCAAGAGCGCCACATTGGCGCCTGCGTACTTGTCTCTCAGAGGAGAGTGTTGGGCCTGACCCAGGCTCTGATAGCACAGCAGGGCACTCACGTGGGGACTGCAAAAAGGCTGTGCTTCTGCTGGCTGGCGAGGCTCCCAGCCCCTCATGGGAGACGGACCCCACACACTCAGGCCTGCTGGCAGCTCAGGGACCAAGACCTGGTTTCTCCACCACACTCTCTCTGGCTTAGTGCCAGAGGTGGCTATCCTGGGTCCGGGGACTTAAGCCCCTGTCCCTAACCACCCTGATTCCCACAATTCCCCCCCATGATCTTTTGCTCTTTTTGAGTGCTTTTTACCAGACTCCAAGTTAATCCTGGTCCCCAGACACAGGACTCTCTCATATTGGCATATTACTTTCCAGTGGGTCGCCTCTGGTGGCTCCCTTCCCCTTTTGTTTATATTCCGATATCAGTCCGATGTTCCCACTCCGCTTTACCTGCCCACTGGCATCTTCTGCTCCCGTAGAGATCCAGACATGTATAATTCTGATCTCAGGCTGATTTCATGGGTGATCGGAGTTCTTTTGTAGGTAATCAGCTCACTTTAGTGTACAGGTTGAAACGGCTCCTCCTCCTACTTCCCTGACATTTTGTCTCTCCTTTTTTTTTTTTGAAAGATTGTATTTATTTATTTATTTACCAGAAAGAGAGAACACAAGCAGGGGGAGCAGCAGGCAGAGGGAGAAGCTGGCTCCCCACTGACCAAAGTGGAATTCGATCCCAGAACCCATGAATCATGACCTAAGCTGAAGGCAGACACTTAAATGACTGAGCCAACCAGGCATCCCTACACAGCTTCTTCTTCTTCTTTTTTTTTTAAATTTATTTATTTGACAGACAGAGATCACAAGTAGGCAGAGAGGCAGGCAGAGAGAGAGATAGAGAGAGGAAAGCAGACTCCCAGCTGAGCAGAGTCCCATGTGGGGCTTGATCCCAAGACCCTGTGATCATGACCTGAGCCAAAGGCAGAGGCTTTAACCCACTGAGCCACCCAGGTGCCCCCCTACTCAACTTCTTAATTGGAAAATTAGATCTTGATTTTGAACGCTTCTTCTTTTTTTCTTTTCACCTTTTTAAATTTTTATTTTATTTTTCCAATGTTCCAAGATTCGTTGTTTATGCACCACATCCAGTGCTCTTTGCAATATGTGCCCTCCTTAAAAACCTTTCTTCTTATCTCATGTAAACATTTAAGGTGTAATTTTCTCTCTAAAAGATCATATATATTATACAAACATAATGTATAACTAATAATCTGAAATACACTTTGTATTTTTTTACATAAAATTCAAAATATTTTAAACCTTTCTTTATGATTTCTCACTGGAACTTAGATAGTTTGTAACAATTATTAACACCTTACTATAAAATTCATATATCATTTACTTCACCTAGTTAAAGTTTACAATTCAATAGCTTTAGTATAGTAAGAATTGTGCATCTATCACCAGAAACAATTTTAGAATATTTTTGTTTTTCCAAAAAGAAACTGAGGACTCTTTTGCTGACCATCCATTTCCCTTCTCAGCAGCCCTGGGGAACCACTAATCCACTTTCAATCTATATAGACTTGTCTATTCTAAACATTTCATGTGAATGGAATCATATAATATGTGGTCTTTTCCACTGGGGTCTTTCACTTGACATGTTTTTAATATCCATTCATGTTATGGTTAGGTATATTTTATATATTCATTCATCAGTTAATGGACACTTAGTTTGTTTCCACTTTTCAGATATGATGAATAATGCTGCTGTCTACATTTGTGTATCTGTTTCTACATATACATATATATTCATTTTTTTCGGATAAATACCTGGATGTAAAATTACCAGATCATTGGTAACTCCATGTTGAAGGAACTGACATACTGTTTTCCAAAAGAATTAATTTACATTTTCATGAGCAGTGTCCTGGGGGTTGCATTTCTCCGTGGGCTCACCAATACTTCTCACTTCTATATTCTTGAGTCTAGCCATCCTCGTGGGTGTGAAGTCATATCTCAGTGTAGTTTTGATCTCTTTTTCCCTAATGACTAGTGATGTCTAGTATCATTTCGTATCCTTACTGGTCATCTATATACCTTCTTTGGAGAAATGTTGATTCAGAGCCCTTGTTCATTTTTAAATTATGTTATCTTTTTACTGAGTTATAAGAAGTTGATATATATTCTCAATATAAATGTCTTATCAGTTAAATGATTTATAAATATTTTCTCTCATTCTGTGGGTTTTCTTTCATGTTATCTTTTGAAACACTAAAGTTACTAAATTTGATGATGTCCAGCTCATTTATGTTTTCTTTAGATGCTTGTGTTTTCTGGTGTCTTATCTAAGAGTCTATTGTCAAATCTAAGATCATGGTCTCTATGTTTTAGTCAGTGCACTTCAGCTGAAACAGTTTGTCCTCTATAATATGGGTGGTACTCATCCAATCAAATATTTAAATACAAAAAAAAATGTCTGAATTCTTCTGAGCAAGAGAGAATTTTCTAGAAGACTGTCTTTGGACTTTGTCTGCAACATCAGGTCTTCCTGGTTCTCACAACAGCTTGTCATCCTTCACACACATACCATAACAATAGCTCTTCTTGCTCTCCAGCCTACTGGCTCACCTGCAGATTTAGAATTCACCAGGCTCCATAATTATAGAAGCCAATTCCTTATAATAAATCCCTATATATGCACACACACACACACACACACATACATACATAAACACACACATCCTATTGATTCTGTTTTTCTGTAGATCCCTGACTAATACAGGTTTTGGTACAAAGAGTGGTTCTAGAGCAATAAAAATTTAGGGATGGGTTTTCTGAATTGATTATGGGGCCTCCAGAATGGCTATCTAATTTTATCAGATGTAAATATACTAATGTACTGATAATCTGTGGCATGACTTGGCAAAGGAGAGAAGCTCTTACTTATACCACTGGACACTTTTTTTTTTTTTTTAAGGGGTGGGAGAAGGGACAGAGAGAGAGGAAAGAGAGAATCTTAAGCAAGCTCCATGCCCACTGCAGAGCCTTGGAATTATGACCTGATACAAAATCAAGAGTTAGACTCAACCAACAGAGCCATGCAGGAACCCCACCACCACTGGACACTCCTAACCAAACACTTTTAAGAAGCAAGGATCTGGGTGACAGTGTATTTTATATTTTTGAACATTTTTGTCAAACTAAAAAATAAGATTGCTAGTTGCTCCTAATATTTCTGAACAAAGTCATAAGAAGGTTGTAGTCAGGAATTAGAATTCCTAGCTCAAGTACAACATAAATGACCTGAAAGTTTCCATGTGGCCTGAAAAAGACCTTTATCACTGTAGACATAGGGCTGAGATTGCTGAAAATCAAATCCAAAGTCATAAACTGTTAAGTGGCTAAATTATAAACCCAGTTTAAATTCCCAGCCTCACAGGGTATCTACTTTTATAAAGCGAGGGCATTAATAGGGAAGGAATAGGATCCTCGGAATTAGAATTGGGATGTGTAAGAACCTGATGAAGCTGGAGATGCAGAGCTCCTAAATGCTAATGAGTTTTCTTTGTCAGGAGAAGTTACCTTACCCACCTCCTTTGAGAGAGTTAATCTTGCGTTGCCTGAGGAAACTGTGATGGCCTCCCCCGAAGCTGTTTTCTTACAAGAGATTTCTGATTCTCTTCAGAACTCACCTCCACAATGCATTTTTGCTACTGGACCTACAACTAGATTCAAGTCCCAGCAGGCCCCTGAGTGAAGTACAATGTGGGACCTATAATGGGGTGTGCTACACTCCAAAATAATAACTTGAATTTTCTAATTTATACAAACAGAAATTCAGAGAATGTACAGGAATGAATATTAAGGGTGTAGCATAGTGTTGGAAGAAAGAAAGTTAAATCATGCTAAATTTATTGATAGGAGCCCACTAAGCAGGGATTCTGCATTTAATATTCCAGCTCACGGAGTTAGAAAAGTCTCTCAATGCTTCATTCGTTCACTGAAACATCGAGAAAAAGGTAGCCCCATAGCAAATGGTTTAGAAATGCCAGAACTGCCTTGGCTTTCTGTCAAGGAAGGGATTCAAAGATGCAGAGAGATTGGAATGTTAGAGTAGATTTGTCATTTAAGACTTACTTACCCCCCTGAGAGAATTTAGAAGATACACATTTCACCATGACTACAAAAAATGAATTTTAAACATTCCTCCCATGGCGCTCTGTAAGTCAGATCTTACAGTGAGAACTGTGGTCACTGATTTGGGAAACTTAAATGCAGTGAAAGTAGTAATTGGATCCAAGGGTAGCAGGGGCCAATTGGTGGCACTCAACAGCAAAAGGCAAGGTAGATATAGTTACTGGAATGAGACAGCAGAGTCAAAGAATCAATCAAAATAATATGAGTCAGGCAGATTTATGTCATTGGTTACTTGATTGGGTTATTCCTAAAAGTGAAATTGATAGGAAGGCTACTAAAACTTTACTTGATCTATATAAGTAAAAGAGTTTTAGGTTAAGTGAACAAAAGTCTAACCTGAATAATAAAAAATGTAGTCATGACCCCATTAGTCCATTCTAAGACATGAGCCAATTTACAGACCCAGAACATGTTGAATGAATGGGGAGATCAGGTCTCCTTGAGGAAGGCCTCTGATACACTGACAAAAATTTATCTTGCTAATATTTCTCCCAGTCTTTCTCAAAAGGACTGATGTCCTTTTACTAGGGTAACTGTGCATTGGGGAAAAGGACATATTTAGACATTTCAGAAACTACTAGACCCTGGTTCTGAACTGACACTAATTTCTCACAACCCCAGATGTCACTATGGTTCACCAGTCAAAGAAGGGGTTTATAGTGGTCAGATGATCAATGGAGTTTTAGATGATGTCTGCCTCACAGTGAGCTCAGTGGTCCCCAACCATATCCTGTGGTTATTTTCCTTACTCCAAAGTAAGTATTTAGAATAGACACACTCAATAGGTGGCAGAACCCAAACATCAATTCCTTGACCTGTGGAGTGAGGACTGCTACATTGAGAAATGCTAAATGGAAGCCATTGAAACTGCCTTTACCTAGGTTAATAGTAAACCAAAAGCAATAGCTAATTCCTGGAAGGACTGAAGACTTTAGTGTCACCATTAAGGACTTGAAAGATGAGGGAGACTTGCCCATTTGGCCTGTGAGGAATACAGATATATCCTGGAGAGCAAGAGTGGATTATCAAAGACTTAAATAGGTGGTGACTCTATTTGCAACTGCTGTGCCAGATGTGGTTTTGTTTCTTGAACAAATTAACACATCCTCTAGTAACTGATACACAGCCATTGATCTTGCAAATGCTTTGTTCTCCATCTCTGTTAATTTGAGACCACCAGAAACAATTTCCTGCCAGATGACAAGGTTAAGAATACCTTCATTCTTCTACCCAAGGAGTTTGTCAACTGTATTGGTCTGCTATAGCTGACATTAAAATATATATAAAATAAAATAAATATATATATGAAAATTAAAAAAATATATATATGGTGTGTATATATATATATATATATATATATACATAGACACACACCACAGATTGTGTGGCTTAAACAATAGAAATTTATTTTCTCATGGTTCTGAAAGCTGGGAGTCAGGGTGTCAGCAGGTTTGGTGCTCTTGAGATCTCTCTCCCTGGCTTGCAAATGCTACCTCCTCACTGTGTCTGCGCATGGCCCCTTCCCAGTGTTTATGCATCCTTGGTATCTCTCTCTCTCTCTCTCTTTTTATAAGGACACCAGTCCTATTGAATAAGAACCTCACCTTTAAGACATTATGTAATCTTCATGACTTCCTTAAAGGCCATATCTCCAAATACAATCATGTTGGAGATTAGAGCTTCAACATAAGGATTTTAGAGAACAAAGTTCAGTGTATAACACTGATTCTCTAGTCCTATGTCAAAATTTAGTTTACAGGGGTGTTGATTGTCTCTCTATTTCCCCAAGATATCACATTGGTCCATATCCTTGGACTTACTGAGGAAGAAGCCACAACTACTCTAAACTTATTGGAAAGATATTTACATGTTGAGGGTTGGGGGAAGAAAAAAAATCTACAAAAACATAGAGGTCTTGCACCTCAGTAAAATGTCTAGGGATCCAGTGATGTTGGGTGTGTGAAGATAACCTTTCTAAGTTGAAGAATAACTTATTGTATCTGATCTCTCCTGCAACCAAAAAAGAGTCACAATGTTTAATGGACCTCTCTGGATTTTTGAGGCAACATACTCCTTATATGTGTGTGTTACTCTGTCCTATTTACTTCAGTGACCCATAAAGCTGTTAGTTTCCAATGGGGTCCAGAAAAAGAGAGGACTCTATGATGGGTCTTGACTGTTTTGTGAGCAGTTCTGCCACTTGGGTCATATATCCAGAATATCCAAAGGTGCTTAAAGTGTCAGTGGCAGATAAGGACACTGTTTGAAGCCTTTGGTGGGTCCTTGCATATGAATCACAATGCAGGCCCTTAGAATTTTGGGGAAAAACCTGCCACTACCCTCCTTTCAAGAAATTGTATTTGACTTCCACTGACCTTAGTAGAGCCTGAATACTTAGCCATGGACCATCAAGTTAACCTGTGACCTGAGCTTCCTATCATGAACTGAATGCTTCTGACCCACTAACCCATAGAGCTGCACATCTACAGCAGCCCTCCATCATCAGACGGAAGTGGTGTATACAAGATCGGGCACAAACAGGGTAGATTATAACCAGAGTCCTGGAGATAAAAAGACCTGTTAGGATGACCTACTGGTACTCAACAACCCATGAGTGAAGAGATTGTTAATAGCTTGGAGTGAAAAAAAAAAAGAAATAAACGAGAGGGCTATATGTGTATAAATGGATGCTGAAGAAAGAGAAGTAGAATGAGACACTTCTGCAGATATTTAGGAGATAAAACAAAAAGTCCCAAAGATAAAACCTGGAGAAAAAACAAAATTATTCATAGAGATATTGGGATATGATGGATGAGCAAAACGATGTAAAAAAATATAAGAAACATTTATACTTATATTTTAAGTACCTAAAATCACTGGAGATAAGAAAAAATACACATTAAAACAATTGTTTATCAGATTTTCAAATATTGTAAAGTTGAATAATGAATAATGATGCTTGCCATACAGAGAATCAGGTGCTTTTATGTACTAATATTGGAAGTATAAACATTTATAGTCCTTTTGCAGAGTAATCTCTGTTCTCCCTCAGTTCAAGTACTAAATTATATGTTTATAATTTAGTAATTACACTTCGGAGTTGATATTCCAGATAAATGTTTGCCTGATACTTATGGGACAAGTAAGGGATATTATCAAATTGTTATCTGTGAATGTGAGGGGCTAGAAACAAACTAAGACCAAAAACGTGAGGCAATGGATAGTATGGGAAGTACATAGCATGTGTGGCAGATGCACTATTGTTAAAATACTCACTGTACTACTCTTAAGATCCTCCTCATTGGGCGCATCCTGCAAAAAGGTTATATTCCCTACCCAATCCTCATCACACTTGGAAATGTAACTTGTGTTGGCCATTGAAATATGAGTGGAAATGGCATGTACCTTCTCTAAGCAGAAGCTTTAAGAACCAGAACACGGTTCTCCTGTGTCTTTTTTTCTTCTGTCACAGGAATGGCTCTTTTGTAGATAGGAGCTCTTCCTTCACCTAGATCCTGTTGTGAAGAGGATATAGAACAGAGGCACAAACAACATATAATGCAAATAAGAATTAAACTTTTGTTTTTATAAGTCACTAGAATTCAGGCCATGTGTTTTCTTTGAGTGCAACCTCTTAAAAGCTGACTGTTACTTTGTGGAGTGCCTCATCATAGTTAGATGAAACTCATATTTGGATCTGAAATAATTGATTGAAAGAAAGAAATACATGGGGTATCTGGGGACACCATGGAGTGAGCCTCTGACTCTTGGTTTTAGGTTTTTGCACAGGTTGTGATCTCACAGGGTCTTGAGGTTGAGCCCCGCAAGCTCTACCTCAGCTCAAGATTCTCTCCCTTTCTCTCTGCCCCAACCTCCACCCCACTGATTTTTAAAAAAGAAGGAAAGAAATGCAGTGTAAGTTGTCTAACACAATATTAGTTAAGTAAATCTAAAGCATAACAAATGAGTCAATCTACATATTTTAGAAGAATACGTATATATTCAATGAACAATTAATACATTAGAACAATTGCCTATGGAAGCTAAAGAGAATGTGAATGGGGAACAGAGATAAAAAGATATAAAACAATATATGAATATTAATCTATATGTGAATATGCTTACATGCGTAATAGATAAATCCCTCAAAGGGGAAAAAATGTTTTAAATGTGAACAATCAGAGCAATGTAATTAACTCAACCCTTTGTACCTAAGGACCGCAAACAAACTAACTAACAAAAATATTCAAAAAAGGGAAAAAAGTGGAAAAAGAAACAAATTTTAGGCAAGTTTATAGGGTAAAATGTTTCATCAAGTAGGTGGAAATTTAACAGTATCAAATACCATTAAAGGTCAGAGAAGATAAGAATTGACAAGTGCAGCTATACTCAAAAAAAACCATATTGACAAGTGGCTATTTGTTTTGCCTGTTACAAAGTCACTAATGCAATCCTATGTTTCTATAATTGAGGTATCATGAAAGCAAGGAATGACTTAGAATGGAGATTTGGAAGCAGCTTGTCAGAGAACTGTGTAATTGTATCTATCCCTCCATCCTAAACTTTTGCAGGAAAGAAGATTTGACAGCATTAATTGTATGTCTAAGCTAGAAAAACATTCTCCCCTGATTGGTTTTGTGGTAACAGCACCTTAGAAGTTTTGGCCAAAGTCCCTTTGGCATTCCACAAAAATTGTCAGATGACTTCTGGTCTCCTTTTTGAGAAATTATGGTTGTCTCATTCCAGAACACATAATAGTTACTGTTAGATAAGCATCTGTACTCTTGCTGTGATTTTTATTTACGGAGCCCATTGAGATAGTGTTTGTGAGCTCAGTACAAAAGTAGGTGCCTAGCAGGTATGGGCTGGCTTCAATTCCATTGTAGTCTTCAGGTGTGCTCCGTGTCCTTGGCAGAATATTGGAGGACATAAGCTTTTGCTCAGCAATGCATGTAGATTTTTACCTCCTTCTGATCATATTTTCCTTGAAGAATTGAAATTGTGGCAAAATAGAATATTGTACTGTAACTTATCTCAAGATCCCCATGATCCAAATTTTTGATGCCTACATTATTCTACGATTTTTATGACTTTAGAGTTTCCTGATATGAAACATACTTTTTCTCTCTTTCTTATGCTTATTTTATTGAAAAGATGTTCGGGAGTTTGTGATAAGGCAGGAGAATATTAATTTCTCAAAGAAAGCACTTTTACTTTTAAATTCCCAGTAAGGAAAATGCATGAGAGAAAGGAAAGATAAGAAAATAATACAGAAATTAAAGGAGATAATTATTTTTAAAATCAGAGTTGGAAAAAATTAAAATTTTAAATAATGAAAGTGGATGATGATATGTGAATAGGTTAAGGGATATTTAAGTCTTATCCTCAAATCACTTCCATCTCTCCCAAGATTCTTCCAAGATGTATTATGTTTTATGTAAATTAGCTTGAGTTCATGATAAAACAAAATTTTCCTAAAGTTTGATCCAAAAAAACAATAGTCCTAAGAGGTTTCCTTTGAAATAAGAAGGAAAAATTCTGCCTACTATATTATCTTGGAGACTCCCCAGTCACATTAATATATTAAAAGTGCTAAGACAAACTAAATTAAAGAAAGTTGTTTAACTTGAACTAACACAATTTTTCCAAATTTATTTGGGCCTATAGTTGTTTTTTTTTTTTTTTCCTTTTTTTTTTTTTCCTTTTCCATAATAGCTATTAGTAGGCTTTGAACTAAAACTTTTTGGATCATACTTTGGTAAACATGACAAAGGTATTTGAATGGTAAACATTTTAAACTTGATTAATACAGTGTTCAATAGATAACATTCATTCAGTCAATATTCACTATAAATTTAAACCAACGAATATACATTATTTCTGTTGATTATCTGAATACTACCTTAAGATAATCAAAATATATGTTATCATCTCTGGTGAACAGAAGAGGAAAGAAAACATAGTGGATATGTAAATCCCCAAAGGTCAAACATTTAATTGGTTGAAGAAACTGTGAATTAAGGGAGATGTATTTTCTTTTCAATCATTTTTTTTGCATTAGTGTCAATTTATTGTGCAAATATTTAATTTATTTAATAGCTATATCTTACCATACCATATAAATCACCTCCCTAAATAATTTTCAAAGGCAATATTATAACAATGTACAGAAATAATAAAAGAGAGTAAAAATCAATTTTTGTCCATGTTCTTAATGAATAGCACAGGTATCAGAAAGGACTTAAGAGATAGAATAAAGGTAATATTTTTAATTAAGGAAAAGGCAAAATAAGTTTTAACTATTGTTGCCTTTTTAACTAAGACTTTTAAAAGAAGCCAAATACTATAATCATGGCATTCATCTTTGTATAAGACATAATGAGGCCAGAATATACTATTCTGTTGAGCAGTAAAAATGGCACTCTGAATTCTTTCAAATATTAATAAATATTCTAATATAGTCTAAAATTCCCAACAGCCTAAAATGACCTATAAATTGACATAAATTCTATAAAATTCTACAGTCTTGCTGATTCCTACACCCTGCAGCGACCACACTTTGGAGAAATGAGCTCTAACTCACAAGATTAGCAAATAGGTAGTGAAAGCAGCAGGAACAATCTGCTCAGACAGGCAGACAGGCCAGTGTTGAAGGAGCGAGTGCCAAGGAAAAGCAGCATACCCTGCATCCTGTGGAAAAGCACATGGCTTGTCCATTGCTTAGGAATATTTCATCAGTGTAGACCTATTACACACAATTTAAATCTGTATTTATCTTCATTTATGTATCCCAGAAGACCTCAATATTCCAATAAACTTCCACCATCCGTGAGGGTCTTCATCTCATTGTGGAGAAGAAACGACATTAGCTTAATATTATTCATGAGACATGTCTGAGTTTTTCACTTCATGATTCTTTAATATTAGATTAAGATGGGGCAAAATTGTACTGATTTCTTAACATGAAAACTAGAATTCTTGCCCAAACAAGGCTCAGCTACAACAGTTTATTGCCATGCCATTTTATAAACTTCAAAGGATCTAGTATAAAAACTACACCTCCCAGGCATTTAGTAATGATGAATGTGGCAGAATTCTGGTGCTAATATCCATTTTTCCATTCTTTCACTCTAATGGCCTTATCCTCCTTCATGAAGCGAGTCTTGGAAGACACTCTGTTTTCCAGTATCTTTTGCACTTTTCTATGGTTCAAGTTTTTACCAATTTTATCAATGAGATATGTGCAGAAGTTATGTTTAAGACTCTTCCATTTTACCCTTAAAAGACTGGTCTCTTTCTCTCTCTCTCTCTCTCTCTCTCTCTCTCACACACACACACACACACACACACAAATTGGTCACACACTCTCCTGTTTCCTTTCTCCATTCATATGGCTCAGACATAGGGGAGCTTGAACCTGAGATGGAAGCTACATATTAAGGATTGGCAGATTTATTTCTACGGCTTGGACTATGTACCTCTGAGCTGTTACATTAAGAAGAAATATGTTAACTTCTTTAATCCCTGTATTTTGAGATCTTTTGTTACAGCAGCTTAGTGAGGGGCATGTGAACACATTCACAAAAGGAAGTAGACATGAGTCTTTCCCCAAAACCCAACGTCAACCACTAGCAGGAGGAGGACTGAAGTAATAATAATGAAACATACTTCCCACTGTTCTCTCATTTTATTATTAAAGAAGAGATCATTTTAAGTCTTTCCATACTTAGTGTTAAGAAGCAACAGCTTTTTTTTTTCACTTGCCACATATGTGACTATGCTTGCCATTTAAATACTTTGTGCTTATATTTCTACATTTGTTAAATGAGTGCACCTTCAACACAACATTGCTTTAAGGAATACACAGATACTGGAAAAGTTGTATTGGGTAGACAACAGTCCCATTTCACAAAGAAAAAAATAAGATTCAGAGTTACTCTGGGATATGTAGGTAGTAATTATTATTGCCTAGGCTAGAGCTCTAGTCCTTTCCCATATATTGCTCTGTCTATATATGCTAGTGGGCTTCAGTTTCCCTCAACATGGGGTATCTATAAATCTGGGGGTCCAAGGACATATTCTCAGAAACAAGTGATTTTTTAAAAAAGGATTCAGTTATTGCTTGGGTTTTAAAAGCTGGTTTATTAAGTAAACTTGCCAGGTGACGAGATTATGTTTTATTTATCTTTGTATCTACTGTTGTATCTAATATTATGATATGCATATAGTTAAATGTCTTCAAATTCATATTGTATTAAGTACATCACCTTTAAAAGCTATGACAATTAGCTAGTGCATTGAATTATTTTACCCTTTGGACATTTTGTAGTGTTTTTGAGAAGGGATTTAATTGTTACTTAAAAATATGATTTTAGTGTGACTGTCTCATAGGCAACTAATTGAGGTAAATAGTCTGAATAAATTAGGTAAATTAGCTCTATCTTCAATAGGTTTTGTTTTAGTTTTGCTGTTGTTATTTTATTTTGACATGTGGATAAGTCACTCAGTGACTCACTTAAAGATTATTTAAGTAAATATTTTATCTGAAGGTTTAAGCTATGGAGCAGAGGATAAAAAGAATACTGTTTTAAAATTTATTGTGATTATATTGAATTTTAATCATTCACTTAACTCAGTGTAATTTGTTTCTTGGATTACTAGATAATGGTTTTGAGGATGAGGCAGTATTTTATTTTATTTTTTTTGTATTCCATGATTTGCATAATGCCTGGTAAATGGAAGAATGAGTAGATGAATGGATAAGAGAATAATATGCCACTAAAAAAGTCGAGCCTTGAGTTACTAGGTGCTGCTTCCAAAGCTGGGTATATAATGAGAGCATACTCCCTCTTTTCTTCACCCCACAATTTTCTAGGAATAATTGCAATAGTGAGCCTGCTGTGCTTCTTTGAAAAGACTTAGGTCTACTGTGACTATGCCAGGGTCCAAAGTCAAAGATTGCTGTAGAATGAATGTCTGTGTCCCCCAACATTTATATGTTGAAACCTAATCTCCAATATAATGGTAGTCAGAGGTGGGGCTGTCTATTGGGAGGCAATTAGATCATGGGTATGGAGCTCCCGTGGATGGGATTAGTACCCTTATGAAAAATAGTCCAAAGATCTCCTTCACCCCTCCTGCCATGTGAAGTTACAGTGAGAAGACAGCCATTTAGGAACCAGGAAGCAGACTCATACCTGAGGCTGAATCTGCTCATGATTTGACCTTTGACTTTCTAGTCTCCAGAATAGTGAGAAATAAATGGCTGTTGTATAAGCCACCCAGTCTATGCTATTCTCTCATAGCAGCCTGAACTGATTAGGTTAGAGACTTACGTTCCTTCTCTGCTGAGGGAAATAAATTCCTTTCTCGCATGCACTTATATGAGCACTGGAAACCCTCCCTTACTGTAGTAACTGGGAATTAATATGAAATGTAGTCACTGAAAATCAGTTATGGAGCCTCATTTTCTGTTCTTGGAGCAAAAAATCTAACAATCTTGCTTTTCTTTCCTTAGTCCCAAAGAAAAAAAATCAAAGGAAAACTTAAAATAGTGAGAGTTGTTCCTAAAGAAAGTATCTAAAACAATTTAAAGGAACTTCAAAAATAAGTATTTTTATATATTAGCCTACCTTTTTCCTTTTTTTCATTTTCTTTTTTTCTTTTGCATTGCGATTGTTTACAACCTATCAGAGATACAAGGTAATTAACTTTTTTAACTTTTAACTTTAGTTGGCATCCATCAGAAATGTGAGGGAATTCCTGTTTTTCCCAAAATTTTCTAAAATTTGCTCCATTTAAATGAATTTTAATCAAAATTTCAGGAAAAGAAGAGTTAAAACTGTGGAAGCCTCTTAAAGGTTATTTTAAGACTATTTGAGGAATTGATTAAAATATACATTTGCACAAACTGATTAGAAGCGGGACAATCAGAAGGTCTGCAGATATGTGACCAGAGACTTCTCATTTCCTTCTTCTAACTGAGGCACAATTTTTTGGAGCAGCCAACTACATAGAACCCCAAGCAATTTCCTTGGGATAAAGGATATGCCAGATAAGCAAGGGAAGTTGATATTGTCCAGAAACCACCCACAACCCCTAATTGACAAAATATCGACATTCAGTGGCTACATGAAACTATTCAAGTTTCAAGACCCTTTGACTCTACCACTGAAAGACTTTGGGCCAAAAACAATTCTAAATCATTGAACTGCCAAAGTTTACCTGAAAAAGCTTGTATGTTTGCTTTTTTGTTTGGGGAATTTTTTTTTTTTTTTTTTTTTGCTATTGAGTCATATGAGTTCCTTATATATGTTGAATATTAATCTCCTATTAAATATTATTTATTATATATTAATTAATCTCCTATTAAATATTCTTTGTAAATACCTTGTCCAAGTCCATATGTTGCTTTTTTGTTTTGTTGATTTTTTTTTCTCTGTGCAAAAGCTCTTTAGTTTGATGTAGTCCAACTTGTTTATTGTTTCTATTATAGTTTGTGCTTTTGGTGTCATACACACACAAAAAGCATTGCCAAGATCAGTGTGTAGGAGACTTTTTCCTGTGCTTACTTTGAGAGGTTTTATAGTTTCTCTTACATTTAAATCTTTAATTCATTTTGAGTTAATTTTAGTGAATGGTGTAAGATAGGTGTCCAGTTTCATTGATTTGCATATAAACATTCAGTTTTCAGAAGACTATTGAATGAATATCTTTTATCTTTTCCACACTGAGTATTCTTGACTCCATTGCCCAATATTAGTTGACCATATATGCACGAGTTTATTTGTGGGCTGTCAACTCTGTTCCATTGGTCTATGTGTCCATTTTTAAGCCAACACCACACTGTTTGATTACTGTATCTTTGGTGTATAGTTTGAAATTAGGAAGGATGTTGCCCTCAGCATTGTTCTTCTTTCTCAAGATTGTTTTGGCAATTCTGTGGTTCCATATAGATTTTGGGAATATTTTTCCTATTTCTGTAAAAAATGTCATTGGAATTTTGATAGGGATTATATTGACTCTATAGATGGCTTTGAGCGGTATGGGTCATTTAGAATATTAACTCTTCTGATCCATGAACATTTTTACTTATTTGTGTCTTTTTCATTTCTTTTTGATGTCTTATAGTTTTCAGTTACAGACCTTTCTCCTTCTTAGATAAACTCATTCCCAAGTATTTTATTGTTTTTAATGCTGTTGTAAATGGAATTGTTTTTAATCTCTCTTTCAGAGGGTTTATTTTTAATGTGTAGAAATCCTAATTTTTGTATGTTGATTTTTTGCATCCTACAATTCTACTGAATTTATCAATTCTAGCAGCTGTGCGTGTGTGTGTATGTGTGTGAAGTCTTTAGGATGTTTTATTTATAAGAACATGCCATCTGCAGACACCGTTTTACTTCTTTCTTCCTTTCCAGTTTGGAGTTTATTTACTTACTAAATTATGCACACTATTTATTTTTTTTAGTTAGTTAGTTAATTAGTTTTTGCCTGATTCCTCTGATAGGGCTACTGATGCTATGTTGACTATAAGTGACTGGACTGTGAATTCTTTTTTTTTTTTTTTTAAGATTTTTTATTTTATTTATTTGACAGACAGAGATCGCAAGTAGGCTGAGAGGCAGGCAGAGAGAGAGGGGGAAGCAGGCCCCTTGCTGAGCAGAGGGCCTGATGTGGGGCTAGATCCCAGGACCCTGAGATCGTGACCTGAGCTGAAGGCAGAGGCTTTAAGCCACTGAGCCACCCAGGTGCCCCTGGACTGTGCATTCTTGTCTTATTCCTAATTTTGAAGGAAAAGTTTCCAACATTTGACAGTTGATATGATTGGCTTATTTCCTAAGCAAGTTCATAGGATGGGCTCTGTGGCTCCATTTTCTCACCAGGTTTTCTGGAGAGGTGGGACAGAAGGTGAGGTTTGTTAGTTAGGTGAGATTGACAATTTGTCTTCTCTGGCCAGCCATGACCATAGAACAGGCTCCCTGGCCAGTATGGCCCATTGGCTTGGGGCCCAAATCAGACAGAACTTCCATCCAGGCTGCCTGGCCAGAAAGGGCTGCTGGCTTGGTTCTGCAGATAGAGCCAGTTTCTAGTATTTCTATTCAAGACTACTGCTAGTAAAAATGCAGTCTGCCAAGATCTGAGATCTGATTACTGTAAATCTAACCCTTATCTTCTTTTCCATTCAATTGCCAATTACCATGGCCCATAGATTCCCTCACTGAGCCTCATGGAAAGAGACCCAAGTGAGCTTCTAGGAAGCATTTTACAATGTTGGGAAAGCCGAATATTCACCTTGGGATATCCATTGGAGAAAACAGTGCCAGGGCACTCGTCTCAGTGTGGGTGAACTGGCCTGAGGGTGGGGGAGGGAATCAAATGGCTCAGAGTAAATCCACACTTCTTACACTTTTAATGCACTGCTTCATATACTCTGTAGTCCATGGAGGTGTTTCAGCCTCACCTCTGGGATTCTTGGATTCTCCCAATAGTGCTTGTCTATAGATAGTTTCTAGTTGGTGTTCTTGTGAGGGGCACTGAAGTTAGGAAATACTTATGTTACCATCTTGATGATGCCAGCTCAAGAATTAGAATTTGGAGGGTTCTTATAGTTATGGAGGCTGGGAAGTCCAAGATCATAGTACCAGCATGATTGCTTCTTGATAAGAATCCTCTTCCTTGTTCATAGCCAGGAACTTCTCCTCTTTTCTCACATGGCAGAAATGCTAAAATTTTGGTCTTAATTATACAAGTTCTTAAAACCATTAAGTGAATAGTCATAACAGTAAAACTATTTGTGTAAAAAAAGATTACATAGTTTAGGTTGGGTAATATGTTTATGATAACCACAAATAGAGCATTTTGGGATGAATCTTAGTTTCAAAAATAGTTTGATTTAGGATTCAAAAATATGGTTAGCATGATTAATATTACTTTTCTCTTAATTATATCTCACTTGAAGGAAAGTTAGTAGGGTGATCTGAGCTAACAACATTCAGCCTCATTCTTCCTTTCTAGTAGCAGATGTACAAATTACATTCTTCCCAGGAAGAATTAAGAAGTTCCTCATGGAGGATTGGCCTCGTAATTTGAAAGCCAAAATAATAGCAAGTATCACAAGTATTAAATGAAAAATCCTCAGAATATTTGATTTCTCCCACTTATAATTTTTTACTGAAAATATAAAAATTATTATTTTTTTAAATGTGATAATGACACTTAATAGATGAGCAAATATTTACCAATAGTAGATAAAAGTATTATCAGTTTGGTTTCATTCGTATAGGTAAACGATCCAATGTAATTGGGTCCCAGAACATGTCTACAAAGTCAAACATGTGGCAAATACTCAAGAGTTATGAAAAAATTAGATCTTCTGTTTCCTCTGTCGTTTTAATTCTGTGTTTACATTCTATGCCTCTTGGTATACATATGAAAGAACAAATCCCCAGATCCATTTTTTCATGTTTTCCCAGATAAATTGTCCTGGTGAACTGTACTTCATTGGGTTGCTGTGGTCTGGGGGTACTGCTTGAATTTTACAGTGTCTTCTCATGTAACTAGACCAGTATGACTCTGTTAGGCAGGTTAATTTGCTGACTACAGAAAGTTTTACAAGATATGGAAACATTTCACATGCTTCAATAATGGTTCTCAAAATATCCTTCAACCTAAAAAAAATAGCTTTTATTTAGAAAAACAAACAAACAAACAAACAAAAAGAGCCAATCTTCTGTTATCAACCACCATCCAGGCACTATAATTTTAAATAGATTTCAGCAGAGTAATTTCTTTTCTGCACAATGACTGGTTGAAAATGTTGCTCAGCCTATGGACCAAAGCCTCTTGATTAGCTGTGTCAGATGGGTCGTCTCAGAAACACTTCACAGTTGCACTTTGATGCTTCCATTTTGACATATCCAATCAAGGGTTACACAGAGTTACCTGAAGAGGTTAATGATGGAGGAGGAGTAGAAAAAGACCTCCAAGAGCTGAAGAACTTAACAAGGAAATGATTGCTTCCTGTGGTGGGTCTAATCTTTGGAATGGGGGCAGTGGTGGGGGTATTGAAGAGCTATTTTATCAGTTTGTCAATTATTGTTAACATACACAAATGTCAATTTTAACTCGTTCAGTAGCTGGGTAGTAGATTCTGTTTATGTATTTCCAAGTGAGAGTTGCAGGTGAAAAAGAAAATCTATTATTCTTTTTTTTTTTTTTTAAAGATTTTATTTTTATTTATTTGACAGAGAGAAATCACAAGTAGGCAGAGAGGCAGGCAGAGAGAGAGAGAGGGAAGCAGGCTCCCTGCTGAGCAGAGAGCCCGATGCGGGACTCGATCCCAGGACTCTGAGATCATGACCTGAGCCGAAGGCAGCGGCTTAACCCACTGAGCCACGCAGGTGCCCCAAAAATCTATTATTCTTAAGTTACATATGTCTACCAAGGTTTTTCTTATGTAGAAATAAATTAAATCAGAAGATTCATTGTACTAAGGAGCTATTGTTTTGGAAATATCTTTGGGTATCCAGTTCATTGCACTAAAAGGTTGCACTGTCACGGTTTTGCAAGTAAATATTCATTCCTGCCTCAGCTAGGCCCGAAAGGTTTTTGTTCTACAATGTCTAATTTTCTTCAACTTTATTTATAAAACCATTTTGCTTTTCTTTCTTTTATCCTTCTTCTCTTCCTTCTTACCACTCTCCCTGACTTCCTTCCACATCCTTCCTCCTTTTTCTCTCCATCTTTCTTACTCCTTTTTTCTTTTCTTTCTTCCTTTGCATAAAACTAAAATTGAATAAAAAGGATTAAGTTTCTTTTTAGAAACTTCTAAAAAGAAACTTAATCATCAGGGTTCCTGTGACTGTAGCTGAGATAGTCCTATTATTTGATTAATTCTTCCTACATATTTCTAACTAAATACCCTCTCAACAATATCCTGCAGTTTTATTTGAATTATAGATATATTCCTCAATTATCAGATGAAAAAATAATAAATGCCTAAAGCAGTCCATGGCTTTGACATGGCTTTACTAAAAGTCTTGAAAGATTAATCAGAGCCCAAAGATGATAAGTACTATCCGACTTGCTGGACATTAAAAATCGTTAATGATTTGGCATCTGCCTACTCATGTTCAATTTTTGCAATAGTTCTCCCATACCCACTGAACTAGAATCACATTACTCAGTTTGCAGAAAATCAAACAAATGAAGTTCTTCTAGGACACCATGCCAGTTTTACATTGATATTCTTCTCCTACCCACTTGTCTCTCTAGTAAACTTCTATTTATTTGTAAGACTTAGTTAAAGATGAAATTTTACTTTTCCACCTAGGAAAAATACTTCTACCTCAACCCTGGCAGCTATGGTGTTTGCCTCTCTTTTAAGGGTTGTCACTGTATAATTCATATATCTGAAGCTCCCAGAGGACACATACTTGGCTTACATATCTTTTTATTCTTATGGGTCCAGTATTACAGGGTCTTCATGTGGAAAAGGGTTAATAAAGTGTTGAATGACTCAAATGATAAATAATAACCATTATTACAAAAATTGTTTTTTTGTAACACTAGCACTATTTTGTACTATTTTGTACCTATTTTGTAACGATAGCACTTACTTAATGCCAGGACTTCTCAGAGCACCTTAAATATTTTAATTCAAAAATTTAATCCTCACAGTCACCAGATGTGGTATTTTTCTTATTTAACAGGTGAAAAAACTGATACATTTAACAGAGATGTGAAACAACTTTGCTTGGGTCACTGGGAAAGATTCGGCCTTAGAATCCAGACAGACTTCTTCCAGGATCCAAATTGGTGCAAATCCACTTCCTAGTTTTAGAATATTCAGTATCTCCCCATCTTCTACAGGACATATTCCACACTGATTAGCACAGTAAAAAAAAAAAAAAAAGAAGAAAAAAAAAGTACACTTCATCTTATGGCCCCTGTATAGATTTTTAGATACTTATTTTTCAGATTCCCAAAACTGCTCTCATCTTGAGATTTTTGTTATCCTGCCAATACAGACTGTTTTATGAAACCACTATATATATATATATATATATATATATATATATATATATATTTTTTTTTTTTTTTTTTCCTCTGTTTGGAAGGCTGTCCATCCCAAACTCTTTCTTCATCTGACTGGGAAAATCATCGCTATCTTGTGAGAATGCACAACCATCACTCTTTGAAGATCTAGAGAGTTCCTCCCTGAGATTCATGTTCCTCAATGCCAAAGTATATGAAGAAATGCTAGTTCGACAGAGGCATATTTTAAGATATTTCACCTCATCCTTATATCCATAGATGGAATCATTCAGAGTAGAATTTGGAGAGGCAAAGCTGGCACTTAGATTCAATAAAGCAAAACAGAATAAAGACTTGTTTTGCATGAAGCTGCAAGTTTCAGTCAATGCCCTTTGCTGTCTTTTGGCTTAGTTTATTGGAAATACCAATTTTTGTAACAGGGATGTTAGAATACCAATAAAGATCAAGCTGTCAATGTATGGTTTCCTATCTAGATGGTTTGTGAGATTAATGCATCTGCCTATGGGTTATGCATTGCTAACTCCAGCTCCACAGAAATGAAACGTCTTGAGTAGCAATGTGTGCTTTATTACTTAATTTGTGGCCTATCCTTGGACGGGATAGAGAATCAATGTCTTCCTATTAGTTTCCATATTTTACTTTATGAGTCCTATTCCTGAACAGTCCAGTCATTGATGAATACTTCATGTTAAATAGCTGGTCATATGAAGAGAGCTGGCCACCTGGGATTTGGGAAGAGATGTCAGTGTGAGGGTAATTAAAGGTTCCATGCAGATATTTTGCAACCCACAAGGAGAGGATAGCAAGACAGTAATGCCATTCTTAATGGCAGGGAAAAAGCCTAATGACACAGAAATAAAACAAGACAAAATCAACAAATAATTAAGCACAAAAATCAACTTGCTTTGAAAAAAAGACATACTCTTGAAGTTGTCACTCTAGAAAACTACTTCTATTCAGCCATGCATATCTCTTCCTTGCCAGTTTCTTGTCCCCATTACAGTTCTCAGGAATGGAAATTGGTGTCTTACAATGACAACATTGCTGGCTAATGGAAACTCCTCCATCACCAGTGTAGGGGCCGGAAAAGAACGATGCTGCTGCTGATGAATGTATAGGGACCATTTCTGGCCCCAGTTAAAGGTCATAGCATCAGCTGTTCAATTTTTTTTCTGAGTCTCTATGATATTCAATGTGGAATTTATCCAATGGCAAGAGAAAATGTTGTCATCGTAGTGCCATTGACCCCATATACTCTCTGCTTTGGAGTATACATAATTGTGCCAGTGTGGTATGGAACAGTCCAAAGACTGAATGTTGGAGATGGACCTACATTTCAGTTCTGAAACTATTACTACTTAGTTTGCGAATTTGAGTGAGTTATTCAATCTGTTTGAATGCCAGCTCTTACCCACAAAACATAAAATCAAAGGGGTTAATTTTCAGGTTAACAAAGTTTGTCTTATAATAGGCATACAGGTCTATGAATATTTTATTAATACAAGCAAAAAAGGAGAACTTATAACTATTTTTCTTCAGAAACCAAGAAGAGTTGATGAAACTTTCTCACATCATGAGATCAGTAGCCTAAGCTATTAGATTAAAAGAAAAACTAAAATTGCTCATAATATTAATTTAAAGTAAACAGAAACTTATGAGGCACAATTTCTTAAAAAAAATAAGAAAAACTATTTCAAATAGAATCATGATTCCATTAAGAGATATTAAATAGTCAAAGATGTACGGAGATTGAAATTGCATCGTTAATGTGAAAAAACACTTCAAGTACTAATCCTACTCTGTTATTGTATGTCATTTATCATAACTCTAAAAATTAAGATTAAGCTAATTCCAAAAACTTTTGCTTTTTACTGTAGTTTAGTGTTCTCTCTCCTCTGCTGCCAACTTTATATAATTCTATTTCCCATTTGGCATTTTGCATTTTAACATTTATTGATTTAATGGGGTTATAGAATACTATCATCTTAATTTATACCATCAGGCAGTGATGGAGATATCCCATAAGAATTTTATGAAACTATGGAGTTAATTGAACAAAGATCTGTATTCTAAGAGATGAGGCTAAGAGGTTAAATTATTAAGACAAAGGTAAGTCTTCTAATGTTAATATGGGGGCAACAGAATTGAAAACAAAAAGCCCTATACATTGCTAAAGCTAATAATACAAACCCAGGGGTGGTGCTTTCTTGCAAAGGTGCATGCAGGATTTCCAAGGTCAGTGTCCATTTCTTGTAAATGTATTGATCACAGATAAATTGAATCACGTAATATTCGGAGTGATGGTGATACAGAAGCAATTCAAACTCAACTTGCTAGATGCTTTATAACTAACTAAATTTTCCCCAGGATCTCTCAGATATAATGACTCTTGAAAAAAAGACCAAAAGTGGTTTCTACTACCAACAGTGTGTACCTCTGGACTCTCAATTCCGTTTGGACCCTTTTCATGCTTACCACAATTTTTTTGTCATTTTGCTTATGTGCCCTATTTCAAATGGTAAGCAATAAAGGTATATTTACTGGGAATAACATTGTGCCAAATGGTGAGCAAAAAAATCAGTTCTTAAAGCACAAGAGAGAAAAAAATAAACAAGTGCTAGTTTTGTTATCATCATACACTAAAAAATGACTAATGTATACAACTACTAGTTTCAAAAAGATATGGACTAATTTGATAGCGATATGTGTACCTAGATGGTACAATAATTTAAAATATATGAATTACTTATAGATATGGATGGAAATGGTAAAAGAAAAAATAACCCTACGAAATAAAAGGCTTAAAAAATAATGTGAGGAAAAACGGGAAAAACAATGATTTTGTTCAAAGAAATGAGGTTTCTTTGTTGCACAAAAGTGCATTCTCTTTGTTGCACAAGAGTGAAAGAGAAAGTCCAGGTATGGTTAATCCACAGTATAAATGTTTCCAAGAAAAAGGAGAAAAAAACAACAACACAAACAACTGGGAATTAGTCACTCATGTTTAAAAATCTGATAGATAAAAAATGAAGTTACATAACATGTAACTGATTATTTCATTTAAGTGCTTTTATTTATCAGTTTATTGGCAATTTGGGTTCATTTTTCTGTGGATTTTTCTTTGTCCTCCCTTTTTTCCTATAGTTTACCTTTTTGCTTATTGATGCACACATTTATCCTGGGTACTAATTAGTTGCATGTTATGTGAGTATCTATGTCAAACAGGTAATCATAAAAAGATGCAGTGGAAAAAAACGCAAGGGATGTGAGATCTTCACTTCAGGGTGGTGAGTAGTCTTAGAAATAAGTTGAGGGAGGGTATATTTCAACCTTCTAACATTTTATTTGTTAAAATGTTTTTAGAAAACATGGTGAAATATGTTTAACCCCACCTGAGGAATGGCGCTGTAAGGAGCTCAGATTCTTCAGAGATGAGGGTCTTGGTGACCCACCAGGTAAATTCAAATTGTCATAGATTCTAGTCAAGGGGAGGGGAGCTTAGAATGGGATGTAGAAGACAGAAAATAAAAAACGTTTCCAAACTTGAGACCAGCTTCAGCAGCATGAGCTGTAGTTCATCTTACCAATCTTCCTCCCCACCCTGCCCCCCGGACAAGAAACCAGTCAAAATCCTGGAGGAACTATTCCCAGATGGGGTGAATTTATGACATAGCAAGTGAGTCCATGCATCACAAGAGGTAGTCTGTAGTTGATATTGTGGTTCATTATCCAAATCTTTTAGGACTGAGGTACCCTATCCCTTGACTGCTAGGAAAGTTGACTGCTGCTAGCTCATAGCCACATGCCATTGAGGAGAACGTTTTCCATCAAAGTAAGTTTCCTCACCCATCTAATACTTCCTCCCCAGGGTAGTTGTAGGAGTCTAAAGAACTGAGTGCCTCACCAAAATCTGAAGTTCTGTGGAGGGCCACCCTAGTTTCAGAGTTTTCTGTGAGAAAGATAGAATCTGTCATTGCTACCATGCCATAATTTAACCTTACCTCACTCTCACGCTTGCTTCCCTTTGTCTCCCAAAATTAGTGTTTATGAGAGTATATTCTTCAATCAACCAAATTCAGAGCATCATTCCATTCCTAAGGAGGATAATCCATAACAAGATTATGAGCTTTAAAGGTAAAGGTAGAAATTATTTTTGGTTTACATTTAAGTTGTTAGCCTAATTCAGTAGGTAAGAAAGAGGTGAGAAATCAAGATAAAATTGTTCATGAATAAGTCAGTGCTTTGGAACACAGTATGCTTGTACTTGACGTCTGAGAAATCTGGACATAATAGGACAAAGAAAAATTCAGAAACCCTCAGATAGATCTCCATTTATGAAATTCATGAAGGAAGATTGGTCTATTTTCATATATTCAGAGGTTTAAACAATATACAAGTCCCCTTTTCCCATTTGTTCATTTATTCAACAACTATTAAACTGTTCTTGTATGACAGCTACTGTGCTAAGCACAGATAATTCAAATAAGAGGAAGTCTCCAAATGCAAGGAACTACTGAGAATATTGGAAATAAACCCAAAGTGACAAATAGTGTAATAGATGCTGTAATAGCCATTTACGCAGGATCCTTTCTGAGTAGATGGGGAAAAAACATAGATGTGATGGGAGGGAAGGCAGCGGACGGCTTCTTGGAATGAATGAAGATTGAGTTCACCTTTGAAGGACTAGAAAAGAATCATTTAGGCAGGAGATATGCGAAGGGAAATAAAAAAGTACATTATGTGGGAATAGTAATATATTCTGAGTCACTTAAGATAGTGAATTTGATGTAGTTCAATACATCTAATATAAATATATTTTAAAATAAGCCCAGAGTGGTAGGCAGTGACCGGGCTATGGTGGATCAAGAAAATGATTTTGAATGTAATCCTGTCCAGATGGAGATGGATACTTCAAAGGACTTAAAATAGAGGAATCTCCTGATTAGACATATTTTACAAATATTACTCTGAATATAGGTCACTATACCTCCATCCCTAATTTAAAGATCAGACATAGACTCTCACAGGGTAATTATTCAAAGGGGTGCAGAATAGTCCTACACCTTTTCTAAGACTCAGTAACATTATACAAATAAATAACTCAGATCTGTGTCAGGATGGTACTTACTGATATGTTTGGGGTAGGAGAGTAGAAATTAACCAGGGATACTGAAGCATTTGGGGGCAACAATGGGTGAGACCCATCACCATACCTGGAATCAAATGACCACTGAAATTCCATTTCTTATAATTGGAACTGAGACTCTGGAAAAAGGAAAATTTAAATTACATTAAATTTCCTTGGGGTGGTGAGAGTGTGATCAGGAAAAAAGTCGAAAATGGATGAATAGGGAAAGGCAGAGATCACAAAAAATAAGTTAACATGCATTGGCCAGAAGAACCTCCTAGCAGTCATGCCTAATGTGAAGCCAGGATGCAATGAAGTCCATGTGATAGCAACCATAGGAGTCAGTCGATCTCATCTTATGTCTCCTATAGAGGTCAAGCTCTAAGGCAAAGAGCATGATGGAAAAGTTGGAGAGTGCATAGACATGGAAACGAAGGTTACTCAGCATAAGATCCAAACTGTAGGAGAGGAAAAATAATTTTCCTTTTATACTTCCGAGTTCTGAGCTAAGAACCTTGTAATAAAAGATAGATTAATAAGAGAAAAGCAAAAAAGTTTATTAACATGTACTCCTCATGCATAAAATATGAGACACCCAGAAAAAAAGTAGTAACTCCTAAGATTGGCTTAGAATTCAGAATTAAATACAAATTTCCTTGGTAAAAGGAAGGGAAATATAGAATCCAGCAAGTTGCCTCCTGAAGTTTGCTTAAGAAAGTAAATATCTTCATTGCCATAGGTGGTGAGAATGGTGTTAATGAAATGATATCTCTTGTTTCCCACAAGAATATGAGACAACTCCAGTCACAGTCCACGGGGCCCATGCTACTAGAATGAGACTTTTCTAGCACTAACAAACAATGAAGACTGATATGGCAAAGGCCCCTTAAGGACAGGGACCCCTTATAGCAAGCTTCCCTGATATCAGGCATAGTTGGACAAAGACAACACTGTTGCTCAGATCCACAGCCTGTTTGGCTGTCCATCAAAGGCATGCTAGTAGGTATGTCCTCCAGATGGCAGAGACCAGGGAGAAGATTCTTACCAGTCACAAAGTCAAAGTCTTAAGACATGAATGAAAGGAAGACTTCATCTGACCTATGGTTCTTTTCTTTACTGCAAATGGCACAAAAGACAGAAATTAAAGAAACAATGACTATTTCTGGGAAGAAAAAGATCTGTAGGAAAGAAGAGTTCCCAGGGCACCTGCATGGCTCATTCATTAAGTACTGCCTTGGTCTCAGGTCGTGATCCCCCACATTTGGCTTCCTGCTGAGCAGGAAGCCTGTTTCTCCCTCTTCCACTCCCCTTGCTTGTATTCCCTTTCTCTCTCTCTCTCTCTTTCTGTCAAATAAACAAACAAACAAACAAATAAATGCATCTTTAAAAAAGAAAGAAAGAAAACAAGAGTTCTCATAACTTTTTACCAGAGTCGCTATACCCAAGGAAATAGTTTACACAAATATTTTCTCCTGCTAATCTAAATTTGAAAAGGAAGGGACAAGAAGTTTTACCTTACTCTCTAAGCCAGCCACTTCAGAAAGAGATCAGGGAGAGCTGAAGTGTTGACTATGGTAAAAAATTCTTACCCTTCATTAGCATCAGCCCTGTTTCAGGATCCCATTCATAGGTTCCAAAGATAGTGTGATTTTACAGAGAGTTCCTCTGTGGTCACCTAACTATGAAGGAGAAAGGATAATTTTTCCTCTACCTACTTAGGTTCTTGGCTGAGACATCCCAGTAATAAAAAAAAAAAATTAACAGGAGAAAAACACACAGAAGTTTAAAAAAATGTATACCTACTGTAAATAGGGGATATCCAGGAAAACTGAGTAACTTTCCAAAATGGCACAAGCAACCACTTCAAGTAACCTCTCCAGCTAAAGACAAAAGATGTTGGGGAAAGATGGAGTTAAGAGAGTGATGTGATGTGAACCAGGAGTGAAAGGTCAAGAAAGAATTTTTGACATATTTACCACTCAAAAAAAAGTATTTTTAGGGGCGCCTGGGTGGTTCAGTGGGTTAAGCCGCTGCCTTCGGCTCAGGTCATGATCTCGGGGTCCTGGGATCGAGTCCCGCATCAGGCTCTCTGCTCAGCGGGGAGCCTGCTTCCCTCTCTCTCTGCCTGCCTCTCCATCTACTTGTGATTTCTCTCTGTCAAATAAATACATAAAATCTTTAAAAAAAAAAAAAGGTATTTTTATTAAACACGAGGACAGGACAGTACCCATGGTCAGGAAGAGCCACACTGGGATTGTGAAGAGCCATTGATTATATACTTTTAAACTGGGGAGGTGGGGTAGAGACAAAGGAAGTTTCTATAAAGACTTTCACATGATAAAGAAGACTTGTAGGATCCTGGGAGTCTGGCTATCCTCAAGCTAAGGTTGCTTTTTGCCTTTAGCAAAACATTAACATTAAGACAGTTGTGAGTTCTTTATGGAATATCATACTCTGCCTATCTCAAGTATTTGTCAGTGGATTGCAAGTTATAAGGAAATTGAATTTTATCTACATTTCTTTTGACTTTGTTCTCCTCATCAAGGGGAGGCCAGTTATGCGAAGTCACCAGGAAAACTAGGTAAATAAATGTCAGGTCGTTATGCAGGTTTAAGTCCTTGCCTTCTTTACTTATAAGAGTTTCTAGAGATTTAATCATTTTTCTCTTTCCTAGTATAGAGAGGGAGACACCCTTACAAATAGAGATTTCCCCTATAGATGTAAATGTTTCTTACAAAAGGGTAACTTCTATTTGGTTTTTAGAGTTTCTCCTATGTCTGTAGTTTTTCAAAAATAACCAGCTCAAGATAATCCTCATGCCAAAGAGATATCTTCCAGAGTCTCAAATTCTGTTTCCCTTCAGTATAATGGTAAAGGACATTGGAGTTTTAGGGCATGGAATGTAAGAGCTGGGGAGATAGTGTTTGGTGGATCCAGCTCCTGAGTGAATCCTAGTGAAATAGCTAGGTCTGAGAACATTGACTGGTAGACCCAAAGTACAGGTGTTTCCAAAATGGAGGCCCCTGTCATCCATGGTGGTGGTCTTTTAAATGATCCTTATGTAAGTTTCCATGTAGGTTTCAAAGGAAGAGTTATTACTGAAGGTCCAATGATCAGAAGCTTTTTCTGAGTTCTTCCATAACCAGACAAATTTCCTCAATTCTTTTATGACATAAAGGAAAGAAAAAGAGGGACAACCATTGAGACTGGTTTTCTTGGCAAATCAGATTGAATTTCCTGGCAAGTGAAGGCATCAACATTGGTTATTTACTTGGGACTCTGAATCAAGCCCTGTTGTCAAGAAAATTGCAGAAAAGAAAAGCCAGAATACCGAACTACACATTAATCTGCCTGGATTTAAACGTTTTGAGTATTTTATGTGTGCACACATAATTAATGAAGTCTCACTGAATTTTTTAAATACTTTGTAATGATAACTGTAGGAATGATTAAAAAAAAAAAAAAATTCAGGACCTGGCCCAGCAAAGAGCTGACAAGAGGAAATTGGTTCAGTTTGTAAAATGAAAAGGCAACATAAGACATAAACCTCTTCCTGAAGCATCCTTTACAGGCCCTTTAAGAGAAGGAAAGACTTTGTGCTTCTCTTCACACCAAGATTCCTCTTTTTTTTTTTTTCCAATTTATTTATTTTCAGAAAAACAGTATTCATTATTTTTTCACCACACCCAGTGCTCCATGCAAGCTGTGCCCTCTATAATACCCACCACCTGGTACCCCAACCTCCCACCCCACCGCCACTTCAAACCCCTCAGATTGTTTTTCAGAGTCCATAGTCTCTCATGGTTCATCTCCCCTTCCAATTTACCCAAAAGCACATACCCTCCCCAATGTCCATAACCCTACCCCCCTTCTCCCAACCCCCCTCCCCCCAGCAACCCACAGTTTGTTTCATGAGATTAAGAGTCACTTATGGTTTGTCTCCCTCCCTATCCCATCGTGTTTCATGGATTTTTCTCCTACCCACTTAAGCCCCCATGTTGCATCACCACTTCCTCATATCAGGGGGATCATATGATAGTTGTCTTTCTCCGCTTGACTTATTTCGCTAAGCATGATACGCTCTAGTTCCATCCATGTTGTCGCAAATGGCAAGATTTCATTTCTTTTGATGGCTGCATAGTATTCCATTGTGTATATATACGACATCTTCTTGATCCATTCATCTGTTGATGGGCATCTAGGTTCTTTCCATAGTTTGGCTATTGTGGACATTGCTGCTATAAACATTCGGGTGCACGTGCCCCTTTGGATCACTACGTTTGTATCTTTAGGGTAAATTCCCAGTAGTGCAATTGCTGGGTCATAGGGCAGTTCTATTTTCAACATTTTGAGGAACCTCCATGCTGTTTTCCAGAGCGGTTGCACCAGCTTGCATTCCCACCAACAGTGTAGGAGGGTTCCCCTTTCTCCGCATCCTCGCCAGCAACTGTCATTTCCTGACTTGTTGATTTTAGCCATTCTGACTAGTGTGAGGTGATATCTCATTGTGGTTTTGATTTGTATTTCCCTGATGCCGAGTGATATGGAGCACTTTTTCATGTGTCTGTTGGCCATCTGGATGTCTTCTTTGCAGAAACGTCTGTTCATGTCCTCTGCCCATTTCTTGATTGGATTATTTGTTCTTTGGGTGTTGAGTTTGTTAAGTTCTTTATAGATTTTGGACACTAGTCCTTTATCTGATATGTCATTTGCAAATATCTTCTCCCATTCTGTCAGTTGTCTTTTGGTTTTGTTAACTGTTTCCTTTGCTGTGCAAAAGCTTTTGATTTTGATGAAATCCCAAAAGTTCATTTTTTGCCCTTGCTTCCCTTGCCTTTGGCGATGTTCCTAGGAAGATGTTGCTGCGGCTGAGGTCGAAGAGGTTGCTGCCTGTGTTCTCCTCAAGGATTTTGATGGATTCCTTTCTCACATTGAGGTCCTTAATCCATTTTGAATCTATTTTTGTGTGTGGTGTAAGGAAATGGTCCAATTTCATTTTTCTGCATGTGGCTGTCCAATTTTCCCAACACCATTTATTGAAGAGGCTGTCTTTTTTCCATTGGACATTCTTTCCTGCTTTGTCGAAGATTAGTTGACCATAGAGTTGAGGGTCTATTTCTGGGCTCTCTATTCTGTTCCATTGGTCTATGTGTCTGTTTTTGTGCCAGTACCATGCTGTCTTGATGATGACAGCTTTGTAGTAAAGCTTGAAGTCCGGAATTGTGATGCCACCAACTTTGGCTTTGTTTTTCAATATCCCTTTGGCTATTCGAGGTCTTTTCTGGTTCCATATAAATTTTAAAATTATTTGTTCCATTTCTTTGAAAAAGATGGATGGTACTTTGATAGGAATTGCATTAAATGTGTAGATTGCTTTAGGTAGCATAGACATTTTCACACTATTTATTCTTCCAATCCAGGAGCATGGAACATTTTTCCATTTCTTTGTGTCTTCCTCAATTTCTTTCATGAGTACTTTATAGTTTTCTGAGTATAGATTCTTAGCCTCTTTGGTTAGGTTTATTCCTAGGTATCTTATGGTTTGGGGTGCAATTGTAAATGGGATTGACTCCTTAATTTCTCTTTCTTCTGTCTTGTTGTTGGTGTAGAGAAATGCAACTGATTTCTGTGCATTGATCTTATATCCTGACACTTTACTGAATTCCTGTATAAGTTCTAGCAGTTTTGGAGTGGAGTCTTTTGGGTTTTCCACATAGAGTATCATATCATCTGCGAAGAGGGATAATTTGACTTCTTCTTTGCCGATTTGGATGCCTTTAATATCCTTTTGTTGTCTGATTGCTGAGGCTAGGACTTCTAGTACTATGTTGAATAGCAGTGGTGATAATGGACATCCCTGCTTTGTTCCTGACCTTAGTGGAAAAGCTTTCAGTTTTTCTCCATTGAGAATGATATTTGCAGTGGGTTTTTCATAGATGGCTTTGATGATATTGAGGTATGTGCCCTCTATCCCTACACTTTGAAGGGTTTTGATCAGGAAGGGATGCTGTACTTTGTCAAATGCTTTTTCAGCATCTATTGAGAGTATCATATGGTTCTTGTTCTTTCTTTTATTGATGTGTTGTATCACATTGACTGATTTGCGGATGTTGAACCAACCTTGCAGCCCTGGGATAAATCCCACTTGGTCGTGGTGAATAATCTTTTTAATGACTGTTGAATCCTATTGGCTAGTATTTTGGTGAGAATTTTTGCATCTGTGTTCATCAAGGATATTGGTCTATAGCTCTCTTTTTTGATGGGATCCTTGTCTGGTTTTGGGATCAAGGTGATGCTGGCCTCATAAAATGAGTTTGGGAGTTTTCCTTCCATTTCTATTTTTTGGAACAGTTTCAGGAGAATAGGAATTAGTTCTTCTTTAAATGTTTGGTAGAATTCCCCCGGGAAGCCATCTGGCCCTGGGCTTTTGTTTGTTTGGAGATCTTTAATGACTGTTTCAATCTCCTTACTGGTTATGGGTCTGTTCAGGCTTTCTATTTCTTCCTGGTTCAATTTTGGTAGTTTATATGTTTCTAGGAATGCATCCATTTCTTCCAGATTGTCAAATTTGGTGCCGTAGAGTTGCTTATAGTATGTTCTTATAATAGTTTGTATTTCTTTGGTGTTAGTTGTGATCTCACCTCTTTCATTCATGATTTTATTTATTTTCTCTTTCTTTCTCTTTTCTTTTTGATAAGTCTGGCCAGGGGTTTATCAATTTTATTAATTCTTTCAAAGAACCAGCTCCTAGTTTGGTTGATTTGTTCTATTGTTTTTTTGGTTTCTATTTCATTGATTTCTGCTCTGATCTTTATGATTTCTCTTCTCCTGCTGGGCTTAGGGTTTCTTTCTTGTTCTTTCTCCAGCTCCTTTAGGTGTAGGGTTAGGTTGTGTACCTGAGACCTTTCTTGTTTCTTGAGAAAAGCTTGTACCGCTATATATTTTCCTCTCAGGACTGCCTTTGTTGTGTCCCACAGATTTTGAACCATTGTATTTTCATTATCATTTGTTTCCATGATTTTTTTCAATTCTTCTTTAATTTCCCGGTTGACCCATTCATTCTTTAGAAGGATGCTGTTTAGTCTCCATGTATTTGTGTTCTTTCCAAATTTCCTCTTGTGGTTGAGTTCTAGCTTCAGAGCATTGTGGTCTGAAAATATGATCCCAATCTTTTGATACCGGTTGAGTCCTGATTTAGGACCGAGGATGTGATCTATTCTGGAGAATGTTCCATGTGCACTAGAGAAGAATGTGTATTCTGTTGCTTTGGGATGAAATGTTCTGAATATATCTGTGATGTCCATCTCATCCAATGTATCATTTAAGGCCTTTATTTCCCTGTTGATCTTTTGCTTGGATGATCTGTCCATTTCAGTGAGGGGAGTGTTAAAGTCCCCTACTATTATTGTATTATTGTTGATGTGTTTCTTTGATTTTGTTATTAATTGGTTTATATAGTTTGCTGCGCCCACGTTGGGGGCATAGATATTTAAAATTGTTAGATCTTCTTGTTGGACAGACCCTTTGAGTATGATATAGTGTCCTTCCTCATCTCTTATTATAGTCTTTGGCTTAAAATCTAATTGATCTGATATAAGGATTGCCACTCTTGCTTTTTTCTGATGTCCATTAGCATGGTAAATTCTTTTCCACCCCCTCACTTTAAGTCTGGAGGTGTCTTCGGGTTTAAAATGAGTTTCTTGGAGGCAACATATAGATGGGTTTTGTTTTTTTATCCATTCTGATACCCTGTGTCTTTTGATTGGAGCATTTAGCCCATTAACATTCAGGGTAACTATTGAGAGATATGATTTTAGTGCCATTGTATTGCCTGTAAGGTGACTGTTACTGTATATTGTCTCTGTTCCTTTCTGATCTACCACTTGTAGGCTCTCTCTTTGCTTAGAGGACCCCTTTCAGTATTTCCTGTAGAGCTGGTTTGGTGTTTGCAAATTCTTTCAGTTTTTGTTTGTCCTGGAAGCTTTTAATCTCTCCTTCTATTTTGAATGATAGCCTAGCTGGATATAGTATTCTTGGCTGCATGTTTTTCTCGTTTAGTGCTCTGAAAATATCATGCCACCTCCTTTTGGCCTGCCAGGTCTCTGTGGATAAGTCAGCTGCCAATCTAATACTTTTCCCATTGTATGTTACAGACTTCTTTTCCCGGGCTGCTTTCAGGATTTTCTCTTTGTCACTAAGGCTTGTAAATTTTACTATTAGGTGACGGGGTGTGGGCCTATTCTTATTGATTTTGAGGGGCGTTCTCTGAACCTCCTGAATTTTGATGCTCGTTCCCTTTGCCATATTGGGGAAATTCTCCCCAATAATTCTCTCCAGTATACCTTCTGCTCCCCTCTCTCTTTCTTCTTCTTCTGGAATCCCAATTATTCTAATGTTGTTTCGTCTTATGGTGTCACTTATCTCTCGAATTCTCCCCTCATGGTCCAGTAGCTGTTTGTCCCTCTTTTGCTCAGCTTCTTTATTCTCTGTCATTTGGTCTTCTATATTGCTAATTCTTTCTTCTGCCTCATTTATCCTAGCAGTGAAAGCCTCCATTTTTGATTGAACTTCATTAATAGCTTTTTTGATTTCAACTTGGTTAGATTTTAGTTCTTTTATTTCTCCAGAAAGGGCTTTTATATCTCTGGAGAGGGTTTCTCTAATATCTTCCATGCCTTTTTCAAGCCCGGCTATAACCTTGAGAATTGTCATTTTGAACTCTAGATCTGACATATTACCAATGTCTGTATTGATTAGGTCCTTAGCCTTCGGTACTGCCTCTTGTTCTTTTTTTTGTTGTGAATTTTTCCGCTTTGTCATTTTGTCCAGCTAAGAGTATATGAAGGAGCAAGTAAAATACTAAAAGGGTGGCAACAATCCCAGGAAAATATGCTTTAACCAAATCAGAAGAGATCCCAAATCGTGAGGGGGGATTTCTCCCCCCTTACGATTGGGTGAGGGATCTCCTCTGATTGGGATCTCCTTTGATTGGGATCTCCCAATCTCTTCTGATTGGGATCTCTTCTGATTTGGGGATAAAAAGAGGTTCAAAAGGAAAGAAAGAAAAAAAAGAAAAAAGAATTAAAAAAAGAGATTGAATTAAAAATTCAATCAAGAATTTAAAAAAGAATTAAGAAAAAAAAGATTGAAGAGATTAGGATCTCTTCTGATTTGGGGATAAAAAGAGGTTCAAAAAGAAAGAAAGAAAAAAAAGAAAAAAAAGAATTAAAAAAAAAGAAAATGAATAAAGAAAAGTATAAAAAAGAAAAAAATATATATATTAGATAATCTAGTTAAAAAACGTTAAAAAAGAAAAGGGTAAAAGTTATAAAAAATTTTAGCAGAAGAAGAGAAAAAAAATGAAAAAGAAAAAAATTAAATTAACTGCAAGACTGAAAAATCACAGGCAGAAAGCCATGAGTTCCGTGGTTTGTTTTCTCCTCCTCTGGAATTCTGCTGCTCTCTCCTTGTTATTGAAACTGCACTCCTTGGTAGGTGAACTTGGTCTTGCCTGGATTTCTTGTTGATCTTCTGGGGGAGGGGCCTGGTGTAGTGATTCTCAAGTGTCTTTGCCCCAGGCGGAATTACACCGCCCTTACCAGGAGCCAGGCTGAGTGACCTGCTCGGCTTTGCTTTCAGGAGCTTTTGTTCCCTGAGCGCTTTCCGTAGAGTTCCGGAGGACGGGAATACAAATGGCGGCCTCCTGGTCTCCGGCCCGGAGGAGCCGAGAGCTCGGGGCCCCGCTCCCCTGTGCGCCCTCAGCGAACAGCTCCTAGTAACTCGCGCCTGCCTAACCTCTGGCCGCGCTCCGAGCTCACAGAGCTTGCGACCGGTTCAAGGCAACTCCGAGCTGCGAGCTTACTGTCGGCTCTGTCTCTGCAGCCGGCTTTCCCGTTCCAATATCCGCAAGCTCTGCGACACTCAGACACCCCGATCCTTCTGTGACCCCGCGGGACCTGAGGTCACGCCAACCCCGCGTGGGCTTCGCCCCGGTTTAGCCTCCGGAGCGATGTCCCTCAGCGGAACAGACTTTTAAAAGTCCTGATTTTGTGCTCCGTTGCTCCGCCGCTTGCCGGGAGCCGGCCCCTCCCCCCGGGGTCTATCTTCCCGTCGTTTTGGATTCACTTTTCTGCCAGTCCTACCTTTCAGAAAGTGGTTGTTTTTCTGTTTCTAGAATTGCTGTTCTTCTTCTCTTCGATCTGCCGATGGATTTGCAGGTGTTTGCAATCTTTAGATGAGCTCTCTAGCTGATCTCCTGCTAGCTGAAGTAGTCTCAGCCTGCTACTTCTCCGCCATCTTGACTCCTCCTCCCACACCAAGATTCCTCTTAATGAATGCTATACTTTAGTTCCAAATTTATATTTTACTTGGTGAAATGGCAGTTCCTGAAGAGTTAATATTTTAAAAGAAAAACAACCGAGAATAGAGAGAGTTTCTTATAGAAATTATTTGCAAAAATAAGTCCCTTTGTAAAATGTAAGGATTAATGTATTAATCAGAGCTTTGTGAACTCTCACATTAAGCAGCTTTGTTATGCTAATTCACTTGTAAATGAAGAATGGAATGATTCTCCTATTATTGAAAATCATTCTTAAAGACCTGATTTAGAACAATAAAGATGTCCTTTATGCTTGTAAATTGTGCTAAGTTTTAGATCAGGAGTCTATTTTAGTGAAAAAGTCACCTTATTTTTTCAAGTTGCTACATATCCATTAAGCTTTATATTTAGTTTTTTTTCAGCCCATGAAACTAACATAAGAAATATCTGCTCAGGAAGGAAATAATGCAAGACAACTTTGGGAATTTATTTCCTCACAATCTTCCATTAAAAGACCAATAAAAACTCAAAAGGATGCATCTATAGCGGAGGTCAACAGAGTGACTTGAGGGTTACAGAATCAAAAACATTGTTGGCTTTGGTTCCCTCCTTAATGCTCTCTTATGATTTTTAAAAATTTAAATTGTGGTAAATATTTCAAAATTGAGAGATTACATACAAAATTCTGGTATCTGGATTTTTGTGCAAAATTAAAAGATGCAACTAGGGCAGCATTCAGTACTGGCAACAATCACTTGGAACTGACCAGCCCAGCCACTATTACTACTAAAATTCCTGCCTCAAAATATTCTCACTAATCTTACTGAGAAGACAGCTGAGGATTGACCAAACAAGATGTGAGAAAAAATAAAATCATTCTATTGCAGTTAATTAGAAAACAATCATTAAAAATAGCACCCAATAATGCCTGTTTTTCCCGCTGTTGTGTAAAGAAGTCAGTATTTTGGTCATGGAGCTTATGAGAAGCACGATATCAAACAATGATTTGCTTTTTATCTGTCAAGAATTCTTCAGTCATTAATTGGTTAAGACAAGGTAAAAAGAATACAGATGATCCCCAATAGTCAGTAATAACAGATTTGATATGAAAACTAACACCAAGGTGGTAATATTTTTCAAAACTATGGTGTTTAAATCAGTTTATTGCTTTCTGAAATTCCATTAAGATAAAACATTAAGATGGAATATATTAGCACTTGACAATTAGTAATATAAAGCAAACACTCAACAAATCATCTTCACTATCCTTGATTAATCAACTGTGCAATAGAGTACTTTATAGTGCTTTGTGGCATTTAGGTAACTTGATCTTGACCTCATTAAAGAAATTGACTCACACGTGCCATCCAAGGAAAAAATCTCCACCTTTTCATCAAAAGATTAACTCAAAGGTTTATACATTTTGGTTAATACAACCAATCTCATTTTTTAAATATTTTTGGGGGGGTCTGATTTTTCACAATCAGTAGTACAACTATGATTAGAGTCATCAAGTCCTGGTTAATTCGTGTCTTTAAGAAATTCATTGGTAAGGGGGGCTGCCTGGGTAGCTCAGTGGGTTAAAGCCTCTGCCTTAGGCTCAGGTCATGGTCCCAGGGTCCTGGGATCGAGCCCCACATCGGGCTCTCTGCTCAGCTAGGATCCTGCTTCCCCCTGTTTCTCGCTCTCTCTGCCTCTCTGCCTACTTGAGATCTCTGTCTGTCAAAAAAAAAAAAAAAAAAATTCATTGGTAAGGAATAAGAGCAACTTTTTTTTTCTGAAATCACTTTTCAAAAATAATAATGATGAGCCAACTACATTTTAATTCTCTGTACCTCAAGACTGAAATCCACTGAAAATTTTCTCATTTCTGGCTTTGTAAAAAGTAATGCACACTGCTTAACAAGCTTTTCATAATTAACATTTATAATTGATAGTATAAAGAACTAGAAATTGATGTTATTAATTAGTATGCAATGTGATGAAATGAAGTATGACACAACTTAGTATAACTATAACAACATTAAAATAATAGACTTCAGCAAAGATCTTTGGCATAATCACCCTAAAAACACACCCACACATACATACAAACACACACACACTCTCATATGTATCACTCTGGGGATGACTGAAAAATGGTCTTGGGCCCAGTCAAAGTATAAAGTTGGAACTGAAGACCCAGTCTGATGCTTGGGCCTTCAAAGATCTCCTATCTCCATAGCAGGGTATGAAAAGAACCAAGGTCCTTGGCAGAAGCAATCTCAACATCTCTCTAGAGGTATTTATCCCAACCTTTCCACATATAAAACCTTCTAAACAAAAGTCCACAAAACAAAATTCAGAAAACATGGCAAAATAAGCTATTATGAATAAGAAAAAAAAACCAGAAACAATATCAAAATATTATCTCTTAATAGTTAAGCTCTCAGAAATATTAATAGAACTTCCAGATGTAAACTCTTAAAAACTGTGAAGGCTGAATGAAGAATGAAATATAGAATAATCATGATAAAAGAGTAAGAAATAATGGAAGAATATAAAATATATTTAAAAATAATAAATTGAAATTCTAAAAGTAAATTATATATAACCATTGAAACAAAAAATATGCAAGTGGGCTAAATGTGTTGAACATTGAATTAACACACTACATGTCTGCCTCAAAATAGAAAACAGTGACTTATTTGAGTTACATTCTGATAGAGTATTAAAATTATTAAATGTTAAATATTAAATATTAATATTAGTAAATATGAAACATGTATGCCTGCATGTCTATCTGTTGTAAAAGTTTTAATAAACTATTTCTTATAAATTTTATTTAAGTCTCTCTCTTAGTAGGTCTTAGCAGAGACCTACTAAGATAGGTCACATGCAAATGAAATACATATACACCATAAAATGCTCAGAGTTACATCATAAAAGGCTCATAAAATGCCCATTCACTGCCTAAAACATTGTAATTATGCTACAGTTATCCTCTCCCCAAATTTCAGTTTTCTGACAACAGGTTTCTTTATCCAAGTCACACATATTCCACTATCCTAGCCTAACCTAAAATATTTTTAGCCATGCCCCATGTATTCCTCAATCCCAGTGTCAGAGATCAATCTAGTATTTCTTGTAACCAAAAGTAACTGGTAAAGTAAATCTATTTGTATTCTCAATGACTAAACATTTAGAATAGCTTTATAACTTGAACATATTTTTAAAATGTTGTTGGAATTTAAAGCTTGGAGCTCACCTGGCATTTATCTGCAGGATCATAAGTCTGTATAAGGCATTTTTTTTTTAACTTAGTGTCCCTGCAAATATTAATTCTGGCTTTATATCTACTAACCAAGAAAACATCCGCAGTCATTAAAGTGAATGCCGCTTTTCAGTCCACGCAAAGATGATTTCTTGTCTTTTCCCCATTGTAAAAACTCTCCAAGGAAAGTCTGTATTTGGGAGTTTAATCAGAACGTTGTCAGGAACACAGACTCTGGGGCCAGAATGTTTTGGTTAGAATCCTCACTTTGCCATTTAAAAGTTGTATGACATTGGGAAAATCAATTTACCCCTTCTTCATTCAGTTTCTTCATTCAAAAGAGGGGATAACTATAGTATCTGACTTATTGTTGTCATGATAGAATTAATTTATATACATAAAGAATGTAGGTCTGTTCAAACAAACAGTAAATATTGCATACATATTATGATCAATATTGAATTTGTACCCATTAAATTCATACAAACCTTGTATTATTTTCAAAACTGTTACAACTGTATCTATAATTCTTCTATCCATTCATCCATTTATCCATATATTTACACCTTTAGTAGCCAAATAAATCACTTTTTGAGTCTCCTTTCTAAGTTAAAAGAAGCATACAATTTAGTGCAAGAGTAAAGTCATAAAAATGAACAATTAGAACAGATTTTCAATTAAGACTATGGTAACTGTACTTAAATTTGCCTGAGGGATTTAGGAAAGGTTTTACAGAATAAATAACTTTTGAATTGAAACAAGAAGTAAAATATGTCAAGCTGCTAAGAGAGTGTGAGGGACCATATGTGAAAAGCAGAAAGAAAACTGGAAAATCAGCCCTCCCTTAAACAGTAAACAGAAGATATCCTAGAGAAATTTAAATCCTGTGGCGCACTGAAGGCACTAGTCCAACTCCTGCCTAGATTAATTCAAATTCCCACATCAATGTTTAGTAGAAGGAAGAAACATTTCCAGGCACAGCAGTCATTTACCTGAGTCATTACTGACCTGCTTAAGCTGTCTAGCGTTCAACAAATATCTATGAGGTGTATAAGAGGAAAAAAAAAAAAACACACTATCAAGCCACCAACCAACCAACAAACATAACAAGATTTAAAAATGATAAAGATGTTGGAACCACCTGACTAGAAACTTTAAATAACTCTGATTAATATATTAAAGGGCCTAATGAAAAAGGTAGACAGCATGTAAGGTCAGATAGGTAACTTCAACAAGGAGATGAAAACTGTCAGAAAGAATCAACCGATGTGCTAACCACCCCCTCCCACACACACATACACATAACAGAGAAGAAGAATGCTTCCAACAGGCTCATCTATAGACTTCACAGAGCCAAATAAGGAATCAGTGAATTGAAAGAAAAATCCAGAATTATAACTATAGATCTCAACACTCTTTTCTCAGCAACTGATAGAAGTAGACATAAAATCAATTAAGGACATAAAAGACATGAACAAAACTACCAACCGACTTTACCCAATTGATATTTATAGAAATCTCTATACAACAAGCACAGAATACACATAATTTTTTAATGCATATGGAACATTCTTTAGGATGGATCATATTCTCAGCCATAAAACAAACCTTAACAAACTTAAAACAACAGAAATCACATAAATAATATTCCTGAGTGATAATGGAATTAAATAAGAAAACATTAATAAGATGTCTGGAAATACCCAAATATTTGGAAATTACACAGTATATTTCTGAATAACCTCTGAGTCAGAGAGAGGTCTCCAGGGAAATTAAAAATATTTTAAGCTGAATGAAAATGAAAATATAGCAGATCAAATTATTGGTATGCAGCTAAAACATTGCTTAGAGGGTAGTTTATAGTAATAAATATTTATATTATAAGATATGTCTCAAATTAGAATTCTAGGCTTTTACTTTTAAGGGCAAATTGAACTTAAAGCAAGTGGAAGGAAGAAAATAATAAAGTTAAAAGCAGAAATCAATGAAATTGAAAACAGGAAAATCAATATAACTAAAAGCTATGTTTTTTTTTTAAATTCAGTTAAATGGCTAAGCCTTTACACAGACTGAATATTAGATAAGAAAGAAGATGCAAATTATTAATAAGAATGAAAGCCAGGACATTACTACAACCCCATAGACATTACAAGGGTAATAAATAAATCCTATGAACAATTCAGTGCCCATAAATTGAACAACTTAGATGAAAGGGACTTGTTCCTTTGAAGACAGAATCTACTAAAACCTATACAAGAAGAAAATAACTTGAATCATCCTACTTCAATGAGAAAAGTTGAATTACCACTTTAAATTATTCCAGTAAGAAAATTCCAAAGCCAGACGATTTTACTAATTAATTATAACATTAATAGAAGAACTATCAATTCTTCAAATTGTGTTGACATTTAGGGAGAGTATGTGAAGGGTATTCAGGAACTATCTTACTATTTTAGCTACTTTTCTTTAATTTCAAAATTATTTCAAAGCAAGAAGTATAAAAAAAAAGTAGAGGGAGGGAATAAGATAGAATCTTTAAAACTTTGCATTTTATGAAAAGAATCATATTGATGATTTGAACTATTGAAATTTCAGAGACTTCTTAAGTCTTCCAATTTTGATTTTCTTCAGGATTTTCTTTCTAAGACTATTTTGACTAATCAATACTAATTAAGAGAGTAAGGTATGACCATCAAGATAGACATATGGAGCAATAAACAGAATAGAGTCTAGGAATAAAGCCACACAATTGATTTTTGAGAGATCTATCACTATAATTCATTGAAGATCCATAACAGTGCTATGGCAACTGGATATCTAAATGGGAAAAAAAAATAAGCCTTCATCCTTGCCTCATAGCATACACAGGCATTAAATCAAAATGTTTAACAGACTTCATGTAAAAACTAAAATAATATTATTTTAGAAGAAAACATAAATGTTTTTAAGAACTTTGGATAGGTAAATATCTCTAAAATGGAAATAAAGCAAGTAGTCTATTATAAAATTAACAAAACTTTATTTCATCAAAATTTTAAAAAGTTATGTATTAGAAACTATAATATTAAGAAAGTTAAAAGGCAAGTTATAGACTGAGAGAAAATGTGCTGTAATATATCTTTCAGACTTGTGTCCAGACTATATAAAGAAGAATTCAAGAATAAGACAAAACAATTCACTTTTAAAATCGGACAAAGTCTTGAAAAGAAATTTGACATGAGAAGATATCCAAGTGACCAGTGAATATGTCAAAATATTTTTAAGTCATAAGTCATCAGAGAAATGCAAATTAAAACCACAATTAGATACAATACACTAATTAAAACAGTCTTAAAGTAAAAAGATGAAAAACTTTAGATGATAGTGGGTATTTGAAACGTGGCTTATACTTTGTTGATGGGAGCATAAAATGGGAGAATTGCTTTGGAAAACATTGGCCAATTTCTTTTGAAGTTAAACACACACCTCCTCTAGAACCCAGCAATTCTACTACTTTCAGTTCTGAAATTCCCGAGATGAATAAAAAACATATGTCCTTAAACATATGTCCATTACTTATGTAATTTGAAAGCTACCCAATAGCCCAGCAAGGTAATAAATGGTTAAACAAAGTGGTATATTACACAATAGAATATTACATAGAAATGGTGAGGACCAAAGCCAGATACATTATGTTGAGAAATACAGGGAAGAGGAAGCAAACTCTACTTTTTATACAATTTGTTCTCAGTTGGACACTGTTACTCTCTAGGTAGCACATCTGATGCACATGTATGCTTGTGTGGTTTCACATTCATTTGAAGGTACTTCCGATATTTAGTACAGAGGTGAGTCAGGGAAGCTACACATTTGGCAATTCACAGGACAGTACCACATTTGGACCTTTTCCTACATTCGAACCAGCTTTAGAAATATCTGTGCAAAAATATCTGTCCAGTCAAATAGTTTAAAATAAATTAAGAACTCTCTTTGCCTAAAACCTTACTTCATTTAATGTAAATAAAAATGTTTTTGTGTAATTTTTAATACACATGTATTTTCCAGCAAAGCAACCATCGCAGAAGTTTTACTATACCAAGAATTGCTCACTACTTTAAGAAACACAACACTAATAATAATGTTAATGTTTGAGATTCCAGGACAACACATTTGTATCAGTCCGCTTTTACAACTGTTGAGTTAACAAATATTCTACAAACCAGAGCAAGTACCTTATTATTTCATCATGTCTTCTCTGTGAGGTCATATCCAAACATTTTCAAACTGAAAAGTGTGGTGTTATAAAGTATTTTTTTATTATATTTGCTTTATATTCTATTTAGAGATTTGTACTGATTTTTTAAAATATATGCAATATGTAGGCTATTATCTCTGAATTTCATTTTAGGAGAGAAATTAGGTGTTAAAATATTTATAATAGAAAGAAGGTGTTAAGTCTGATAGAGTCTAGAATCACTGTTTTAGAAACTTGTGAAAAGAAGAATATGATGGTAATTAAAAGTATATTTTTAAATGATTTTAATTTAATGTAAAGTTGGGACATTGAGAAGGTCTTAGTTCTATAGATACTGGCAGAAGTGGCATTGGAGGAGAGGCTAAATGTACAGGGCAATACGGGTAGTATTAACTTAAAGAGATTAAATGGGATGGTTAGAAATACAGTTTGTCTTAATATACCTCATAACAAGATACACATGATGGCTTCTACACCAGTTTTCATCTATATCAGAAAGACTTAGTATGTATTTCTGAGTAATCTGTTGCTATTTCCTGTTAGTATAGTCTCCCCGAATTGACTCCAAGTTCCTAAAGTAAAGGGACCGGGAACATCACTTATGCACATCACCACGCTAATAAGTTACATGTGTCAAACACTCTGGGGCCTGACAGACCTGGGTGCAGAATGTTGATGGAACAGAGAAGGTTCTGGGTGAGACAGAATGCAGAGCCAGCTTTGTTGCTAACATTTCAGCTATCCTCTTCACTACCTACAGCTTTTATCTCTGACTTCAAAATTTCAAAGAATGCATGAGAGTGGGATCCCAGCCAAACAAAACAGATGACTTGACTTTGACCTTTGAAAAGGTCAAGCTTTAAGTAATAGTTGTGACTTGTGGGATAAATTACTTTGGCAATGGAGGGCAAGTACCCCACCGGCCAGATCAGGTTAAAGTTACAGTATTTTATTATACTGTCTTACCATTGCCTGATTCTTCTGTATACCTAGGCATAGAGTTATTCGCATCTTGATCGTAATGGTAACAGCAAGAAACTGTTCTTATCTCTGCTTTTCAGATGAGGAAACTCAAGCAGGAGGTTATATGACTTGGGTAAGATCAGTCAAGAAATCAGCAGGTTGAAAACAAACATCAGATCTCCTGAGGTCAAAACTTGTGTTCCAAAAAGACATGGTACCAAATCATGCAGAAATGTAATAATTGAAAGAAAATATCTCTAAATTTATTCTTCCAGATTTTGAGCAATTGAAGTCAGGGTAAATGAAATAGCAGACTGTAGAAACTTATATAACTTGAAAAATATTCGCTTTATAATAGTAAATGACATGTGGAGTCCTCAGAAAGCACCTTTTCAATTATGTTCAAGTTGTGCTTAGCACCCTTGCTGAAATTAAAAGATAGGAATTCTATTTCTAGATTTAACTAACTCAATAGATGTTGGCTTAATCATTTTAATTATTTAGACTTTAAATGCTTAAAATTCATATATATTTTAAAAGCTCAATTATTTTCCTGTTTAAAACCAGTACACTTTAATCACATTAGAGTGTCTGTTTCATAGGATCCATCCATCCAGGAATAGTTACAGGGCACTATGATTTTAAGGGTACAGATTAAAAGGGAAGATACATAAGCAGTCTTAGAGAATAAACAGCAACACTCTATGACAGAAAATGTTTAACATTTTACTGAGTCTATTGGATACTCATTCACATCGTAAGACCTTACAGTATCAAATTATGAGAAATATCATCATCGACATCCTCTGGCACTTTACTGTTCCTTTCCAGATTTATTTTAACAAATAGTACTTGTCAAAATCTGAACTTCATATTTTAGAATTATAAGCTCCACAAGAGAGGAGAGTTATGTTTATTTTTCCTTTTTATGGCCCCTGCACTTACAAAAGTGATTTGCATATAGTACACATTTAAAAATATTGACTATATGAAATGAATATAAGAAATTCTGATAGATTAGTTTAATCAAAACTTTTCTGGACTCATATATTTAAAAGAACTCTTTGTAAATTACCTATGTGTATAACTACATAATGAATGCTTATGTTATGCTTAGGTACTATACCTGCTAAACTGGTCAATCTTTTACCGTGTCTTTTCCCTATGTGGTCTTGGCCAGGTCTTTGAGGAGCTACAGTTCTATACATGACACAAGGAAACAGTGGAACCAAAATTCGACTGTTCAAATTTGTCGGCTAGATGGTAGTAATGAATCCATGTTGAAAAATAAATGGATATTTTATTGGGGTAAGAGTTAATTTCCATGGAAGAAAAAAAAAGATAGAATGAAATAAATTAAGAGCTCTGCCACATATAGTTTTGGAGCTAACATCTTTAAAGCTATATCCCTATTTAGTGTTTCCACATAACTAGCTCATGGACAACTGCATGTGTATTTGGACATAATCTTTCCAATACAGAAAGTAAAATTTAAAGTAATTCCAGCAAACATTGAATTGATGTGGCCATATATCTTTTTTAATAAAGAAAGTCTATTATGCCATTTTTTTTCCTAAAATCCAAGATAAGGTTGTAAGTCCTAGAATTCAATTCAAATACTCTTATTCTTAGGGCCATATCCTAGAAAGAAGCACAGCATATGATTACCAGGTGTACAATAAATCCTTCCCACATAAATGAAATTGAAAAAGCTAGAGAAAGGAAAAGTTCAGGATTTTCCCCAAATATTATACATGAGTGCAATTATATTATTATATTTCATTTTAACTGCTAATGTGTCTATATTGTTTTAATCCATATAGTAATTATAATTATAAGCATCAATTACACTTGATATGTTACACTAAAGGCCTTAAACTCTGCCATTCATCTTTTCAGCCAATATTTTCCAAGTAACTATTTTTTGTTTTAGATTTTATTTGACACACAGAGAGAGAAACAGCGAGAAAAGGAGCACAAGCAGGGAGAGTGGGAGAGGGAGAAGCAGGCTTTCCTCTGAGCAGAAAGCCTGATGTGGGGCTTGATCCCAGGACCCTGGGTTCATGACCTGAGCTGAAGGCAGACACTTAATGACTGAGCCACCCAGGCACCCCAATCTAAGTAACTAGGGATATGTGGTATTACCTGTGCCTTCAAAGAGCTTTCAGTGGAGAAAACACATTGCAATAGAGATTGGCAAGCAAAAAGTTAAGGAAACAAACCTTTTCTTTGGGAATCAGGGTATTAGTCAAGATAGACTAGACTTCAGCTGCATATAAAATAACCCCAACTCTCAAGGCTTAACATATAAACATATATTTCTTACTCATGTAAAGTCCACTCTAAGTGTTTAGGAGGGCTTTCCTCCACAAGGCATTTCAGAAAACCAATCTGAAAGATGTTGGGCCATCAGGAGTATTGCTTGTCTCCTAAGAGATTGGAGAATCACTCAGAACTTTCCTACTGCCTCTGCCTGGATGTGCCACACATCAGGTAGCTCACATAAGACTTACCAGAGATGTCCAAAGACAACTTACTAGAACGGGACAGAAAGTAGAATCAAACTAGTCTTGTCTTTTCTTTTCTTTTAAGATTTTATTTATTTATTTGACAGAGATCAGAAGTAGGCAGAGCAGCAGGCAGAGATGGAGGGGGAAGCAGGCTCCCTGCTGAGCAGAGAGCCCGATGCAGTGGTCAATCTCAGGACCCTGAGATCATGACCTGAGCCAAAGGCAGAAGCTTAACCCATGAGCCACCCAGGCACTCCTCAAACTAGTCTTAAGAGAGATGAGATAAGACATTGACTCCATGGGGAGGAGCAGGGAAAGACAGAAAATTGAACTAAATAATTAAATAGATGCTCTGGAATTTAAAACATGAGGTCTGATAGATGGGACTTTTGTTTAGTTCAAGATAGAGTAACAAAAATCAGCTTTACTCTCCTGCTTGAGACAACAACAACAATAACAACAACAAAAAAAGAACATTATAATGACACAACAAAAGACAAGGCATTGGACATCAGACAACAAAGGACAATGATTCCCCAAATTGAGAAACAAATAAAATGAGCCCTATAGGAAACCCAGATATTGCTTTGAGAAGTTACCAGGCTGTAGCACAGGGAGGAAGAACTCAGGAGCACTTGGGAGGACGACTTGGAATAAAGGAACTGAGGCTCTGGAGAGAACAATCCAGATATAACTTAAGGACAATACACTGAAGAGGACAGAGAAGCTTGGAGAGAGAATCCAGGAGATGAGCAGAGGATCTCCTCAAGTGTTCAGCTGGGTACTGAAATGCTATGTAAAAGGGAGTGATCTGTAACCAGGGAGAGGGTTCTCCTAAAGAATGATATGTAACAGTAACCTCAAGATTTGTAGTGAACCGAGCACACAGAGAATCCTGGGTCTCACCTTAGTAATATAGTACTTTAATCCTAGATTAAACATTGCTCCAGTCCTACTTAGCAAATTTTATAAACAAGCACGGAAAGGAAGCCATTTCTAAGCAATGAGACCGTATCTTAGATCCGAGTCTAAAAATGTTTACAGTAAGACAAACATATCTTGCATCCAAAAATGTAAAATTCACACTGTGGGGTATTAAGTAAAAAATTAACAGGCATGAAGGAAAATAAGAGAATAAGACCCATAATGTCAAGAAAAATTAATCCAAGTTGACTCAGAACTGATTTAGATGTTAAAATTAGCAGACAAGGACATTGAAATAGTTATTATAATTGTATTCTACATGTTTAAAAAGCCAAGAAGAGACAGGAAACCAAAACCAAACTCCAAAAAATGAAAACCAAAATACCTGAGATGAGGGATCCCTGGGTGGCTCAGTCAGTTAAGCTGCCACCTTTGGCTCAGGTCATGATCCCAGAGTCTTGGAATCAAGCCCCACACCAGACTCCTAGCTCAGTGGGGAGCCTGCTTTTTCTCTCTGCCTCTGCCTGCCACTCTGCCTGCTTATGCTCTCTCTCTCTTGCTCTCTGATAAATAAATAAATAAAATCTTCAAAATACCTGAGATGAAAAAAGACACTTGATGAAATTAACAGCAGCTGACGCATTGCAGAAGAAAATGCCAGCGAACAGAAGAAACTATCCAAAATGAAGAACAGAGAAAAAAGAGAATTAAAAAAAAAAAAGAAAAGAACATTAGAGTGAACAGGATAACTTCAAATACCCTAATTTGCCTATAATTGGAATTCCTAAAAGGACTAGGGGGGTCAGAAAATGTTTTAGGTAATAATGGCTAAAATTTTTCTATGTTTGGTACAAACTAAAAACCCTCAGATCCATAAATCTCAATGAATCCTATGTGCTAAGTAATTTTTTCCCTTGAAACAGCAAAAAAAAAAAAAAAGCTAGACCAAGGTATATCATTATCAAATTTTTCAAAACTAAAAACAGCCTGAGTAAAAATACATGTTATCTATGAAGAAACAAATATAATGATGATTTTAGCCTTATTGTCCAAAGCAATGACATCAAGAAGATATTGGGGGAACATTTTCAAAATATTAAAAGAAAGGTGAGTTGTGATTCAGAAAGGAAGGGAATTAATCATATACACATAACTGATAATTTAAAATAAAAATTCTATTTCTAGCTGCCTCATCTGAAGACAGTAGCACATTGTCCTCCAACTTTTGATAGAAAATGATTTCTAACCTTGAATCTGCACTCAAACCACTGATAAATTTGGAGAGTAAAAGAAAGGTATTTTTAGCCATACAAGGACTCAAAACTTTTACCTCCATGTTCTCATTCCTATGAACTCATTGAAGATGTATTGTGCTATAATCCAAAGAAAAGGGGGGAATTGGGATGCAGAAAAAGGAGGATTCATTATAGGAGGAATGAAGAGTAGAATGTTCTAGAATGTGTATAGCAAATCTAGAAAGCTGCAAATCTAGGCTCTGACTGAATGAAAAAAGATACTGATAATTGTCTTCTAAGTGAAGAAGGAATTTAATTGGAGATTTTGGAGTTAAACTAAGAGAAAGCAAATAAGTAAGGAATTTATTAACTCCAATGAAAACAGAAAGTTAAAGAAGAAATGATTATATGATCATAATATGCTACCTTGCTTAATTGTAAATAATATTTGAAGTAATAATGTGAACACTGATTATTAATTTAACAAAATTATTATATAATTACATTGGAGGACATAACTATTCATGTGCATTATAAAAATACAAAATCCTTGCATTTTATGTTTGTAATTAATGATATGTAATAGTGATAAAAATGAGTGAGTTTTTACGCATTATTTAGATATTTCAGAAGAGAAGGCTCAAAGAGTTGAAAATGGCAGTTTCTGTGTCCATGCTGGTTTCCCATGAAGTCATGTGATTCCCATGCAGTTACACAGGACCCCAGAGTCTGAGGGGTCCTGTGCTTAATTTAATGCTCTGCTGTTGTAATCTTGAAGTTTTTAATAATTTCATCTTTGAACTTAAGCCTTGTGAGTAAAGTCAATGTGCCAAAAGAGCACATGTGAAAGCAGTAGATATATACAATATGTGTATCCAGCTTTCCTTGCTACCCCATGTGTACACTTAGAGGTACTTGAGATGCCTCATGAGCTCAGACTTCTGGTGGACCCATGCCTGGTGGAGTTCTGCATGATTCAAATGATGGAAAGGATGTGTGTTATGTCTACAACTGAGTTAGTGATAGTGGAACTTTCCTGAATTAACCAACACCTACACTGAAAATGATGACATAGAAGGAAAGGGAAGATTAGCCAGAGGTAGAGAGTGTTAGTAGAATGTGTATATATGCAGAAATGAAACTAAAACAATCAAGGGAGTTCTGCGCAGTCTGTTCACCATTCTGGTAAGAATTGAATGCATATTCATACACAAGCTATGAAATATGAATTGCATAATTTCGGTGATTCATATAGAAGTTAAATGCTTTTATATTTACATTTTAATACTGTCATTCCATAATATAAAGATGAATGGCAAGATACATCAAATGATTTTTTTTACTTAAAATGACATTAATTAATAAAAATAAAACACCACTACAAGTTGAGAGACTATAGAGAAAAGAAAAAATCTTTATATTTTAATACTTTTAACTGTATTTTTTTCTTGCTTTTAGAATAAAAATTCCCATATTTTCATTTTGCACTGGGTGCCACCGATTTACTTGTTTTGAGGATCAAGATGATGGAGTATGGAAGGCAAGAAAGGGGGAACTTTTATTTTCCACATAATCCTATTGGATTAAAAATATTTTAAAGATTTGTTTATTTATTTTAGAGAGAGAGAGTGCACACACAAGAGGGGGAGGGGCAGAAGGAGAAGGAGAAAGAGAGAGAAAGAATCACAAGCAGACTCCTTGCAGAGTGGGAAGACCAACTTGGAGCTCCATTACAGATTTCATGACCCTGAAACTATGACCTGTGCCAAAGTCATGAGTTAGACGCTTAACTGACTGAGCCACCCAGGTGCCACCCCACTGAATTTTTTAATTCAATGAAAAGCGAATTAATGAAAAATATGCATTGCTTTTCTGGAAACACATATTGAAATGAAAATGCTAACCATAATAGGTACAATTAGCCAGCTAAAGAAAGAGTAAAGAATTTGCCAGGTAGAGGAACCATGTGTGACGATGAGGTGAAATGGTAGTGAATTCTAAGAACCAAAATTGCCAAGACAGTCCACAGCATAAAGAATGTGACTGATGAGAAGACTTGGGAAGAGCCTGAGTCAGATGGTGAAGAGCCGTAGGATCCATGCTGAGGAGTCTGGGTTTGATTTTTCAAGGGATAGAAGACATTGAAGTTGTTAAACAGGACAGATTCTACTTAAGGCAGGTTTAATCGTGTAGCAAGGAAGCATGATTTATAGGTGGTGGTTACATTTTTAAGGCCAGGCCTTCTCTAGACATTGTAATACATGATAATGATTAGGAAATGAAAAGTTTGAATGAATCATCAAACTAAACTTGCAAATCAATGTATCAGATCTATTTTAAAGCAATGTGGGGGAGTCTATCAAAGTGATTAAAATTTGCCACAGTGCTTTCAGGACCAAAATAAAAGAATATTCTAGCTTTTCTTTTCTTTTCTTTTCTTTTATATATATATATATATATTTTTTTTTTTTTCAAGAGTGACTGGGTGGCTCAGTTGGATAAAATCTTCCTTCAGTTCAGGTCATGATCTCAGGGTCCTGGGGTCCAGCCCCACATCAGACTCCACAATTCTGCTTATTCCTCTGTCCCTCCCCCTGCTTGTGTGCTCTCTCTCTCTCAAATAAATAAATAACGTGTTTTTTTTTTTTATATGTGTGTGTATATATATATGTATTTTTCGTGAGTAACTATGTTCACTTTTCCTGAACAGCGTATTATTTTATTCTAGTTACCACTTAATAGAAAAATGGCCAGAAGAAGTCTTCAGAATTTTCTCTCATATCACACCACTAATATATCTTTAAGTTCACCTACAGAGGAAGGATTTTATTTTAATTGCATAAATGTCTTGAGATTTTTCTTAAGTAAACTGATTCCAACCTAAATGCAATGGCAGCATCTTTGCTTAAGGTGGGAAAGCCCAGGCAGAGAATTATTCATCTCTGATGGTAAATCATTCAGAGTCAGGTGACTTAAATTTCTAGAGATGATGAATAGCTATATAGGCAAAGGCAAGGCTACATTTCCTTTGGGGTAATGGAGGGTGATGAAAATCATCAATGAGCTGCTAAAGAACAGAAAAAAAATGCAAATGTCCTTAATGTTCCTCCATGATGTGCCAAAAATATATTTAAAATGTTAAAACTATTGTTATAATTTGAAAGCATGAAAATTGTGTAAGCCACAAACAGAAAATAGAAAAAATAACAGAATCCCACATTTGTGGATTTTCCCTCTTTTAATAATGACAAAAACTCTTTGATCAAGAGGATTCTGTTGACAGACTATATTTTGCGGCATATGGAACTTCTTATCTTAAAGCTATGAGACAGAAAGAACTGTTCGTAAAGAATGTTTTGAATGTCAGTTTCCTTGTGTTTTATGAACTTGGGGCTTTGAAACATACAAAAAGGTGTGATGTAAAAGATACAAGGCACTATGTGCTTTAATATATGGTAATTTATTGCCATTTTTACCATTTATTGCACATTCTCGTAGCAAACATCACTCCCTAAACAGAAGTTACGCCACCATTTCTAAGCTAACTTCTCTAATAAAGATTATTGTGTGGAATATGAAATACTCTTAAAACTGTGCATGTAGCCAGTTTAACCTGGTAGTTTTCCCTGCTAACTCAGTCATAGTTCTTGATAGCCACACACATTTGGTTGGTTTAAAAGAAGATAGGAAAAAATGTTTTTATGCTTAAAAAACCGTAAGTTTCCCTAAAGGAAACTGTTGGTAGCTTGTTAAAATTCATACATCTTTAGGGGAAAACTAGTGATATCAGATTTTAACCATGTTTTGAAAAGTGGATGTTTCCCTCTCATTCATTAATTTAATTGACATTGTAGAATTTTTAAGTGTCCTTTCACCTTTGGATTTGGAGTTGTAGTTTTAGCAACAGCCTTTCAAAAAGAGGAAAATAATTTAATAGACCCTCAGAATTCCAAAGGTTGTTTTACAAAGAAAATAGGGATCTTTTGAGTAAAAAGAATCTTCATAGTTTGGTGAAGGGAAGCTTTTTGGAACCAATTAACACATACTGTACAATCATCTGTTTTAGAGCAGAGTTTATCTGGGGGAGTCAGCAATTGTAACAGTTTGGCAGGGGTGGGGAAGAATCCTTTAGTGGAATTATTTTCCTCTTCCTAGGATATGTACCATTGGTCTTAATGATACTCTACGGAGAAAGCAAGGGGTTAAGAATGATTCAAATTCTTGCACTGTGTTGGAATTGTAACATTTAAATGGTTATTCAGAAAAATTCTACTTGAAAGGAAGAGTAATACTCTATATGAGGGAAGATATATAGACATGATTATTAGACCTTATTTACTATTTATAAAGAATTTTTAGTTTTTTAGTCTTTTTAACTCAACACTAGAAAATCTCTAGAAAATTTGAAGAAATGAGAAGTCCCTGAAGTTTTTCATAATTCTCCCAAGGGCAGAAGGAGAAGGGTGCTGTAAGGTAGAAGTACTTGGGTATGAATAAAGTTGACTTTCTAACTAGATGGTTCTAGAATGATTTGAAAATATCTTGGTATCTCCCATCTCTGTTTTCCTTCATGATACTGCGACATCTCTCCTTTCATTCACCAAGATTTAGTGGTGGGGTCAATTGAAGTTAAAAATGCTACTTTTTAACCACCATAGGGAATGTTTAATTGTGGAATGGAATTAATGTCCTAATGATTTGAATTTAAGCAGTTGAAGACAGTGAGTAGCAAATATTGATCAATCCCTTGGTCATTAGGTCTTTGTAGGGGAAAATCCAGGGCAGGAAAATCAGAGAAGATGCACTTCTGCATATCCCCTTCTCCTTGCTAGCTATGGCTTTATTTCTTTTCTTTGAATCTTGTCTTTGAAGCTTCCATTTCTCTTTAGCTTATGATTAAATCTCTCTTTGAAAGCCATTTATTTTACTTTGGATGATAGATTACTTGTGGTAAGAAATTGGACTGCATTAATATATCTACTGTTCCATGCATTGGGAGAATCTTGTAATCTACAATAAAATGTCACAAATATCAAAGAAACATTGGAATATCTGCTATGAAAACATTTCTATACTAAAGTTTAGTATGAAAAAAGACCTTAAAGTATCAATGTTTCATTTCATTGACAAGCTCACAAAAATGTGAAAATATAACTTAATATATGCGCTAGTATGTACCTTTGTAGACATTTCCTTAGGTAAGTATAGTCTTTCTTACTGGTGATAGTCACATACAACAGTTTGTAGGATAATGGAGCCTCTCATTAAAGATGTATTATTATATAAACAATTATAGATTTGCATGCTGGTTTTTTTTTTTAAGATTTTATTTATTTATTTGACAGAGAGAAATCACAAGTAGATGGAGAGGCAGGCAGAGAGAGAGAGAGGGAAGCAGGCTCCCCACTGAGCAGAGAGCCCGATGCAGGACTCGATCCCAGGACCCTGAGATCATGACCCGAGCCGAAGGCAGCGGCTTAACCCACTGAGCCACCCAGGCGCCCAATAGATTTGCATGCTGTTTTAAGAGATCTTGAGAGAGAAAGTTTTTTTCTTTGCTCTCCACATTATTACTGGTAACTAACTCTTACAGCTTTTTTTTTTTTTCTCCCACTCTAAATTATTCCAGGAAAACATTAGCTGTTTTAACAATTCAACCATTTGTAACCTGGAGCCTTTCAGAGTTGCAAATTCTTAGGATATGCCATTGTCACAAGGAAAGCTAACATGAATAGAATACTTCCTACCTACTCTTAGGAGCTTTCATTATATAAACTCATTTGATATTCACAATATTCTAGAAGCACCATTGCCATCTCCTTCACAGAGGTGAGAAACAGAGACAAAAAGAACTTTGGTAAATATTCCAAGGTGGGAGCTAGAAATCAAGACAGAAAATCACAATGTAGAGCTTATGCTCTTAATCACCTTGTTTTACTCTACTCTCTCCTTTATCATGGTGTTATCTCATTGATGGCTCTTTCAAACTACATCTATGTGTTAATGAGGTTATTTTATTTTATTTGTGGTTACTATTATTTGTATTATTTGTGGTTACTATAACAAAATACCACAGACAGTGTAGCCTATAAACAAACAAACAAACAAAATTATTTCTCAGGGTTCTGAAGGCTAGGAGGTCCAAGATGAAGGTGCCAACATGGTAACTATCTGGTGAGAGCCAGTGTCTTCTCATTGTGGCCTCACATAATGGAAGGGATGAGGTTATATTTGGAGTGTCTTTTAAAACAAGTCTAATCCTGTTTATGAGGGTTCCCTCTCACCAATTAAGAACCTCCCAAAGGTCCCACCTACTAATATCATCAACTTTGGTGGTTAAGATTTCAATACATTAATTTAGAGAGAGGTGGGGACACAAACATTCAGACCATAGCATTACTATCCATTTTATCAGGGCTCTTTCCCAGACGATATACCTTGTTTTTGTCATCTGTTCAACTTGGTACTGGTGGTGGGAGACATATACATTCAAAATGTTGCAAATCCTTTCTCTCTAGTGTGTGTTCATGCTCTCTCTCTCTCTTTCCCTCTCTCTCTCTCTCTCTCTCTCTCTCTCTCACACACACACACACACACACAGAGTAATGCTTTAAAAACGTTTTTTGGAAATTTATGTGACATTATGGAGAAAATGCTTTTGAAAGACATATTTAAAAGGGTAGAACGATCCCAATTTATAAGTAGATTTTCAAGAAGAATTTTCAAATGAGAATTTTGCAACAATATTATCTTGATAAAATCAAGGAATGACAAATGTTTTCTCAGGTAGAACCTTACAAAGATGTAGAACCTTACAAAGAAGCAGTACCTGGTTGGAATAACCACAACCCAAGACATGTTCCTTACTTTTTGTGTCCAGAAATTCACTGTGTCACTGTGTTCAAGGAACACTATTCTCTGGGTTCCAAACACAACAGAGACTATTTTATGAAGATGCCAGGGAACTAATTTATAGTAAGAATTAGAATTACTGGGGCACCTGGGTGGCTCAGTTGGTTAAGCGTCTGCCTTCAGCTCAGGTCATGATTCCAGGGTCTTGGGACTGAGCTCTGGGTCAGACTCCCTGCTCAGTGGAGAGCCTGCTTCTTTCTCTCCCTCTGCCACTGCCCCTGCTCGTGCACTCTCTCTCTCTCTCAAATAAATACTATTTAAAAAAAAAAAAAGAATTACAGTTACCAAATGAACTAGATCTTTTGTGCTTAGCATTCAGAACATTCTTTCTGTGTTGACCAATTTATATTTGAAGAAAAATAGAAACCAAAGGTTGCTCACTAAACACAAAGGAAATCAGGAGTTAGAAAGGACCTCCAAAATGGTTGTGACATGTCACATTTTGATGACTATTCAAGTGCTCATTCCTAAAAGGAATGAACCCCGGTTATAAAGAACACGTTTTCTTGTAATATTTTGCGATTCTAAACCCCTCTTTTTAATTAAAATACAACTTTTAAAAAAAATAAGCAATATATCCTTTCATCAATTTTATGAATTCCTGAAAATTTATGAACATACATACGTAAGTGTGTTTTAGAAACTAGTATTCATATTAGCTGTGCCAAATTTAAGTCCTTCACAGGAAGCATCATGGAAAACCCCTCCAAACAGATTTGTGAGAAAAACCCTTTCAGCACATGGGAAATGTTTCATTAAATTCTGGTGCATAGCAAGACAATAAAAATGATATGGATCAGAAATAACATCCAAGTCTCCTTTTTATTTTCCTATCATTTTCATTTTTGTCTTTCTACCATTTCAATTTTGCTGAAATTGTCATTCAGTGACCATTTGAAAATTATTAGAGGCTTCAAAGCTTTATTGGATCTGGAGCTATTGCAATGCCAAGAACGTGACTGACAATTGCTCTGAGTATTCATTTCTCTCCCAATTCACAGACAATCAAATTCATTCTCACTTTGTGAGATCCAGTCATCATCAGTCACCTTGGTCTATCACAGTAGTCAATCTCCATAATAGGAAAATGTAAAAATCCCAGGGTCAGAGAAGAGCCCTTGCTACTTGAAAGCTACAGAATATTTTATTAACACATCATAGTGATTTCAACTGTGCATTCAACATTGAGTTAAAGAAATATTTGTTTGTTGTGCTCTACCCTTCTTCCTAAATGAGATGAGGATAAGCTACCTTTTGATACAGACCTTCTTCAAAAAAGTTAAATTTCCCACTATTTCACTTTTTTACCTATAACAGGAGCATGCGTTTTGTCGTCTCTCTTGGAAAAGGTTAGAATGAAGTTTCATGACTTAGCTGTATACTTGTCTTTCAGCCTCCAGATGAGTATAGAAAACAAAATGCTAGTTAATATTTGGCAAATAGATAATAAGACTCTTAATTCATTTATGTTTACCAAGACATGGGATTAGTTGATCTTCCAAAGTTCCTTTCTGTGTTTCTTTTTGTAGTCATTTCTAGCAAGTAGCCCCAATTTTAAAGTAAACAAGTTGTTGGAGAGTCTGAAGAGGGAAAAACCACAGAGGAAAAAGATCTTAAAGTAATTGAGTTTCAGATTTTAAGGAAGAAACCCACAAATCAGCAAAAATAAAGGCATCTAATTTTTTTTTTAAAATGATGTTAGTGCACTTAACACAGCAGGGTTCATAAGTGCTCTGGAAAGAATTTGTATACATTGACTCATGCATGATAATTATTAAATAGATAAGGTTTTCATATTACCTTCAGGGTTTCATGTCAAAATAAATCTCATGTTTTGACACGAATTTGGAGACATTTACAATTTTCTTATAATAGCTTATCAACGTCTTTTGACATAAAAAGCGCCAACTCAATATGGTTAACTCATCAGAACCGAATCAGGCTTCATTATAGTAAAACTGTGTAAGGAAGTGAGTTTTAGTTTGTGAATCACAGTCACGGAAGACATTTAATAAAACTGCCATGAAGAGGCAAAAGATGTCTTCATGAGGAAGGTGTTTTAGACTTGTTTTTTTAAAGCCTAGAGAAAAAAAAAAAAAGTTACAAAATCGTAATGCTGCTATGTTTCACAGCAAGAAGAGAGTAAAGAGTTGGAGGAAAGTTAAAAATGAATCCCCAGCTGTAAAAGGAGTTCAGCCTCTTACAACATTTTTGAAGAGGTTTATAACCATTTGAGATCTCTTTTTCAGGATAATTTAAAGGAAGACACTTCTTGAAAGCAGAAGAAATGTGCTAAGTTACATCAAATATAAAGGCACAGATACACAGTGCCAAGCAAAACAGAGCTGGGGGCCATGGTGTTCTTTTCTCCCTGACAACCTCAACACTCAGAGAGGTCCTGGGGAAATGTTTGCTTTCTTCCCCTCAGAAAGCATTTCTTCTCCCCTTTGAGGTCGCCTCTCCTTTTTTCCTTCAATTTAGCTATCTGTGGCTTTTTGTGGTCCCTTCATTCAAATATCTATGGCACCCCAACTGCGTGCTAGTCCCCAGTGTTAAAAAGATGCTGCCCCTGACACTGAAGAACACTGGCAATGAACAAGCTGCAAACAAAACAAACAAATCACACCCTAAGTCCCAGCTGCAGATCCATTTCCACTGATGACTTATGATGATGGACACTTGTTCATGTGGACATTGGCTTCTTTTGGGAAGTGACCACTCAAGGCTTTTGTCACCTTTTGTTTTTTTTTTTTTAATTGTTTTTAAAGATTTTATTTATCACATAGGCAGAGAGGCAGGCAGAGAGAGAGGAGGAAGCCGGCTCCCCGCTGAGCAGAGAGCCCGATATGGAGCTCAATCCCAGGACCCTGGGATCATGAGCAGAGCCGAAGGCAGAGGCTTTAACCCACTGAGCCACCCAGGCACCCCTTTTGCCACCTTTTAATTTGTTCATCATTTTGTTAAATTTTAGGGATTTTTATATACTGTGAATACAAACCCTACTGTCTGTTTCTGTGTTCTTTGGGAGGTTCATCAAGAATATTTTCATATTTCACCTGATATCTCTTATTGCCATGTTAATGATGCATCTTTGTATTATTTTCAGTGCTTGCTAAATATGCAATTTTAACCCATCTAACTTACTTTCTAAAAGAATTCCACTTTTTCACAATGTATAAACTGTGAAGTAGTATATTTATAAAACTAATATATCTTCCTATTATCATAAAATATTCCTTTAGCTATCCTATACACTCCACATTGCCTCAATATTTTTTTACTTTAAACAATCTTTTTAAAATAGATTTAAAGATACACAGACATAGACATACATGATATATGTACACATATAAAATAACTTTTAATAGTCCCTAATGTTTACACCCCCTCATGTTCTTTGATCTATTCTCCAGAATCAGATTTCCATTTGGTGTCATAGTCCTTTAACCTTAACACTTTTAACTTAACTTGAGTTGCAGGTTTAAAGGAGAGAAATGTTTTTCAGAATATATCTAGCTGAAGTCTTTATGTCACCATTATTTTCTTAAAATGAGGATATAACATATACAATCAATTTCATCCTTGTTGGTTGATGTAATTGGCCAGCCCTCCTCTTTAGCTATGCCTTTGGTGTGGGAGTTGAGCCAGTCTATCCAAAAGTCGAGCCAGATTTGTGTTTTGTTGTTGCTTTTGTTGCATTTGGTTTATTAGCGGTTTCGACTATACCCAGTACTACCTTGCACTGAGTGGGCCTAGGTTGTCAGGGAGTTTTTCTCCATGCCGCTTCTGCTCTCAGCTTCTGGTGTCCATTGCACCTATGCCTCAGTAAAAAGGTCTCTCCACATTTTTCATTTGGTTACCTTAGTAGAATAACGTTACAACCCTCAACATTTATATACCTAGAAGTAGCAGTGGTGGTGGGCTTTAGCCTTAAGTAGGCCTTAGGTCCATGGGTCTCATGGATGAGGCCTTCTTCGGAGAGATTCTGTCCTGCCCCCAGGGGTGGGCCTAAAATGCTGTAGGTCAGCGGGAGGAATTCAACTATCCTTTCTAAGGTGATATGTAACACTGTCCTGCCAGTTTTGCTGTTTCGGCATCCTACATGTTTCATTCACAGTGCTTTTTAGAATTTGTATTTTACGTATTTCTCTGTTTTGGTCTTTTGCACCCAGAAGATAATAACCTCATTAGGAAAAAGAGTAAATCTACTTTTTTGAATTTCACATCCATAATACACACTAAAGAACCTAGATCATAGTTGTAACTCAGAAAATATATTTGAATGAAACAATTAATGCTTGCTTCTCTTGTTCTTCTTTTCTTAAATAGGGCATTAATCTTACATTTTCTGTAACATTCTGTTTTTATTTAACTTCAAAAATACAGAAATGTTGCAAGAATAGTACAAAGAAAATCCCATATGCCCTGTTGGGAGGCTACTTCGTGGTATTGCTGTCTTGGCATCCGTTTTATTTGACTGTTGGCCTTCGGGGACGTTAAACTGATAGAGGAGGTTCTCGTCGGAATGCAAGCTCTAGGTAACAGTCTGCAGAGTCTCATGCAAATTTAAGTTCCTGAGGTGACTTCCTCAACAGCCCCTGTGATCAACATTCTCCCTCACCCCTCAGGTTCCTCTTCTGGTGTACCCCCTACCTTAGGCCTATGAGGAGCTTACCAGTGCTCTTTTTGGCTTGCGTTGACCAATCCAGTCAGCCTAGAAATCCCAAAGCATTCTACCCATAGGCCCTAATAAAGACAACTGCTCTAGGTTCTGCCTCTCCGTCCATACTCTGCCATGTTGCCCTTAAAGTGTGCCATGTACTTTCTCTGAGACCTGTGGGTAGTATATTTCTATATTTCAATATATCTGGTCATCTTTTGTTGAACTGAAGCTCACTCTCTGGCACCCTGTGCTCTATTTAGCAAATGTTAAATTAACAAAATCATAACATAGCCATTATCCAAATCCAGTAATTATTTACATGTCACCTTTGTTTGTTTGTCTTTTTTAAGATTTTATTTATTTATTTGAGAGAGAGAGAACTCAAGCAGGAGGAGCAGCAGAGGGACAGGGAGAAGCAGGTTCCCCACTGAGCAGGGAGCCCAATGTAGGGCTTAATCCCAGGACCCTGGGATCATGATCTAAGCTGAAGGCAGATGCCTAAGTGACTAAGTCACCCAGGCACCCCTGTGGTGCCCTTGGTTTTATAATCTCTTTTTGTCTCTCTCTCTCTCTTTTGATGTGTGTATGTAATCATATAATCTTTGTCTATAAATTTGACTGTTTTGATAAAATGTGCAAATCCTTAGAAGAGCAAAACTTACCGAAACTGACTCACAAACAAGTAAGATATAAAAATACTCTTTAACAATTAAAGAAATTGAATCTGCAATTGCAAAAACTCCTACAATAAAATCTTTAGACTAGATATTGGCTGCAGTGCTGAGTTTTCCAAACATTTATTGAATATACAAAACAATATTATGCAAACTTGTCCAGAAAAATTAAAAAAGAGAAAACATTGTTCACCTTGTTTACCTTATTTTACAAAGTTGCTCCAATTTTAATAGCAAATGACAACTTTAGGCTAATTATTCCCATCAACATAAAAGAAAATCCTAAGTAAGTTAGTAAATTAAATTCTTAGGAAGTAAAATTCAGCAATGTACATAAGATCATGTATCAGATTGAATTGAGATTATTTCAAGAATGCAAGTTTTTGAGGTGCCTGGGTAGCTCAGTGGGTTAAAGACTTTGCCTTCGGCTCAGGTCATGATCCCAGGATCCTGGGATTGAGCCCCTAGTCGGGCTGTCTGCTCAGCATGGAGCCTGCTTCCTCCTCTCTCTGCGTGCCTCTCTGCCTACTTGTGATCTCTGTCTGTCAAAAAAATAAAAAAAAATATTTTTTAAAAAATTCAAGTTTTCTGAGGTACCTGAGTAGTTCAGTTAGCTAAGTCACCACTCCAGGGTCCCCAAATCCCCAGGGTAGAGCCCCATGTGAGGCTCCCTGCTCAGCAGGGAGTCTGCTTCTCCTTCTCCCTTTGCTCCTCCCTCACCAGTTCATGCTTGCTCTCTCTCTCCCTCTCTTTAAAATATATAAATAAATTAAATATTTTTGGAAAAGAAGAATGAAAGTTGTTTTTTGTTTTGTTTTATTTTGTTTTTTAAATTTTCTCTCATTTGATTGACTAGAGCAAAAATGGAAGTCCTAAAACAAAATCCCTCTCCCTCTGGTTGAAATGCAAGCTTTTTTTTAAGCTTTACTTTTGTTGTCTATAACATGCATATAGAAAAGAGCACAAGGGGTGCCTGGGTCGCTCAGTGGGTTAAAGCCTCTGCCTTCAGCTCAGGTCATGATCTCAGGGTCCTGGGATGGAGCCCCGCATTAGGCTCTCTGCTCAGCAGGGAGCCTACTTCCTCCTCTCTCTCTGTCTGCCTCTCTGCCTACCTGTGATCTTTGTCTGTCAAATAACTAAATAAAATCTTAAAAAAAAAAAGAAAGAAAGAAAAGAGCCAAAATTACTTCATGCGTTTTCTCAAAGTGAACACACATGTGCAATTAGCAACCAAATCAGGAACCAGAACAGTCCCAGCACCTTGGAAGCTCCCCAGGGTTCTCCTTCTCAGTAACTTAACCATAATCTTCACTTATTTTCCCCCAGCTTCACTGAGGTATTATTGACTTAAAACATATGTAATTTTAAGTGTACAATTTGGATTTTTTTTTTAATGAAGATATAATCAACATATAACATTGTACTAGCTTTAGGTACTAGATGTACAACATAATGACTGATATATATTATATATATATATTTCAAAATGATTACCACATTAGTTAACATCTATCACCCCTCAAAGTTACATGTTTTTTTCCCTTGTGATTAGAACTTTTAAGATCTTGGGATGCCTAGGTGGCTCAGTTGGTTAAGTGTCTGCCTTTGGCTCAGGTCATGATCCCAGGGTCCTGGGATGAAGCCCCACATTGGACTCCTTGCTCAGTAGGGAGTCTGCTTCTCCCTCTGCCTCTGCCTGCCACTGTCCCTGCTTGTCCTCCTCTCTGATAAATAAGTAAATAAAATCTTGAAAAAAAAAATTAAGATCTTTCTTTAAAAAGAAAAAAAAGAACTTTTAAAGTCTCTTTGCAACATTCAAATATATAATTACAGCATTGTTAACCATAGTCACCATGTTGTACATTACATTCCCAGGACTGACTTACCTCATAACTGGAAGTCTGTACCTACTGACCATACCCACCCATTTCTACCACCCGGCCCCCCCATTCCCTTATCTCTGGCAACAACCAATCTGTTCTCTGTTCTCAATCTGTAAATCATTTTTTGTTTGTTTGGTTTTGGGTTTTCTTTAGATTCCATATGTAAATCAGATCATAAGGTATTTGTCTCTCACGGGCTTATGTCACTTAGCATAATGTCCTCAAAGTCCATCCAACTTGCTGCAAATGACTGTGTTTCTTTTTCATGGATAAATATGAATAGCAATATATATTATTTAATATTTATACATTATCCAAATACACAATTATATAATGTATGGTTTATATTTATATAATTTATATATTTTTATAAATATGTATGTGTGTATATGTGTGTGTATGTGTGTATATTTATATAATTTATATATTTTTATAAATATGTATGTGTGTATATATAAAATCACATTTTCCTTATCTATTCATAGGATTTTCACATTTTACTTATCCCCATTCATATCATTCACGTTCCTGCCAACAGTGCACAAGAGTGCCCTTCACTCCACATCCTCACCAACACTTGTTATTTACTTTTGATATTAGCCATTCTAACAAGTATGAAGTCGCATCTTATTGTGAGTTTGATTTGCATTTTCCTGATGATTAGTGATATTGGGCATCATTTCATTTGTCTGTTGGTTATTTGTATGTCTTCTTTGGAAAAACACCTATTTAGATCTTATGCTCATTTTTTTTTTTTTTTTAAGATTTTATTTATTTACTTGAGAGAGAGAACACAAGCAGGCAGAGTGACAGGCAGAGGAAGAGGGAGAATCAGGCTCCCTGCTGAGCAGGGAACCCAGTGCAGGGCTCAATCCCAGGACATTGAGATCATGACCTCAGCCGAAGACAGCCACTTAACCGACTGAACGACCCCATGCTCATTTTTAAGTGAGATTTTGTTTATTGTTTTTGTTTTACTATTGAGTTGTATGAGTTCTTTATGCATTTTGTATATTAGTCCCTAATCAGATATATGAATTGCAGGCCTCCCTGGGTGGCACAGTTGGTTGGCATCTGAATTTTGGTGCTGGCTCAAGTCATGATCTCAGGGTCGTGAGATTGAACCCTGCACTGGACTCCACACTCAGCATAGAATTGGCCCGAGATTCTCTCTCCTGTCTCTCTGCCCTTCCACTCGTGTTCTCTCTCTTTCTCTCAAATGAATAAATAAATCTTTAAAAAATAAGTTACATGAATTGCAAATACTTTCTCCCATTCTACATGTTCCTTTTCATCTTGTTGATGGTGTCATTTTCTGTGCAGAAACTTTTTGTTTTGATGTAGTTCCACTTCTTTGTTTTTGCTCTTGTAGCAAGAAATTTTTACAAATTGAAAATTAATCAGTATGATTCACGAAATATATGTAGTAAGGATAAAAATCATGTGGAAATGCCCAAAGATGTAGAACAGTTATTTGATGACAGTTGAATATCTACTTATAACTTAAAACTATAAAACTGCACTGTAAATAGGAAGTAGTTTCTTAATCTAATAATTAAATACTATATCTGTATTTAATGGTGGACTATTAAAGTCTTCTATCTGAGATTTTTAACAACACAAGGTAGTCATTATCACTGCTTCTATTTGTTTTAGATCATAGCAAGTAAAATAAAACTTTAAAAAGAATATGAATTAAAAAGTAGAAAGAAAATTTTCATTTAGTACGCCTAATGACTTCCTTCCAAAAAGAGTACAGTCTGAAAAGGGGAAAATAGAAACAACTTCATAGAGGAAAAACATGACAAAAACTCCCCAATACCAGGTGTTCAAGGTCAATTTCAACAGTCATAAATCATGTAGATAGTATGTACCCTTAATATGATGTGATGAAAATAACATGTTTATCTCTGTGGCTTTCTTTCACCAAACTGATAACCCCAGTGTAATCATGAGGAAACCATCAGACAAATTCAAATAGAGAGCCGTCTCACAAGATACCTGGCTAGCATTCCTCAAAACTGTGAGACCTTAAATACAAGCAAAATCTAGAGAAATTATCACAGCCTAGAGAAATTTAAGGAGTCATAATTACTAAATGTAATATTGTATTTGAGATGGGATCCTGGAACTGATAACATACATTAGGTAAAAACTAAGGAAATCCTAATGAAGTGTGGACTTACATTAATCATAATGTGTCAGTATTGGTTCATTAACTGTGTACCATATGAAACTAAGATATTAATAATAAGAGACATATTGAGGGGTATGTAAGAACTCTGTATTATTTTAACATTTTTTCTGTAAACCTAAAAGCATTCTAACTAAAAAGTTCATTTAAAAATAGAAACAGAAATTTTACTTACCAAAAAAAAAAAAAAAAGGTATATATTGAAAATTAGTTTTCTAAATATAAAGGGCACTTCTCCCAGAATAAGAGTTCTAAATTTAGCTGATCCAAGTGTAAGTATATGGTGTAAATAAAGCTAAAGACTTGTGAAATTATTGATAACACAACCCCAAAATTGTGAATTAGACTTAGTCAATATATATATGTCACATCATGAAACAAGCGTCTTTCAGAAAAATTAAACTTAATTTTCCATCACTATTTGTATCCTTTCAAATAGAATGGCAATCTTCAAATAGAAACAAAACCATTTCTATCATGCTTGGAAGAGTTTTTAAAAGCCTTGGAAGGCTTTTAAAATGAGTTGCACTAAACAGATTTCATCTTTCACCCTTTGGGAGTTTATTTATAACATTATTTATATGTCAGTTTCATGTTGTTCTTTCATCATATAGCCTACTTAATTTGGAGTTAATTGGGTCATAAAACAAAATATGAACCAAAGAAGAAAGCTTGTTATATTTAGGGGTGAAGTTATTTCTAGCAGGTATTGGTAGAGAAAATTGTTGGCCATAGAAAGTTCACGCACAAATTGAAACAAGACCTTTTTGTGACATTTATAAAGCTTAAATGTTACATAGAATTGCAATGAAAATTTAATGAGGACATGTAGAATTATTTCAAAGATTAATAAACTTACATTACTTTGAATAATGAAAAATATTACTTATGAGCCAGTGTGGTAATATTGCTATATATTTCTTCAATTTTAATTCTTATCCTTTCTGGCCTTAAATCTAAAGATAAAACGTACATTATTATTATCCATAATTTATAACTGCTATAAAACAATTTATTTGTTTCTATGTAAAAACATAGGACTTCATATCTATTAATATCTTATGACAAAATATAATAATTATTGAGAGTTAGGAAGGGAAACTTCATGGTCCCTTATAATGTTTCAGAAGTTCCTATTCTCCTTACTTCAAATGGGAAATTTTTGAGGGGACATTTTGGATCTCTTAGCTCTCCTAATATTAGAAATCACTCATCACCTGCCCAGGTTTATTAGCTGCAGAACATTGTAGTTGATATCCCCTGGCACCCAGTTCCACTCCTCCTGTCAAAAAGACCCAGAATATTCCAGTTTTGATGTCTAAATAAGTGAGATCACTCAGTTTTAAGGATGATCATTTCTAGCTTAACCAATCAGAGTAGTTTCACACTCCTTTTCACAGGTTTTCATCCAAGGCTGGACATAGTAACCAGATATAAATAATGACTTCCTCCGAACCATAGTGATTCCTTTAATGATGAGAATGAAACTTTGAGCGAAGCAATTGTGTGAGAGGTGTGCTGTATCATGATTTCTACACTGTCTCTTAATCTCTCTCTGTTGCCTCACTTACCTCTCTTACTTTTCTGCATATGAATGGGAGATCAAATAGCTCCAGCAATGGTTGATGGCTATGTTCCACACAAAAGAAGATAGTTGTGAGGTATAACTGAACCCAAAAAAGCTGAGTGAAAGTAGAGAAATAAACTACATTCTTAATGACATCCTACACCTATGGACTTATACCAACCCTGAGGTCCATGTGATGTCTTGCCTCATTGGTTGCATGAGTACTGAAGCCCCTTATGATAAGGTAGTTGATGTTATCCATAGTGGTAAGAGATCCAGAGTTCTAACAGATACATCAGTTTGTGCATCACAGTGAAATATCACTTGTAGATACGTGCTATATTTCTCACTTAACCTGTCTGTGCTCAAGCAGAATGGACCTGCTTCCTTCATGTGGGCAGACTACATGGGTAGGGACTCTATAGAGGATGAGGGAGACCCACAGTTTGTCTCATTCTCTCTGTAATTACTAGAAAACCGATACATGATACAGTGAACTTGGTAAATCAGATCTCTCCCGTGTGCCCAACTTTCCACATGGGGGAGTCACAAATGTAGATTTAGATGGGAAGTAAGAGACTGCAATTTTAGCTTCAGATCTAAGTCAAATTTTCAGATCCAGCTTCATCAGTCCCACTTCTGCCTTGAGAACTATGGTTACCTCCCTTCCTATCACTAATGTGTCCCATGACTCTCACTTGGTCATCAGTTCCTTTTGTACAATTTTTCTATAGCTTAAAATCTAAAGGAAAACAAGGCAGTTCTATTTAAGCCCTCTCCTACACAATAAATATATTTATTTCACAAATTATGAAGTAAGCTCTAGAAAATTACAGAATGTACCATCCATAAATTTTGGATGTAAGGGTGGCCAACCAGATTTGTGGTTCTGTTACTCTAATGCCTCTTTTTATCTAGGCTGGATAATGGAGAAGTGATGAACAACAGAGCAGTTTATATCATAGAAGTAACAATTTATCTTATTGAATCTCACCTACTACGCAGACACAGTGCTCTAAACTATGCATATTTTCCTATCCTCACAGTAACTATTCCAGTTATGTTAAAAAAGGTTAAATAACTTGGTCAGTAGCAAGAGAGTTTGACAGCGCTTGTTTCTCAGAATAAACTGGAATTTCTACTTCATTACTTGGGACAATAGAGACTTCAGAAACATTTTACTACCGTCTGACTTCCTCGTCCCCTAGGTATCATCAATGAAACTCGTGGAACATAATCATTCACTTCCTTAAATTCCCCACAGCAATTACCCTGGTTATAACTCTCCTCATCTCTCATCTGAATTGCTGTTAGAACCTCCTTAAAGTTTTCATGGCTCTATAGTTGCCCTTCATCTGTAAACTTCAATTCTATCCACTTACTACTTGTGTAACTTGGAGTAAATGATAAACCTTTTATGAATGCTTTTTTCCTCACATGTAAATTACATAATATAGTTTTAACATGGACCAGAGCCAGGGACAACTGTGTTAGAATAAATGGAAGTGCCAAAGACATTGATTGGCATTCAACAAATGTTATTTTGATTTCTTTCCTTTCCTTACACAATAGTTCTACGACTTAATGGTTGAAGCTTCATCTTACTCAGAATACTTTGGCAAATATCTTTAATCTACAAAATAAAACCCAGACTCTTTAGAATGGCATTCGTTATTCTCTACCATGAATAATGATCACTTTGCAACCTTATTTACCACTATAATCCCACCATACTACTTATGATTCCCAAATCATACTATGCATTACATGTCTTGTACATTCAGAGTATTTTAAAATCTGCCTGGAGTTTTGTTCTTCTCTTCCTGTTAAAATCCAACTTATCCTTTAAAATTTCCCTTACATTTCTTCTTGTTCTTCAAAGTCTTCCTTAATCTCTAGACTATAATTATATTCTCTGTATCCCCACAAAACTTGGTTTCTTTTGTTCATTTTGATTTTGATTATGTTTCCACTCCTGGAATGTATCTCCACATCCCTCCTATATATTGTTCCTAATAATTTCTTAACTAATGTTTGTGTATTTTTGTTATGAAAAATACACCTCAAAGAATATAAAAAATTACCTAAATAATATTTAGCAGTCATAAATGTGATGAAAATCAGATATGAGGAAATACACCATTTTGGAAGGAAAAAAAAAACTCAACTAAGAGCCCAGATTGAAAGAGTAATTTCTTTTTTTTCTTTTTTAAGATTTTATTTACTTATTTGACAGACAGAGATCACAAGTAGGCTATGAGGCAGGCAGAGAGAGAGATGAGAAAGCAGGCTCCCTGCAGAGCAGAGAGCCTGATGTGGGGCTCAATCTCAGGACCCTGGGATCATGACCCGAGCCGAAGGCAGAGGCTTTAACCCACTGAGCCACCTAGGTGCCCCAGAAGTGTAATTTCTATTACTGAGCTGTATGGAAGAAAGTATTCATGGTGTGTTGATCTTATCTTATACACAAATAGCTGGAATTTGAATACTTTAATTTTTTTTTGATGTTTTGAGAATTTGGGAAAACTTTCTGTGTACATGTGGATCAGTGAGGACACAATGTCCGTAAGGCTAATTCAGAGCCATGGAGAAGCATGGGAACATCACATTTATCTGACTGACAGTATCATCCTTTTATGAGATTTAATTATATAGCCATATGGAAAAGGTCCATTCATTTGTTAAAATTATGAATATAAAAGCATTTTAAAATCTGTGCTATACAGACTTTGAAAATAAAAGTATATCTGATGCATGTTCCTCTACAGTATATGCCTTGTACAAAGTTAAACAGCTGGCCTGTGATATATGCATTCTCTTTATGAGGGGGGAGGAGATACCTCTAGGGAAAGCGAAGAAAGAAGGGGACTCAGCCAATCTCCTTGTCAGACCTTTAAGTAAATGTCCAATGATATATTCTCAGAGGAAGAGACCTGATCTGTTAAATGCCTTTAGCAGAACATCTCTGGGTAAAAGATTAACTAGATCCAAAATCTATAGAGCATAAGTACCTAGAGAATAAGTAAACTACACAACTCTCTGGAGTATTAATTGGAGGGTTTTTATAATTTTTATGACTTCTGTGTGAGGTATCCGCATGAAAATTATGTGGAAATCTCGTTTATTATTCTGGGCCAGAAGTATACATCCAACACAAGAGGAATTTTTTAGTCACCATTTTAAATTGTTTCTGAAAGAAAAACATAATGTTTAGTCTGCCATATTATTGAAAATGAAAATCTTGATATTTTTATTCCTTTGGAAAAGATTAAAACTGTAACTGACATCTCAGAAATAAAAATATGAGTTGGCATATGAGCTGCACATCCAGCGGTAAATGTCACCATTTTTAAATGGTTAGTTACTGGTTATAAAAGTAAAACATGAGTTTGGGCTTCTGAATCAGTCTGAAAACCATGTGTAGGGACACTTCTATACATTTTTATTTTGTATTTCACATTTATCTTTTTTTTTTTCCTGGGTAATTCAAGAAGTCCATTTCTGCCTAATAGTATTATCTTCAGGAGATCCTTTTTCTAAATGAAATGACAAACACAGATAGGCTTAGAGAGTCTGTATAAGAAAATATCTTTTTTAAAAAAATATATTGAAAGCATGAGTGTGGGAAGGGGCAAAGGGAGAGAGAGAATCTTAAGCAGACTCCCTGCTGAGTGTGGAACCAAATGTGGGGCTCAATCTTATGAGCCTGAGATCATGACCTGAGCCAAATTCAAGAGCCAGCTATTTAACTAATTGAGCCAACCAGGTGCCCCAGAAAATACCTTTTATTAAGAATGAAAATTCAAATTTCCCCCAAATTATGCATGTTGAATGAAACATATGAATAACATATACAGGAGTTAGAGCTATAGACTGTATTTCACACAGACTATCAGATCCTAACAAGTGAGTATATCCACTTATAGTAAAGGTAAATCAATACCTTCAGCAAAGGTATGTGTGTGTGTGTATGTGTATATATATACACACATATGTATATATCATCCCACTTGAATTAGGCATTGTATTATATAATTCAAGAGTTTCCTAAATATTTCATCCAAACTGGTACAGGAAAACAATTGGCTTAGAACTTATGTTGAAACTAGGAAAACGAAAAGCTGCTTTCCACCAAGTAGTAAAGTGAGATCTGGTGAAATAGGTGATATTTTATATTTTGCATCTACTTTGACATTTTTATTTAAAGGAAATAATATATCATCATAAGAATTTAAACATTCAAATGCACTATAGAGATGAAACCTTGTGAGAAGGAGAGTATCATTTAAGATCAATACATATTAAATGGAAAAAGTGGCTTGTGATTTTTGCCTTAGACTAAGATATAGAAACAAGAAATTTTTCCCTAAGCAACCAAGGAAAATAAGACAAAATATATGAAACAATGGTTTTTAAAACACTAAGCAGTAAATGATAAATAGTGTTCCCTGAAAGGAGCTGAGTGCTGTGATCACCACAGCTTACTGCCTTCAGAGGAAGAGTTCAAGGAAGGAAAGCCAAGCATAGAGTGGACTCCCAAAGTTGAGAAGATGGAAATGGAAGTCCAACTAACCAAGGCTAGAGTTTGCCGGAGAGAGTGCTGGAGAGGAGAAAGTTGTAGAGAGAGCTGTAGAGAGAGAGAAAATCTATCTTGAGTTTTCAGTAGAGTATTAATCAGTGCATACTTGTGAAGAAATTTCCAGAGACTGGGGAGGAAAAATCCTCTAAAAGGGTTAGAAAGAATAGTATCTGGTGCTTATAAAAAGCTCATCCCCCGCTGGAGAAAACCACATAATTCACTGGGCATTGGACACAGTATACACAGAAAGATCTTACTTTAACACTGGGACATAATTAGCCCTAGCCTAAATGTTGTTCTGCTCCTAATTAATGAATCTTAAAAGCAAAACCAGAAAGCATCAAGTTACTTTCAAGTAACTGCATCCCAGGAAAAAGGCTCTAGTATACTTATAGGAGTGAAAGAAATCAGGACTCAAAAAAGTAAAATTAACAATATCTATAAAGGAAAACACCTTTTTTTTCCCCTTTGTACTATTCACATTCTTGACACCAGATGTGTGAATTTTTCCAAACCAAGCAATTCTCCAGATCTTGGTGGACTCTGACAGAGTGTCCTACGATTTAACTCAATTCTGACTTAACTGCCTGGAATGAGTTAACATCTTAGTCTGTAGGTTAACAGACTCTGCAGGGTTAACATCTTAGTCCCATAAGACTTCCCCCAAACTTCAGATGTTCGTTGCAAGTCCCAGGTTGTCACCTGCACTTTTAACAGACCAACTATAAATTGGGGGTTCTCCCAACCAACCCCCTTCCTCAGGTTCAAAAAATTTGCTAGGACAGTTCAGAGGACTCAGGGAAACACTTTACGTACAGTTACTGGATTATTGTAAAGGAACAACCAAATGGAAGAGATATGCATAAGACCAGTTGGGGGTGGGGCATAGAGCTTACATGCCTTTTCTGGGTACATATCCTCCTAGCAGCTTGATGTGTTCACTGAACTCCAGAACCTGTCTGAATCCCTTCGATGAGGGTTTTTATGGAGGTTGCATTATGTAGACATGATTAATTAAATCATTGGGCATTAGTGATGAACTCAAACTGGAGCCCTTCTCCCTTCTCTGGAAAAACAGCTGTGGGGGGCGCTAATCCGCTAACCATATCCTTGATTCCTCAAACTTTCAGCACCCCCCAACATTAGGGACTTTCCAAAAGTCACCTCATTACTTATTAACATAAACTTAGGTCTGGTTGAAAGAGGCTTATTATGAATACCAAAAGATGCTCCTCTCACCTCCATTACTCAGGAAATCCTAAGGATTTTAGGATCTGTATGCCCGGAACTGGGAATGAACATTATTTCTTATTATATCACAGTATCATAATCTGGCATCTTAGCAAAGATCATTGGGCATGTTAAGAAGTAAGAAAATACAAATATTTTTCTCTGACTGTGACAGAATTATGCTAGAAATCAGTAGTAGACAAATATCTGAAAAAAATCTTTAAAATATTTGGAAATAAAAAACACACTTTTAACATCTCATGGATCAAAAAGTAAGGGAATCAGAAAATTAGAATATGTTTTTCATTGAGTGAAAATAAAAACACAATCTACCAAAATTTGTGGAACAAAGCTTTGGCAGTTCTTAAAAGGAAATTAATAGAATTAAATCATTAATTTAGGTGTGGATGTGGTATGTAGGTTAAGAAAAGACATCACAGAAAGAACGTAGAAATACTGAACTCATTTTGTTTTATCTCTTTTCACAAGGATAATAATCCTTCAAAGGATGAATAAGTATCTTTAAGAGAAAATTCAATTTCTAAGAAAAACCTTTAACAGTTTAAATAATTTCAAATCTTCAGACTCAGATACAATGGATCAAAATATACTGAAAGAATATAATTTGAAGATGTAATTGAACAATCACATTCTTTTTTTTTTAAGATTTTATTTATTTCTTTAAGAGAGAGAAAGCATGAGCAGAAGCCAAGCGTAGAGGCAGAAGGAGAAGCAGACTCCCCCCTGAGTAGGGAGCCCCATGCAGGACTTGATCCCAGAACCTTGGAATCAATGACCTGGGCCCAAAGGCAGAAGCTTGACCAACTAAGCCACCCAGGTGCCTGAAAAATCACATTCTTAATCCTAGGAATATTTGGAGAAAGGAAGAGATGATAAAAATAAATTAATCTTTAAAATCTGACAACATGAAAACTGGAGGGGCCAAGGGAAGACTGCCCAGGATGGGTCACTTTGGCATGAACTTTATTTGAGTTAAAAGAATCAAAACCCAGCAGATTCAGAAAAATCTCTCTTCTTGGTTCTCAACCGCCTAAGTTTACATTGGAAAGAGAGCCTGTACCAGGAAGAGAACTATTAACAGACTTCTGTTTATGTAAGAAACTTACCTGCATGATAGGTCAATCATTGTTTTTGGAGACATCTCCTTTCCCCTTCTTGCTAATGGTCTTTCTTCCCTTTGTATCCTCTGACCCTACCTCTTTCCTTAGCTCATATAAACTTCATGTTGCCTCATTGTCTTTGGGATCTCATGAATTTGTGGATTCTCCATATGAACACCTCTTAAATTTGATTTTCTCCTGTTAATCTGTCTTATGTCAATTTGATTCTAAGTTCAGCTAGAAGAAACTTGAATGGCAGAGGAAGGTCTTCTCTCCTGACAAAAGTGTTAACTAATCTTATAGGAAGGAGCAAAGATTCTGGAAGCAGGGGAAAGTAAACTACATAAAAGTCTGGAAAATTTGAAAAGGGTATTAATTCTGAAATGATTGTTTGTAAACACTTTTAGAAAAGAATGTGTAGATCACTTAAGAATAATTCACAATTAACCTGCATTTCAATTTTTTTATTTCTAACAGTTTTATTTATTTATTTATTTATTTGAGAGACAGAGTGTATGGGCGCGTGCACAAGGGGGGTGTTGGGAAGGGCAGAGGGAGAGGGAGAGTATCTCAAGGAGACTCAGTGTTGAGCATATAGCCTGACGCTGGGTTCCATCTCATGACTCTGAGATCATGACCTGAACTGAAACTGACTGAGTCACCCAGGTGCTCCTACATTTCACTGTTTAATACAGTAGTCACCATATAATTAGGGAAAGAACTTTAGATTATACATTTTCATAAAGTAATAATTCTTAAGGGCAGAAAGTAAATATAGATTATAATAATTACTGTATTAGAAATATTAGTGGTACGAATATTTTCAGCCAAGAAAGGTAACTCAACTTTCCATTTTATTGTGATGTCTTTGGTTGATCACTAAAGTCTTGTCAACCTAGTCTCCATGGCATAAAGTAGAATAAGTTTCAATATCAAATATTGGTCATGATTTTTGAGATTTTTATCTATATAACTTTATAAGCATCTTGCTTATAATAATTTCCATTTAATTTTATACCTCCTTTCTAATTTATACCAAGATAATGATACTAGAATCAATAATAAGTGAAAAAATAAATGCAGTATGAAATTGTGTTTACTCAAAATGATTAATATAAATTCTGAAGTATTCACTTTATTTATTAGCATAATAAAACATTTTGATACTATTTGAAATTACCCTATTTTCTCTCATGACATTACTTGAAAATTCAGAATTTTAGACCACTTTTGGGTTTCTCTAATGCAGTAAGATGAGAAGACTAAAAAATAATATAAATATATAATATTACATATGCATTTTTCAATGTTAAGTTTTTAATAGAGTATAATGATACATTATGTGTTAAATGTTCTTTGAAAATGTAAGTTTACTTTAGAAGAGCAAATAATTTTTATTAAGAATAAAAATACATATTTTATATTTTATTATTAATAAAAATAAAAAATCCAAGCAAGTTTCTTATTTACCCTTATAGTAATATAGGGACATGCCCTCATTTACAAAATGTATGTAACTTTTTACTCAGGCACTCATGTACCGAAAATATCTATTGGAAATGAAAATCAAAATACGGACTTCACTTACTCTTTGTGCAAAATCTACTTTCTAATATACTTACTCCACATTCCAGTATTAGGTTCAATATAGAAAGTGTCAGCTTTTTTGTTAAGTCCTGATTGACAGTGGTATAGAAAGCAAGAGAAATAATCAATCGGTACATGTAATAATAGAATCACTTGTGTTGTTCCTTACAGACACAAGCCCTCTTGTAGTTAGCACCTTCTATTCTGACAAGAACAAAAGTCTGCTGCTGGGACACAGTTGTTGCTTTGTTCTTTAAATATAGCTATAACAACATTTCTGAAACATATCCTTCTGTGATTACAAGAAAGAAGATATATGAGAAGCCATTTATCTATATCACGACTCTGATAACACTCTTGCTTGTTGCTACAGAAACGCTGATCATAGTCACGCATTTCTATGAAAATAGGAAATATGAAAATATTAACACTTGCCGCTCCACCTTTCTTTTATTTGGACACAAAATCAGATCATTCCTTGTTTTGACTGCCTTGGTTACATTACTTTGTATCTGATAACTGAACTTCATTCATCGTTCGCTCCACAGGAAGTTTGCCTTGGCAATTTGCACATCAGCAAATGGAACTGAGCCCATAATGTATCAAAGTTTCTTCCAAAAATTTATGCTAGAGAGAGTTTTGTAATTCTGATGACCACATCATTATATTTTAAAAATTATGATGATGTTATGTCTAATAGATCAACCCTATATAATCATTCAAAGCTAGTAGCAGCTTTTAAAACTCCTCATTGACTATACCTTCAACTAGATTAAACTCATTTTTACTCCCCTTGGCAACAGTGGGTTATATATGTCACAGTAACTGGATAGTTTTTTTTCTGATTCCTTTTGTTGTGTTTCACATAACCAAAAAATGTGAAAAGAAGGCCCGTGTTCTGCTTGGCTTCCTATTTTAGAAAAGTTTGTATTTGTCAGCAGGTCTTTTTACTGTCTATTGTTTGAAGGCCAAAACATAAATCTTTCAACAGAGATAAAAATCTTTTACATATGTGACCCATTTTCTTTGTTTCTAGGGATATAAAAGCCCCTGGAAATTAGTAATTAAGACAGGCTATATAGCTGTATGAGTATATACCACACTATAATTTTTTTGATCATCTTAAAAAAATTTATTTGTCTTGTATTTTGTGACTTAGGAAATGATGTGACCATAAACTAAGAATAAATGTTACTAAAGCTCTGTCAGAATATTTTAGTATAGAAAAAAATAGACTTTATGCATTTTCTTAAATTACAATCTTATTTTGCTAATTTGATCTAAACTAGTCAGGTTACCTTAGATGTATAATTTTTTTAATTGTTGCAAAATTATATCTAGTGGAATGCATGCATGTTAAGAGTACAGTCTGATGGGTTTTGATGAATATGCAGTAATTTAACCAACATCTAATCAGAATATTGAACTCTACTATAACACTAAAAAGTTCCCTCTGCACCTTTCCAGTTAATCCTCATCCACGTTCCCTGCCTGGACTCAGCCACTATTCTTATTTCTTTCTCCCAAAATCAATTTTGTTGATCTATAATTTCATTAAAGTGGAATCATACACTATGTATGTTTGGATCAATGTATTTTTCAGATTCGCCTATGTCATGTGAAATCATCTTTGTTATTCCTGCATTGTGTGCCTTTGTATAAATATACCAGAACGTATAGAACTAATCTTGTGTTAAAGCCATTTATGTTGTGCTGTTTCCATGTTTTCTCTTCTTTTGTTATTATTTTTAATAACAAATTTTTTGTTTTTTGTTATTTTATGTATATGTAACATATATATACTTATATTTTTGTTATTATTTTTATTTCATTATTTTTTGTTGTTTCTCTTTCTTTGTTATTACAAAGTTGTAATGAACATCCTTGTGAAGTGTTGGTGATAAATATATTTTAATTTCCTTTGGAAATTTTTACTTTAGAAACTAAACACCTGGGAAGGTGGACCAGCCCCTTTTCTATTGCCTTTCAGTTCCACGTTGGAAAATCTGGCCTGCTCTGTGGAAATGGATCTGGGTCAATTAAATCTTTCTTCGTCAATTTCACCAGGTTAAATTTTGTCAACAGAGGGCACTAGAGAAACATGGCAGGAGGAAGGTTTGCCTTTGGGTTCCAGTTAGCTTCTCTGCAAGTTTCTGCAGTTACAAGTGCTCCAACCTCTGCCTTGTAAACAGCATATGGAGCTTCCCCAGCACCTGACTGCTGCTGGGTGGCAAGCAGCTGTGCTCAAACCAACAGTTTACCCTGGCAGTGCACCCCCCACCCCCAGTAAGTTTTGTAAGAGAATGTCTCCAGTGATGTACATCTCCATGAACAAGCTTCCCCAGAATTTTTTTTTCTTATACAACTTTATTGAGGCATAATTGATACAAAAAAAATTCTGCACATACTTAATGTGTACAATTTGATGAGTTTGGACATATGCATATGCCTGTAATCCCATGACCCCAGTCAAGGTAATAAACAAAACCATGATATTAAGTGAAAGAAGTCAGGTACCAAAGAACAAATACGGCATGATTCCACTTATATGAGGCATCTAAAATAGGCGAACTTATAAAAGTAGAAAATAGAATGGTGGTTGCCAGGGGTTGAGGAGAGCAAAAATAGGAAGTTGTTCAATGGGTATAAAATAGTTATATATGATGCATAAATTAATGATATGCTGTTGTGCTTTTTTCTCAGGACTCATGAGGAGTCTGTTTCCACCATGTTCCACTGACATGAAATGGTCACACAACTCTGCCATCCAGTGAGCACCCACTGTGTCTTCTCCTGAGAGGTAGGTGTCACTTTTTTGGGTGTTTTATCTAAGCCTTAAAAGTAGTGGCTATTTCTTCTACGTGCTGTTCTTGTGTTCTTTGGAATTGCCTTGACTGGTCTAGTCTCTAATTTCCTTGCTATATTTAATCATTTTCTGTTAAACTTTCCTTGTTCAAGTTGCTCATGTTTCTTTCCTCTGCTTGAAACAAGACTGGCACAGAGTAGAACGGCCAGATCTCATAGTTGGTGCAATTTATTAGACACTGCCAACAGATTTCCGAACCTGGCTGTATCATTTTATACCTCCATCAAAAATATAGGCGTTTTCTAGATACCCCACATCCCATCTAGCATTAGATATTATGGAGTCCTTTAAATTTTAGTCATTTTAATGTGTGCGCAAGGGGCGCTGTGGTTTTACTTTGCAATTCAGTGAAGAACAATGACATTGAACATCTTTTCATGTGCTTGTTGGTCATTTATTTATATGATATCCTTTGTGAAATGCCTTTCCAAGTCCTCTGCTCACTTTAAAAAAAATAGGCTATCTTTTTATTACTGGTTTATGGGAATCATTATATATTCAGGATGCCAGGTCATTGTGAATATTTTCTCCTACTCTGTGTCTTGCTTTTAAAATTTTTATTGAGGGGACACCTCAGTAGCTCAGTCGTTATGTGTCTGCCTTTGGCTTAGGTCATGATCCCAGGGTCCAGGGATCCAGCTCTGCATCAGGCTCCCACTCCCCCTGCTTGTACTCCCTCTCTCATTGTCTCTCTCTTTGTCAAATAAATAAATAAAATCTTTAAAATAAATAAATAAATAAAATTTCTTTTGAGAAGCAGAAATTTTTTAATGTTAAAATTTTTTGTTAATGTTTTTAATGTTAATTTAATGTTTTTAATGTTAAAATTTTTTAGTGTTAAAAAGAACAGTTTACAAATTTTTTAAATTTTTGGTTAGTACTTTTAGTACATTTTCATTAAGAAATTTTGCCTAAAATGAGATCACAAAGCTATTCTACTATGTTTTCTTCCAGATGCTCTGTACTTTAGCTTTTTAATTTTAGGACTACCTCAAATCAATTAACCCAATTGATTTCTTAATCTAACTAACTATTAGATTAATTAATCAACCTCAGATTCATGTTTGTGTGCAGTGTGAATAATGGCCAAGGTGTATTTTTTCCCCATATTACTGTCTAGTAGAGCCAGCACCATGTAATAAAAAGACTGCTTTTTTTCACCAAGTTGCATCAAGAACATTTAATTCCTTTTCTTCCCTTATTGCCATTGGCTATAATCAGCAGTGAAAAATTGAATAGAAGTCATGAGACTAGTCATCCTGCTATAACCTCAGTTTCAGGGTAAAAACATTCAGTATTTTACCAATGAGTAGTTTTTTGTTATACCTATAATGAGGTATAAATGACATACAATAAAGTACATATAATACTATGCATAATGTGATAAGTCTGTAAATACGTATGTAGCTGTGAAGTCATCACGGTCAAGATAGTAAACATATCCATTACCCTCAAAACTTTCTTCATATCACCCACCCTTCCTTTTTTTTTTTTTTTTAAAGATTTTATTTATTTATTTGACACAGAGAGAGAGATCACAAGTAGGCAGAGGGAGATAGGAGGAAACAGGCTCCCTGTTGAGCAGACAGCCTGATGCGGGGCTTGATTCCAGGACCTTGAGATCATGACCTGAGCAGAAGGCAAATGCTTTAACCCACTGAGCCACCCAGGTGCCCCATCACCCACCCTTCCTATGACTCTTTTCTTTTACTCCTAACCAACTATAGATCTATTTTCTATCAGTATTGATGTTTACATTTTCTAGGATTTTATATAAATGGAATAATATTGTACATGATCTTTTTTTATCTCTATCAAAACAATTATTTATAGACCCACCCACATTGCTGCATGGATCAATAGTTCATTCTATTTTATTGCTGAATACTATTTCCTTATATGGATATATCATAATTTGTTCATCTATTCATCTTTTGATGGGTATCTTGGTTGTTTCCTTTTGTTTTTTTATTATAAAGAAAGTTGCTATGAACTTTCAAGTGTAAGTTTTATTGTGAATGTATGTTTTCATTTCTCTTAGATAAATGTCTAGTAGTTGGATGGTTAGGTCGGGTAGGTGCATACTGAACTTAAGAAACTCCCGAACTGTTTTCCAAAGTGGTTATACATTTGATACTCCCAGGAGCAATGTGTTAACAATCCATTCCCTCTTCATCCTTGCCAACACATGGTATGATCACTTTCTTTAATCTTAGCCATTTTATTTGGTGTGCAGTGCTGGCTCACTATGGAAATTTACATTTCCCTAATGACTGGTAGTGTCGAGCTTCTTTTTATATACTGACTTGCCATCAGTAGATTATCTTTGGTGAATTATCTGTCAGCTCTCTTGTCCTTTCTTTTTTTTTTTTCTCTATGTTATGGTTTATTTACAAGTCACATTAGCCATACAGACATTTGTCCTTTCTTTTTAAATTAAATTGTTTCTTTGCCTTCCTTGCTTTTTCTGGGTCCTTTACATACCCTGTATATGCATCTTTTAGCACATTTTAAAATACATTATTTGCAAGTATTGCCCCACCTATGGCTTGTGTACTAATTGTCTTAACCCTTCTTTTGAAAAGCAGAACTCCTTTTTCACAATGAAGTACAACTCATCATGTTTTTTCTCTATAACCTGTTTTTTCTCTATACCCAAGAAGTCTTTCCGTAACTCTGGAACTTTATAGCTATAGATTTTTTATTTGGGAACATGATTTATTTTGAGTAATTTTTTCTATGTAGTCTAGGTATAGATTTATTTTAAGAGCATATGATAGTCAATTTTTACACCATCATTTGTTGAAAAAACTATTCTTTTTCTTTTTAATTGTCTTCACTTTTTTAATCAAAATTCAATGGACCTTATATGTGGGTATTTTTTTGTTTGTTGGTTTTTGTTTTTTCTGGATTCTTAACCATCTCAAAAGATGCAGAAAACATCATTTAGTAAAAGTGAACATCCAGTTAGGGTTTCAAAAAAATCAGCAAATATGGATAGAAGGAATTTTACTTAATCTGATAAAGGACATACACAAATATCTAATATACCCATTGTATATAATGGAAAATATTTTTAGAATCCTCTTCATAGTCACAAAAAAAGCAAAGAATACTGTCTAATCAGTATGGTAAGTCAAGGGAAAAAATAGAATTATGTAAATTGGAAAGGAAAAGCATTAACCCTCATTGTTTACAGATTATATCATTACCTAAGTAGAAAACCTACAGTTATTTAGGAGAAATCATTAAAATTTATAAAACCAGCCAAATTTTAGATACATAATTAATTGCAAATGTTTTTATTTATCTTATTTAAAAATGTATATTACTGACAATAACTAACATAAAGTGCTCACAAAACATATAATGCTTACTAGATAGAAATTTATATAAAGACTTAGTAAGTGGAAATATGTACCATGTTTATAGAGAAAGAGATTTAATATTATATTGTGAATCCTTTGCAAATGGATTTATATATTTACTTTAATTCCATTATAATCTTACAAAATATTTAATAAAATTTGACATCAAGTCTAATAATTCTAAAAATTGTATGTGAGAATAAATATTACAGTAAAGCCAAGATACTCTTGACAAAGAAGCAAATGTAAGTGGGTGCCTGGGTGGCTCAACCAGTTAAGTAACTACCTTCAGCTCAGATCATGATCCCAGGGTCCTGGGATCAAGTCCCACCTCCAACTCCCTGCTCAGTGGGGAGTCTGCTTCTCCCTCTTCCTCTGCCCCTCCTCTCCTCTTCTGTGTGTATTCTATCTCTCCCTTGCTCATTATCTCAAATAAATAAATAAAAATCTTAAAAAACACAAAAACAAAAGTAAGTGACTGACTTACCTGGATATAATATCCAGACTTACTAAAAATCTAAAAGGACTAAGACATTTTGCAGTGGAACAAAGTACGAACAGACCAACTGAGAAAGTAGAAGTTTAAGGAACACATTTGAACATATATGGACAGTTTATATCTGTTGAACATGGGCATATACTAACAAAGAGACCAAAGCAAATTAGTTGTAAGAAAGATGGAGCATTAAATGAATGGTGGTGATAAAACTGACTGTTTATATGACAGATTTATCAATCCTTATATCATTCCAATTTTACTTTTATTTCCAAAAGGACCAAAGATTTAAATGTGAAATGTATAACTATAAAGGTTTCAGAAGACAACATGGAGACTGTATAATCTTGGGGTGGGGAAATGACTTCCTTAAACAAGATACAGGGGCATAAAACAGAAGTTAAAAGTTTGAGAATTTTACTTGCATTAAAACTAAGAACCTCTGGGGCGCCTCTGCCTTTGGCTCAGTTCATAATCTCAGGGTCCTGGGATTGAGCCCCACAGCAGGCTCTCTGCTCAGCGAGGGGCCTGCTTCCCCAACCCACCCCCCCCACCGCCTCTACCTGCTTCACTGCCTGCTTGTGATCTCTTTCAAATAAATAAATAAATAAATATTAAAAATAAAACAAAAACTAAGAACATCTATTCATCAGAAGACTAAGAGTTTTCACAAATTTGGAGGAGATATTTGCATTGTGCGTACTTACCCACATCCACACACATATATATGTAAAATAGATTGTTATGTATATAATATATATGTCTATAATAGATTAGCATAGAAGATATAAAAATAATTCATATGTATGGCAGAGAAAAAGATAAACTAATGGTGAAAATGTTTTGAAAGGCATTTCTAAGAAGAGGATCTATGAATGTCCTCCACAAAAGTGTAAAAAAAAAAAAAACCTGACAAATTGGTATTGAAAAACTACAATAAAATACATTTCATCATCACACTGGCAAATAATAAAAGGTCAAGAAATATAAACTTTTGATGAGGATGTATAGCAACAAAGACTGTTAATGAAAATAAAAATTTGAGCAATCACCCTGATAAATAACTTAGCATCATCTTAGAAAGTTGAACATGGGCATATACTGTATTCCAGCAACCCTTCCTAGGCATTTAACCTAGGAGAAGAGAAAACTTCAGAATGTGTACTAGAAGACATGCTCAGGAATATTCATGGCCACTTCATTTCTAAAAACAAAATGAAAGAAAATAAAACCCTTCAAAATAAGATCTTGTCAATAGCAGAATAAATAAATACATGTTATAGTATTCCTACAATAAATACTACACAGAAATGAAAATAAATGAAATGCATCTACAGATATAAAGATCTTAAGAATATAAAATGGAGTAAAATTGCAAGCCAGTTAACTTATATAACCAATACCATTCATTTGAATGTCAGAAAAGTAAAAAACTAGATAATTAGGTGCTAAAGTATATGAAGCCTTGTATTTTTTTAATTAGTAATATGTATATAGCATATATATTATAATTCAATATAATATATAAAATGTTTAAGTTGTATATAATATATTATATAATTATTATGTATAAATTATATAATATAATATATTAAACATAATTATATATAATATGTTAACTATAAAACCTATATTTCACTTAAATATAAGATTAAAATGAAGACAATTGGGTTAATTTGTTTTCAATTTTTCACAGAAAATTTATATAGATTATTATGTAATTGCTATGTAAATATGAAAGTGAAATAAATATTCTCTGAGTGAAAATGCTTTAGAATTTTTATCACAAAAAGTCCATTTTTGAAAGTAACAATCTTGAAGTATTTTAGCAAAAATGTGTCTACATTAGGAATACTAAGCAATGCAATCAAGCATGAATGAAAAATAGAAAAGGTTTTTAAAAAATTAATGAAAAAATTAATGAAGTAAAATTACATGTAGAAGAATGAATAAATTTCAAGTTCTTAATACTATGCAAAACAAATTAGAACTAAGAATGATAATGAATAAATGGGTAAAAAATATGCTCTCTGAATATGACACAAAAAAAGTGCATGATCTCCAAGTGTTACTTCATAGTGCACTAACCATATGTAAGATGGGATGGAAGATCATGTTAAATTAATTAGTGCATCTGTCTGTTGGCATGAGAAGAGTCAAGGAGGAATAAAGCACAAAGGTGGCAGGAAAGTATTACCGGAGTAAAAGATAGAGAAAAGCAAAGGAGAAGCCTCCTGTGTAACCATGGAATGTGTTAATCACAATCAATCATGTGTACCTTAAGTTAAAATAGCCGTGGAATAATAGATCTATGGAGATGGACAAAGAAGAGAGCAGGTAAAAGAGAAGCAAGAGACCACATGGAAAATTAACCAGACCAGATGATGAGAAGTCTTACTTGCCTTTAGGCAACTGGGATTCAGTGGATGCTTTTTGAAGGGAGAGTAAGGTACAGACTCTCATTTTAATAAAAATCACTCCTTTATGAGATGGAGGAAATCTTGTAAGATATGAGAAAAGAGCCTATAGCAAAACTCAAGGAAGAGCAGATGTAAAGTCTAGATGGAGACAGAAGAGGTCTTGAGACAAGAAAAAGTGAGCTTAAGGATTTGCGTGAGTGGGAGAAGCAAGGGACAGGATGGGGTCACCTGAGCTAAGGGTGCTTGCAGAATGATCAGTAGTGTGCCCATGCCTCAGAAACACAAGGGCTATTGTCAGACCTTTGGATTTGGCATTTAGAAGGTGATGGGTGAATTCTCCCACTACAGTTTTATGGCTGGGTTTGATGAGGAAAACTTGTTTTGTGATTCAGTTGTGTTAAAAAGAAATAACAGGCCCCAAATGGAGTCACTTGTGCTAAGCCTACATCGCCAAACCAAGGTTCAGTACCTAACCTAATTGTAGGTTCTGCTTTCCCTGGGAATGGTGTCTTAACTGGTCAGTCTGGAATTTTCCGTTCAGCACCAATGCAGTACTCTGCTGCCGAGGTCCTCTCTATACCTCAAAGGAAGGTAAGGTAATCCACTCTTCCCTAATTCCTTCCCCCTTCTTCCTATAAAAGCCTTCCAGTTTGGACAGTTACTTGGAGCTCCTTTCTGCTGGCTAGATGGGATGCTGCCCAACTCATGAGTTGTTGAATCAATCCTATTAAATTATCAAATTGACTTGGCTGAATTTTGTTTTTTAATATGTGCGTGGGTGAAGAAACAGCAACAGTAAACAGAATATATTTAGTTTTATCTGGAAGCAAGAGAAAGAGGGTAGAAGTGATTCAAAGGTAAAGCAAGTTGAAGGTAAGGACTGGTTTTAAAATAGAATTTCCTACTTCATATTCCCAGAGTACATTTTTTAAAAGTCTGCTAAAGCATTCATTGTGTTTGCTTTGTTAATGATAAATTTAAGTATGTGTCTATGGCTGTAATCTCAACTAGCTGATGAGCTCTTGGAGGACATGGGTTATATTTCATTCATTATTTTAATTCCCATAGTGTGTGATTTCTACACGCATAAAAACCAAGAATTTAATAAAATTTAACTCACCACTAAATAGTATTTCATCTTTCAAATGATTCTCAAGTATTTCTTCTTGAGTAACAAATCTTATTGGTAGTAAAATGTAAAATAACCCAAGTATATCTTTCCAATGAAAGGCAGCACAGTGTAGAGCAGTGGTTTTCCAAGTACGGTCTGCAGACCAGCAGTGTCAACAACCCGGTGTGGGGAGGGGGAGGGGGTAGGGGGTCCGGGGTCCGGTGGGGGGCTGTCAGAAATGCAAATTCACAGGCCCCATCCAGTGAGTAGAAACTCTGGGTTGGGGTCCTGCAGTCTGCATTTTTTCTTTCAACCCCTGTCCTTGATTGTAATTTGCCCTACCCTTTGAGAACCATCAATGAAGAGAAACAAGAAAATCCTTGGATTTAACCAAACCTGTTCCCCCATCTCACTTTTGTCACTTACAAACTGCGAGTAGTCCATCAGCCTGTTACTAAGAACTCCAGAGGGCAATTTTTTTAAGCAAGAGGGTGGAACCATCTAGAAGAGTCTTGATAAGAAGCCAGTGAGTGACCCAGTGGGCCAGAAGCCTTTAGCCTACTTCCTGCTGCAATGTCCATTTTACATGTGGATTTTCCTATTTAAGATACAATGTGTTGCTATTAGGCAATTATGTTGTCCTGGAGAAATTTAGAAATAACGAAGTTAAAAGTGGGGTGGGAGAGTGGGATGGGAATTGATAGAAGCTGAGCACGTATTTTCATCTGGCAATTGTCCAGGGTTTTTTTTCAAGAACGTCATCTAGGTTTGAAACAAGACCCTTTTCACTTCAAAGTCTATTTTATTTTTAGCATCACCCCAGGTACCTTTGTGCCAAGAATGAGCCCATTAATTGCAAAAACAAACAAAACAGAACAAAACAAAAAGGTTTCTATCAGGAATTGCAGATTTTCACTTCAAAACTTTAAATTCTTTTTTTCTTTTTTTCTTTTTTAACAGGGGTGCTGGTGGGGAGGAGGGCTGAAATATACCATAGCAAATACTCTAATAGCAAAAATTTCTAAGTAAGGAAGATATATCTCATATTTGGGGAAAATAAAGGCATGGATGCTTGTTTACCCTGTAAATGCTTTTTGTCATCTGGGCAGGACTGGAAAGATAAAAGGATCAATCACAGGGAACGGAATGCATTTTCAGAGCTTTGTGTCTTTCTATTGTTCAGCTTTAGCAAGAGTATTAAAACAGCTTCCTATAAACAGCACTTATTCATACCGTTCACACTTTCATAGAGCTTTCCCCCATCCTCTCGCTTTAAATGCAAGGTCAGCTCTGCACTGCTATGAAGAAAACTGTTTTGGAATCACACCTCCCCCTCTCCTTCATGCCTCAAATATATCTCTGAGCCCTGTTCTTGAATTGACATACATTTAAAAACAATTCAATCGTAGATTGATCAGCTGATCCGGTGACACAGACTACAGTTTGCTCTTGCCATTGTTTCTTTGTTGCTAGTGGGCCTTTGTTTGAATCCTGCAGCAATAATTGATTGACTGAGCTATGCCATAGGGCACAAAATAACAAAGAAAGAAAAATATGAACAGTTAGTGAAAGAAGCCCTGGGAAAAAACACAAATAGATGGAGTGTACCCGAATACTGCAGTGTTGGTAGAATCCTAACGAAGGCAAGGAAACTAGGTGACTGTATTTTACTGTCTGGGAGGTGAATTCAAGGAGAGACATTGTGTCCCAAGAGCCATGTTAAGCCTTTAGATGATCATTTCCTAAGCTAATGGGACAAATACACCCACATGTAGATAAATTCTGAGCCTAAATGGCCTTTACAGCTTGAACTTCTTAGATAATATGGTAATGAATATTTTAGAAAAGTCTATGTAGGTAATAGCCTACATAGTCAAGTCAATAAATATAGACTGGCTACATCTCTGGTAAGATTAGCATATAAATCCATTTGTGGGAACCATTCAGAACTCAGCATTTAGCTTTTTCCATGAATTTGAATAAGACTTAATAAAATCCCTTAAACTTTTTGTGAGGTTTGTGTATACATGAAGAAATCACAGCCTTTTAAAATCTCTGGATTGGAAAGCACCTTAAAGGTCAGTTTACCCAGTTACCTTGTAATGAGTTGTTTAGGAAAAAGCAGCATTATCAGGTTCTGTCTATTATAAACTCACACACTATTGCTAATTGGGGAGAAATTCAGCATCTGGGGCACTTTAATTGATGACAATTCCTATAGCAATTTTCAGATAAAATTATTTATTCAGAGAAAAAGATTATTTTGAGCTCTGTGCATTTTGCCAGAGAACACAGCATTTATATTGTATTAAATGAAGATATTTCTTTAAAATGTTCTTGTTTACACCTAAATGGGCTGGTTTCTGACTTCCTTTTCTCCTGTCTTCTCATTTTTTCCCCTCCTTTTTTCCTATCCTCTCTTTTCCTCCTTTTCCACAAGATAAAACCCAGTCTAACACTGATTACAGAAGTCATCTCAGGAATTGTTTAGAAACACACCTAATAAAGCTATTTAATAAAAAATATGAGGCAGGGAGAGTTGGCTTGGGTAAGACTGCTATACCTAAGAATATAACAGGATTTGTGTGTGGGTACCGTCCTCTAGGAGACTAGGAGGGCCTGAGCAATTGCTTTGAAATATCTACCCCTGAAGAATTCCCAGAGGCATTGTACAATAGTTACACAGTTTGGCCAATGATATTTCAATTTTAAAAATGTTTGCTGGGTAGTTCTGTAATCTAATGCCTTTCTAGTACGTAAAGATTTTAATAAAGTATGTTCACATGAAATCATCTTTTGTTAAATGGGGTTGAATGAATTAAAAACAGACAAACAAAAAATCTGGGTTTCAGTTCTGGATTAACATGTTACAGAGATAAAAATCACAGATAATGAGAAATGACTGAGATCAAACTTTTAGCAGAAACAGAAATTAATAGCTTATATTTACTGAGAAAAAGGGTCAAGCATTGTGTTATGGGCTTCCATCAATTTTTTTCCTTTGCTCTATAAAGAGAAATGGTTATTTTTCTCGTATTCTAAATGAGAAAATAGAAACACAGAGAAATCCATAAAGGCACACAGGTAATAAGTAATGTGAATTAGCTTCAAGCCCTGGGAGTCAGACATCAAACACAAAAAAATAAATGGATGGAAAATAAAGAATAGAACAAAATAGAATAGAATAAAAAGAAAGGCGATGATCGATAGATGATAGATAAATAGAATGAATTATGAACTAAATGTTTGTGTCCCTAGAAGATTTCTTTTTTTTTTTTTTTAAGATTTTATTTATTTGACAGAGAGAGATCACAAGTAGGCAGAGCAGCAGGCAGAGATAGAGGGGGAAGCAGGCTCCCCGCTGAGCAGAGAGCCCGATGCGGGGCTCGATCCCAGGACCCTGGGACCATGACCTGAGCTGAAGGCAGAGGCTTAACCCACTGAGCCACCCAGGTGCCCCCGCTAGAAGATTCTTATGTTGAAATCATACTCCCCCAAAGCATTAGGTCTGAGGCATCAAGAAGTGAGGCTTTTTGGCGTTAAGGTTAGACGAAGTCTTGAGGGTACAGGCCCAATAAATGGGATTAGTGCCCTTAAGAGTCACTAAAGAGCTTTTTTCCCCTCTGCTCTCCACCATGTGACAATACTGTAAGAAATCAGCAGTTTTGAATCCCAGAAGGATGCTCTTAATAGAACTCCACCTTGCTGCCACACTGATCTTGGACTTAGATCCTCTAGAACTCGAAGAAATACATTTCTATTGTTTATAAGCCACCCCATCTACATTATTTTGTTATGGCATCCCAAACTAAAGTAGATAAAAAAGTTAGATAATAAATAAATAGGTATTTGCTAAATAAATATTTTTTTCCAAATAAAATCTGTTATTCTGGGCACCTGGGTAGCTCAGTGGGTTAAACCTCTGCCTTCAGCTCAGGTCATGATCTCAGGGTCCTGGGACTGAGTCCTGCATTGGGCTCTCTGCTCATTGCGGGGCCTGCTTCCTCCTCTCTCTCTCTCTGCCTGCCTCTCTGCCTACTTGTGATCTCTCTTTGTCAAATAAATAAATAAAATCTTTAAAATAAAAGTCTGTTATTCTGACTTCTTAAGATTATGATTATTATATGCTATAAATGCATAATGCATTTTTTACTTATTTCTTTTCAGCGTAACAGAATTCATTGTTTATACACCACACCCAGTGCTCCATGCAATATGTGCCCTCCATAATACCCACCACCTGGCATTTTTTAAAAGATTGTATTTATTTTTTTGAGAGAGAGAGACAGAGACACTGAGAGAGAACATGAGTGGGGTAAGGGGCAGAGGGAGAACCAGACTCCTTGTTGAGCATGGACTTTGGGGCTTGGTCCTGGGATTCTGGGATCATAACCTGAGCAGAAGGGAGATGCTTAACTGCCTGAGCCCCTAGGAACCCCCACAATGTATTTTTAAACATAGATATTGTTTCTTCTGAAATGTAACTGCTCTCATATGATCCACACTTAAAGTGGTGGCTTAATGACCGACCTAATCTTTACAGTTCTGACATACTATTATTATTAATTCATAGAAAGAAGTGGTAATGATTTTAAAAGTCCTTTGCTTACTAAGATGAACTCAAAGTACATAATAGTAGGCCATACTACTTCTTCAATCTCTAGTCTACATAACTCAATTAGGTCCTAATTATAGGTGTGCCAATCTTTTTTTTTTTTTTTTAAAGATTTTATTTATTTATTTGACAGACAGAGATCACAAGCAGACAGAGAGGCAGAGGAGGAAGCAGGCTCCCTGCAGAGCAGAGAGCCCGATGTGGGACTCAATCCCAGGACCCTGAGATCATGACCTGAGCCGAAGGCAGCGGCTTAACCCACTGAGCCACCCAGGCGCCCGCCAATCTTTTTTTGTTCTGAAAAGGGATTCCATGTCTTTAGTGCTAAATTAATGGTTGCAAAAGAAATATGGAAATTGCAAAGATGTGCATTCATTGATCACAGTTACTCTCAGAAGTGTTTTTGTAGTCTAAAACAAAAGATTTGTCCATTCACTTTTTCACGGCTTTTACTTTTAATATCTTTTGTTTTTCAACTCCTAGGTGCTATGAACATTGAAAGGTTTAGCTTTTTTACAAATTTATACTCTTTTCTAAAGGAGTTAGAAATAGTTCAAGAATTATCTCAAAAAAAGTCAACAGATAGGACTCAGCTTCAAAGAAATTTTATAACAGTAAAAAGAGAGATACAAAATGGCATGTACAATGTAATCCCATTACTTAAAGAGAAGTATTTAAATGTGCTCTGGCAGAGATGGAAATACAATAACTGGCTTTATCCTCTTTCCTGAGACAATTAAACAACAGGAATAAAATACATATAACAACATTCTAAAGCCTTTGAACATCAAACAACAAAGGCCAGGAATTCCTGAGAGACAGGACACAAAGAAGGAGATACTTGTCATTTCCACAGTTAAATCCCAGAGAAAATGTCCAGGCCATGAAGCAGAGCCAAGGAAGTGGACAGAAGCAGGATAAGGGGAGAAACTGATCATCTCCCTGAGTTGAAAGGACTAAACTGGGAGTTCGGGGAAGCCAAAAGTTCATTAGTCAGAATATAGGAAAGGAGAGACTGAATAGAGAGAAAACTGGCGATTTGGAATGTTCCCTCAAGTATTTCGTTGAGTACTGATTAACTTTTAAGCATCAAAAAAATGCCTGAGGCTGGGAAAGAACCACATGGAAAGACTAAGGGAATGGTAACCCAAGCTCATGCAGAGCTGGGTATAGTATCTGTTCCCCACAGTTGAAGTGGGTGGACATTCTTACAACTCAGGGAGCTTTGGTTAGAATCTTAAAAAGGGTTTTGTCTTTTGTGAAAGAGTAATTAGTCCTAGATTACTGTATAATATATAATTGAAGCAGTAGAGAAAGAAGGAGAGGCAGAAAAATGTTAGAAAAAATAGTAGAATACAATTTTCCACCTTTGATGAAAAGTTATGAGCATGTGAAGAAACATGATACCACTTTAACATACATTCATTCAGTTAACTTGCAGATGTATACAATAAATCCTACAGCAACAAATAACATGGGAATTCATAACTAATGAGCAAGAATGAAATAAAATTGGATCATGAAAATATACAATCCAAAAGAAGAGAGAAACAGAGAATAGGTATAGGAAAATAAACAAATAAAAAAAATGGTAGATTTAAAATCAATTGTATCAATATCATATTAAATGTTAATGTTCTGAAAAAATAAATAAATATTAATATTCTAAACATCTTAGTTAAAAGGCAGAGATTGTTGGATTAGATAAAAATGCAAGACTCAACTCTACATGCATCCTACAATAAACTCAGTTTAAATATAAAAATACAAATAGGTGGGGCACCTGGGTGGCTCAGTGGGTTAAGCCTCTGCCTTTGGCTCAGATCATGATCTCACAATCCTGGGATCAAGTCCCGCATCTGGCTCTCTGCTCGGCAGGGAGCCTGCTTCCTCCTCTCTTTCTCTCTCTGCTTGCCTTTCTGCCTACTTGTGATCTCTCTGTCTCAAATAACTAAATAAAATCTTAAAAAAATAATTATTTAAAAAAAATACAAATAGGTGAAAAGGAAAGGAAAGGGAAAAAAAATATGGACCATCCCAGTGCTAACCATGAACACTGGAGTAGCTATATTGATATTAGACATTGCACATCAGAATAAAGACTATTCCAGAGTTAAAGAAACTAATTTCATAAAAGCATATCAACATCTAAATGTTTATGCACCAAATAATAGAACTTCAAAGTATATGAAGTAACAACTGACAAAATGGCAAGAAGAAATAGACAAATCTACAAATAAAGCCAAAGATTTAAAACCTTTACCTAAATAAACAATAAAAGAAATAAAAAGATAATAAGCAAGAGAAAACAAACTTGAATACTATCAACCAATGTGACCTGAAGGGTATTACAGAGCACTTTACTCAACAACACAGAATATAGATACTTTAAACTGCCAGAAAATATGTATAGGTAGGCCACATTTGGGGTATGGGAAAATTTACAATAATTTTTTAAAAATTTAAGACATACTAAGTAAGTTACCTGACCATAAAATACTTAATTAGAAATCAACAGCAGAGGCACCTTGGTGGCTCAGTTGGTTAAGCATCTGACTCTGGATTTTGGCTTAGGTTATGATCTCTGGGTTGTGACATCAGCCCCTTCATGGAGCCTGGTTAGGATTCTCTCCAACCCTCCTTCCTCCTCTCCTGACTCCTCTGTCTCAAAAAAAAAAAAAAAAAAAAAAAGAAAGAAAGAAAAAAGAAAAAAGGAAATCAACAGCAAGATTTCTGAAAGTCCTCAAATGTTTGGAAATTCACTAACACTATTCTCTATAGCCCATAGGTCAAAGAAGAAATCAAAAGGAAGTTGGAAAGTATTATGAGCAGAATGCAATTGAAAGGACAACATAGCAAAATTTATATGACACAGGTAAAGTAGAACATAGAGGGAAAATTTTAACAATAAACACCTATTAAGAAAAAAAAAAAAGTGAGAGAGAGAGAGGTCTTGACTCATTGACCTAGGCTTCTAACTTATGAAAAAATAAAAAGAGGAGCAAACAAAACCAAAATATTTAATACAATGAAATTGAAGATCAGAGTGAAATTCAGTGAAACTGAAAACAAAACATATACAGAAAGTAGAGAAACTCAATGAAATCAAAATTAGGTTCTTTAAAAAAAATCAATAATATTGATAACTGGCCAGACCAATCAAGGAAAACAAGAGAAGTTATCAATTATCAGCATTAAGAATGAAAGAAGTGATAATTCTATATATTCTACAAATATTACAAAATATAATACAAAATATTATTTAAAAACTTATTCAAATACATATACAATTTTTTTGTAAAATGGACAAAGTTCTTGCAAGATTCAAACTCTGAAAGCACCCCCAAGAAGAAATTAGTAATCTGAATAGCACTATATCTACAAGAGACATGAAATTTACAGTTTAAAATCTTTAATAAAAATATAAATAACAAAAATGTTTTGGTTCAATTGGCTTCAAATAACAATTTTACAAACACAAAACCAGTTTTAGCCAATTTCCTCCCCCCCCCCGAATTGAAGAAGAAGCAATGTAACTCATTTCAGGAAAACTGCATTAATTTCATAGCAAAATGAAATAGAGATAAAACTGTATTTATTTCATTTTAGTATAAATGAGAGAAAGAAAATGTATAGATCAATATTCCTCATGTATATAAATACAAAAAACACTTGCTAAAATTTTAGCTATAGAATTCACCATATGTAAAATTGATAATATATCATGATCAAGTGGAGTTTACTCAGGCATGATAGGTTTACACTTGAAAATAAATCAATGTATGTTATATTGTAAGTAATATACTAACAAAAGAGAAAAGCAACACAATCACCTCAACAGTGTAGCAAAATCATTTTAAAACAAAATAAAATAAAAATAAAGGAAAATGCTTTTCATGATTTAAAAAAAATGTTTTAGCTAACTAAGAAGGAAGGTTTCTCAACCTTATAACAAGAGTCCAAAAAAACCCCTACAGCTGACATCAAATTTAATAAGGAAACATTAATTGTTTTCCTCTTAAGATTAGGAAAAAGGCATGTAGGTATCTCTCTCCATTTGGTGTCAAAATTGTACTGGAGCTTCCAGTCAGTGTAATAAAGCAGTTAACATAACTAAATGTCATTCAGATTGGAAATAAAAATGTAAACCTGTCTGTTTATACTCTGAAAATGATTATTTATAAGAAAAAGCATATGGAATCTATAAAATACTACTAGCACTCTGAGGTGACTTTGGGAAGGTTGCAGTTAACAAGACCAATGTACAAAAAACTGATTATATTCATGTAACTACAAACAACTGAACATTGAAATAAAACACATTATCCTAGATAATAGTAACAAAAACCATGAAATGATTGTTTAAGACTGCACACTGAAAACTGAAAACTCGGTACTGAGAGAAATGAAAGTTCTAACCAGATCAATAGTCCATGTAATGGGTCAGGAGAAAACGTCTGAGATTTTTAGCTAGGCAAAGATTTCTTACACATGCCAAAAAAAAAAAAAAAGATAATTAAAAAAATGTAGAAATTGGACTTCATCAACCTTACTAACTTCTACTCAGACTCTGATAAATGAAGAGAAGACTAGTAGCCATGGAATAAATATCTACCTGAAAAAGCCTTGCATCCAGAATATGTAAAGTTCTGGGTACAAGTTGTTAGGGACTAAATGTTTGTGTCCTCCCAAATTCATATGTTGAAGCCGTAAGCCCCAGTGTGATTGTATTTGGAGGTAGGGACTTTGGGAGGAAATTAGAGTTGGATTAGGTCATGGTGGGGAGGGGCCCACAAGATAGGATTATTGGTTGTGTAGAAGAGGAAGAGAAAGCTCTCTCACTGCACAAGCAAGGCCTTGTGAGGACTCCTCAAGAAGGTGACCATATGCAAGTCAGAAAAAGAACTCTCCTAGGAATGGCACCTCTCCAGATTCTTGAACTTGGACTTCCCACCTCCAGAACCATGAGAAATAAATTTCTATTTTAGCCGTCTAGTCTATGGTATTTTGTTATAGCTGCCCAAGCAGACTAAGCACATATATATTCATATGTGCATATACATATATGAATATATACATGAATAGACATATATGTATATATGTGTATATATGTATATGTATATGTGTATATATATTCATATACATGAATATATGTATATGGATATGAATATATACACATATATATGGATGTATACACATGTATATGAATATATACACATATATACATATACATGTATATGTATATATATTCACATATATATGTATATGTGTATATGTATGTATATATGTGAATATATATAAAATATATAAAATACGTCTATGCAATAATATATAAAAAACTCAAAAATAAGAAAACGAACAACCCAATTAAAAGTAGAAGAGTTTTTACTGGACACTTTGAAGATACCTAAATAGCATGTATACGTATGAAGTGATGTTCAACATCCTTTGTTATTTGGGAAATGCAAAGTGAAACCATAATGAGATATCACTACCTACCTGTCTATGCGAATATCAAAAATTAAAAAGACTGGTGGAATTGTGATAGAGAGCAAATAACAAATAAGTAGTTGGCTGTGCATGGCTGGGCATGAAGCAGTGGGAGGCAAAAACTCTAAGGGACATGAGACAGTTTCGGAGGTGAGGGGTGTTTATTGTTTTGACTACACTGATGTTTTTATAGACATGTATGTATGTCCAAACTAGTTAGATTGTTTACTCTAAATTTGACCAGACTGAATTCAGAGGCAGCTACCATACTTAGATGGACAGTTATATATAGCTTCTACCCCTTAGCTAGTATGTTTACTGAAATTTCAGGAACAAGAGGTTGTGTATGTTATTACTTTAGTAAGGGTGATTAATCTGTAATCCAGGAAAATATGTCTGGATTTGGTAAGTATATCTATACTGAGATATAGGTAGGTATATCTATACTGAGATATTCTGAAACAGATTTAAACATAGTATCCATCTCACAAAGCTGTTGTGAAAATTAATGCAGTTCAAGTATTTAGAATACTTGATCCAAGGTAAGTCAGTCCTCAAATTCTAGATGTTTTATGTGATCAGAATGTGCTCCTTTATGTATTCTTGGTAATTTTAAAATATATATAATATACATTTTTTTACATTTTTTTAAAAGATTTTATTTATTTATTCAACAGAGAGAGATTACAAGTAGGCAGGGAGGCAGGCAGAGAGAGAGAGGAAGGGAAGCAGGCTCCTTGCTGAGCAGAGAGCCCGATGTAGGGCTCAATCCCAGGACCCTGGGATCATGACCTGAGCCAAAGGCAGAGGCTTTAACCCTCTGAGCCACCCAGGCGCCCCTATAATATACACTTTAAAGGATTCCCCCCCAATCCAGCATTGTCCACTCAGTTGACAGTGGTCTTCATTATCTGTATCAAAATTAATATTCTAATACACTAAATGTACTTGAGTAATCTAAAGAATATATCTTTTATATTATCTATTAGCTGTAAATTTTTTTTTTAAGATTTTATTTATTTATTTGACAGAGAGAAATCACAAGTAGTAGGAGAGGCAGGCAGAGAGAGCGAGGGAAGCAGGCTCCCTGCTGAGCAGAGAGCCCGATGCGGGACTCCATCCCAGGACCCCGAGATCATGACCTGAGCCGAAGGCAGCGGCTTAACCCACTGAGCCACCCAGGCGCCCCAGCAGTAAATTTTTTTTTAAAGATTTTATTTATTTATTTGACAGAGAGAGATCACAAGTAGGCAGAGAGGCAGGCAGAGAGAGAGAGAGAGAGGAGGAAGAAGGCTCCCTGCTGAGCAGAGAGCCCAATGCGGGACTCGATTCCAGGACCCTGAGATCATGACCTGAGCCGAAGGCAGCGGCCTAACCCAATGAGCCACCCAGGCGCCCGAACAGTAAATTATTTTTTAATTGTTAAAAAATTCCTTTGAGATTCTATTCACTTTATTGCTTTTCCACGTACAGAAGTTTCAACTTTCAAACAATTTTTGGTATAAATTTAGAGTCTTAGAACTCTCAAGATAGAAGAGAGCAATATGGCTAAAGTTTAGCTTTTTTCATGGAGGTATAGTCTATCTATTGACAGTGGAGTGAAAGAAGGGAAACTGATCCAGAAATTACTAAACCTAGTTGAAGATATTGTTTCATCATTTCTATTCCTGGGAAGAGGTCATCTACAAATAATACAAATATTTACTTATAATATATAACCAGTTAGGAAGCAAGGGAATAAATATCTATAGCTGCAAGTCACCACTTGAAAATTTAAATATTTATGTTGGTTAGGATGACTGTCTGTAGAGAAGGTTGATGGGCATCTTACCAAATAAAGAAATAAACACATTCTGTCTCTCTATCTTCTCTGTATCTATATACATATATACACACATATCCTCATGTATATGTATAAAAAGAGTGTGCACACAAACTAGATATATATAGCAATATGCAAACTATAAACATATATAGACATGTCTATGGACACTTTATATATGTATATTTGTATATGTATGTGTATGTATATATGTACATATATATGTCATATTTTATACAGCATTTGAGTACTAAATTCTGATACATTAGTGCATGTATACATGTACACCTTCATATGTACGGATACATACATTTACAGGCCATATTTTATGTATGCAGAAATAATAAAACAGTTTTAATTTATTGTCTACTGGCATTTAAACTGTATGAATTTTTTTAAACTATATATAAAATTATAGACGTTAGAGCTGGTTAGACAGGACAAAAGAGGTAAATGTGGATTGATACATGTGGACTTGGTCAATGGAAATTTTGCAAGCTGTACATAAATTTCGTAGACCTAATGATTTTTGAAAACCATTTCCAAGGCTGTTTATGTCTCATGTGGAAATCTAAATGGGATCTTACAGGAACTGGATTAAAGAATTTAGCCCTTGTCAAATATTGCTAGTCTCTGCTTTTTAATATTTCTTCTGCTCATACCTTTAATACATGCTTAAACATAGTAGGCCAAAAGTAGAAATCCCTAGCTAATATTTTTTATTCTTTCTATTGTGCAAAGGAATCCTTCCTTAATGCTTACATGGTTATTTGAGTCTTGTTGCAGAATGCTGTGCACTGCAGTTTTGCTTTGAAATGAATGATCTTCTTTTTTTTGTTTCAAGGTAAACAATTTTCTGCAGTGTTTTTGTAGCGCATTGTTAGAAGACATCCTAGTGCTTAGTTGTAAAAGGGGATTTAAAGAAAAAAATCACTGCTGAGAACAACTAGCTGTTTGATCATCAGTGCTTCCTTTTTTTTTTTCTTCCTTCTTTTGTATTGGACCTACTTCCTGTCTGTCCTTTATGACACATCAGGATATGACTAGCTGCTACCACTCACGGTGGAAGCAACTTAATCTTTGTTAGAAAAGTACCCTGTTTCTCAGAAGTCACACATACATCTTAGCAAGAATGGTTGATTGAATTGTTCTGCCAGCAGTTATATACTTATTGGAGCACATGCTTTCTTTGTGCAGGATTTGGAATCTCTTTTCCCCTTTTATTTTGGAGGGTATAATCAGGCTCAATTTTTCCCTGTGTGTACAAGCTTTGTTCTTTGAACATTTTCTATAGAAAGAGTGAATTTCAGTTCTGGGTTTATCTTTCAGTAGGAAAACCTGGTTATTGTTCAGCATTTTAAGAAGCACAGATAATAGCCCAGCTTTCGACTTCCACTTGGAGCTTTGTCTTCTGGCCATTGAATACAATGATTGTATTTCATAGATGGCATTTCACCTTATTGTTGATATCATTTCGCCCATTAAAGTAGAGTCTGCATACGTAGTACAGCTGGGTGAAGGATTTGGTAAGAGTTGGTATGAACTAGCCGACAAGTGATGCTGTATTCCCCTGCTGAGAGCCTAATCTAATGTACTTGAGAGGAAACTGAAAATGGGTGTTTATCGGGACCAGGTTTAAAGGTGATGTGACCATGGCTGTTCTTCAAATACAAGGCAGGGTTCGAATTAGGGGCATACAAAATATTTCATTGGTTAAAATGTGGACAAAAATAAAAGAACTTTTCATTATTATGGTTGAAATAAATGTATCTTAGTCAATTTATGTGAATGGGTAACTTGGAAAAGAACATCCTTTTCTGATTAAGCACTAAGCCCTTAATATATTTCTAGCTATTTTGAGTACATTTTCATAGAAGTCATAAATTAGATTTATGTACTTTTGCTTAGAGATGGTTCAGTACAATGTACTGGTATTTATTTGTTATTTAAAATGTTTTTTTTTTTTTCCAGAAGTATAGTTGACAAACAATGTTACATTTGTTTCAGGTGTACAGCATAGTGATTCGACAACTCTCTATGTTATGGGTTCTGACCACAAGTGTAGCTACCATTTGTCACCACACATCATTATTACAGTACGGTAGTTTACATATATATGCAAAAGCTTGAGTTTTGAAGGCCAGATGTTGACTTATTTAAAAACCAAAGGTAAAAAAGAATCTGAAAAAAAATTGGAAATGGCAAAAATTTTAAATAGTTTTATCATATTTGAATTACTCAAATAAATGAAAATAAACCTTGACAAAAATAAGAGAATAATACACCATTATAAAAAGTTCCTGATTTTTCTTGTTAGTTCGTCCCACTAGAAAGATTTAAAACACCATCCCATGACAAAATTGTGGAATAGAGGCTCTAGAGAGGGGATGATGAAGGAAACTTAAATGATTTGCAAGTGATATGCTGATCATTGAAAAGGATTTAAACAATCATAATGAGAATATTTGTTACAAATGTGTGTGAAGATATGACTCCATTCTCTGTACTTAATGTTCAATATGATTAGTGTTTTCTGTTTATATGCTTTATCAGAAAAAACTATGTTATTTTCATCCACAAAACAGCCATATTTAAATATACATTTGGTTTAATGCTTCCATAATAATTTTTTGACAAAGATTATTTATGTGATGACAAAAGAATAAATTCTTGTTGTAACAAAGCATTTTCATTTTCTTTGCCATGTGCAGATGTCTATAATATTCCTTTATGTGAATGCTTTCTGTCAAAATGGTAATTTTTGTTCCCTTAGTGAAAACTGCTTTGAAACAAAAATTTAATTATACTTCTTTGGAACATGTGAAAAGGTTATTTCTGCATTTTGCCTACTTGATATTCCCCACCAGTCCTTTTTGATATCTTAACTATGTGTTTTCACCATTTCCTTTTTAGACATACTTCCTTAGAAATCCAACTGTTTCCGATGACCCTCCATTACTGGGTTAGTATTTGTTTTAGTCTTCTACACTCATAGAACACCAGGCATTTTTAGTCACTAAGTTGTTAGCAATGTGTTTTTGCAAACCATAGGAATGCTATAGATTTGTATTCGTTGCTGCTAAAAATTAGTTATAATTCATTAGTTTTGTTAATTATCACTCAAGTAGTTAAATTTACAGGATAAGAAAAGAGGAGGGATACTTAAAAATATGGGACAGAGATTCTCTCCTCTCTTATTAGGTATAAATAATACATAATCTTTGCATGGATGGTGATTATTGAAAGAATGTGTAGTAAAGAATTTCTTATCGTAACCAAATTAGCAAAATCTATTGGTAGGCAATATGATATGAGTTTAGATTATTACAAGTAAATTGCTTCTGGTAATACTCACTGGATAGGACTTTTTAGACAATATATGAATTTTTTTCATGTCACTGTCCTGTCCTGTCACTTGTTTTTTCCAAGTCACTAATCCTGACTTGAACAATAAATACATTTTATCTAACATTGAGTCTTAATTTTAGAAAAATTATCACTTTCATTATCATTTCTAATTCAGATTTTTTGTTAAATTTTTTATTTTGAGATAACTGTAGGTTTACATCCAGTTGTAGGAAATAAGACAGAGATACATTACATCATGCATGCTTTACCTGGTTTTACCTACGATGGTAATATCTTGCAAAACTTTAGTGTAACATCACAACCAGATACTGGCATTGATGCAGTTAGGGTACACATTTCCATCACTACAATGATCCCTCTTGTTGCCCATTTATAGCCACAATTACCATCTAGATTCAACTCTTGGCAATTACTAATCTGTTTACCATCTAGATTCAACTCTTGGCAATTACTAATCTGTTCTCTACCTCTATAAGTTATATTCAAAGTGTTAAACAAATGGAATTTTACAGGGTGAGATACATTTTGGCATGGCTTTTTTCACTATATATATATATATATATATATATATATATATATATATATATGTAAATTTGGGGGGATTTATCTAGGTTGTTGCATTAATATAAGTTTTCTTTCTTCTGAGATAAATGCCCAGGAGCATAATCGCTGGCTCATATGATAGTTGCATGCTTAATTTTTAAGCAAACTGCTAAACTGTTTTTTAGAGTGACTGTTCCCACTCTACATCACCCCAAGTAATGTATGAGTGATACACATCCTCTGCACCCTTTGCCAGCATTTGGTGGTATCACTATTGTTTGTTTTAACTGTTCTGTTAGGTGTGTAGTTATATCTCAAGGTGGTTTAATTTGCATTTCTCTAATGGCTAATTATGCCAAACATCTTTTCATGTGCTTATTTGCCATCTGTATACCTTCTTCAGTGAAATGTCCCCTTTCATGTATTTTGTCCTTTACATAATTGAATTATTTATTTATTTTTAATGTTGCATTGACAGTACTTTATGTAATCTAGATACTAGTTCTGCTTTGGATATGTGGCTTGCAGATATTTTTCTCACACTCTGTAGCTTGTCTTGTTGTCCTCTTTACAGGGTCTTTTGTAGAACTAAAGGTTTCAATGGTGATGAAGTTCAGTTTATCAATTTTACCTTTTATGGATCATGCTTTTGGTGTCAAGTCTGAGAATTCTTTGCCTACACTTAGATTTCAATGATTTTCTCTTAGGTTCTCTCCACAAGTTTTAAAGTTTTACGAGTTACATTTTGAATTAGTTTTGTGTGAGGTAAAGGTTTATTTTTTGTGGTTGGTTTTTGTTTCTGGTTTTGTTTTTTGTCTAAAGAAGTCCAAATGTCTCAATACTATTTGTTGAAAACGCTATCTTCCCTCTATTGAATTAATTTTGCACTTTATTAAAAATAAATTTGGCAGGTTTTTGTGCCTTAATTCTGAGTTGTGTATTCTGTTCTACTGATTTGTGTCTATTTTTACAGAATTTATTACAGTTTTAAATACTGTAGTTATATAGTAAGATTTGAAATTAGATAAATTCATCCTTTTATTATTATTTTTCAAAATTGTTCTAGCTATCCTAGTTCATTTCCCTATCTACATGCATTTTAGAATAATCTTATTCATGTCTCCCAAAAATATTGAATGAATTTTGATAAGAATTTTGCAAAATATCTATATCAATTGTGGAGAATAGATGTTTCCTGTGCTGAGTTTCTAATCCTTAAAACATAGTGTATCGGGCGCCTGGGTGGCTCAGTGGGTTAAGCCGCTGCCTTCGGCTCAGGTCATGATCTCAGGGTCCTGGGATCGAGTCCCGCATCGGGCTCTCTGCTCAGCTGGGAGCCTGCTTCCTCCTCTCTCTCTCTCTGCCTGCTTGTGATCTCTCTCTGTCAAATAAATAAATTAAAAAAAAAAAAAAAACATAGTGTATCTCTACATTTACTTAGATTACCTTTCATTTACTTTGTCCACATTTTATAGTTTTTAACATACAAATCCTGTGTTTTGTTAGATTTGTTAGATTGGCATTTATAAATGGCATTGTATTTTAATTTTGGTATTCTTGTGTTCATTGCTAGAATATAGATAATATAGTTGATTTCTTTGTTGATCTTGTATGCTGCAACATTGGTGAACACAGTTATTGGTTCTAGGGATTTTTTTCCATTATGTTTCTTAGAAATGCCTACATACACAATCATGTCATATGTAAATAGAAACGATTTTTAAAATTCATACATCTTTTGTTTCCTTTTCTTGCCTTTGTGAAATCTTCCTTTACTATGTTGCATGAGATTAGTGCAAGGAGACATCTGTGTAGTACTCCTGTGCTTTAGGGGAAAGCTTTCAGTCTTTCTTCTTTAAACATTTGATAGTATTTGCCAGTGAAACCATCTGGGCTGAAAGATTTTTTTTTCCTGGAGTTTTTAATTTGTGAATTCAATTTCCATACTTGTTACAGATCTATTCAAATCATCTATTGCATATTAGGTGAATTTTGGTTGCTTATACTTTCAAAGAATTGATCCATTTTATCTAAACTGTCCAACTTCTGTGTAGAATTGTTCACTCTATTGCCTCATTTCTCTTTTGAGGTCTGCAGAGGCTATAGTGATATTAATAATTGTTTCATACCTTCCTCTGAGATCTTTTTGGTTCTTGGTATGATCAGTAATTTTCTATTAAAACCTGGATATCTTTGGAAATGTATAATTAGCCTCTTCGTTTTACTAAAATATTTTATTGTATTTGGCTTTCTCTTACTTTATTCTTGCAGAGAATATCAGGGAAAGAGTGCTACCTCATTACATCCAGGTTGGGATACAATGCACATTCCTTATTGGTATTTGTTAGGAAGTTTCTCCCTTCTGTACTGGAAAGAGGTGAAAGTTCTGGCTTCTCACTGAGCTACTGCTACTACTACCTAGACTACTACCTAGACTGAAAGATATGGGGTCCCTTTTTACTGCTCCCCACATGGCCTCCACTGACACCCTTTGGGGTATGACCTCATTACCACTGAGTAGTAGTGAATGTTCTGACTCTCCACTGACTATTATAAAACATGATATACAAGGAAAAATGAAACAATCACAGAATACAAAGACCTACCAGAAAGAATGCATTATGATAACACAATTTTCAAAATAAAATTTTAAGGATCCAAGTGCACGCTACACAACGCCCTTCGGATTTGAAGCTACATTAAGAAAATTGAGAACAGGGAGGAAATGGATGATGAAACAAACAAACAAAAACAAACCCATGAGACACACTAAGAAATGACTATGCACATAGTATAATTTCTAGAGGGGGCTGGCAGGCTGGAAGGGCAGTCAGAGTGCATGGGAAAGAAACAATAATTAATAAATAATAGTTACCAAAATGTTTTTTTTTTTTAAGATTTCATTTATTTATTTGAGAGAGAGAGAGTGAGAGCACAAGGGGGGAGAGAGAAAAGTAGACTCCCTGCTGAGCAGGGAGCCCAAGGTGGTACTCAATCCCAGGATCCTGGGATCATGACCTGAGCCAAAGGTAGCCACTTAACTGACTGAGTCACCCAGGCACATGTAATCAAAAACATTTTAAAATATTTTTATTTATTTGTTGGAAAGAGAAAGGGAGTGCATGAGTGAGGGAGGGGAAGAGGAAGAGAGGGAGGGAAAAGCAGACTTCCCACTGAGTGATATGGGGCTCAATCCCAGGACACCAAGATCATGGTCCTAGCTGAAGTCAGACACTTAGCTGATTGAAGTACCCAGGCTCCCCAGTAATCAAAATTTAATAGCTTAAAGAATTTAAGGAAAACTTGAAATTTTAGACTTTAAAATTTCATTTCACAAAAAACAAAAGGAAAATGATTTTGAAAATCCATAAAAGTTCTGAATTTTAAAATTCTCAAAAAATAAGGAAAGAAAAATGTAGGAACATGTAACAAAGGAAGGGAATTAAATTACTACTAATTGTAGACAGTGTGCTTTTCTACTTAGAAACTGAAAGAGAATTAATTCCCAAAATAATGTAATTGATAAGGTAAGTATTTAAAAGGTCAATTTCAAAATCCATAGAACAGCATGTATTATTCATACAATAATCATAATAATAATAAAAATTGTTTAGTTCTTACTGAGTCCAGAATTTGTGGAAGTATTTCACATGGACTATCCCACAGCAGCATTATGAGTTACTTATTATTATTATTATTATTATCTGACTTTATAGATTAAAAAAACTGAGATATAGAGAAAGTAAATAACCTCTCTATGGTCATACAACTGGTAACTGGTTTGAGACCTGGTCTCTTGGGGGGAAGGCTAGTTGGGTTAGGCAATAGCAGGCAGGGTAAATCCATTATGACAATAATGAAGGGATTGATTTCCTGCTGAAACCTGAACATATTATCTGCTTTAAAGATTACTTGAGGGCACATTGAAGAGTCTTATGTTGGTAACTTTCTATCTAGGATTCATTTTAAGTGGCTTTTACTCTTTCTATCTTGAATCAAATCAAACAGATGACCCTGAGTAGAAGTATGCTCCAGAGTGTTTGAGGGATCCAAATATTGTTTTTCACTAGGTCAAATAAGGGACTTTTGAAAGCACACCCTTTATAGTACCATCAGTCATTGCACAGAAGTTTAAAAGTCATGAAAAGAATCGAATGCCTAATTAAATTATTGTTAGATTAGTGTCATCTGTTTTAACAGTGGTGAGTTGCCTTTTATTTGAATTACTTTGATATTTATAGTACCTTTAAAAAGACCTTGAATTTAGAGGTAAACCTCTGAAATAAATGTTTTGTGTAAACTAGGATTTCTCGATCTTGGCACTACTGATATTTTGAGATAGATAATTCTTTGCTCCATGTGTGGAGTCTGTCTTGTGCATTATAGAATGCTACCAGAATCTCTAGCCTCTACTTATTAAATGCCAGTAGTACTGTTCCAGCTGAGATAATCACAAATGTTTCCAGACATTGTCAAATGTGCTGCTGGGAGTGAAAAGTCCCTGGTTGAGAACTACTATTATAGACAAAAACAGGGAATTCTGGGGGTGCCTGTCTGGCTCAGCTGGCGGAGCATGTGACTCTTGGTCTCAGGGTTGTAGTTTTGAGCCCCATGTTGAATGTAGACAGTACCTAAAAATAAAATCTTTTAAAAAAAAAAAAAAAAAGAAAATTCTGGACAATGGATTTAACAGAACACCCTAAGTACATATTGTAGAAGATTGCCAGATAAGACCTAAGGGACAAAATCCTACTAATCTAAAAAGGGCTAATATTGGAACACCCGGGTGGCTCAGTTGCTTATGTGTCTGATGCTTGGTTTCAGCTCAAGTCATGATCTCAGACCCAGCCTAGAGTTGGCTCTGAGCTAGGCAGCATGGAGTCTGCTTGTCCCTCTCCCTCTCCCTCTCCCTGCTTGCTCTCTCTCTCTCTCTTTCTCTCTAATGGATAAATAAATAAAATCTTTTAAAATAATAAAGTAAAAAGGGTTAATCTATGTTTTGTAGGAATTTGGCATCATACGTTTTGACTGGAAAATCATCCTAAGGAGTGATTCTCAATGTGATGTACAACTAGAATAATCCGAGAGAATTAAGAAATATATTAATACTTAGGCCACAATCTAGGAAAATTATATCAGCAATTCCAGTCGGGGACCCAGAGATTTTTATTTTTGAGAAGTTGCCCCAAGGGATTCTAATATGCAGAAAACAAAACAAAACAAACAAACAACACTAATCTAAATTCAACTAATCCAAAGCAACTGTCCTTGAGAGTCCACGTAGTGGACCAAGCCCAGTAGTATGTATAAGAGTTTACCACACCTGGATTCTTGCCCAATTATTCACATGGCCATAAAATTGGAGCATACAGAGAGGGAGAGGATACAGGGAAAAAATGTCTTAGGACACTGCTTCAGTGGTTTATAGTACTAAGAACATGATTGATCATTAAAACAAACTGTATAAAGGAAAGATAATTAGCTAAGGTATTCTCTGATAAACTGATGATTAAAATACCAATATAATTTTATATGGGTCCAGGCATTGCACCAGTTTACTAGAAAGCTAGATATTATCCTCCATCATGTAAGACATCCTTGGGCAAGTTTCACTTCTGTTGGCATATGGTGCTACACTAAATGCCCTAGATTGAACAGCAGGCTTGACTCATTGTCCATCTGTAACCTATAGATCTAACACCACCATATGTTTTGAACCAATTCCAATCATAGGAGGACTTAAAAGAGAGCATAAAAACCTTAGACTGATATACAAAGGACTTAAATTTGGTAAAAAATGTGATTGGATGTTCTGGGTCATGTTCCTCAGAAGTAGGGTTTTCCACATGATTCTTGTTCCAAAGATCTTTTAGGGGCTCCTCTTAGAAGACAAGGAGCAAGAAAAGCAAGGTATTGCAGAGAAAAAAAACCAAAAAAAACCAAAAAACAAGCAAGAGTGTGGTCTTAAGTGGAGACTAGCTTTAGTCCTATCTTGTAAGGGATATTCTGAAGACCAAATTACAGGACAGATAAAGGTCCACCTTGAAGCAATGGTGGGGACCAAATTTTAGACTCCATTCTAACCAATTATTGGCTCATTTGAGGGGGACAAAAGTCTCCTGAGATTCTGTTTGGCTAAGCACAATTCTCTGGAATTTGGTCTGTTGTCAGCCACATATACGGTAACTAGGGGACCAGTGCACCCACTGGTAAGGGGATCTGGGCAGACTACCAGCAGTGTTCATTGGCATGTGCACTGTAATTATTTCTTTTGATGCTTTCAGATGCAGCATCCTGTTTTAAACATAATTGAATCAGGGAATGAAAACTGGCAATATAACATTAGGTATCTGCATTTTTCATCACTTTAGCTATTTATAATCAAAACTTCCCTGTCATTTTCAGGGAGATTTATCACATATACCCAATGCAGGCTGGTGGTAATCAGTTCACTAAAATAAGATCTCCTGGTTCCAAAATAAAAAGTAAATTTCATGGGGCTAACTACTTTTTTTTGTTGTTTTTTTACCTGAGAAACAAAAATCCAAACATAAATATATCATAGGTTCTATCTATTCATTTATTCAACCATTATTTATTGCATACCTTGTATATACTTTACAATGTTATATAATCTGGAGATAAACAAATATGGAAAACAGATGATTTCTGGAGATAATTCTCATGGAGCTTTCATTATAGTTAAGAGAGAAAGGAAGTAAAAAATCAAAACACAATACTTTATTTATCCAAAGAAATGAAATTTTAACTAAAATAATATATGTACCTCTAATTTATTGAAGCATTATTTATGAAAGCCAAGATATAAAAACAATTTAAGTGTCCATCAATAGAGCAATGGATAAGGAAGATGTGGGGTAAATTATTATGCAGCCATAAAAAAGATCATGCTATTTGTGATAATATGGATGGATCTGGAGGGTATTATGCTCACGTGAAATAAGTCAGACTGAGAAAGACAAACACAATACGATTCCACTCATGTGTGAAATCTAAGTAAAACAAATGAATAAACAAACAAACAAAAAGCTTAATCAGATCTATAAATATATATAGAGAAAAAAACTGATTGTTGCCAGAGGGGCAGAGGATGGAGGGATGGGCGAAATGGCTGAAGGGGACTTGGAGTCACAGGCCTCTGGTTATGGAATGAATAAGTCCCAGGAATAAAAGGCACAGCATAGGGAATAGAGTCAATGACATTGTAGTAGTGTCGGACGGTGACAGTGCATGCACTTGTAATGAGCATAGCCTATAATGTATAGAGAAGTTGAATCCCTGTTTTCCACCTGAAACTGATGGAACATTATTTATCAACTATCTTCAAATTAAAATATTTAAAAAGAAAATACATTAAGTGGTAATAAGTGATACAGAGGAAAATAAAGTAGGTAAAGGGATGGGTATAGGTGGAGATGGGAGTAAATTGATGCCGTTCTCGTTGCTAAGGAAGGCCTTGCTGATAAGTGAACAATTAAACAGAGAGCAGGATGAAGGGAGGAAGCAGTGCAGATACAATAATTTCCTGGTCTAAAAGTGTTCTGTTGAAAACACATAACACAAAATGCTTTCATAAATTCAATGGTGGTTCTCCACCAACAAAAGTTAAGGCATGGACAACAATTTTCGTAAACATGGTGGTATAGGACTGGTAGTTGTCTGTCACCGCTAGTCACTAGTGATAAGATGGCTCTGAGCTGGACCAAAGAAGTGAGGACATTAACATAGATCTGGTGTTTGATTTAAAAAACAAATATATTTATAAATCTGTTGTAAGAAATCACCAAGAGTGTACGGTAGGGAGTTAGCATCTTAAAAGTCTAATTCATACTTAATAAAATAAATCCCCTTTATTTAGCTATAAATTTATGGGTGGAATTTTATTATAATTTAGTTTATAAACAATTTTTTTTTCCTAAAAGACTTGAGAGCATTAAAGAGGCTATTGATTCTAATAAGCTTTGCTTAGAAGGACATTATAGGTTTGACCTTAGGAAAACAGAAAACAACATAACTACATTTTATGATTATCAAAGGGGTGAAAGAGGAAGTCAAATGAAACTGTTCATTGTGTCGCATAAAATGAATAACATTTTGAATTAAATTGTGAGCAGTGAACTGAATATCAATTTGTTAGTTATGTAAGGGCTAAAATTGTAATGATTTACAGCACTTTTCCACTTACTGCCTTACAGACTCTTAAAGCTCTTAGTACATCCTGATGGGGGAAAAAAATGACTTTGGAACCTTTTTAAACAAATCTTCAATATGGATAGCTTCAACTACTTAAAGCAAGCTTTAAGAAATGCAGTCATCTCTTAAGAAAAACTAGTTTTTGATGCAGAAATCAGAGTGATATTGTTTCCTTAATTATATTATACCTAGAATAAATGGCATATGGTAATTTTGAAGGATTATTAGAAACACTGGATGTTTACCAAAGAGCATTGGTTTTATTTCAAGAAAAATTAGAATAGTCCAATCATTAATGGAAACCCACACCAAGTTCCTACTATACTTTCCTTTGTCAAAATTTGAGATCCTTTTTATTCTTACCACTAGATTTCTGAGTGAAATAATGTCCGTGAGGTAAGTGGACATATTTAGTTTTTAATAATATCATTCTTGTCAGTTATTTACAGTGTTATGAACAGATGGTTTATTCAGAGAACTGAAACAAGTAGACCTAGCCTAGTCCTATCTCATTGACAATACATGGCTTCACAGATCTAATGAGACTCCTTGAGTTTTGACTTATGAACCAGAAATGGTATGCAGCTGAAATAGTTATATTTGGAAGAGCCCAGACTGTGTGTGTTGCTGACAGTATGTGTGCCTTTCTTCAGGGTCACTTCAGCAACATCTGTGTTAAAAAAGGTTAAAGAGAGGTTGTGATATTTGAATTATTTTCAGAATCTAAAATATTCCTGTAGGCTTGAACAAACTTCCCACACTCAAAAGTATCTTAACCCAATGATTCCAGAATAGGTATTTTTACATTCAATGTTAGTCATGCCTGATATAAATGAACATTTTTTGATTATTGCAAAAGTAACGTTAGGACCGTGGTAAGAAATTCCACCTCATGTTCACATCCTCAATTCAAATACCTTGTCTCCAAATAAAAATCTTCTCTAAGTCAGACATATTACCAATGAGACTTCTGTTGTACTTCATATTAAAATATGAGTCTGCCTAGCAGGAATTTTTTGACAATTCTAGTGTCAGTTTTTGACATTAGAGATAAGTAGTTAAAAGACCTTGAAAAAGGTAATAATTGATTCACAGAATACTAATTCTAAGTGTACATTTTCTATTTTCCCAAGGTGTCCACAATCCTTAAACAAAAGTATGGGTTATATAACATGAGTTAGAATCCATGACATCTTTGTGATTGGTAGCTATACTAATTTTTGTATATTTGTATACCAGTTAACGAGATTTCCTAAAAACAGATTAAAGCCTAAACTAAAACGTGCAAACACCATGAGAACATTTTTTAAGTCCCTAAAAAGTAGTGAGTTTTTATTTTTTGTTCAAATGTTGAAAATGAGAAGCACTGGGACACACCTTTGAAAGGTAAGCATTTTAAAGATTTGTGAGCAGGTTATATAGAAAGAAGGATATGGCTCTATAGGTTCTTTCAAATTATACTAATTCTGTCTCAATCTATTCAATATTTGAATATCTAAATATCCATCCCTATGTCAAGTGATACTATTTTTTATGGGAAGAAAAAAAACAAGAAATCAGACATTTAGTAAAATATATGAACACTGGGAACAGGATCTCAGGAAAGTCAGGTTCAGCATCTAAACTTGAGGGTCTTATGTGACTAAGAGGAGACCAGCAAATAGGAGGAGGAGGGTAAGCGTTTTTGGAGAAAAAAAAAAAAAATCATGTGTCCAATATTTTGAGAGTTCTGTATTCTTCAGTGTTTCTAAAACAGGATATATAAAACTTGGACATTTTCAGAAACTCTAAGGGAACACATTAAACTCTTGGCTAATAAACTTTTAGATAGGAAAAATACAAAGGAATGAAATCAGAAACATGACCAGGAAGCATGGCAGATACAAGCTTATCACTTTGACTACATTTTCAAATAGTATTCTTTTGTAGAAACTTACATGTTATTATAAAATTGTAGAAAGCAGTATGTGTAACACAGGAGAGGAAAAAGTTAAAAGGTAGAGCCTTTATAATACAATTTTTCCTAAGTAAAGACTTGGATTTCCCTCCCTATCCTCTCTCACACTGATTTTTGGAATCTCAACATACTCCTGACTTGAATGATTTGATTTGAAAAAGAGGGTGGAAGAATAAAAATAGCAAACTTAAGGAGCAAGCAGATCCTATAGTTTTAAACTCAGTTGTTCACTGTTATTGTGGTTCTAACTAAAGCCTAAATAAAACAACAAGAATAACAGCAACAACAAACGAAACTAAAGACAAAGGGGGGAATCCAGGAAAATATCAGTTGCACAATATTAGCTCAGGGTTTGGCATTTTCTCCTTCACATTCAGAGTTGTGTCTCTTTCATCCTTCCCAAATCCTGTACTCTGATATGGACCTTCTAGTTCTTAGTACTTTATACAGTCAATAAGTAAAGGGGAAAGGGAACTCATAAGGGTCATCCACGCCCCAAAAGTCAAGAAGAGCTCCCAGACAAGTGCATACTTTATTTTGGCTAAAGTTTTGGCTTCCAGTTCTTATGTGATATGTCACACTGGTAAGCTAAGTTGGACCACATATTGTCTCCAAGGATATTTGTGATGGATCCTTTTGCCTAAGGCCCAAAATAAAAGCAAACAAAGTATCACCATTTATTACTTTCCCTAGTATGATGTTTTTCAAAATGTGATCCAGAGGTCAAAGGCATCGGAATCCTTGGGGATGCATGCTAAAAGTGCACACACTCCATATCCTTCACTTCCACCCCATTCACATATAATGAATGAAGGTCTGTGGAGGTGGTTTCTGAAAATTGGTAGCTTCAACAATCTATTGGGATGACTCAGCAGATTGAAGACTGCTCATAGCTCTGCCTCAAGAACCCCTCACTGTGGTGTTTAAGGTCTTAAAGAGACTTATCAAAGGAAATTAGGAGTATTTGTCTAAATCTACTAGTAGTTAAACTCTTCTTACTGAGTTTCCACCTAGGGTTTCATTGTTTTCTTCATCCTTAGGGGGGATGGAGAAGATGAGTTTCAGGCACAGACCTACTCTAAAATTAAAGGAAATACACCTGCCCTATGTCTATATACTTAAAAGTGATAAATGAAGCTAATAAGCTATTAAAATGTTTCATCTCCTTCTTTGATAGTCATTCATTTAGACTGTCCTGGGAAGTCAGGCCCAATTTAGTATTTTCAGAGTCCTTGAAGTTCTATGTGAGGTACTTGGTGGCTAGGCAGTCAGCTCCACATCCTTAGCCCCCAGCCCTAGCCCACCTCTTCTTGTCTCAGTCTGCCCAAGCCTATACTTAAACTTCACACATATAGCTGCAGATACCACATCCTGAAAGTACAAGAGCCATCTTCCTTAACCATACAAAGACCTTCTCCTTGGCCATGGAAGTCTTTTGACCTCACATTAGTCCCTGGAGGAAAAGGCCCTTGCATCTTATGGAAGTGAACTATAGTCTATTTTATGTGGGTATGGAGTCTCCCATGTACTTTCAGAGGGAGTGTGACAGGCTCTTGGAAGCCTGTCCCTGTGGCCTGAGACCTCCTCCTGGGAGGAAGAGTGGGGCTAGAGGAGGGCCAGCCAGGATTTGATAAAGCACAGGCCCAAGGCAGAGACTCATGGAGCTATCCTGTGTGTGAACCTTAAAATTTAAATATTATCTAGTCTAAGCTTCTGGCTGGTTTGTTCATTTATTCTCTAAGTAATTTTTGAGCTAAATAGCCAGTATTAGTTTACAGATTTGGGATACACTGGTGAAAAATCAGACTGAGCCTTCATTCTTATGGAGCTTATATTCTAATGGATTCTTGAGTCCCTTCTATAAGATGCCTAACACCTGCTGTCTGAAGAAAGCTTAAACATATCCACTGATGGACAGTTCAATTTCTTTCATTGTGGGCTACAGTTTTCATCTGACTTTTATTCAATTGGATATATGGGACCTTCCCAAGATAGTAAAAATTCCAGCTGGGAAAACATTTTTCATTAATTTATTCTATATGGAAGAAATCACTATTTCAAATGGATTATTTCTTTTAAAGCCAGGAGAAAAATAAAGGAAAATAATGCTATATTTTGAACTGTTCTTGATCTTGATTCTGATATCTTAATTAATTTGATATTCTGAACTCCTTTTTAATAAAAGTATAAACCAGGAATTTATTAGAATTGCCAAATTCTTGTAATATTTTAATTAAAAATTTTTAAAAAGATTTATTTATTTATTTTAGGGAGAGATAGGGAAAGCATGAACAGCGGCAACCAGGAGGGGGAGAGAGAGAATCTCAGACTGACTCCCTGCTGGGTGTAAAAACCATGAAAGGCTTGATCCCAAGATCCTGAGATCATGACCTGAGCTGAAATCAAGAGTCAGATGCTCAAGAAACTGAGCCACCCAGGCGTCCCCTCATGTAATATCTTAAAAATATATGTAAATTTAAGTTGGTAGACTCCAATGATTTTTGAATTGAAAATACTTTAATTGTTTACAATATGCAAAGATATGAGTTATCCATGCAAAGAGTAATCATAATACTTAATTTCATATGAGAAACTGAGATTCAGATATTTTAAATATGGTAAATAATACTGCTGGGTTGACTGATAACTCTCAAAAAATCTCACCAGGAAAACCTGTTGATTCAAAAAAATCTAAGTTAGTTAGACTTAGTGCAGTAAATACTCTCCTGGGGCTATCTTTGTAGTATTTCAGAAATGAGAACTCTGAGGAGGATATAGACACGTTTAAGACCTTGGGTTTTTTGTTTGTTTGTTTGATTGTTTGTTTTAATACTTTTGAGAGGTTTAGGACCTGGGTTGGATGACTTTAGGGTGAATCTTGCAAGGTGGAATACTAGTTGGGATTGGCAGAATTTGTGACATAGTGGTTTTGGATTGGAAGGCTTAGCCAGAAAATATTCTTTAAATGCGTACTGCTAAGTAAGTTATGTTAGTAGTTTGTTTTCATATTTTCCAGGAACAAGTATTTTTGAGAAGGCATCTAGGTTATTTTATTTATTTATTTATTTATTTATTTTTCATAGAGAGAGGAGGGGCAGAGGGAGAGGGAGACAGAGAACCTTAAGCAGGTTCCACACCCAGCGTAAAGCCAAGTTGGGGGGACTGGATCTCATGACTTGAGCTGAAATCAAAAGTCAGTTACTTAACCAACTGAGCTACCCAGGCACCCTGATAGCTTGACCTCTAGATAAACCTGAGTGAAGGAATAACACATTCAATAATAAAGAGCACAATCTTTAGAATGCCGGGATTTGTGATTGATTTTGATTTTCTGCTTTTGACCAGGTACAATCCTGCCATAAGACTGACTTCCTATAAGTAAGGAAAATAAAGAATTAAAGTTCCTTTGCCTCAGACTCAGCTTTAGAAAACTACCCAGAAGCTGCCCTTGAGCTAAAATTGACATGCCAGTAACACCCTTGTCCTTTCTTTATTTGACTCCAAAATAAATCCGCATTAGGTACACGAAAGCAGTTCAGAGAAGTGGATCAGCTCTAGCTGCTTTCCAACTCCTGTGGAAGCAGTTTCCCCTTAGATTCAGACCCTTGGGTTACTTTGGGTGAATAATTATCAGTATTAGACTGGCTAGTAAGAACTTTAAAAACAAGCATTTAGGAAATCGAAGCTAATGTTAATCTGTTAAGAATGATAAAACTGTTGGCTTGGTCTTATTTTGTCACTATTTTTTTATAGACTGTAACATTTAGTTGTATTTTTTTTTTCCTTTTTTGAATGCTTTCAGTAGTATTGCTGATTTTATGGTTAACTCCATTAACCATAAATAGATTTTTAGTGTTTACACCTCTCTGTTCTAGTTTTAATCTGTTCTAATGGTCATAGCATTTCTTCCTAAAAGGAGATTATGAGTCACACAATCTGAGTTCTACTCCTGGCAATAAAAACAGCTAATTGAAAAAACAAACAAACAGCTAATTAGCTAATTGTGCAGATTTAGGAAAGCTCTATGGTACTAACGTTGTTTATTTGAACAAATGAAGGTGTTAGGCTATTTGACTGATAAAGTTTTTCCATGTCTATGAAGGTTTAATTTAGCTTAATTTAAAAATATCCATTGTAAATTAGATTGCATATGGAAAAGGATGTTAAGAAGCTAAACCATGTTGCTTTTAATGTATTGTTGAATCGAGGATGATATAATGGAATATATATAAAATAGGAAGGAGAAACCAAAGGTCAAATTAAAATTTAAATTTAAGGGGCACCTGGGTGGCTCAGTGGGTTAAGCCTCTGCCTTCAGCTCAGGTCATGATCCCAGAGTCCTGGGATTGAGCCCCACATCGGGCTCTCTGCTCAGCAGGAAGCCTGCTTCCCCCTCTCTTTCTGCCTGCTGCTCTGCCTACTTGTGATCTCTGTGTGTCAAATAAATAAATAAAATCTTTAAAAAAATAAAAAAATAAAATTTAAATTTAAAAATCAAATAAAAATTAATAGAAATCTGAGAGATTTCTCAGATATCTGAGAGATATCTGAAAGAGTAGATATCTGAGAGAATACTTGAAGAAAAAAGCTTTAGCTTGTGAAATGTATTCAACTTAACACATTTAACATAGAGGAAAAAATGTAATGCTCCTAAATAAGAATCTGTCTTTATCTTTCTTTCTTTTTTCTTGTCCTTTTGCTAATGGTGAACTTTATTTGAGCGCTGGAAAAGAATAATGGTTAAGATATCTTCCCAAGGTTTTGTTATCCAAAATCTCCCTTATTGTTTTATGGGAAAAAATTTACCTCAAAAAAACCACCAACCTTAGATAGGACCTTCTGTCCACCCTTTCTCATGACCACTTCATGATTTGCAAATGACTCCCTTGTGTACCTGTGACAGGTAAAACACAGACCTTCCCTCCTTTTGCCTGACTGTGCTGACATAGACCTTGCTGAACCAGACATAGACTCTCCTCTTCCCATTCTTTGTCTCATGAGTGATTAGCTGAGATTAGAACTGTCTCCTGTGAAACTAGTGAGGCACAGGGATAAACACTTCCATTTTAGCTAACTGACTGAGACTTCCTTGATTGAAAAACAAAACAAAACAAAACAAAACAAAACAGCAACTCAAGTGTAGATCACTCTACCTTTAACTTTATTCCTCCCTATAAAAGTCTAGGGTAAAACTATACTGCTTACACACTAATTTTTGGATCTCCCTATTGTAATAGCCTACATAAAATCAATCTCTTCACTTGTTTTGTTCTGTCTTTGCCATTGCCTTCTATTCTTCTCCCTCTTCTTCCTGTTTTTCTCTTTAATTGTTAATGGATATCCATAGGTTTTCTCAGATTTTATTTAAGGTGAGGCTTGAAGCACAGAGAAGACACTTATCTTGCCTTCCTAAACAGTTAAGAATGATGAGTGGCAGATGGGCAGGTGTCTACTAAAATGGGAAAAGAAAATATTAATTACATACTGAAAAGATAATGCTTCTGAGCTGAATAGCATTTTAAGGACCACATAGCATTCGGTTATGAAAGAATAATTTAACTTTGGTCCATTGTTAAGAAAGCTTGGATTTAAAATAACTGACATTCAAAGTTGTCAACCTAAATAAAAGTATATATGTGAGTTTGTGTGTGATATATTTAATACATATTTATTTCTGACTGTAAGGTCCTGCAGGTTAAAGAGATCCAAATTATGCAAATCAATTAAAGGTATATTTATGTGTGTGTGTGTGTGTGTGTGTATGTATGTGTGCATATACTTATGCTATGTTATATATACACACACATATATATAATATGTTTGACATCTGTACAATCATACATAAATTTATTATAGCCATTTTATCAAATTGAAGAGCAATTCAATATATCAAAAATTTTTTTTTTAAAGATTTTATTTATTTGTCAGAGAGAGAGAGGGAGAGAGAGCGAGCACAGACAGACAGAGAGGCAGGCAGAGGCAGTGGGAGAAGCAGGCTCCCCGCCGAGCAAGGAGCCCGATGTGGGACTCCATCCCAGGACGCTGGGATCATGACCTGAGCCAAAGGCAGCTGCTTAACCAACTGAGCCACCCAGGCATCCCTCAATATATCAAAATTAAGAAGTTTACAGTTTTAGTGAAGTTCTTCTAGTTTAAAGATTATTCTATCTCATATTCCTTTAATCTATAAGTAACCCAGTAAAAAATAAATGTTATTTACTTGAATTTTTGATTTCTATAAATCTGTTTCCACATACCATAGCTTTATAGCATTTTTACATCTATAAGATTTATAGATCAGCAGATTTCAAAAGATTTCATTTGAATTGGTAGCAGAATGATATAAACATTTCTATACTTCTCATATTATAAACACAACCTGCTCCTTCTCCTTGTGCAGGCACATTACTCTAAGTGATGAGGTTCATGGCACTACACAGCATGCTTTCTTGGATCAACACCAGCTCTTCAATCCCAATGCATCTCAGAGTGTATTTTTGATGAATAAATTACCAAACTAATGAGACACACTAAGAGGTTAAGGATTGATCAAGTACTTAATCTTTTTAATGAAGGACACAGCATGAAACACATTCCTTCAAATAGATACAATAAACAATCCTCTAAAACCTAATTAGAATAAAAATACAAAGAAAGGTGCAAAGTCTTAGAATTTTTCTACCAGATAATAACAGCATTTTCTGTAACAATGGAAAGACTTTAAATCATCAACCTTATTAATATTTGAGTCAGGTAAGTGCCAGAAATGCAGCAGGATAAAATAATATTGTGTTTTGCTTTACTTTTTTTCTGGGTCAGTCTGGAGTGAGAAGTTGTGCTGGGAGAAATTAATGATGATTTATTAGTTATATCATAACAACAATAACAGTATACACATATTGAAAGCTTACAATTCTCCCAGCACCATCATGTTTTATTTCACTGAATTCTCCTAAAAATGATATGAGATGACTCCTATTATTCTCCTCATTCTACACATGAGAAAACTGAGCTCTAAATAACTTACCCAAGACAAATACAGAGTAGGTGAGAGAACTAGATTCAAACCCCACGTGGTTCAGAGTCATAAACAATTAAAACAGGAAAACCATTAAACTATGTCAAAAATTCTTTTTTTTTGCTCTGAGTGTGTTTCCTGCAGAAAAAATTAACTCAAGAATATTCCTTTCCCTAGTAAGAAACAAACAATTTGAAATGACAGTGATTTAAGTTCAACCCACATGACACTGTCAATGAAACTTCAAAAACATGGGTCAGCTATACCAACCTACCTACTCTTGATGTTTGTCATTCTTCAAAGACAGAGCAGATCTCTCTCCAGATAACGAGTGTCTTCCCAACAAAACTTAAATTATTGATTAATATGGAGTTTCAGTGGTGTAGTTCAAGGAATAAAAGTTGCAATTTCAAATACAAGTAATTGCTGTGTGCTTTTACTGTATTTGTTCTACCAGGAAGCCATCAGGTGCTTAGAAAGAAATCTACTTTTAGGAGAAAGATGGGCCTAATTAGTAACAGTTAAAAATATAAGTAAATAGTTTCAGTTGTCTGGAACTAGATGTCTTGCCATCATTTTGCCTCATAGATAAGTATTTGGTTCTCATGTAAATAATTTTTTTCCACAGGGATAATTCATACTCTTGGATACCAAACCTTATTTCATGAATCTCTTTCTCTTGTTTATGGCTCTGCTTTAGACAAGTTTCATTATAACTGCTATTTAGTTTACTGCCTTAAAATAGTAGAATTCCGTCAATTCTTCTAGAATAAACTTGTTTTCAAACTTTGCTCTAGGGAGTACTAATGATTCAGAGATCCATGCCTAAGATGGGCGGACAAAGAGCTAGCTTGCCATAGTCCATTGGCAAATCAGACGTCCCTTGAACAGAGAGCTTAGAAACCAAACTCAAACTCCAAAATTTTTAAGTCCCTTGAGTTAGAATAATGAGAGAAAAAGTCATGGTATATCCCATTTCATTATCATTTCAGTATCTTAGAACATTTTTTTTTGGAAGCATATGAATGTATTAGACAAATTGTTAGAAGCTTTGAGTTAAACATCTGATTTTGTGTTTACCTTGATGTGAACTAAGATGCGGCTAAGGTTCCGCATCTATGACAAAAGAAGAATGTTGGATCATTTTTTTTTATCACCTCTAGCTTTAAAAAACAAAAAAAAAATTTAATAATGAAGTTAACACTAATGATCACAAATAAGTTGTAATTGTTCTTTGAAGATTACATTATAGCTCAGTTTTCCTATATTACTAATAATTACCTCATATAACACTGTTAGTCAACGTGACATTTAATATTGGTATGCAAAATTAAACTTTCAATTATTCAGATATTTATAAATACCTTCATGTTTGTTTCTAGTGAACAGTATTTGTGAGTAGGATTGTTTCATTCTAAACTAAGAAATTTTCAGGCCCACTGTACTATCAGTAGTGTCTTAAGCACTTACTAGCTTCTGTAGAAGCCTGAAAGGACTTAAAGAATTCATAAATTTCTCAAAGGTGTCCAATTATATCTTCATATTACTCCACAATTAAAAAACAAATCTGGTTCTTTATCATTTATAGTTTCATTACTTGCCAAATTTATAATTTTTTGAGAAAGTTCATTGAATGCATTTATGGAAAACAGATATGTTTTCTCAAAATCTATGACTACATATTTATTGCTTTGTGGATTTTTATGACTATGAAAATTTACATTTTTTCTTTCCCATTTTGCCTTTTAGGACTCTAGGTAATGAAACTTTGCTATAAGCATGTTAAATCCTTAAAACTCTAAATTTAGTATGTTTTCCTTTTAAAGATCTACAGTGCTATTAAAAAAATTTTTTGGAACATTTGGCTTTTGCTTGCTTCTTTCCCTCTTCCTGTTAACTGAAAATGGCACAAATCATACGTGTATAGTTCAATAAATCTTCACCACGTGACTGCATCCCTATAAATATATCAGAAAATAGAGTATTACCAGGACTGTAGAAAATGCTGTTAGAGTCCCTACAGTCACTGCCCACTTGCAAGGGGGATCTTCCATCAACACATTTAACATCATAGAAGCCTGCCTGATTTTAAACTTCATAGAAAAAGACTATGCAGCAAGCCCTCTGTTGTACATGACTTCCCTGACTCCATTGTTTGTTTTTTTAATTTGTCCATGAATTTGTGAGTTAAGTGTGATTGTTGTTTTACATCTTTTGATAGTCAACCGTTGAAAAATAGCCGATGAGCTGCTTAGGGGAAAAATGTTTTTACAAGTGATAAAAAGCATTTACAATGAAATGTTTTTTTATAAATGCCTGTTCCTCATTAGTACATATTATCTCCATCTTATCTGGGATCTTCCATGCTAATGTAACAAAACTCCACTGAAAATAAACGATGTGTAATCTGAGAATAATCTATCCATAATCGTATGTCACAACGCTTTTCTTCCCACAGCTTTCAATTTCAGGGCTCAAACTATTTTAGAGATTTCACAAAATACATTTTCTCTCCTATAGTGACTAATGAAACACCACAAATATTTGGGACAGAAAATAAAAGAATTTCATATATGTGACTTTTGAATTATAGGAGAAAGTTAATAAAATAGACTACATGTTATGCTAATTACCGATTGGCATTTATACATGCCTTTTTTTTTTAAGGTTTTATTTATTTATTTATTTCAGAAAGAGGGAGAGAGAACAAGCCAGGGGGAGGAGCAGGCAGAGGGAGAGGGAGAAGCAGACTCCCTGTTGAGCAGAGAGCCCAGCATGGGGCTGGATCCCAGGACCCCAGGATCATGACCCAAGCTTAACTGACTGAGTCACCCAGGTGCCCCACGTGCTTGTCTTTTCTACCTTGCATTTTGTATGTATGCCAATTTTGTTTCCACTGCTTGACTCTATCTAGGTTCTTTGGGTGGGGAAGTACTTATTCTCAACCTTAAAATAACTGTAAACCAAAGTAGGTGCTTACTGAGTGTTTGTGTTTGAAATGAATAAAATGCTGACATCTCAATTTTCCCAAATCATGCACTAATAAGTAGTCACAATCTCTATTTTTGCATTTAATCTATAAAATGATACCTTTAATACTGATTTGTCCCTTAATTATATTAAAAATCTAGTATTCCTGAGGTACAGGAATATTTTTTGTTCTCTGTAATATAAGTACTTGTATTATTCTGTTTAGAGTAAATAAACATTTTTGAAATATTCTTGAGTTTTCAAATCTATAACTAAAGCTAAAGTATGAATTTTTCTTTTGGAATAGGAAAAAAGTTCTAAGAAAAATTGGTAGCTCTACCCTAATCTCTAAATCAATACAGAGCCATAGCCTAAAATTACTGAATTCCATTGGATTGATAGGTAATACTCCAGAATATATCAATGGCTGCCAACTTTTGCCTCAGAAATAGAGAACAGGCCAATGGGCTAGAAAAATGTTTCTCAAGGAGAAAAAAATATAATCAATCAACTAAGTAATTCCACCTCATGAGAGAACATGATGAGATATATTAAATCCAGTCTTTAGGCACTGTAGTGCTAACTCTTAGAAGGTCAATATAACAAAGTAAATATAATTTCTAGGGTTCTTTGTGCTTTTGTTTTTGTTTTGTTTTGTTTTGTTTTGTTTTTGGTATAGTTTGGTCTACAAAATATGTTGGAAGAAAAAATAAAAAGAGTTATATCTTATTTCTTCTTGCTACAGTTGGTTTGAAATAGTTCCATGAGGTAGACAATATTGTGTCAGTAGAACCAGATCTAAGTGACTCAGTGGTTTTGTTCTACAAGAATCTATTTGAATTCCCAGCCCAGTGTTTTTCTATGTGTATAAATTTGGTTAGAGATATTTTTAACATCTTCCAAGCATTAATGGCCTAGCATGTGCAAATACCATGTACAAATTTCTCTTTCAGTCTAGGAAGGTATTATTTAAAATCATCTAGGAAATATGGTAGAGATTCGTTTCCTTGTCCAGTCCTCCTAAATGGCAGCCATGCTTGAGCTGTGTAGCAAAGCAGAGGCAAAAACAGAAAGCAGATGGCTTAATTGTTAAGCCCATCCTATCCATCATTGGGCCATGTGCTCTTTTGGCAGTCCAGGAAATGTTATTTCTAGGAACAGCAGGAGCTGCAGCTCAAGCTGGCAAATATACTTTTGTGGTAGCACCATTGGTCAGTAGCATTTAGTGTCACAGCTAGAGATAACAAGATTTTATACCATAGACAGTATTCGGTGTTTAATATCATAGGGAATGGTATTAAGTATTTACTATCACAATAGTGATACAGATGCCTTTGCTTCCTACTTCATCCTTAAGAAATGGGGCAGCACAAACACATCCTTGTGTGCTTTTATTTATTTATTTAATATTTTATTTATTCACTTGACAGAGAGAGATCCCAAGCAGACAGAGCAACAGACGGGGCGCGGGGGGGGGGGGGAAGCAGGCTCCCCGCTGAGCAGAGAGCCCGATGTTGGGCTCGATCCCAGGACCCTGGGATCATGACCTGAGCCAAAGGCAGAGGCTTAACCCACTGAGCCACCCAGGCACCCCCTTATGTGCTTTTAAAACCATTTTCAAAATGTAACGTATACTTATAGTTTTGACAAACGTCATTATAAAAATTATACACATACTAAATTTCATTGGTGATTTCTATTTTTAACTTGAAAGCTTTTAGTAACGTCTATTTTTTCTGGGGTGATAGAAACTCCTAATAGAGAACTCTGTTTTATCATAATCTGATAATAGTAAAATATTTATGGTACAGACCAGCTCACACAAAATGATAGATGATAATCATGTTGAAATGAAAGCTTCATTTTTGTCAATAATTAGATTACAATGAGTAGTACCAAACCAAAATATTGAAGAGTTATATCATTCAAAGAATCTATATTTCATACATTTTTGCACTTGTACGTGAAGAAAGAGAGAGAATATATTAAGATGCTACTTTTAAAGTTCAGCTTTGTGAAGTAGTTGTTACATAGTTGGGTTCAAAAAGTAAGGTTTACATTTGTAATTATTGCCTAGTGATATTCAAATATGATTAATAAAAGAATTAGTCAATATTTGGCAGGCAGGAAGAAAAGAAAATGTATTTAGTATTTAGTATACACTGATTTACAAACTGTTATGTCTATTTACTTGGCAAACATCATTTGCTTTCCTTGATACCAAGAACTTCATATTTAGATGTTTACATAATCACCCCACAAAGAAGGGCCATTATAATTAAAAATACAACTAATGTATAGTAAATACCATAAAAAGGGAACTTTTAAAGTTTTCGCATTTTTTTTACATATTGAAAAGTTCTCCCAGTTCCTATTTCTGAAATAATAATTCATATCTACAATCTATTTAAATACAATTTAAATATTTCCATTTGAAAATTTCCTTATTTTTTAAAAAAGTGGCACTTAAAAAAAGCTTTTGCAGATCGTCTCCTTTTGTTCCCTTAAAATAATGAAGTCTGTCCAAAAACTATGATCATTTTAGTGAGGGAGAACAGGGGATTGATTAATTTAAGGTTCCGCCTGAACTTGGAAGTTGGTGGGGAGGCATGAAAGAGATAGATTAGCAATTATTAACCGCGTGTTAGGCATCTTTATGTAACTAAATCCATGATGCCTAAATTCTCCAGGTAATGAGATCTAACTTATCTAATCATGCTGAGCAGAACCAGGTCTTCTATTAACCCTTCCAGAAGCCATCCCCGAGGCAAGGATTCAGGTACAAGTGATTTGTTAAGGAAGATCCCCCAGGAGAGAGCGGGAGAAGCAGGCGCACAATCCTGTGGTTTAAGTGGAATCCCAGACTCAGCCCCAGTCCTCAGGGAGCTCTGTGATGTAAAAACAGCCCAGGACTGTCAAGACTTGAGGCAGAGGAGAGGAGCCTCTGTGCTCTCACACTGATCAGTCATTGTTAGGGACTGTGGCTGGATGGAGGGAATAAGTAAGTGTGGGCGAGTCCTCGGAGAAGAGCAAACACAGGTAGTCAGCTGCAAAGTGCACTGAAGCTGGGAGGTGTTTGCAGAGAGAAGGTCCCCGAGTCTGACTCAGGGAGCACCACCAGTGTCCACCAGGGCTCCATCATGCATGAGCATCTAGGTCGAGCTCCCCCTCAGTTATTTCTGAGGAATCCTAGCAAGAGTCTGTCTCTTCCTGGCTATTGCTTGTTTCCTATCCCTTCACGGTACCTCCTGTGGTTTTCTGGTGACAGCGGCTCCAAGCTACAAACCCTCTTCCCCAGTTAGCTCTGCCCTGAGGGTAGACACAATCCTTTCTCCTTAATCACAATGACACTCAGTACGAGGTTGTGCAGTGAATTGATTGAAGCAAATCTTGAAGATAACAGATTTACAAAGCAGACCAGGAAAGCCTAACTTCCTTTCTGGGCTTTCCCCCTGTTCTGGCTCCACGTCCTTGAGATCTACTTGCTCTCTAACCCCAAATAAAATAACAATCTTCCTCTGATGTGTCACATTTAACAAACACAATTTAAGGCACTGTAAGAAGTTTTGTTTTGTCTTGTTTTGTTTTAAGGTTATAATTATCTTTTCAGAGGAAAAAAAAAAGATAATAACATCATTCACTAAACAGAATTCTTGGGGTCCAGTCTCAAGTATGTTCATGAATATCATTCCCTATATTCCTTTTTAAAGGAATAGTGCTAGAGACTTGCCTTACTTCTGTACAACTAAATATTCACATGAAAAGCTTGTCTAAGACATTTTAGCTTCAACCTTAGAATGCAGAAACTGTTTTTTAAAAATCAGCTCTGGGGGCACCTGGTTGGCTCAGTCAGGAAAGTATGAGACTTTTGATTTTGGGGTTGTAAGTTTGAGCCCCATGTTGGGTGTAGAGATTACCAAAAAAAAAAAATCTTTAAAAAAAATCAGCTTTGTTTTCTCCCTGCCTTATCTATACATTACATCTAGTTTACATGTCATTGTAAGCTATTTTATAGAAGAGGAAGTTAAGCCTGAAGATTCAATAATTTTTAGAGGTCACATAATTATTGCATGGCAGAACTCATCTCCCACCATGCATCTCCCACACATCTCGAAATACATCTTTTTTATACTATTCCATTCTTCTATTTAAAAAAAAAAGCTTCTATAGTGCCAAATTTCGTCTTATGTTTGAATACCATCTTTGGGGGGCTTTAGAGATCATTTGACACATCGTGTAGCCTCTCAGGATATTTTGAAGAATTCTTCTCTGATTGAAAAATATCCCTCTTTATGAATCCTGCCTTTCTAAGATGGGAACTAGACCTGGCTTTTTAGTCTTCCTAAGAGCTCAGGCACAAGAATATAATCCAGGATCCAGAAACTAGAATGAGAGACTTTTCTACAGAGGAGTGATGTAAAGAAGCAAGCAAGCCCTCACAGAAGCCACCTTTGAGAGAGCATGGTGTCTTAAAGGTAGCTGGCTTTTATAGCTGGCACGGGTGAAGATTCTGGCCTTCATTTCCAAGCATCAATTTTGTAAGCAATAGACTCGTTTCCAGATTATTAATCTGGGGATAAGATTCATACTTACTTCTGTGCGTGTTTAAGAGAATTAAATGAGATAATGCATTAAAAATGCTAAAAAGTATGCACGGCACAGAATTAAGTCTTCAGTATGTTAGCTTTCAGTAAAATGATGATGATGATGATGATGATGATGGTGATGATAATGATCTCATTAAATCCTTCTTAAATCCTTCCGTGGTTCCCCAGATTTTTCAAGACGCAGATCAAACTCCATAGTTTATGCCACAAAGGTCTGCATTAACAGGGTTTTGTCTTCTTTCTTCAAAACCCTTCTTTCCTTCTTCTACATATAGAGATATTTATGAATTACATCTACCTGCTTCCAGTTTCTGAATATATAAGATTTTTTAAAAAGTTTCAGTGCCGGGCGCCTGGGTGGCTCAGTGGGTTAAGCCGCTGCCTTCTGTTCAGGTCATGATCTCAGGGTCCTGGGATCGAGTCCCGCATCAGGCTCTCTGCTCGGCAGGGAGCCTGCTTCCTCCTCTCTCTCTGCCTGCCTCTCTGCCTACTTGTAATCTCTCTCTGTCAAATAAATAAATAATAAAAAAAATCTTTAAAAAAAAAAAAGTTTCAGTGCCTTCATGCATACTGTTCTTTTCCCAGAACTGCCCTATTCTGGCTATGAAACTTGTTGTCTTTCAAACAGAACATTTCCGGGAAGTTTTTGCTTACCCAATTTGAATTAATGCTTCTTCTGCTCTCATAGTGTGATATCTATTTCTCCATCTCAGCATTTAATACAATATAAAGCCCTTGGACTTATAGATTTGTCTCACCACTACTCTCTCTGAGAGTATGGAATATGTCTTACTTGCATAGTTCTTCATATATAATCTCAGAGAACATTATTAAATCAAAACAATTTAATCATGGACTAAGTAGAATAAATACAGAAACCCTGAATCAAAATAGTTACACTGGTGAAGGTAACATCCACTTCCTCTCAAAAGTATATAAAAACCCATCATTTATTATTAAACATATGCAAAATTTCCTTTGTTATGCACAATAGTTGATTTCATCAGCCTATCTCTACAGAGCCACTGCTCTCTGCCTCCCTTGTCCATGAGTTTTCTATACTCCCTGTGTCTACTTTATCTTCAATTACTCTTAAGCCTTTTCCAATCTGGATCCACCATCATCTCCATCATAACACTAGGCGATCATCACCCAGGTCACCGATAATCTCCAAGTCAATAAATCTGATGAACTTTATCCTTTTCCTAACTTGCTAGACTTGTTACCTACATTGAATAATGTTGAAGCATTCCCTTCCCTTTGTATCTGTGTCTCTACACTCTCTTGGTATTCCTCTCACCAATTTGTACCCTACTTTTCCAGTTCAGCCTCTTCCACTGCCTTTAAAACTTTGAATTCTCCATGACATGATCTGAGGCCTGCATCTCTTCTTGCTTGTTATCCAAAGAAATCTCTTCTAAGACTATGCCTTTAATATGCTCTAGATACGTTGACACCTAAAGCCTAGAACAGTGGTACTCGGTACACAGTGAATTTTTTTGTTCATTGTATTACTCAGTAAATGAGCAAACATCAGAAAGGTAGAATACTTACTTTGTGGTGTATTGAGCCTTGGGATGAGCAGGAAATAGCCCAGTAATGCTTTGGATAGTATTGGAGGACCTCTGTAATTGCCTCTATGACATTAAACTTGGTGGTCTCTGAAAAATGTTTACCAATGAGGGGTGTGTTATTTAATGACTATGCCATCAGGAAGCTCTGCTCACAGTGTAAAGCCCAGGCTCCGTTTGTGATCTATAAATCTGAGCTTAATTGGCCGTACATACTTATACAACAGAAGGCCTGAGTTCAATTTCAAGTCTGTGGTGTGGAAAAGAAACAATGGGAAAGGTTTTCTATTGTTAGTAGAAGGTTGAATTTTCCCCAGGGAAGCAGCAGAATTTGTGGAACACAGAGATTTATAGAAGAATGTGGCATTTTGTGTAGGATGGGTGATGTGCAAACCTGAGAAGGAAGGATCAAGATTAAAAGAAATAAGAACACCTTCCTATAATGTCTCTGTTTAACATGTGGACACTATGGTATTTTTTGTGTTGGACATCTAGCACTTCAACTTTGAGGGCAGTGAATTGTCCTAAATGAGAATGTACACCTCAGGGGACCTCACTGGCAAAATATCATGAAGTCCATACTCCACACTATAGTGTTTATATATGTAAGGGCTATATAAATATTGTACGTATTTAAGTGCAATATAACATAATGTAAGAGAATGGACACATGCAAAAAAAATCTTTTGATTTCCCTAGAAATTATCAGAATCTACTATTTGTTGAGGAAATAGAAGAGAGTATAGAAATATTGATGTTATATTACCCTAACATTTAGAACATGTCTAAGACCTAGAACATGGCCTAAGCCTGGTATATACTTGACAAACAAGACAGATAAAGTGTAGAATACGATGGACTATTACTCCCTATACAAAGAAATAAAGTTCTGACACATGCTAGAGCATGAATTAACCCTGAAGACCGGGATGCCTGGGTGGCTCAGTTGGTTGGACGACTGCCTTTGGCTCAGGTCATGATCCTGGAGTCCCGGGATCGAGTCCCACATCGGGCTCCCAGCTCCACGGGGAGTCTGCTTCTCTCTGACCTTCTCTGCTCATGCTCTCTCTCACTGTCTCTCTCTCTCAAATAAATAAATTAAATCTTTAAAAAAAAAAAGATTTAAAAAAAAAAAAAAAAAAAAAAACCCTGAAGACCTCTTGCTCCTTGAAACAAGCCAGATGCAAAAGGGCAAATCTTGTACAACTCCAGCTTTTGCTTGAACAAATGAATGCAGTTAGTTCTTGGTTTTTAAAGTTAGTATTATTCTTTTTGTGAATTCTAACAGAGAAGGAAGTCCTCACTAGCATTACTCAGTTCTCAGGGCCTGGTAATCTGGTGAGTACTTAAATATGTTTACTGCATGAATGATTGTTTACTGGAAGAAAAAAAATGAATAAATTTAAGAATAGCCATTATATTCTAACTATTAAAGTGCATTATGGTGGTACAAAAAAATTGTACCACGCTAAATAGGTGAAACATATTCTTTGAGAAGCACAGTTACTATTTTTTCTTCTATTGCTAGGTAAGTAGGATTATGATAAAATAATGCATCTCAGAACTTCATACATATTGCTCCAAGGTTACACAGTTAAGACTATGATAAATATTTAAATATTGGAAAACAGGCGATACCGCATTGTTAATGTGAAAGTAGGAGAGAAAAGGAATTGTTTCTTCTTGAAAAGGTTCATTTTATTATAGGTGGTGCCTTAGCCCAGGGACCCATGTAACAGTAATTTAAAGCTGTTGTATTTGATCTTGTACTGTTAAAGATTTTACAAACAAACCCTTTGCCAGTCTCTATCCCTTTTTTTGAAGATTTATTTATTTATTTGAGAGACACTGAGCGAGCAAAGGGAGGGGTGAAGGGAGAAGGACACAAGTAGATTTCCCACTGAGCAGGGAGCCTGACTCAAGGCTCAATCCCAGTACCTGACCCCAAATCAAGAGTTGGATGTTTAACAGACTGAGCCACCCAGCCACACCGGCCCCCCCAGTCTCTTGGACAGTAGAAGAGATAATACACTTAGAAAGTAAAGACTTAGTGATATCATCTATGGATACTAGGTAAACAGTGTATCTCATTCCTGAACAGTACCTTCCTTGAATCATCAATTAGACTTAATATTCTAGATAAGAAGTCTAGAAAAATAATTATTGCCTAGTTGTTGAAAGTTGCTTAGTGTAATGGAATTAATACAAACAATCTCATAGGAGACTCGTGTATAAATAACAATATCAATGAATAGTTTAAAATTATGTCATACACAGACTTGCCCAATATTAGAGAATTTAGGAAACTTAAATTTGTAACCAAGGAGTTACTTCGTCTATATGAAATCACAACAGAGAAAGTGGGACTTTCAGGGATGTCCTTTTCCTCTCTAGAATGAATTACCCACTGCTATGACAAAGCATATAGCTCCAGTGATGGTAAAGTTCTTGTCCACCAGGTGAGGCAGGGAGGAGTAGAAAGATTATGATGTGTATATTATCGACTTTTGTAGAGGACTGTAAAGGAATGAGCCTCAATGACATGCATTGGTTATATCCGTGTAATTGATTAAGTAGTCCATACTTTAATTGACTTAAGTTCTGACCCCGAAATTTGGGAAACATCACATTAAGCAGAGTTCACTGAAGTGTATTTTATCTACAAAACAAACAAACAAACAAACAAACAAAACAAAAACACCTCAGGGAGAATAAAATATGGTTTTATTCTCATTGCTCTAACATGAAGACTCTTTTTTAGATTTATGTCCCTTTTGGCTCTATCATGGTTATATCTGTTCTCCCTAACTAATGCCAATGACTCTTCTCTACAAAGATAATAGCTTACTTGGGAATTTTGTTCCTGATTGCTTCCATTAAGTTGATCCATACATAAAGTACACAGGTTCTCTAACTTTGGTGAATATAAAAATCAACTAGAAGATGTAGTAAAATTTCAGATTCCTGGAGGAAACTTTAGAGTTTCTCATGCTAAAGGTCAGGAAACTGAACTTTTAACAAGCACTTCAAATAATTTTAGGTGAGCAGTCCAAGAACCAGGATTTGCATTTACATTAACATTTCAATATCACCTCTGCTAATAGCAGCTCTTGTTTCCTCTGTTTCCCAAGGAGAATCCTTTCTGAATTGCCTCTGAAATAAACTTACTTGTTTCTCTCTCTGGGGAAATATTTCTACTCAGATATTCCAGGAAGAAAGACAGGTTTTTTCCAAGTCAATAACAAGATACAGTCTTATGATTTCTTTATAGGTAGAGTTGACCTATTCATACATCAGTGACTAAAGATTGACAATCAAATAACCCAGTTTCTTTCTAAGGTGCCATGGCTATTTGGGGCCCATTAAGCAAACCTTGAAACAGAAATTCCTCTACAATTAACATGGGCTGTTATGTAAGTGTATACATTAACATATATATATATATATATATGTGTATACGCGTGTGTGTGTGTATGTAGTTTAGAATTTAAGATTTTTCTTCAGAATTTCTGAAGAATTAAGAATGTTCCTAAATATGAGTTATCATAAAACAGAAAATGGAATTAGGAGAAGCAGAAGGTTGCTTTGTTCTCTTCTGTTGTGTATCATGGAAAGGAAAAGTTAAGCGTGTAGTTCAGGGAGGGTGAAGTCCCCACCTAGGTGTAGGCTTATTGGAAGCCAGTCTCTCAGAGAGCAGCTTTTAAAGTATGCAAATATGTATAGTCCCATGAGACTACATCGCAACCTCTGCTGGCCTTCAGACCAGGTAATCTGGATATATCTCCTTGGTAACAGTGCAAAAATAGGGGCTCCAAGCAAGTGTATAAGCTCTGTTCTGAGAGGTACCCATGAAATCCACAGAGGCCAAGGGAGAGTGCAACCATGGCCTCCGCAGACCTGACACCACCTGAGTAGCTCCTAGATCTGTGGTAAATCTGATTCTTTCCCCTCAGTCTAAAGCTCCAGGAAAGGTAAATAGACCTTCTTCACAGGAAGACTGGGAATGTGTTTCAGATGGTTGTCTGTGTTGTGCCTCCCCCGGGGGGGGGCAGGTAGCTTGCCAAGAACTGTTTTTCTGATTGTAGGAACACAGTGTAGGAATGCATACTGAACATTCACATACATGTGTATTTTTTTCCTGGGGGCACATAACATTTTAAAGACAGGGAGAAATGTTAGAAGAGTAAAAAAAAAAAAAAAAAAAAAAAAAAACCTACAACATTTTTGTGCATTTTGCAAAATTAAAAATAGCATAAAAGATATAAGCAGTAGAATAAAACTAAATTTTTTTTTCTAGAAAAGTTTTTTTTTTCTCCAAAAAACTTATTCCTTCTTTTATCTTCTAGTTTAACAGTTTCTTGGAGCACCGCAGTTTGTTTCTGCTCATTGGTTTGGAGCTGACAGCAATATTTTGAACTCTTTCATCAGTGTGCTTTGCAACTTTTTTTCTTTTTCATATATTCATCATCATAATTATGTAATCTGGATATTAAAACACTTTTAGGACATAACTGAACGGGTCTCTTAAAATTTTCCTGAAGGCAATGTTGTGCTGATGTGGCCGGTGGTGAACCTGGATTCATTGATAGGATGGCTTCTGTGCTGGGCAGTAAACGATGACTTTAATCAGGATTCTAAATGTTGTTCAGATTAAATTGCTTTCCAGGGTTCTCTGATTTTATAGAGCCAGAGCAGGTGTATCTGTTTCTCTTTTGTAGTTTCATTCCCCTAGATGCTGATTTCTCTTAACTCTCAAAGCCGCAAAAGAAGCGAAGACAAAAATCTTGTTCTTTACCTAATGATCACTTTTTGTTTTGAAATCTGAAGCACATCAGTGTGGGTAACAGTAGAAAGGAAAGAAATGTGCTCTAGTTTTCCCTTTTCATTATCATTTCCTTTGAACATAAAGGAGGAATATCCCCCCAAAGGCAAATTTTGTTGCTGGCCATGTGATAACTTATCTAAACAAATACATGTCGGTGGCTTGAATGCTGTCACCTTAAAAGGCAGCGCTCTCGTTTCCCTCGTGCTGCAGTTGCCCTGGAGAGCTTTGATCCAAAATTTTAGAATTATTTTCAGAATCAGAGGCAGATGTGTATGCTTCCTTTTTATTTTCTCTTCCATTATTTCCTTCCTCCTTCCCACCATCCTTTCTTCCCCGACTTTTGGATTTCTACCATCTCTTTGGTCCTTTCATTCTGATTTCTTCCTGGTCAAGGCACCTGGAGGTAAAACTCACAAAAGTACGGGAGCTTCCATAAGGCTAAGACTCCCTTGAGTTTTTAACTTTTAGACTCGTTCATCCTGAGCCTCCAGCAATTCAGCAGTTACAGTTTGTCTTCCTGCCCTGGTATTGGTTCCAGTGGAGATTTTCGCCCTGGTAATTTGTGAATCTCTGTATCACCTCTTTGTCCAGTTTTGGCCAGGGCAGGGGTGAGGGGGGCAGCAGCTTGCTACCCCGTGACCTTAATTCTTTGACAAATCTGATGAAAGTCGCTGATTTTTAGTTCAGCCTTTTTTCTTGTAAAGATGGGAGTGACTACTTCCCATTTCTTTACAAGCTGGACCAGAAACTAGCAGTCTCTGATGGATACATTTAATGCATAAGAAGTTGCAAGACTCCTTTATTTATTTATTTATTTAAGATTTGATTTATTTATTTGACAGAGAGAGAGATCACAAGTAGGCAGAGAGGCAGGCAGAGAGAGGGGGCAGCAGGCTCCCTGATGACAGAAAGAGGGATGTGGCCAGCCCCTGAGATTATGAACAGAGCCAAAGGCAGAGGCTTACGCCACTGAGCCACCCAGGTGCCCCGTAAGACTTTTTTAGAAGGAGTCTTCTACATATTATGCTTCCTATCATTTTTAGCTATCATTATTGCTATATTTAATAGGCCATATCTTATTGATGACCCCCAGTGGGCTGTGTTTCTTCATATTTCAACAGTCTTGAAATCATGATGTGGTCTCTTACAGTTGGTTTGCATATGATGCCTGCCATTTCTGACCTTGATTCAACTAAAGAAGAAGTCCAGCTGCTGTTAGGGTAAGACCTTGGCAATTACCCTCTCCACCACAAACCCCACAGTCCCTTTGTGCGAACTCCCTTTTTCAAACGCAAGCATTAACATCGCGTGGACTTACTTTTACACCAAGAACACTGAATGGCCACGTAGATTTCTCTGGGCTGCTACACAGTTCTGGTATCTATTGGCTGTCACAGAGAAAGAGAGTTCTGTATATCTTTCTGTCTCTTTCAGTTTCTCAATTAGATAGGGAACCCTTCTGGAGCCAGAAAATCTTTGAAAGAGCTTTTCTAATAAGTGAAAAAAATCAATTAATAAGAAAACATTTTGCCATAACTTAATTGGCAGCATTAGTTCTTTCTTCCTGGTAGCTTAAATGGTCTTGTACAATTGATAGTAACTTATATCTGATCAAATTGATAGCAACTTCTGTCTGATCAAATGATCCAGTGATTTGCAGCAGCCACCTTCTTCTCAGGGCCCATAAAGTAGAGTGTGTGCATCTCTTCCCAACTCCATTCCCAGTGGCACCAAGTTGGTGGCTTGATGTTAGCTAGGATGAGATTTTTAACACCATACAAGTGAGTAAAAATTAAAAATCAGCACCTCCTCCCTAGAAGACCACTGATTTTATCTCTGAGTTACAATTTTACTCTGGAAAAGCATTGTCTCTTTGTGCTTAACTTCAGAAAATATAAAACTTGTAAAATTCAAACATAGTTTAGAAGTTTACATACCTTACCATATATGGGCATGAACCAGTCACTAATGAAGTTAAATGAGATTACTACACTTTTAAAAAATATTATTTAAGTTGATAACAACATCAATAAAATGCTACTTATTCTATTTATCTTTGTTGAACATTAAGTTTAAATGTTTTTAAGGAATGTTTTTCAATAATAAAATATAGTTGATTTTATCATTGGTATAAAAAATGACCTATAATAATTTCTTTGGGCCTTTCAAATTTATAGCAATTGGCCATTCTTAGACTTTTAGCTAATATTTAAAGATTTTTATTTAAGAAATTTTGTAAAGTTGAAAAACTCTTTTCAAAGAGCAACAATTTTTTTAAGCGAATATTTTTTCTCTTGGACTATTATTAAACCATGACCTTAGAGGGACCAGTTTCTTTTTCTTCTGAGGAAAGCAATGAGGAAGCAATCTCTGTTTATGGTACAAAAGAAACAATGTCTTCTGGAGAACAGCAGGTGAGAGATTGTCACTTTCTGTAGGGTCCAGTACAAATGAGTTCTCAAGATGGAAGTTTTTATTCTGGTAGGTATACCTTCAACTGAAAGAACAATTAGAAATTATTTCATTTAAAAAATTATACCTAAATCACTCCTTAAGTCTACATATTGCTTTAAAATTTTTGTCTAGTTCAAGTATACATCCTTGGAAAAGTTATCACTCATTTTCTTTTCACATCTTGAAGGTTTTTATTGTTCATCTATTTTAATTACTCATTGATTTTATCTAATATATCTCCAGTGCTTAGGACAATGGCTTATACACAGTAGGAGTTCAAAAAAATTTTAAATGTATGAATATATGTATGAGTATCTATTTAAGTTTACCTTAATAAATTGATGACAGTACTCAAATGTAGGGTTAATTCCAGAAATTAAGGAAACTTAATCAAGATGAAGCGAATCCCTGTTCCTGCTCAAGTTCAACTTTAACTTGGCTCTTTCACTATGGGTCTTTTCCAATCTATTTCTTGCATCCTTTCCTTCTTCCCTTTGCTATTTTACTCACCAGCTTCTCAAATTACTTTTTTATTCATGCCACTTCTTTTCATAGGAATTGCTGAATAACACAGGCACGTGAAATATTGACCCCAATTCGTTACCTTCCTTCAAATTGAAATGTGTTACTGCATTACAAGTAACAGAAATGATGGGTGAATAGAAACTGTTGTTTGGTTCCATTTCTATGCATCCACAGGTAAATACAGCACATAGTACTAGAAAGCAGGGAAATATATTCAAGAATTTCATCCACTGCCATTACCACTCGAGTGGAAAACTATTTCTGAAATGTCTAAAATGCTACTCTGACTGTATCACTGATAAATAATCAGTGAATCCTTCTTTTCTCTGAATGGCTTATAAATCAGTATCTTGAGTATCAGGAATCAATACACAGCATCTCATAATTTACACATGGATGTTTATTGAAATAAGTAATAAACATTAACTTTGTTATATTTTTAAGGTATAAATTCTTAACCTGTTGACGTAAATGACATTTGTCGAAAGATTTCATTCTGTTTTACTTACTTTTTAATGTAAGTTTATTTATTCTTTATATTTTAAATAAAGACTCATTGTTATCCATGTGGTATATATTAGGAAAAATTATCTTCAAATGAGTAAGATAAAACATTTAACTATGTTGAATGCACAATGTAATTAAGTATACAAACACAAAATAGTTTAGAAAAAAATACTGAATGTTTTAAAAAGAGAAATGCATTTACATATATAATATATACCATTTGATAACATATTTTATTTGTAAGTATTCTTGTCTGTACAGAATATAGTTACTATATAGAGAGTTTTATTCATTTAAAAGGCAAAGTAAAGCTAGAATTTAAATGTACTTAATCATATGTTAACACACATATCAAACTCAAATCTCAAAGTCCATTTAGCTTTCCACTGCAGGATGATAGAATGGACATAGTGAACAGGGAGAAGATATCCATCCCCTCTCTATCCTGCTCTTTTGTCTGGGGGAACGCTGATCTTAGAGCTCCTTGACTAATCAGGAAATTCCACACTTGAGCAGGCACTGTAAGGTGGATTTTAATGTGAGAATTGAACCCATTTATTTCATATCTTGATTCTATCTAAATTAGATTGACCCCGGAGAGAAAGATGTAATTTGATTAGGTTGTAATTTTTTAAAATTATTTATTCTAAAAATATGTGGCAATTACTTGTGGAAAATATAAAGTGTTTACATCTGTTAGTACTTTGGAGATTGAGACTGAAGTTATTCTCCAGGGGAAGAGTCGCCGCGAAGCTTTGAAGGATCCCCCGCCTTTAAATTTCTAACCCTTCATTCAGAAAGTCTTGCAAGACAGATTTGTGAAATAATTTTTAAGGCTGTGAAGTGATTAGCAGAAATGTAAAAAAATGACCAAAATTTAGCAGTTAATCTTTGCAATCAAGGTCATGGTATCCATTGTGAACATGTTTTTTGAGGGGTGGGGTGCTGGAGTGCTGATACTCATCTCTTGATTATATAAATAGAAAAAACTAGAAAAATTAGCGTAACTCGATGTTTGTTTACTCAAAAGTGCAACACAACACACCTATTTATTTGCAAAGTCATTCTCATACAATTAGATGATTTTGCTTATATTCAAAATTCATAAACTCCTAGGGAGCTTTAAGACATTAAAACATTGCTAACCTGAATGTAAATTTTTCCCCCTTCACAGACAGTTCTTCCCAAGGAATCTGAAGGAGAAGGTCACATTTGCCCAATAAGGCTGATTTTACTTTCGTGGATGTAAAAACCTATCTCAAAAAGCTCTTGAGATGTAATTTAGAAGTTTTCAGGAAGCAGCAGAAAGCACTTACCAGTAATGTTGAAGGACCCATCTTTTCTTTCAACCACCTGAAATCAGCAGCCATGTTATAAAAAGGAACAGACACTTGGGTGATTATGGTCAGGGCACCAGCAAAAACAAAGTAATTTTTAAAATCTTGCCCCAAATATAAATTCTAAAGATTAAAAGTAATCAGAGAGGGGTAACTGGATCCAACATTCTGAACTGACTATAAAATTAGTAGAGATAAATTTGTCTTAAGATTTGAATTGTTGCTTACACACAAAATGCAGTAAGGAATTTAATCTGATGTATCTGTCCCTAGAGAAAGCAATCTTTCCATTCCTCAATAGCCTCCAAGTAATCCTATCACTGAAACACTGGTTTCAGGTTTCTGAAGTTGTTTTGTTTAGTTATTTCAGAAATACACGGACTCTATGAAGCTTAAATGATTATCAATATGAAGACACTGAGTCAAATCAAATCCGATTAATTAGATCTAGAATACAATACATATAAGAACCAAAAAGATTCCTACTGTCTGAGCTAACATTAGGCCACTAATTTAAGTAAACCAAGGATAGAGAAAAAAATAAATGTACTAGAAACATCTGTTACTTTAATGAATATCAAGCAAAATATTATAAAGTAGACAGAATAGTTGGGATGAGGAAAATCACATTTGAGGTAAGACAGAATAGTTGGGATGAGGAAAATCACATTTGAAATTCTAACCACATCCCCCACTCGCAGTGTGGTTTTTGAAATGCTTCTTATTCTTTACAATGTTCACTTTTTTCATCAGTAGAGTAAGATACTAAAATAATGACAAACATTCAGTTTATTGAACTTTATAGCAATGACTTTGCTTATAATTTCCTCAGAAAAAGTAGCTCTTATGAAGTTTTTAAGATGGAACATTTCAAAGAATTAAAGTACCAGTTGCAATTTTACAAAGACTTTTATCATCTATTTAATTCTATAAGCCAGCAAATAACTCACATTCTTTTTTTAAAAAAAAGATTTTATTTATTTATTTGAAAGAGAAAGACTGAGTGAGAGAGCCCAAGCAGGGGGATGGTCCAGAGGGAGAGGAAAAAGCAGGCTCTTTGCTGAGCAGGAAGCCCTAGGTGGGGCCTGATCCCAGGACAGCAGGATCAGGACCTGAGGCCAAGGCAGATGCTTAACCGACTGAGTCACCCAGGCGCCCCAATAATTCGTTACATTCTTATTTGAGGGGTAAAATAGTGGTTAGTTTTATACCTTTTGGATAAATCTTCCCTTAGAATTGTTGAGTATATACACAGGGGTGGGTGTGTGTGTTTGTGTGTGTGTGTGCGCGCGCGCACGAGCAAACATACACACGTACACATAGGCACATTTGTTTCATAATGTAATTGTTCTTACAGTAACTATAAGAAATGACATATAACAGCTGTATAATTTTATAATGTTGTTTGATACATTAAAAAATTATTCCTAATGAGAGAGTACATCTATAACATATCTGCTTCTGGATCAGGTCACAAAGACTCCTGTAAACATAAATGTTCACTTATCTTTTTGATTTTAGTTTTTGGTTATTTTTTCCCCTCTATTTTCCTTGACTCTTTTTTGTTTCCATGAGGAAAAGGACTGCATTTTTCATGATCATGTTCGCATCTCAATCTGACAGATTTTATTGCTATATCTACGTGTTAATGCACCGATTTTTAAAGGGGATCTGTAATTTTCCAATAGATACTACTGTTTTTTCCACTTAGTTTGACTGGGTTTGCTGCTTACTTTCACTACAAACTTACTGAATCTGGCTCACAGATATATTTTGCTTGGTAAGGAAATTGGTGTGTGTTTCTGTGTTCCTGTTTGCAAATGTGAATGTAGGAATAATCAAATATATATGTATGTAAGCTATTTTTGGTTGGGGCATGTGTTCTCTGGTTCAACACAGGCCCTGTTGTTCTCTACTGCCTTCCTGTGAGGTGCTTCACATTCCGTCTTCCAGAAAACGGGTGTTGGCTGCATTGTTCGAGGTCTCCAGACTGATCGAATCATTTACTAAATCACTGCTGTTGCAGAAGTGGGACATGATTTTTCTCGTGCTCTCCAGCAATTTTTCTGCTTGTTTTTGCTGCTGCACTTACTGCTTAAATATATGGCAGCTATTCATTGTTGAAACAATGCAGACTAACTTCATGGACTAACAGAAATCTTGGATTCTATGTAAAAGATAACCCAGTCTACGTAAAATATTCAAAAAGCTTTTATTCTTATGACATTGTGTTTGTCAGCACAAGAGTTAACTTTTGCTTTTAAAATACTTTTAAAGAAATACACATTTCTAAATGTGTATGTGTATCTAATATCAAAATGAAGAAAAAAAAATGAAGAGCTAAACTTTACCAGTTTTGAACTCACAATTTTACCTGCATTTGCCCTTTGTGAAAATGTGCCATCACTATTATTTTCTTGCAAGGGAACATTCAATAAATTCTAGTTATTATAAAAATGACAAACAGATAGCATTCATTATTGTCATGCCTCGTGTGGACTTGTACTTGGGTTCTTTCCAAGAATAATTCTTCTAAGGTCAGCAGATTTTTAAAATACTTATTTTTTTAAAAATATTTTATTTATCTATTTGATAGAGAGAGAGATCACAAGTAGGCAAAGAGGCAGGCAGAGAGAGAGAGTGGAAGAAGCAGGCTCCCTGCTGGGCACAGAGCCCAATGCGGGGCTTGATCTCAGGACCCCGAGATCATGACCTGAGCCGAAGGCAGACTTTTAACCCACTGAGCCACCCAGGCACCCTTAAAATACTTGTTTTTAAATCCTGGGTTTTTTTCTTCAAACAGTAATTACAGAACAATATATATCCTTTGAGTTCTACTGTGTAAGGAAAGAAAAGACTATGTGCAAATATAAAAATGTGTTTATATATGTATATATAAATCTATGTATCTATATGTACGGGTATACATATATATATATACACACACACACACACACATACATGTATGTGTATGTATCTCTTGCTTTGGATTGGAATTAGGTATTATATCTAATGACTTATAGAAGCAGGGATACTTGTCTGAAAAGTCTAGGAGGGTGGGTTGGAGGGGTTGGTGTTAGATCTGCCAAGAGATTGTGGGAATTGAAACAGATGCTGACAGTGGAATTTCAAGCAAGGGAACACATGAATGGGGTCTAATTTTTTTTAAGTTTGGTCAGTATAGAAGAGAATACTAACTATGTCAGTCTGACGGAAAAGCAAGGATTTCACACAGTATCAGAAATGTAAGTTGTGTTATCAGTTACTGCCTTCCAAGTACACAGACCCCTGAAATGTGTCCAAGGATAATAAGACCAAAGCTTAGGTTTCAAGGTAAAAATCTTAGTCTCTAGAGAGGGTGTCTGGCAGCCAGGCAGGGTTTCAGTCCTCACCAGAGTGTGGAATAGAGAATGGAACAAGCTGGCGGTTACTGAGGGCTCCGTACTGTATGTGGATGCTGGTGGTGAAGACCGCGTTTGCGACAGGGATCGAGTGAAAGACTTAGCAAATTGGAGAGAAGAGCTCCTGAGAACTGAAGAGCCAAGAGTCAGGCCTCTGGGAGCATTGTGCCCCCCCCCAAACCACCTGTAGGCCGAAGGTGGAGGCAACGGAATGCCAAGCCCCCTAAATGATTACACTCATGTACTAGGACTGCTTCCTGCTTTGGTCAGTAAGAGTTCAGAAACTGAGTCCAAACTTCAGGTATCATTCTATAAATAGGGCATTAAGTGGAGCCTAATCACTGGGGAGCTGGAAAGAGGAATCTAATATTCCTGGCTGACATTTAGCATCTAAAACAGTGCAGTTTAAAATAGGAGTAGTTTAGATTAGTAAGTGCACATTTTTTTTTTAAACTCACGAGTATCATTCTTTTATGTAATTGCAGTCATAACTCCTACCTCACGGAATAGATGTATGCCTAAAATGTATATGTAAATAATTATTGTCTTAACACATTAGCTTGCATTTTCAGTGAACAAAGAAACTCACTGTTTAAAAAATATCAAATGAGGGGCGCCTGGGTGGCTCAGTGGGTTAAAGCCTCTGCCTTTGGCTCAGGTCATGATCCCAGGGTCCTGGAGTCAAGCCCTACATCAGACTCTCTGCTCAGCAGGGAGCGTGCTTCCCCCTCCCCTCTCTCTGCCCACTTATGATTTCTCTCTCTCTCTCTGTCTGTCGAATAAATAAATAAAATTTTTAAAAAATTAAAAATACCAAATGAGGTCATTAGAAATATGAACTTGGTCTTTCAATATATGACTTTATCTTTTTATACCAGTTTACAATTTACAAGAAACATTTTCAGTTCTGTTGTCAGCTGTGAATCCCATAACTCCGTAAGTTATACAAGTGAGTATAATTAGGTACAATTTTGGAAGGAGCAGGAGTGGGAAATATACCCACTGTCACACAGCTTCTGAAAGTTAGCTCTAGACCTTGGACCATCTTCCTTTCTCTCTCTCTCTCTCTCTCTCTCTCTCTCTCTCTCCCTCTCTCTCTCATATCACACTGCCTCTATATTTTATAAAAATGTGTTCTTATGTCCCATGTTACAGTCTGTGGCTGGGATCTTATTAGTGAGGGAAGTCACTGTATTTGGTAATAGCAGTAGTTTGGTCCATCCTCTAGAAGGTGGCACAGCAACTTGGAGTTTGAAGCTCCCACTTGACTCCTCCCTCTACATCCCTATTACTCATGTTCTCACTCATTGCTTCGACACTGATTCCTGGCTCTGGGGAATCCTTCCCTAAGCTGTGTGTCCCTTCTCAATGAGCTTGAACCATATATGGTAGGGCAACCTATATGATTGTCCATGAATGAGTAGGCTTGGTGGGCTTTTCCTCTCTTTCCTTCTAATGCTCTCCCTTCCATAGAGATTCCTTGGATCCCATTACTTCTATTTCCCCACCATTCTCAAACTACAGACTTCCAAACCTGGGTTCTTACACTGCCTCAACAGTTGAGGATAGGCTGTGCTACACCCGGTATAAATGGGCCCATAGTCCTTATTGCTAAGTTCCTCTGCTTGCCTCCATTATTTCCATGTTCAAAAGCATACCTCAAGGATAAACTCTGTGCCTTAAAATTTTTTATACTGTACAAAGTCACCAGCAAAATGGACCACCTATTAATCTTTTTATTCAATATTAGCCTTTAAGATAAATAAAATAATGATTATGTCCTTTGGTTTAATTTATTCACTAAATATGTGACTGGACAACTTTTTTGGGAAAAAGGTTTATTATATTGCTCTTTGAAATGTTACAGTGTAACATTTATAAAATAGGTTAAATGCAAATTGTGAGCTGATTTGCAGGAAACAAGCTGCCACATACCAGAATGATTCCTTTGGGAGAAATTCATATCAGATTCCAAACAAATAATTCAGTTCTAAATTTAAAAAGAAAATCAGCCTATGTGCAGCTTCAAGGTGGCTTGTATCTGGTTGTTTTGAAATGAAGCACACCTGCTTGACTCAAATGACTAGTACCATACTTCTCATTTCTTTTAACTATTGCAGCTGAGTTTACAAATATTACTTGTTCAGTGGAAGACATTTATAATGCTGAGGTGGGTAAAGTGAAATACCATCACCTTAGAAACTTTTGTTGCTCCATTATGCTTTAGTTGAATTCACATACTATGCTTCAGAAAGCAAGGTCTGACCTATGAATTACCAGAATTCCCATAATAACCCTGAATCAAAATACACTTTGAAATAGAAGGTATTTGAAAAGAAATATGCCATTCAATTGAAAGAGTTTTACATTGAAATGTGGAAAAGAGAGAGGACAGAAGTTAGTAGGATTAAATTCAAAATACAGGAAATTTTAGAAAATTATCTATATGACAAAAATTTTTAGAGAAAGGCTGTTCTGGAAAGGAGAGTAGTAGTTTCAGGAGAAAATAGTAAAAAGAAGAACATAAGCAAGTCTGAATATTTTTTAAAAGTCCAGATGATAGAAGCAAATGGAGAAATTTGGGTGATGATGAAAGCAATACAGATGTGGGAATAAGCTACAAAATAATAGACAAGCAGAAAAGAACATGCACGATACTTCCTTAATAGACAAGATATGACATTGAGTGAGGAAATCCACTCTTCAGATATCTGCAGGATGTTCATTTTTTTTTGAAAGCAGACAATCTGACAAATTTTTGTCTTGTCAATTTTATCTCTCACAAGCAATGAGAGAATATATATGTACGTCAGTGTTTAGATTGGAGAAGATTCAGAGGCATCATGGGCTGTCTTTAAGTAAAGGAAGATGTATTATGTGAAAAAGAGATTACTTAGCCTAATACACAATTCTATGGGCTATAATTAGAACCAATGTACAGAAACTCAGGGGAGTTAAATTTAACTCAATAAATGAGATTTTTGTCCTTGATTTATTCCTTATTAATGAGGAGGAATACATAAAAATGGAATAGGCTTTCCAGTGAAGAAGTAATATGGTAGTCATGCATTTATTTGTGATTTGAAAGTCCAAATAGGTGAAGTCTCTGGGCTTAAAGGACACTGATCTTTATTACAAGGGAAGAAAATTCTGCTATGTCTACTAATAATAGCTAAGGGTTATTAGATGCTCACTATAAGTCATGCACTATGCTAAATCCTTTATTATTAACTTATTTGAGTAGAGTAAGGGTCACCAAATAATGGGCAGTAATCAAGAGAAAACTGATACAGGATGCTACTGGAGAAGATCATGTCAAGAACTCTTGAGAAAAAAAAAAAGAAAAGATGTCAATATTGGCTGTTTGAGATGCATAAAAGGACATGGAGAGGATCCCTGGAAATTTGCTGAGATATTGGTGACTTAAAGAAGACATTTTCAATATAATATTGAGAAGAGTCTAACCAAACCCAGAAGTTGGTAAGGACCCTGGTTATAATAATTATAATTCAAGATTTTTGATCAATAATCAAAGGTAGTAGAGAGTTGCAGGAAGATAATTAAGACACTGGAACTTTAAAAAGGATTTTTGAGAAGGATTAACATACCCAGGTGGAATCAATGAACTCAATAGTCTTCTATCAGATTCTACACATATTACCTTCTAACAGATACTACTATTTACTTGTTCAAAATTGTAAGTATGAGATATGGCTATTTATCTTAGCATCATATTTCACTAGATACTATGTCATTGATCATGAAAATGCATCATCTATATATATTTTTTATCTAAATAAGCATACTATTTCTATGGCACTTTTTGAGTAATATTTATATGGCAAATGATTTAGATATTGTAGATGATGTTCTGCCATCAGCACTTTGCTTTACTTACAAGAAATAGAAACTCACTCTATCTTGAGTTGAAAACTGAGAGGGGATTTTTGTAAACAATCAATGGGAATTATCAATGATATTCATGAAAAAGTAATCCAGAACAAGGGAGTATCATAGGAGGAATTTAAGAAATCAAGTGACTGGGAGCAAAAAATTTCTCTTTAAAAAAAAAAAAAAAGCTAATTTTTTTTTTTTTGAAATAAGTCAAGTAGAGAGAGTCAATTATCATATGGTTTCACTTATTTGTGGAGCATAACAAATAGCATGGAGGACAAGGGGCGTTAGAGAGGAGTAGGGAATTTGGGTAAATTGGAAGGGGAGGTGAACCATGAGAGACTATGGACTCTGAAAAACAATCTGAGGGGTTTGAAGTGGCGGGGGGTGGGAGGTTGGGGTACCGGGTGGTGGGTATTATAGAGGGCACGGCTTGCATGGAGCACTGGGTGTGGTGAAAAAATAATGAATACTGTTTTTCTGAAAATAAAAAAATTGAAAAAAAAAGCTGATTTTTATTTGTTTTCATATAACCAGCTTATTGAACTTCTGTTTTATGAACATTTGAAACATAGAAGATAGCAATGGGAAATAACTGAAATGTTTCTTGCTGTTATGAAGGATCATCTTAATAGAAGTAGATTCTTAACTCTTAATAGTCACCACTTACCTGATTAGTAGTAGCACACCCAAATATAATTTTTTCATTAGGCAAATAGAATCTCTAGTTCTCATAATGTCTTTTCTTTGGAGACCACCTATATTTAAATTATTCTTCTTAAGATTCAAAAGTTTTAATTTAAATTATCCTTTTTGTTTTTCATTCCAATAGACTTCATACATGCTTTACATCATCTTAAGTTCTAAGTTTCATCCAATATCTTGTAAATACTTAAACATAAAATAAAGTCTTAACAGTACTTTTAATTAGTAGGTGTATGGAATGTTGCTTTCCAAAGGAGGAAAGCACCCAGGTGTCCTGAAAATTATTTTTAAAAAATGAAATAAATAAGGAATATACTAGGTTCATAGCTTGAAATATTCAGTAATCAAAAAATACAATTTTGCCAAAATTGATCTATAGATGCAATTCAATTCTAATAAAAAACCTGATGTGTGTATTTGAATTAAATATATATTTAAAATAAATATAATTAAATATATATTTAATATTTATATATATTTAATATATATTTTAAAGATTTTATGTATTTATTTGACAGAGAGAAACCACAAGTAGATGGAGAGGCAGGCAGAGAGAGAGAGGGAAGCAGGCTCCCCACTGAGCAGAGAGCCGGATGCGGGACTTGATCCCAGGACCCCGAGATCATGACCAGAGCAGAAGGCAGCGGCTCAACCCACTGAGCCATATAGAGTTTATATAAAGTGAAAAGAACCTAGAGTTATATAAGATAATTTTCAAGAACACAATAGGCTGGGGTGCCTGGGTGGCTCAGTGGGCTAAGCCTCTGTCTTTGGCTCAGGTCATGATCTCAGGGTCCTGGGATGGAGCCCCGCATGGGGCTCTGTGCTCAGTGAGGAGCCTACATCCCCCTTGTCCTCTGCCTGCCTCTCTGCCTCCTTGTGATCTCTCTCTCCCTGTTAAATAAACAAATAAAATCTTTTTAAAAAAATAATAAAGAACACAATAAGGAGACTTGCTCTATAAGGTATCAAGATTTATGATAAAAAGAGTTGTGCTCATGGTGGAAAGATACACAAACAAAGAAAGCATAAAACAGACATCAGAGATACTTGGGCACGTGCGAGTGCACGCACACACACAGACACAGAGTCATGTAAGTGGATCCAATAGGGAAAAAGTACTTTTTGTGATGTTCTGGAATGAATGGTTATATCAATGTAAAGAAAAGGGGGGGGATCAGAGGGGGAGACCAACCACGAGACACTGTGGACTCTGAAAAACAAACTGAGGGTTTTGGAGGGGACAGCGATAGTGGTTGGGTGAGCCTGGTAGTGGGTATTAAGGAGGGCATGTATTGCATGGAGCACTGGGTGTGGTGCGTAAACAATGAATTCTGGAACACTGAAAATAAATAAAATAAAATGGACAAAAAATAAAATAAAAGGAAGATCGAATTTCTTTATACTATAAGCAAATATAAATTCAAGGTAGATTGAAAGCCTAAATATGAAAGAACAACTTATACAATTTTAAGAAGACAATATAGAAAAATAGTTTCACAACCTTCAAAAAGAAATGGAAGTTTTAACTGGACAAGAAAACAAAACAAAATTGGAAAAGAAAACAAAACAAAAAACATCATGAAGAAGAGAACGGCTGAACTCAACTTAAAGGAACTTCTTTTTTAAAATATTTATTTATTTATTTTAGAGAGAAAGCGTGCACAAGTGGGAAGGGAAGAGGGAGAAGGAAAGAGAATTTCGAGCAGATTAGGCACTGAGTACAGGCCAGGACCTGAGGCTGATTTCACAACCCTGAGAACAGGAACTGAGTTGAAACCAAGAATGAGACACTTAACAGACTGTGCCACCCAGGCACCCCCAACTTAATGGAATTTAAAAAAAAAAAATCTGTGTATAAAACATACAGCAAAAATAGCAAAAAGCCATGCCACATTTGTGACACATACAAAACATGGCGCCTGGGTGGCTCAGTGGGTTGAGCCTCTGATTTTGGCTCAGCTCATGATCTCAGGGTCCTGAGATTGAGCCCTGCATCACAGGGTCTCTGCTCTGTGGGGAGCCTGCTTCCCCCCTCTCTCTCTGTCTGCCTCTCTGCCTACTTGTGATCTCTGTCTGTCAAATAAATAAATAAAATCTTTAAAAAAAAGAATATATAAACAACTTCACTGAATCCATATAAGAAAAAGTCAAAAATTCTATAGTGGTATTGGCAAGAGTTTCGTCCAGGCACTTAGAAAAGACAAGGTCTGGTTGGGTCACTAGCATGTGAAGTGTTAATTAAGCAAATGAAAATATAATTATTTTCTTATACATACCTTCTTCATTAAAAATAATGTGAAAAACACTCCTTAAGTCAAAAGAGATTTGAAATTGCCCCCATTTCTTCAAGGATTGGATTTGTAGATATCAGTCTTAAAGTTTAGTCTGGGTGATTGTACACTAATTTTTTTCACCTTTATAATTTAAGAAATGTTAAAAGACTATGGCTTATTTTTCAAGTACTTTGTGAGGTGTTTGTACATATATAAATTTGAGTATCTTATACTTGGAAGTTTAAAATATATTTTTCTTCCCCCCCCCATTCACCTCATATGGACTCTTCTATATAAGATTTCCCAAATTGGCTCTCCCTATCTCTTTTATTTAATTCCTAACTTCCATCTCTTTGCCTTTTATTATTCTTTTAAGTTCAGAGACTTTCCTGAGAGTTTTTTTTTTTTTAAGACTTCATTTATTTATTTGACACAGAGAGAGAGAGATCACAAGTAGGCAGAGAGGCACGCAGAGAGAGAGAGAGGAGGAAGCAGGCTACCTGCCGAACAGAGAGCCGATGCGGGCTCGATCCCAGGACTCTGAGATCATGACCTGAGTTGAAGGCAGAGGCTTAACCCACCGAGCCACCCAAGTGCCCCCTGAGATTCTTTTTTAATGTAATAATTTTCTATACTGGCTTATTCAATCTATTATTCACTGCTTTAAAAATGACAGGGGCGCCTGACTGGCTCAGTGGGTTAAGCCTCTGCCTTCTGCTCAGGTCATGATTCCAGGGTCCTGGGATCGAGCCCTGCATCGGGCTCTCTGCTCAGTGGGGAGCCTGCTTCCCTCTCTCTCTGCCTACCTCTCTGCCTACTTGTGATCTCTCTCTCTCTGTTAAATAAATAAAATCAAAATTATTTAAAAAAATGACAATAACAACTTTGCAATTATGATTTGCATTTCCAAGAACTCCTTCATTTTGTTATTACTCCATTTTCACAAGAGCCAGTTTTGATTTACCAATGCAACATGATTTCTATTTTTTCCCAAAAGAATTCTCTTCTTTTTCTTGTAATAACTGCTTTTATAAAGCATTATTTTCTCTCAATCCTCATGTTATCCTATTTGTTTCCATGCTGAGTATTTTTGTATTTCCAATTTTTTCCCTTTTCTCCCTTGCACTTATATGGGAGGTTTGTACATATTAACAATGAAAGAGAGTTGGGTCCTTATCCAATATTGCTATTACTAATCAATTCCTTTAGTTTCAGACACAAGTCGAAGTATTTGGTTACACTGTAATTTTTTTTTTTAATGTTAAGTATTAGATTTTCTGGGGAGTGTTTGGCTTTGAGGAGAGAGAAATAGTTTTGGAGCAAAGAGTGTTTCCTCTTTAGAAAGAAATAGTTTTGGAGCAAAGAGTGTTTCCTCTTTAGAAACAATCTCTTCTTATATATCCACTGGCAGTCCAAAGACAAAAAAGCAGAGTCCTCCTCTCTAACCCACCACCCGGCTTATGTGAATTTCCATGTTTCCCCATTCCACTCAACAAACTGTCTCTGTGAATTTATTCCCTGATCTGTACAGATTAAGGATGATTTACAGGCTCAAACAGGGTCACAATTTATTCCTTTGCCCTCACCTCCAGTCCTGTGCTAATCTCCACTTTAATAAGTAAAATGTTTGTAGTTGTAATTTTAGATACTTAATGATTAATAGGATTACATTGTAATCTTTTACAAAATTGCAGACAATCCCATTAACTTCTATGCAATTTCTGTCATGTATTTTTACCATATGATGAAGTCTCAAATATTTCCTCAATTGATGTTTAATTTTTCATTTTTCATCCGTATAACTAAAATAACCTATGTTCTATATATTTCTTCTTCTTCTTCTTTTTTTTTTTTTGAGAGGTAGAGAGAGAGCAGCACACACTCAGGGGGAGAGAAGGGCAGAGGGAGAGGGAAAGAGAATCTTAAGCAGGCTTTAGTCCCAGCGCAAAGCACAACATGGAGCTTAATCTCACAATCTTGAGATCATGTCCTGAGCAGAAACTAGGAATCTGACATTTAACCAACTGAGCCACCCAGGCTCCCCTATTTATTTATTCTTAGTAATTTTGAGACCAGTGTTATTCTTTGTGTGAAATATTGACATTACAATATTACTTATTTTTTGTTAATATTAGTGTTAATGTTAGGCATTATATTCTTGAGGGTTATCATTTATATGAAACTTATTCCTTTTCCCCCACCTTTATTGATATAAGTTTTTATCAATATAAGTTTTGTTTAAGTATAAGTTTAGATGCAACATGTTGATTTTATACACATATATTACAAAATGAAGAATGCTGCAGCATTAGCTAATCAAACTCCATCACCTATACAATTACCTTTTGTTTTTTGAGATGAGAATATTTAAGATCTACTCTTAGCCACTTTCAATCATATAATATAGTGCTATTAATTATATTTACCATGTTGTACATTTAATCCCCAGAATTTACTCATCTTACAACTGAAAGTTTGTGCCTTTGGCCAGAATTTCCCCATTTTCCCTATTTCCCAATTTCTAGTAACCATCTTTCTGTTCTTTCTTTCTGAGTTTGGCTTTTTTAGATTCCACATGTAAGCAATATACTATGGTATCTGTATTTTTCTTATTTCACTTAGTGTAATATCCTCAAGATCTATCCATTTTTTTTTTTGCTGTAATTGGCAAGATTTTCTTCTTTTTCCTGGCTGAAAAATATTCATATATTCTGTATAATAATATTCATACACATACACACACACACATACACACTATACCTTTATCCAATCATCCATTGATGACATTTAGGTTATTTTTTAATGTAATTGTGGGTATTATGAATAATGATACAATGAACATAGGAGGACAGATATATGTTTGATATCTTGTTTTTATTTCCTTTGGATGTATACTCAAAAGTGGAATTGCTGAATCAATCATATGATAGTTCAATTTTTTGATTTTTTGAGGAAACTTCATACTGTTTTCTATAGCTGTTGTTCCAATTTACATTCACACCAACAGTGTACAATGGTTCCCTTTTTTCTATTTATTCTCTAATATTTGTTATATTTTGTCTTCTTAATGATAGGCTTTCTAACAGATATGAACAGTGTCATCTCATTGTGGTTTTGATTTGCATTTCCCTGATGATTAGTGATTTTGAGTAACTTTTCATGTACCTGTCACCATTTGGATGTCTTCTTTTATAAAAATTTGTATTCAGATCCTCTGCAGAAGTTTTAATAAAATTATTTGTATTTTTGCTATTACATTGTATGAGTTCTTTATACATTTTGGCTATTAAAACCTCTTATTAGATATGTGATTTGCAAATAATTTCTCCTATTCCATAGGTTGCCTTTTCTTTTTGTTCTTTTTGTTGATTGTGCATTTTGCTATTCAAACCTGTTTTTTTTTTTTTTAAGAGAGAAAGAGAGCCAGTGGGAGTGGGCAAAAGGAGAAAATCTTCAAGTAAGCTCCCTGCTGAACATGAAGCTCAGTGTGGGCTTGATCACATGATCCATGAGATCACGACCTGAGCCAGAACCAAGGGCTGAATACTCAACTGACTTAGCTGGCCAGGAGCCCCATGCAGAAATTTTTTTTGTATGATGTAGTCCCACTTATTAATTTTTGCTTTTGTTGCTTGTCCTTTTTGTGTCATATCCAAAAAGTTGTTGCCAAGACCCATGTCAAGGAACTTAATCCTGTTTCTTCTACGATTTTACAATTTCAGGTATTATGTTTAAGTCTTTATGCTAAGTCTTATGTTTAAGTCTTTAATAAGTAGGTTAATTTTTATAAGTGGGGTAAGATCACATTCCTCTGCATGTGATCATCTAGTTTTCCCAAAACAATTTATTGGAGAGACTATCCTTTTCCCACTGAGTGTTTTTAGTTCCCTTGTCAATTATTAGTTGACTGTATATACAAGGGTCTGTTTCTGAGCTCTTGGTTCAGTTTCATCAGTATATAGTGCCTATTTTAATGTCTATATTACACTCTTCATTACTAGAGCTTTGTAATATAGTTTGAAACCAGGAAGTATGATGCCTCCAATTTTCTTCCTCATTCTCAGGATTGCCTTGACTATTTGGGGGTCTCTATGGTTCTGCAAAAATTTTAGGATTCCTTTTTCTATAACTATGGGGAAAAAAGCCATTATTCCCTCAGTTTTTGCTTATCTGAGAAATTATCTCTTTCATTTCATTTCTGAAGGACAATTTTGCTGGGTAAAGCATTTTTGGTCAGCTATTTCTTTTCTTTTTTAGCACTTTGAATGCATCACTCGAATCTCCTGGCGTATAAGATTTCTGGTCTTGAGCTGTAAGCAATGAAACAATGTCTGATTGTGACTAGGTTATGGAGAATGTTGCCAGGATTATCAAGCATAGAACTAGAGAGAATACAGTTCTAATCCTATACTGCATAGTGGATTCTGGAGTCCTTAGTTGCATGTATATTTGGGCGAGGATAGCAAGTTAGCCCAAGCATGTATTAGCAACAAAGTTACATCACAGGATGACAGTCAAATTCTAGAAGGTCAACATCCAACAAAGGCACAGGAAGTAGAAAGAAAGGGTAAAGAAAACAACAACAACAACAACAACAACAACAACAACAAAAACATAAGCAGAACAATAGGTCTAAGGATACTTAAAATATTTCTTTAAGGAAAAGAACAAATTCCAGGCTTAACCAGAATAAGACTTGTGGGTAGAGTTGGGAAAATGATTGTATTTGAGAGAAAACTTAAGTGAAAATTAGAGCGTATGCTGAAAGATTTCATGCTTTTAAAAAGATTTGTATTTGTCATAGGTACTTCTAGAATTTACAGTTGTTTGATAGGACAGTTTTCCCTGAAAAATGCACTTATACTGTGGACAAGGTTTGATTTTGATTTGTGTATACCACAAAATTGTGTGTATATTGTGTGTGTGTGCACCATAAAAATTGAAGCTTTGGAAATTAGCAGCAACAGTCTTCTTTCAAGTTTTTTTTTTTTTTCTTAAGATTTTATGTATTTACTTGATAGAGAGCATGGGTGGGGAAAGCATGAGTGGGGCAAAGCAGAGGAAGAGGGAATAACAGACTCTTGTGCTGTTAATAGTAGCAAGGCTATATCCAGATGTTACTTTTTTTTTTTTTTTTTTTGAAAAAGGAGCTTCTAGGAAGAGATTTGCTGAAGGTGTAGGAGTTCAGAAGTAAAGCTCTGACCTATTACTTCTTATCTTGTGTTTTGTAGTGGCTGTCTAGATATTTTCCCCACTTTTAGCACTGCTTCTGTTCCAGTATAATTTCCATTTCTGCTGACAGACCACTCTTAAGTTATAACTATAATCATGCTTTCCTTTTTCCCCAAATCCTCATCCCCATGCTTACTAAATCTAGGCTAAATGCCTTAATGTGGTCCTTAAGGACCTTCAAATATAGCTCCCACAAGTATTTTCTATCCTATCTTTCAATGCATTCCTTGGAATCCAACCAAATTCACTGCTCACACCCACTTATATAGTTTATGCATTTTAACATCCCACTCTTAGTCTTTTATCTTACCATATTAGTGTCTTATCATTCCATAGCTACTTTAAGGCCCATAACCATGTCATCTTTTGTAGCTAGAAGTGGCTGCTGCAGCCTGTACTCTCTCCTAAGAACTGCTTTGGATGGTTTCAGTCATATGTACTTTAATGGTCCCATCTTACAGTTATTTGGGCTTACCTTTATTTCCCCTGTTTATTATTGCAAGGTCCATCTCTTAAAATTGTCAACTCATTTATTTTTTTTTTAATTTTTTAAAAAAGATTTTATTTATTTATTTGACAGAGAGACAGATCACAAGTAGGCAGAGAGGCAGGCAGAAAGAGAGAGGGAAGCAGACTCCCTGCTGAGTAGGCAGCCCAAAGCTGGGCTGGATCCCAGTACCCTGGGATCATGACCTGAGCCAAAGGCAGAGGCTTTAACCCACTGAGCCACCCAGGCACCCTGTCAACTCATTTATTATACAAATTTGTTTCTTTCACAGTTTCTTGAGCTTGTCTTTTTTATATAGTCATGCTCAACAGATAATTATATGGATAACATAGTGGTTAGTTTATAGAGCCTGCAAAAGACTTCTAGGATTAGTCTACCCAGCTGACAATCCATTTCTGTCTTATAAATAAGTTATCTAATCATATATTCACCTAAACCCACTCCATACATAATCCTACTAAGTCATCCCTCAAATTTTTCCATAAAAACATATATTCTAAGTAAATACATCCTACTTACCAGGAACAGATTACTTAGAAGAAAAACCCACTGGCTTTACTCCTATTTCTATCTTTGAGCCTTATTGTTACTGTGAATATTAATTATATTAAAACTATGTTTACTACAATTCTATCCAAATGCTTTGTTTCTACTCCTACAAGAATCCTGAAGAGCTTAACTGTTCAACATTATTTCTTTGAACAGTCTCTGTTAGTTCTTCTACCTCTGTAGCCTGAAAATTATCCTTTGGGTCATAGTGTACATAGGGTCCCTTAGTAAAAATGGGTGACCAGAAAAGCACTTGGCTAGAAGAGGCTTGAGCTTGCTGGATCGTGAATAGTGAGAATGTCTTTTTATTATATATTGAACTTTCTTCAAAAGCAGTACGGAATTTTGTAAAGTATTTGGGGCTAAGGTTTATAAGGAGTGCAAGGATCTTAGAAGTTGATTTTATATAAAATTAAAGACAAAGTTTCTGTCTAGAAGACAGATAAGGCATACAATTTTATACATTAATGTACACCAATCTCACATTGGATATGACAATTTTTAGTTGCCATTTAGCTGAAGAAAAAGTAGAAGGAACTTTTGACCTGTTAATTTTTCCATGTTTAGAAATATGATTTAGAAAGCTCCTGGAAAATCTAGTATGACAAATCACAGAGTTGTGTCCTTTTGGGGTACAGAGATGCTTAGGAAATGGTCTCTGCTTTCCAGTTTTTAATCTAATAGGACAATTGAGACATTATCCACACATAGCTATTTACATATTGTATGGTATGTGTGTCCCTTCCTCCTTTCTTTCTTCTCTTCCTCCCTCCTTCCTTCCTGTCTTTTCCTTCCATTTTTCCTTTCTTCCTTCCAAAGAGCATCAAAATCAATGGGAGAAATTTGAAGAAGGAAAAATCATTATTCAATGAGAGAATCAAAAGTTGTCATTTAAGCTCAATAGACAAGAGTGGAAAAGGAGTAAGGATTGGCATGAACAAAGCATTGTAGACAGAATAGGGAACACATGCCCCTGGTACAGTCAACAAGAGTTTGATTGGAACAGATGTGTTAGAAAGATAACTGCTGTTGCAAGAACTGAGAAAGAATAGTACGTTTTTGAGAGCCTTAAGATTGGAAGGTCAGATCTCCCTCCTGAACGCCTTATCTATTGATCCAACTAACTTCTACAACTCTTTATGGGATGTTTCACCTCAAATTCATCATAATTAAGAGACAAAGTAGGGGTGCCTGGGTAGGTCAGTCAGTTAAGGGACTGGCTTTGGTTCAGGTCATGGTCCCAGAGGTCCTGGGATTGAGTCTTTCATCAGGCTCCATGCTCAGTGTGGGGAGTCTGTTTCTCCCTCTGCCTTTCCCCTTGGCAAGTGCTCACTCTCTCACTCTTTCTCTCTCAAGTAAATAAATAAAATCTTTTTAAAAAAATAGACAAAGGAAGCTGATGAACGTTTTTGAGGAGGGAGTAACCTGGTGACTGATTCAACATGAGAGAAAGGAGCAATGTGGAAACGCTATTGTTAGAAAGTGATATTTGAAATTGAGAAATCCCGCATATTCTTCTTTACCTAATATAAGGAAATGTGAAGACAGCATGGGAAAGGTTAGTATCTTTAAGAAACAGCCAACCACAGGAGTAGAGCATGATGGATGAGTTTGGAAGGAGTTTGAAATAAGTTTGATAAAGGCAGCAGGGATAAGAGATTTGTGGCCAGAGATCCTACTGCTAACAGCAATATAAGAGTGGTGTCTTACAGGTGAAAGAAAAAGGTGTATGGGATGACAGTGTAGTGTTGTGTGATGGGGGACAGAGGATAAAAGGACAGGTTCAGTGAGGGGATATGAAATGTAAGCATCCAAGTACAGTGAAGTACAGCATAGATTTTTAGTGTGTCATTTGGATTAGGAAAATGTATTGTTTTAATGATCAGTTAAAGAAAAGGAAATAAGAGTCCAATTATGTTGCATTAGTTAAAAGTTTTTCATAGCACAAAAGTGACTTTTAAAATTACACTTATGGGAAACTAAATAAACCTTCCTCCAAAAGGACATCAAAACGGCCAACAGACCCTTGAAAAGATACTCGACATCACAAATCATCAGGGAAATGCAAATCAAAACCACAATAAGATATCACTTCACACCTATTTTAATGGTTATCATCAAGAAGACAAGAGACCTGTTGGTGCTGGTGAGGATGTTGTGAAAAGGAACCCTTATACACTACTGGTGGCAATGTAAATTGGTCCACCGACTATGGGAAACAATATGGAGGTTCCTCAAAAAGTTAAAAATAGATCTAGAGTACAGTCTAGCAATTCCACTTTTAACTATACATAAAGAAAATGAAAACAGGATTTTGATGAGATACATGCACTCTCATGTTTATTTCAGCATTATTCACGATAGCTAAAATATGAAACAACCCAAATGCCCATCAATGGATGAATGGATGAAAAAGATGTGGTTACAGTTACACAATGGAATATTATTCAGCCATAAGAAAAGAAAATACCCTTCCATTTGTGACAACATGGATGGGCCTTAAGCACATTGTGCTAAGCAAGGTAAGTCAGAAAGAGAAAGGAATGTACAAAATGTTATCACTTATATGTGGAATCTAAAAACATTAAATCTGGGGCACCTGGGTGACTCAGAGGGTTAAGCCTCTGCCTCACCTTGGGTCATGGTCGCAGGGTCTTGGGATCAAGTTCCATATCAGGATCTCTGCTCACCTGGGAGCCCGCTTCCTCCCTCTCTCTCTGCCTGCCTCTCTGCCTTCTTGTTATCTCTCTCTTTGTGTCAAATAAATGAAAACATTAAACCTATAAAGGATAGTAAAATGGTGGTTACCTAGTGGTTGGAAGGGCAGGCAAAGAATGAAGGTTTTAAGGGTACAAACTTATAATGAGTAGTAAATAAGCCATAGAGATCTAATGCACAATATAATGAATAGAGGCAATAATATTGTACTACAATTATGTAATATGATAAATATCTCTACATAAGCAATCATTACAATATATAAATGTATCAAAGTAATGCCCTGCTGTGCACCTTAAACTTATACAATGTCCCATGTCAAATTTATCTGATTAAAAATGATACCATGGAAAAACTTGTGTTTAGAAAAATAAAGAAAGGAATATGAATGAGATAAACTACAAATTAACAAAGGGTTGTGTTACTTCTAGTAATTGTAGATGTTTAAATTCAGTATTTGTTTGAACTGGTTGAAGCTTATAGCAGTTTTTAAATTGTTTTCTTGAAAATAAGGACACACTTTGAAAAGAACTGCAGTCCTTCAAATCATACTTGTTATTTAAATTTTATATGAACTCTCTTCAGTAGTGAGAAATTAAATATATCTATATTTAAATAAATATATTAATATTTTCCTAAGAACTTCATATGTAAATATATGCATTTCATATATGAATATAAATAAAAGCATAGTCCTATGAATAATTTGAAACAATCTTCATAAATTTTGACAATTTTCATAAATCATTATTTTGTTTATTAATTAATTTTCTGTTAGTTATCATTAGTCACATAAAATTTCCCTTGTCCTTCAGCATAATAAGATAGAAATATTTCCATTGTGCCAAAATGCCTGTTAGATACAATAAAACTTTCAAAAAGTAGAGAAGGCCATAATCTCTAGAATGAACTTTCTGATGAGCATGAACTACTGTGGCTCTAGCAAAGATCTCCGTTTCCTCTCAAATTGCTTTATGCCTATAATATTCTGTGGTCCTCCTACTCTTGACCTCTTTGTTAAAAAATCCTTAATTCCTTTTTAGATTTATATTTGCAATTTATCTACCATTATCACCACCATCAATATTTTCCTGCCCTGGGACCCATAACTTTGGCTTTGTAAGATAATTGTTATATAACATTCTTTCTTCCATGTCTTCTATGAAACAATGATTTATTGGTTTTCTTTTGTCTCCTTCATATTCTCCTTTTCCAGTAAATATCTATTAAATGGTGATATTTCTTGGGCTTTTTATTTGCAAACTTCTTCCCATGCCAGTTTTCCTGGTTGACCATTTCATTTCTGTTTCCACTCCCACCTCTGTTCCTACACTATGGCCCTCAATTTTACGGAGCTCTTTCCTGAGCTGTCAAATGCATTGCAAACTACTTACTAATCATCTTTCTTAGATATCTGTAGGGCCCCTCTAATTTAACATGTCCTCCATTGAACAAAGTGTGTCTTTATTCAAAACACCTTCCCTGTTCCTCTCCTTCACAGGCTGTTTCTTCCCTTTTTTCTCCATTTACTCCCACAGATATGGAATGCCAGGGGACAAGATAACAAATAATCTAAACATAGATCATGCCTCATGAAGCTAACAGTCAAATGGAATAAAATGATTCTCAACAGATCGATATGGTGGCCAGATGATAAAGAAAATTGACGTAATGTGAATGTGAAAAGATAAGCTTTTGTAATAACAATGTGGATGATACTGACATTTTGAATGCTAAAATGCCTTCATAATCAGGGCAACTGGGTGGTTCAGTGGGTTAAGGCATCTGCCTTTGGCTCAGGTCATGATCCCAGAGTCCTGGAATTGAGCCCTGCATCAGGCTCTCTGCTCAGTGGAAAGCTTGCTTCCTCCTCTCTCTCTGCCTGCCTCTCTCTGCTTACTTGTGATCTCTGTCTGTCAAATAAATAAATAAAATTTTTTAAAAAAATGCCTTCATAATTAAATCTCCTTTCCAGGAGCATACTGATCGTGTCACTCCTTGCCTCTCCCCCTCCCCCCACCTTCTTACCTCTAAGTATAGACAAAAATGTCAACAGAAATTGTATTAGATGCCCTCCTTCCAAGTTCTACCAAGTTATGAAGGACCTGTATTCGGCTCAAAAGGCTCTCTAAACTGAAAAACAAAGCAAAATAAAACCAATTCAAAGAGTGAGCAGGAAAATCTATCTACTATGAAAACTTCTACTGAAGCTCTACATTAGTATTAATGAAATGAGCAATTCCTGGTTGTTTATGTACCTGATTCAGATGCTTGCCAATTAATGTTTTTGAAGAGGAACGGAGAGAGCACTGTGCTGCCACATTTAGTTATTGTTTTTAACTGGGACAGTTTTTGAAACACTAAAGTATCATGTTTATAGTACCATACATTACCATACTATATCCAAGTATCCTCTTTATTCTACCATACCGTTGTCCCCTAGGCTTTATTTAAAGATGAGGTGGAAATAGCTTTATACCTTCAAGGGCAGGTCAGTCCACATTCCTCCTCATTTGTCAAGGGACTCGTGTTAATTAGAATCTGTGGACTATGATGAGCTGAGAACAGTTAAACGGCAAAAACCTTCTGGAGCAAGCTGGTTGCCTAACAACTAGAGATCAAGTCTTTCTTACTCTTTTTTTTTTTTTTTTTTTCTCTCTCTCTGTCATACTTTGCCAGGATGCTAAAGCCAAACATTAAATGAAAAGCACATTCACTGTCCTTTAAATGTGCTTTAAATTAACTATGTTAGATTAGGTTTGTAATCAATTCACTTCTAAGGATTTCAGTGTTAATGTGCTTTCAAACCAAGTGGGATTGTCCCTGAGAGGCTAAATTTGCTATCCATTTGATACCCCCAGAAAGTTATTGTAATAACGTGTATCTTGAGGCATTGCAGTGACTACTGCTTGAATCCCCACCATTGGTTTAATTGGATTAATCTCAGGAAAAGCAAAGATGAAAGAAATTTAGATTTTGTTTTAACTTGAATTCTCTGATTAGGTAAGATTTTCTGAGCACGCAGGCCCATGAAGGAGCTTCATGCTAACTGTCCACATGTGAGATATAATGAAAAGATTCGGCAAGAATTTGGTGACTTGTCCATCTCCCCAGTATAATTAATCCTCTCTTCAGATATAACAACCATTCTGAAGCTATTGTACATCCTCCCTGGTCTTTCCCTGTCTACGTATGTGGCCATGAAAAACAGATAGTGTATGTTCCAATGTTACAGAGATATCATAGGGAACATACTTTTCTTCAACATTGTTATTGAGATTTACACTGTTTATATACAGATTCAGGTTATATTTTTAGCCAAAATTTAGTTTTCCACTTTTCAAATATACCATTATTCCATTTTCCATTTTCCTATTTGTGAACATTTAGGTTGTCTTTAATTCTGGGCAAATGCTGCTAATCCCAACAACCATGGATATGTCTCCCTACACACATCTGTCATACTTTCTGGAAGGTGTGCACAGTACTTGGAAATGGAGTTGCCATGCATATTTCCATCTTCACCTCTTTTGGTCTTTGTTTTTATGAGCTGTGTTTTTCAGGCCTCCATTTTCAAAAATATTTTCTTAGTGCTTGGTTTCTTTAGTTACCTTAAATAAGTTTATTTGTAATTATTCCTTTCTTGTTTTTAATAAAGGTCTACTTTGTTTTCACTACTATTCCTATTCAGGTTTTTTTGTTGTTGTTGTTGTTGTTTGTTTGTTTAGTTTTGTTTTGGCTAACATATGCCTGATACATTTTTCCATCCCTTTGCTTTCAACATTTCTGCCTCATTATGTTTGAATGTGACATTTATAAACAGCATAATGGTGAATTTTAAAAAAAAATCCAACATGGGAATTCCTGTCTTTCAAGGGGTCATTCATTTTTGATTCACTTATATTAATCATTATTACTGACATACTTGAAATTAATTCTACTATTTTATTTCCTACTACTGTTTTATTTTCTACCTTCTATTTATGATGCGTTTTTTGCTTCTTCTTAGTCTTTCCATTCTTTTATTAAATCTATCAATTTTTATTTATTTCCTTTGTACTAATTAGGAGGTTATACGGTCCACCTCTATCTGATAGTCTATTTTCTAAACCACATAATGGAATTAAATCTAAAGTTTACCAATATTTCTACCCTTCTTATGATGAACATTTGGACCTGAGAACATGTTAGCTCTGATTACACCCCTCTCATTTTACAAGGTATTTTTCTCATCTGGTATTTTAAATCCATGTTTTTAATGATTCTCACTTAGTTTGTAAATTTCATTCGCCTATAATTTTCACAATTGCCTTACAATTGCTTCTTGTGTAATAGTCTGTCATTTGGGGTTAAATTCCTTTTTGCAAAAATATATGTTTAGTTGTTATGAAACTGAATATGCATGGATGGAAAATACCAGGCTGTTATCATTTTTTTTTTTTTTTTGGTCTGAAAATACACTTTGTCCTCAGTTCTTATGACAATTTATAGGTTACTTGATTTTACACCAAGAGCTGAAGCATATTGAAGATAGTACTCCATTGGCTTTTGCTGTTACTTTCAGAAAGAATCCCCTTAATGTAATTTGTTGCTTTTTTGGAGGTAATCTGTGTGTTTGTTGTTGTGGCTCTATAGATGTTCTTCTTTCCTGTACTATTTTGTAGTCACTACAATGCATTTAGTTCTTACTGTATATGCATTTATTTTTATTGAAACTCATGGTTTTCTAGTATTTATGACTTTCAGCATTTCTGGCGAATTCTTAGTAATTTTCTCATTAAATTATTCTTCTTCCTATTTCTTTTCTTCCTTCCTGGATCACATAATCTTTGTATTGGTTTCTTATTCTATCTTCTGTATCTTAATTGATCTTTCATATTTTTCATCTTTGTTTCTTTGTGCTGATTTATGGGTGATTTTTTCAGCTCCCTCTTTTGCCCTTGAGTGTTTAATTGCTAGGGTATTTTCCATTTCTGCAAGTTCATATTGATTCTGTTCTAATCTTATTTTTCCTTTTTTAAAAAATTTCTTTATCATTTTTAATCCTCTTTCATCTCCTCACATTCTTTAAATACATGTGTTTTGTAATCTTTTTTTCAGAATTACTCTTATATGAAATTCTTGGGAATCTAAATCTACACAGTATTAGGCATGCTGCCTTTCACTCCTTCAGATGTTTTGCTTGTGTGACTTGAGCTTTTTTCTTTTGAGTTAATTTTTAGTTCAGCCTTTTTTAAGTTAAAGAGTGAATTTGCATTTTCAAAAATTGTAATGAATAACCCAGGGTTTTCACTGACCTGGGACCTGTTTAAAAGACAAATTATCATTTTAGGAATTTAGTTTCCATGACCTTGCATAAATTTGGAACCTACTCTTGTATCTGTGATTATCTTGGTTTTTTTTTTTTTTTAATTTCTTTTTCCCACATGAGTATGCGGCAGAGACAAATTCCCAGAGATAGTAAAATTATTATTATTTTTTTTAACTTTAAGGATGGGATGTTTTTCCTGGCCTTAAGCTTAGTTTCTCTACCATGCTCAAATCAAAGTTTACATAGCTTCTTCCTAACTGGGAATCCTGCATACATAAAGCCTATATCCAGATCTAAAATAATTTTTATAAAACATGATGATCATCTGACCACAAGGTCTCACCCTACATTTAAACAGTTCAACAAGCTTCCTATTATCTCTCTGAAAGCTAAATATTTTCAACTTTGCTTTTGAGTTGTTTCCAGGTCTTACTACCACTACTTCCTTTTTCCTGTTATCTTTTTAATTTCACCTTCACATTCTATATTCCAGCTACACTTGACTTCCTTTAGTTTTTCATTGTGCTCTTATGCTTTCTCTTGCTTTTGGGTCTTTAATCAGCTCTTTCTACTTCATCGATCATACCTTTCCCCTTCCTTCCATAAAACAACTCTTCTTTCTTTCTTTTAGGTCCTAACTACGCCAGTTCCTTTAGTGTGGAGTTTTCATAACATATGTGCTTCTTTTTCTTTTCTAAAAAAATTTTATTTATTTATTTGTCAGAGAGAGTGAGAGAGCACAATCAGGGGCAGCAGGCAGAGGGAGAAGCAGGCTCCCTGCGGACAGGGAGCTGGTTGCAGGACTCTATCCCAGGAAGTGAGACTCTCCCTCCAGGACCCTGGGATTATGACCAGAGCTGAAAGCAGATGCTCAACCAACTAAGTCACCCAGGCATCCCAACCCATGTGCTTTTTTATCTTGAAACTTATCATCTACCATTGAAATACCTATTTGATTGTTTGTCTTCCTTGTTAGACTATAAACTCCATGAGAGCAGGAAAAATATCTACAATATTTACTACTATATACTTTATACATAGCAAATTTTCTATACATAGTAAATACTTAATTTGTATTTGTTTAATAAAACAAATAAAATGTTTATTTTAAATAAATGAACAAATAATGGCTTTAAATTATTTTTTATTTTGGTTATAACTATTCCTTTATAATACTATTGAATCTAATTAACTTGTATCAAAGATCCTTTAAACTATACAATCTACCTTGTTCTTTGGCCAAACTTTGGACTAATCCTATACCCATATCTTACCAATGTACTTTGTCTCGATCATAACAATGGAGAAGCTGAACCATGTTAGTGTTTTATTGTACTAACTGAATCTTTAACAATAATCTGTGAACCTGGGCAACAGAAGTGGACTTTCTCCCAAGAAAAACAGAAATAAATTTTCTCTGAAGAGAGTTAAAGCCATCCTCAGTAGACAATGTGAGGAGGTAGATACTGCATACATGATCCCCAGCAGGTACTGGCATATTACTGCAGGAAGAAATACTGAAATGAAATAACACACACAGTCTTCACGCTGCCTTACCAGTGGGGATCTGTGGATGAGCTGTCAAGAACACTTGACCTAAGGTACTAGGAGGAAAAAAAAAACAACAAATAAACATCAGTGTACATCTCCTTACATTTACTGAAGGATGAAGTAATAGTATTCTTTTACTCAATTATTCTACAATATATTTTAATACAAAAATATATACTATAAGTGAAAAATACAAAAACATGTGTTTGTTATCAAGGTTCTCAATAACAGGTTGGCATTCTTTGCTATGGAGAGAAGATATATGTTCCTTTATAGCTGTCAGAACTTTATTGTCTATACTGAAAGAAGTCATATCCCAGTCCATTCACTTTATGTATATACTGCATATCTACATTTGAAATTTACTGAAAAATAAAAATAAATAAATAAATAAATACAAGAAAGAAAAAGGAACCTTAAACCTGTGACTGAATTTTGTCCTAAAAGAAACAGGGAATTGAAACAGCAGCAAGTTCGCAGTTTTTCTGTTCCTCAAACTTGTCCAATGAAAATATATTTTTGACGTTAGGATCTTAAATTCCATTCAGCTATAGCCTTGTGTTATAAAACAAAAACAGCAATTTGATTGCAGTTTAGTAGTGTTCTTTTGTTTCCATATGTTACTAGCGAGCTGTATTTAAAATGTCATTTTTTTTTTTTTGTAATGGACCAACATCCAATGCTTGAATTCCTACAAAATGTTGAGTAGTGTCAGGCAGAAAACTAGACGTCTGAATATATCTGAATATAGTAATACACCCATTTAGGAAACTGATAAAGTATTCCTCTAACATCCCTAAAACACTCGTCAGGATGGCAAAAATGATTTGTTCTGTGGAAACTCTCTGACCACAAAATCCAGGCTGATGTCTTATGGGAAATGTGTTGATTTATTTTTACATAGAATACTATGCATTTTATGTTGTGTTCTTTCATTCTGTAGAGACTGGCAGAATAAATTTGAAGTGCTTTTTGTACGAGATGAATCCATCTGTTTTCTAAACATTGCCTCTGTGAAAACTGTTTTTAATTTAGTAAACAAGTACAATTACACTGTAAGTTTCAAAATGAAAGGGGCAGCAATATAATAGTAAATCAATAGAGATTAATTTGAAGAATGGAACTTACGTAGCATTGCCAGATCAGCCTTAGAATTTATATTTGGTGTGTGTGTGTGTGTGTGTGATTGCTAAGCATGTTTAAATTAAAACTAATTGGTATTATCTTTCATTTTTTTAGCTAATATCTACTGGAATTAATTTTGAGAAGTATAAAATACCAAAGCTTGGATAAGAATGGTTTGGAGAGGGGCACCTGGGTGGCTTAGTTGGTTGAGTGACTGCCTTCGTCTTGGGTCATGATCCTGGAGTTCTAGGATCGAGTCCCGCATGGGGCTCCTTGCTCTGTGGAGAGTTTGCTTCTCCTGCTGACCTCTCTCATGCTCTCTCTCTCTCTCTCTCTCAAATAAATAAATAAAATCTTTACAAAAATGGTTTGGAGTATTTCTGGAATTAGATAAGTTGATGATATTGAGTATCCTAGAAACAAATGCCTTTTTTTTTTTCCTTTAGAGAATCCTTTCATTAATTTCATTAACACTTGAGGAATTTCAAGGGGCTCACAAAGCTAACACATAGTATGATTATGGATACAATAGTATTTTATTAGTAATATCAAGTGTCATTAGGCAAAAATCTGTCCTTCTTATAGGTAATTTCTCCAAAATCATTGAGTTTAGACAAAAAATTCTTACAGTTGCCTGGAGGAAAAGCCTTCATCTGCATTTCCATAGTGTTTAAAAGCGCCTGCTCAGGAGTGACTTTCCCGGGGTTCTTCCCTTAGCTCGACTACTTACTAGCTTTGAATCCTTGTGCCATTACTTATTTTTGTTATCCTTCAATTAATTATCTTTTTTGTACAATGAAGATATTAAGAGTGTCTATTTCAATGGTTACTATAAAGATTAATTTATAAGTATACATAGAGTTCTTAGCACAGTGCCTGGAAAAATAAATGTTGACTCAAGTATATATTGTTAGTTTGTGTTATTATTTAACCAAACTGTTATAATTATAGGCTTCACTCAGAAACCACAACTACCCCCCTACCCTGTATTTTCCTTGGACTTTATATAATAAATTATCTTGCTGTGGTTAAAATACTTGAAATCATGAGTGTGAAATAACAACACAATAGTATTCTCATTTTTGTGTAAATGCTGTTTTGTTAAAATACTTGAAATCATGAGTGTGAAATAACAACACAATAGTATTCTCATTTTTGTGTAAATGCTGCTTTACAGATCTTTTCCATTTTAGTACAATTTTTAATCTATCAGGATTGCTTTACTTACCATTATAAACCTATTTTTATTTCTCTGTCCAACCATTAAACTGAAATGGTGAGTTTCCATGCCCTGAAAACATCCTAGATTACTTCTTTAATAGAATATGGACACTATTTTTATTTTTGTTCAACTTTATAGGAAAGTCCAGCATATAGTTTTTCCTCATTGGATTTAAAGGTAACATTTGCAAAGTAAAAGAATAAATAAAATTTTCTCTGATTCTTTATCAGGGAGCCTGAAAGTCTGTATTGATTTTGCCACAAGTGAGTTTCATGGCCTGAGATGACAAATTGATGTGCGGGCTGCCCACGTTGCAACATCTTTGCACACAGCCAGTTTTACTGACAAAAACGCGGCTCTGGAGACCCCAAGAACTATGATCTCTGACATGGGGATTTTCATCCCTTGTCATCTCAAATGTCATTTCAGAAACATTCATCATAAGGGTTCTGTCACTGGACAAAAAAAGGGGCCACTGTGATATTCACTCAAATACACACAGGTGTACTGCTTGGGTGACAGGTCCTCCTGTTGGCTACTTCAGATGATGGAGAAGTTCAGACACGTCAAATGCAAAATGGGAAAGATATGGGATGGCAGCTGAAATGGCACTGTGCATGCCCATTAAGGTTGTTAGTTATGTGAAGGGATGATATAAAAACAAGAGGGTTCCTGTTGCTTGTGTTGCAAGCATTAAGTGCTTATATTACTTGAGCTCTATAGCTTGAGCCATTACTATTGGGACCATTTCGATTTGGGATCTGTAACCACCATGACTATTCAAGGATATGCTGTAAGACTTATCAGGCAAGCTCTATGTGCCACATCTGCAAGCGTGCATGGGAGATAAGTGCAGTAAAGCCCCCTCTGCCCCAAATCATCAGATGTCCTTCAGGACCACATACACTTCTTACCTCTGTTTTCCCATGATGAGACAGCTACTTTCAGTCCCATTACCATCACCAGCAGTCCCAGTGTGTTTGGTCACATTTGTACTCACACTACGTGAATTTCCCAATTAATATTTGGGATAGATGTATTTTTCCAAGGGAATAAGTTTATGAGGATAGTTTAGTAAGTAAATGCAGTTTGGATAACTTCATACAATATTTTATGTCATCCTTTTCTGAGACTTTAAATTTAAAATAAGGATAGTTTTCAGCTGTGGCTGCCTTTGGCTTCCTACCACTTACCACCTCTCTGTAGGTAAGATGACTTTTACCTTCAGAATAGAATCTGTTCCATCCGTATTACTCATTCTCCATTTTTTTCTTGTTTTACCTTACAAATTATTCATTTCTTAATGTAATTTCGACATACTTAACCAAGGACTTAAAGAATTGACAGTGCCAGACTCTTCATATAAACTGGGTTTGTTTTGTTTGCTTTCATCATCTAACACATTTTTCCTTCCTTTAGCAAAAAGACATTTAAGTCCATTTTGATAATCATGAGTTAATTCTAAATTTAAGTTCTTAAAAAAATACATATCTATACCTCCAAAATTTAATCAGACTTTGAATGTTACTAGTGCGTGGTTGGCAAGAAAACATTACCGAGAAGTTAAGATTTTCTCTCAGATTAATATATTGTCTAAAAACTAACGTACTTTTTTCACTTGGCGATCCCATCCCAGACTAAATGTCTATTGATTTGCTGATAAGAAAGGAGATATTTGCCCTAAGTCATCTTGCAATAAGGAAGGAAAGACAGACATTTTGGGAGGAAATTAATAAATGATGTGTTTACAGAAAGAAACCTAGGCTTCCCAGTGACAACCTCATAGATTGTCTGCCACTTAACTTATAAAATGCATTCAACTTTTATGGAGAAAGCTTTCTCTATTCATGTTAGATGAAAAGTTTGTAGCTTGAGAAAAATAGAGCCTACCTAAATTCTACATCCTCAGCATTCCTTTGAGAATTCAGGAGGTTAGCCAAGGCATGATGTTTAAGTCCACTGATCCTTGCAGACAGTTCATTTAATAGTCCTTGTCTTTAAACTTTACTGCTTTTAAACTGTTTTCAATTTCCCACTATACCATGGGATACAATTATTTGTGCATGACTATACTGGAAGCTCCTCAAGGGCAGGATTAAAAAAAAAAAGTAATAATATTATTCATACTTGTCTCTAGCCCACTGTATTTTTCAACTTATATTTTCGAGTTGAAATAGAAACTATGTTAAAATAAGCTTTCATAATGATTTGCTCACGTAGGAAAGAGAGTCCCTACTTTTCTTAAATGTTTTCTGATTTTGTTTTTTGCATTAAATAAAGGTATATCTGACTAATTTGGGTTATTTTCCTGTCTTTATTGCCAATATATGGTAGCAAAGTAAATTGACTAATAGCTAAGGTAGATAATCTGAGCAGTGTGCTCAAAACTCTGGGTAAGTTCAGGCCTTTTCTATCCCCAGGGGAAGGGAAACCTGATTATATCCAAGTGTGTGATTTCTATTCTAGGCATGAACATTTATACCACTCTACTAAGGGAAGCTGTTAGGGGGAGAAATCGGAGCTTTAATGGAACAGATCTGGATGGATATCTCTTGGATCACATCCACATGACATTTGATCAGCCCATCTTTTTGTAGCCTGTGTGATAGCATGAGGACACCTCCTGTTGGAGACTGATGACCCCTGCCCAAAGAGGCCAAATATGAACTAAGATGGGGTCAGAAAAAGGTGAACTGGGGAATGCCACTTAACCATGAGTCTAGTAGACCAGACGGGAAGAACTCTAAGGAATCATCTGAGATTTAAACTTTCATAATAACAAAAAATGCAGTAGCTCACAATATCCTGGTTTTTTTTTTTTGTTGTTGTTGTTGTTTGTTTGTTTTGTTTTGTTTTGTTAAGATTTTATTCATTTATTAGAGAGAGAGCGAGAGAGAGAGCCCATGAGTAGGGAGGAGGGACAGAAGGAGAGGGAGAAGCAGGCTCCCTAAAGAGCAGAGAGCTCCCTGTCCCTTCATGGGGTTCCATTCCAAGACCCTGGTATCATGACTTTAGCTGAAGGCAGACACATAACCAGCTGAGTCACCCAGGTGCCCCAGTATCCTGCTATCTTATACTGAAGTCTGAGCAGCAACTCATGAGGCTAAAAATAAGGGATTTCTTATCTTAGATTTTTCACTGAGTCAAAGTTCTAATAACTATTTCTTACTCTTTACCTGACCAATTTCTGAAAATAAACAGAAATGGTGATCTCAGGACAGAGGTAATATAATAAAATATGCAAGGAAGCAAGTACATAGTTTTATATTTTTTTTTTAACACATTCCAAATTCCTCTCTTTTTTACCTCTCTCTTCGTCAGTGTTTTTCTCTCAAACTTTAAACCCTCTAAAAAAGTTCGTCTGTATTGTTAATCTAGAAGAGATGTGCCTCAGTGATTACTGCTAGCTACACAAGTGCTCAAAGGTTTTTTTTGTTTGTTTGGTTGGTTGGTTTTTGTTTTGTTTTGTTACTTTCTAGAAGCTTAAAATTAAGCACACAAAGAATATACTTATTGACTTGGTATATAAAATTCATATTAAGAATATATAGCATACAAATACATATATACACTCATATACGTGAGTGTTTACATCTCAATAAACAAAAAATTAATATATGGCATCAATCTGAAATTTCCCACTAAGCTACTTTGCCACCTTATAAAATACTAAAAAAAAAAAAAAAAGAAAGAAAAAAAATCCAAAGTGTCTAAAATCGTAATTTGAGCAGTTAAGCCAATCTCTTTAAAGATACAGTTGAGTTTAGCAAACATCTTACTTTTCTAAGTACTAATACCTCTACTACCTGGGGGCTTATTGCTTATTCGGTTCTTTTGTCTGAATAGAGGAACCTGGAAGTAATTGCCTAATTAAGGTAGTGTTGGGGAAACATAATGAGCAAAATTAAGTCAAACTAGATAATTGTTCTCAATCTTGATTGTATGTTGGGAATCAACCTGGGAGGACTTTTAAAAATATGCCCCACCCCCACAAATTCTGATATAATTGAAATGGGGAATGGCCTGTGTCTTGGGATTCTAATAGCTCCCCAGGTCATATTAATGCAGCCAAGGCTACAGATCATTGAATTAGAACTTGAGAGGTACTGCATTTCATCAATTAATCTTTACTTAGCAGTAATATTTTCACTAAATCCTATATGGGACTTAAAAATAATACTAATTATGTATACATATGTATATATATATATATTCTTTAAAATATGACACATAACTCCTATAGAGGAGAATAAAGGAGCTCTCCAGGAAGGAAGAAATATTAGAGTTCCTCATGTTTCTGAATGTACCCATCATTTATGTTATTATTTAATAAAAATTACAGTGATGTTATTTGGAACAAAGAGGGCTTCCCTTTTGTTGTACAAAGTTACTGTTATAAATGGTTTAAAGATGAAAATGAAATATTAGTATGAATAAAAGTATTACTATTAGTATAAGTGAATTCTAAAGTAAGCACAAGTTCATAAGCTTTACCTGACAAAATTACAGGAGTACACAGTAGATTGAAAAATTATAATTAGATTTTGGGTGTGAAATATAATCTTGGAATATGGTACTTCATTTGGAGACTGGGGTGCTTTTGTATTTGTAGCTCTTAATTTGGTATTTTCTTCTTCATTAATTTCAGTAATAACCAGGGAGAATGAGTGCTTGGGAAAGTATACAGCAGACATTCAATTATATATATATATTATATACAGACAGGGGGTGAGTTGGGGTAGAGAGTGTATGTGTGTCAGAGTCAAACTGCCTGCCTATTCCGTAAGTATCCTCAGACAGTTGCTTAACTTACATACTTGCTATTTAAAATTTCATAGGACCATGAGGGAAGTTAATGTAATCAATTTTAAGCATTTAGAATATCGCAAGTACTTAATAAGAACTAGATATCATTAAATGGTTTGTACATTTTAAAGAATTATAAAATAGCAGCATGCTTTGGGGGCACCTGCGTGGCTCAGTCAGTTAAGCGTCTACCTTCGGCTCAGGTCATGATCTCAGAGTCCTGGGATCCAGTCCTGCATCGGGCTCCCCTCCTAGGAGGGAATCTTGTTCTCCTTCTCCTCTGCTTCCCCCACCCCGACCGTCATCCCCTGCTTGCTACTGTACTCTCTCTCTCGAATAAGTAAGTAAAATCCTTAAAAACAACAACATGCTTTTATTTTTTTTTTAAACGATTTTATTTATTTATTTGACAGACAGAGACCACAAGTAGGGAGAGGCAAGAAGAGAGAGAGGGAGAAGCAGGCTCCCCTCTGAGCAGAGAGCCCGATGCGGGGCTCGATCACGACCAGAGCCGAAGGCAAAGGCTTTAACCCACTGAGCCACCCAGGCACCCCAACAACATGCTTTTAATGTTGGGGTCCCAGTATAAAGTACAGACTCTATACCTAGATATAATATAATATTTCATATATTATAGTATCTGCCTTCTTTGTAGTGAGTATATAATCAAAGGAGAACTGGCAGTTTGATTACTTTTAACAGTATAAGCAATAGTAATATTTCATATTTTAAGCATAGGCAAATTGTTATTTTAAAAAGAGGTTACATTTATATCGTTGAGGAAACAGTTCATGAAAAATTAAAACTTGTTCAGAACTATAAAAGATTTTTAAAAAGCCACTGTATAAAGTCAATCAATGAATCCAAATTTAAGTGCTTTTCTTCTTGCTGTTTACGGTAGAAATGGGCCGAACAATACCTACATTGGTCAACTTCGATGAGTCCTCATTAATAAACTACTCTGTTTCTTTAAGCAAGCCAGTAAAAAGTAAAAAGTTTTACTCTTTCTTGAGTTCTAATGGGTCTTTTTTTTAGAAAAGATGTTAAATAAAAATCTTCTGAAAGGCCAACAGTCCAGGGTTTTGTTTATTCCCTCTACTACTTTATTTATTTTTTTTTTAAAGATTTTATTTATTTATTTGACAGAGAGAGAGAGATCACAAGCAGGCGGAGAGTCAGGCAGAGAGAGAGAGAGAGAAGCAGGCTCCCGCCAAGCAAAGAGCCCGATGCGGGGATCGATCCCAGGACACTGAGATCATGACCTGAGCCGAAGGCAGCGGCTTAATCCACTGAGCCACCCAGGCGCCCCTCCCTCTACTACTTTAAAAGCAGACTAGCTGTGCCATTTCATTTGTGTCAAGTACTTTGTGCTTCCCATTTCCATCTTCTCCAGCTCCTAATGCTATCTTGCAGCAATGCTGTTCAGCGGGCCCAGGGGAGCCAAGTGTCAGTTTTTCCAGATGGCAAGCTGCCAGTCTACAGTAGACTGGTGAAGAGTCACGGAGGGAATTCATTTCATTGCAAAACCAAAGGACATCATCTCATGCACACCTTGTACATGATCAGCTCACAACAATTGATGAGTAGCCACTAAAAAGGGACAGATGGAGAGAGAGAGACAGAGGAGAGAGAGAGAGAGAGAGAGAGGCTGTTTTAGTGAATTTAGTGCATGTTCTAGACTATTACACACTGACATATTTTATTTTACAAACAGAAAGTTTTTAAACATGATTGTCAATTTACAGGAACTTCTCTCCTAATAGCTGGAACAAAATTCGCAATTTGCCCTAATTAAAATACTCGTTTGGGGGAATGAGCTTTTTCTCCTTCATATTTAAACTGAACGTTTTAAAAAAAAAGTTAAATCACTTTAAATGGTCTTTAAATTGCATTCTCGCTATCAGAATTGTTAACTCTTTTTGCCTAAAGAGAAAAGCCTCAATGTATAAATACAATATCAAAGTAGAAAGTGGTTTTTCTATAATAAATATTTTGGCTATTACAGAGTTTGTATTTAAATGGGAAGTATTATGAGTTCTCCCAATGGGGAATGCTAACTGAGAAATACGTTACTTTTTAATAGTTTTGTAAATGGAGACCCAAAGCATAGGGAACTGTATGATCTAAAATATTATTTCAGTAACTGAACAGATATATCTACTGGTAGAAAGTTTAAGTTGCAAAGGATGCGTGAAAATATAACATATAGATAGATTGTGAAGCCAAGAGACAGAGATTCCAGCTTCAAATCCAGGTTCCCAGGGGTCTTAGGTGGTCTCTCTGGGTTTAATCTGTAGAAGAAGCAGTTTGATTTGGCTCTCTAGATTTCTCCTGTCTTTAGGGGAGAGAGTTATCTGGTTAAACTGCAAATTAAATATTTGCCTGAGCAAGGGTTACTATGTGATAGTTTTGTTATTATAACACATCTTCATTTTATGATAGCACAACAATTTATTTATGCAGGAGGAATTCAGAAATATGGTGTTCTTTTCTGAATATTACTATAAACACACAATTTGTAGCATTTGTGTATATTGAATAAGTACAGTGTAATGTCAACATCTGAGTGTTCATGGTATGATTACTATTATCTTCACATTTTTTTCAGCACCTTCAAATATCTTTAATCAAGTAACTTGTGAATTTTACCCACCTAAGAATTAAATGAATAAGTATTTTACTGGAAAGAAGTTATTTGAATTCACAGTTAAAAGTGCAATTGTATATGTTATAGTGGGCAGGGACAGAAACAAGATTATTTTTTAGATAGCCGACAGCTAAACTATATTTTACAATATATTCTAAATGTATTCTTAAATCTATTCTTAAAATAATACTATGTAGTTTATTTGTTATATTTAGAAATTTTTACAATGATAAAATTTGAATTACAATTTTGCCTCTTAAGTTATTAGATTCTCTTAACTTTTAATATGAGATAAGAGCTTTATGGAAGGATAAATAGAAAAAAAATCCCAAAAATGTTTGGAATTTTCAAAACCCTACTCAATAGTCACTATTTTGCCAATTTTCCCTTGCCTTTATCAAAGACTCCCCAAAATGTTGGCTGCTGGTTCGGGTGCTGTGAAATTCAAAGGAAAGCAATCATTTACCTGCTTTTCATAAGCTTAAAGTCTCAGAAGACAAGGTAGTCCTTGGTGTCCACAAATACATCCCATCATCATACAAAGCCAGCTATATACATCCTTAATATATGCGCTGCCAAAGCGAGCACTATGTACATCCTTAAAATTATGATGAAAAGATAATTAATTTCATATTCTAAATATAGAATTTTTAGATGTGGAAGCTCTGGTCAGTAATTGGGGCACAAGTCTTTAAGGAAAATCAGCGATCTTCCTAAGAAGAGAAGCAGAGGGGAGTTTGTTATGAATTAGAAAGCTGAACACGCATAGCCAGGTATCATATGTGAGAAAGCTCTAGCTCACCCACGCTAAAGAGTTTTCCCAAGGTGCAAGGCAACAACACAAGGGCTGCCTTGGAGGCTGGAGGGTCCTGGATCTAGCACAGGACTCCCTGCCTGGTCCCTAGAGAGGTCAGACTTTGCATGACTGGGAGAATTGATTGATTGATTGATTTAAAAGATTTTATTTATTTATTTGACAGAGAGAGAGAGAGACAATGAGAGAAGGAATACAAGCAGGGGGAGGGACAGAGGGAGAAGCAGTCTCCTTGCTGATCAGAGAGCCCAAAGCTGAGCTCCATCCCAGGATCCTGGGATCATGACCTGAGCCTAAGGCAGACACTTAACATCTGAGCCACCCAGGCACCTCAGGAAGATTTAAAATAGATCAATTCTTCATTGCTTTTGTCTTCAGTAAACAGTGGCTGGCCATTGGTAGAAGTGTGTTTGAAAGTGTTGGGCTCTTGTGGGGAGGGGGTCAATATAGAAACTCTAAGGCAGCATTTCTATTGGAGTATGTTAGTAAGCCTGAAGGAAACATGAAAATCTGAGGGTGGGAGTGAGGCAGAGATCTACGAGACAGACTACAGCAGGCAAGGCAACTTCTTTCTCAATGCCTTGCAGCAGACTGTCTAGATTTCCTTAATGACTGCTCTACGCAGGTGTACAACTAGGATGATTTCCAGAGAGTCATGCTTCTGCAAGACTTTCATACACTTTTTAATTAACAGACTATGAAGCACTTCATGTGTTATTAATACAAATAATAAGTGCTCATTGTAACAGGAACGGAGCTCAGCACCCTTCTCAACCCAACGTGGATGCTCCTTTTACCCTTTGAAAGAAAAGGAACAAAGGTTTGAGACTTTGAAACTTTCTCAGGTCAAACTGCTAATAAATGGCAGGCCTGGGATTTCAACTCTCTGCTGACTGACAGCAAACCTTTGCTCTTAACAACTACAGGAATATCGTACGTAAAATGTAGGCTTTGCATAAATTAACTTCATTGGTTATAAATAGACAGAAAAAAGAGAAAAATGATTCTGTTCTAAGTTTGAAAAATATGTTGGATCCAAAAAGCATTTTTGGCCTTTTTAACTAAGATTTCTTGAGATTTTAATTTGCTATGTGCATGGCATTTCCCAAAGGATAGAGGAACAATGTATGTTGTGTTTTGTAACATTTGACCATGGAGCATTTTTGCAAACATTCGTTTTTTTTGTTGTTGTTGTTGTTGTTGTTTGTTTTTTGTTTTTTTAATTCATTTGTTTGTTACTAGGTTACCATCTATTTACTTTATTGTCTCTTCCACAAATCTTGGGCTTATACCGGAGCCAGCCCAGACCGTTCCCCGCTATGGGAAAACATATACAAGGTGACTGAGAAATTTTTTCTTTAAAAATAGACCCATACAGCACTCAGATATTTTGGTTGCTATTGCCTTATTTTGAAACTGCCTTGTCCTTCGGCAACTGAAGAAGTCAAAATCTACCTTTTTTTTTTTTTTTTTTTTCAGATTTTTCCTGATAAAATTCTCATTATCTAGTAGCTGAAATAATATGTCACTTTGAACTTTAAAAAAAAAATCCTTTTCAACCAAAGTGAATACTTCTTGATGGCAGGCATATTTCACTCATGTTGTGGTTCTTCTGTGCGAATGGTAGAATCAGTATTCTCTGAATATGACTGCTTTTTTATCTCCCACACCCCCACCAATTGAGTGTCCATGTGAACACTTCTGTATAGAGTCTATGTATTTCTATTCTTTCCATAATTAAGACTATTTACCAGGTCTTCATAATGAGGTTGTGCATTACCACAGATCTTCTCAAGTAGGACTTACTAATGGGCTCAGCTTTCATTCGGTTCTTCAGCTGATAAAGAAAAGGACTTGGAATTTATTTTCCTGGAGCAAAGTGTACTTCCTACACTATATTTTTTCTTATTGTAACAGATAACAATTTGAAGTATCACAGCATCTGCTCACACTAGGAAGTCTAGGGGAGAGGAGATTACAGTTATCCAGCTTGGAAGTGACAGGCCGTGATGCTGGGAATGGAAAGGAAATATCAGCTTCAAGCAGTGGTGTAAATAGGGTGGTGTGGTCATACTGGTTACAAACCCAGAAGGAGAGATCAAGGCCAAAAGGATTTGCTCTGGGTGCCTTCCTACAGTTTGTCCCATCTGTTCTGCCATGACTTGTTAGTCAGGATTGCAGAGTGGCCCTGTGTCACTTTGACCTTATCTGTTCCTCGCTCATCTTTTAGTGACTTCCACGTTTGGAACAACCAGCCTTGTATTGACATGTCTAACCTGTCACCCGCACAGGGACATCTTTTCTTCAGTCCCTGAGAAGTTATCTCTGCTTCTTCCCGGCTCTCACCCCAGTGCAGAATGAGTGTTTTCTTGAGATCTGGAGCCAGCCAAGGATTTAATAGATCTAATCATACTGATCCTAAGAATCTTCAGTTCATAACTTTCTGTATTTACTGGTTTGTGCTAAAATGACTGAATTTACATTTTCTCTAATTTTTCTCTCAATTCTATGCTTAGTTTCCCCTCCCTCCCCCCACCTGTATAGTGCCTGAATAATTTCTAACCACTTCTGTCTCCCTTAGTGGCACCAGCTATAGTCACGAGGAGCAAGTGTTTAGTAGATGTCCATGCACTAAAAGCTGCACAATGAAATTCCAAAGTCTACCTCTTTTGTAAACAGTTTTGCTGTTACTATTGCTTTTTTTTTTTTTTTTAAGATTATTCATTTATCAGAGGGAGAGCACAAGCAGGCAAATAGAGGAAGAAGCAGGCTCTCCTCTGAGCAGGGAACCCAATGCAGGACTCGATCCTAGGACCCTGGGAACATGACCTGAGCTGAAGGCAGATGCTTAACCAACTGAGTCACCCAGGTGTCCCAGTTTATTGCTGTTTTTTAATCACCAGATTTTCTTTAATTAGCCAAGGAGGTTGAGTAAGGTTGAGTATCTTGCATGGCAATATTCAGCAGGAAAAATAAATTAACTGTGATACTTGAGCAAGGAAAAAGGATGTGCCTGGCTTATTCTCTTTATTTGTGGCTCTCAAACTGATTCCAAAAACAACTTGAGAAGATGAATTTTCAAAAGGGAGCATCATCAGAATAATCAATGGCTAAACTTTCAGAGTCATTATTTCTGAGTATGAATGTATTTATTGCACATATAAGTCCTGTCCAAGAGTATAAATTCCTAAAGACAAACCTAGTAGAAATAGTAAATTATCAGAGGTCTTGCCATATAAGTGCTATCATCTTATGTGCAATGGTGACATTTCATCAGATTCTGGGCAGATGCTGCAGTTTTACCCAATCTAGTGTGTTGGCTCAGTTGTGTTTGTCTGGACAAGTAGTGAGGTGGAAGAATGACAGAAGTAGAAACCTCAGCTCAGAGAAAGTCATGTTTTCTTAATCTCAGGGTTGCTCTCATTGCTGTTACTAATTCCAACTTGGCGCCTGCTGATCACTGGCAAAGGGCTCTGATACTGTTTGACTTTCAATTTGGGGAAATATTTTAAAATTTGCCTTGGGGCAAAAAGCACACTTTATAACTGGTTTCATGCCAGCAGAATCAGACGTTGTCAATACATGCTTGTTGAATCAAATTGATTTGAATTGAACACCACCGGAGGCAATTAGTATTACGCCAGGGAAGAGAAGGTTTGTGACGATTACCCAATATTTGTGGGTCATCTACTGTACACTAGTGTGCTGTGAAAGAGAGAGCAAAGTTGTTTCTGACCTCCAAAATCTTCCAATCCTGCAGTGGATGAGAGTGAGAAAGAAAGACAGACTTCCCTCCAAAGCATGTAACCTTGGTGAGTGACAGCAGAGCACACTGCCACCATCCCGCTGGGGACATTATAGAGACGTTTCAAACAATGTTTCAAGCCAAGGCTGTAAATACATGTCCTTGGCATATTATACCAATTATACTCCTTGGTAGTGTTGTCATGCATATGAATATTTACCTAACACTTAACATAATGGTTGCCATGTAGTAACGGTAGACAATCTTGCAGAACCAGAGGGGAGGCTTCTTTGCCATTTGCTCATTGCAATGCTTCCTTATGAACATGAATTTGGAAAACAACCTAGGAAACCAGAGCAAAGCAAGGCTATTTAGTACCCCAGAGAATTGTTAAGTTATAACTCATGAGCCAGTGGAAATAAGCATAGGTTATTTTCTAGGTCTTTAGAGGTTACATTTTTTTTTTTTTTAAATCTGGTTGTTTTGTAATAGCTCTGGAAGAGAATTAAGAAAGTACCTCTTCAGGCACCTGGGTGGCTCAGTGGGTTAAGCCTCTGCCTTCGGCTCAGGTCATGATCTCAGGGTCTTGGGATTGAGTCCCACATTGGGCTCTTTGCTCAGCAGGGAGCCTGCTTCCTCCTCTCTCTCTCTCTGCCTTCCTCTCTGCCTACCCATGATCTCTCTCTGTCAAATAAATAAATAAAATCTTTAAAAAAAAAAAAAAAAGAAAGAAAGTACCTCTTCAAAATCCCGAATGAGAAAGGAAAACATAATTGGGTAGCATCTCTAGTATAAAGGAGAGAGGCAAGAAACTTCAGGTAAGGAAGTCGGAACCCAGTAGTGTCCAATGCGCTCTGTCAAAGTAAAAAAAAACAAAAAAAACAAACCATCTTGTAGCCCTCCCTGTTCAAGCACAAGGACCTGTATTAAATGTCTGTTTATTTCTATGTAAGAGTCCAGAAATTAGATAAGAAACCTCTTCATCTAAGAGTTGGATAACTAGTTTGGGTAATTATGTTATTAGATAGTGTTTTCTTGAATAAAAGTAGATGCATTTGACTAAAACCTTCTATCACTTATTTTAATCAGAATTTTAATCCATTTACTTACTAACTTAAGAAAAAAAAAACCCTCTGCTTTTTGTGGGGACTTTTGTTTTTATTTTTGTTTTTAACTGGGTTGGCAAGGCCAAGTTGTTCTCCATGAATCAGATTTTACCTAAGTCAAGTACTAATGTTATCTATTTTTCTTCACATTTTCTGTCTTCCTCCTCCCATTTTAACCACTCTTACAGTCAATTTCCTCAGGCTCCATCAGGTCACATTTGTCAATAGAGGTCCTCTCCATCCTATTTCTATGCTATGTATCTGATATTATCCTCTCTCCTTTATTTGTTAGTCCATTTTCCCTACTGGTAGGCTCCCTTGTCCCTTCAGGTTTTGTTATCACCTTACTATAACTGCATTGTAGTAGTCAGCCTCAGAGATATTACCCATTTATTCTCACCCTTGGCATTCTTACTTTTGTGTAATTTCCTCCTGGATTGTACCAGAGCTTGTGTGATCAACAGAATATGGCAAAAGAGATGGGTGTATCATTTCTAAGTTTGGGAACTCAAAACTACTGCTTCTATCTTGATTCTGTGTGTGTGCCTGTGAGTGTGTGTATGTGTGTGTGTGGTCACTTGTTCTCAGGGAGGCAAGCTGATATATCGTAAGGACACTCAGACAGCCTGTAGAAAGGACTATGTGATGAAGAATGGGGCCCTTTGGTCAATAACCAGCAAAGAATGGAAGCTTACTAACAAGAACTTGAGTGAACTCAGAAGTTTTATTCTTCAGCCTTGGTTGAGTCTTGAGATGACTGAAGCCTTGGTTTACAATTTGACTATAACCTTGTGACGGGTCTTGAGCCAGAACCATCCACCCAGGCTGGTCCCGAATTCCTGACTCAGAAACTATATAAGGTTATAGATACTTGTTATAAGTTGCTATCTTTGGAGATGATTTGTTACATAGTAGTAGATGGCTATGCACAATACAACCACAATGTGCACTCACAGCAGGGCCCCATCACTTGGCCTTCCCTTCTTTGGGGAAATTGCACTTCCTTGGATTCAATACTCTAGAGCTGACACTTGGGTTTTTGTAAAACTATTGAGTGGTAGCATTCTCTATCTTTCATGTTGGCCCAGAATTTAGGGATGAAATTTTGCTTTCATCTTTATCTCAGAGGAAAGAACGCTGAATTAATTATCTGGCACTAGACTATCCTCAAAAATGGGGTCTTACACTTAACCACCCTGCTTTGATAGAGGGCTGGGTATTTGTAGAGAGGAGGGTACAGTGGTACAACTAAGTTTTAGACTACTTCATTTGAGTCAGAACCCATTTTTCTTGTCCCTTATTATCATTGCAAACATGAATAATCCACAGATAGTGTTGATTCTTTTATGTTCTATAAAGTGACTGCAAACATTGAGTTAGCAAATACTGAACCATGGCTCCTACGGGGGATAGAAGGTTAGGTTTCTATAAGATTCTGGTCACATTTTCTTCAACTGATCAATATACAATATTGTTTTATGTGTATATCTGTCTATAGGAACTTTATTCAGTATACACAGGCATATCTCATTTTATTGTGTTTCCCTTTATTGCACTTCACAGAATTACACTTTTTATAAATTGAAGATTTGTGGCAGCCCTAGGTCGAGCCAGTCTGTTGGCACCACTTTTCCAACAACATTTGCTTACTTCATGTCCCTGTGTCACATTTTGGTAATGCTTGTAATATTTCAAACTTCTTTTATTATTACTATATTTGTTATCATGATCTGTGATCAGTGATTAAGACTCACTGAATGCTTAGATGATGGCTAGTATATTTTAGCTACAAAGTGTTTTTTCATTAAAGTATGTACCTTGTTTTTCCAGACATAATGCTACTGTATACTGGACTATAGCATAGTGAGTGTGCTTTTACATGCACTGGGAAAACAAACAAACAAAAAATTTGGCTTGGCTTTATTATCATATTCACTTTATTGCAGTGGTTTGGAACTGAAACTGCAGTATCTTCAAGGTATGCCTATACTGTGGATTCATTAACATTGAACTCACAACTAACAAAACTGTAGCTCATGCCTGGACAAGACTTACCTAACATTCATTTTCTTTGTAAGGCAGATCACAGCTTTCTTGCACTTATCAACACTACATAGCAGTTCCACATTACACTCAAGGGCTATTTTCGAACAGTATAATGACCAGTAAAAAAAGCAAAAATATGCAAAAATTTGGCACTTACTAGATAGTGAAAAGGGCACTGTTTATAGTAGGAGAGTTGAAACAAGAAGGCAGAGTACTGCCTTGTTCAGCCTCAGAGGGGAATGGGCACACTGGGTGACCCAATGTTTGACCACTCTGCACATGTCCACGAATGATGGCAAAAGGTCTGTGAGCATTGCCTTTGAAGTTGCAAATAAAAAGTGAATTTGTAAACATGGAATCCACAAATAATAAGGGTCGACTGTATTTAGTGGGTTACTCATATATTCTTCATGGTAAATGTGATGGTCTTTGTCATAAAAGTACTTGCTATCTGGTGGATATAAAAAATTAGAAGAGGCAATGTCTACTGGATTGCACTGCCCTCTGAACACTTTAGTTAACCTGAATCTCTACTGTCATCCAGTATTGAACTGATTTGAATGGTTAGAATCAATCATTTCGAAGCTGTAACAGATAGATCCCTTTACCCAGTGAGGCTGGATAGCCTGACTGCTCTGTACTATCAGACTGTGCACCTGGACCAGATTACTGATGCCCGTCTTTACCTGGCCAGCTGTTTCTGTAAGTTTTCACATATTCAATATCCCATATCCGATGTCGGTTATCTTGGGGGAGGTAGAACAATATAGATCTTTACCAAATAGATTTCTTCTTTACCCCTTCGAAACCTTCTCTGCCACCCATCTCCACATCAACTAGAAAATCTATAAACAAATCTACTCAGAGTTGCCTAATTATAAAATAACCCACAGATCATTTTGAAAAACAAAAACAAAGCAAAACAATAATTTCTCCCAAAATATATATCAGAATTTCCAGAGGAAGGTCTTAAAATTCTGTATTCTTATCAAGTGTTCTATAATGATTTCTACAACTAGGCAAATTCTCACTCTTAATATTTTTCCAAAAACTTTGAAAATTTGGAGAAGAGTAAAGAGAAGAAAATAAGATTCCTGACTCAAGATTTCTTTTAGGTCCATTTGAACCCAGGTTTTTAATTGAAAGTAGCTATCAGAAAGGCTCAGCCTTAGATAATTTTCACATAAGTAATGTTAAAAACATATTAATGGAATTGCAATGGACAAATTAGTTAGAAGTATATGTTATGGCCCTGGCTTGCCTGTAAGGAAGTAGCAATATTTGGTATAAAATATTTAATATATTCGATTTGAGACTCACTCTTTCTAGTTCTTTCTTGATCTTACCAGAAGACATCAACAGAAAATTTTTAGCAGTTAAATCAAAATTACCTGCCTCTTGGCAATTGTAAGACAGAAGGACACAATTAGAGTGAGATGAATTTCTGTTGTAGATATACTAACATGTGAAGCAAACAAAATAGCAAAGACATCAAAGAAGTGGCAAATAATCAATGAATTCAGGTTATTATTACATTACACTAATTTATTTCATATAAATTATAATTGCCCCAATCATGTTAAAGAATATTGTCCCAACTAGATAAAAGTAAATTGAGATAGTTCTAAATAAAGAATATATCCCCATTTGCATAGACTTCTATGATATTTTTAACCTCTAACTAAAAACAGCACAAAACAAAACAAAAAACTGTCCTTTTTTTTTTCTAACTTGCATTATTTGTCTCTTAACAATATCTATTTTCCTTCATATCCTTTACCTGCCCCCAGCTGGACTTCGATTATTCATTTGAAGTCTTATTAACATCCTTGTGCTGTGGTTTGAATGTTTACTGCTGTAGTTACTCCTCTGAAGCACATCATGGAAAGATGCTGTTTTCTTTATTAAGAGCTCTGTAGGGTTCCTGGTTGGCTGAGTTGGTTAGGCATCTGCCTTCTGCTCAGGTCACAATCCTGAGGTCCTGGGATTGAGTCCTGACACCGGTTCCCTGCTGAGCGGGGAGTCTGCTTCTCCCTCTGCCCCTCCCCTGACTCATTTTCTCAATCTCTCTGTCTCACTCTCTGTCTCCTAAAAAATAAATAAAATCTTTAAAAAATAAATAAAGACCTCTATATTTACTGAATTCCAGATTCTGGCTTTTCATGGATCACTTTCTTCTAGGATAATTAGTCCAAGTTAGTGATCCCCAAACTCTGGCAAATCTGAATCTTCAGTGGCACATCTTAAAAACAGCTGCTACAGCTATATCTTAGCTTCTGAGTGAGATCCTGAATGGGATCTAAGGATGCGGCCACAGGGTGCATCATGAGGATAGGGTGTGCTCTGGCACTCTTAGACTTATTCACAAGAAAGGCATTTGCACCCACATTTTCTGTCCCTGGCTGCACGGACTTCAATTGTGACTTCTTAATAGGGTAGATGCTGCCAGTCTAGATTTCTACTCTTAATAGCTAAAGGTGCCATTAATTCATAGGATTTATTTGTTCCATTTTGATAAGCATTAAATCAAACAGTATTTTCAGCTAAGAAATTTAACTTCCACATGCTAATTAAAAAAATAAAATATGTGTGAATTGGTTAATATGACCATTTACAGGTTGGGAAGATACATTTTAATTCTTTTCTGAGAAAATGCCTTTCACAAAAGATTACATTAATAAGGGAATTCCAGGTTATAAGCTAGAAGTGATTCTTTTATCTTGATTAGTCTTTGGAGTCTTCAAATCAGATCCAGAAATTAGTCTCCAATTTTGCCTCTGTACCTGACTAATCTATTACCACTTTTAGAAACCACAACCTTTAAGAAGCCTACCTCGGTTATTTGATATTATATCCTAATTCTCCTCCCCTCAGGGTAATTTAATCTTTTCCTTTTTTAATAATACCAAACAATGCGGTAATCAAAATGTTATGTATGAATGAAAGTGGTTTTGTAGCCTTTTGTTCTATTATAAGGATAAAGAAAACTGAATTCAAGAAACATATTCACATGTTCTAAAAAATTGCATAGCATAATTTGGATGCTACATGTGATTTGCCATTAAAACAAATCAATAATGAAATCCTTTAAACATTGAAGCAATCAAACACAGCTGAAAACATTAATTGGAAATCATGGTATATTTTATAAATCAAAGATGGAAAATCGATAACAAGGTTGAAGGTGCACCTGTGGTGATCATTCTTGGTTGCATTCTCTTGACAAGTGACCACATAATATTGATTGGGAAGAAGCTTATATTGAATAGATGGTATAAACTGATGTCTGGGCCATTCACTGCTTACAGCCACAAAGAAGAATGGGTCTTAATGAATTGGTCCCCTTATGTGTACATAATTACATAAGCAAACAAGAATTATTCATGTGAGAGTAGTGGTATTGTTAATTAAATGGTTAGTATATGTTGGATTATATGAAATTGAAGATAGGAACCACTGTCATTAATCATAGAATCTTGGAAAAGTACTTTAGAGACTTTAATTCAACATTCTTATGTTATACTGGGGAAAAAAAGAGACATGGCAGACAAAATGATTTGATCAAGCCAAAATAATAGGCAATGTCTAGATTTGGAACCAAAGACAATATTCTTTCTGTTTCTGATGTATGAATGCAATATCTAGGAATTAAGCACATCTAATTAAATAACAATTTATATTGAAAACTATATTTTATGAGTTGGTTTACTAGAATTTGGATTCTGTTTTACCAGAAATAGAACTTCATTTAACAAAAGCGAGATCTCAAGAGAAATCCACAAAATTGTTCACGCCAAAGCCCATTTTTCCTTCTGCAATTGGAAAAAAGACGGGCTATACTTTTCATTGACGTGACTTTAAGAATAAATCATTAAATTCTAAAATGATTTATTATACATTTAAATAGTCGCAGTGAATAACATTTCTAGTATGTTTTCTAGGTTGACATGTTACAGTATGTGTCTACACTTTTTACTACTGCAAAACTTCAAATTCCTTTTTTTTTCAATTTATTTATTTTCAGAAAAACATTATTCATTATTTTTTCACCACACCCAGTGCTCCATGCAAGCCGTGCTCTCTATAATACCCACCAAGGTACCCCAACCTCCCACCCCCCTGCCACTTCAAACCCCTCAGATTGTTTTTCAGAGTCCATAGTCTCTCATGGTTCACCTCCCCTTCCAATTTACCCAAATTCCCTACTCCTCTCTAACGCCCCTTGTCCTCCATGCTATTTGTTATGCTCCACAAATAAGTGAAACCATATGATAATTGACTCTCTCTGCTTGACTTATTTCACTCAGCATAATCTCTTCCAGTCCCGTCCATGTTGCTACAAAAGTTGGGTAATCATCCTTTCTGATGGAGGCATAATACTCCATAGTGTATATGGACCACATCTTCCTTATCCATTCATCTGTTGAAGGGCATCTTGGTTCTTTCCATAGTTTGGCGACTGTGGCCATTGCTGCTATAAACATTGGGGTACAGATGGCCCTTCTTTTCACGACATCTGTGTCTTTGGGGTAAATACCCAGGAGTGCAATTGCAGGGTCATAGGGAAGCTCTATTTTTAATTTCTTGAGGAATCTCCACACTGCGAACACATCAAAAAATGGGCAGAAGATATGAACAGACACTTCTCCAATCAAGACATACAAATGGCTATCAGACACATGAAAAAATGCTCATCATCATTAGCCCTCAGGGAGATTCAAATTAAAACCACATTGAGATATCACCTTACACCAGTTAGAATGGCCAAAATTAACAAAACAGGAAACAACATGTGTTCGAGAGGATGTGGAGAAAGGGGAACCCTCTTACACTGTTGGTGGGAATGCAAGTTGGTGCAGCCTCTTTGGAGAACAGTGTGGAGATTCCTCAAATTCCTTTTAAACGTAAGATGAAGACTGGAATTATGCTTTAAGGAATCCCAGTTAACCTAAGTATATATTGGTTTTATGAACCACTGGGCCCAAAATATGTATTTCAAGATCCCTTGCATGTTGCATAGATTCCTTCATTTTCTTAAAAAGGAATAGCCTTTATTTATTTCCAACATAATCTCAGTTAACTATTTCCCTTGATTCAAAACAAATATAGTGATTCATTGTCATCTTCTAATGCATATTATAAGTTACCATGGGGAACTTTATGCTTCCCGTGTTTCCACTCACAAACTGTAATTAGATTTTTATCCTCTCCAACCCTAATTCTCACTAACTCTATGTATCATTTACCTATTGCTTTATAATGAACCACCCCAAAACTTAGTGGCTTGAAGCAACCATTTATTTACCTCACGTTCTGCGTGTTAACAATTTGGCGTGGTCCCAGGTGGGTTGGTCTCAACCACCTCTGCTGGTCTCAACCAAGATCACTTAGTAAATACAGTCACCTGCCAGTAGTTGGAAGGCTCTGCGGCTTGGATTGGCTGATTTGAGTTGGTGATGACAGAAGTGACTGGACCACATGTTGCCTGTCATACAGGAGGCAGCCAGGGCTTTGCCACATGGTGGCGGCAGCAGGGATTTAAAGAGTGTAAGTAGAAGGAAAATCTCCGTGTGCAACAGCTGTTTAGTCTCTGCTCACATCACACTGCTAATGTTTTATTGGCCAATATAAGTGGCATAGCCAACCCAGAATCAAGGAATGAATTAATAGTCACCATTTCTTAAAAGGAAGAGCTGCAAAATCACACCACCAGAGCATAGGTGCAGAGATGAGAAGAATTTGTCATTTTTGCAATCTATCACACATTGATCCTGTTATGACTACTTAGTTGCCTGAATAGAATGTCAGAAAAATTGCCTAGATCCCAGTCCCATAACTAGTCAGTTTTAGAGAACTATTCAAGCCAAATATATTTTACTCCAAAGGTATCAAATGCATCTTATGATAGATCTTAAATATATCTCATACCTCTTCCTTCTTTCATCTTCACTGTAGGTCAAGCCACCGTTTCTGTTCTGGATATAATCTCCTTCCAACCGATCTTCCTGTTTCCAACTGCCCTCTCTGCAATACATTTTCCATGAAGTAATCTGAATGATATTTTAAAATGTAAATGAAGTCATGCTATTTTCCTAATATAAACATTCCAGGAATTGTCATCCTCCTACTTAGAAAATAAAAATCCAAAGTTCTTATCTTGTTTATATAACACTATAAGATCTTCCCCCTTGCTTTTTTCCCTATACATACATTATTATATCCTGCTCAGGATTCATTATGCTTGAGCCACACTGGCCTGTTTATTGTTTCTCTAATACACTGAGTTTATTCTCCTTAAAAGTATTTGTTTTGGCTGCTCCTGAAGACAGAGCTTCGGAAAGGAAAACGCTTCTCTCTTGGACTACTTGGCTTTCTCTCATTATGCAGGCTCACTGACAATGCCAACTTCATGGAGAGGACTTTCTTAACTCTTTTCAGTAAGGTAAGCATGCTTTTTCTTTGCTGTATAGGGTCCTTCATAAAGGCAATTTATTATATTATATTGGGACGGGACACAAGAAAATGGTGTCAATATAATGCTCATTAGTAATTGTCTTGTACACATGTTTACTTTTGTAACATCTATTTTTTTGCCACCCTTGTAAACCAAATAACAGTAGAGACCTTATCTCTCATAATCACTAATACATTCTAAACAAAGGCCCAGTGTTTAACACAATATTTGTTGAATTAAGAATTGACATGCTGGTGGTTAATATTATGGAGGGCATGTATTGCTTGAAGCACTGGGTGGGTGCGTAAACAATGAATTTTGGAACACTGAAAAGAAATAAAATTTTTTAAAAAAAGAAAAAGAAATGTCATGCTTCAGATCTTAGAAAATACCATGCAAAATAACAGGACTCTTTCCACATCTTCGATAGCTTTCAGTAATGAGCTGAAGGCCAACTGTTCTAAAGCTCATTCTCCTCAAGAGTTTTTCTTTGATGAGAGTCTCTACACTATAGTGGAAGATGATTCCGAAAGGATTAAAGCTGTCACGTATAGGGCATTTAGGCGAGGTATGACTTCAGGGATGCCTACATAACCAAAGGGGGAAACAATGGTCTTTGAAATTAATTTCCTCTAACATTTAAATAATATATCCTTACCAGGTATGACAAGGGAGAAATGATAAAGGTTGAAGACTATCGAAGACCCGAATAATGGAAGGAGGTAAATACCGAAAGGAGAAACATGAAAGAATTGTAGATTTAGTGACACAGAAGACAAACTACATTGGCTTGCTTTGATTAACCCTATTTCCCTTTAACTTGGTAAAGATAAAAATATGAGCTACATCTGGAGTATTTTTGTCATTCCTGACTGAAAATACAGACAGCTGTGTTTTAGATGATTTATGAATATTTTTAACGCAGATTGTGTAAAGAGTTTCAGTCTCAGTGGAATAAAGTATGCTTGACAGCAGAGTTATAACTAGAAGGGCTGTTAAGAATAGAGTTATGGAGATTAAGGAATGTGTCCTAGATTTATAAGAGTATACACAAAATAATTCAGTCTTATAATCACCTTAGAAAATTGGTAAAGAGAAGAAAATAAATTTTTAAACTTAGTGCTGCATTTTGGGGTATTTTTAAAAAAATGTTGTGTGGGCCTGGTTAACAAATGGAATTCTTGAGATTGTTTATGTTGGAGTATTGACATTTCCAGGAGATTTGTGATATATCAAAATGTCTAAAACAGTCTATTTTAAACATGGACTAGAGGGAGCATATATCTTGCTTAGTCGAATTCTCAGTTGAGTAATGTAGGACACTTGATATATTTACTGTATACATTCATAGATGTATGCATATTGTATATATGTGTGTGTATTTATTTTTGAACATTTTGTTTTTATTGGAATGGAAATATCCTGTTCCTAGACTTATGGAAATTTTTATAGAACTATATTACTAAAATTGGTAATAAAGATTTTTTTAATTGCTTTACCTGGTTCTGTTTTCATGTATTTAGACCCCTGAATATTGCAGATTTTGAAATATAAATATACACTCAAATAGATTAAGAATATTTAAGAATCAACATACTTATTCGTTAAAGCTATACTATAAAATATCTACCAGATGGAGGGACTAGATGAGTAACAATGGAAAATATAAGATAAGAAGACAAATTATTAAAAATCAAATTATTTTAAAAAGTAAATTATTTTTAGTAAAGTAAAAAGTAAATTATTGGGGTGCCTGGGTGGCTCAGTGGGTTAAAGCCTCTGCTTTCAGCTCAGATCATGATCCTAGGGTCCTGGGTTCAAGCCCCGCATTGGACTAACTGCTCAACAGGGAGCCTGCTTCCCCTCCTCTCTCTCTCCCTGCCTTTCTGCCTACTTGTGATCTCTGTCTGTCAAATAAATAAATAAAATCTTAAAAAAAGTGAATTATTTTCTTAAAGTGATTTTTTAAAAAAGTAATTTTTTTAAAAAAGTAAATTACTTTTTAGTAAAGATACTACACATTCACAAATTAGTAAAGTATTTTTAAAAGAGTAAATTATTTTTACTTTATTTTATTTTATTTTTTCAGTGAATTATTTTTTAGTAAAGATACAAATCAGTAAAGCATAAACAAAAAGTGCTTTGTGCAACTAAATTTTGTGGTATAAATTTTATGGAGTATAGATTTATATCTCAATAAATCTGTTAAAAACACTATGTAAAAATGATATTTACAGAAACATGATAAATCAGGGTAGATTCTTTGAAGGCTGATATCAGCTGGTAGGCATGAGCACACACTGTGTGTTTCTTACTATTGACATCTACTCTTATCAGGGTATCCTCTGTTCTGGCTGGTTAATGTAGAGGTTTCATCAGTTTTTAAGGATTTGATCATCACCATTCCAGGTAGAGAGCTTGGAGTATAAAATTCAATGTGTTAAATGTTCTAAAAAAAAAAAAAAGAGAGAGAGAGAGAGAGAGAGAGAACAACATGAAATAATAGAAGGGTTTATTAAGTAGAAAAAAGAAAACTATAAAAAAGAAACAAATAGAAATCTGAAAAATAAAAAAAGACACAATAGCAAAAACTAAGACTAATTGATGGGGGGGTGGGTGCCTGGGTGGCTCAGTCATTAAGTGTCTGCCTTCAGCTCAGGTCATGATCTCCGGACCCTGGGCTGGAGCCAAGCATCAGGCTCCCGGCTCAGCGGGAAGCCTGCTTTTTACTCTCCCTCTGTTGCTCCCACAGCTTGTGCTCTCTCTGCTTCCATCTCTCTCTAGCAAATGAATAAATAAGATCTTTAATTTAAAAAAAGACTATAGTTGATGGGCTCATAACTAGACTCAGTACAGTTGAATTCACAACCAGTGAACTTAAAGATAGAAACATGAAATAGAAACCACAAAGAGAAATAAACACACAAACACACACACACACACACACACACACACACCCTGCAGAGAATCTAAGAGCCGTGGAATAATAATAAATGGTCTGATATATACATTAGACAACCCAGGAAAAGGAAAGAAAGAGAGCATAAGAAGAAGAAATATTTGAGGAAAAGATAGTCAAGAATTTTTATAATTAATGAGAGAGATCAAACCATAGTACAAGAAACTAAGGAAACATTAAACAAAATAAACACCAAGTAAACCACACCTAAGTGTATCATACTCAAACAAAAGAGAAAAAAACAAATATTACATACAGAGGAATAAACATAGAGTTTGTACGGACATATAACTGACTGTATTTAAAGTAAAAAAAATTCAACCCAGTTCTACATCCAGTGAAATAGCCTTTCAAAATGAAGCAAAATAAGGTTTCCACAGAGAAAAACTGAAGGAACTCATTGCGAGTAGATCAATTTTATGAGCGATGTTAAAAGTTCTTCAAAAGAAAGAATATGACACCATACAAAAACTTTAATGTTCACAAGCAAATGAAGTACATTTGAACTATAATAAATGATGATAAAATAAACTTTTTTTTATTTTAATTGCTCTGAAATATAACTGACTATATAAAGCATAAATGATAGAAATGCATCATATGCATATGACATATTAAAAGAACATCTAATAACAACATTAACACAAAAAGCCCAATAAGAATTTTGGAATGCATTTTTTAAGATTCTTAACACATAAAATGGTATAATATTATTTAAAGTTACAGGAAAATTGCATTGACTAAAGATGTAAACTATAAACCTAAGGCAAGCAATAAAACTTTTTAAAAAAGAAGTATTAACAATTCAATAGACAAGATAATAAAGACAATGAAAAATGCTCAATCTAAAAGAAAACAGGAGAAGGGGAAGGGGGAATAACAAGACAGAAGAGATAGAAAATAGCTACTAAGATTTGAATCCAACAAAATAAAAAACGTTACACTAAATATGAACTAACTGACCCACCAATAAAGGCAGAAATTGCTATATTGAAAAGAAAAGCAAGGCACAAATCTGTTCTTCAAAAATCCATGTTAACATAAATATATAAATAATTAATATAAGGAGAATTTTCAACAAGGGTGCTAAGTCAAGTTAAGGTAAAAATAAAAGCTTTCGCGATGCATAGTGACAGAACATCTGGTAAGTCACATGCTAAAGCATGAAATTGGACAACTACATACAGAACTTAATTCAACTGAGTCATGAGGGAGCCTGGCCAGCTCAGATAAGTGTCTGACTCTTGGTTTCAGCTCAGGTCATGATCTCAGGGTTGTGAGATGGAGCTTTGTGTTGACTTCTGCACTCAGCACAGAGTCTGCTTGAGGTTCTCTCTCTCTCTCTCTCTCCCTCTGTCCCTCCTCCTGCTATATAAATAAATAAATAAAACTAAAATTGTTAAAAATATATAAACAGAAAACAAAAACAAAATGAGGGACAGGTCCAAAGGTAAGAGCTAACGATATAAAAGAAAACAAAATATTTTCATGCTCTTGTATTAGAAAATGGTTTCTTAAGTGTGACTCCAAAAACAACAACAAGAGATAAACTGGACTTCACACAAATGAAAACTTTTGTGTTTTAAAAGATGTAGTCACAAAGGTGAAGACAGCTCAAAAAATGGAAAAAGAAATTGCAAAAATATCTGATAAGAGACTCATATTCAGAATATTTAAAGAATAATTATAATTCAATACTAAAAAGACAACCTAATTTTAAAATGTGCAATCTGAATAGACATTTCTCTAAAGACGATATACTAATGGTCAATAAGAGCATGAAAAGATGCTCAAATTTGCTAGTCGTTAGGGAAATGTAAATTAAGACCACAAGGAAATATCAATCCCCACCCACTAAAAACAGAAAAGATAGAATTAAAAAGACAGATGACAGTAAGTATTGGTGAGAAAGTGGAGAAATTAGAAGGAATGACTTCTAATAGGAATGGGGTTTCTTTTAGGGTTAATAAAATGTCTTAAAATTAGATTGTGGTGAATATCAAATATTCATATAACTGTATGAATATATTAAAGAACTAAACTGTGAAATTTAGGTAAGTGAATTTTATGGATGTAAATTATATATTAATAAAGTTATTTTTGTAAGTGTAAAGATGAATAAAGATACAGTACTTTGACATCAATCTAAGCAGCTATATAACTGTATTAATATCAGATGAAGTAGACTCAGAGGAAGAATATCATCAGGGATAAACTGCCCAATTTCATAATGCCAAAACGTCCATTAATCAAGAGGGCATAACTAATATAAATGTATATGCACCTATCAACAGAGCTTCAAAACAATGAAGCAAAAACTGACTGGACTGAAACAAAAGAGACATATCTACAATTACAGTTGAAGACTGTAGTACTTTTCTCTCAGTAATTGATAGAACACAAAGAAAATCATCAGGACATAGTGGATCTGTAAAAGATTATTAACCTGTTAGAGCTGATTGACATTTGTAGAAAATTCCACACAACAAAAGCAGAACACTCATTTTTTTTTTAATACACATGTAACATAAACCAAGAAAAACCATATTTTGGGCCTTAAAACACAATTTAACAAATATAAAAGAACAGAATCTATACAAAGTATAACCTTAAAACATAAGCGAATTAAATAAAAATCAATAATAGAAAGATATATATAGATAGATACATAGCTATGTATCTCCATTTGGAAGTTAAACATCACACTTATATACCATGGGTCAAATACGTAGTCTCAAGGGAAATTAAAATATATCCTTCATTGTATGAAAATGAAAGAAAAAAAAACCCAACATGTTAACTTGTATACAGATCATAGATGATTTATGGTGAAATGTATAGCATTTAATGCCTTTGTGAGAACTTAAGAAAGCCTAGAATAAGTGGGGCACCTGGGTGGCTCAGTGGGTTAAAGCCTCTGCCTTTGGCTTAGGTCATGATCTCAGGGTCCTGGGATTGAGCCCCACATGGCACTCTCTGCTCAGCAGGGAGCCTGCTTCCCCCTCTCTCTCTGCCTGCCTCTCTGCCTACTTGTGATCTCTCTATATCTCTCTCTCAAATAAATAAATAAAATCTTAAAAGAAAAAAAAAGCCTAGAATAAGTAAGCTAAGCTTCTTTAAGTAGAGAAAGAAGAGAAAATCAAATCCAAATAAGAATGAGGAAGGAAACTACAAAGACAAGAGCAGAAATAAAGGAAATTGAAGAAGAGAAACAACACAAAATCAACAGAACTGAAATTTGGATCTTTGAAAAGATTAGTAAAATTAATAAATGCCTAGGCAAATTGGCTAAGGAAAAGGAGAGAAGACTCAATTTGTAAGGATAATAAAGAAATTCTACGAATAATTCTATGGCCATATCTTAAACACTTAGATAAAAGGGAACAATGACTCAAAAAGCAAAAACTACTAAAATTCCCTGAAAAAATAGTGTGAATGATACTATGTATATTAAAGGTATTATAATCACAGTAAAAATATCTTTAAAAAATTATAGTTTAATGGAAGAATTTTATTAAATATGTAAAAAGAAAAAATTCCAATGAAAAAGAACTCTTCAACTCATATCAGGATGGATTATCATATCATATAATAATAATACAAGAAAGTTACAGATCTTTGTCCCTCATAAACACAGACACTAAAATCATCAAAAATTAGCATATCATATTTAATAATATATCACAATCAAATAGATTTATCCCAGAAATTTAAAGTTGGTCTAACATTCAAATCAATATCATTCACCAAATAAAATGTCTAGAGAAGAAAAAATATGATCATCATAGTAGGTGCAGAACATGCCTTAATAAAATTAAGCATCTCTTTATGATTTAAAAAAAAAATACCTATTCTTGGAATATAATATTTACAGGACAACCTGTTTCACACCTGAATTGAGTCATGTCTGTATTTATCTCTAGGCATTCCTGGATATCTAACTTTGATTCTTAGATCAGATAAAGTTTGTGGATCCACTAACCAATTACCTAGTGATTGTAATTGTTACTATAATTATATTAATTAATTATAATCACATGATTATAATTAATATATTTCTTAATATCAATATATTAATATATTGATTAATTATAATTATGGTTATAATTACATAAGGTTCTGTTTAAAGTCTGAAACTCCCTCAGTGTCACCAAGAGCTGGTATGGCTTTTAACTTGTGTAATTCTTTAGACAGCCTGATTTGGTTATATGGCCAGTGGGCCATTAGAGACCCTGTTGAGAAGTTCATGAGCTCTCCTGAGGCCAAGATTTTTTGTTTGTTTGTTTGTTTTGTTTTTGTTTTAATTTTTTATTTTTTTATAAACATATAATGTATTTTTATCCCCAGGGGTACAGGTGGGTAGTTGCCAGGTTTACACACTTCACAGCATTCACCATAGCACATACCCTCCCCAATGTCCATGACCCCACCCCCCTCTCCCAACCCCCCTCCACCCAGCAACCTTCAGTTTCTTTTGTGACATTAAGAGTCACTTATGGTTTGTCTCCCTCCCAATCCCATCTTGTTTCATTTGTTCTTCAACCCCCCATGTTGCATCTCCACTTCCTCATATCAGGGAGATCATATGATAGTTGTCTTTCTCTGATTGACTTATTTCACTAAGCATGATACCCTCTAGTTCCATCCACATTGTCACAAATGGCAAGCTTTCCTTTCTTTTGATGGCTGCATAGTATTCCATTGTGTATATATACCACATCTTCTTGATCCATTCATCTGTTGATGGACATCTAGGTTCTTTCCATAGATTGGCTATTGTAAACACTGCTGCTATAAACATTCAGGTGCACGTGCCCCTTCAGATCACTACATTTGTATCTTTTAGGGTAAATACCCAGTAGTGCAATTGCTGGGTCATAGGGTAGTTCTATTTTCAACTTTTTGAGGAACCTCCATGCTGTTTTCCAGAGTGGTTGCACCAGCTGCATTCCCACCAACAATGTAGGAGGGTTCCCCTCTCTCCGCATCCTTGCCAGCATCTGTCATTTCTTGACTTGTTAATTTTAGCCCTTCTGACTGGTGTGAGGTGGTATCTCATTGTGGTTTTGATTTGTATTTCCCTGATACTGAGTGATATGGAGCACTTTTTCATGTGTCTGTTGGCCATCTGGATGTCTTCTTTACAGAAGTATCTGTTCATCTGTCCATTTCTTGATTGGATTATTTGTTCTTTCAGCATTGAGTTTGCTAAGTTCTTTATAGATTTTGGGCACTAGCCCTTTATCTGATATGTCATTTGCAAATATCTTCTCCCATTCTGTCAGTTGTCTTTTGGTTTTGTTAACTGTTTCCTTTGCTGTGCAAAAGCTTTTGATCTTAATGAAATCCCAATAGTTCATTTTTGCCCTTGTTTCCCTTGCCTTTGGCGATGTTCCTAGGAAGACATTGCTGTGGCTGAGGTCAAAGAGGTTGCTGCCTGTGTCCTCCTCAAGGATTTTGATGGATTCCTTTCTCACATTGAGGTCCTTCATCCATTTTGAGTCTATTTTCATGTGTGGTGTAAGGAAATGGTCCAATTTCATTTTTCTGCATGTGGCCATCCAATTTTCCCAACACCATTCATTGAAGAGGCTGTCTTTTTTCCATTGGACATTCTTTCCTGCTTTGTCAAAGTTTAGTTGACCATAGAGTTGAGGGTCTATTTCTGGGCTCTCTATTCTGTTCCATTGATCTATGTGTCTGTTTTTGTGACAGTACCATGCTGTCTTGATGATGATAGCTTTGTAATAGAGCTTGAAGTCTGGAATTCTGATGCCACCAATTTTGGCTTTCTTTTTCAATATTTCTTTGGCTTTTCAAGGTCTTTTCTGGTTCCATATAAATTTTAGGGTTATTTGTTCCATTTCTTTGAAAAAAATGGACGGGATATGATAGGGATTGCATCAAATGTGTAGATTGCTTTAGGTAGCATAGACATTTTCACAATATTTGTTCTTCCAATCCAGGAGCATGGAACATTTTTCCATTTCTTTGTGTCTTCCTCAATTTCTTTCATGAGTACTTTGTAGTTTTCTGAGTATAGATTCTTTGTCTCTTTGGTTAGGTTTATTCCTAGGTATCTTATGGTTTGGGGTGCAATTGTAAATGGGATTGACTTCTTAATTTCTCTTTCTTCTGTCTTGTTGTTGGTGTAGAGAAATGCAACTGATTTCTGTGCATTGATTGTATATCTTGACACTTTACTGAATTCCTGTACAAGCTCTAGCAGTTTTGGAGTGGAGTCTTTTGGGTTTTCCACATATAGTATCATATCATCTGCAAAGAGTGATAGTTTGACTTCTTCTTTGCTGATTTGGATGCCTTTAATTTCCTTTTGTTGTCTGATTGCTGAGGCTAGGACTTCTAGTACTATGTTGACTAGCAGTGGTGATAACGGACATCCCTGCCATGTTCCTGACCTTAGCGGAAAAGCTCTCAGTTTTTCTCCATTGAGAATGATATTTGCGGTGGTTTTTTTCATAAATGGCTTTGATAATATTGAGATATGTGCCCTCTATCCCTACACTTTGAAGGGTTTTGATCAGGAAGGGATGCTGTACTTTGTCAAATGCTTTTTCAGCATCTATTGAGAGTATCATATGGTTCTTGTTCTTTCTTTTATTGATGTGTGGTATCACATTGATTGATTTGCGGATGTTGAACCAACCTTGCAGCCCTGGAATAAATCCCACTTGGTCGTGGTAAATAATCCTTTTAATGTACTATTGAATCCTATTGGCTAGTATTTTGGTGAGAATTTTCGCATCTGTGTTCATCAAGGATATCGGTCTATAGCTCTCTTTTTTGATGGGATCCTTGTCTGGTTGTGGGATCAAGTTGATGCTGGCCTCATAAATGAATTTGAAAGTTTTCCTTCCTTTTCTATTTTTTGGGACAGTTTCAGGAGAATAGGAATTAGTTCTTCTTTAAATGTTTGGTGGAATTCCCCCGGGAAGCCATTTGGCCCTGGGCTTTTGTTTCTTTGGAGATTCCTGATGACTGTTTCAATCTCTTACTGGTTATGGGTCTGTTCAGGTTTTCTATTTCATCCTGGTTCAGTTGTGGTAGTTTATATGTCTCTAGGAATGAATCCATTTCTTCCAGATTGTCAAATTTGTAGAGTTGCTCATAGTATGTTCTTATAATTGTTTGTTTTTCTTCAGTGTTAGTTGTGATCTGTCCTCTTTAATTCATGATTTTATTTATTTGGGTTCTTTCTCTTTTCTTTTTGATAACTCTGGCAAGGGGTTTATCAATCTTATTAATTCTTTCAAAGAACCAGCTCCTAGTTTCGTTGATTTGTTCTATTGTTTTTTTGGTTTCTATTTCATTGATTTCTGCTCTGATCTTTATGATTTCTCTTCTCCTGCTGGGTTTAGGGTTTCTTTTTTGTGCTTTCTCCAGCTCCTTTAGGTGGAAGGTTAGGTTGTGTATTTGAGACCTTTCTTGTTTCTTGAGAAAGGCTTGTACCACTATATATTTTCTTCTCAGGACTGCCTTTGCTGTATCCCACAGATTTTGAACCATTATGTTTTCATTATCATTTGTTTCCTTAAATTTTTCAATTCTTCTTTCATTTCCTGGTTGACCCATTAATTCTTTTTTTTTTTTTTTTAAAGATTTTATTTATTTATTTGACAGAGAGAAATCACAAGTAGATGGAGAGGCAGGCAGAGAGAGAGAGGGGAAGCAGGCTCCCTGCTGAGCAGAGAGCCTGATGCGGGACTCGATCCCAGGACCCTGAGATCATGACCTGAGCTGAAGGCAGCGGCTTAACCCACTGAGCCACCCAGGCGCCCGACCCATTAATTCTTTAGAAGGATGCTGTTTAGTCTCCATGTATTTGGGTTCTTTCCAAATTTTCTCTTGTGATTGAGTTCTAGCTTCAGAGCATTATGGTCTGAAAATATGCAGGGAATGATCCCAATCTTTTGATACCAGTTGAGACCTGATTTAAGACCCAGGATGTGATCTATTCTGGAGAATGTTCCATGTGCATTAGAGAAGAATGTGTATTCTGTTGCTTTGGGATGAAATGTTCTGAATATATCTGTGATGTCCACCTGGTCCAGTGTGTCATTTAAGGCCTTTATTTTTCTGTTGATCTTTTGCTTGGATGATCTGTCCATTTCTGTGAGGTGAGTGTTAAAGTCCCCTACTATTATTGTATGATTGGTGATGTGTTTCTTTGATTTTGTTATTAATTGGTTTATATAGTTGGCTACTCCCACATTAGGGGCATAGATATTTAAAATTGTTAGATCTTCTTGTTGGACAGATCCTTTGAGTATGATATAGTGTCCTTCCTCATCTCTTATTATAGCCTTTGGCTTAAAATCTAATTGATCTGATATAAGGATTGCCACCCCAGCTTTCTTCTGATGTCGATTGTTTTCCACCCCCTCACTTTAAATCTGGAGGTGTCTTCGGGTCTAAAATGATTTCTTGTAGGCAACATATTGATGGGTTTTGTTTTTTTTATCCATTCTGATACCCTGTGTCTTTTGATTGGGGCTTTTAGCCCATTAACATTCAGGGTAACTATTGAGAGATATGAATTTAGTGCCATTGTATTGCCTGTAAGGTGACTGTTACTGTATATTGTCTCTGTTCCTTTCCGATCTACTACTTTTAGGCTCTCTCTTTGCTTAGAGGACCCCTTTCAATATTTCCCATAAAGCTGGTTTGGTGTTTGCAAATTCTTTCAGTTTTTGTTTGTCCTGGAAGCTTTTTATCTCTCCTTCTATTTTCAATGATAGCCTAGCTGGATATAATATTCTTGGCTGCATGTTTTTCTCATTTAGTGCTCTGAATATATCATTCCAGTTCTTTCTGGCCAGCCAGGTCTCTGTGGATAAGTCTGCTGCCACCGTAATATTTTTACCATTGTATGTTACAGAATTCTTTTCCTGGGTTGCTTTTAAGATTTTCTCTTTGTCACTAAGACTTGTAAATTTTACTATTAAATGATGGGGTGTGGACCTATTCTTGTTGATTTTTGAGGGGGGTTCTCTGCACCTCCTGGATTTTAATGCTTGTTTTTTGCTATATTAGGGAAATTCTCTACAATAATTCTCTTCAATATATCTTCTGCTCCCGTCTCTCTTTCTTCTTCTTCTGGAATCCCAATTATTCTAATGTTGTTTCATCTTATGGTGTCGCTTATCTCTCCTCATGGTCCAGTAGCTGTTTGTTCCTCTTTGCTCAGCTTCTTTATTCTCTGCCATTTGGTCTTCTATATCACTAATTCTTCCTTCTGCCTCATTTATCCTAGCAGTAAGATCCTCCATTTTTTATTGCACCTCATTAATAGCTTTTTTTTATTTCAACTTGGTTAGATATTAGTTCTTTTATTTCTCCAGAAAGGGCTTTTATATCTCCCGAGAGGGTTTCTCTAATATCTTCCATGCCTTTTTCGAGCCCGGCTAGAACCTTGAGAATCATCATTCTGAACTCTATAGCTGACATTTTACCAATGTCTGTATTGATTAGGTCCCTAGCCTTCAGTACTGCCTCCTGTTCTCTTTTTTGTGGTGAGTTTTTCTGCCTTGTCGTTTTGTCCAGATAAGAGTATATGAAGGAGCAAATAAATACTGAAGGGGTGGCAAAGACCCCAGGAAAATGCGCTTTAACCAAATCAGAAGAGACCCCAAATCGTGGGAGGGAGAAAGGGGATAAAAGGAAGTTCAGAAAAAAAATTTAAAAAATAAAAACAAATAAAGAAAAAGTATCAAAAAGAAAAAAAATATATATATATATTCTTTTTGATACCTTTTCTTTATTTGTTTTTCTTTTTTAATTTATATATATATCTAATATATATTATATAATATATATTAGATAAACTAGTTTAAAAACGTTAAAAATCAAAAGGGTAAAAGTTAAAAAAATTTAGCAGAAGAAAAAAATAAATAAAATTAAAAAAATAAATTAATTGCAAGACTAAAGAATCATGGGAAGAAAGCCATAAGTTCTGTGCTTTGCTTTCTCCTCCACTGGAATTCTGCTGTTCTCCTTGGTAGGTGAACTTTGTCTTGGCTGGACTTCTTATTGATCTTCTGGGGGAGGGGCCTGTTGTAGTGATTCTCAACTCTCTTTGCCGGAGGCGGAATTGTACCGCCCTTACCAGTGGCCCAGCTAAGTAATCTGCTCAGGTTCGCTTTCGGGAGTTTTTGTCCCCTGAATGCTTTCCATAGAGGTCCGGGGGACGGGAATAAAAATGGTGGCCTCCCAGTCTCTGGCCCGGAGGAGCCGAGAGCTCGGGGCCCCACTCCTAAGTGCACCCTCAGAGAAAAGAGAGGCCAAGATTTTTTGTACAAATTTTGATTATTTAATCTGGAGACAAAGTGCATCTCATGTGAGTAAAAAGGGCACTATAGAACTGCACTTTGATATCTCTCAAGCTCCTGACACACATATTGTTATTATCAAAGCTTTACCTGATATAGGTAGAATATAGTAACAGTAGAGTATAGAAAAGCATAACACACCTACAGTATAGTATAGAAAGAACAGGTAAAATATACCTGTTCTGTGACATCTTTTGAGTTATTTAAATTACTAAATGTGTAAATGTTGTCAACATTCTACTGGAAGTCCCAGTTAGTGCAATTAGGCAAGGAAAAAATGAATGCATATAGACTGGAAAGTAAAAAATAAACCTCTCTCTTTTGGCACACAACATGGTTGAATATGTGGAAAAGCCCCAAGTACAAAAAGTCTCAAGAAATAATTTTATGGTTTTACCAAGGTCATAAAACATAAGGTTGTAGTATACAAAATCAACATAGCAAAATCAATTTTGAAAAATAGCATTTTTTTAGATACTGTATGGATAAAGACTTAAAAAACTATATCACACAAATACTATATTTCCTAGTTAGTAAATTTATTTAGCAATCCTGAAATTACTTTATATGCATATAGGAAATGAAGAAATAGGTAAATATATTTTTGGTACTGAGAACCAAGTTTTTCATTGCAAAGAAAGGAGTTGCAAATAAAGAAATTTTGAAGACTAGAAAAAACACCGAGTTTCAACTAGAGATATTAGAATCAATTCACTTTCTAAACATACACATACAGAATACATATAGATACAGAATTAAGTATAACGTGTGTATGCATGGGTTGTATACATACTTGTGCTTCATAGCCCTGTATAGTAAGAAAACTAATTAGCCATGACACATTAATAGCAATGAAATAGTTCCCAAGTCTTAATTTCTAAATATTATTTTCCAATAGATCTCCTTAGAGAAGTCATTACCTCCAGGGGTCAGGCAGGGGAAATACAAGAGAAGCCTGGGACATCTGGTATTCCAAAAAAGTAAGGGCATGTTCTTAAAAGATGAGGCTGTATTGGAAGGCATAGGAATAAGCCTGAAAGTCACTGCTAATGGCCAAACTCTGATACTATGAACACCAAACTAAATAACAATATTATTGACTATAACCGGCAGAATAAAATGAATATCTACAAGTAAATCTGAATATAAATAAATAATTTAATAAATGACCTGGGAGGAGCAATAGCTCTTTTTTTTTTTTTTTTGTAAAAATTTTATTTATTTATTTATTTGACAGAGAGCATGTGCACAAGCAGGGGAAGGGGCAGGGGAGAGGGAGAAGCAGACTCCTCAGTAAGCAAGGAGCCTGACACAGGGCTTGATCCCAGGAGCCTGATGCAGGGCTTGATCCCAGGACCCTGAGTCATGACCTGAGCTGAAGGCAGCCACTTAACCAACTGAGCCACCCAGGCACCCCGAGATAGCTCTTTTTTGCAAAAGAATACTAATTAAAAAATGGAATGAGAGAAGTGGAAAATCGCCGTTAGAGCATCATAGTAATAATTGTTGTGGACCCAATAATTTGATAGTTGCTAAAATTTATGGATGAAGATTTCATTAGAAATGAGATATCTGCATAGTCTGAAATTACTTTCCTCCTAATAATTATGCATTGCAAAGGAAAAAAATCTTAACTTTACAGGGGAGGAATCTGGCATACACCATTTTAATCAAGTGATCAAGGTTAACCTTACCATTGATAAGACATAACTCTATCCTGTAGCCCTTGATATGATGCAGTGAGAAAGGGATATCACTTCTGCAGTATTCTTACCTTTCCACAGTCTAATCTAATCATAACATAACAGATATCAAACAAACCCTAACAGAGGGACATTCTACCAAAATAAATCGACTATTAATCTTCAAAAGTGTCAAAGTCATGAAATTCAAGGGAAGTCAGAGAAACTGTCACAGATTTGAAGAAACCAAGGAGATCTGAATGCAATTGCAATGCCAACTACATGGATAGGACATTGAAGGAAAGAAGATATAGTGGAAACAGCAGTGAAATGAAAATAAGTCTATAATATTGTTACTAGTATTTTACCAAAGTTATTTCCTTGGTTTGGCACTTTGATTATGTAGTGAAGCTATGTGAAGCATGCATAAAAATTATCTGTAATATTTTTCAGCTTATAAATTCAAAATTATTTCAAAATAAAATGTAGAGAAAGAAATATAACATCACTGAAAACAGATATTATATACAAAAGTGGTAATTACTATTATGCACATAAAAGCAGAAAACTAAACATAATAAAATAATTGTTTAAAAACCACAGGTTGAGAAAGTCATCTCTGCCTCTATATGTTCTTACCATTGTGAGACTGTGTATGTGTGTATATATATGTGGGTAAAACTGTCTGGTTTATGTGTGTGTATGTTTTTCTGTATATTGGTTCTTTTGTGGTTGATAATGACACAGTTCAGAATTGAAAAAACAGGAAGTCAGTTTTTACAGCTGGAATAAGAAATTTGCCCACTAATGGGATGTGCTTCTCTCTCTGATATCTGATTTACCTTGGAGAATTGCTAGACTTTCACAAATCAGTCAACATCACATCTCTCAGCAAAGATAGTTTCTTTTAGAATTTGACTCATACCACCTTAGAATTATGTGATTAAAGTGGGAGAGGAACAATTCCTCAAAATAATGATGCATTTTCCAGAAGGATCACATATGGCATAGAGAAAATAGTTAAATATCTTTATACTTAAATGAGATATATTTTTATAGAATACCAAGAAAAGGAAAAGCAAAAAAAATATGGACAATGAAATAGCACAGTGAAATTTGAAATATTATTTTTGTGACAGTTTAATAATGACATTTTATAAGTAATGAAACAAGAAATATTAATGAGTCACACCATGTACTATCTGAAAGGGATATTCTTCTTCTTTCAAGATTATGCTAACTAACTTGAATTTGAAAGGGATATTCTTTGAAAAATGACAAAAATAATTAAAAATAATGCTTCAAAATGTTCATGGAGGATTTAAAATTGTGCTATTGATTTAAGTAACTATTTCTGTAACTTCTGTTGAACTTTGCTCCACTGCAAAAATAAAGCATCCTGGAACTAACAAGTTAACATAACAACATTGCAGGATACAAGGCTAATATACAATAGTCAATTATTTTTCTATTTATCTGCAATGAACAAACATAGCCTGAAATTAAAAACATGGTACTATTTAAGTTAGCATTCTAAAAAATGAAATGCTTTGTTGTAAATCTAACAAAATATGTACAAGATCTATATGAGATAAACTACAAAACTCTGATAAAATCAAAGAAAAACTAAATAAATAGAGGGACATTCTATGCTCACAGATAAGAAGACACAATATTATCAAGCTCTTTCCAACTTTATTGATAGATTTAATATAAATCCAAAAAAGCCCTAGCAAGTTATTTTATGAATATTGAAAATAGTCTAAAATGTATGTGGAGAAGCAAAAGACCCAGAATAGTCAACACAGTATGGAAGAAGAACAAAGCTGGAGGACTGACACCACTTAACCTGAAGTCTTACAATGAAACTACAGTAATCAAGTAATTGAGACAGTGTGGTACGATCAAAGAATAGACAACTAGATCAAGGAAATAGAATGGACTGCCCCCCAAATAGACTCATATAAACATGGTCCATGGTCTCTGAAAAGGAGAAAAGACAATGCAATGGAACAAAAGCAATTTTTTCAGCAAATGGTTCTGGGAAAACTAGCCATGCACACGCAAAAAGTAAAACACACCAAAACAACAACAAAAACAGACACAAACCATACATGCTTCGCAAAAAATAACTTAAAATGTATCATAGAGCTAAACATAAAACAAAACTATTAAACTCCTAGAAGATAACATAGGAGAAACTCTAGACAACATGGGTGTGGTGATAACTTTTAAGACACAGCACCAAAATATGACACATGAAGAAAATAGCAGATAAGGCAGACATTGAAATTAAAAACTGCACCATGAAAAGCAATGTCAAAAGAATGAGAAGACAAGCCATAGACTGGGAGGAAATACAAAAGACACATCCAATAAAGGACCAGTATCTAAAAGAGTCAAAGAACTCTTAAAACTTCACAAAAAGAAAACAAAAAACAAAAAACAAAAAACAAAAACACCTAACAAAAAGAAAAAAGAACTAATTAACGCATGAGTCAAAGACCTTAATAGGGGCTCCTGGGTGGCTCAGTGGGTTAAAGCCGCTGCCTTTCGCTCAGATCATGATCTCAGGGTGCTGGGATTGAGCCCCACATTGGGCTGTCTGCTCAGCGGGGAGCCTGCTTCCTCCTCTCTCTCTGCCTGCTTCTCTGCCTGCTTGTGATCTCTGTAGACCTTAATAGACACCTTATCAAAGCAGATATGCTGAATGCAAATAATGTATAAAAATATGCTTCACAAGATATGTCATCAGAGAAATGAAAAATAAGATAAAACCACAATGAAATACCATTACACACTTATTAGAATGGTCAAATTTTGTAAAAACAGTAACACCAAATGCTGATGAGGATGCTGAGCAACAGGAACTCTCATTCATTGATAGCGGGAATGTGAAATAAAGTGAAATACAGTTTGGGGGACAGTGTGGCTGAGTTTTTATAAAATTAAACATACTCATACTAAATAGTCCAGCAATTTCACTCCTTGGTATTTACCCAAAGGAGCTGAAAACAGTTCCACACAAAGACCTGCACAAGGTTGTATATAGCAACTTTACTCATAATTACCAAAACTTGGAAGCAACCAAGATGTTCTTCAGTAGGTGAGTGGATGAACTATGGTCCCTCCAGGCAATGGGATATTATTCAACTCTGAAAAAAAAAAAAAAAGATTATCAAGTAATGAATACACATGGAAGATGCTTAAATACATATTAGTAAATGAAAGACACCAATCTGAAGAGGTTACATACTGTATGATTCCAATTCTAAGACATTCTGGAAAAGAGAACTATGGACACAATAAAAAGATCGGTGTTTGAGGGGAAGGAAAAATAGGCAGAGTATAGATTTATAAGGAAATGAAAATATGATAGCATAATGATGGATACATATCATTATACATTTGTCAAGCTTATAGAATGTACAACATTAAGGGTAAATCCTAAAGGCAAACTATGGGCTCCGAATTAATTCATAATGACATGTCGGTGTAGGTTCGTCCATTGTCACAAATATACAGCTCTGGTGGAGGAAGTTGACAAACAGGGGAGGCTACTATGTATAGGGGCTGATGATAGGTGCAAAATATCTGTACCTTCCTCTCAATTTTGCTGTGAAACTAAATCTGTCAAAAACAATGACGTCTTCTAAAAAATTAAAGCAACAACAAAACACCCACCTACTAACGTAACATGCAAGCATAATATATTTCTTTATTTCAAGGCAATAATTTGTCCCTGCATTTACTTATTCTTAGCTCAAGAATGTAATACTATATCTTATGGTATTTTCATTTTTATCTCTTGGATCTATTTGTACAAGGACATGCAGCTATTCTTATATCAGAAATTACTGTTAATCTCTCCCTGGGTTTTTATTTTCAGAAACTTTGGATTTCTCTTTTGAACTTATTTTCCAAATGGTTAAAGGCTTGTTGTGATAATGAAATGTTACCCTGATATGAAGGAAGCAAAATAAGACAACCACAAGAAAGGAAAAAGAAAAAAATAATAATTTGTGCCTCTACCAATTATAAAAAGTGTGATCCTGAACACATTGCTACTTGACCCTCAATTTTCTTATATTTTAATTGGTAATAAGAAGACCAGCTCTACTAATTTATTTTCATTCTCATTAGTATCAAATGAGGCAGTATAATACAAAAAGGGCAAACACAGCATAAGAGAAAAACAACAGATTAATACCCTGAGCTTGGCAGTAAGCAAAACCCTTTTAACCTCCTACACTGTAGGGAGAAGCATTTGGTGGTAAAAGAGAACTATCCCTGAAGAAAAGGATTTCGGAGTAGAACAGGACAATCTTCTGTGTGAGCTTTATCCTGCAAAAGCAGCTTTCCCCTCACCTCCCATGTGAAGATTGAAGTTCTGTGTTTCAGCTAGTGCAATCCATCAGGACAGCCACAGAAAGTAATTTACAGAAATGTTGTAGCAGTCATTTATCTACTGATTTTTTGGAAAGTGTTAGCAGAGACCATTCAAATATTTAGGTAATTCAAGTATATCGGCTGTCACCCAGTCTTCCTGGACCAGCTCTGTTTAACCATGGGCTGACTGGTGTGGAGGCCCCACCTCTGCCTTTCAGCGGTCATGTGTTTGTGGATTGTGATGAATAGTTTGTAGGGAAAACTGTTGTGTTGAGGAGGAGACTGTGGGGGGAGATAAGATGTGGGTGGTAGATGTGGGAGATAAGTGTGGGTGGTAACAGTGTACATCCCCCACAAGACAATACCTCATGGTGCACATACACAAATGCACACATCACACATGCACACAAGCACACATTTCTGTCTCTCTCGCTTTCTCTCTCTTTAAAGGTCCCCGTAGGCCAACCATCTAGCCAAGAAACAGTGCTTTTGTCCTTAATTCTTCTCTCCATTAACTGTTTAACCATGCTCCCATATTCTCTAGCTATCTCATATATTCCCTTTTGAAATATCAAATTTCTCTCCCATAGATCAAGAAGATTAGTGTAGCTTTTCCTTAGGAAAATGTGGTACCCATTTCAATGCTTGCCCCTAGATTCTTGTATTTCACTTGAAGAGGTATCATTCTCCAAAAGAGTTTCCTCCTGTTAAAAGAATTATTTTACCAAGTGTTAAGAATATATTTATATATATATATTTTTTTTCTCTAAATGATTACACTAACTATTGAATATTGGATTTCAACTGTCCCACACCATCCCTAGCCTTCTCTTGGATGTTTGTAAAGACTGTCTGTACTTCCGAATAATTAATAAAGTCTCTTAGAGCATGGTATCTGGAGCTCTCCTTCTAGTTAAAATAGGATTTGTTTTTTGTTGTAATTTGGTTTTTGGGTAATTTTCTGCTTTAGAATTTCAACAGTATTTTGGAAAGCAACCCCATGAACATTAATGTTGTACAGAAATAACATAAACTTGATTTTCACACCTTATCATTCACTCATAGGTAAACTAGTTAGATTTGTTTGTCTCTCGTGTTGCATAGCGAGATCTTGAAATCGTGTCACTTTTACACTCTGGACATCTGGAATTGTAGCTTGGCTTATAAATCAAAAGGCTGTTTAGGAATAAAGCTAGAATAATCTGAAGGAAACAGAGCTGATAGTGCAGATATCATTCCTTTTCTCTAGAACTTTCCTAAGTTTCAGTGGTCACTACACTTGGCATTTTTCCAATCAGGTCATGGCAGGAGTATGTATTTTTTCCTTTTCAGATAGTGTACAACTGCCAATCCATGGTGTAGCTAGTCTATGAATGAAGTACAGGTCACAGCTAGAGTTGGAAATTATTTAAGAACTATGTTGGGTTGAGAACAGCCATGCTTATGTTTGGCAACTTAAATCAATTATCTCTAATCTTTGGGTAGGTTCTGCAATCATTTTTTGCCAACGTTTTCCCCCAGACTCCAAGATCTCATATTGCACACAGCAGTGGCAGACTCCTTATTGCTGAGAATGTTCTTTTTATTGGTATATTAATGAAACCAGCAGGAAGAAGTTTCTTAATAGCTTCCTCCTACAAATAGCTCAAAAATAATCCAGGTAAAGGCAATCTCGTAATAGGTACCTCCTGTCTGGTTTGTCTATCATAGACGTGATGATGCTCATCCCCGACTCTCAGGCAGGATCTGTCCTGGTCAGGTATTAGTCTGTAACAGTGCCTGAGAGATGTTTCATCCAGGAAGATTACAGGGTGACCAACTGAATCGACACCGTGTAAACATGGGAAGTGCAAATTAATTATAAGCAATCCATCTGATGACAATCACACATGTGGACCCGTGTTTTATTCTCATTTGCACCACAGTGAGTGGTTACCATATGCAGCTCAGGAAATGCCTTCTTCTTGTTCTTAAATCTACCCTTAAATCTATCTTGTTCATAAATCTAAAGGCACCTACCTTTCTGCTTTAGTTCTTTGCCCCACAGAATTCTTGTCCCTGCCAGTATGCTTTGAATAGCCAATTATCTAATTTGGGGATTCTTAGTACTAACGTTTCTCATGTCTATTCCATAAGTGCTCCCAGTTTTACTATCAAGAGTTTTCACTGTTTCTCATCATTGCAGTTTTATTTTCTTTAATATAATCAGTAACAGTGGGGGATGTACACTGTTTTGAGATCTTGCATGTTTGAAATAATCAGGGAATATGACCCATTAATTACTCAGTTTTTAAAGGTTTATAATATTATTTAACTAACAGAGGCATGTGGCTCAACCAAAAGTATTGTGTTGAAATCCATCTTAGCTCCAATCCTGTCCCCAGGAATAAGATGCTTAGCTTCTTAATTTTTTTTCTTCTGATACTTCAATATCCCTAAGTATTGTTCCTATAATATTTTAGAATTTATTTGTTTTAGATATTACATACTAATTCTTCACTTTAGTAGGCAAGGATTTAGCTCCCTTATGTGAGCCTTTAACTTTCCTCTCACATTCTGATGATATAGGGTTGTTATAGCTCATAAATAAAACTATGTAATGCACAATTCAACTGGAATTTCCTATAAGCAAAACAATATCTCAAAAAAGTATGTCCCAGGGGCACCTGGGTGGCTCAGAGGGTTAAAGCCTCTGCCTTCGGCTCAGGTCATGATTTCAGGGTCTTAGGATCGAGCCCCACGTCAGGCTCTCTGCTCAGCAGGAAGCCTGCTTCCCTCTCTCTCTCCACCTGCCTCTCTGCCTACTTGTGATCTCTGTCAAATAAATAAATAAAATCAAACAAACAAACAAACAAAGAAAAAAAGCAACACGAGACAGGAAAAAAAAAAAAAGCATGTCCCAAATATTACATGGGCTATAGACTGAAGGTGCATCCCCAAATTTATAAGTTGGAACCTAATCCCCAGTGTAAGGGTATTTGGAGGTGGGGTCTATGGGAGGTGATATGGCCATGTAGGTGGATGGAGCCCTCAAAAATGGGATTAGTTCCCTTATAAGAAAGGCCTGACATTGCTCCACCCCTGTCTGCCATGTGAGAAGACAGTGAAAAAACCTCCATCTATGGCTCAGAAAGCAGCTTTTCCCAGACGATCTGTTGGCACCTTGACTCTGGACTTCAAGGCTTCCAGGACTGTGAGGAACTAATTTCTGCTGCTTATAAGTTAACCCTGTCTGTGGTTTTCTGTTATAACAGACCAAACAGACGAAGACAACTAGGGACATGCTTATATAAAAGAATTCTTTATCTCAAAACCCAATCAATCAGCAATCAATATTTCATTTGGCAACCAGATCACAATACTCGTATTACTTTCTTTTTTTTATTTAGTTGGTTATCTTTTAGAAAAATGTATCTTTTAATTCTTGTTCTATCAAGAGTATTTTTTATCCCCCATTTTGTAAGATGCATGCATTTATACTTCTTCCCCTTTCCTTTAACTGTATTCTTATTCTTTTTTATGTATTTGTAAGTTCTCCAGATGCAACATTCATATGATCAATATTTTTATTTATTTGAATTACATAAAAATATTAACTGCAGAGCTAGTTATTAATGATGACTACATTGGTTTTCATGGTTCTTCACTCTGAATATTTTCTATTGCCGTTTTTTCCCCCTTGTTCCACTCTCCTGCTTTCATGTATTCTCAAAGTTCGCAAAAACTAACTTTTTGGGGACCCCTCTGAACTGCAGTCAGACTGAGAATTGATTCCATTTAATGCTAGAGTCAATCCATTTTGGTCTGGATCATCAGACTTATTTGTTTGTTTTACCGGTGCAAAAAAGTTGCATTTCAAGGAACTATCTCAAGAGATTTTGTTTTGTTTTGTTTGTTTTGTTTTTGAGATCTTGCATGTTTGAAAATAGATAAGTCCTTTCTTCATACATGATTCATAGTTTGGGTGTGAACAGAATTCTAAGGTAAAAATAATTTCCCTGGGGAAGTTGGAGGGAATTGCTCTCTTATCTTCTGGCATTCAGTGTGGCCAATGAGAGGCACAATGTTCTGATCTCGTTGGGTCTGCATTTCCTGCCTTTTTCCCCCCTTCCCATTGTATGCAATCTTTTCTCCCTTATAATTCTGAGACTACTATGTTGTAATTAAGAATTAAGTGCATCTTTTCCTCACTTGTGCTGGGTGAGCTCTTTCAATCTAGAGACACGTAACTTAATTTGGAGAAAAAATTTTATGTATATCTTCAATTCTTTCCTCCAGTTTCTCTGGATTTTCTGAAATAACGTTTAGTTGCTTCCTGGGGCTTCTGAATTGTTTCTTTATGTTCCTTACTTTTTTTCACTTCATTTTAATTTCCTTTTCTTTGTTTTCAACTCTTTTGTGGAGATATAAAATTTTATTCTCTAAAATTTCTATTGATTTTTTTCAACATTTTATTACAAATATTTTTCAACATTGGGCATTTGGAAGAATTAATAGTAAAATCTGAATACCTACTACCTAGATTCTATTTCTTGAACTTTAAAATTTTTGTGGTCATTAAATATATTTAAGTTGCAAAAAAACCCTGTCTTTTGGTTTGTTTTTTCTTGTTTTTTTTTTTTTTTTTCCAGTGTATCTTGTTTTAAGGATGCACATTTTTTTCACATGTCATTTTCTTTGGGAATAATTTTTGTCACTTTCACTTAGAAGAATTCCCCATATATCTCATATGTCTTATCTTATTAATTCACATTTTTAATTAAGTAATTGAATATTAGTTTAGCAACTGCTTACATGGTGTGTATTGTGAACAGGTAGGCTTTGTTTCTGAGGGTTTGAGCAGGGCTGATCTTCACTTAAGGAAGACCTAAATACCAGATTCAGTAGCCTGCTCACATCGCAGAGGGGATGACTCTGTTTTGCCACTTTTCTGGCTTCATGGGACAAACTTCTGTAGTGTTCTATATAAAAGTGTATGTAAGTGTTTGAATTCGTCAGTGTAAGAGTGAATGTCTATGGTTCTGGGTGGGTTAGTCATCTGTCATAGTGTCCTCTAACCTTTCTTTCTTCCTGCTCACTGGGTTTACAAAGCTGGAGACTTTAGGGTTCTACCAGACAGAGTTTCATCCTTATCACTCTTGGCTAGGTCTTATTAGATTTTGGATTCCTTTAGCAGATTTCTTCAGTTTTGCTTTGTTTCCTCTGTTTCTCTCTCCCCTAGTCTATCAACCTGTTTATGACTGGCATCTCTCACTACAAGTTTAGTGGGATTTTTCTAAGGAGTGGAGAAATGCAAGTGAATAATTATTATTTCCAGAATCAGTTTTCCTCTCCCAATGTACTTAGTAATCAGAGGTGGACTATCTCTCTCTGAGCATGCTAAGATTTGCTCTGCACCCTTGCAGCAAGCTGCATTTTAGTATCTGTTTGGAATATCTGAAAGGAAGGAAGGAAGACAGGAAAAAAGAGAGATAAAGAAAAAAAGAAAGAAAGAGCAAATAAAACCATTTACAAGTTAAGCTGGTTTCAGCAAAACATTCCCAGATGTGAAAAATTCCTGTTTTGTAAAGTCAAGCCTTTTGCCTAGGACTAGTATCCTTGGGTTTCAGACCTATTGTCCTGTCTTTGCAGAAGTCCCAAACACTCATTTCCAGAAGACATGTCAGGGAATTAAAGGCCAGAACTTTCTGAGCTTATATCTGAGCTGTCTGAGTGACTAGGGAACTCCATTTCATTTCTATGAGGGTCAATTCCTAACCTTAATATTTGAAGAGTTACCTAGAATAGTAATTTGTACCTCACGTGTGATATAAATAATGGTAAGAAGTTTCCCAAACACATGATTCTATACATGAAACTTTGTAGAGTATCTCACTTTGAATTTTAATACTTCAGAATTGCTACATATCAAATCATATTAATTATAGTATAACTAAACCCAGCCAACTTATTATTGACATGACCAAGTGTTGTAGAATCTAGTACTCTTGCATGAAGATAATTGTATCTGTTTCCTAGGGTTGTTACTGGAATTAAATATGTTAATACATATAAAGTGCTTAGAAATGTGTCTAACAGAGATACTCCCTCAAATGTGCACTAAAATAGTTGATTTATGTTATTATTATTTGATTTCTGTGTGTCATGAACTTTTCTAAGACTTTTTACATGTATTCTCTCTTACCTCATCCTATCACTACCTACCGATTGACATTCCCATCTTATGGATGAAGATGAGAGGAAAAGAAAGTTATGTAATTTGCTCAAGGTGGCACAGCTAATAGGTAGAGTAGGCAAGATTGGAGTCTAGGCAGCCTGGGCACAGAACTAATCAATCACCAAACCAAACAGTCTGTTTGAGCAATCAAAGTATGAAAATCAGGTATCAAAAATTATTGTAGGTTAGGTTAGTATAGGAGAAGGCTTTTAGTATTTTTCAGGCATCTTCCCTATAGCCCTACATAGGATTCAGATTGACATAGAAAGGAGGGAAAGGAGGGCTGCCAGGTGGGGCTGGTGGCACAAAGCTGGCTGTTTGTTATAATGGTGATGAATGTAACTGCTTGGCGATAGCAACTTGAATTTTTTTTTTTTTTAAGAGTCAGAGTTGTCTTAACTGTTGGCAAAAGGACTTTAAGTATTAGCTACAGGAATACTTTAAAAGTGAACTGAATCTAAATGATGAATGTTAAGTATTATTTTCCTGCTTTCAGAGTTTTTAGGAATTGTGAAAAAGCTGCAAATACGCACAAAACGTAAATTTTGTGAAATAGCAATTTCACAAAACGTTGCGTATATCTATGTGTGTATATGTGCAATCATTCCGTAATAGCCTTCATTTCCTGTCTTGGGAGTGTTTTAGTTTTGTTTTCAAAGCACTCGTTTTCCCTTTTTCCCCTCCATATTGATTGGCTTATTTAGATATTTAATCTTAAAATCCATATGTTGTCCATTTTCTCGGTATATTTTAAATTCATCACAATTCTCTGGTTTGATTTAAGGGAGCAAATTTAATTCTGCACTGTAAACAAAGATACTTTGAATATGTAATAGGAATGCCACTTCCTTTTCCCCAATCCTCATCTAGACATTTAAGTTATTCACAGCCGCTATTCCCATAACACTTAAAGTGATTATATCTATCGCCAACTTCTATAAATTATTAATGTCAGAGCTAGTGGTTCTTTGGCACACCATTTCAGCATTTCGCAGAAAGAGGAAAACTTTGAGGGAGGCTTAAGGAGATTAAGGAAATTCAATTGGTAACATGGTCACTAGAAATTTAATCTTTGTTTAGAGATGCTTTCCCTTTCTTTTCTTCCTGGTTCTTGTGAGCCAGACTGGTCTAGAAAGCCAAAAGTCTGTGGAGATTCTGAATGTGCAGACAACTGGGTAAAGTTTGTTCCACCCATCTTCTGCCCACAGTTTTCAGTAATGAGCCAGCACAGTCGCTTCTCACTTAACGGTACCTGCAATTATTGGAGTTCATTCAGCAAGGGCTTAGACATTGGATTCATAAAACAAGAATTTATTGAATTCAAGGAAAGGAATGATGAAGATAAATTGAGAAATGTCTAAATGAAATAAAAAATTACTACCTTTTCAGAATTCGAAGTAGAGGCTGGCTCTAATACGAAATACCCAGTTAGCAACACTGGGAATTAAAGGTATGTAACCGATAAAGATGGATGTCTCACATTTGTGGATCCAACTTGGGCAGTTTAAAATAAATACTGTAATAATTGATCTTTCTGAATGATGTGCAAGTGGTAAATAATGCTTGATACAGGGTATCAGCTTCCTGTCTTTGACACTGATAGATGGTCTGTACATTTCTCCTAATAAAAAAGACAGGCAAGCCTTCAATTATACATATTGCAGTGCTGCAATAAAAAAGCTCAATGGAAGTGGGTGGGAGACTCTCTCCATTTTAATATTACCCTAGACTGAAACCATTTCTGCCATGCAGGCTGACAATAGGAAGATGTCACTGCAATTAATGAGGCTCGAATTACACTATTGTAGTAGAGGAATGGGGGAAGGGATGCCTTGCCTCTTTTTTTTTTTTTTTTTTACAGCAGCTGCCTGGTTACCTCACTAAGTAAGAAGCAGCTTCAGAAAGGTTATTAATAGCTTTATTGACATTCTGATTCAAAGTAATTTTTCAGCAAGCTTGGGTATAATTCAGTTGAGATTTTATTGGCTCTCAACCAGCAATTTCAAAGAAATACTTCAATTAGTAATGTAATAATATGTCTGTAGTCAAGGTATGTTTATGAAAATTATGCCTCAGCCCAGCTTTGAATCATCTCACAGATAAGAGTTTACCTGTTTGTTTGGAACAGGGTCATTACGACTCTTCAGACTCCAAGGGTAGAAAATAACATTAGATGCTTAAATAAATCAGAGTATATTGGCTGAATATCCTCTTACTGGTGCCCAGAGTTAACTGCAGACTTTTAATATTCCAGATTGCATTTAAAACACAGCATCACAGTGGATTTTTATCTTCGGATCAAAATTCAAAAATGTGTTACTCTGAGTCTCTCCCTTTTTAAATTTTGTATTAATATTTATTTGTTCCTGTGATGAAAGAGTGAATAATAGATTCATAAATCTTACAGATAGGTATTTCATTAGAAAACCCATCCAGAGTTTTGGATACAGAAAGTCAAAGTGAGATCTTATAGTAGATACAATCCCCCATTTCACTGTATTCTTGAAACCAAAGCTGTCATCTAATAATTAATTTAAACTGTTGCTTATTAATGTGACTTTTGTATCCTCTGTTCTCCACCTTATTAATAACAGTTTCCTTAATATGAGAAAGAGTTCCCTGAATTTAAGTTCAACAAACTTTGGGATAAAGGGACTTGTGTTGATGGAATGGGATGGGCAGGAAGGGAAGCTCTTACTTTTCTGTACTGTATCTGTGTGTTTTGCCATGTATTTGTGCTCATATTTTTAACAACTTTACACTGAAGTATAATGTAGGTAGATGATAGACATGTTTTAGATACACACATACATACCTAAGAGTACACCATTATAAATATGGTATAAATATTCACAAGGTAAATAGACTTAATGTAAATATTACCAAGATTAAGAAACTGAATGCTACCCAAGTTCCCAAAACTCCCTCTGTTCCCTATTAGGGAAACATTATTCTGATTTCATATGGCAGAGATGAGTATTGCCTACTTTTGTTTTACCAAATATAAATAGAATCATACAGTAAGTACTCCACTGTATCTGGCTACTTCTGTTCAACATTGTGAGAATCATTCACATTGTGGCACATAGATGACCAGTTGTTGTACATAGTTTACAGTTATTGCTGTAATGATATTCCATCGTAGGGATAATTTTGTTTTGTTTTTTTACTTATTTAGTGTTTGGTAGGGCATTTGGAAACTTTCAAGCTTGGGGTTATTATTGATTGTGCTGCTTTGAACATTCTAGAATATACTTTTATGGCAAATATATGCATTCATTTCTGAGGGGTATATTATCAGGAATCAAAGTTATGTAATTCCTACATACTCAGATTTAGCAAATACTGTCAACGACTTCCCCAAAATGGTTGCATTAGTGTAGGCACATGCTAGCAATGTCTAAGAATTCTCATCATAGTATAATTTCACCAATAACTGGTATTTCTTGTCTTTTTAGTTGTAACCATCCTAGTGAGTGTGTAATCATACTTCTATTGTTTTAGTTTGTATTTCTCTGTTACTTATTGCCTTTCACAGATTTGTTAGCCATTGGATATCCTATTTGGTAGTGACTTTTGACTTTTTTCTCCATTGTGTTTTTTATTGTTTCACACTTCTTCAAAATATTCTGAATATACGGTTCTGATGGGTATATATTCTTTGAATATTCATTTTCTGTATAGTTTGCCTAGTTTCTGTGTTAATTGTTTCCTTTGATGAACAGAAGTCCTCAAATTTATATAGAACAACATATCTATGACTCATTCCCTTCTACTGCAGACTACCTAGAAGAACAATGGTTGCAATCAAATTTCATTGAGAACAACTCAATGGCCGTATTCCAGAATCAGAATCTCCATGCTAGTGACAATCACTAACATAAAGATAAGTGACAGAGAGTCCTAGCCACAAAATGAATAATGATGTTTTGGTAGGACACACATTATTTCTCTGACTGCATATTGAAAATAAACCTAGAAATTATGAACTTATGGTGAACTGTTTGATGGATATGGGGGACACTTGCACACTGTATAGCTAATAGTAGATAACATGAAGAGAATCTAAAACCACAATGAATTCCATTGTGTTAGTAATGTTTCCGCATACATTGCAGAAGGATAGGATGTTTTGGGAACTGTCTCAGACATCTCTGAGAAAACCAATTAATTTAAAAAAAACTGATTTTTCTTGCAAAAACGCTCAGTGGGTTAAGCCGCTGCTTCCGGCTCAGGTCATGATCTCAGAGTCCTGGGATCGAGTCCCGCGTCGGGCTCTCTGCTCAGCGGGGAGCCTGCTTCCTCCTCTCTCTCTGCCTGCCTCTCTGCCTACTTGTGATCTCTCTCTGTCAAATAAATAAATAAAATCTTTAAAAAAAAAAAAAAAAAAACAAAAAAACAAAACTTATACCAATGATTCTTGTTTCCTATATATTTTAGAATTTCCTTGCTTTTTATGTAGGGACACTGGGTCAATGTTTACTTGAGATACTATGATATGAAAGTCTTGCTTCCTGTAACAAACAGACTTACTGAATAAATGGGTTTTAAAAACATAATTTGAGGGGCTCCTGGATGGCTCAGTGTGTTAGGCCTCTGCCTTCATTTCGGGTCACAGTCTTGGGGTCCTGGGATCAAGTCCCGCACCGGGCTCTCTGCTTGGCGGGGAGCCTGCTTCCTCCTCTCTCTCTCTACCTATTTGTGATCTCTTTTTGTCAAATAAATAAATAAAATCTTTTAAAAAAAAACATAATTTTAGACTATCAGTTTACTCTAATGTACTGAGGGCTTTAAATGCAATTGGAGTCTAGGAAACAAAATAAGCAATGGGACTGAAAAAAATACTGGATAACTTTGTAAGAAAATGGATTTCATCTATCGTGAATTTTGGGATTTATAGCTGATTAGGGGGTGGGGTGGATAGAATATGAAGAGCTCAGAAATTAGGCATAATCTGCTTTATTGCCTTTAATCATCAAGACTTACCCAAAGTCATAATAGAAAGACATTAACTATACTTTTTCTTCTTCTTTTGGAAAAAAAAAAAAAGACAGAAGATTTTAAAGTCCTATTTATTGTTAATAAAACAATATATACTAACTCTTACCTTGTCTAAAACATGACTTAAAATCTTAAACCTTAAGATTAACTTTCTGCTTAATGTTTGTCTAAATTTGGGGCAATTACTTTGGAAAGAGCATATTACAGGGGCCCCTGGGTGGCTGAGTTGTTAAGCATCTACCTTCAGCTCAGGTCATGATCCCAGAGTCCCTGGATAGCGTCCTGCATCCGGCTCCCTGCTCTTCCAGGAGCCTGCTTCTCCCTCTTTCACTCCCCTGCTTGTGTTGTCTCTCTCGCTGTCTCTTTCTCTGTCAAATAAATAAAACCTTAAAAAAAAAAAAGAGTATATTACATATGTATTATTTAAGCCTCAGTGCTTCACATACCAGTGCCATCAACTGCAAATCATAGTATCCTGTGATACTACGAAGTCCTTTCTTTCACAAACGCGTGCAAAAACATTACCCACGCATGTTGTTAGAAATCTGGTATAATAAAAGCTCATTATAGAGAAAATTAAGAAATAAATACTTTGTCATATTTTATACTTTGTCACATTTGTCAAAAAAATACTTTGTCATATTTTATTCTAACCCCCACCTTCAATATTATTAGACACACTAGAGGTTTGGGATGAGAAATAGAAAGACCACAATTAATGGTTAGGCAACTGAAAGATGTTGAAACTAGAGAAATTCTATGCATACTTTACATAAAAGGCATGCGGTTATCAAATTTAACATTATATATATATATATATATATATATATATATATATGAAAAAAAAACCGACTTTCAAGTCCAGATGGACCACCCCATTTCATATGGAGGTTAAATGCAAGAATACCCACAGGCATAGTCAGTAGCTTCTCAAAATAAACTGTGATACATATTTATTTTTCAGAAAAGTACTTTGATGAAGGCCTAGAATTCTGTATCACAAACATAGAAGACATTACGTTAGCCTGGGAGATATTTTAGGTAGGTGTAGTTAATTGCCTGCCTCTATCATAAAGAAACCTTAATATGGTTCCTGAAGAACACTTTTGTGCAAATCTGCAACCCAATGAGTCCACCAGGATGAGTTAGCCACAAAACGCACCCTCTGATAATTAAGTCTGTGAGTAGAATTGCTAACTATTGTCAATCTGGATGCAAGAGAATGCCTATCAAAGATGCTGATTTTTCATTTCAGTTTATTGATTATGAGTTATGCTTTCTGGTACTAAATAAAAAGTTTAGCTGAGTTTTTAAAACTATTTACCAAATTATAAAATATCATTAGTAATGTATAAATAATATTTATACTGCATAAGGAAAAATATCGAAGCAAATGCAGAGGTAATTTTCTCCTTTCCTCCAAATTTGGACTTATTTCACAAGATAGTGACCTCTAAATATTTTATTGTTCTGGGGTTTGTTTGTTTTGATGAATCACACTGCAATGTTAAAAATAATACATCCTTATCTTTATTTGCTGAAGAATTCACTCCACAGATATCATCTTCCTGCTTCCTTTCCTACCACCATCCAATTTTGGGAGTATATGATTTTAACCCATTCTTTGTTACCTTTATAACTTCAGAAGCTATGTTTGAATCTATATTTTTCAATTCATCATTATGAGTCTGTTTTAGGCATCGTCAGTAAATCAGCAGGCCCACACTCACCTCCACCTCTTGTAACTCCTTTTTTTTCAGTCCTGCCATGCTCTTACAAGATTGCAATATTAAACATTAGCACTCTAATCCTTAAGTCAAGTGTTCCATGTTTTGTCGATAGGATGAGTCCAAGAAGTAAAAACCAACAAAAAGCACTTTAAAGTTTATGGTTATACTATCATCATCCACTGCAGAATTATTTTATCATTAGGATGCATCATTGCTTTCAGTATCTTTTAATTTACATTCACAATGTGAATCCCTTACCTTACCATATAGAGACTTCTTATAATAGTGGGAATAAAACAAACCCCTTAAAGTTTAATGGCTAAGTTCTAGTTAAGACAGAGTTTCTGTTTATCCTGAACATAAATAAAATTTAATTTGGGATTTGAATTCTAATTTTTTTTTTTTAATTGAAGAATGGCTGGAACAGTGTCTTTTCCAAAGATGTGTTAGCAGTTGGGAAGGAACAACCTGTTGGGTAAAGATTTGTATTTACCCTTCCTGGAAGTGAAGGGGCACATGGTTTCACAATGCTGACTGTTGTCTGCGGAGATGGTAACGTGAATAGGGTAAAGAAAGCTCTGGTGTGTGTATGTGCTTGTGTCTGAGAGCGGAGGGGAGTGGTGTCTGTGCGCATATTTAAAGACGAGGTGGGTCAGGGATTAACCTCTTGGTCAGTGAGTAGGTGGTAGGGGCATGGAAGTTATTGATCTATGAGAAGTTACCAGTTGTTACCTAAGAGATATGCTGTCTGTGAAAAGAAAATTGGGATCCACACACTCCATTCAGGTAATTAAGCACATGGGGGAGTGGGAAAGAAGATGCTGATAGAAACAAAATTTATAGTAACTCTATTTTCATTGTGAGGCAAAAATAAATACTCACATTATCATAGATTGCAGAATCATGCAGCTTGAATGTGTACTCTAGGTTGTTACTTATTAGACATGTAAACTTGGGTAATTTACTTAGTATCTCTGGGCCTCAAAGACTTTCTAGAAAATATGGATAGGAGCAATATTGACCACATCTGTGAAAAAATTAAATTAGAAGAGTGGCACATTAAAAATGAATTGTGAATGAGTTGCATTTTTATTTTTATCCAGAAATGAATGTTTAGCTGGTAAGAATGACTCTGACTTCATATTGTCAGAGATCAACTAAACTGTTTTACAATCATGAATTTGTGGCAATTTGCAATTCCCTCAAAAATTGTGATCTAGGAATATTTATCAACTTACAGTAATTAAGCTTTGGATGTTGTATTCTGTTTTCTTTTAATTACGTAAAGACCATTACACATTTTTTTTTTCCCCTAACTGCTCTTTTTTCCTCCCTTTTTTCCAATGTTAAAGTTCTTCTCCTGGCAGGGTATTTGCATCCAAACCATTCAGGAATAGTAGAAGTTAGTAATCAAAAGTTTAAGCTTTAAGGTAATAATGATCTCGATTAGGATGCTGTAGTTTGCTTACAAATCTGGCACCCTGAGTTATTAACTTTTTTGTAACTCAAATTCCTCATATACAAGTTAGAATTGTACCTACCTACATTAGAGAAGAATCATGAGGACTAAATGAAGTAGTGTATGTAAACCAACATGAAACTTAACATTTTACCTTACACTTGTTAAACACATAGTTAATTATAGTTTTAAGATTGCTCATAAGAACCAGGCCCACTGTAGCATCTAAATAACTGAAAAATAACTTGAGTGCATTAGAAGGGTCCTGATCAGATGGCAGGGCCCCCACATGTGAGGGGCCTGGATAGGGTGGAGGCTGGCAATGCAGGGGGTGGAAATTCACCCAAGGCAGAACAAAAGGGAGACATGTTTATTGAATACACTACAAGTGAGCAATGGGCAGGACAGCAAGGGAGAGACAACCTGAGGGAAGATGGTGGCGGGGGGCCACAGTTACTGGGCAGAGTAAGGAAGTCTGGAAACATATGGAATTTCCCCTTCCTTTGTAAATCTAGGAACTGTGCCTGGGCCAGGTTGTAAGTGGTCAGTTAGGGCCTCTGTCTATTTCAAGGTGGAATGTTTAATGGGCACATTGACCTGCAGCTCCATAGTCCCTATGCGCCCTTTTGCCTTGATGGAGTTTCCCTTGCTCAAGTCTCTAGCCTAAAAGCCTCTACAAAATATAAACGCACATGAACTGAGCTAGGGTGCTGTGAGAGCTGTAGAATAACTGGAGGATATGGCTCTTGCACCGACGAGAAAGGTATTAAAAGTTTATAAATGTAGAGCATGTAACTCTCTTGATTGAAATGACTTGTATTCTCCAGGCCAACATATGCCATCTCTAATAAACTATATAAAGGCTTCATTGAATAAATCAAAGGAAAGACTGAACAGACTAGATCTAAGACCTTGCAGAGTTTTATCCAGTTGTGACGTTTGTAATAGTGATATTCTAAAGCATCACATAAATTGAAGGAGAAGTGAAAGTGTGGGCACTGGGCACTTCATCAGAGCTTTATCAATTCACATCTAAACTAAGGAAACTAAGCAAGTACAATAAAGCATTCCTGTGTGGTTGCCCTGTCAGTATTTTGACTTACTATACTGGTTTGTTTTCATGTGTGTTTAGTTTGTGTGTGTGTGTGTGGGGGGGGTGTGTGAGAGAGAGAGAGAGAGAGAATAACAGTGAAAGGAAAATTTATCTATTTCACTTCAAAGGTCTCTTTCACAAAGATTTACACCATTCACTACCTATATACACACATACACACACAAAGGGTTAAATTAACAGGGATAAATACTTTCTAAACTGTAAATACACTTTATAACATTGGCAATTGTGATGATTCTAATGATAATGAAGATCACGATGAAACCAAACTTTTGATCTAGGGATACCAACAAGCCAACCAAACTAAACAATGTCACTCAAGAACTTTTTTTTTTTTTTAAGATTTTATTTATTTGACAGACAGCAATCATAAATAGGCAGAGAGGCAGGCAGAGAGAGAGGGGGAAGCAGGCTCCCTGCTGAGCAGAGATCCTAATGTGGGGCTCAATCACATGACCCTGGGATCATGACCTAAGCCAAAGGCAGAGGCTTTAACCCACTGAGCCACCCAGGTGCCCCACTCAAGAGCTTGTTTACCAGAAGTAAGTGACATCTTATTTTTCCCACACTAGGCTTGTGTTTATCAGAGATGAGGCACTTAAAAATTCCAGCCTATTAAACACTGTATAACAGATTTATAAACATTAAATATACATGGATTTTTCATCAATATATAAGGTGATTTTGGAAACATGGCTTAAATTTGCAAAAAATGATACTGATTTTCTTTTTGCCATTCCACCAGACCCCTTTGTCCAGCATCTGATGCAGGCTGGTTGCCAGAGGGAAACTTTTCTTGCCCAGAAGGATTTCTATCTTCCTTGCACTTCAGAGTCCTTTCCCATAGATGTTGTTTGTTTATTTTGATAGCAAAATAATCCAAAAAGTTAATTGTTATTGACTTAATAAAACTTAAACTTAGATCAAATTAATATTAAAATCAAATTAAAGTTTAAGGTCCATCCAGCTATGTGTTATGTACCTCATCTAACTCATCATGTATTGTTTGAAGTAATAGGGAAATTGGCAGTCCCCTCTTAGTGGGTACTGACTGGGCTTTGGTCTCTTCCCACTGTATCTGATCATGTAGCTCCCATCCTAGGAGATCCTATTTTGATTGCAATAACCCCATTTAGCATGGTAGCATAATATATAGAATCAGGTACAACTGGCAATATAACATATGGAATCAGATATAACAGAGGAAATCTAATACAACTGGTTTTGAACTCTGGTTCTGACACTTCACTGTTGGGGAAAAAGTAGCTGAATTTGATATACTTAATTTGATAGCCCAACTTCCTCCCATTCAATTCTATTCCATTCTGTTTCTCTATCCTTAGAATAGTTGATTTTGCTATTTTACTAAATTTTTCTTGCTGTCATAATTTTGCATCCTCATACATTCCTGGAAAGTTTATATGCATACATGAATATGCATATATGTATGGAATACATATACACACACATAGTTACATACATATACATGGACATACAGATGCAGATTTCCCCTTTGGAACTTTTTGTGGAAAAAAAAAGAAAAACAGAATAAAAAAATAATAAAGCTACAGTGTATTGTATAAAGGCTTGAATTTGGATAACACAGATTTTTTTAAAATGCTGAAATAAGTGAAGTTGAGGTTGAAGTTTTCTTATCTCCATCTTCTTTCATTGATCCGTATAAAGATCTCAATAGCTTTAGTCATAAACAGATCCTAAACTTTGGTGAAAGCCAACTTCTATTGCAATTCTGGATTGCACACTCATTAGGCTCAAGGAGGATGAAGCTTTTAAAAGATACTTGCCATACTCATTGATATCTAATATCAACATTTTCCTGATTAGAAGATTACCATCTTTTCTCAATTTTACTGAATGGCTCTCTGTGTATATAGTTTGGCAGAATCTCATGATCACACAAGTTTGTTTCTGTGAAAAAAAATTTAGACCCACAAAGTTTGAAAGAATAGTCCCTTATATACTTGTCTATCACCTACTTAAGGAATAAAACATTTCAATTCCATTAATATGTAATAAACAGGCTTAATTTAGTGTTCTTATATTTTGGCAAGTATTACATTTTATAGTTTATATGTTTTAATACATACATTATATTTTTATTTTATTAATGTCTCTTCAAATGATATATTGTCTATATTTTTGCAGATTTCTTTCTTTTGTTCAATGTATTTTTGAGAATAATTCACCTTGGAACATATAACTAATGTACATCCATCTCATAGCTACTAAATATATACAGTATATGTATCTGTACTTCACTTTATGGAAATTTAGGGTGTTGCTAAACTTTCTTTGTAAGCATTTCTCTGTACGTATCTCCTTGGGTACTTGTATGTGATTGCATCCCTAGAGAAAAACTGCTGAGTCTTAGAGTATGTACATCTTCAATTTTTCTATATATTGTCAAATTACCCTTCAAATTGGTTGTACCCATTTAAATTCCCACTAGAGGGTTATAAAAAATATATTTGCTCCACATCCTTGTCAAAACACGTTATTTTCAGATTAAATGTCGCCAATCTCTGAGTGTGAAACTGCTTCTTATTGTAGTTTTAACTTGTGTTTCTCTTATTACTCCTGAGTTTCAACATTTTTAAATACCAATCACATGCACACTCCTTTGATATGTCTATTGCTAGATTTTGTCCATTTTATTGGATTTTTATTTCCCTTCCTTCCTTTCTTCTCTCCTTCATTTTTTTTCCTGCCAGATTTACCATAGTTTATATCACATTTAGCCTCGTATTTCTTTGTCTGTTTTATGCCTTGTCAGCATTTCTCTCAGTCTCTCTTGCTTTTGTCTGTGTGTACGTGTATATGTGCGTGTGTGTAACTGATTGCAAACAGGTAATTTTACAATGTATATTTTGTACTTTGTACTTTCTGCATCTTTTTAAAGAAGTCCACAGTGATTGTGAGGTCATAAATATATATTTCTATCAAAATTTAAAACTTCTGAATTTTAGATTAAAGACTTCATGTTAAGACTTGATTTTCTTTCTATTTGAGTGACAATTTTGTTCAGCCTTTAATTAAATATGCCATTGTTCATCCCTCATCACCAATGCCACATATTTAAAATAACACATCTCCATACATAGGTGAATATATTACTGAATCCTATCCTATTCTACCTTATCCTATCTCCTCTTATTTTATTCTCATCTATTCTAACATCTTATCCAATTATATCCTATATCCTAGTCTGCTGTAGCCTATCCTAGCCTATCCGACTCATTTCTTGGTGACTGGATCAATATAGTAGAACTACCTGAATTATTTCTAAATTTTTGTATCTTTATAATTATTTAAATCTTTTATTAGCATCCATCAAAATCATTTTTGCTATTCTTGGTCTTTTTTCCCATATGCTCATTTTTAATTATCTAACTTAAAACATGTGTTCCTTAAGAGACTGTTAATTGGCAATTAATTTAAAAATTAACTTGGAGAGAAATGGCATCCTTAATATTTTGAGACTTACTGTCCATAAACTCTTCATTCGTATCTCCTCAGTTAACCAATTCTTCACTAAAGTCTTTCAATACAATTTTTTTTTTTTTTTAATACTAGGGTATACTGGCTATGAAGTTGGTCGGGTAACAACTTTCTTCTAATTCTCACAAGAGATTTTTTTTAAGGGTGCTTGGCTGGCTCTGTCGGAGTATGCAACTCTTAATTTCAGGGCTGCATGTTAGAGTCCCACGTTGAGTGTAGAGATTTTGTAGAAATACAGTCTGTACACATGAAAAAATGTTCATCATCACTAACCATCAAGGAGATTCAAATTAAAACTACATTGAGATACCACCTTACACCAGTTAGAATGGCCAAAATTAGCAAGACAGGAAACAACATGTGTTGGAGAGGATGTGGAGAAAGGGGAACCCTCTTACACTGTTGGTGGGAATGCAAGTTGGTGCAGCCACTTTGGAGAATAGTGTGGAGATTCCTCAAGAAATTAAAAATAGGGACGCCTGGGTGGCTCAGTTGGTTAAGCGGCTGCCTTCGGCTCAGGTCATGATCCCAGCGTTCTGGGATCGAGTCCCACATCGGACTCCTTGCTTGGCGAGGAGCCTGCTTCTCCCTCTGCCTCTGCCTGCCACTCTGTCTGCCTATGCTTGCTCTCGCTTCTCTCTCTATGACAAATAAATAAAATAAAATCTTTAAAAAAAAAAAAAAAAGAAATTAAAAATAGAGCTTCCCTATGACCCTGCCATTGCACTACTGGGTGTTTACCCCAAAGATACAGATGTAGTGAAAAGAAGGGCCATCTGTACCCCAATGTTTATAGCAGCAATGGCCATGGTTGCCAAACTGTGGAAAGAACCAAGATGTCCTTCAAAGGACAAATGGATAAGGAAGATGTGGTCCATATACACTATGGAGTATTATGCCTCCATCAGAAAGGATGAATACCCAACTTTTGTAGCAACATGGACAGAACTGGAAGAGATTATGCTGAGTGAAATAAGTCAAGCAGAGAAAGTCAATTATCATATTGTTTCACTTATTTGTGGAGCATAACAAATAGCATGGAGGACAAGGGGAGATGGAGAGGAGAAGGGAGTTGAGGGAAATTGGAAGGGGAGGTGAACCATGAGAGACTATGGACTCTGAAACAAACAATCTGAGGGTTTTGAAGGGGCAGGGGGTGGGAGGTTGGGGGTGGTGGGTATTGGAGAGGGCATGGATTACATGGAGCACTGGGTGTGGTGCAAAAAATAATGAATACTGTTATGCTGAAAAAATAAAAAAAATTAAAATAAAGTCTTTTAAAAAATAAAAGAGGTTTTGTTTTTCTTTTTTTCTTTAAGAGTAATTGTCAGTTTCTTGTATTTTTTAACAGCTAACCTTAAAATCATTTTTTTCTGGTCATTTTATAAGTGTGTGTGTTTGTTGAAGATAGCTTTTAAACTTGTAATAAAACATTTTAGTAGTTATTATTAAATTCAAGATTTTCTTCTTAAGATTTAGTGTTGCTCAATTACCCTTTTTTGGAAATTTTCCAAGTCATTTAAGTTTTACATTCATTTGAAAAAAGATATTCATTGTATTTTCACATTGTTTTTAATTTCTTCTGTATCTATAGCATTATCTCCTCTTTCTGATCCAGTAATGTTCAGCATCATCATTTCTTTTCCTTTTACTCATCAATCTAGATAGAGGTACATGTGTATTATTGGGTTTTACCTAGAATCTACTTCAAGTTTGTTTTACTTAATCTTTTTCTATTCAATTATATCCTATTCTTATTTTCATTTTCTTATTTATTTCAGCTCAGCTTGTTCCTTTTAATTTCTTACATTGATTGCTTAGATATTTAATTTTAAAAGATTTTTAGTTCCAATATGTATTAAAACGTAAGTTACACACAACACCTAACATTTCACCTAAAATTTACAGCATATCAATACCTATAATCTCCAACAGAACTATAAAAGAATTGTGAACTTCTGGTAAACCTTTTCTTCTTAATTCCTACATTTTATTGTTGCCCAGCCTTTTGTGCCTTTCTTATGTTTACTCCAAAATAATTATTCTTATTATTTTTTAAATCAATATATGTTTAACTACAATTTACTACTTTCCTCGATGATTATTCTTTCCTATACCTCTTTTTTTATACAGAATTCAATTTCCTTTACGCTGAAATATATCATTGAGATTTATCTGAGATTTGGATTTTATCTCTTTGGAAAGGCCTTTCTTCTGCTTTTTTCTGTAATAATATCTTAGCTATGTATAAAATTATAGGTTGTCATTTGTTACAATTATAGATTGTCATTTATTATTTTCTTATAGTTTGAAAGGTACTATTTCACTCTCTTCTGAAAAATGCCTGTTCAGAAACCTGTTATTAGTCCTGGTAATCTTTCTTTCCGCTCTGATTGTCTTTTAGATTTCCTTGTTATCTTTTGTGTTTTAAGCTTTAGTACCATATATTGAGGAGTAGGCTGGTTTTTCTCTTTGTTTGTCATCCTTTGGAATCGTTGTGGTTTTTCTGATTCTTCCCCAAAATAGAACAACCTAAAGGACTTAAAATCTCAGTTACATTTTTAAAACATGTTTATTCAACGTTTTTAAATTATTTTGGCTTTCATTGAGACTATTTCCAAGATATCTAATCTGTGTTACTGCCAGAAACTAAAGTACCAACATATATTTCTTAAGTGTAAAGCATAAAAAAAGATTTATTAAAGATTATTTATTAAAGATTTCTTTAAGGAGAAAGAAAAAGACTTATTAAAGTCCTCTTAAAAAAAACTTATTAAAGCCTTCTTAAATCATAAATCTAAATTTAATGGAAAAAATTGTTTACTTTACAAAACATATGTAAAATTGTAATGTAACAAGAGCAAGTGAGGAAAAGTCATGTTCTAAAAGCTAAAGCAGGGCACCTGTGTGGCTCAGTGGGTTAAGACGCTACCTTTGGCTCAGGTCATGATCTTTGGGTCCTGGGATCGAGTCCCACATTGGGCTCTCCTCTTAGTGGGGAGCCTGCTTCCCTCTCTCTCTCTGCCTGCCTCTCTGCCTACTTGTGATCTCTGTCTTGTCAAATAAACAAATAAAATCTTTTAAAAAAATAAAATAAAATAAAAGCTAAAACAGAAAGGAAACAATTAATAGTTTTATGACCAGATACATTTACCTTCTTCAAGAAAGCAGTATCTTCAGTTGGATAGTAAGCACTTCAGAATGAGAATTTAGTAATGCCATTATATCTTCATTTTGTGAGAAATAAAGAGAAACATATTTGTTTTTATCTTTTTGTAACAAAAGGAAAATGAGTGAATGAAATAAAAACAGAGCATAATCTTTAGTTACTAAATGTTGAATGTCTGCCCTTAAACCGAAAAAAAAAAGCAGAATACCTCTGTACAGAAAGGGTTCCAGGAAGCTTCTCCAAGGCAGCAAACAAGGAAATTGGAATAGGGAACAAAAACCTCTCACCACGCCAAACCCACAATACCTACTACCTCATTCTCTAAAGGTATTTTGAAGCCTTTTATCTATTAATTACCAGAAAAGTTGGAGGATAAATATTTAAGCACATTTCAAATATTTCTCTACCTAACAAAAATGTGTTTTTCTTTTCCTTAACTCAACAATTATCTCTCTGACATTTAGTGAACATTACGTAATTATGTATTTTGTGTTAGGGAGTCATTGTTATTCATGGAGCCGGAGAACAGGTATCACACCAGCATGGGTTGGGAATTTGAGGAGATGGTATTCTTAACAAGCTAGATCAAGGAATTTTTTTTTTTTTAGTATAAAATCCCTTTTATCTATTTATTTATTTTCCTGTATGACTCTTCTGAAAAGTATATGTCAAACACCTTACTGAAGAACTTAAGCCTGGGGCTGAAAGGGAACAGTTTGGATTAAATAGATATATTTCATCAGTACATGTTAGAAAATTGCTTAGACTAATCTTAAGTGTATGTGAAAACTCTGCTGTTTAAACTGTCACATATTCACAAAAATCATTTACTATCAGATTGAATTATCAAAAGGGTGTTTGGAAAAGAATTTTATCAGTTGAGGATCTCTGTCTTGGGGTTACACTCAATATATAAGACTAAGCTTTTGTAAACTTGGGGCTTTGAGAAAGATTTAGGCAGGAATCTGTTAGTCAAGCTGTCACTTTTCATTATTTTAAATGTTAACCTGAATAAAGATTTGTGGTTCCCCTCTACCCCATTGGGTAGGAGAAGGAAGTAATTACTAAGTATATGATACATAAATAGCATGAGTCTTTTTCAGACAGGTTCCTTTAGGGACATACTTTAGCTGTTTTATCTATTCTGGATATCAGAAATTTTATTGAAATAAGTTGGTAAATTTCATTCAATCTAACTATCTATGTAGAATAAATGAAAGTCTTTTTAACTCAGAATTCTCTATATAAATATACATTATATATTTACATATATAATTTATTCTCAAATTCATTACATATATATTTATTATATATTTATTTATACTTTATATTTTATTTATTACATTTTTACTATATATTTATACATATGTAAGTATATATGTAAGCATAGACTTACACAAATATATGTGTATCTATTTATGTTTATATTTTATTTCATAGTGAGTCAAGAAGAAATGTAGAATTGCCATAAAGTAATGCAATATGCTTCCAAAATGAAAATCCTTCAGTTCCATTTTATTTCTTTTTCTTTATGGTAATTTTCTGGGTGTCCAGTGATACTCTTGTCCCATATAATTTGGGGCCTAAATGATCACATTTAGTTAATGTTGCAAAGTATTTTTTTGCCCTTGACACTAGATGCATTTGGTTGGACTTGAAACAGATAAGTTAATACAAGGTGAGTATGATGATCTTCCAGTTAATGATTGCTGTATATGAACTACCCCAAGATTAATTGGCTTAAAGCAATAACAATTTTACTATATAATTCACCAAGAATTAGGGTAGAGTTCAGCTGTGTGATTATTCTATTTCTCATGGTAGCAGGTCCAGTGCGGCTTCACTCACATGTCCATTCCCTGGTGGAGATCGCTAGCAGGGTGGACTCTGCTCTCATTGTAGGTCTCCCTGTGTCCTCTCTACTATGGTGGTCCTAGAGAAGCTAGACTTTTTCATTGTTGTTGGTTTCACCCACAGCATGCATTATAGGAGTCAAAGTGGAAGCTAAAAGTCTTCTTGCCTTTGGAAATCACACATCACTTCTGCCATGTTCCTGGTGCCAAGCAAGTTAATAAGTCCTGTCTCCATTCAAAGGGAGGTAAATTTTCTCTCTGCCTCTCAGAAAAGGAGTCGCCAAGAATTTGCATTCATCTTTAAGCTCCTAAAATAATACTGCAAAACTGTATTTCATTTCAATATTCTACGGAGGGATCCTATTCAGTGCGCATCTAAAAAGTCATAAAAGCTATGAGAACAACCAGTGCTTCCAAACTTTTGAATCTTAAAATATAAAAATCAAACAGACCAGCTACTCCTCCTATCTCCCCACCTCTTTAAAGCTTTCCAACTTGTAGCCCTGTTAAAATCATGTGCTTATTAAACTTGAAAATGTAAGGCTGTGAATGTGTATTTCACACTCTATTTTTATTCTGACATTCTAAACATTTTCTTACAGAAAGTTTAAGAATTGATCTTAAAAAACATTTTAAAAATAAGAAATCTGAAAGAAAGAAGTGTCTATAAAAGATGCTGAAGGATTGAGATGTTTCCATTGATCTGAATAAGACTTTAGTCCCTAAGCTGATCCACTCTATCCCTTCTGATAAGCCCCTAACGATGAAGAAACAGCTAACCTGGAGACCGAGGCTTGCCTCCCTCCATGCCATCCTGTGACAAACATCTGCTTTCTCATACCTTCTGCGCATTTTCACAGTGAATAGCTAGGTACTTTTCCAGGCATAATATAATGTACTCTTCACAATTCCTATTTTCTTTTCTGACAGCAAAACTAGATGTGAATTTAGTAATAGAATAATGTGAACAAGATAAAATTTAGATCTGGAAACAATAGTAGAGATATTCTTTTTAGTGTTCTCATTTTGCAGACCTGGAAACAAAGGAATATGGAATAGGGAATATCAAACCGTAATAACATTTAACCATTTTATATAATGGTTTTATATTGTATTGCCCTAAAGCAAAAAATACTTAAATTAATTGTTATCGGGAATCTGGGTGAGCCTTTGTGGGTTCTTGGGTTCAGGGTCTCCCACAAAACACAATTGGGGTTTCAGCCTGCCGTGGTCATCTCAAGCTTTAGTAGGGTAAGTTCCACTTTCAGGTTCTCTGAGTGGGTGTTGATAGGATTCAGTATCTAGCAGGCGGTTGGACTGAATGAGATTTTAGTTTGTTGTTGGCTATTGCTTGGGTCCTTAGGAAGGAAGGTAGTCTCACTTCCTTGCCATTGGGCCTTTCCATGGGACAGCCCAAAACACTGCAGCAGCTTCATCAGAATGAGCAAGAGAGCGTTCTGACAAGACAGATGTCAGTCTTTCCTTACCTAGTCTCAAAAGTGGCATCATACCAGACACCTGGGTGGCTCAGTGGGTTAAGCCACTGCCTTCGGCTCAGGTCATGATCTCAGGGTCCTGGGATCGAGTCCCGCATCGGGCTCTCTGCTCAGCAGGGAGCCTGTTTCCTCCTCTCTCTCCCTCTCCCTGCCTTTATGCCTACTTGTGATCTCTCTCTGTGTCAAATAAATAAATAAAATCTTAAAAAAAAAAAAGTGGCATCATACCACTTTTGTAGTACTTTATTCATTAGAAGAAAGTCACTAGTTTCAGGCCACACTCAAGGTGAGGATTGACACAAGGTTTGAAGATCCTGGGGCAAGGATCAGGAATCATTTTAGAAGTTGTCTACCATATTGTATATATATACTCAAAATCTTAAATGTATTTATCTTTCTCTAAAAAAATATATTGTCAATTTTTGCAAGCTTAAAGCTCATTTCCTGCTAGCCATTTTGACATATTTGAATTATGATCTACCTTAAATATTGTAAATATTGTAAAAGGATGTGTGTGTGTGTGTGCTGTTATTGTCCTTCTTTATTTTAAAAACACCAAAGCTAACTGAAAAGAACAAAATTTCTGCATTCCAACCAGCTTATAAAAACTGCAAAACCACCTGGAAAATATTTTAAAATTCATTTGAAATCAGATACAAAGGAAGTCTTACCTTGCATTCTAAATTTGCTTGCACACATGTCTCAGAATACAGGGTAGCTCCTTAGATTTATCAAGTGTGATTTAGAGCGTGAACGAAAAATGTACAAATACAGTTTCAGAGCAGGATACACATATAAAGACCTAATGAAGTTGAAGCCTATGAAAGCAAATTCAATAATATGATTGTTCCTTTTAATAAAGTTAGCATTAGCAAGTGTTAAAATGTAATTTAAAATTTTTTGTTATTATACCAAATAAATTTCTGCTTCTGTTAATACCATTTTATTAATTCCATATGATACTGACAATAATTGGATATTGCACAAACTGAAAATTCTTTGGTTTAAATAAGCATAGGTGATGGTTTTTGCAAAAAAAGTATTGACATGGTTGGCTCTCTTGGTGGTATTTTAAATGACATTTCATTTATTATGTTTTCTATCATTCTCCTTTCACTTTTCTGGAAGATATTCTATGGTCCTCTTTAATAACCATGTTGAAGATACTAGAGTGTATGAAACCTGATAGAGAGTTTTAAAACTTAAATCTTATGCAATATATTTAATTATATTTAATTCTTTAACTATTTATGTAAATTTACATATATGTAGATTTCATGTAATTTATGTTTTTTTTAAGATTTTATTTATTTATTTGACAGAGATCACAAGTAGGCAGAGAGGCAGGCAGAGAGAGAGGAGGAAGCAGGCTCCCAATGGAGCAGAGAGCCCATGTGGGGCTCGGTCTCAGGACCCTGGGGTCATGACCTGAGCTGAAGGCAGAGGCCTAACCCACTGAGCCACCCAGGCACCCTGATTTCATGTAATCTATAAAAAAGCTGAAGATTTTATTAAAAAGTATGACTTATTCTTTTTCAATGTCCTGGTTGACATCTTTTTATTCATTCTTGGCTTTCAAGGTAGTTGCCACCTTTTCTGAAAGGTAATCCTCCTCCATTTCCATACCTTCCAACAAAAGAGAAATGCTCTTCAGAGGTTAAAATCGCTGAGGAAATTGTTTGTGGTGATAGGGAATGGAAAGATTATGTGAAGGAAAAGAAAAATTACAAGAGTCTGCATATAAATTCATTAGCTAATAAGAACATTAGCATAAGTCTTCTAAACATGATGTTCTTTATTACATCAATCTATTTTATTTCATGCTACATTGAAAAGATAAACACTGGGGGAAAATTGTCTGCATTAAATAATAAGCAGGGTCTTTTTCTTGTTTTGAAACCTTGGTTTTTTAATATTTTTGTTAAGATGACTGTTGAAATATTTTATTCACTAACTATACCATCCCCAGTTAGAACCTATTTCTACCTTTTTTTTTTTTTAAATGGATCACCAAGGGCCAATGATTTAATCCATCATTGCCTAAGTCCTGGAGACATCTTTTTTTTTTTTTTTTAAGATTTTATTTATTTATATGACACAGAGAGAAAGACAGCAAGAGAGGGAACACAAGCATGGGGAGTGGGAGAGGGAGACAGAGGCTTCCCCCTGAGCAGGGAGCATGATGCAGGGCTGGATCCCAGAACCCTGGGATCATGACCTTAGCCTAAGGCAGATGCTTAACTACTGAGCCACCCAGGTGCCCCATGTTTCTAGCTTTGATTTAAAAAGAACTCAATACAAATCAAAATATCTGATTATTGATCAAAGGATTTTATGTGTATACCTATCTATAACCAAATGAACTCATTTGTATCAATATTAGTCTAATTTCACTGGCATATAAGTTCATAGTATTTAAGTTTTTTTTTTTTTTTCCTTTTCACAGATATGTTGGTACTATGACCTATACCACCAGCCTGCTATACAAATATGGTGGTGTGACTTTGATTTCTCTAATTAACTGCTATTGTCACCTCTTCAATGATCAGGAAATCTCTTTGATCCATTAACTTTGCCCCTATTATGTACTGAATTGTTACATGTGTCCCCCTTTGTCAGTTGAAGCCCCAACACACAACGTGACTATATTTGGAAATAGGACTTTTATGGAGGTAATTAAGGTTAAATGACTATAGAAGGGTAAGGCTCTGATCCAATGGATTGAATGTTCACAGAAGATGGGAGTCTAGAGAGTTTGCCTTTCTCTCTGCCATGTAAGGACACAGCAAGAAGGGGATCATCTACAAGCCAGGAAGAGAGACCTTTGTATTGTTTAAGCCACCTAGTCTATGGTAAGTCGTTATGGCAGCCCAAGCTAACTAAAACAGCAACTATTATCTCACTTAGTCCACAGGGATGCCCTCTACTTCCATCACAAGGAGCAAGTAGTAGACAGGATCAGTTACATTTGCCTTTCCCTCTTCACTACCATATGAATTCCTTAGTGGAGCTTGACCCTCAGAGCAGGGCAACTGCTTTTACAGGGTTTTCATGATGATTTGGTTGGCAGTGACCCAAAAATTGCAGTGGTGGTGACCCATATTTAAATCCTAAGAAATAGCTCTTTTATTTTAGAACCCCATATTCAGGCATTTCTCTTAATCTATAAGTGCTGCCCTAGGTATCAGAGACCAGACGGAGAAAGAGAGAAAGTTAGAATATATACATATTTTTAGAACACCTACTCATCATAGAATGGCTGGATAGTTTTGTAGGCATGAGAAAATACTATGACACTGATTTAAATGTATCCATTTCATAGGTAGACTTTTTATTCCAGTGGAAGGATTTTGAAGGTGCAGGTCTACCAAATTACTTAGGGGGATGTACTTCAAAGCATCATCAGTGAAGAAGTAAAATTATCAGGTAACTGAAATATACTAAAACACAAGACACAATTAATTATTTCTTGAGTGAAGTTCAATTTGACTTGTACTATTCTGGGAATATCATCACTACCAAGTTGAATAATACATAGCAGTATGTTTGAAGAACTAGGACTTCTTAATTTCTAATTCTGGTCTATCTGGCCTAGACAAATCATAAATGTCAATCAGAAGATGAAGTGAGGAAATGATGTGGAAATACATATGTCAAATGGCATCAGTGAGCCCAGAACTACCACTGAGAGGAATCTGAATGACTGTGCCAGACATCTGAAGATTGAATGACCCTAGAAATAATATTCATACAAAAGGAAATATTTCATTGCATTTATATTCAATTTTAGAGGCTGAGTGAAGACTGTCTGCAAAGCAGCTCTGCTGTGGACTTTGGAATCTTACGGATCTTTATAAAGACCGAACTTCTACCATAGTTAATTGTGGAATTTGGGCCAAAACTTAGATTTTTCTGATCATCATTTTATTCATCTATAAAACTGAAATTTGGGGAGATGCTTAGGTGGCTCATTTGGTTAAGTGTCTGCCTTCAGCTCAGGTCATGATCCCAGAGTTCATGGATTGAGTCCTGCATTGGGCTCCTTGCTCAGCAGGGACACTGCTTCTCCCTCTGCCTGCTGCTCCCCCTGCTTGTGCACTCTCTCTCTCTCTATGGAAAATAAATAAATAAATAAATAAAATCTTTAAAATTGAAATTTTAGTGTATATGCCCTAGAATTACATTGAGAATTGTAGAATATGGTGTATATAAAATGTATATGCCTTAGCAGATTCCCCAAAAATGACATAAACCATTCCTTGATAGTTAAAAGCACTAATTCATTGCTTGTGGTATTTGTTTCTTAAAGGAAGGGCATACTAATGTTACACATCAGCATGCCTGTCCCCTCAGTCACTCTCAACTCAGGAGCATCCTTTTGGTTTGAACCTTCATGCTTTACGTTTTAGAGTCTGGCTACCACTTGAGCCTATATTGCCTGGTTGCGTTGCTAAGTGTACTTCGGTGGTTTATTACTAGGGAGTTCATTTTTATATTACATTAAGCACTCTCCTCCAGTTAAGAGTCTGTTAGTAATTAAGCTGATGCTTTAATTTTCATCTGCTTATTGTCTTAGTTTATCTTTTAATCACTTCCATACTGAATCTTTTAGAAAAATGTGAATTATTGGACTCTTCAAACACTAATATTAATACTAATGCTTGGGAACATTCTTTCTTCTTGTGCAGAGAACCGAGGCTTACAATTTTTTATTTTTATTAACATGTCATGTATTATTTGTTTCAGGGTACAGGTCTGTGACTCATCAATCTTACACAATTCACAATACTCACCATAGCAATACCCTCCCCAATGTCCATCACCCAGCCCCCTTATCACTCCCAACTCTCTCCCCTCCAGCAACCCTCAGTTTGTTTCCTGAGATTAAGAATGTCTTATGGTTTGTCTCAGTGGCTTACAATTAATATCTATACACACACATATATATGTTTCTGTATATGAGTATGTGATGTTTGTGTTTGTGTATATGTGTGTATTAGTATTATATACTAATATAAGGATACAATGAAAATCAACTATATTTTATATATAGTTAATATGTATAGTGTGTATATTTATGTATATGTACATATATAAACTCGGTGGGTTGCTCTGAGAACCTTTTTCTACAATCATTGGGTCTGGGTTTTTCTGTCATTCCTAAATGAAGTTAGGTAAAGATATGAAAATAATCAGAACTCTTGACAATGAGGAAATGTGCCTGACAATGGTTCTATTAGAATGACTCTAAAGTGGATTTTAGGGTGCCTGGGTGGCTCAGTTGGTTAAGTGCCTGCCTTTGGCTCAAGTCATGATCCCATGTTCCTGGGATCAGGTCCTGCATTGGGCTCCCTGCTCAGGGGATAACCTGATTTTCCCTCTGCCCTGTCCCCGCCGCTCATGCTCACATGCACACGCATATGCACATGCTCTCTCTCTCTCTCTCTCTCTCTCAAAAATAAATAAATAGATAGATAAATAAACATATAAAATCTTAAAAAAATAACAAAATAAAATAAAATGGATTTTATACAGCCATAAGTTCATGATCACTTAGCATCTTATACAAAAAAAAATTCTTTATTTGGTAGAATCTTAATAGATTTCAGATGCAGAAGAGTCCTTTATTGGTTAAATCTGGTAATTTATAAAACACCCCAGATGGGAAAAAGGATTTTTACAAATTAAGAAGATATTTTCTACTGGCCACACCAAATTACTAAGTGGGCAAATTAGAATAGCTAGGGGATAGGGAAGATGCTAGGAGTTCATTTACCATGCCAAAAACAGAAGAAAACATCTTAGGATGAATGTTGAACCATTGCCTTTCATTGAAGAGCTAGTTTTCTCTGTCTTTGGTAGTAGGAACCAAAACTGGCTTCTATGATTAAATGAAACTTTCATGAAATTGTGTTTATATAAAAAGAAAACAATTTTTCTTCACTAATGCACAAATATATTTTATTTGAGCTATGAAACTCTGATTTTTGTCTTGTTAATATTTTTTTAAAAACACATGGAATTTCTGTTTAAAGAGTAGAATTAAGCTCCCATGCATTGCTAACAAGAATGAAATATATCAACACTCTGGAGGGGAATGAAACAATCTAAAACCATTTTAGACTTGCATTTGTCTTTTGACCTGGTGGTCCTATTTCTGGAAACATATCCTGTATATATATCTGGCCAAACGAGGCCTTTTATAAGCACTCAAGTAACTGTGTCAATATTGTTTGTTACAGAGAACAATTTAAAAAACAAATAAATAAAAATCTCTTAGTGCCCACTACAAGGAGTTGGTTAAATAAACATTTTGAAATATTATGCACCAGTAAAAAGGAACAGTGAAGCATTATTTTTATAGGACTTATTTTTATTGAAACATTCAAGGGTAAGTACACTGTATTTGCCTTTAAAGTCAGTAGTCACTGCCTTTTGTTTTAAAAAGTAGGAGGAATATACATTCATTGTTGCTTGCTTTATAGAAAGAGTTCCATGAAAACATAACTAAGAAACTAATAAATTGTTTACTTACACAGATAGATTTCAAGGAACTGCTCAATGTCTTATAGCTGTTTTTTGTTATTAAATATGTAAACTCAAAAATGGATTTTAAAAAATATATAGGGAAAGGCCCAAAAGGGAGCTTACACATTAATTAGACTAACCTCTCCATTTATAAAGAAAGAAAAGTAGGACCAAAGAAGATAACCTACACAAGTGTATGCACGTGTGTATCCTATACCCCAGCTTAAATGCTGGAACCTTTAGAGCAAGAACTGTATCAATTCATCTTTACATTAGTAGGGGTTCTTAACTTAGTGCTTTTACTCAATAAATAGTTGTTGATTGGTTGTCATTAAAACATATGCTGACAACTTATTTCAATTGTTCATATCTTAAAATATCTTAGCACATTAAACGTCCTTTTAATATATCTTGTGATGATTGGCAAGCTTTCTTAATCAATACAGCTTATAATGGACTTATTAAGATCAGGCATGGTTGGGTTCCATTTTGACACATTTGAGTAATACCTCTTTTATCCACTCTACTGATTTTTAAGCCCTGGCATCTTTAATGGCTTGTCTGATTCACCTTTTCTGTAGCTTAATGCAATATCAAATAGAGGACATAATGAGTGAAATGTATTTGAGGGTAAAAATGATCCCCTAAATTATTATTCCATTCTATCACATTGGGTCGTTAAAATCCATTCCAATTAAATTCTTTTCAGATAGTAATTTGTGATGAAAAGGTGGTGAACACTCAAAAATAGTTAAATGTCCAAAAGCTGTATTCCTATAAAAATATGTATGTCTAGAACAGGTTTCAGAATATATCTGCTGGAGGCATAATCTGTGTATGGTAAGACTTATTAGTAACATTAAATTTGAAATACAGTATTTGTACTTAAAAACTAAATCATAAACTAAACAATATCCTCAACTTTTGGAAGATAGATAATACTTTCATAGAAATAAATATGGGTATGGTTAAGAGACTTAGCAAAACTTCAAATATTTTCAAAATTTAAAGGGTTTTGTTTGTTTGTTTGTTTAAGATTTATTTATTTGAGAGGACACAGAGAGAAACCCAAACAGACTATGCTCAGCATGGACCTGACACAGGGCTTGAGCTCATGACCTTGAGAACACAACCTGAGCTGAAACCAAGACTTCGAAGCTTAACTGGCTACACCATACAGGTGCCCCTCAAAATATAAAGGATTTTTATATACACTTAATTTCTTGCTTTAAAATTTGTTGCATATGTATTAGATGTAGCTATTTAGTCAGAATGGACAGTGTCATTTAGTGGAAATAAGACTAAATAAGATAAGGTTGAAATTGGTTTTTTTTTTTTAGAAAATTGCTTAGAGCTATAGTTCCTAAAATAAGTTCCATGAAGTACTAAGATCATGAAAAATTCTAATATATTCAATCAACATATTCTCAATGTCTACAATGTGCCTGACAGGCAACCAAACAAAGTGCCTGTTCTTGTGTAGCTAATGTTCTATCAGGGAACTCAGGATCTCACACAAGGAACAAGCACATATGCTATAGGTCAAATTCTGATCAGTTCTAAGAACTAGGCAGCATTAGTATATGAAATCTAGACATGTCCTTGGAAATCATCTAAGCCTATATACTTGTTTTATATCTGAGGCACAAAGAAATTCAGTTGACTTGTCCAAGATTGGACAGTTAATTAGTAGGAGAACTCTGTTATTTAACCTCTGAGGAAAGATTCTAAGTTAATGAAGTAAATTTACTAATATTTTATTAATGTGGATTTAAGAAGAAAGTAGGGGCTTCTGAGACATTCTGAAAATGATGGGCAGAAATTTTCCTTGGAACATAGTTTTTGTTTGATAAGATACCTTTGTTGCTTACCAATAGGTCTAAATGTCACTTTGCATGTTCATTCATGTCTTTGTTTGGTATATCTGGTTAATTAATTAATTAATTAGCGAATACAGTGCTGCATGCCCAGGCTAAATTATAGAAGACTCGATGTTGACAACAATGAAAACTTCTTTTCAGGTGGATATTACAGAGATAAGATATAAGTTGGTTAGACATTTTTTTTTAATGGTGAAACAAAATATTTATTATAAACATCCTGCATTAGTATTTATTGTTAGAGCATTCTGTTTGACATTTGCTGAAATGAAAAGACTTTGCATCTGATAACCTAAGTACATTCTTCTATTTCTCTTGTCAGTATGATGAATCTACTTCTACAAAAGCTTTTTTTTTCTTCATGATGGACAGTTAATTCACATTCTGTAAGTTTATGAAGACTATCCCACAGGCAGTCATCTGGATTAACTTCTGTTAATTACCACTGAAATGTTGGGTTTTCTGCATAAACTGTGAAATGATTCTTTAGAGAATAGACTGAAAATGACTTTGGAGCCTCTGTTGCTGCCAAACCCTTTGGTTCTGTGGTGCAACATTTAGCCTCTTTGTAATTTAATTTCCCACTTTAAAATGTCACTTGCCAAATACCAATTCAGCTCCCCTTACTCTACATCCAGAAATCCTATCATAAATGTCACATCTGATAAGAAATGGATTACTTGGATTTGCAAGTGGGGCTGGTGAAATTCTCAGAGACACAATATTATTTTCACTCCATGAAAATGGTCACGTGATTTGCACTATGATTCCATTTCCAGAATGCGCATCTAAACCCATAGATCTCTATATTATGTCAATGTAGTTATATGTGATTAGCCATCATGTAAGCTGAGACTCTTATATTTAAGACTGGTTCAGTTGAAATTTGATGTAAATCATGTCCCATTTTTTACTATGGGCATAAACTATTGGACAAATTATTGTGGGTTTTTTCCCTATAAAATTTGATTGATTTTCTAAATCTTTCCAGTGCTCTGATTTCTTTTGGAAGTAAAGAACATTGTAAAGTAAGACCTATTCAGAGGTCAATTGCTATTCTTCAAAGAATGACTTTAAGTTATTTAAACCTCCAGGGATTCTGAAATAGCCTGTAGTATAAAATATTTCAGTGATGCAATTTTCCATCAATAAAACGATATACTCATACTAAGACAAACAAACCAAAAAAAAAAAAAAAAAAAAAAACTGGAAAGCTTAGCAGATTGCTGAGTTTGTAAAGTATTTCAGTCATGTTGCTGAATACATGTCATTCCAAAAAAAGATTCCCTGATCTAGTTTTCTACAGTTTTCATATGGTTTGATTCGATCTCCTCTTTTAAAGATTAGATAGCAATATAAAGAATGATTTGTATGTATGAAATATTTTGGGAATCTCAACTGCTTACTGCACTTGAATTATACTCTAATTCTAAGTCATTGCTTTTTAAAAACATCCATTTAGTTATATAAAATATCTTTAATTAAGAACAATTTCATTTTTTCCCTGATTTGTCCTTTAAGTCTGTGTACTGGCAAGTTTTTAGATCTACAAATATCTCTCTTTAAAATATATATATATATGTTAAATATATATATTTATTTAATCTATTTGACAGAAACACAACAAGATAAGGAACAGAAGCAGGTGGAATGGGAGAGGGAGAAGTAGGCTTCCCACCAAGCAGGGAGCCCCATTTGGGACTTGATTCCAGAACCCTGGGATCATGACCTGAGCCCAAGGCAGACGCTTAATGACTGAGCCATCCAGGCACCCCATCTACAAATATCTTACATTGTTCTTTTGGTTATGTTATACACAGGTAAAGTTTAGAAATCCTACATCATCTTCTGGGTTTCAAAATGTTACCTCAAAAAATGTTACCTTTTAATATAACACTTGTTACTGGTTTGGTTCTACATCTTTAGTAAATATTGATTACCCATTATGTATGGATAAAAATCTATCTGCTGGATTTTCTATTTCAAAGAGACCTGGAAAGTAAAGATATTCGTCTCAATTCCTTGAGCCTCAACTTGGACTTCAGGACTAGCATATCCTGGGAAAAAAAGTTGTTACATCTGTTTTTCAGAGTCAGTGAACAATGGATCCAGTTGATACAATATGACGTCAGAAAGAGTGCTTAGAATGGTTTTGCCAAATTCTCCCTTTCTCTCAATCATGATTATCTTGACTACTACCTCTGTTTTTGTCTAAAGAGTCATCACTTAAAATATAAATTCCAAGGAAAGTTTCTGGATTTGGAATCTGATTTTGAGTAAGGGATCATTGTGCCTGCTAGCCATGAAAACTAAGAGAAATATCCTGGTCATTTTCCTTGCTTGTGAAATGGTATTAGCACATGCCTTGTTTCCTTCACTTTGTTCTATTTTGGATCAAGTAAATAAATATATTAGCAAGCATTTTCAAAACTGTCAAACACTATATAAATACAAGCCGTTGTTATCATTATTAAAACAACAATAACAACAACAACAAAAACTTTTCACCACCAAAATACTGAGCAAGTCATGAAAAAACATTATGATATTTCCTTGTTTATAGGGTATTATGAGGCTTTATTGAATATCGACTTATTTGGCTCAGGATGAATATTCTTCCCTAACTTTCCCTAATGGATAAGCGGTGGCTTAGTACCTCTTGTGTATGCATCAAAGGCTTTGGATCAGGAATCAAAGCTTAGCAGTTGAATTTGAGTAACAGGACTCAAGGAAATCACTGCAATAGGAGGAAAGATGGTGTGGGGATGGTCCCGGACTGCTGCAAAGGTGAAAAGAGAGGGGTCTGACCTTGTGTGCCTGAGGTCCTAGAGGACCGAAATAAAAAGGAATTCCAAGACTCGAAGGGTGTTTGGTGCTTTTCAGCATTTTTGGTTCTGGCTGGTGCTTGCTTTCAGCAAGAAGATGTGGTGAGTCCCATCTAATTTCTGTCGTTTACTTTTAAATAGGAGGATAGAGTGGGTGTGAATACTGACATTTGGGCGTTAACACTGGAATCGATGGGAATGAAGAAGCTGAACTCAGAAAGAAACGTTTGGTTTCATTGCCTTATATGTTGAGGAAAATATGTGAATATGCCTTATATAATTCACATATTCTCTCATGTATCCTATTTACAGTCTAGTAGCCTGAAAAAATAAACTTTCTCTATTATTGTGATATTTTATCACTTCATAATTCACTTTTTTAATTTTAGCAGTTTAAATGTTACATATATATTTATATATATACACACATATATATTTTTCCCCCTCCCCTTTCCCATATGCCTTCTTCTTTTCTCCTCTCCTTTCCTCTATACTGATACAGCCTGTGGAGTGAACAAAATGTCAATATGCAGGCATATGCAGCAGGCATGCAATTTCAACCATTAGGATTTTATTCAACCTACTAACTGAGACTAAACAATGAATAAGAATAATAGTTTTATGTTTTTTGTGTTTTTTAATATTCCTTGGGTCAACATAGTCTCTATTCTAGTGGCTCCTCAATTTTTAAATGCCTAAAATTTACCTGTGGTGTTTTAAAACCAACATCTTTCTAGATTCAACTATTTAAGATTCTTACTCAGTAGGTCTGGGACTTGACCTAAAAAGTTGCATTTCTAATAAACAGCCAGAATGATTTGATGCAAAAATCTGGTGGGCTACATTTTTTTAAAAAAACATTATAAACTCCAAAGGCATATATATATATATACTTTTTATACGGTAAAAAACAGATGTTGAAAAGAGGGAAAACAGCTTTACAAGATAGCTTACCAATGTGTACAGAACTCTTTAGGACTCATTCTAATTATATATATTCTCCTTTAATTTGCCCATACATTCTTTTTAATGATAAAAATAACTTTCATACATTTCTCCCATCAGATATTATTAGCTTTTTCTCTCAGGCCTGAAAGTACTAAGATTTATTTACACTCCCTTCGCATCTCTGCCCACCTGATGCAACTATGGGTCCTATGGGACCCTTACTGGAATCCCTTCCCAGCTTCCCAGGCCTCCTACCCAGAACAGAATCAATGCATGCCCCTTGAGTAATTTTTGGAAAATATGGTTAGACCTCTATTGTGTCATTCTGTTAAGATTGCAGGGTATCATACAGTTTTTTAAATATCACATTTTTTTAAAGATTTTATTTATTTATTTGACAGAGAGAGATCACAAGTAGGCAGAGAGGCAGGCAGAGAGAGAGAGAGAGGAGGAAGCAGGCTCCCTGCTGAGCAGAGAGCTCGATGCGGGACTCGATCCCAGGACCCTGAGATCATGACCCGAGCCGAAAGCAGCGGCTTAACCCACTGAGCCACCCAGGCGCCCTAAATATCACATTTTTTAAGTTCAAATGTCTGGAAAGGAGTTTGCTCTTTTCAGTATTGTGGCTTGTATTTCACTGAAGTGTAAGTGGCCTACACAGTTACTAGATATTAAATCCAGGGGTGAGAATGACCTGATAAAAGAATTCAGAAATCAAAAGTAGCATGATTATTGGATGAACTTATAAATTGAAAACAAAGGCCATCTGCTCTACCACACATACAATCAGGTAGGAAATGTTATTTTTATTTATTTTTTTAAAGGAGAGAGATGGCAGGGGCAGGGGGAGAGAGAGGGGGAGAGAGAGGCAGTGGGGAGGGAAAAAGATAATCTCAAGCAGTTTCCACGCCCAGTATTGAGACATGCAGGGCTTGACCTCAGCACCCTGAGATCTGAAATCAAGAGTCAGACGCTTAACTGACCAAGCTACCCAGGTGCCCCGAGAAATGTTATTTTTAATGTATACTATATATGCAGCATTTTAATCTCCAAGGTGTGAGTTTCAGCAATCAAACACTGTAAGCTAAAAGGTAAAATGTGAAATCATTCAACAAGGAATTGGTTAATTTTTTGGTTTTTTTTTTTTGCTAGGGATTGTTTGTTTTTGCTAGGGATTTTTTTTAAAGATTTTATTTATTTACTTGACAGAGCTCACAAGCAGACAGAGAGAGGAGGAAGCAGGCTCCCTGCTGAGCAGAGAGCACGATGCAGGGCTCCATTCCAGGACCCTGGGATCCTGACCTGAGCTGAAGGCAGAAGCTTTAACCCACTGAGCCACCCAGGCACCCCTTTGCTTTAATAGCTCTTTAAAATACTGTTTTCGATATTCATGTCAGATGAATATGCCACATTCCCAAATTATACATCATGGTTTTCAATATTGCTAGTTGCTAGTCATGAACACTGAAACTAAAACCCAAAAATCTCTCAGTAACTAAGTTATTCTCTGCTGTAATTGCAAGCCTGTTGTTTATATAATGACTTGTTCTTACACTCACTAGCTAGATAAACTTAATCTCTTTGCTTCGGTTTCTTAGTCTTTAAAATTGGTGTGATATTAGGATCTAATTCAAAGGGCATTGTAAGGATGATAATACATTTGTTTTTCTAAAGCAGCTAGGAAGGAGCTTGGCATGTGGTAAGCACTATTCAAGTGAAGCTGTTAATATTAAGATCACTGAAATAGGGGATTTCAAGTAGCTTTTGTGAAGGTAGAGAAAAATATTGTCTGTCTTAGAGAATGATAAATATTACTGAAGTCTATTACTTAACATTTCAGAAATAAAATATGCTCTGATATTTTTGTTTTTGTTTCCTGAAAGATTATCTCATGTTATGTGGGGGTTTTTCCCCTCACTAGTAGCTTAGAGAAATTATTCTGATAACAAGACAGATAATTTACTTAGCCAGGTGCCTTAGTTCAGGTTAAGTACCACAGACAGACTTATGAACAGCAGAAATTTATTTCTCACAGTTCTGGAGTCTGCAAGTCCAAGATCAGGATGCCAGCCTGGTCTGGTTCAGGTGAGCGCCTCTGGGTTTTAGACTGCCATGTTCTGTTGTATCTTCACATGCCAGAATGGACAAAAGAGAACTCTCTGGGGTCTCTTTTATAAGGCCACTAATCCCATCTTTAAGGGCTCTATCTGCATGACCTGGGTCCCTCCCAAAGCCATCCTAATACTTGGTCCATAACATCAAGTTATCAACTAATTATTTTTTTCTTCTCTATTATTACTCTTCGTCTGACAGCTGAAGCTCTAAATGAAATATATGTTAGGGACGCCTGGGTGGCTCAGTTGGTTAAGCAGCTGCCTTCGGCTCAGGTCATGATGCCACATCGTCCTGGGATCGAGTCCCACATCGGGCTCCTTACTTGGCAGGGAGCCTGCTTCTCCCTCTGCCTCTGCCTGCCGCTCTGTCTGCCTATGCTCGCTCATACTCACTCTCTCTCTCTTTCTCTGGCAAATTAAAAGAAAAAAAAAAAGAAATAAAGAAATATTAATAGCCTCATTATTAGTTAAATTCTGGAAGAAAATAATTTTTATTTTATTAGTGAGAGATACATAAGTTAATTTATAAATTTACAGTGATATTTGAAAGAATATAAAAAACTTTCTTTGAAATAACTATTTATTTACTAAATTTCAAGGATGGCTGTACTTTTGGCAAAAAGAAATCCATTGATAATTGTCTCATTGCTTGAAAGGAGTTATAAAAAGAGGCTCAATAATTTCACATATTGCTGAGTTGATTTTGTTTTGCTGAAAGAGAGCTGGCAAGAAATGTCAGCAACAACTACATACACGAAAGTGAATCCACTTGGGTTTGAGTGAACTTCCCATGTAGTTTGCACTTTGCCCACTGGAAAGACTGAAGTGAGACAAAAAAATCTAGTAAGACTAACTGTCATAGAAGTGACTGAACAGCAAAAACCCAATAACTAACTGTATTGTACATGATTCTTGATATTCCTCATACCAGTTCTTGCTTGTCCTACACTATACTTATCTTTCCTTAAAGACAGGAAATATGACTAGTTTCCTTAAACACCAAATATATTATGCATTTTTCATAGTTCCCTCTGTTTGCTGACTTAAAAAAAATCTCCAAGTGCAAAATGTATAAACCAGTAAAATATAGCCATGTAATTTGTGCTTATCATTTTAAATACTTCTCTATTAAAACAGATCTACCCATATTTTCACATAGCCATGGACAAGGCTAGCCACCTAAATCATATTGCCCCACAGGTCCTCCAAAAACAATACAGAAAAATTAGAAGACCAAAGGAAATTACACACACACACACAAATGTGGTTAAAAAAAAAAAAAAAACTAAAAAAACAGAAAACATCAAAATCACAAATTACCTTCTAAAAAAAGAAGGCAAAACAAAAAATATCCAATCCCACCAAGTGATCACATTCCAGCCACAGCCTGAGCCATGAGCATAGGCACTGAGAAAAATGGTGTGCTAAAGAGAAAAATGGATCCAGTGGCAAGCTTAGACTTGCTCTAAAACCATTCTCTGGAAGAAAAAGTCTACCATTGAGTGAAAATACTGAAAGAGTGAAAATATTGAAAAAGCAATTTGAGGTAGCTGACTTCAGAATGCATAGCTTCTGGGAGAAAAGAGGAAAAATAGAAGTTAGAAGTGTCCTTTGGCAGTTGCCTAAAGAAGAAGCAAAGAGAAAGAGGCAAATTTAGGGTTATATAAGAAAACAGAGAACCACAAAAATGAGACCCACAATCCTCTTCATCTCACACACACACACACATAACCATTAAAAAAAAATGGATTTTTTTTCTCCACTGTCAAAGAGGATATCACTGAGTTAGGAAACGTGTGAAGTACTACAAATTTACAAAATGATTAAAATAAAAGGAAGTAAGTCTATAGAAAGTTACTAACAAAGAATATAAAACAAAAATTAAAACATCACAGTTGAAAATTCACCCCAGAAAGGGAGGAGGGACAGAAAAAAATAGGCAAAACTCCAAAAGGATTAAGTACATGGAAACAAGCAGCAGACACATAAAAAAATTGAGTCAGAAAGTTAAAAATCTAGGGATGCCTGGGTGGCTTAGTTGGTTAAGGGTCCGACTCTTAATTTCGGCTCAGGTCATGACCTCAGGGTTCTGAGATCTAGTCCCACGAAGACTCCACACTCAGCACGGAGCCTGTTTGAGATTTTCTCCCTCATCCTGCCACTCTCCTTCTCTAAAATAAATAAATACAATCTTAAAAAAAAAAATCACTCTTAACTATAGAGAACAGAGTTGCTGGAGGGGAGGTGGGCAGGAGGGTGGGCTAAATGGATGATGGGTATTAAGGAGGGCACTTGTGATGAGCACTGAGTGTCGTCAATGAATCACTAAATTCTACTCCAGAAACTAATATTACACTAGATGTTAACTAGCTAGAATTTAAACAAAAACTTGAAACAAACAAGAAAAAGTAGAAAAATGTTTAAACCATTGATTGAACTTGAATAAAATGCAATAAATACATAAATAAATAAAATAAAAGGAAAAAGACTGTTAGTAGGCCTGTTTGTACATGGCATGGATGAGCAATTCTGAAATGACTGGAGGAAATGTATAACAACTTGTGGAGAAGAAAAACCAGACTTCGTTTTGCCAGAGAAAAGAATTACCAATATGGAAAGGGTGAAGACTGCGATGAATATTACAAAGCTAGAGTGCAACTGGAGTATTAGTATAAATCTATGGATTTCAATATGTGCATAGATAGATAGAAAAATAGACAAAACAACATATATGTATTTCCTAGCTCTGAGAGTTCTTGAGAGCAATGAGCTCCCCCCACCCAGTGCCGATGAGCAAATCTTAATGCCCCGAATTTTGTTTCTAAAGACTATTCTCTAGTAAGAGTTTTATAGGACTTCTTGTATATGTAGCTGCTCCAGGACTAAAGTATGAAAGTAAAAAACATACTTAAAACATTTTATAGCACTAGGAGGTAAAGACATACTCAAAAAATGATGGGGATATTTTAAATAGATACAAGAACATTTTCCCAAAGAAAAATATACTGATAATAACAAATTATAATCCATAAAATAAAAATAGGAATCAAAGATTACATACTTATATGTATGTAATTAAGGAATTTCATTGAAGATGAAATTAAGGAATAAAAGGGAAGAATGGAGAGCTCTTTTTTCTTTTTTAAAGATATTATTTATTATTTGACAGAGAGAGAGAGATCACAAGTAGGCAGGGAGGCAGGTGGAGGTAAGGGGGGGAAGCAGGCTCCCTGCAGAGCAGAGAGCCCAATGTGGGTCACAATCTCAGGATCCTGAGACCATGACCTGAGCCAAAGGCAGAGGCTTAACCCACTGAGCCATCCAGACACCCCAAGAATGGAGAACTCTTAAAGTAAAATTCCAGGTAATAAATGTGAAAGAATCATGAAATTAGAAACGTTACCGTTTGCAACCACAGTGATAATAGTCTCAGGCAAGAAGCTAAAATCAGTGGGCAAAAGTATGATAAGAACAGGATATTTAGTCTTCCATGTTATCTCTTCACAAAAGCTTGTTAGTTACAAAGAGAAGAAATAGTACCTTTACAATGAAGCTTAACCATGGTTGGAAATGTACATCAGCAGTGGTGGGACAAATCAATATCAGATGCCTCCTTATAGGATATATTGAGAAGGACACAATATCATATCTGCTATATTCTTGGAAAAATTAGATAACCTGCATCTCATAATATGGAACCATTAGTTCAACTCAAAATGAGAGACGTTCTAGAAGGTAATTGGTCTGAACTCTAATAATATAATGTTATGTTAAATCTGATGGGCATGAAAACTAAAGGTAATTATCATTCTAGATTGGATCCTGGAATAAGAAAGGATATTAGTGGTACAATGGATAAAATCTGAGTAAGATCTGTAGGTTAGATAATGCTGTATTTTCCAAAATTATTTTCCTCCTTTGATAACTGTATTTGCCTATATAAATGAATGTCCTGGTTTTAAACTGAATTTATCAATACACTGAAGTATTTAGAGGTAAGGTGGAATTGGGTGTAAGTCCAAAACTTGTAAAAACATAAAAATATAAACAGAGAGACTAGATAGATAATAGACTGATAATATAAAAGAGACTGAAGGATAATGATGAAATGTGTGAAAAAAATGTTAACATTAACAGAATGTAGCCAAAAGGTATATGAGAATTCTTTGTAGTATTTTTGTGATTCTTTGTACTTTATACTGTACTAGTCTCAAAAACAAAAGTTAAAAATAGGTATCCCTAGCAATGGCCACAGTTGCCAAACTGTGGAAAGAACCAAGATACCCTTCAATGGACTAATGGATAAAGAAGATATGGTCCCTATATACAATGGAGTATTATGCCTCTGTCAGAAAGGATGAATACCCAACTTTTGTAACAACATGGATAAGACTGGAGGAGATTATGTTGAGTGAAATAAGTCAAGCAGAGAGAATCAATTATCATATGGTTTCACTTACTTGTGGAGCATAAGGAATAACATGAAGGACATGGGAAGATGGAGAGTAGAAGTGAGTTGGGGGAAATTAGAGGGGGACACCAACCATGAGAGACTGTGGACTCTGAGAAACAAACTGAGGGTTTTGGAGAGGAGAGGGGTGGAGGGTTGGGTGAGTCTGGTGGTGGGTATTAAGAAGGGCACATATCGGGGCGCCTGGGTGGCTCAGTGGGTTAAGCCGCTGCCTTCGGCTCGGGTCATGATCTCAGGGTCTTGGGATCGAGTCCCGCATCGGGCTCTCTGCTCAGCAGGGAGCCTGCTTCCCTCTCTCTCTCTTCCTGCCTCTCCATCTACTTGTGATTTCTCTCTGTCAAATAAATAAAATCTTTAAAAAAAAAAAAAAAAGAAGGGCACATATTGCACGGAGCATTGGGTGTGGTGCATAAACAATGAATTTTGGAACACTGAAAAAAAATAAAATTAAATTAAAAAAAAATAGATATCCCTAAATTCTTATTGAGTTCAGGCTTAACCGGAAGCACACAGACTGATAATGAAAGGTTGCAATGTGAGGGCTGTAGAGCACATCTCCTATTTGATTGCCTCTTTTACCACCACTTAGTGATAGGAATTTTATGGCTCACTGCATAATCATTAGATAATTATTATTTTTAAAAAATTGACCAAGCTAATAATACAAACCAGAACTAACCTGAAACATATTGTAACTAGCAAACACTACCTAGCTTAGAATAAAGGAAAATGAGATCTTCAACAAGACTGAGTTATGAGAGGGAAAAAAAAAAAACTACTTCAATGGATTTCACTATTTTGGAGCTAAAGCTTGAGAACTGGGTCCACAGGACAGGAGAGAAGAAAGGGGCAGGGAGGAGGTTGCTTCAAGTCCAGTGAGTGGAGGCACCATCTTTACCAAATATGGACATTGCTCGCAAACAATGGCCGCATTTACTGGGCCGCTGTATGCACGCTTACAGTGCTTGTAATCGAGGATGATTATGGTTAATGACTCCAGTAATGTGCACTTTCAAACCAGCAGGACAATGTAATTTGTATCAAACCTATTCAGTATCTCTTCAGGCATTCTGCCTAGTTTAATCTTAGCCTAGCACTGGCTGTCGAAGGAGTTCTGGGAGCTTCACAGCTGGCTCAAATTAAAATCTTCATAGTCTCCCCCACACCCCAGTCCCTCCAGTATATTCACGAGTAAATAAAGTTGTTTGAGTCTTCGTGTCAGCTGGATGGCTCAGGGACTGTCATAGTTTAACGTGACAGGACCAAGAACTTCAGTCCTAAAAATACTAGGTTTTTGTGTGCAGAAAGGAAGCAAAACATCTGTCTCTGAAATTCACTGATGAGGTGTTAACCAATAACAGCTACACTTCTTGGTAAAGAAAAGCTGTTTTACACTGTAATATACTGTGAAACACAACATTCTGTGGTTTTTCCAAAGACAAAAATAATCAGTTAATACAAAATATGCCCAGTTTCCATTTCTCCAACTATCAAGAGGAAATCCCTTATCAACAAAATTGTGAAATCAGTTCAGGAATAGATCCTATTTAGAAGCTATACTATTCATTTTAATCCAGTGCCAAATAAAGCTTTAGAACAAGAATTAACTAATTAATTGAATAATTAATCATTCAAATAATATTTGATCATTATCCAATTAATTATTCAAATAAATATTCAATAAAACCCAATTAATCATCAAATTAATTAATTTAATAATTGATTTTTCAAATAATATTTAATTAACATACAATTAAGTATTCAAACAAATATTCAATTAATATTCAGTTAATCATTGAATTAATTAATTAATTAAAATTTTACCTATGAGATTAAGAAGCATAAACATGTCTTTTTTCTTTTCTTTTTTGGTTCACTGCCATTTTAGGGAGGGGCAAAGAGCAGTTCTACACACGTATGCTCCACTTTTCAGAGAGTCTGGTTACATGCATCATACTGAAGCATGATGGAGTGTGTTATACAAATGAGATGGAAAAATGTGCAGAGGGGCCCAAGGCTTAAGATAATTACAATTTTGAAAAAAAAATTATCCTATTATGTTCCACTCCTCAGGTTTGTAAGTAGAGTTTTTCTTTGTATGCATCTGAATGCAAATCACTATATTTATACAGTTTCAGAAGCAAAAATTTTAAGTCTGAACAATGACATCTGTCAGTTGTAACAGTAGGATGAAGTTGGAAAACGAGGTGATGGTGCGTGCGTATCCTGGTCTTCGTGCAAGATAAATGGCATGGAGAATGATTGATATGTGGAAAGAACAGCAATGTTCGGGTGGCAAAAGGGTTATAAGCAGCAGGAAAATGTGCATAACTCAGCTGATTATGCTACCCTGAGATTTTTCATACACAAGTATTTCACATTTTATTTTATTTTTAGAATGCTCATAAATCACACTGTTTTGCTCTCAGATGTTTACCCATATGTCATGAAGTTTAAAGTTTATGACATATACCTTGTCTCATATTGTAGATTATGTCATTCAGTTTGTAACACATAGCTTTGAATGTGAAAGTGCAGTTGTTTGATTGTAAACGGCATGAGCTAAATTGACTATAAATGACCTCATGTTGTCTAGCACGGAAATACTGTCATTTCTTGTGTGAAAAGTAATAATAATAAAAAAAAACATTTGGTGTAAAGACTCATTGCTAAGTTTCAGGATTAAGCAGTTCTTCCAATTGACTAAAAGAACCTCAAACACAAGCAAATAAAATCTTAGGATAGGTGCTTTCCAGTTTTCTTGCTGTATTACATTCTTAGGAAAGTTATTTAAAAGAGTAAAAGGACATTATTATGATATTATAATGCAGGGTAAAATGTGTAATTCCTGAAATGGGAGTAATACAGTTTATCTATGTGATCTCTGAGAGTGTTTTATCAGTCTTAGAAACAACCAGGAAAGTATGGTTCTAATTCTCCTAGTACCTTTCCTAACAACTCCCTAATCTCCTTCCAGCATTTGATAGCTCTTCCATCTTGACTCATCTTCATGGTGTTAGTGGCCAATACTCTGGATAAGCTTATTCACAATCGGGAATGCTGAAGATTTCATATCCCAGGCTTCCTTGCAGCTAGGGCTCTGTGTGTTATTAGGGATTTCCAGGTTGATGCATCCATACAGGAATTGAAAGGGAAATGTTTTTCTGACAAACATGACCATAAAGGCATTTTTTTAAATTTCCTTTATCAGCTATGGCGTAGATTCCAGCTTTGTGGAGTTGACTATGAGCAGTAGTAGTAGGATTTCTGCTGAAACAGCCTGAGTTGTAAGGTTGGTATTTCTCTGGCGTTCCTGCTTCTAAACTGAAATGTCCTTTTATACACCAATTTCTGCTTAAACTAGCTAGGTTGGGCCCTGCAGTCTGAACGTAAGAAACTCAATTAATAAAATGTGAAACTGAAAAAAGTTTATTTCCATATACTTGAATTCTGTTATTCATCTGGATACCATATTTCATAGTTAAGTAACATTAATGTCACTACCCCTTTGAGTGGTGAAAAGGGGTGGACCTTCTTTGTCTTGATAGGGGTTTTTTAAAATTTCTTTTTCATCTACCAGAATTTAACCTCTGCCTGCTCTGCTCAGTGATTTATTTATTATTTCAAGTGTCCCTGGTCACAAGAGTTTTTGTGTGCCAGAAAATTCTACTGCAATACAATCGCTTGGAGTGACACATTTTTACAAATATATGGCTGAATCACAGTCACAACTATGTCTCATCAACTTATCTGCTCTTCTGGGCAGTGGTCAGCTTGAGAAACATTCAAATCAAAAGCATGTGCATTTTTATCAGAGCTAATAGGAAGCTGAGTTTTTGTAGAATTATCTTGCATCTCAAAACCTCTGCTTTGGCAAAGTTAATGCACACTCCCTTAAGTCACAGTCTTGTATTCTAGAGAAAGGAGAGCGGATCTTCTATGCACCTGTTCTAGTTCTTGCTGGATCATAAATGGTTCATCCCTTCACTTGTTGTAATATTTCTTAAACTTCTCTTTTCTCTAATATTCCTTAACAACTGCCTTTTTCCTTAAAGACTTATTTTAAAATACTTGCATATATAAAATTTTCCCTCTGACCTTTTTAAATTTTACAAAATTTTCTAGACTTGCAAATAGCCCTTCAAATAACTGACCACTGCAAACATTATGACACATCTTTAAAAATATGCTGTTCAAACTGTACAATGTTCCATATCAATTGGTATGCTTGTATCCTCTTGCTGTTTAATGTTTTGCTGAAGCAGAGGCAAAACCACACAGGGCTTGCCTTTTGCTATTGATTTTATGAGAAGTCATCATGAGACTCCAGATAAGGAGGCTCTTTCTACAGATTATGCTGGCTCTTTTCAAATGTTCTTGAGTTATCATTAGGAATAACAGATGTTTAAACTCTTTGACAATCTTCAGGATCAAAAAAAGAAAATTGTAATAGGTCAGAGAAGAGGCAGCCACTCCTTGATCTTTTCATGATATATGGCATTCTGGGCCCTTGAAATCAGTGAATTGAAATGTTAACTATATTAATAACATCATAAGAGTGGACTTCGGTGATGTATGGGACTGAAGAGGCTGACCTACATCTGTCAGGCTTCCAAGTGATACTGATGCAAGATGAAAGGCTCGGTTATCTAACTCAAATTTCTGTTTCCCAAATATTTGGGACTGGTACTCTTTTCTCCCCCATTTACAGCATATCATATTTTATATGATGTTGTGGTGGCAAATAATCATAGCAAAAAAAGACAACAGGCACTTATAGTAAGACTTACTTGGAAATTTCCCATCTGCTATCAGAAGGACAAGAAAAATATTGCTGCTTCTTCTTTTTTTTTTTCCCCCTCAGAGGTTGTTACTCTAAAAGCAGACCAAAAAAAAAAAAAAAAAGAGAGAGAAAAGAAAAAAAAGGTTTTAAGTCACCAGTAATTTCTTGGCTATTTTCTTGCTATTACTTCACATAGTACTCCATTAAAATAATCTTGTTAAATATAGAATAAGAATAAATTGCAACAACATTTTTCTCTTAGAAAATTATTATTTTTCCCTAATGGTGGCTGATAATGTTTCACTGCTTGACACTTTGCACAAGGCATTCTGAAAAAAGACACTTTTTAATGGACACTTTGAGACCTACATTCAGTTTATTGTTTGAATGGCCAGGGAAGAATAGAAAGCTCTTCTTTTTAAAAATAAGTTCCTTTGAGGAAAAGAGTGTGGCTTGGTCTCAGATTTAATTATCCATGTCTTGTTTATACTTTGAAAAATATACCATTTTTTAGTTGTGTATTCATATCAAATGCATACAGTGAGAACTGTTATAGAGAGATAACGTAGCTCTATGTCTATCTATATATATAGATAAATCCTTTCAGATGTATCTTTTTTTCTCTTAACCTAAATCAGACTCAGTAACATATTATATTGCAAAGAAGGTATTGTGGTAGTCAAATTTTTCAATATTAAGGAGTTTTGTCAACTGTGGAATCTGAGTATACCTTAGAGTATCTGAATTAAACAGATTTTAAATTCTGCTTATAAATGTGGTAGAAAGCATTACTTTTTTTAAAACGTATTCTCAAGAAAAAAAGTACTTAGAATTTTTAAACCATCTTGGGAAAAAATTTAATGGATAGCCATAAGTAAATCAGAAACATAGAGTTTTTTTGTTTTGTTTTGTTTTGTTTTTCATTTATAGAAGACAGGCTGGTAGCTTAGTGTCTGAAATGGTTGATTAAACTTTTTTTTTTTTTTTTAATGTCAAGACTGATATAAGTAAATTGACAAAGACTCTGGAATACAAAAATAGTTACTGATAGGGTGTATTAATCAGACAAACAAAACCAATAGTAGGGCGTGTGTGTGTGTGTATGTGTGTGTATACAGGGTGGAGGGAAACTTTAAAGAATTGGCCCTTGTAATTATGATTGTGGGAACTGGAAAATCCAAAATCTACAGGGCAACTTGGTAGGTTGATGATCCAGGGAAGAGATGATGTTGCAGCTCCAGTCCAAAAGCAGTCTGGCTACAAAATTGCTTCTTTCTTGGGAAACCTTAGTTTTTTTCTCTGAAGACCTTCAACTGATTGGACAAAGCCCACCCACATTCTGAAGCATAGCCTGCTTTATTCAAAGTCTACTGGTTTAAATCTTAATCTAATTTAAAAATGACCTTGGCAATAACAACGAAACTGCTTTTTATTTTTTCCTTCCCCTCCCTTACCTTTCCAACTAGACTACTTCTTATTCAAATATTTGGGTATTGTGGTTCTACCCAAGTTGACACATAAAATTAACCATCCTGTGTGGCCTTAGATTTCTGTTTTCTCCAAAAATTAGATTTCACCGATGTCTTCAAAAATGAGCGTCACTCTCCATCAACTCTGGAATGATATGAATACACTTTAATTCTTTTTTCTCCATCCTCGTAAGAATTATGTCTCTTTAATTTCCTCTTATTTTCAGTTTATCCTTCCTTATGTCTTTTTCATTTTGCTCAGTGCTTGTACTCACACCACACCAATTCATGCTGATTTTCTTGATTTAACTGCTTTTTACAAGAGGGGAAAAAAAGAAAAAAAAAATCCCATGATCTATTCAAAGATTTTGAATCTTTCATGCCAGTTGACTTCTACTTCATAGCAAGAACCTTAATTACTGCTTCTAGCCTGTTTGAGGTAATTTTTATGTACATTGTGTATGTGTGTATGTGTATATGTGTGTTGTCTCTAAATTGAATATCTATCACTTTCCAATGTAAAGTAGAAGACAGAAATTTTTAGAGCTCAAGGAATGTAAAGTAATATTTACATATGTGACTATCAAAGCATTCCTGAGCTAATTATTAGCCTTCCAAGCATCCTACAAAGGTAGGCTGAGGTAAAAATTCAAGGAACCAGGATACAGGACTCAAAATAGTTACATGTTATAGTCATACAAAGGGTAGATTCTCTGTAAGGTGAGATGGATGTCACAGTCTTTGCTCTTTGTATAACTCATGCTCATTACTGTCTGAAACAAGACACTGTGTTGGAAAGGACCTGTAGAGGTTATCCAGTGAATCCTACTACCTCCATTTTGTACTATGTCTACTGACAAGGTGCACCTGAAAGCAGATGTTTAGGAAAATACTAACTTTTATGTTTTAGGACAGTACATTCTACTGCTTACTAAATCTCAGAAAATGCTTTAGAATGTGAGCAGAATTCTGATGTAGAAAATAACAATCCTCTGCCTAAAAGTATTCCATATAGAAACCAATGGTGGTTGCTCTTTTATTAATCATGTTACATTTTTCAGACTACTGTTTCAAGTGTTTTTACAAGGCCACTAAAGCCTCAAAGCAAAATGAAAATGTGGTTGTCAAGCCAGAGGGGCAACCAGGTAACCCACACTAGACATTTCGTGATAATATGTGACATCATCTAAACCATTCATCTTCCCTTTCTTTGCACTCTGCTCATTTTCTAGTCATTGCCTGACATTTATTACATTGTCCTCCCTTACTTATCTATATTTAGCCTGAAGCCCTCTTGAACAGGTCTTCTAGGCTCTAGTAAAAATAAATTTTCCTATCTTTAATGAGATGAACTCCACTCCCGGCTATGAGCTCATATTTTGGATATGTAATTCCATTATCCAGGATCAAGATCCTGTCTATTGATACCATCTGCACAGTCCATTGTTCACATCTTAGATCTTTTTTCTCAGGTGCTAACTCTTGGGAAGACAGTATGGTGACCGCACCATCTATGTTCTCAAGTCTTTCATCTTCTGACGCAAGAAGGTTTAGTTCCTAAAGCAGTTTTCATCTACACATGGGTCATCAGGAGTGCTAGATGGAGAACAACTTGAATGTGTCCTTTAGCAAAATGACACAAACCTTCATGGACCACCATCCACATTTGGTCATTTCAGCAATTCTGAATGTGGAATCATGAAACATTTCTAGTTTCCTCCTCCAAGGCTCAGGTTGTTTTCAAGTGTTCAGTTCTATCACATTCTTTGTGGAAGTTGTTTGTGGAGGGTTACAACCTGTTCCTTAGGATCTGGAGTCCAGTCTTAAACATAGATCTATATAAGTCAATATCTATCAGACTGCTCCTGCTTCCTCACTTTTCCCCCACCTATGGATATATATCCTATAAACTGTGTTTATACATCCTATATCCTGTTAAGGATAGTAGATTGAATTGGAATGCAGGGGCTTTGATTTCTAGTTTTAACACTGGAAAAAACTTAGTAATATTGGGTAATAAAAATAAAAAATAATAAAACAATTGTAATAAAAATAACTTTGTAATATTGGGTGCGCACTAAAGTATCATTACAACTCTGTTTTCTCCTCTAAAGAACTTATATAATGGGGTGATCAGTGTATAGCACCCAAGTGTCGGTTGACTTTTAGGTAGGAATTTATCTTTTTTTTTTCATGTAAGATATAAAGTGACCTTTGAAAAATGATCCCTGAGTTTTTGAGTTTTAAAAAGAAAGCACTGTTTCTGGTGTGCTTTGTCTTTAAAAAAGATAGCACTTCACTATGATGTTAAACTTAATTGCATGTTCTCTATAAACACTCTAGAAGTTATAATAATGTTATCCATTTAAAACCTCTCAAAAACTACCATGTGGGTGATATTTAAAGATTATTGTTCTGAAGCAATAATGCAGAATGAGCTACTGAGCTATCAACAGCCTGCATTGGTGACAAACATAATTGTATAAATGTTTTATATGAGGTGCAGCCATGAGTATTTGATGAGTACATGCCATTAAATCTAAATTTATTTATCACTGCCTTTCTGTGCAAGAATTTCATGTAAATTAAGCATTTCCCTTAAATGAGCTTTCCATTGTAAATATATTTCACTTATAAAAAGTCTTATTAATTTAACAAGCTCATGGTTTTACCATTTTCCTTATTAAGGAAATTTACCATTTCCTCATTATTATAACATGTTAACTCAGAAACTTTTATTAGAAGAATTTGGATTGGTGGTACATTTCCTGGGATATTTTGCTTTACACAGCATAGCCTTGCTCACTGGAACAATTATAGACTAGAAATGCAACATTTAAATATTCAGATATTATACTTTGCCTAGGATAGAATTTACCTTATTTTCTTTTATCACATACTTCTGTAACACATAATACATTCTAGACACTGTGGTAGGCAACAGAAATGCAAAGGAAAAAGAGCTAACCTCTGCACTTCTGGGACTCACTGTTATTCTGGAAGATAGTTTCGTCAGGGCAAGATGGTGGATTGACCTTTTGTACCTCCTCTTCCCTTTTCAGATGACAGCATGCAATTTAAATGAAAGTAAAGAAGAAATAAAACTCACAGTTGAGAGCATGGGGGGACATTAGCAAAAGATAGATTTCAACAAATTTCTGGTAGAGAAAAAGAGAGATGGATAGGTGAGTGATTAATCAAAGAACAGAAAGGCACAATCTAGATCACTTACAGAGGTAACTGTAACTGATGAAAAACAGACATCTACGGAAACTCCAAAGAGGTCACAGACTAAGAGATGGCAGGTGCCTTGATGGGTTGGAGGGAGAAATAGACCTAAAAACAAGATGATTAATAGAGAACATATATGGCACAAGTAAACCACCCACACGTCTTCCAGCAATGCCTTATGCTGGATGCTTTACCCCTGGCACAAATACAAGCTTAACAAAACCGCCTGAAGGAAAAAAGGGTAATTAGTTAATAGAGAGTCAGAGTGAAATCTTTCATATTTGGTACAGGAGTCACCCCCACGACTTCTCACTCTAAAGCATTTCCTACCAAACACAAAGTTTCCCAAGTAAGTATTCTTAGTTCCATATTATTAAGCATGACTTGGCTACCATGACTCACCAGAACTTTATCAAAATACTGCAACATGAGAAAGAATGATGAGGATAGACTAAGTATAAACTAACAGTGATGAAATAGGAGTAAAGAACCAAAATAAATTTTAAAGTTCTCTTGAGTATCTTGAGATGAATTTGAGAATGTTCTGCATGTACAAACTAACAGAATCCTAAAAAGGAAGAAAAGCAAAGAAAAAAAGAATGAGAAGAGATAAAAAAATTGGAAATTAGAAGTCAGGACTGGGGGCACCTGGGTGGCTCAGTGGATTAAGCCTCTGCCTTCAGCTCGGGTCATGATCCCAGGGTCCTGGAATCAAGCCCCGCATCGGGCTCTCTGCTCTGTGGGAAGCCTGCTTCCTCCTCTCTCTCTGCCTGCCTCTCGCCAACTTCTGATCTCTGTCCGTCAAATAAATAAATAAAATAAATCTTTAAAAAAAAAAAAAAGAAGTCAGGACTGGAATAATATGTACAATAGGAAGGTTGGAAATTAATGTAAAGTAATTGCTCATTCAATATAACTTTAATAAAAACCTAAAGAATATACAAAAGAATAGATGAGATCAGCTCAGGATGTCCAGCTTTGAGTAATAAGAGTTCTTGGTAAAGAGGCTGAAGAGAACAGTGGTGAAATGATCAAAGATAAAGTGCCAAAAAGTCCTTCAAAGCTAAAGAGAGAAACAAATCTAATTAAAAAGTCTTTCCAAGCACTGTGCCTTAAAATATCTAGGTACCTATTGTAAAAATATAAGAAAAACAAAGATCAAAGATCCTAAAATCATCTCTAAATGACAGATAATCAGACCATCATTAACTTAGCATCACAGATGAAAATGGAGAAATGCTTTCAAAGTTCTTAGGGGAAATGGTTTTCATCATAGATTTACAAATTTAGGCAAACTTTCACTAAAATGTGAGGAAGGAATAAAATATTTTAAAACCTGAAAGAATTCAGGATGTATACTTGGTAAAAAAAAAAAAAAAAAATCAAAATCTTTCCTAGGAAATCAGTTAAGGATATATCCAGCAAATTAAAAAAAAATAAACCAAGAGATAGGAAGATGTGAGGATAGGGAAATTCTTTATTATAACTTTGAAGCCTAAAGTCCTGTTTAGAGCAGAAGAAAATATACAAAAATATATTAAAAAATTCATGCATGTGTGTATATATATATATGCGCATGTATATATACATATTATTTATATATACATAATATATATATATATAATGTATATTCACTTCGTATAAATAACCCAGTGACCATTATGACAGATCATAAAGGAGAACATATAATTAATCAGTATTTGGTCCTGCTTTGAACTCTAATTTATGTTTGTATTATACTCTTCCAATTAATCTATGGATGAATTATGAAAGACTTAATTTTGCCATAAGAGAAGAATATAAATGCAAAGACACAGTGAGTAAATAAAGATGACCTGGAGGAAACGGGGTACTAATGTCTTCATCTTACAAACTGCCCCCAAGACATAATAATTAAGGTTGATAGAACATAATTATTTGCATTTGCATCTGGGACAAGTGGAAGAAGGAACTGAAAATTATAGGATAACTCTTTGGAGAGGCAGAGTTTGGAAATATGAACAGTAAGTTAAATCCCTGGTCTTTTAGATTGAGATAACAATAAATGATGCATAAATTTGAAAAATCAGAGCAAAAGTTTAAACTTTTTTTTAACTGTTTACAATTCTGGGGTTATTCATCAGACTAGTTAAATCTAGTAATTTATTATTTTATTTATTTATTTTTAGAGATTAATTTGTTTTAGAGAGAGGGAGTCCCCTGCCAGACTATGTCTCATGCCCTGAGATCATGACCTGAGCTGAAACCAAGAATTGGGCCCTACTGATTGAGCCACCCAGGCACCCCTCTAGTAATGGTTTAATTGATTCTAAGTAGGGGAAATGAATATGAGGGATACTGAGGCAGTGTCAATGTTTATTGCATACTTCTGTTAGAAACTGGCTTTTCAAACTTCTGTGTATTATATGATAAAATAAATTAAAAGAAATAATTGCAATATGAAAAGTGCTAGAATATTGATATCTATACAAGGGTCTAAATGAGCATGCACAAAGAGGGATGGTTAATTCCAATTATTCTCTCTCTATTTCCATTTTAATAAACCATTTAAAATGCGAGGTCATGGATTTGGGTTTTTAAGTTGGGAAGGGCTAATGCACTTGCTCAAATGCATTACATCTAGGTATACATTTAGACCTTGATCAATGAAAGTTAACAAGGCTCAGTGTTCATTTACTTCTCTTGTGGGAATATCTCTATTTATTCTACTATTGATTAGCTATTATCAATTATCATTGATTAACACTTGCACAATTTTAATTTCTGGCTGGCTTTAATTTCCCTCCTAGTAATAATTTTCTTCCATTTGATTGCGCTCAACAACTTTCATAGAAAGATAACATTATTTTCCTAGATAAAATTAAGGAAGGATCTGGATTTGAATGCAAAGTTCTCAACCTGCCTGCCATTTTAAGTGTGCTGGTCGATGCCCTGTTCCTAGGATAATGTTCTCTTCTTTTACTGCTAAATCTGCTAATGCACTGATGTGGAGTAATTAAAGACGTACTGCAGGTGAACTGTATATAGTAGAACCACACATCTGGAGTTTGTAGACAAGATTTCCAAATATTGTTTCCCTGATCACTGAATGTAGCAATGCTTAGTCATACCTCAGGTACCCACATTTTAAGCACTTTGTCTATACGTATAATATATACCTCCTATTGATGTTGTAAGCACTAATAAAAACTTTTAGGAATCATGTATTTTATAACTGGTTAAGTTGAGAATCACACATATGAGTATTATTTCAGTGTCTTGCTTAGCTTGAGGTTAATGATAAAGGAGAGCTCCCTGCAGAATAAGTGCATAAAGTCGATTTTTCCAGGGCTTAGCCTGAGTCTGGTGTCTACAGAAATTACTTTGCTATGTCTTACCTTAAATGATCATCAATTATACGATCTAATTCCATGTATTTTAAATTTAGGGAACTTGTTTTTCAAGATTCATTATAAGCTGGTAAAACCCTGCAAAAGAGATCTAATTTGAAATAAGCTTATTTTTAGATTCGAGTGCTTGAGAATAAAGATGTTTTAAGATAGTTGGCAGATTTGGCATCCTCACTGGTAAAATGTGTTTTTATTTCTATATAATTACAAAAATATGTAATTTATCCTTTCAAGCAGAGACTATAGCTGGAGATTGGAGTGTAGCCAAAGTGTTGAACATCTTGCAGAAGGGAGTTAAGGGTAATCCAAAAATTATACACTGGCAACTCTCACCTCTGCACCTGGAAAACTAGTTTAAAAGATCTTGGAAGGTGGAACACAAATCATCTGGGTGAGCAAAATTTGTTAGGAATAAATCAGCCTGGGCTTTGCAAATGTAAATCATTCCCTCTCTGCCTTGAAAGGATACTTTATGATGCTTAACAAAGAGTAAATAAAGGAGGGTTGCCAGATGTACTCAATTTAGATTTTCAATGCCTTTTAAAAGAGATATTTTTATCCTGAGTCTCACCTGACAGTGAAAATCTGTGCCTGCACTTACAGAACACACAAGAAGCTTTCTTGCCATCTGGCGGGCTAAGGTCCAGCTTTACCGAAATGCACAGGGTTAGCGGCCACCCCTGGACAAATCGATACCGTGTTGCAGGTCTATCCCCTTGCACCTATAAATTCTTGGCAACAGAAAGTTCTGTCAGTGATTAAAAACTAGCTAGATGACAAAAAGGCAGGATTCTGAATAATGTCTTGCTGCCGGAAGGAAAGATCTGTCTGCTTATTGAAGGAGGGTCATTATTTGGAGAAAGAAAAGGCAAACTGACTATGTTGAACCGCTGAGGACAAACACTCACAGGAAATGAAAATCCCCAGAAAGTAATGGGGAAAGAAAAAACAAACAAACAAACAAACAAAACAAACAAACAAAAGCCTGACACTTGAACACATACACACACATATTCTTGTCTGTCAGAAATATTTAAAAAAATGAGAATTATGTTCTTTCTTTAACCAATGTAAAATCTAATTAAGAAGATCTCTACACATAAATTGGTTATTAGCCTTAAATTCAAAGACTGAGGCAAATGACTGACACAGAGAGGAAGTGTGAAGAGATTTCAAAGCAAAGAGCAAACATTCTTGATTAAAGTGGCTGATGAAGATGTCACGGAGCAAATGTGATTTGGTCCTAAAAAGAGGTACAAGTTAATGATAAAGAAAGACATTTGGTCAAGGTGGAAAATGAGCAAAAAAGACACAAAATTTTGAAGTGTTCTGTGCAGCACATTTAGTTAGAGAAGTAAATACAGTAAGCTGAATGTCTCCACTTTTGACAGCTGATCAGGGGAACGACCATGATCAAAGCAATCTTTTGAATATATTTGCTATACATGATATCACATATGAAGAAAGGGTCACATCTGTGGGTGAGGGGCGAGAGGCAATGGATTTGGATATGGCTGAGTTTCGATAGTATTCTATCACACAAAGTCAACTTTTTCTTAATTTATATGAATCAAATGCAAATACAGTTAGGTCTTTTTTGAGAAGGAGAGGGCATTGGACAAATAAAATTAATTGACACTTCTATGGAAAGATAAGAAAGAATAGCAAGAAAAATTTCAAAGAAAAGCACAGAAGAAAAATTAGCACTTTGAGACCTTAAAATCTTTAAAAATTTAAACAGTGTTACTGGCACATGAAGAAAAAGTCCAATAAGATGTAACAAAATACCCAGGAATAGACCCAATTTACAAATGAGAGATGGTGGATTAGGCAATAAATGGTGGGGGGACAAGTAAATAATGATCTGATAAGAATATTAAGTAAAATTCATGCATCGTATCAGATACCAAAATACATTGCAATTAGCTGCAGCATTCACATCTATAAAATAAAAGAATAAATGTTTCTGAAGGAAATACAGAATTATTTTATCACAGATAGTAAGAAAAGTCTTCTCACTCTATTTCAAATTCCAGTAGGTATAAGATTTTTTAAAAATGTTAAATTCGATGTGTTTGGGAGGCACAGTCAGTTGAGTGACCATTGGTTTTTAGCTCAGGTCCTGATCTCAAGGTGGTGAGATGGAGCCCTACATCAGGCTCCACACTTAGCACAGAGTCTGCTTAATACTTTCTCGCCCTCTGCCCCTCCCGCAATGAACACTCCCTCTCTCTCAAACAAACAAATAACTAAATACATAAATCTTTAAAAAAAATTAAAAAATTTAATTCCACAACAACAACAATAAAACCCCATTTATACAGCAAAGTCACAGTTCTAATAATCTAGGAAAATAGCCACTATTCATATGATAGACACATGGCTAATATTCCTAATACATAAAGAGGTCCTAAAAACAGATAAGGATAAGCCTATACATTAATGGAGAACTGGGCAAGACAAAGAAAAGAGGAGGAAAGATGGAAAAAGAAGGGAGGAGAATAGAACAGAATAGAAAAGAAAATGTTTTGTTAAACATTATCAAAATATTCAATTTTACTCAGAAACTAAGACTTCATTGATGTACCATTCTTTTACCTTCTTATTTGACAAAAATTTAAGTTGCCTAACTTGCTGAATTGCAGAAGTGTGGGTTGGGATATAATAAGATCTCATTCCTATTCATGGAATTCAGCAACATATTAAAATTATAAGTGCATATAGTCTTTGATCCAGTGATTCTACTTATGAGGTTATCCAACAGACTATACTCTCCCTGTTGAAATGCTGTAGGTATAAGAGTATTCAAGCGGCATTTGTAAAGGCAAAATAAAAGTGACTTTCATGTCACACTCATTGATAAATGACAAACTTCAAAATACATTTTAATGTGTAAATAACTTTTCAAGTAAACGGATGACATGACAAACTTATTTCTTCTGTGAGCTACTAAAGAACTTGATCAAGTATTTTAACCAATTCAATTGCCAAATTAAATTCAATGTCATTATTTTCCCATGAGCTGAAAAATAAGAAAAGGAGAAAAAAAATAAGTGAATATGTGGAATTGTTCAGGAAATCAAGATCCCTTCAAGGTTAACATGTATTGTTAACCATTTTGTGATTTTAGTATTTACTACAATAACAACAACTAACAATCTCTTATATTACAAAACACAATGTTCTTTCAATAAACACCTATTTCAAGTATTGTTAGGCCCAGGATGTGTAGCTGTCAGGCAAACAGCGACAGCAACAAAGAATCCTTCTTCATTGTGAATCACTGTTGAGAATGATTTTTAAGTAGGTATGGAAATTAATATTTTAAAAATTGAATTTGACTCTATTTTTCAATTAATTGAAGGGATATCTGTGCAGAAATTGTTCTCAGTGACTTGATTTTCATTAACGAGCATCAGCTCTCGAAAAAAATACAGATAAAAAATAGAACTGTTACAAGATAAGGCAAGGAAACATCAGTGCTACAAATATTCAGCTCCCACACAGAGATCCTCTGCTCAACCTCCTTTCAGAATCAGTATTCCTAATGGTGAATGGAACAGAAATTAAAACGCAGGGACCTTCAAAGCTGGAGTCCTTGGTGACTGATAACAAAATTTTCCATCTCAGTCTGCTTTCCACACTAAGAGTCAGAGTCCCAGAAGATATTCTTAGAAGGCTGGTAGATGCCCAACTTCTGATCCATCTTTCCCTATTTCTGATTAGTCATCCACTCTCCTAGCATTATACACACATCTTTCAACATCCAGGTTTTTGTTTTTGTGTTCTTCCCTGATTATTACATGGCTGGAAAACCACAGAAGGTTCTCCCATAAACTTCAGAAAAATAAGTTCCTTATTCTGAGTTTAAGAAATGTATGCCTGTCATTTGGATGATAATCTTACCCTTTCCCTCTCTATGCTCCAAAGTAAATAAGAAATAAGATGGAAATTCAAAAGAAATCAATTTTTGAAAACTGTTCACAACTGGATTGGAAAATGGAGCTTACTCCCAAACTGGCACCATGCTTCTACTCCTTCCTCATCCCTCACTCCCAGCATCCACATGGCTGACTCCTGCAGTCTGGAGCCGGCCTATAAGTGGACCTTATGGTGGAATGGTAAATGGACCAGGGCCCACAGAGAGAGGCACCAGGGCGCACAATTTCAGAAAAGTTTATCTTTCTTTGGGAAAGAATGAGTCAGAGAAGCTTGGGTGGGAGTGAAGCATCCTAGATCCTGTGTCGCTCTCTCCAGAGCCTCAAGCCATCAACAGAGCCCTATCAAAATGCAAATATGCTCTTTCCGAAGAGTAAGATGGCAATCAGTCTTTATTCATCAGCACTTTCTCTTAGGTAGCATCAGATAACCTAGCCGATACAAAAAGCTCCTGTCAAATTTTAACACTCCGAGTTGAAATGTGCAGATGGAAGAATTGAATTACACTGAGTGTGGTGAGACAGGAGGAGAAACAGATTCAGCTGAGGGCTATGGTTAAGGGTTTTGAGTGCCCAAAGCTGCAGCCTAATGATTCTGGATTTGAGCGCAAATTTTAGTTATGATTTTGCTTTTAGCAGGCCAATTTTCCAAGATAAAGGTAGCAACATCTAACATCTATATTATGCTATTATCTAGAATTAGCAAGAACGTATGATTTTTCTTCCATTTTTATTTTCTCCTGGACTCACTTTAACTTCTGAATTGCTGCTGAGTAGCAAATAGAACAGAATATCTTCATTTTTACCCTCAGTAGCATTATGAGCAGCCTTACCTACAATGAGCATTAATAATAATGAAATTGAACACTTCTAATTATCAAACACTTCTAATTATACTAGAAATCATGCCTTCGCCCCTTGTATGCTTTATTCCATTTAATATTCATAACTTTAGCAGGTAGTATTAAACAATTTTGCAACTAGATTGTATTTCTTTTTTTTTAAAGATTTTATTTATTTGACAGAGATCACAAGTAGGCAGAGAAGCAGGCAGAGAGAGAGAAGGAAGCAGGCTCCCCACTGAGCAGAAAGCCTGATGCGGGGCTCGATCCCAGGACTCTGGGATCATGACCCGAGCGGAAGTCAGAGGCTTTAACCCACTGAGCCACCCAGGCGCCCCTAGATTGTATTTCTATCTGAGACCAAAGTATTTTCTCTAGGGTATAGTCCTTTAAACAGCCACAGAACCATCTAGGAAATGAGATAAATAAACTTATTCAAAGATCCTTATTATTGAATATCATGTTTATAAAAAATGAGCCCTACCCTTTTTTTTTTTCCAATCAAGTGGTATCTTTTTATTAATTCAGCTATCACTTATGTACCCAGCACTGGTACTTGCTTCAGAAGAGTGACAATGAGCAAGGCAGAAACTTAACTTCCTTTTGAGCCACCATCTAGGTGGTGACGGGTTGATTAGATATGGCTGATGTTGTCCCATTTTCCCCCCCAGAAGGCTAATAGGTCTATCAAGAAATCATGGTGTTTTGGGAATCTAAGAAGTTGTGGTTTAATAGAGTAAATGGGCTCTTCTAGGAGAGTATTATTTACTCACATAGATATTACCCTGAAGTGACAGAGAAGAACCCTAGGGAAGATTGCTATGGATTACTACATAATCTGCTAAATATTCTCTGTGAATGAACTTCATTCCTGAGAGAATCACCATGGGTCTTATTGAACAGTCCAAATTCCAAGGCTCTGAGCTACATTTTATATATTCCCCCAACAGTGGAATACTGGCAGATTAATAAATCATTAGTTAGAATATGAGAAACTAGCTTGAACAAAAAGGAAGGTCTATAAATTTTGTGTAAAGTCCCCAGCATTGTGGAATTGGCCTTTGTTTTTGATAATATATTTCACCGTAGGTGGGACTGCTGCGGTCCTTTCAAGTTATTTATTACCTTGCTCTCGTCCGGTTCATTTAGTGGATAATTTGATGAAAACTGTACAGTGAGATAATTCAAAACTAAAAGCATAAAAGTACCGGACCTGATAACAAACAGATTATGTTTGGAAAAAAAATATTTTACACCGACCTGGAAAATCTTTTATTGAAATAACACATACTGATTAAGACAAAAGCATTTTACCTGGTTTAGTTCAACGCTTTATTTAATTTAAGATGGTGAAAATGGAAGAACTTGCCTTGTTTCTCTGTTGTCAGTTGAACTCTTGTTAATATGTTTGCCTGATTGGTTCTTTGACAGGGCATGGAAAAGTTAGGGGAGCAAGAAAAACAGTATTTGCTTCCTTTATCCTGGAAATTCAGGCCATCCTTGCCTCTTATATATCAGTGCTTTTAAAGAAAATTGTGTACCTCTTGCATTGGCTGTGTTAGAAGTCACTGTTGTGTCCTCCCTGCCTCATTACTATAAAGAACCAAGTGTATGGACTTAATACATAATATTGGAAAACTGGGTCAAAATTGAGGGACAAACCTTCAATCAAGCATTGTAGAAATAAATATGAAAGTCATGCTCAATATGATTACTGAAGATATTCCTAGGCTACCATCTCACAACATGAGATAAGGTGGTGAATGGATGTTACCAGCAGCAGAGCTCTCTACTGGTTACCATGGGCAAGGAGAAGAAGTAGTGAAAGCAAGTAGGATGATGCAAGACACCATTATGTCATGGGCGCCTGCGTGGCTCAGTGGGTTAAGCCACTGCCTTCGGCTCGGGTCATGATCTCAGGGTCCTGAGATCGAGTCCCACATTGGGCTCTCTGCTCGGCAGGGAGCCTGCTTCCCTCTCTCTCTCCCTCTGCCTGCCTCTCTGCCTACTTGTGATCTCTGTCTGTCAAATAAACAAATAAAATCTTAAAAAAAAAAAAAAGACACCATTATGTCATGAGTTTAACATGTTTTCTTTCTTTTTTTTTTAATAAAGATTTATTTATTCGTTCAAGAAAGAGAGAGTGAACACAAGAGTGGGGGAAGGGCAGAAGGAGAGAATCCCCAAGCCTGCTAACTGATCAAGCCCACTCAAGCACCTGTAACATTTTTTATTAGTGAATATTACACCTCAGTTATTGTGTTAAATGCTGGAATGCTTATAATGTACTTTGTCTTTCATAATTTAGTAGGATCTTTTGTTTTTAATTTTCATAGTGATGAAATTCAAATCCTATATTTATCCACTGATCACTGTATAACAAACTTAAATATTAGTGTCTTATTAAGCTTAAAACAAACGGTAATGCAAGTTATTACTTTTTGATAAGGTATGGTCTAGCATACCATATTCACATGTAAGACAACAGTGCAATGCCATCTGCAAAATATTTTAAAATAAATCTCCATTTCATCAACATTCTGGGACACACCAGAACTGAAGTAAAAATCTCTATCTCAAAGAAAGTATTATATAAGGTCTCCAATATTATGGACCCAAAGCTTTTGTCAGAGAGTTTTCAATATGCTTTATGATACTGCCATATTTTAAGTTACAGAAGAAAATGCCTTTTTTATTAGTAGGAGAAGCAATGTTTTTTGACTGATGTGATGTAAAAATTCAAATATATCAGACTTTGCTGAATTAGAATAGCTAAATAAAATGTTTCCAGTTATAAGCAAGAGTGTTGCAGGCAAAAATTTGTAGTTAGAATGCAACTGGATTTATGTTTCTATGTTAGATACCATAAGTGACTCATTCTCACATGAAAGGTTATTATCTGCAAACAGAATATAGTTATCCTCAGATTTTCATTGTTTTTCCATTTATGATTAAATATTTGTATTCCATCTTTATCTCCCAGTTTTCATTTTTACTGCTCCATCTGGTGATCAATCATGTCTTGTGTTTTTAAACAGTAGTTTGTAGAGGGTTTAAAACACGTCCATTTTTTTTTACAGTGTCAGTAATAAAAAAATATTGCTGATAATGTCTCCAGGGGTACATATTCATGTCATGCACAGAGGAGTCATTGAGAGATTTCTGAAAAGGGAAAGGTTAAAGGGCAGATATTTTTAATGCCAGAAGTCTGATCAATATAATAAGGAATTGCATTGCTAGGCCTATTTATTTTTCCTTGCTTCACAGAAAAAGAAAAAGAGGAATGCAATTTCACAGGATGGAAATAACTTGTGGTGAATTGCTGCCATCCAGATCAACCTTAAGTCCAAATGGTTCATTCATCTTAGACTAGATCCTGGTGCAGCCCAGTGAACTGATGATGTTCTGGAAATCAGGCACAGAGAGTCTGAAGCAATGCATCACATTTGCATCTATGATTTGCTTAAATTATTTGATTTAGCCTTTCCTCCCAGGAAACAAAGCCAGTAGTACTTGATTATTGAATAGTCCTTTTTGGATGCTTAGTGTGAGGAGATTTTATTAAGGTTATGGGAAACTTGAATTTTACAGAATGAATCATGGGTTTTATTTCAGTTTTGATTTGTCTCCAAGGGATGAAAAAGATAGGAGACTAGGATACATTATATATTAGCTCTATTTTAGCATGCTCTTATTGCAATCTCAGGCAGAGTCAAAAGCTTTGGAGAAAAAGATTAAATTGTTAGAGTAAGAATTACAAGAAAAGACAAATCCATATGTGCAAAAGTGGACTTAGAGTAATAACCTGCAGTGTTTTCTATGTAGGTATGTATATATTAACTCTGTATTTCTATGGCAACATTCACAGTAATCAATTTAAACAATGGTTTGAGGCAACTATCTATTTATTGTCTTCAGGAAGAGAACCCTAGTTAACTCCTTTATGCGTAAAATAAAATTTTGAGCATGCACACACACACACACACCCTCTAATAAACTGGCATTTAAGAGCATTACTACAAAGCACACAAAGAGATAAGAACACATTTTTACTCCCCAAAAAAGAGTAGGGAGCAACGGAATAAACCCTTTTCTTTTATTCTAATAGGTCTGAATTACTTGGGTATAACCTTCAGAATAACGCCAGCATTTCTGCATTTCCCCTGCCTCTGTCCTGCTTGTAGGATGCTGAGGACAAATCACCTCCCACTTAGCCCACAAGGCCTGACCCCCAATCTCAGCTCTGTGCCCCATATTCTTCTGAGACCCTGTCTTCTCAGAGCCAACCAGAGTGCCCAGCACATGTTAATTTCTTACAAAGGCTTAAGCTGACCTGATTCTATATATTAAAATATAAAAACAAATATTACTCTGGCAGAGGTTAGTTTTTATTCATATTCATTTCTCAGGGAGGCTTTATCTGACCTCTTTATCTAAAATAATACTTTTTGTCTTTCTCTATCCTTTCCCTAACTTACTTTGGTTCATTTGTTGGTCATAGCATTTTTATCATGATTTTAACACAAATCATATTATAAACCTATTCATTAATTTAATTTCTCACCCTTCTCAATAAAATAGAAGATGCCTAGAAAGGGATTATATTTTTGTTTCTCTCTGCCTAATGAACGAGGACACTGCTGGCAATTAGGAGATGTTCAATAAACATTTGTTGACTTAACAACAACAACAACAAAAATCTGTTGGATTTCTTAGGTTGGCTTCTCCCAGAAGCAGACCCTAGCCCCAAAATTGAGATGTAATGATTTATTAAGACATGTTCCCGGGAGAAATCAGTAAAGGATAAGGTGTGTTGAACAGACAGGAAAGAAGAGGAGCCATGTGACAGTGAACGTGATGGTGTAATTTCAGGTGTGGTCCAGACACAGGTAGTTCCCACAAAGAGCTCTGAAATGTACATTTCCACTCCTTGTTGTCGTAGATCCTAATTACCTGTCTTGAATTACCTCCTCTTTTGGATGGTGACAGTGAACAAAACTAACAGCTTGTTATGTAGCAAAAGAAAGCTAGAGGACCTTCTACTTTCCCCATGAGATAAAATATATATTTTAAAGTGGTCTAATTTTTATGCAATGTCATTAGGTTTGTAAAGCTTATCAATATGTAGTAGTATTGCTACCATTTGATCTTCAAAGCAACACTTTAAGCCAGAAGGAAAGATTTCTCTTTCTCTTCCTTTCCCTTTCTCAATATCTCTCCCTCTCTCTTCCTCTCTCAATCTCTTCTTCTTTTTCCACATTTGAAAAAAAAAAAAAAAAAGTGAGGTACAGCTAGATTAAGTTTTAGGAGTTAAGCCAAGATGCAAAAAGGGGCTAGCTTGCAGAAATTATTATTGTTCTGACTGCTGTATCAAGCTGTCATATAAAGCGATTAATCTGCCTTTATTTTCTTAATCCCTAAGAATCTACAAATAAAAATTTCAGGCGAAGTAGGTAGGGAAGAAAGAATCAACACAGATTAAGGAGGGAAACGCTAATGACAGAAAGAACGTCAAGGCTGTTGAATCACATGGAGCAGGACTGCCTCACCCATCTGTACTGGAGGATCCCGTGACTCTGTTTCACCCTATCCCCCCATTCTTCTGTTGAGCCCCTCCTAATTAACATTATGCTTGTCTTTATTCAACTGAAGCCTACTCTAAACTCTGTGCTGTAAGATGTTCAATATTTCACTGATAGAAAACAATTTAAGAAATAACATTCGAAGAATGGTGGTGGATTTTAATGGTCAATGATGAGTGAAAAGAAGTACTCGGCGTGGGGGGGGGGAACCCAGGAAACTGATGACCTATATACCCACTGGAATGACTTTGCCCTCAGGTTATAAAAGCACTTTGTGTCTATTTGTTTGGCTACTGTGGAAATAAAACACTTCTATGCAATCGAAATCCGAACTTCTAGGAAAAAAAAATTTTTAACACCCAATTGTGTTGGTAATTTACAACTGTAATACTGGTATCTTTCTTAACATTTCTTCCATAGTCTTCTAATCTGTTTTGTATGCCTGGTCTCATTTTATTCTAAATTTATTTTTCAATTTGTATTTAAAAAATCACAATTTATTAGAATTGTAGAATGAATGTTCTTTTTTTTTCAGTTTGTATCAAAAATTACAGTTCATTAGGATTGTAGAATTTAGAGCTGGAAAGGAAAGAACTTAATCTCATTTTTAACAGAATAAGATGTGGTACAGAGAAGCTTCTATGGTCACAGGACTTTCAAGTAACCAGATAGGTGTAAGAACCACATCACAGAGATGGTGTTGTGAGCTAAACGAACACTTCCAGACCTTTCCTCATTCCTATTACAACATTTGAGGTAATTTTTAATTCTAGATGAAAAGGTCTGTGATTATTTCCTTTGGCCCTGCCTAGAGCTATTCAGGAACACAGATCCAGATTTCCTGGCTCCGCACCAGATGTACCAAGTCCCCTCCTCGTCCTCTATTTTTTTTCCTCGTTGATTGTGTTTTAGTCTAGCTGAAGCTCTGGATCTTGTTTTTGTCAAGTTCCATTTGTTAAGACTCCACTGTTAAACTCAGCCCAGGGTTTGGGAACTGGTGTAGGGGTGAAGCAGGACAAAACATCTCCGTACTATCCATTGGGTGGTTGGTAGTGTCCAAAAATGTTAGAAGGCAGCAATCTCCTGGACTATATTTTAATTCAATAATTTTTCCACATCATTAAATTACCTTAAAAAGATATTTTGTAATGGCTAAAATCACCCATCATTTGAATATGCTCTTAGTGAACGACTCTTCTATTTATGGACATGGATGCCATTTTAAAGATAATTTTACATTGTTTTTAATGAATAAAGATCAAATGAAAATTTGAATACAAACATAAATGTATACAAATACAAATGTGTAGAAACACAAATATATATAAATACAAATATGCATCTTTGTACAAACAGGAGACTATTTTATTAGGTTAAATTCCAAGGTGTTTAACTAGTGGATTCAAAAAGTAGGAATATACTTAGGCCTCTTTAGATATATTGCCCACTGCTTTCCAGAAAATTATACTAATTTATATGTCCACTACCAAGTAAAACTAAGTCACACTATCCTTAATGAGTAGAATATTTTGAAAAATCATTGACTGATTGATGGGTGGAAAACAATATCTTTTTGTTTTAATTTGCATTACTGTGTATATTTATTAAGCATGTACATTTCTATTATGAGGTGGTTTTGCTTTTATTACAAAAATATAACCTTTCTTTCTCTTTCTTCCTTTCTTCCTTTCTTTGGTATTGCATAATGAATTAATCCAATTGGAAATGTTACTTTTGGTGTTGTGTTAGGCAGATAATCACACATGGAAGTTACATTCAAGGTAACAGAGTCAGATAAAAATTGTTAATATAAAAATAACACAAGCACTGCATTATATTATTATGCATCATGTATACATTATACATTATTATACACTTTTTTGTTGTAGTCCATTAAGCTATTCGGAAAGGAGTTAAAATAGAACTATAAATTTCCAAGGTAGAATCTGAAGTGATCTTGCTGCCCTCTGATTTCACAGGCATTGATTATGTATTCCTTTGTGACACTTGAAATATAGTTTTGGAGTATTTTTCTTTTCCCCTTTTGCTATTTAACCTGTTTCTACTTTTCTTCTGCCTCGGATTCTAAGCTACTCAGGCTAGGGGCATTGATACAAGCATCTATTAATTCCTTTAGCTCCAACTGTAGCGAGTGGTATGTCTGTGTTACAGAATCCTCAACACACGTTCGCTGACTGATTGGCGAAGGGGCAGAAATAATCTCTGCATGTTGGAAAAAGCAATCCTCTTCATCATCTGGGGGTCATGAGAACAGAGCTGGGTTCACAAAGATTTAAATATCATCTATTGTCAGAGGTCACAAAGATTTTCCCTGGAAACAGAGCAGAACATATAGCCTAAGGAGCAAACATGCATAAAGGCGTGCACAAGAGACCATCTTGACTGATATTATCCTGTTTGCTTTCTGGAAGACTGCACCTCCATCTCTCTAATCCTGATCTTTTTCTGACCCAAACCTATCAAGCCTACCCAATTTCTGTTTTTATAACCACTCTTCCTTTTTCCTTCATCTGGGATCTGTTAGCTTGTTAACCCTAAAAAGTGCTTTACCCTCTTTTCCAGAGCTAAAGTGTATATCTGCTTCCCTATGAGTGTTGGCTAGCACTGACCCATTTTCACCCATTCATTTTTACCATAAGACTTGGTCCTTTTAAGAATTTTCACCTTATTGCTGAAACTGCCTGTGAATGGAGTGTCTCACCTTAGTTGGCTCTAGCTTTTTCAGCATGGTTCAGCTCTTGGCAACAATGTTCCAAAAGAGGCAGCTACAGTTTAACATATAACTTCTCCAGAGAGGACTAACCATCACCCTAGTCTGCTTTCAACTGGCACTAGCATATTTTTTATGATATTGTGACAACAGATATCACTTGATACCATCTCTTAAGATAAATATAGAGTCGGAAACTGCATGTTTATGTGTATTTGTTACAATGCGTTGACCCGTGAATATTCCACTTCTCTCAAACTCTCCCCTGTTCTTCTTCTAGTACTTAGGCAGCATAAAAAAGTAGCAGGACACCAGAAATGCACCTCTATAAGGGGAGCCCCCAAATGAGTAAAATCAGGGCTGAGGTGATGCATAAAATTATAATCCCAGTTCTCCATTATGCTAAATTGTCTATGAACTTCATTGCTTCTAAGTCAAAGTGATTAAATTTTTCTTTCCAAAAAGCTTTCTGGAATAGGAAAGCATTGAAATAATAAAGTATTTTCAGGCTTTCCGAGTTCTCTTGTGTTTTTCTGATCTAGGTGTGTGTGTGCATGTGTGTGTGCACATGTGTGTGTGTTACCCATCACCTTCTTAAGCCAACATAGTGATCTTTCATGGTTTGACCCTTTCTTACTTCCTGTTTTATCTTCTAAACTTTGCCCTTCATTTTTTGTTCTAGTAAATATAAAATTCCTTATTGTTCTTTGAATACATTAGGTTGTCTTTCTGCTTAATATTTTAAATAAATATTTTATGTTCTTCTGCATATTCCTACAAATCTGGCAAAGCTCAGAATAATCATCCTCTTCTTTAATAGTGTTTCAGATGAATGTTTACCCTACAAACAACGTTCAGTGAAAGAAGTTATATCTTATTTATCTTTGAATCTGCAATGTTCCGAGTAAGGCCTGGCATGCAGTACATGTCTGGTAACTGGAATTTGAGTCTTTGAAATAGATGCTATTACTATCCACATTTTTAAGTCATGGGAAATAAGTTTAGAATAATTGCTGAGATTTACTCAGGCAGTAAGTAATGGAGAATTTGAATCCAGAACTCTTCCCAAACCTATTAGAATTTCAGTAGACCATAATGCCTCCAGGACACAGGTTTGTACTGAAGTCTTCTATGTCTTATAAACTCAGGCATAGACAAAAATAAGTATTTTCCTATACCACTTGGTTAGCTGGTTACCAGAAGAAGGAAGTCCATTCCAATCACATTTTATTCCAAGCCCAAAGACAAGGAAAACATACCTAGTTGATTGGATTCAAGGCTACTCTTTGGATTTTATTTTATAGGTGGTGTAAATAAGTCTGTTTAGTCTAAACATATAGCAATATTTTTCTAGGCTTGAGAGTTGTGGTCCCTGAAACCTTTGCTCCATTAAAGGGGAAAATTCAAAGACCAGGATTTGGTTTTAAGGATCAGGAAACAGGAGGGGGAAAAAAGATCAGAAAATAGATTAATTCTATTTATTTATTTATTTGACAGAGAGAGAGAGAGAGACATCACAAGTAGGAAGAGAGGCAGGCAGAGAGAAAGGGGGAAGCAGGCTCCCTCCTGAGCAGAGATCCCAATGCAGGACTCTATCCCAGGACCCTGAGATTATGACCAGAGCCGAAGGTAGAAGCTCAACACACTGAGCCAACGAGGCACCCCCAGAAAATAGGTCTTATATTTCTTTTGTTATAAGTAACATACTAACATATCTATCTTTAAAATAAAGTAGGCTTTCATATGTTTTGGTTTAGTTTCTTGGAGTCCGACTTCAGGGTTTATGGCCAAAGCTAAACGTAAAAAGCTTCTTTGTTACATTTTGCTTGTGTGCATACATCCCTTGGGAACCTTGCAGAAAAGAATGATCGGCTGTAGATAAAAATTGGTTATTCAAACTTTCCTGGGAAAAATACTATTATATTTCTATACCTTGATAAAACCCCATCATTTTTATTATCCAAACAGTGTGGTTCTTTGAGGTGATCAGAAAGATTCATCTCTCTGTTGAGGAGGAGGGATGTACCCTTGCTCAATGAATGACCTTCTCATGGTGCGTGTGTGTTCACAGAGTCACTGAGGAGGGAGGGTAAAGCTTCCCCTGTCTCTTATCAGGACTCCATGGTCCTGGCAAAAGAAAGAATGAGAGCATCATACACGCAAAGGTCTGACTTCATCGATTCCACGGCTTAAGGAAAAGAGAGAAGCTTTGGCCAAAATTGGCTTTCACTAAAAAACGTGTAAGGATTCTTTTTCACTTTTATAGACATTTAGGAAAATTGCACATTGCTTAACCCACATTCAGATAGCTACTAACATTGCAATGTGAAAAGTAAACAATTTTAAGTTGAGCTGTTTATCATAAAACATGCAGCTTATGTTGGCAATGCCTTACTCTTAAATAGCTTTAGTCACTATGAATTACGGGTTGGCTAGCTTTTCTAGCAGTAAGCCAATGCCTTGCCTAAGCACCCGTTTATCTGCAGACAACTCAGTTTGTTTCAAAGTCAAGCAACACTAGGGAATGACTCCCAAACAGGGAGGATGTATTAGCCTCAGGCACACAGTGAAAAGAATTCTGAGATCATGATAGTACCTAGTTCAGCACCAATATCAGAAAACTTTTTTTGCAAGGTGGTTGAGTGAGAATCTATTTTTGAAATTGGCCAGAACTATAGTAAAAAAGTGAAAAATAAATCAACATTTCTGGGGAAAAAACAAACAACGTGCTCATGTTTTCTTGTGTATTTCAGATTCAACTGTCTCAAGAAAAAGAAATAGAAAGAAGGAAAGAAAAAATGGAAAAAGGAAACTTTTAATAAAGTATCAACGATTACAAACAGGAAACATTTGATCCAGCTTTCATTATGTATAAACCTTACGATTCTCCTCTTTTTAAAGTAAGTTAGGTGTGCTTCTTGTAACTTATGCCTTAGGGTAAGATGGATGTCATTGAGTTAAAAGACATTTCAGATTTTGTTTAGGTACTCTTCTAAACAACCACCATGGAATAATTTCAAGTATGTCAGAATGAAACAAAATAAAAACAAAAATGACGGTTTTATTTGGAAGTAGTTTTAAAGTCAAAAATATGTGCAAAAGTAAGAATAGCACGGAGAGTGCCAGTTCAACGGTTGTTAACATGTTACCTCATTTGCTTCCTTATTTGCTCTCCCTCTCCTTGTAGACACATCCACACACACAAACATGCATGTTATATTTTTGTGAATCTTTAGAGAGGACGTTACAATCACCATACCCCTTTCCATCATTTCTTTTTTAAACAAATTTCTTTTACGTGACTTAAATACAATTATCAGATGCAATAAATATAAAATTGAACAAGTGCTTTTAGCTCATCTACTATTCATATTCCAGTTTTGCCAGTTGAATCAATTGCTCTTTAAGTAGAATTCTCCTCCCAACCCCCCACACTGTACAAGATCCCATATAGAATCAAATACTGTGTTTACTTGTCAGGGTCATTCTCTTGAGTCTCCATTTATTTGGAACATTTCTACAGTCTTTCTTTGTCTTTGGAGATTGAGATTTTGAAGAATAGTTTTTAAAATATGAAAACCCTTCTTTTGGATCCGACTGGTGTGTATGCATATTTGGTTCAGGTTCTGCATTCCCAGCCAAAATACCAGGTGTTATTATGTCTTTCTTAGATTGTTACATCTGGAGACAGCAGATATCTAGATGTCCCTCACTGATGCTTTTAATTTGAATTACTGAGTCAAATAGTTGATTTCTCCACTGGTACTTACATATTTTTTCCTTATAATTAATAAATAACCTGGTATTGACACTTTAAAGCAACACAAATATCCTGGTCCTCAAGTACGATTGATTTCTTGCTTAAATCAGTCTATTCTGATAGTCACAAAATACTGGTTTTCTACCTCTAAAACTCCCATCAATTTCATTAATTGGTACTCCATTATTGGCAAAACCCCTCTAACTTCCCCGACCTGTTTGTTTGCCTGTTTATTATCAGTATGGACACATGGATTTTTTTTTTTCCTAATGGTCAATAATTCATCACTATATTATAATTAAATAATAATTATTTTGGTCTTCAAATTGTCCTAGAAGCTGACTCCTAAATTCTTGGGACATGCTATTAATTTGGGGGGCACTTTTTGGCTTCCTGGCATAGCAAGATATTCCAGGATCCTCTTGTGCGTACTCCTTCCCAGCCCTGGAATCAACTAGCTATTTATTTCAGTGGTGCAGGTTCCATTTAGTGGGGAGTGGCACTAGAGACTATGACCTGGGCTTTAGGTGTGTTCATTTAGATTTTTTTTTTCCCCAAGTCCTTTCAGCAGACAGAGCAGACATATGCATATAATTAGCATAACGATATACATACACATATACATTTTAGAAATCGTGATTTTTTATACCAATATCTCCAACTGCAATACATCTGAATGAGAGTACTCCTTTGTCCTCCTCCTTTCCATATATTTAAGTCTCTCTTTCCATGTGAAGAATCCTAACTTCTAGCATTTGTCAATGCTATGAAACATCTAAAATATATTCATAATTGATTTGCCCATATTTCCTCTTCGGAAAACAAATCTGCTAAGAGTTCTCCCCACATAGCCAAAGACTGAGAATGTACATCCAATTCCATGTTCATAAATTACTTGGATTATTGCTGTATTTCTTTTCCTTCTCCTCCAGTTTAATTATAATTTTAATTTGAAATATAATTGGCTAGATTTGCTTCAGGTTGTTTTCAATTTTAGTTTTACTTCTGCTCTTCCCATCGTTGTTGGATTATCTTCCTATTTTAACGATATAGAGTATCTCCATGCTTCCATTATGAAAGCTGTATAAAAAGATAGATTCAGAGAGGTGCCACCCTTTCCTAGATCCCTTCAACGCCATTCTCTTACGTGTCATGCAGGTAACTGTCAGCATCTTTGATCAGAGAAGCAGAACCATTACATTTTGGGGATGTTATCTTATGTGTAAGACCTGTTGAACAGTATTATTATATACTATATTATAAATTATTATAATATATATTATATATTATAGGCTGTAATTATAAGCTATATATTACATATATATATATTATATATTATATATTATAGGCTATTTCTGCCTGGTGCCACAGACCGCAATCCACAGGGTGGGCTGAGAAAGGCAAGATGGGTGTGAAGTGAAAGCGAGGAAAAGCTACAACCTGGGAGGCTGAAGTGAAATTCCTAGGGACCGAATGGAATCTACACGGCTTTTTTACTTCCTCCAAGCCTACAACTTCCAGGATGCAGATGGCCTGCTTTGGCGCACTTCCTTACAGATTGAGGTCCCGGAGTTGGTGAGGCTACAGCGCATCTTTAAGAAGTGGAGGAGTCACCTAGTTATCACTCCCAAGTCAATCAGGAGCAGCAGATAAATGACAAAATGTATGATGTACAGCAGTGACCACCTAAGCGTAAAAAAGAATAGAGCCTCTCCTTTATTTTGCCTTCCCAGGCTGGTGGGAAAAGTCTCTTAGGACCCATGTTAATTTAGACCTAAGCATGGGAGGGAATTCTGAAGAATATAGCTTCAGCTGAGCTAATCTGACACTATATAAGCTACCACAACCACCTTTTCTCAATTTGGCAACTGCATTTACCCCTTTTAACCAACTTCCAAGAGACGTTAAAAAAAAAAAAAAAAAAAAAGGCTTCTGCCTAACTGATGCTGTTACTCCTTATATAGCAAAAACATTCTAATCCTCTTCACAAAATAGGAGTGTCTCCATGTTTGAGTTAAGTTCGTTTCTCTTCTAGGTGAAATACATTCTCCTTTAATGTGTTCCTGGGACTTTAATCATGAGATATCAAGTGAATTGCTCTCAATTAATAGTGTGTTAGAGGAATGAGAATGGAGAAAACAAATTAATATACACCCAAACATTATACCAAAATATGGAATAAAGACCCATAATTATTACAATCCTTGTGTAGAGCTGGTCAGCTGGTAATATTTATAAATACCTTTTCCTATAACACATGATTTTCCATATTCTCTCTGTTCTCAGCAAGCTACTCTGTACATCACAATTTTTGACTGGTGAGGTTAGCCAAATCTTCATTCCCCCCAAAATCTGGAATGTTAGCAGTTCTATTGGTATTCAGTTGTTTGACTTCTCCACTGACTTTAATCACAGCATACAAGAATACTAAAGGACTGGAGGGTCACTTGCATTCCAGATACAAACTTCCTTTTCTCCACCGTGTAAAATCCATTCAATTCCCATTTAATCTGCAGGTTCAATCACTCTAACTAGAATGACTAATCCCCCTTCTTCACAGGTTGTTTCTCTAGCCTATGGATCCCGAAGTGGCCAAGTGCAGTCTCAGATTTCAGTCTCATGGAACAGTTGTTGAGTCCCCTAAGAAAGCATTTCCCTGCACCATGGGAAACAATACTTCAAGATTAGCAGAACCTAAAGTTACCCAGTAAGAAGCTAATCTTATTATAAAAGATATATACACAGTGAGAAAAGACACACCCATTTTAATCCCTTGATCCCCAGATGGTAAACCTTGTCTATGGAAGAAACAGCACATTATCTTGGTTGCTGATTTAGAGATTTCTGGAGGATATAATAATGGCATAGAACTGACCTCACAAGTATAAAAATGTGTTATGGGGAAGTGTTGCCACCTAGACAATAAGTGTTGTTGAAAGGTGTTGTCAGTACTATAACTGAATCTTAAAAAGGCCATTTTTTTTTTTGAGTGGATACAATGGTGACATGTTTTCAAAAGTCAGCACAACACAAAAAGTTATATTCAAAGACACACTCTTCCGTTCCACAACCTTTCCGCCTTATCACGCTCCCTTCTTCTGTTGAAGTAACAAAATTTTATTGTCTACCTATACTTTCGGGATTTCTTTTTGAAAACTTAATTAGATACATGCATTCTTTTTCTTTTTACATAAAAGGTACATAAAAGATAAAGCATTATATATTTTCTTTGCAGTATGCTCCTGGCACTTAATATCTCTTAGAAATCACTTCATTATAAATTCATAGAGTGTCTCCTTTTCTTTTTCCTTTTTTCATTTTTTTAACAGCAATGTAATATGACATCGTATATGGTACCATTGTTTACTGAACCAATTTCTTACACTTACACAGCTAGGTATCTTCCAATATTTTGCAATTATTAAAAAATGCTATGGTGAATAGCCTTCTTGCATAATTTTTATGCTGTTGGAAATGTATTTTCAGGGTCAGTTCTTAGGAGTGGGATCACAGATGTAACTTTCCAAGATATTGACACATTCCCTTCCACTGAGCTTGAACCATTTTGTGTTTTCTGAATTCTACTAGCAACTAAGTACAAGAATGGCTGTCTTCCCACAGTCTCGCTTAGATATATATTGTTAAGTTTTTAAAATTTTGCAGGTTTGATAGGTAAGAAATCATAAATCCGTGTGATTTTATTTTGTATTTTTCTCACTGTGAGTGAAGGTGAACATAATTTTATGTTTAATTTTTTTGTCTAAACTTTATATTAAGTAATATACGTGTCTAAATTATTCATGTATTTTATTCTTTTTTTTTCTTGTAATATTCTTGAGATTTTCCCCTCAGTTGTTAAAAGGTCTTTGCATACTAGGGATATTAGCTCTTTTTCTATGATATATGTGACAAATATTTTCTCCCACTTTGTCATCTGTCATGTGACTTTCCTTATTATTATTTTTAAAATATTTTATTGTGGAAAAAAAATGGTGGTTTTTGGCCATGACTTTTCTGAAAACATTGTTAAATGTGTTAATCTTTTGTTACATTTAAATTTATAATTGGGGGACCTGGGTGGCTCAGTGAGTTAAAGCCTCTGCCTTGGGCTCCCATCATGATCTCAGGGTCCTGGAATCAAGCCCTACATGGGAGTCTTTGTTCAGCAGGGAGCCTGTTTCCTTCTCTCTCTCTGCCTGCCTCTTTGCCTACTTGTGATCTCTGTCTGTCAAATAAATAAATAAAATCTTAAAAATAAATAAATAAATTTATCGTTGAAGTTAAGAAACTTTCTCATTTTCTTAAATAGGAATTCATTCTTTTTCTCTTATGACTTAGATTTTTAAAAATATTTGGATATCTGATTTGTTTAGAGTTGTCATTATGTTGTGAGCCACTGATTTAATTTTATCTTTTCCAAACAGCCAAACCATAGAACCAACATTATTTAAATAAACAAAAAACAAAAACAAAAAACAAAAAACAAACTTTACTCCATTAATCCTTGATTCAACCTTTCTCATAAACTAGATTTCTCAGAGCAGTTTTTTTTTCTTTTCTTTTTTTTTTTTAAAGATTTTATTTCTTTATTTGAGAGAAAGAAGAGAGCGCACCTTTGTTCCCAGGGGAGAGGAGCAGAGGCAGGGGGAAAAGTAGGTTCCCCACTGAGCAGGAGGCCTATTGGGGGGTCTTCCCAGAGCCCTGGGATCATGATCTGAGCTGAAGGCAGATGCTTAACTGACTGAGCCACCCAGGCACCCCTTCTCTGAGTAATTTTGTCTGTTTCTGGACTTTCTTATCTGTTTCATTATTGCTCTGTCTTTTCCTGGGCTAGTACACACTCTTTCAATTACAGCAGCTTTAAAAGGTTTTCTCATTTCTTGCACAATTAATTCTCACCTTTCTGCTATAGCTTTCCTTTCCCAGGGTTTTTTGGGGGGGGGGCGGGGGGGGACTATTATGGTGTGTCAACAGTCCTATCTCCATAACAAAGCTCCTAGGTATTTTTATTAGGATGGTTTCACATTTTTAAATTAACTTGGGGAGAGCTGACATCTTGATAGTATGTCTAACCAAAGACAAGAGTGGGTTTTCCATTTGTTTAAATCTACTTTTCTGTCTTTTGGTAGTGTTACACATTTTTCCTCATACAAATTTTTCTCATTTTTGTTAAATTTATTTTGGAGTATTTTTTTTTCTATTTCAACCTTTTAATTAATAAATGATAGTCATCTATGTATCAGTGGGATATGGAGAGATTAGATATACTATTTTTCTAACTCCAATTACATCTTTTTATATATAGAAAAATACTGGTACTGTAAGGACCTATTTAGAAACTGTCCCTGCTCCCCTTGCCCCAGGGGATATACTTGGAGACAAGTCCCAGAAACCAGCTTCAGGAAACAAAGCCCAGATACAAAGGTGGGTCAGGCCAGCTGGAGACATCTGATCAATAGGGGGGATGCATACTGTCTCCCTGGTTACCAAGGAGTATGGGCCCCGCCCTTTGGGAGCCTTTTGGGCACCAATCCCAATCAGGGTGTAATAGGCTGGCTTAAATGTCTACTAGGGTAAATTGTAACTCAATTGGTCACCTGGTATCACTGTGGAGTTTCCTGTGCGTGTTACAATCACATTGGCTACCTGTGCGTGGCCAGACCTGAACGCATGGCCTTTGCCCTTAAAAGCTAGACTGTGAAACAGAGAAGGGTCATCTTCTCTTGTAAGAGGTGCAGTCCCGAAGTTTGGTTAGATTCTTGATGCTTGGCGTGAAATAAAGCTTTGCTTGACCTTCGCTTTGTATCAGTCTCGCTCCTTTAATCACGGACCCATCATTGGGGCATAACAGTACCAAATTAGTTTCAGTCTGGAAAAAAATGAAGGAATAGTTCTATTGTTAGAATACGAGTTTCCTCAAAAACTCATAATGCATTAGGATGTCTGGTAATATCAGACCATGACTGATACCATCTTTATCTATCATGGGACTGAGCACTTTCTAAATCTCACTGTCTTCATAAAAAGGTGGATATAATAATATATTTCTGTGACATTTTAAGAGTTTGAGTTACTCTAAGGAAATGCCTAAATTATGGGAAGCATTTAGTAAATGTTTGCGATTCGGATGACTCAGGCATATATGCTTGATAGGAGAGAGAAAATTGCTTTCTATCAAACACACCTATTTTATCTATGCATCAGGCAACACCACACCATAAAAAAGGTTATCTGTAGAGATACTGGAAGATGTATATCCTGATCTCTTTTCTCTTGACACCTGTTCTTTATGGAGGAAATAATGGAGCAAAGACCAAGAAGCTGACAAAGTGGGTTACCTCTTATACCTCTTCTTTCAGGAGAGTTTCCCATGTTAAAAGCCCTAATCCTGAGTGACCAAACAGCTTTAAAATTCCCCTCAGCTTCACTACATTTCAGACAGGTTTCTTTCTGATGCTAGGCCCCTGACTTTCCTTCACTTAGAGCATTTACTTCAGAAAATTTGCAATTGTAAATTCTTTCTCCGCCCTTTTGAGATGTAAATCTTCTCCCAACCTCCTGCCAGATTTAATACCCAGGAATGTCTTTCTCAAGGACCCAAGAGCCATCCCTTTCAAACATAATCATTAAGAAAGATAGCATGCTATATGCCAGTCTTTGTGGGAGGATAGGAGCCTAACTTTGATAAGTGCCAATTAGCAAACACAGATGGCCTAATATCATTGACCATCCCTCCCTTGATGCCCTCCATAAATTTTCCTCCAGCTCACCTCAAATTTAGGAAAATCTCTTGCCCTTTGTTTCCAGGGAGTTGAATTTAATCTCTCCCTTATTGCAATAATCTTAATAAATAAAGTCCTTCTTGCCTATTTAACTCTGTCCAGTGCAATTTTTTTTTTGACAGAGGTCTTCCAAAATCATCTTGCAATGCATATTTACAATTTAACTTCATTTATGCTAGATTAAAGTATATGATCTGCTCTTAGAACAATTATGCCTTTATAAATGGTCCGTGGGGTAGCTTAGATATTGTGGGTATGGAAAAAGCATCGGTGTTAAATTGATGTGTAATAACTCATTTGGTATGCATGACCATAAAATATATACTTATTATTTGTATATAAATATTCTTTTATATACTCTGACAAAGGAGAAGAGCTTGACAAAAAAAAAAAAAAAACTAAATTATACTTAGTAGGACTCTTTCATTCCTAGCTTCATTTCTTCAGAATTTATTGTAATTTACTTCTTGATTGTCATCCTACATTTCAATAACTTTGTTGTTATCTCTGTCCCTAAGAAATAGCTCTTGAACTTGATTTCAATATGAATTTTCCTTTTGTTCTTGTCTTGGAATTTCTTCTTTTGTTTATCTATTTAATCTAGCCAATTTTCATATTTACTATGAATGATTTTACTTTTCCTGTCAATGCCTAGTGTTTCACATGCTAATATATTTCATTTATTTGTCTGGTATTGGAGATATAAAGATGATTAAGAAACAATTTCCGTCCTAAAATGTCAAAAATCCTAGTGGGAAGAGAGGTGAGTAGACAGACATTAATAGTGAATTAAAGTAGATTTATAGAGTTATTTTATACTAACTATAGAAAAGCATACAATGGACAAATAATTCCAATCCAGCCTTGATATTGATAATGACAGTGGTGGATGCATGTGGGTTTCTGGGAAGAAACATGTCTCAAAGGCGTTTCATATGACAGGAGTATGAATAGTGAGGATGTTGGGAGAAGGTAGGGGAGAGAGAGAGAGAGAAAACCAGAAAGGTAAGCAAGAGGTATCATGTTATAATTTGAACTTTACTTTTGGACATGAAAGAGCTATTGAGGAATTTTGTAGTTGGAAACTACTAACCTATCCTATTTCAGATTTAGAAAAAAAGTTTGATTTTAATATGGAGGGTAGTTTGAAGGTTATATTAGAGTTTTTATAAACTTCAGAAATTACCTCTATAATAATAATAAAATAATTTCATTATTGAGCAAATTTATTAGTGTGGCTACTTAACACTAACATAACCTCTAGAAAAGAAAAATGTTTGATCAAACAAACTTGTTGTCTTATCATTGTTATGTTTATATTGTTATTTTTAGGTAATACTCTCAAAAATATAAAACTCTTCTAGACAACTCATTTTCATAGATGAAATCATTAAGAGATAAATGTTAGTAACATGCCCAAAGTTATATTTATAATAACAATGCACTATATTTACATTGGTAAGCTGAATTTATCCTTCACACTGAAAGCCAAGCCTGTTTGATCCATAAATCTCATTTTAAGTGGGATTTTATTTTTTAATTAAAACTGAGAAAGATATTTTATTTCACACTGTAATACAGAAAAAAATGAATGTTGATCAATTAGACAATTCATAACCCATGTCTAGAGCTTAGGCTAAGAGGGGTTGTGCCTATAAGAACAAAACCCTTGTATATTTTCAGCAACCTTGGGGAGAGCTTTGATTTCTCACAGTTTAGATAAAGCATTAGAGTATATTCTTTCTAATCTTAAGAGTCCCTACCCCAAACTGACATCTGTCTTATAGTATTGCCTAATTTTGTACCTTTCAAGTAATGAAATGTTGACCCTTACAACAACCCTGTTATATAGTTGGGGGAATATTTTCGTTGCTTTATAAAATAAATCTTTAACACAGGCAAACAAGAAAGAGATTTTATTGAGCTGTGGATCTGAGTCCAAAATTTATATATTATTTTTCAGACTAGTACTTTAAGCTACTGTCACACTGTATTTACTGCCTCTCCCTTAAAAAAAAATAGTTCCATTTGAGTGTACACAAAATTTAGATGCAATAACATTTGTGATTGTCTTTTATTGTGTTGAAAGTATATCTATCCACAAAGATTATGGTTAGAAATAAACTCATAATCCATTGGAGTGCAGTTATTTCATTTGTCTGCTTAGATCTACCCTTCACTCTGCACTGTCCTCTGTAGTCTGTGAAGCTAATCCGTATGGCTTGCTTAACGGTGCACTTGTTCTTGGGCTTCCTATTGGTCTTCATCAATGGGAGACACTAGCAGAAGATCAGGGGACAGCAGGAGAGTGAAGTTCCGATATACTTCTGCTCTTGACTTCTCTTGGTACTGGAAACAACTCTGCCCTTTGGGCGCTAGGGGGAGTTCAGCTCCCTGATGTTGCTATTCTAAGTGTATTTTTCCTCTTTCATTTTCTCAAACTATACTTTACATCTTTTCAACAGATCTAGTTTAACGTGCTTGTTTAGAACTGTCGTTTTCTTGAACACATAAAAACATGTATTAGTGTTAAAAATGTGTTAATAGGAGGAAGCATGGGTAGTGCTTCAGAGGACAGCCTCTGGGATCTGCAGCCTCATTTTCTACTTACCTCTCCTCCTACCACTATATGTAGGGTTGAGCACTTTCTTAACACATTTTGTTCTTCAGTTATTTCTTATTTATAAATTTTATATATATTCACATGCAAATAAACACATTATGACAACTCTGACCCTATATAGTATGTTGAGAACCATAAATGTGAACCACATGTGATTTATTATTTTTTGGTGGTCACTTTAAAATGAACAAAAGAAAGAGACAAAATTAATTTCAAAAGTATTTTACTTAATTCAATATAATCAAAATATTATATTATTACTTATTTCAACATGTAATAAGTAGAAAGTTAATGAGGCCATTTTACCTTTTTCAATACAAAAAATGTACCCCAAATCTAGTGTTTTTTGCATTCCCAGTGCATTTCAGTTTCGGCTAGAGGCATTTCAAAAGTTCAAGGGCTACACAAGGCTGGAGGCTCCCTTGTTAAACACCACAGTTTTAGTAGTTCTTCCAACCTACACCTATTTAAACAACTTAGTTCATGAATCGGTCTAACCACCAAAACACCAAAATTTATCTTCTGTTAATTAAAATGTGCTTATAGGATACTGAATGTCCAGCACTCACAGGCAATGTTCTTAAACATCCGTGAACATCTCCTTCCATCAGTTGGATCATATGTTTATGAGGAATCAATTGTATTCTCTTCTCTTCTTTTGAAGACCTCTTTACTTGCATTGTTTTTTCTTCTAATAATTTAACTTATTTGTTTATAAGCCTATCAAACATCAGTGTAAAACTAGAGCTGTTTTTATGAGAATTAGTTTAAGTGTAGGATGGACAATTGAAAGACCAAAGAAAAATTATCAAGAGAGGGATTTTCATTCAGGCCATTTCAAGAGTGTTGTGAAGTTCCTGCTCTATTTACATAAGTAATTTTGTAGTTGTGCTTAATGAGAAAACATAGAACTCTAATACATGGATCTATAATAAGAGAAAATAAGAGCTGAATATTATTTAAAATGTTTTATGTGTACAAAGGATAAAATAAAATACTTAGATTTTGTCTGTGTTTATAATGATTCTTCATTACAACCAATATTTTTGATTAACTGGCTATATTTCTTCTACTGCAAGCCCCATGAGGGTAGGTGTCACATTTGTTTTGTTTGCCACTATATTCTCACTGCTAGAATGTGGGTTGACTCAAAGTAGATGCTCAACAAATGTCTGTTGACAGATTGACTGACTCATTCTTTCCATATGGCACCTCCCACCATGCAAGCCTGTTGTTTTTTCAGTTTATAGTTTGCTGTCACATTTTTAAAAACACAATTTTTTTTTTTTAATTTACAGCAGACATAATGCTCTGTTTTGTTTTGTTTTTTTTTTTGTTTTTTTTTTCCCCTAAGCAAAACATTTTTCTTGTCATCCAGAAGAAGAAAACTCATACAAAATTTAACTCAGTACATTTAGACTTGCTGTTCTATTAGAACAATGCTTTGCTGCAGAAAATAGAAGAGAGTAAATAAAATAAAATCTATCTCATGCTGAGAAGGTCAAAAAAACTTGGTTTTCATATGCTTCTGAGGAGCCATGAGTAAATATCCAATGAGCCTCATCTGGGCTTACAATCTGGTCACCAAAATACCTAAATTTATCTTCTTCCATAAGCATTCTTATTAACAAACAGTGACTATGGTTGTATACATAAATCATTTTGGAAAATCCTCTGAAATTAGGCATTCAAATGGTATGGCAACAGTTGCTGAGATTACCCTCCCAGCCCCACAAGGATGGTGGAGATTTAGTCACAGTGTAGCTAAAGAGGTAGAAAATCATTTAGAAATAGGATCTCCTGACTAAAGGACTAAAAAATATATTTATTTTGTCCACAGTTACCCCAAACATATCATGTTAAACTTTTTATTTAAGTATTACATAAAGATGTATACATCACAAGTGTACAGCTTGATGAATTTTCACAAACTGGGTGCATTGTAAACAGCACCCAGATCAAGATACAGAATACTACTGGTAGCCCAGAAGCCCCATGTATCTTCCTCCATTTATCACTTCCTGAAGTGTAGTAAATAACCTGATTAGTGAGTACTATAAATTACTTTTATTTATATGTGAACTTTATATAGATGGGATAAATCAGTATGTGCTCTGTTGTGTTTGGCTTCTTTCACTGAATAAATTGTTTTTGTTGGTATAAACTTCCAGTTACAAAATTAATGTAATGGAGATATAATGAACAGCATAGTGACTACAGTTAATAATACTCTATTGCATATTTGAAAGGAGCTAAGAGAATGGATCCTGAAAGTTCTCATAACAAAATGAAAAAACATTTGTCACTGTGTATGACCATGGATGTTAACTAGAGTTATTACAGTAATTGCTTTGCAATATATACAAATATCAAATCATTACTTTGTACACTTGAAACTAATATAATGTTTTGTCAGTTATACCTCAATTTAAAAACAAAAAAGGGTTAAAAAAACTTCACTAGCTTCATAGTGGCAAGCAAACCCTTCCCAGCCAATGAAATCACTCAAAATCTGGCTCTCTACAGACAACCTTATAACCTATCCTGACAAAAAAAATAAAATTAAATATAAATAAATAAATAAATAAGTGCTTTTCTGATTCATTCATATTTGCTGTTATAGTTTGTTTATTTTCATTGATCTATGGTATTCCATTGTACAAATATGCCATAATTTTTAATTCATTCTACTATTGATAGATATTTGGATTGTTGAATAGTGCTGCTCTAAACATTCTTATACAAGACTTTTGGTAACATAAAAATACATATCTACTGAAAATAAACCTAAGAGTGTGCAGATGTTAAGCTGTAATAGATACAGCAAGGTATCTTTTGTAGAATAAGTTTTTTACAAAAAAAAAATGGAAAAGGACATTTTGGATATTAGCAATTTCAGCTGGTTGGTTATATTAGAGAATATTATATATATGTACATATATATATGTTAATATCTAAGAAGTTTCCTTTGAATATTTCCTCTCTTGAAATGGGAAAAATCTGTTAGCTAAAAAACATTTATCATCTATTATGTCAGGTTTTTTTTTGCTTGTTTTTGTGGGTTTAATGTTATCAATTATCCACAACTGTAGTAACATATTTTACTTAATAGTAGGAATATGTTATATTCATAAATATTATCTATTTTCTAAGTGTATCAGAACTTACCATATCCATGGAAATGAAATTAGAAATCATATTTTTCTGTTTGCATATATGAAGTAAAATATACCATTTTGTAAAATTTATATTGTTCTGTTTAGAAATGGAATTTTTCACTTTTGAAAACCCCATGAAATATTTATTCAGCTTTGTTTCACTGTATATATAGAATTTTACCCTCAATAATGTTTAAAAATTTATATAAAATGTTGTATAAAGAGGAGAAAATATTTCCAAACACATTTTACAAGGCCAACATTACCATGACACCAAAACCAGGCAAAGGCATTATAAAAAAAAAAAAAATTATAGGACAATGAATAGGAACTGATGAATATAGATGTAAAAATCCTCAACAGAAATGTTAACAAACCAAGTTCAACAATACATTAAATGAATAATAAACCATAATCAAGAGGGTTTTTTTCCCAGGGATGCAAGGATGGTTCAACATCTACAAATCAATCTAAATATCAAATGTGATTCATCATATTTAAAAAATAAAGAATAAAAATCATAGGATCATCTCAGTAGATGTGGAAAAAAGCCCTTAACAATGTTCAATGTCCACTCATGATATAAAAAAAAAAAAACTATCAACAAAGTAGAATAGAGGGATCACACCTCAACATAACAAAAGCCACATATGATAAGCTCACAGCTCACATCATACTCAATGTTGAAAAGCTAGAAGCTTTTCCTCTAAGATTAAGAGCAACACAAGTGTGCCTACTTGTGCCACCTTTCTTCAACATGGTACTGGAAGTACTCGCCATAGTGGTTAGGTAAGGAAAAGAAATGAAGGTTATCCAAATTAGAAACAATCATTCTAAAATTCCTAATACCTCCTAGGATGTAAGTGATGTTGAAGCTTCCAAGTTGCAGTCTATTTTTCAGAGGAGAAAGCATCAAATGACTACTCCAAATTGCTTTGCCAGCATTTTTCTCCCACACTTTCTACATATGCCAAGTTTGCTCACGCTAAATGCCCCCAGGACAAGAATGGTATTTTATATCTTTTTGTACTTACAGACACTAACACAGCCCTTGAAATATTGCAAACATGACTAAACTGGATTAAAATTTTTCCCTCTCTCTTCCAAGCTTAGTCCTCAAGATTATCTACTTGTCAAATCCAGTCAACTGGTTTCTTTGAGTTTGCTGATGACTTCTTTTCCTTGAAACTAAATTTCGTACAGTGGTTTTCACTCTTCCATCGCTTGCATTAATTGTATACTTCTCTGTGTCTGAAATTGTATATTGCTTTACTCTGCCACTATGCTCCCTTTATTCAAATATTTTATAAACTCAGTCCTCTTTCTGGAGAAATGCATTTAGACTCCATTTTTCCCATTGCCTACATCTATAATCACCTGCATATCCCACCTCTGCTTCCAATTCTGTTTAGTACCACCTTTGTTGTTGTTGCAAACTAGATTTTCCTCTTGAATTTTTTGCCTAATGGCACCCATGTTTCCTATGTTAGAAAATTGTAAATTGTTTAAAATATTTATTAATTCATTTTCCTTGCTTTATCTATATGCAATCAAACACCAAAAGAATCATAAACTATACCCTTCTCTTATCCCTCCTTTTTATTGCTAATATATTTCATGCACACATCATTTTTTCCAACTATTCTAATTTTGTTTTTACTGCTCTGAGACTCCAATTTCTAGTTCCTCAAATCCATCCTCTGCATGTCATGCTTCCCTAATAAGCAAGTAGGATTGTGTCCTTAACAAACATGACTCATGCACATACATATTATTCTGTTTAATTAGTATGTGAAAGTGACTGGAGCATGCTGTCTGTGTCCTCAAGAAACCGACACTTATAGGAGAAACACAGTTGTAAATAATTCTTAGACTATTATGAGCTGATATAAGTACTGTGGGGGATTAAAAGAAGCACTCATTTTCTCAACCAATTATTTATTGAGAAAGTCTTCTGGGTATTGTTATATGCATTTGGATACTGAACAGACCTAGACAGAAGATTTCTGTGCTCATGAGTTTTATCTTCAATGACAGAGGATGGAGGGATCAAAAAGTCTTCATGGGGAGATGACATAAGAAGTAGGATTTAAAATCACTATTTCTGATGGTGAGGCTTAAATACTCTTATTTTGATTAAAAATGCAAAGATGACTGTGAGGCATATGGTTAGAAATCACTGACATTGTTTCCTGTTGCTTAAGATAAACTTCCAGCAAATCAAAGAGCTAGCATGTCCATAAGTGGACATATGCTGTTCTCAATGGCTGCAATGGCATTTCCCATCTTGAAGTCTTCTACTCTATCAAAAAGTTTGAGTTCTCCATTCTCTGACATAGACCAGAAAATAGTCTGCTCTTAAAAAGTGATATTTTTGGGACGCCTGGGTGGCTCAGTTGGTTAAGTGGCTGCCTTCAGCTCAGGTCATGATCTCAGCATCCTGGAATCGAGTCCCACGTTGGGCTCCTTGCTTGGCAAGGAGCCTGCTTCTCCCTCTGCCTCTACCTGCCACTGTCTGTCTGTGCTCGCTCTTGCTTCTCTATGACAAATAAATAAATAAAATCTTAAAAAAAAAAAGGGATTTTTGTTTGTTTGTTTGTGGTAACTAACCTAACATGATGAAAAAAAAGTGGTATTTTATGTAGAATTTTAAGGATGAATAGTTTTATTTAGGTGAGGGGAAGTGGGAGTGGGGCAAATATCAAATGCCAATCATTAGAGGGGGTGGCTTTAGGGAAATGGCATGTTCCTGGAATTGAAGCAAGGCTAGTTTGATTGGAGTGCAAAAAAGTCTTTCTCCCCAACATGTTTAATGTTCTTAAGCGCAGGTTCCAGAGACAAACTGTTTTCATTTACATGGTTGCAGAAGATGCCAAAATGCCTGATATAGAGTAAGACCATAACTTGCATCTATTAACTGAACTAATATATATAACAAACCAAAATCTGTCCTTCAGTAATAGGAGCTTGAACTATGGTTTACTATATCAAATCATAGTGTTTCTCAAAAATATTTTATCAAATTTTAATTTTCAGAGCTACTATTAAGAAGTGCTGGGAAATGTTTACAGTTTAGAAAACTATAACCACTCCCTGAACACCTAGGAAACAATGGAAATAGATGGAAGGGCCCCTAGGTCTTAACCTCAGCTATTCCCTTAGGCTACCTGGATTTCTAAGACACACAGCGCCTGAGGAATTATTGTGATGTCTTTTTCATCTTAGAATATTTGCATTTTGTCTGAGGCCTTCAATTCTAAATGCACATGTAAACAGTAGGAATTCCAGAAAATGTTTGATCCAGCAAAAGTAGATCTTGTGTCTCATAAGTGACTGTTTTCTTGATCCCCCACAATAAAGTCAAGCATGCAAGGCTTAGTAGGTTTGTTGATACTTCGGGTTCTAGTGAGATAGAACAAAGCAGTGTGAGGTAAAAGGAATGCGTCAAACAGGTATGCTTTCAACTTTGTATTCTGGCACTTAACATTAACTGACCTCTAGCAATTTGCTTAATCTTTGTGGTTCTCAGAGTGCATGCATGTAAGATATAGTTAAAATTCTAAGCACTTCTGGGAAATAGAACATATAACTAAAATCAGCACAGTTCTTTGCACATATTATAGACTCAGAAAGTCATTTCCATTTCTCCATTCTGATTCTCCTATTGTGCTTATTTTGGGATTGACATGATTGAAACTCTAGGAATTAGAGGCAAACTAATATCCTTAATATTCAAATCATGCAATTTTATTTCATTATATAAGAAAACTATCCTTCTTCAGGTACTTCAAAGGATCATAAGAAAAATAATCTTTCACTTGTTGAGAAACTTTGTTTTATTGTCTCCCAGCTGTCACTTAAGATTTCTATGTTCGACTGTTCATTTTGACCATAAATTGAGGGTTATGGTGAAAATGCACCTGGTTTGTACTTATTTTTCTCTCAGGGAAAATAAGGGACTCTAAAAATAATATTCACACAAGGTGATCAGGCAATAGACCAGAATTTTCTTTTCTGCAAATTATAGTGTAAGTTATATTCTGTTATTTTTTATTTTGATAGCAATATCTCTGAACTCTGACTGATATTTACCACTTTGTCCTCCATATCTTTACTATCTATCTATTGTGATAGGATTCCTTATGGAGCTTTTTGTAGAAATTGCTTAGACTCCGTTTTATCAACTCCTATCGGGCCCTTGGCTAGTTGACTGTCCTACTGAAAATATGACTAGCTCTATCTCTTCAAAATAACAATTAAATAATTATCTTGTCTTCTTAGACCCTGCCTCTTGCTGCCCCTTGCTTTAGGAACAGTTGCTTTGTTTGACTATACTTTTCTTGCATTATTTAAAAAAGTAATTCTTTGGAAAACAGTGTGGAGTTTCCTTGAGATGTTAAAAATAGAGCTACCCTATGACCCAGCAATTGCACTACTAGGTATTTACCCCAAAGATTAAGATGTAGTGAAAAGAAGGGGACATCTACCTCAATGTTCATAGCAGCAATGTCCACAGTAGCCAAACTGTGGAGGGAGCCAAGATGTCCTTCAACAGATGGATGGATAGGGAAGATGTGGTTCATATAAACAATGGAATATTACTCAGCCATCAGAAAGGATGAATACCCACCATTTGCATCTACATGGTTGGAACTGGAAGGTATTATGCTGAGTGAGATAAGTCAAGCAAGAAAGACAATTATCATGTGGTTCCACTCATATGTGGAACATAAGGAATAGCATGGAGGACCTCAGGGGAAGGGATGGAAAACTGAATGGGTAGAAATCAGAGAGGGAGACAAACTGTGAGAGACTCTGGACTCTGGGAACCAAACTGAGGGTTACAAAAGGAAGGGGGTGTGTGGGAGGAGGGGATGATGGGTATTAAGGAGGGCATGTATGGTGATAATCACTGGGTGTTATATGCAGCTAATGAATCATTGAATACTATACCAAAAACTAATGCTGTACTCTATGCTGGCTAATTGAACATAATAATACATTTTAAAAAATTAATCCTTTGGTATTCTTGAATCCACAACCTGTTAAAAACTCTTCCAAATATATTGCTTGGTATTTATTAGTCAAATCTTTCAGATGGCTCTCAGCTTTCATTTTAAAAGTGAAACTATTGTCTCATGCTAAGATAAACACATTCTAAGAACCACCATTTGATATCAACTCTGAACTATTTCATTACCAATACAGTTGTATCACAACTTTTTCCTACTTTTTTTTTTTTTTTTTTTGTATTTAGAAATATTTTCTTTGGGCAGAAGTAATACTTACTTTTGCTTATATTTTTCAGCTATTAAAGAATCTAACTAGGTATCAGTATTCCTTCAAGATTCTGTAAAAGAAAGACCTTTATTTATTCTCTAACAGAAACAAGGTTAAACTTTTCTCTACTAACCATTTCAAGATATCTATGCCAAATGCAAATTCAAGTAATATCTCACTATTTCTAAGTTTCAGTGATTTAATTTATAACTTCATCAGTATGAATATCAGTTCTATGGATACTAACAGCCTATTCTACCATTGCTTTAATTATCTTATATTAATAGTTGGTTGCAAGCTATTTGAAGCATTATTAGCTCTATCAAATCAGTGTGGGATGTTCATATATTTCTAGAGTGGGAAGAAAATTAATCACCTCTGCTGAACTGTGACAAAATTGCATCTATCACAAATTTGCATTATTCTGAAATGAATTAATGGGAAAAGTAATTTTTAACTGTATAGATTATATTTTATTATTGCAATATTTCCCCTTTTTCAAAAAGAAATCTGAGGGGTTTGAAGTGGTGGGGGGTGGGAGGTTGGGGGAATGAGGTGGTGCCTATTAGAGAGGGCATGGATTGCATGGAGCACTGGGTGTGGTGCAAAAGCAATGAATACTGTTATGCTGAAAATAAATTTTTAAAAAAAGTAAAAAAAAAAAAAAAAAGAAATGTAATGTGCAAAAACAAAGGGCATAAACCATAAATATAGAACTCAATAACATATTACCAAATGAAGATCGAAGTAACCACCACCTGGTCCAGGAAAAGAACATTACTGCATCTCAAAAGCCATGTTCATGCTCCTCACAATCACTTCTCACTTCCTTTCTTAAGGTGATTACTATCTTGACTTTGAGTCTACAGTGCGACTTATGTGTCTTTGTTCATTTTGTAAATGGGATAATTCTCTAAGTGTACTTCTGTGTCTGTTTTTTTTTTAATTTTATTATTTTTTTTGCTCAGCATTGTTTCATTCAAATTATTCCATATAGCAGCAATTCATTTTCATTTCCTTATAGAGTTTTACTCTATAAATACACCATAATTTACTTATCTAATCTATGACTGGTGGGCATTTTGATTGTTTCTAATTTTAAGCAATTGCAGATAAAGCTGCCTTAAACATTCTTGTGCATGTCTCTGGAAACTTACATTTATAACAAGTGATATTATCACTACATAGCTATAATTTTGATAGGTGATTCTAAAGAATTTTCTAGAATAGTTACCCACTTTAGACTAAGCAAGGTATGAGAGTTCTAAGTTATCCTACATCACTGCCAACAAAGTAAGCCTTATATATCCATTGGTGAATTGCTTTTTGGACTCTATTCAAGAGAAACCTGATCTTTATGTAATCCAATTTATTGATGTTTTCCTTTTTGAACATGTCCTATTTAAGAAATCATATAGGTATTCTTTTTTAAAGGTATGCTTTTATATTATCTTTTAGAGAGCCAAAGTCTTCAAAAAAGAAGGCAAATGGAAGGAGGTACAACAAATACATGTATACACACAAAGAAGTAGCAGAAATTAGAATTTATATTTTGAATTCACCTTTAATTTTCATTTATTCAAAGTCATTTGACCTTGGCCCACTTCCCAACCAATACTTGTCTTTGAAATTTACCTGTTTTAAACAAGTACACTTCTGTTTACTAGGAATAGTTGGTAAGGAATAGTTGGTAAGGACTCAATAGTTGGTAAGGAATGCTTCCATCCAAGAAGTTAATAATGATTATATGCTGAAAATCTTCTACAGATTGTAGTTCATGAGAAAAAATCAAAGGACATCCAGTCTTAGGAAACAGGAGTACCACAAACTAGGTGATAATAGTGGGCTGGATGCCAGTTTCAGCAGGTAATATGATTGGATGAAAAATCAATTGAGCAAATTATTAAAATTATCTTTGATAAACATACACTGTGAGGTAAAAAGACACACTTCCATCTCTACTATCAACTTAGTTTTGAAATACTAATAAGGAAAGCTCATTTTCCTCTTGGCTTTGTTGTTTGTTTGTTTGTTTTTGTTTTTGGGTGAAAGTTCACTCTTCTGTTGTTATTAAAACCAAAGGTGGTCCTTCCCACAGTCATATTCAGTCTCATGTTATTTCTGGCTAAAAGCCCTAAAGCTATATAAAATTCACATTTTTTTTTAATTTGAGAGTTTTGACATTATTTCTTAAATATGCCTTTCTGTCATATATCTGTGAAAATTTCAACCATTGTCTTAATTATTGTTGTGGTGTAGTAGGATATAATGTCTAATCAATTTTCACCATTACTCCTACCTAAATAATCCTCCCTTCATATACAAAAAAGAGGAAATAATAGAGCCAATTTGCATAATGCTTTAATGTAGTCATGCTGAGCAACATGATTCACAGATAATCAACTTTGTTAAAGATAATGGTGTACCAATTTATAATACAGTGCTGTGATACATTGTTTGAGGGATAGGGAGAAAGGGAAGAAAAGCAGATGTTTCCAGGGAATTTAGAGTGGTTTAAGCAACGAAACAAAGAGAAATAATAATTATTAAAGTAGGGTTTAAAAACAATTTTAAGTGGAAATATTTCTTCAGACTAAATGTAACACAAAGATCTAATACACAAAGTCAGTAAAGTGTCCTGGACATGCTTGGTTATTCTCCGTATCTTGTCTATTTTCAGTGGCCTCTGAAGAATCTTTGTGAACCTATTAGCTGTTAGCAATACAGTCTGATGACCACTGAATTACTTATAAAAATGATGTCACTGTGGGATAAGACCATAAATAGCTACAGCTTCTACTTAGAAAAAAATTGTCTAAGAAGAACATCAGAAAGAAATAGAATATGTGAATGGGGTGTGAAAAAGTGAAAACATCCAGGTCTCTTTAGAAGAAAATTATCATATGAAGTAAGATGAATCTGCTAAACCTTGTGAACCCCCGTTTTCAATAGGTACAATTAAGGGTATAACTTGTACCTCAAAGGGATGCCATGAAAGAAGCTGCATAATGCAGGTTAATGCTTTGTTTAAAAACAAAAACAAAAACAAACAAACAAAAACTCCAAAAACTTAACAAATGTGAGGCAACAATTTACTAAGTATTGGAAAACTATTTGCTTAACATGTTATTTCTGATCCCATGGCCTCTAATATCACCTATTAGGCCCCTGATTGAATACCCTTTCTCTGTAAAGGATCAGATAGCAAATTCTTCAAGTTTTGATGGCTATATCATCTCTGTTAGCCACAGGTGCTCAACTCATGTTATAATACAGAAAGCCATACACAATATCTAAAAAAAGTGGTGTGATTATGTTGCAATTAAAAAAAAAAAAAGATTATTTATGGAAAAAAAAAATTGGCTGAATTTGCCCAGGGAGCCACGGTTTAGCAAACTCTAATTGATCCTTAGTAAGATCCTTAGATGATTCCTACATACACAGATTTTGAAAAGCATGGAAGGACTAAAATGATTTTAAGACTCTATTTCCTGCTAGAAATCATCTAATGAAGTCTAGGTAATTATTTTCCTTTCTGAGGAAGCTACTTTGAAACTAGTTGAAAACTGTTAACAAAATAATGGAAAAATTAACATAGTCAACAAATATTCTCCTGTGTTCTCTAACTAATGTCCCGTTCAAATCATTTGCAATTTATCCTCAGTTTCTTCTGCCACTCTTGCTCCATCTGACTGGTTGCTGAGTGCTGATCATTCCCTCTCAGAGAATTTTCTCATTCTGCAGCACCTCTCAGGAGAGTGCAGTAGGTAAGAATGTTGATTCTGGGGCTGAACTTCCTGGGTTTGTATGCTGGCCACACCTCTTACCAGCTGCTTGGGCTTGGACAATTTACTTAATTTATCTATCTTTTTCAGTTCCTTCTTCTGTTAAGTAGAGAGGATAATCACTCATAGCATTATTGTGAGGATTAAATGAGTTTTTATATGTAAACGTATCAGCACCTTTAATTCTTTTGGCTCTCATTTTCAGTTTCCTGAGCTCCTGCCATATTACCTGTTCCCAGTGTCACATGGTAATTAGGATTAGCGGCACAGAATTTAGGGAGCAAAATTAGCCATGTTGCTGTAGTACAAGAATAACAAGAAGGATTTTTGGTGAAAATAAAATGGAAGCCAGGTAATTGTTCCAAGGATAAAATCAGCACGTAAAAATTCCCAGAAATCAATAAATCAATAATAAATTCAGTTGAGTCCAAGCAGTATTTGAGATTCAAGGAGGTCTAGACCAGGAATCAAAAATTATAGCTTTTGGCTAAATCTAGCTGACTTCTTGTTTTTATAAACAAAGTTTTAATGAAACACAGTCAGGCTCATTTCTTTTTCTTATTGTTAGTGACTACTTTTACACCATAAAGGTAGAGTTGAGTGGTTGTGACAGAGACCATATAGACCACAAACCCTAAAATGTTTAGTATCTGGTCCTTTATAGAAATAAACAAAGGCGCTGGCTCCTTAGTATTACAGAATGCAAGGCAGAACTGGTGGGATTTTCAGACAGAACTTGATCATTGAAAGAGCCTTCTAAAATAGGACAAAGAAGAATAAAGTCTGAAAGAAATACAAGTCATATGGCTGAGAATTAGGCTCTGGAGTGGGAGAGGGCACTAAGCCAGAATATTCAGGGAGTTTACTGCTTATCTTCATTGCTGAATCATTTGGGAGACCCAACCCTCTTTTAAAAAAAAAAAGAGCTAAAACCACTTCTAAAACACAATTCCTAGTGAGATGAGTGCTGTGATCAGTCTGAATGAATGCTCTTTATTCTGGGGACGATGCATAGGGAATTTGGCAGAAGACTCGGTGATTAATACAGTGATAAGGGTACAACAATTACCATCCTAAATCTAATCATGTAACTTTGTTTTGACACCATCATATTGTAAGGTAAAAATTCTTTGACATGGCATATAAATTCTTCTTTTGAAAGTCTTATAAACTCAGGATTCCAGGGACACCATTATATACTTGGCTTTGCAAATGAAAAATATCTGATTTTGAATCCAGCTTTTGCAGATGTTTTTTCTATAACCTGAAATATCCTTCCCTTGCCCTTCACCATAAAGCAGGTTGCAATTCATCCTATAAATAGCCAGCTCAAATACCATCTGTTCTGGAAATCCTTTCACTAGTCTTGCAGGCATAATTAGTTATTCCTTTCACTGTAAGTGGAGAAGATCATGTTATAACCCAGGAAGTTAGTGGACACATAAAGCAGAAAGCCAACACAGCAGCAGGGTTCCATCTACAAGTGATGTCTTCCACATGTAGCAAGCCAAAGTAACAGACTCCTCCCAGCATTGGTAGGAACAAAAAGCAGACACCCACTACTCCTGGGCTTCATCCCAAGAGTAACACTGTAATCAGATAAGCTCATAGAGTAGCTGTTCTTCCCTGAGTGGAAATGTTCAACAAGCAGGTACTTTCCAGAATGTGTTAACAGATAAAACCACCTGGCAGTCTTTGTAGTGGTATTGTAAGTTAGTAGATACTGCCCCTCTCAGAATAATATGGAGAAATGCCATTCTGTGAAATAGACAGTTAACAAGAAAGAGGGAAATAATTAAATTCGAAGGAGTTTACTTATCACAATAAAATATATAGGAGGTTCAGAGGTTTCTGTCTTCTATGGTAACCAGTCAGAACATTTCACTCTTGTGAATGGGTTTCTGATTCAGATCAAGGAAAAACTACTGGGCAATGTTCCTGCATAATGTAATTATCAGAAAAAGCAACATGGTGACTTTTTTCAACATGCAGAACCCTTATATCACAATCTTTCCTTGTTTCTGTTTTGTTTCCTCTCTTTGGTTGGGTTTGCCTTCTTTTCTTTTTGATCTTATTCAGTTGTGTATTAAAAGGAATAAATTTTTTTCTTTCTTTCTTTTTTTCTTTCTTTCCTTTAATCAATAGATAATTCTATTTGGAAACTTCTTTGGTTTGTAGAATTGTTTCTCTTTCCTCCAGCCTCTTTTTCCATATGTTAAAGTCAAAACGAATCCAAGATGGAGACCCAGAAAATAATAAACATGGAAGAGAGAACTTAAGGATTTTTTTTTTCTCATAAGCATAGAAAGATTTCTCATAAATAACATGCATAACAAAAAATTTTTCCAATTGGGAGATGAAAGATCTGAGTTAAAAATAAGTAGGACTCATCTGCCTAGTGTGTCTCTTCTAGCTATTAACTTATGAACCTGAAATAATAGTTCATGTCTGATGAAGAATTAAAGTCCATATATGTTAATTGGACTTAGATCCCCTATGGCTTCATAATATAACAAACAAGATTGACACAAGGAACATACCTACGTAACTACATAGCCACATCTATGAATTTGCAGTAAAACTGATAAATAAGAAAATTATAAAACAACATAACTATTTGGAAGTGTTTAAACATTGTTTTAGGGACACCTGGGTGGCTCAGTGGGTTAAAGCCTCTGCCTTTGACTCAGGTCATGATCTCAGGGTCCTGGAATTGAGCCCCTCATCAGACTCTGTTCAGTGGGGAGCCTGCTTCCTCCTCTCTCTCTCTCTGCCTGCCTCTCTGCCTACTTGTGATCTGTCTGTCAAATAAGTAAATAAAAAATCTTTAAAAAAACCCCACATCATTTTACATATATGGAATAATGAGGAGATAAATATGAAATTACATATGCCTTGGAAAGAACAGATCACTTGAAAATTACCTGTGAACATATTTCGAATTTCTCTGAAATTTTAATAGTTGCAAATGTATAGCTTTGAGACATACTACTAGTGTTTCCACATCTACCTCTACATGCATTCAAATATACATATGACATTGAATAAATGAATAAAACATCCAACTCAAAAGGTTAGGAAAAGCTGAAATAAAATTAAGAAAGTAGTTTGAAGAGCATAAATATAATTGTGAGCATAGTTAAAATTTTTGAAGATTTAGTGGGGATGGGGGTAGAGGCAAATTATACAAATCTAATCAGGTAAAAGATAAAGTAGTTTAAAAACAACAAATGAGATATAACTACATGTATACAAAAAGAAGATGTATGAGATAGAAGTTGGTTGCACAAATTGAAATATATCAGTGAAATGGAAAAGCTTATGAGTTAACATCTAATTAATCCAAGAAAGAGAAACTATATACACACAAATAAATATGTAACAAAAAATAAATGTTATTAAAGAAATGCCTCCACAAAACCATTGCGTGCCAATGAATTTAAAGTCTTTTTTTTTTTTTTAATTTCCCAATAACAGATAATCCCTCTTCTAGGGAAATATTCTAAGGAAAGGAGACATATCTGAGAAATGCAGATGAATATTCAAAAGACATCCATTGAGGTATTATTTATTATAGATAATTTGGAAATCTCAGCATATATTATATATATATTACATACATATATTGTAAATCTAATTCAAACAAAAGCTATAGATCAACCTTAATTCTTTCTCTCATACTTAACATGCAATCTGCCAGAAAGTCACATTTGTTCTACCTTCAAAATAAATCCCTAATAACCAAACCACTTATACCTTATCACTCAAACCACTTCCATTCTGCACTGAGCCACCACCTTCTCCTGCCTGAATTCTGAAGCAGCCTCTACCTGTTTTCCCGGATTGCATTTTTGATCCTCTGTCGCAGAAGGTGCTTTCCACAGGGCAACTAGAGAAATCCTGTCAAAATATGTATCTAAGCATGTGCTTGCTGGTGAAGGACAACTACTGTGTATGAAGACACCTTATGGGGGAAAAAAGGAACCGGAATCTGAACCATCAAGGCTCTAGATACAATGACATTAACAGTAAATGAACAAAGGAACATGGTCAAAATTATTTTTATGATCAAAATAATTCAATTACTTCCCTATAAACTAAAATAAAATTCAAGAACCACCATGGGTTATAAGATCTTGGTGTCTCCTGGTTCTTTATTTAATCACTATCAGACCTCCTTACCCATTGGGTTTCTCCAGCACTCTTAACTCCTTGATGCTTCCTGAGCCAACCAAACAAGTGCCTCAGGACTTTACTTTGCATTTGCTTTCCCATCACCTGGAACTCCTTAACCTCAAATACCAAGTGATTTTACTTCTCACTTCATTCAACGCTCTCTTCAAACTTTATCACCCCAACAAAAAAATCATCCCTGGCAAACCTGTTGAAAATAGAAAAAAAAAAAAAAAAACAAATAACAACAAAAACCAACCAAACAAACAAACAAACAAAACCCATCATTTTCTATCACTTTATCTGTCTTTACCTCTTCATAATGCTTACATTAAATTATACTTTTATTAACTAATTATCTCTCCCCTCCCACTAGAAAATAAATTCTATTAGAGCAGGCATTTGTTTGTTTGCTTTGCCCTTGTATCCACTGTTTAGAAGAGTCCCAGGGAATATAAGAGGAGCTCAATAAATACTTCTGAAGGAAGGAATGGATAAAATTAATAACATCCAGGAAATGTAAATGTGAAATGTGAAAATTGTGGTTTTACCCATATGATTGCATTTTATTTATTTATAAAATAGATGCTAAGACAATGAATACTTGCTTTCCCTGGTGTGATTCTGTTCTGCTTGTTCTGCTTGGCTCTTCTCTGGCATAGTAGTAGTTTATCTCCATTTGCCTTCTTTAACTTCCTATGGGTGTGCCAGCGACCATGAGAGATCTGATGGACATGAACATGAGCCCTCTGAGGCCCCAGATCTAACTTTTTAGTTGTGAACTAAAGGCTGACAAAGATTACCATTTTAAAGTGGATAATGATGAAAATGAACACCAGTTATCTTAAAGAACAGTCATATTAGGGGTTGGGGCAAAGGATGAATTACACATTGTTGAAGAAAAGGCAATGAAGTACAAAGGCAGTCTGATGCAAGTCACACTGGAAAATTTGAAAATGTCTGTATAGCCAAGATTTCCCTTGTGGGCTTGGGAATAACACCACCTGTGGTCTTACGATTGACATGTTGTTCAGGGTCTGTGCATAGCAGTGGAAAGCACTTAGTAGCTGTGGGGCAAGATGCTGAATCAGAAGATGAAGAAGAAGAGGATGTGAAATTCCTTAGCCATCTGTAAAGTGCTCTAACTTTGGAACTTTTAGAACATTTCCAGAGAAAAGCAAAACTTGGTGCTGTGGAAATGATGATAAAGATGATGAGGAAGAATAAGAAGAAGAAGAAGAAGAAGTGGGGGGAGGGGGAGGAGGAGGAGAAGGAGGAGGGGGAGGAGAAGAAGAAGGAGGAGGGACGAGGGGGAGGGGTTGAGGAGGGACGAGGGGGAGGAGATGATGACGAACATAATGATGAGGAAGAAGCTGAAGAAAAAGCGCCAGTAAAAAACCTATATGAGATACTCCAACCAAAACTGCAAACCAGAATGAAACAGACTCAAAACTATCCACATGAATATCAAAAAATATAGGATCAATAGAACAGGAAAAAACTCTTCTTAAGACACCCAATGGACCTAGTTCTGTAGAGGACATTAAAACAAAAATGCAAGTAAGTATAGAAAAAGGTGGTTTTCTTTCCAGAGTGGAAGCCAAGATCATCAATTATGTGAAGAATTGCTTCCAGATGACTGAACAGGAGTTTATTCAAGATAAACTTAAAGAGGAGAAACCTCTAAGAAAATAGTTTAAAAGTTTGTTAAAATTTTCCCTCATTTCATTTCTGTAACAGTTAATATCTGGATATTCTTTTTATAACACAGAGTGAGAATTTTCCCTACCATGTCTAATAAATGTTGTCCAGGTTCCAATGCCAAGAATATGTTGTCCAAAATGCCTGTCTACTTTTTAAAGATGGAGCTCAACTGTTTGCTTGGGTTTGAATATGTATGAATGCGATGATAGGACATAGTAGTGATAATAAGTGATAATAAGACAATGGAAATGGTGGGGAGAAAAAAATAAACATGTGAAATAAACTCAGTATTTTAATAAAGTTACAGAAAAGAGTATGGAGTGCTTAATATTTGAATTTAAGTATAAAATTCAATCTACAAATTTGCACACAGAATATTGTGTCAGTGGTGTGCAAATTACACATGCACAGAAAAAGTAGAAGGAAATAAACTAAAGATCTCTATTAAAGCTTTCTTAGAATGGTAAAACGTAAAAGTATTTGTTGTTTTATCATTTACATTTTCTTTCATCTTTAAATTTTCAATGTACTTTTTAAAATTAGATAAAGATATGTTTTAATAATCGAGCATCTACTGTGTGCCAGCCACTGGCTGGGACTTGTAGACATGAAGATAAACAGGTGTTCTAATTTTAACTGGGATAGTATATGAATCAACCAGTAATTATAAATTTCAGTCAAATATGACAAATATCATATGAGCAATATGTGTGAGCCTTAATGTTAAAGCCTATGTTTCTCACTTGTAAAATAAAAATAATAATACATCTGCTTCATAGTCTTGTGGTAATATTACAAGAGCTAATGTGAATAAAATACTTATCACAACAGCTCACTAATAGTAAACTCAATTAGCCATTTTTATTGTTATTCTTTTTTAATTAACATGTATTATTTGTTTCAGGGGTACAGGTCTGTGAATCATGAGTCTTACACAATTCACAGCACTCACCATAGCACATGTTATTCTTATCAGTGTAGTATAGAGGAAGAGTGATTACTTTTTGAACAATATCAGAGAACACCTAATGAAGTAGCGGGCATTGGAGTGAGCTTAAAAAGTGACAGTATTTGACAAAATAGCAACTAGTGTGGGCTAAGAAACGCTAGGGTAACAAAAACTCCCTCAAATCTCAGGGGCTCAGGATAACAAAAACTTAATTATTTATACAGCAATGAGAAGGGACTGTCTCTGGTCATCATCATCCCTCAGAGGGATCTAGATGAACAAATCATTATAGTGAACTTTGCTTAACCTGTGCAGCAGTGGGAGTCATGTGCATTTAATCACTCACCATCTCCAAAATTTTCTGGGCAGAGGGCATGCATTTCACTTTCACGCACATTTCAATAGCCAAACAAAGCTACATGGCTAAGTCTAACTTCATATCGACAGCAAACAATCCTACCCTGTGCATGAAAGTTAGAAAGCTGGAAATATTGGGTGAAAGCACTAATGATCAGCACAGATACATTGACAAGGGAAGTTGGTAGATTTGTTTCATCATTAGGATAATTCAGACAATGATACACTATTAGGACCTGACTTTTTCCTTTATCTCGGAGGAAAAAAAAAAAAAAACAAGTTGAGGGTGTATCATCTCTGGCAATATGGCAGAAATGGATACCTCCAAATTATCCTATTCCAAAAATGCCAGAGAAAGTTGAATAATTTTTAAAAGAATAGTTTAAAGTGCATGTCTGAGCTGGCAATAAAGTCAGAGTAATCCTTAGAGGCAGAAAGCAAATAGAAAGCGTAAATCCACAGTAATAAGTGAAATAAAGTCCGTGGCCTCCCTGGGAAAAGTTGTACATTCCTTAATATAGAGCTTTGATTTTAATAACCTGTGTGTGCCTAGAGCCCACACAAAGTGAAAGATCAAATCAGAGATCACACATAAACCTGAGATTCAAGTGTAACAATTTCAGTGAAAGAAGGAACCCGGAAAAACAAATAAAACAGAAAATTAATCATTTGCAAAGATAGAAGCTTGTCTATTTTAGCCTTGAGTTCCAGAATTCTTAACCACAAGCTGGTGCTCATGCAGTTTTGGGGTCCAAACTCATTCTGCTTATGTGGTCTGACAACCCAGGAGAAGGAGTAAAGTTGAAAGCATCTCATGAAGTTATGTATTCTGACTGTTCAAGGGGCTAAGAATGTAAACCCTAAGAAGCAAATGCAAATAATCACTGAAAGAACAAGACTTCACAGTCTAGGTCACAAGGGCTCTCCACAAACAAATAGAGTTGATTTCAAACATAAATGTTCCATAAATATAATGATAAAGCAAATAAGGCAGTAAGACAGCATAAATGATATGTACAACCAGAACAAATAAAAAAGATTTTAGATATTGGAATTATCATGTACAGAATGGAAATAAATTATCATCTATAGGATGCATAATATGTGTCATGTATTTAAAAAGTAGATAATGTAAAATATGGACAGGAAAAAGAGAATGCAAACTTTTTATCCATGGCCAAAAAAGTTCAAATATAAATTTTAGAAATAAAATACTACGATCATTAGAATTTAAAGATCTAAGATGATTTTAAAATTGTAGTAAAATGAGCTTAACATAAAACTTACCATTTTGGGGTGCCTGGGTGCCTCAGTGGGTTAAGCCTCTGCCTTCCACTCAGGTAATGATCTCAGTGTCCCCGGATCAAGTCCCACCTCAGGCTCTCTGCCTGGCAAGGAGTCTGCTTCCCCTCTCAGTCTCCCTCTGTGCGCATGATCTCTCACTCTCTCTCTCTCTTTCTCGCTCAAGCAAATAAATAAATATTATTATTATTTTTTAAAAACAGCTTTTTAACCATCTTAGTGTGCATTATCCAGTGACGTTTACCGTGTCGTACAACCATCATCACTGACTAGTCCTGATGTCTTATTTGTTCAACATCCCAAAAAGAAACCCTCTACCCATTAAGTTAGAAGTGTTCCTTCCTCTTCTATTTTTACTTTTCACAGGAATTTGAAAAGGATTGGTGTTAATTTTTCTTTAGGTATTTGGTAGAATTGATAGTGAGTCATCTGGTCATGGACTTTCCTTTGTGAAAGGTGTTTGATAAGTGATTCAGTGTCCTGTTCTAGTTCTATTGAGATTTTTAAATTTCTTCTTGAGTCAACTTTGTGAATTTGTAGGCTTTAAAAATCTGTGCATTTGTCTGTCTTATAGTATTCTCTTATAATCCTTGATATTTTGTAAGATTTATAATAATGTCTCAACTTTCATTTCTGAAGAAGTAATTTTAGTCTTCTCTCCTTTATTCTTCATCAATCTGGGAAAGTATTTGTCAGTTTTGGTAATCTTTTAAAGAACAAACTTTTGTTTCCAATGATTTTTTGCTATTTTTCTAATCTCTACTTCATTTTTCATCACTCTAGTCTTTGTCATTTCTTTCCTTTTTCTGGCTTTGCATTTTGCTTGCATTCCTTCTTCATTTGCTTCAAATTATTTTCTAATTTTACTTGAGATTTATTTTTGACCTATTGCTTGTTAAAGAACATGTTATTTAATTTCCACATATTCGTGGATTTTCCAGTTTTCCTCTGCTAATTTCATTCCACTGTCATTGAAAAAAAAAATATTGTCTATGATCTCAGCTTTCTCAGCTTTCTTAACTTTATTGAGACTTATTTTGTGGCCTAACATGGCCGAGTCTGGAGAATGTTCCATGTGAGCTTAGAAAAGTGTGTGTTCTGCTGTTATTGGGTAAAATATTTTGTATATGTCTCTTAGGACCAATTGGTCTATAGTGTGCTCAAGTTCTCTGTTTCATTATTGATTTTCTTTCTGGTTGTTTTATCTATTATTGGAAATAGGGAACTGAAATCTCTTATTATTGTGCTGTTGCTTATTTCTCCCATCAATTCTATAAGTATTTGCTTCATATATTTGGGAGCTCCAATGATATACACATCTTATATTTTTCTACTCAGTTGATATTATTATCATTATGTGTTTCTTTGATTCTTGTGATGATTTTTGTCTTAAAAATGCTTTTTTTTTTTTTCTCCTGATGTAAGTATGGTTGCCCTTGCTTTCTTTCCGTTGCTATTTACATGTAGTATCTTTTGTCTTTCTTTCACTCTCTGCCTTGGTGTATCTTTGGATCTAAAGTGAGTCTGTTAAAAATAGCAGAATATAGTTGAATAACTTTTTATGAGACTGAAGTTGAATAACTTTTTAAAAAATACATTCTGTTAATATCTGCCCTTCAATTGAAGAGGCTAATTTACCTTCAAAATAATTACTAATAGAAAACTTATTTCTGTTATTCTATTGCATTTTCTCTATGTCTTAAATCTTTGTTGGTCCTCAATTCTCCCATTACAGCTTTATTATTTATTTAATAAATAATAATTGAAATAAAAATAAAAAATAAAAATAAAATAAAAAATTAATTGATGTTTTGCAATGAACTGCTCTGATTTTCTTCTCACTTCCTTTTATGGATTTTTTTTTTTAGGTATTTTATGAGTGGTTATCCCGGGGATTCCATTTAACCCCTTAGGTTCATAACAGTAGTTTGAATTAATACCAACTAAATTTGAATAGTGTACAAAAACTCTTCCTCTATTCAGGTTTTTCCTTACCCCTTTATGTTGTCATTTTTGTTGTATATTGTATTTTTTATATGCTGTAGTCTTCTCTCTTTTTTTCTTCATCAATCTGGAAAAAGATCTGTTACTTTTGGTAATCTTTTACAAGAACAAATTTTTGTTTTCAGTGATTTTTTGCTATATTCTAATCTCTACCTCATATATATATGAAGCCATTAATTTAGACTTATAATTATAGTTTATAGCTGCATATCCATCAATATAGACTTATAATTAAAGTTTTATGCATTTGTCTTCTAAGACACACAGGGGAAGAAGAAAAAAAAAACCCAAAACACAAAGATGCCAGCTTCTATATTTATCTATATAGTCAATTTTACTAGAATTTTTATTTCATCAGATATTTTCTTTTTTTAAAGATTTTACTTGTTTATTTGACAGACAGATCACAAGTAGGCAGAGAGGCAGGTAGAGAGAGAGAAGGGAGGAAGAAGGCTCCCTGCTGAGCAGAGAGCCCGATGAGGGGCTCTATCCTGGGACCCTGGGATCATGACCTGAGCCGAAGGCAGCGGGTTTAACCCACTGAGCCACCCACGTGTCCCTCATCAGATATTTTCAAGTCACTCTCTGATATCCTCTTACTTCAGCCTGTAGAGTTCCCTTTAACACTTGTTGTAAGGCAGGTTTACTAATGACAGAATCGCTTAGCTTTTGCTTATCTGGGAATATCTTAATTTCTCCTCGTTCTTTTTTTTTTTTTTTTTTTTTTTTTTTTTTTAATTTGTTTGTATTTGTTACAACCTTTTAATGTAGAATGTGACCTGAGCACTACATTTCCACTCACGGAACCTGTGGAGTTACTCCTCCAACAGCTTTACAACACGCCTAAGTAGGCTGAGAATGTCGCTACTCTAAACAACGCTCCTCTTTGGAAAACAAGCCCTATACACGGTTACTCCCATATGGTTGGTTGAACTACTAGTTTCTCGAGGCCTGGTACATGCAGCAGGTAACTACAGGGGACAGAAGATTTAAAAAGTAGATCCTAGAGGGTGAGAGCTGTTTTAGCCAACATTTCTCTTTAAAACATCAAGGTATAGGTCAGAACACTTCAATGACAGACAAATTCGCTTGGTAGCTAAACACTTTAGACCACAGTTAACGTTAGGTTACGCACACCTCACAACAGAGGTCACCTAGTCCCGTTACAATGAGCCAGTGTGGCACTAGGGAAGAAAAATTAGCTGGGCTTTAGTTCCTACATGTCACAGTATCACACTGGAACAGAAAGAAATCTTATCTTCCCCTTAAGTAGGTATTGTCATGCCATACAGATTCTTAAAATATTAACAAAACTAAAGAAAAACATAAAAAGTATCAAATACATATACAAGTCATTCTCGCACGTACAAGTCCTCCATGCACGATGTGTCGTCGTCACCTTCCAGGGGCGGCATCTCCTCGCTCATGGCCGCACTGCTGTCATCAGCTGTGGGGTCGTCTTTATCAATACCGAGACCGAGCTTGATCATACTGTAGATCCTGTTGGCATGCATCTGCGGATCTTCCAGACTGAAGCTGGAGGACAGGGGCGCCGTCTGGTAGAGCAGGATGACCAGGTCTTTCACAGACTTGTCCTTCTTGTCCACCTCAGCCTTCTACAGTAAGGTCTCGTTGATGGAGTGGGCGGGGTTGATCTCCAGGTGCTTCTTCGTGGCTATGTAGCCCATGGTGGCGTTATCTCTCAAGGCCTGGGCCTTCATGATCCTCTCCATGTTTGCCTTCCAGCCGTACATGCTTGTCACGATGCAGCACGAGGAGGTCACCAGTCGGTTTGACACGACCACCTTTTCAACTTTTTTCTCTAAGATGTCCTTCATGATCTTGTGCGGGTTTTCAAACTTTGTCTTTTTCTCTTGCTGTTTCTTTTTCTCTTCTTCATCTTCTGGAAGTTCCAAGCCCTCTTTGGTCACAGATACCAACGTCTTTCCCTCAAACTCCTTCAGCTGCTGGACGCAGTACTCATCAATGGGCTCGATCATATAGATCACTTCCAGGCCATGCTTCCAAAGACGCTCCACTAAGGCCTAGTTCGCTATGGGGTCCTTGGTCTCACCTGTGATGTAATAGATGTGTTTCTGGTTCTCCTTCATTCTGGTGCAGTAGTCCTTGAGAGACACCATCTCGTCACCAGAGGCAGACATGTAGTAGCGCAACAGCTCCCAGAGCTTCTTCCGATTCTGAGAGTCCTCGTGGATGCCAAGCTTGATGTTTTTGGAGAACTGCTCGTAAAACTTTTTGTAGTTCTCTTTGTCTTCGGCCAGTTTGGTGAAGAGTTCTAAGCACTTCTTGACCAAGTTCTTTCTGATAACCTTTAAAATTTTGCTTTGCTGCAGCATCTCATGGGAAATATTTAGAGGAAGATCCTCAGAGTCCACCACGCCTCTGATGAAATTCAGATACTCTGGGATGAGCTCCTCACAATTATTCATGATGAAAACTCTGCAAACATATAACTTAATGTTGTTCTTTTTCTTTCTGTTCTCGAATAGGTCAAAGGGAGCACGTCTTGGCACAAAGAGAAGAGCTCAGAACTCCAACTGTCCTTCCACTGAAAAATGCTTCACTGTCAAGTGATCCTCCCAGTCACTGGTCAAACTCTTATAGAATTCTCCATACTCTTCGTTGGTAATATCGTCGGGGTTTCAGGTCCAAATAGGCTTTGTCTTGTTCAGTTCTTCCTGATCAATGTACTTCTCCTTGATCTTCTTTTTCTTCTTCTTGTCACCATCCTTTTTCTCCTCCTCTTCCTCATCAGAACCAACATCTTCTATCTCAGGTTTGTCATCAGACTCCTCTTCCTTTTCTTTTTCCTCCTCTTTCTCTTCCTTTTCTTCAGCCTCATCATTGATCACCTCTTTATCACGTTCCTTCTCCACGAATAGAGTGATGGGGTAGCCGATGAACTGGGAGTTCTTCTTCATGATCTCCTTTATCCTCCTCTCCTCCAGGTACTTGGTCTGGCCTTCTTTCAGGTGTAGGATAACCTTCATTCCGGACCCACAGGTTTGCCTATGTCGGTGCAGACTGTGAACAAGCCCCCTGCGGAGGACTCCCAGGTGTACTGCTCGCCGTCGTTGTGCTTGGTGATCACCAGCACCTTCTCTGCCACCAAGTAGGCCGAATAGAACCCGACCCCGAACTGGCCAGTCATAGAGATATCTGCGCCCACCTGCAGAGCTTCCATGAATGCTTTGGTCCCCAACTTGGCGATGGTGCCCAGGTTGTTGATCAGGTTGGCCTTGGTCATGCCAATCCCGGTATCCACGATGGTGAGGGTCCGGTCCTGCTTGTTTGGGATGAGGTTAATGTGCAGTTCCTTCCCCGAGTCAAGCTTGCTGGGGTTCGTCAGGCTCTCGTATTGGATTTTGTCCAGAGCATCGGACGAGTTGGAGATCAGCTCCTGGAGGAAGATCTCCTTGTTCGAGTAGAATGTGTTGATGATCAGCGACATCAACTGCGTGATCTCCGCCTGGAAGGTGAACGTCTCCACCTCCTCCTCCTCCATTGGCTGCTCTTGGGTCTGGGTTTCCTCAGGCATCTTGGCTAAAGGACTGCACGGATTCCAAGAGGATGCAGCACCAGGACGCAGGAGCAACTCTCTCCTCATTCTTGTGGATGGTTTTCCTGAATATAGAATTCTTCATTGACAGCTTTTGTTTCTTTCAGCATTTTAAATGTCAATCCACTTCCTTCTGGTCTCCATGGTTTCTGAAAACAAATCAGCTTTGAGATGTACAATATGTTGATTTGATATTTTATATATTATGACCTGATCACCATTGTATCATTAGTTAATACCTCTATCATGTCATGTAATTATTATTTCTTTCTTGTGTCAGGAATAATGAAATATAGCTTCTTAGCAAGTTTAATGTATATAATATTATTGCCTATAGTCACTATGTTTCAGTAGATCTCCAGGACTTTTTTATCTACTAGTTGCAAGTTTGTACCCTTAAACAACATCTATCCCATTTTTCCTTTTTTTTTTTTTTAATTTTTTGAGAGACGTCCAAAGTGTTCCATAGTAGTTGAACCAATCTACATTCTCACCAATAGTATATAAGGGCTCCCTTTCTCCACATCCTTGCCAACACTTGCTATCTGCTACATTTTTAATTATAGCTATTCTAGCAGGTGTGAGGTAATATCTCATTGTGGTTTTGATTTGGATTTCCCTGATGATTAGTGATTTTGAACATTCTCTCATGTACCTGTTGGCCATTTGGGCGATGTGATCTTACAATAGAAAAATCTAAAGATGTCAAAAATAGGTTGTTAGAAATAAAATGTCTATACTATCTAAAGCAATCTACACATTTAATGCAATCCTTATCAAAATATCACCAGCGTTTTTCACAGAGTTAGAACAAACAATCTTAAAATTTGTATAGAACCACAAAAGACCTCCAAAAGACACAACAGTTCTGAAAAAGAAAAGCAAAACTGGAGCCAAACATCACAATTCTAGACTTCACGCTGTATTACAAAGCTATAGTCATCAAGGCAGTACAGTACTGGCACAAACACACACACACAGATCAATGGAACAGAATAGAGAACCCAGAAATGAACCCACAACTATATGGTAAACTAATCTTCTACAACATTGATTTTCCCAATGGCAAAACACAGTCTCTTCAAAACATGATGTTGGAAAAACTGGACAGCAACATGCAGAAGAATGAAACTGGACCACTTTCTTACACTATACACCAAAAATAAATTCAAATGGATGAAAGATCTTAATGAGAGACATGTTGGAGGTATGGGGTTCTTGTTATTCTCTATGTTATCATCCTGGTTTGGGATTATATGAGAGTTCATTTTATAAGACTGTTATGTTTGCAAGGTCTGTTATATATCAAAGTAGAAATATTGAAAATACATTTGGATATATAAGTCTGGAATTTAGAGAAGTCTAGCCTGGAGTATAAATTTCAGGAGTCTTTGGTGTGCAGACATAATATAAAGCATAAATCTAAATGAGATATATAACAATGTGTTTAGGAAGTGGTTTCTCTTGGATTGAATTATGTTTCCTCAAAACTAACATGTTCAAGTCCTCCCAGTACCTGAGAATGTGACCTTATTTGGAAATAGGGTCAGTGGAGGTATAATTAACTAGAATGAGGTCATACTAGAGTAGAGTGGGCCTTTAATCCAGTTTGACCTGTCCTTATACAAATGGGACATTTGGACATGGCTAGGACAGAGAAAGAATGTCATCTGAATATGAAGGCAGAGATGAGGTGATATGTCTACAAGCCAAAGAACACCAGATTGCCAGCATACCACCAGAAGCTAGGAGAGGCATGTGACAAATTCTCCTTCATAGCCCTCAGAAGGAACCAATCTGCCAATAACTTGATCTTGGACTTCTAGCTTCCAGAACTGTTAGAAAATAAATTTGGGGGGGGGGGTACTTGCATAGCTCAGTAAGTTAAGCATTTGCTTTCTGCTTAGGTCATGATCTCAGGGTCCTGCATCAGGCTCTCTATTCAGCAGGGAATCTGCTTCTCCTTCTTCCTCTGCCCTTTGCCACCTACCCCTACTCAATGTGCATGTTCTCTCTCTCAAATACAAATTAAAATCTAAAAAAAAAAAAAAAGAAAGAAAGAAAAGAAAAAAGAAATTTTGGTTATTTAAACCACTCAATTTCTGGTAGTTTGTTATAGCCAACCTAGTAAACTAATATACCTTCTAAGGCTAAAACCCAACATTAAAAGGCTCAAAAAATGGAAAAGAACTAAAAAAGGAGGTCAGTGTGATAGGATGAAAACCTTTAGAAGATGAGGCCCTAGAATCTAAGTGGTGAGTTACAAAAGGAGGGACTGGTCAAGTGTATCAAAGTTGTATGGGAACTAAGAATTAATCCTTGGGTTTCACAAAATTAAGGCATCAGTGACATGACAGTAAATTTTGATGGAAAAGCTGAAGGCAAACGCCATTGAAGGATGTTTAAGATAGAATAAGAATAAGAAGAGAATCCTTGAATATGCCTAGCATTGTCACAGTTCTCATATGGAATTTATAGAACAGCAGAGAAATGGTGCAGTAACTGCAGATTTAATTGGGATTGGAAATGTTTTAACATGGAAGGAAAAAGTATACCTTTGTATACTCATGTGAGTGATCTAATAGGGTAGGATAAATTGATTTTTTAGAGAGTTACCAGACTGCAGTCATCAAAGAGACCAAAGGAGATCGTATTTGGTAAGGAAGCTAGGCATGCTGCCCTTAGAAATAGGAAGAAGGAGAGGTGCCTGGGTGACTCAGGCACTGAAGCTTCCAATTCTTTGAGTTGGACTCAGGTCATGATCTCAGGGCTGTGAGACCGAGCCCTGCACTGGACTTTGCACTGAGCCTGGAGCCTGCTTCAGATTATCCTCTCTTCCTCTCCCTTTGCCCCTCCACCTGACAGAAAGAAAGAAAGAAAGAGAAAGACTCATTCATAAACTCATTCCTTTATGAATTCATTCATAAGAGGAAAAGGGACAGTGGGAAAGTAGTAATTCAAAGCATGTAGACATGTATATATGGTGGGAGCTGGTGGAAATTCTCTACGCACCTAAAAATAAAAACTAAGCTATATAGGACTTAAGCTTTCTAGAATGAACAGGTGTCAAGGTTTCAAGAAAATGGGAAAGGTTTGAAAAGCCCAGTAAAGTGAGTGAACAGATTGGAGGAATGTAAAATAAGTGTTTAGCAACAGCAAGGGACTGTTTGAGATTAGTGGTCTTGAATGCATTGTGAGGACATTTAATATAGTTATTAGTTTTCTCCCCAGCCATATTCAGCTGGTTTGTTCAGCTGGCCTTTCCTTGAGGGCCAGGTGGAAAGAATAAGAGACTGAGCAGCAGTCACTGGCATCTTGCAGTGGCTGTGGTGAGATGGAAACAGCTGGGAGTCCAATTTAGAATACATTTTCAGAAACCTCTTATTTGCCAACAGTGGTATTAGTAGAATTCCTTTAATAAGAGTCTTCCCAGAAAGAATGCTAAATAAATCTTCATTTTTCTTTTAATTATGGCAGATTTATCGTGAAGAAATCGCCACATAATAAGGCACATCTGTTTAAATAATGATTAAAATGTTAGAAGGATATTATAAATCCACATTATAGTAGTAACAAAAACAGTAACTATCAATCGTACTGCAAATTACTGTTAACAACGTGCTTTGCACATATAGTCTTTTATTTATGTTTCATACCTTCATTAAGAGGTATTATTATCTTCATGTTACTTATAAGGATACTGAGTTTCAGAAAGATTATTTTGAGTGATTTGTGACAATCACTGCATATCTCTTAATTGTTGCCTAACCATTAAAATTTTAGAGAGTTTACAGCAGTTGCTCAAAAATAGTGTTTCTTGCTTGATTACTTGCTGTAATAGCATTTCATTTAATTGTAGGAAAATGTGAAGTTAGCAAATTACAGAGATTCAAAAAGGAGGAAAAAGTTATTTGGAGACATTTCCCGTAAGGGAATGACCATGGATGATTAAAAAAAAAAAGGAGGGGGTGTGTGTACACGATACACTTGGGAGGATTCATCCATCAGGTCACAACCAAATATCACAATTTCTAGGTCGAACTTTATTTTGTTCTTTCTTGCTTAAAATTAATTAGTATTCATTTTTTCCTTCCATATTGCTATAGATTACATAAGTCAAAGTTTAGTCAGGAATCTAGATGTTTTGGTAGACAAGATTTAATACAAGGAATTGGAGTCCTACAGAAAGAACCATTAGTAAGGCTGGGTGAGTGAAGGTCAGAAAAACCACTACTGACTTTGGGGAAATCAGATAGTGCAAACTGTCTATGAACTTAGCTGCCTGCTGCATGGAGAAAAGTGGTTTGAAGATTGCCAGGGTGCCTCTGACAGATACCTCTACTGCCTGGTTACATATATATCAGCCTAACTGTTAGAAGAGGAAAATGACTTTTGCTTTCTACCTACCTAATTTCATAAAAGTGCCTATAATAAAAATCTAAACTGGAATATTGCTGTCAAGAACCTGGAAAGCATAATTTTTAGGTTCCAAAGCTTGTGTTACAAAGGAGAGTTTAGAACAATGCAGATGCTAATAAATATCAATAAACAATATGTGATTTATTCAGTCCTCCTCCATGGATTCCTGGTATCCAGGAAATACTTCTATTTACATTTAAGCTCTTAAAAATAATTCAAGGCAACAGTATGTATCCATCTAATATGACTGACAGTTAGTTTGTATATTCTTCTTTTCCTGGTCAGAATATGAGAGAGCGAGTGAGAGAGGAAGAAAGAAAGTCCCACAGATGACTGTTTCCATCTGTGTAATAATTGTTGCAGCTCCTGTCCACTAACAAACTGCTTTACATTTTCCAACTTAAAAGGAAAAAAAAAATAGAAAGCTAAATAAAAATACTAAAAGCACAGCTCATATAAAATATGTGGGAAGAAGAGAAGGATAAAATATAAATTTAGTTGATATGTACAAATAAAATAGCAATCTAGGAGTTATTTCTTAAAGTGAAATAATTATTTGTGGAAGAAGGCAATGCTTTGCTTCATATAAATAGTGACTGCATATTGCATCCGCATTGGTGACAGATTCTTTGAGCCTTTTGGTATCTTCTGCTTCACAACTAGCTGAGCATCTTGTCCTCAAGTCTTTACTACCTGCAAAGCATTTGCCTACTCTGATCCTCACTCATGTGTGTCTTTGGGCAACTTGCTAAATGGCTGGGAGCATCGTTCTCAAATACTGTACCTGGTTGCAGAATCTCAAGAAGTCTAACAAGTCTTGTCTCTTTTTTAGTAAAGTGCAGTAATTTTTCTTTTATTTTGGAAGGACATTTTGACAAGCCTTAAACTAAAAACTTCATCAAGGTGGCATGCATCTGAATTCTGAATTTTAATGTACACTGGCACATTTCTTGCCAAGCCAGTAAGGGTATTTGCTACTTCTTCTCTGATCCAAACACCATGATAAACGTTAACATGGTGGACCAGAGGTAGATCCTGTTTACCGACATCTTTGTGTTTTATTATGTTTCTTCTTCTCTGGTATACAATCTCAAAGCACATCCTTATACACATTCTCCAATTTTCATTTCATCTAAATTGACAAAATGATTACAATTATTTTGGTTAATATGTTCTCTTGAGAGTAAGAAGAAAGGAAACTTATTTTTTATAATCAACTAGGATTTGACTTTCATGATAAGTGTGCAGGCTCACAATTTGGTGGGGAATAGATCTTGAGGAGAAATAGCATGCTCTGCAAGAATTTAATTGCCTTATTTTGGACTCTTCCAATCAGAGGACATGCATTTCAGATGGATGAGAAGGAGTGGAGTCTGTTGGCCTGGAAGATATAGTGAAATTTTGAGGTCTAAAGTATTCATAACTGCCAGAATTCACCAAATATCACCATTCCAAATTTATGTGTCTTATTTTTTCCCCCATTCAATGCTTTGAGTTTCATATAAGAGCCCTATAGAGTCTGTGAATGATTCCATGACCATCAATTAACTGTGATTTTGGACAACGAATGTTAACTTTGGTTTTATTTTTAACATGGGCCCTGAGGTTCCAGGGGATTAGAGATTCTTTAAAAGCAGTAATAGAATATTATTGGGTTTTTGGCATGCCAGAGTCTACTAGGATTTCATTTATCTTAGCAATGGTGTCATTGTTTTCACATAAAACTTGGTCTGATAATCAATTACAGTTTCCCACCTTGAGCCATTTTTGTTCAAAACAATTCTGCATCAGTCAAGGGTTTTGTTAGGAAAAACAACACAGCACACTTGCTCTAGGTATTTCAGAGGGAACAGATTTAATACAGGGAGTTCAATGCTTACTTCCGAAGAGCTAACTAAACATTGGCCAAGGAGAAGCCCTGCTGGATTTAATGTGTCTAGGAAGCATTGCAGGAAATCCCTGATAATGATCTAGACCCCTGGAGCACCAAAGCTCAAGAGTCAAAGGAGTTTTCCAAGAAACTAATGAGAGCTGTCAGTTCACTCACTTCCTTGGAGTCTCCAAAGGAAGGGAAATATATATTCTCATCTGCTTATTGAATCTCAAAACATTACTTTAACTGTTGCAATATAAAGTAGGACCCTGATGGTAAGAGATTCTGGGAAATACCATTTTCTAGACTCTGTGACACAGGGGGATAGTTTAAGTGGCTGAAAATAGCAATGCATATATAAAACCTTATATAACTATTTTTAACAAAACTTTGCATCAGTGTCATTTACATCTGTATTTTTCATATGTCATCTGACAACTACTCAGTGAATTTGACATGACAATCCCGTCAAGTAATCATCCTGAAGTATCTCTTACATTGACCCACTTTTCTCCATCCCACTCAGTGATTCTAAATCTGTCCATCACAATCTTTCCATTGGTTGGCTACGAGAGCCTCCTAATAGTTCTCCTTGTCTCAAGTATCACTTGCCCCAATCTACTCTCCCTGAAGTCAGAACAGTATTTTAACTCACAAATCTGATTATGACACTTTGTTGCTCAAAATGTTAAATTTCTCCCCGATATTCTTAGGTTAAGGAAAAATTATAAATGTAGTCCAGTAAATGTAATTATTTGGACTTCACTACCTTTTCCAAGCCCTCTCACTGGCTCTAAGTCAAATAGCTTGACTTGCTATTCATAGTTACAAGAAAAATTCAGCTTCTTTGATCAACTTTCTTCTTCTCCAATGTCATCCCTAATTTACTCTGCATTTCCTCTCCCACTGATCACTTTCCCATTGTCTGACCAAAGCTTTAACTGCATGCTTACTCATCCAAAGATTTTTTTTCAACATTTAGACTTAGCTACAATCCAACTGCCCTGTGTTTGCCAGTTTCTCCTGCAGAGGAGATCCTTCATTCATTCCCATTGCATCTACCATGTTGTCATAGATGGAATCTGTACTTCCTTAATTCTCACTGCTACTTCCCAAGCATCACTTTTTAGCGCGTGTAAACATTTTCCTGTCTTTCAAGTTTTGCCTCTATTTATCATCCTTTGATACTGTCATCTGCTGAGGCCCTTGGGCACATGGGTCATGGTATTTCTTTTTATTTCAAATCCCAATAGCCTCCATAATGACTTCAAAGAATACATGGCAAGCTTGTTGGGTCCCTTATTTTCATAGACATTTGACTTCCTGTATTCCAGTTCTCTTAATTTCTACCTTACTTTAGACAAACATTGTCATGGTCACAGCTGGATTTTATCATCACTTATCATTTCATTACCTTCAATATAATAAACTCCAAAATACTAATCTCTAATCACAGCCTCCATTCATTTCAGCTTCTCACTTCATTACTTTCACTATATAGCATTTTATCTTTATCATGTCATTGGATTTTTAATTCTTCCTTCATTTGTCTCCCGTTCCCATTGCTTCATTTATTTCTTATGGATCCCAGTCTCAGTAGTGGATCATACCCACATTTTATTTGTAAGCTGCTAATTTTTTGTGGTTTGGATTGTTTTACTGGCTTGTTGATAGAATTTTTGTCACAAGCTTCATAAAAATTCTTAAAAATTAGCTCAATCAAGTGATCTACCTCTTCTTCTCAGGATGCTGAGAGTTGCTGGAGAAAATCATATATCTTTGCAGATGGATGTTTCTATACATTTTTTATACTCACTGAGCATTCAGTTCTATTAGCAATCATTTTCCTCATTCTTGTGTCCTACATTCTGTGGCCGCAAACATACACATTTCAGTGTATACCTACAGTCACTATGTGAGGACACACAGCCCTCCTCTCTGTGAAGATTTTATGCTAAGGTTGGGTATTAAGGTTGTGTGTCGTGCACCTGCATCCTGGCATTCTGGCATGGGGCACAGTGACTCGAAAGAAGCAAGCAAGTTTCATAGCATGAGTCTGGGAAGGTCCAGGGAACATTGTTTGAAAAGACCCTTGTGTAGGAACAGCAGCCCTTCTGGATGGGCTCTGCCTCCTCCTAGCATCCCTTTAGCCCTTAGTCCCTTCATTCTGTGCCCAGTTTTAGGGTATCCTAAAAGTTCTCTTCAGAAAAAGAGGCATGATATACTGATAATTGAGAAATGGGAAGAGATTATGGAAGATGTTTGAGTATGATAATGACGATTTGGAAGAGGTATTATGAGAAATGACAAGAAGGTATAGTCAATAATACTGTATTACAAATTTGAAAGTTGCTAAGAAAGGAAATCGTAACAGTTTTCATTACAAAAAAATTTGTAACTTTGGTAAAGATAATAATTAGAGTTACTGTAGCTATCATTTCACAATGTATACAAATGTCAGATCATTAAGTTGTACACCTGAAACTAATGTAATATTGCATACCGATTATATCGCAATTTTTAAAAAAAGAGAGAAAAAGGTGAACATGAATAAAGGTCCCCCTACATTCTGTGCCCACAAACATACATGTTTCAGTGTATATCTATAGTTACTTTTTAACCACTTTCTGAGTAAAAAAGATGTTTCTTTTGTCTTTAAAGTTTCTCAGCCATGGTTCTAAATATCATTTTCCTTAGTAATTGCTCTAAAAACTATCTGTTTCTTTTATAAATCAGGTCTCTGAAATTCTTCTTAAAACCCATGCTACTCTCTGGTTCCTAAACTTTTTTTTTTTTTTTTTTTCTTCTGTAGGTAGGATATTGAACAAAAACTTGACTAACTTTCATAATGTCTTTGCTTCCTATTCTTGTAGTAGAATGAATTTGGATTTCATCATCACCATTAGACTTTTATACTCCAACTTAATAAGAATTATTTAAAGTTATTAAATAAAATGGCCATTTTTCTATTTTAATTCAAGCTCTTATAAGCATTGGGTTGTGACCATGTACTGTATGAAATACTTTTTTCTGCTTGGCTTTATGGATAACACTAGTTACCTCTTTTCCTATTTTAGTTCTTTCTTAGCCTTCTCTGTGGATTCTTTGTTTTTTTTCCAGCCCCCAAAACATCAGAGTTCTCCAACGTTTTGCCATCAAACTACATCCTGTTCTGTACACTCCTTGTCAGTGATCTTATCTTTTCCCATGGTTTCAATTGGTATCTATATGTTGATGATTGTCAAATATGTTTCTTTAATCCAGAATTCTCTTCTGAGCTTCAGGTTTATATGTTCAACTATGTACTGAGTATCTACATTGAACAACTCACATATACTTTAAATCAATATGTCCTTGGATGAACTTATTATTTAATCTTATCCAAACTTGTAGTTTTTCTTGTGTTCTCATCTTTTCAAATAGCACAATTATCCAACCTCTAAGTTTTGCACATCATTCCTGATTCTTTTATTTCTCTTATTAATAATTCTACTTTTATATTTCTTGGTTCTCTGCAAAAGGTTATCTTTCTTATATTTCCTGCTCTAACACCTGTGTTACTTCTTCATTTAAGATCTTATTTTCTCCAAATTTCTGAAATAATCATCTTCCTGCTATCCATTTCTTTAAACTAGTCTAATGCCTAGCCATTTCTACAGTTACTGGGATTTATCTTCTAAGATATAACATTCATGATGTCATTCCCCTCTTTAAGTCCTTTATTGGCTCTTGAGATTTACAGATCAACAGATATGCTTCCTAGCATGAAGTCAACAGTTCTCCACTAACTGGACCCTGTCTATTTTCCTTGTCTTATCTCTTGCCACATCTCCTACACTCTCTTTGCCAGGACTTCCTTTGGAATTGTGTGTTCTTTTGTGACTCGGGGTTTTTGCACATATAGAATCATATGTCTGAAACACCTTATCTTAACTGCTCCAATAGTACTTTATATTTCTAACTCTCTTAGCACATTTTATTATAATAGTCTATTTATTTGCATTTTCCTTGCAGATTCTAAATCTTTGGAAGGAAAAAAAAATTTAAACACTTCAAAGTCTATTTCAAACAGAACAAATTTAATGAAAAATTAAGTGAACAAACCCAAGATATAAGATAAGATTTAGTCCTGTCTCTAAACAAGAGCCCCTTCACTCTATTTTTTTGTAAACATGTTGATAGCTCTATTGAAACGAGTCTTTGACAGTGGCATTTCTTCGTACAGGGCCATGTTTTATTTTTGGCATATATTTATTTATGTCAAAATATGAGTTGAATGTTCAGTAACATAAATGAGTGCTACTGTATTACTTACACATATTACATATGTTGGTATGGTTGGGTGGTAGTGAGTTTTTTCAAGAAAGTAGGAATTTAACAGTTTTAAGAAAGTAGGAATTCAACAGTTTATGTAATGTTGTCTACTCACAGTAAGATTAAAAGTGATTATACATGAAAATATCATTGAACTCCCTGATATTAAGGGTGAAAAATAAGCTATATTAGAAACATGAAGTGTTTCCTATGCTTCCCATCCTCTCTTGTCTGGTGATTTATAGATGTCCAGGAGTCATGATGTATTTCCTCCCAACAGCTCTGGAACAGTATCCTACAGGATTTATTATGATTTATCATGCTGATGGCTTAACATTTCTATTTCACTATAGCACCAAATTAATTATATTGACTTAATTTGCATTTTGAGACTCAGCCACCCTGCCTCTGTGACATAAAAAATATCATGCACCCACCTGCTTTCATGGGGGCTATCAATATTTGCTTTTCCAACTATTAATGCACATGAATGGTTCTGTGTCAGTTTTTATTTCAGAAGTCAAACGTATGTGTGTTTGTTTATAAGATTTCATATTCAATTACATTTTATTAAGCATTTTAGAGAAAAATGTCCTAAAAAGAGAGGGAAGGCTGAAGAACACTGCAAAAGCTCAGCTGTTCCATTTTCTCCTTCCAAGAATTTCAGATGAAGTTTAATCTTGGAAACTCTAAATACACTCACTGATGGCATGCCATTTATCACACCTAAACAAAGTCCGGGGTCCCACAGTTTAACTGAATCCCATTTTAATAACACAACGGAGAGATGTTTTCTCCCTTAGTACATACACCAAATATGTTATTGATTTTTTTCTGCTGATCCTGCAGGCACTGTTCCCATTTCATGTCTCCCTTTGTTTCTCCAGCCTTCTGCAAACCACATGGGTGATGCATGCACAATAGATATTAGGTCATTCTCTTGTTCAGTTACTCTTTCATTTGACTACTAGGATATTTTTGCACTTTACATATTCAGCAGCTTTATGTTTAGCTCAAATGGCCAGAAACACCATCTTCCTTACTTGCTTCCATGTCAACACACTGACAAAAACTACATTTCCCATTCCAGGTGCATCTGCTCCCGTAGTGAATTTTTACTAAGGGTGTTTCCATCGTTTTTACCTTATGCATTTTGATCAATTTAATGATTCTCATTGACGTCGTCTTACCTTCATTAAATAGACAGGAAAATTGTTCTAATACCAAGAACTCAAAAGACATTTCATTCATGAAGTTCTTAAGGATGACATTTTATATCAACTTGTTTGTGTTGTTGTCCAGTTCATAATTAAAAGACTGTCGTGATAGGCAGTCTTTTATTTTCCACCTTTCAACAGCAACAACTGTGTGATAACCCCTTTTTATAGTCAGCTGAATTCTTTCCCTTTTATGGCTGGGAAGTATGTAGTTCCAAAAGTTGGCAATAGTTTCAGTCCATTTTCAGCACTAAGATTATGTTTATGTCAAAGCTTTATACAATTTTGACAGTTGGGTTCTCAAATCTGTGTGGTATTATTGAATGTATGTGAAGAAGAGTTTGCATTTATCTCCTCATAAAAATGGACAAGCTCTAGCAGTACCAGCAGTAAAAGAAAACACAATTGCAGGGCTAAGAGAATTGGAAATCCCATATCTAGCAGAGCTCCATTTCTGAGATAACTTGATTTCACATTACAAGCAGGGAGGTCAGGATTTATAGTCAACACTTTGAAGAAAAATATGTTTTAGGTGGAGAAAGGAGAAGACACTGTAGAAAACATTTCACTTGCATGATCTCTTTGCTTTCTGTAGAATTTCTTAGACGGGATGAGCTATGACCCAGAAAGTACTACCATAGTCACCTTCCCTCCTTGAGTGATGATTATCGATTCTCTTCACTTACCAGAGACCCAAAAAGTTGCTTCCAGATGAGTGTGGAAGCTCCTCTTCCATCATCTCATCCCTTGTTTCCCATTTGTGCATTTAGATAATCAACACCAACATCGTAGTTGTTTAGAAAAGAGAGGACCTGGTAGAAATGTCCTGAATATCATACAGATAGAGCCTGTGGTCTTTATATTATTACATGCTGTTGTCACTATCAGCATGAAAATGAATAAAATATAACTTCAGTTCAAGATGTATTCAAATGCCTCAAACTGTGCCATCTGGGGAGAGGACACTCGAGGTCAGGTTTGAGTGCATTTTGAGTAAAAGACGGTGTAGACAAATGATGAAGTTATTGTCACTTTTAATAGCTTTTTGTACCATATAGTTATTCAGATATGTACTTTCCCAGCTTATTCTCTGCTGTCTTGTATTTATGTTTCTGTCAATCACTCTTTTTCATTTCCCTTGTGTTCATTTTCTGAGAAAGACTGTCACATGCATTATGCCCATTAAATCTTAATACTAGCAAGTTTCAGGTAAGAATAATTTTCCCAGAAAACTGAAGAAAGTGGAGACATAATAGACTAAATTCCATGAAAAAATTCTCCTGAGTTTTTCTGAGTTACATTTTATACTTTGAAACAGTTGTTGTTTCTAAGACCCTAACTTAAAGATTTAGCTAAAAAATAGAAATTCTTCCTGAAAAATATTTTAAAATGAAAGAAAACCTAGGATACATAACATATATGAAAGAAAAATATCTATCAAAACACTTGAAAATAAAAATCTTCAACTTATTTTTTCACTCATTTATATACCAAGTATTTATTGAACATCTACTATATGCTATTCACATGCTAAGTGATAGAAATACAAACATTTTTAAAAACTTTAGCTAACGTCAAGGAGTTATTTCTGGCTAGAGAGACACACATATTAATGATAGTCATAAATAGAAGTGTATCAGAGGAACTCATCAGGATTATTTAAAAAGTATGTTTTCTAAAGGATGTAAAGCAGATCTAAGTTACTATGAAGGGTCAAAGTATGGTTTCCCTAATGAAGTAAAGCCCAATTTGTTGTTTGACGTTAAAATAGAGGTATGAGGGATGCCCGGGTGGCTCAGTTGGTTAAGCTGCTGCCTTCAGCTCAGGTCGTGATCCCAGGGTCTGGGGATTGAGTCCTGCATCGGGCTCCTTGCTCAGCAGGGAGCCTGCTTCTCTCTCTGCCTCTGCCTGCTGCTCTGCCTACTTGTGTTCTCCCTCTCTCTCTCTCTGACAAATAAATAAATAAATAAAATCTTAAAAAATAAAATAAAATAGAGATGTGATATGGGAAAATGCTACAAAGAGAGAGTGGTACGTACCGTCTCATATGAAGGAACATGGAAAGGAATGGAAGGAAGGGTAAGTGAAGTGCAAAATGGACAGAAAAGGACAGAGATGGATTCCGCTATACAATGGGGTCAGGGCGACAGGCGCCAAAGCAGATGAGACATTGATGGCTATGCTACGAATTTCTATCACAGGAGATATTTGAAGCCACTGAAAGGAGTTTTATGAAAGAAACGTCCTCCTTATATTTATGTGTTGAATTTAGGTTATGTTATCATCCTGTTTATAGAGTATGGAATAATTTGGAGTATGGCAAAAGGCAAAAGTGGAAGAAGAGAAATCCACATTGATGCTATCTCTATCCAGGCGGGAAGGGGGGGGGCGGGGATCATAGCTTGATTTAGGATCACGTGATTTGAGAGAAGATAAGTGAATACATTTCAGAATTAAAAGGTAAAAAGTACAGGACATTGTGTTAGTGAAGGAAAACCTTCAAAGGTAGGGTGATATCTAGATTTCCAGCTTGCAAAATAGAAGAATGAAATGCTTTTCACTAAAGTAGGAGACAGTGGAAATCAATGATACTGTGGTACCAAGAGTTAAGAATAGAAGACTTATTTTCATATCAATGATAGTGGAAGGCCTGAGAGAGGGTAACATTTCCTAGGAAAAGGTTATATATGAAAAAAGTCCCAGTATAAGACCTTACTATACTCCTATATTTAGTATTGTTTGTTGTGAGGTAGAGACTTGAGCATATTTATGTTAATATGAAGGATGCAGTCAAGAGAGATTTTATATAAATAAATAGGAGATGATTGATATAGTCCTTTAGAAGGTGGAAGGAGTTAGGATATAAAGCAGAGATGAAAGGAACAATGCCAATATACAAACACATTAACTAGTGATATGTTTGAAGTATGAAAAAGGTTGTGTTTTTCTTACTTTTTAGTTTTGGGACATTTGGCAAATTACTTACATTTTCCATGTTGCTTTTTTCCACAATGACGCTATACAGAATTAAATCAGTACATGAAGAACCCTTGGAACAGTTCCGGGCACAGAGTGAGAACCCAATACATATCAGCTGTTCTACAGCAATTTTAACATTGTATAGAAATGTTCTGCATAATTGTTTTGTCTAGGGTACAGATGGCTTTAGGAGAAGAGACAAATTTACTCATGCACCTGTGGAGCCCAGCTCAGTGCTTGAAACAGAGTCCTTGATTTATGTCTAGTGATCAGAATTTAAGTGAATTTTGCAATCTGCAGGTAAGAAGTTTGGTTTTTGGAGACTAGTGGGAGTGATGTATACAACAAATGTGTACCCAGTTCTAGGCAGTGAGTTATAATACTCTAAAATAAAGGAGGAAATTTTGCCTGATTTAAAGCTGTGGAGGATATAATCAAACATCTTTTTTACACTGGTTTCCAGTGCTGAAAGTAGAAAGCATACCATCATGCATTCAACAGATTTACATGCATTATTTCCCAAATGATGTATGCACAACTCTCCTAAACCAACAAGGAGGAGTTTTTCTGGAGTCTTTTTTAATCAAGTGTTGTGATTGAATCACACTGGAAACAGGGCTTCAATTGACTGTTTAATTGATAAGAGGCCAAGAAAAGTGCAAACAATCTGTAGCTAGAGAAAGGTCTTATTTGGCACAGTAGAGATATGAATATGATTAAATTAGATTAAATAAAATTAAATTAAATTGTCACCTTGTTCTTCTAAGCTTCTTTGTCTCATATGGACTTGCTTGTTTATGGCAAAGGCTTACTTATTAAATTCTCTATCTGATCTCTGGATTCAGGATATTCTGAGGAAGCTATTCAGAGAAAGCATTCAACCATACTATCAGAAAGTAGACATGTTTCCACATGGGACAATCTTATGTGGATATTTTGACTTATTTTTATTATGGTTAATTAACCTGAATGTTATGGTCAATGAGATTTTCTGTTCAATCCCCTTTTGTTTGAGGAATCAAGCTTGCAGAGGTTCTGATCTGTTCTCAAATATCCCCATTTTCCCAGAATTATCAAAGGTGTTCAAAGAAATAGAAAAATATGCAGATGCAGTAATCTCCTAGGAGTCTTACTGTATATTATAGGTGGTAAAAGGCTTGCTGGATAAAAATCATAAATATATGTAATAAATAACACAGATAATATGTGATATTTATATTATGTATAATATAATATGTATAATATAAATATTTATATTATATACGTATGTGTATATACATATATATAGAATCAGTAGCAGATCCATTGATTCAGAGTAGATCAAAGCAGTGATGTTAGGATAAGTGCAGTATTTCTAAGCTTTTTTCTACAAATGGGAGTTAAATCTACCAGAGACTATAGTTTAGTGTTACAGTAGATGATTCTACCTATAATTACACTGATATAAAACAAGATTTTTATAAGGGTTTAGAGATAATAGAATTAATCAGTCAAATTCGGGTGCTTCTATCCTTGAAGTTTTCCTACAATTTCTGTCCAGCTGCATCTGTATACCAAAAATGCAAACGTGAGCTTATTTTGCCTACTCACAGGACAAATACCTGTTTCTCTTTGGGGGATATTAGGTTATACTATAAAGGTGAATAAATGAAAGGAGTATAATTAACATGCATCTCATCAAATTAAAATCACTTATTTTATACTACAGATTGTTCAGAAAATATAGTGGAGAGGTAGATGAATTCTCTTAGTTAATTCTTAGTCATCTTTTAATTTCAATTTAAATATTACTTCCTCAGGGAATCCAACTGGCAAGACTGGGTCAGGTCCACCTGATATATAAACCTGATATAAGTGTTCATAGTACTTGTTCTTTTGCCTTCTTCCACATACCACATATAACTAAATTTTTTTTTGTAATTACTCATTATTCCCTTGGATTCTTTACTTGATTGTTTGACTAAAAGATAATCCATGAATTTAGAACTCCATACACATCTTTCACATATAGTAATAGACATGCAGAATAAATATCAAGACATCTTTTACTTAAAGACAAACTCTGTATTATGTATGCCTCAGAAATGTAATAAACTATGTTAAATTAATAAGTGAATGTATACTGCTGCATTTTCAATAGGGAATCTTTGCTATGTCCAGTAATGTTACAAATTATAAATTGTGTGAGTTAAATAATATCTCCTCCCTCTCAAAATTTATGTCCCCGTAGAACCTCAGAATGTGACGCTTTTTAGAAAAAGAGTCTTTGCAGATGTATTATTAAGGAGCTAACATTGAGATGATCTACTGCACTTAGAGCAGATTATAAATCTAATGACTAGCATCCGCATGAGAAGAGAAAAGGACACAGAGATCGAGAAGGCATGTGAAAATGAGGGCGGGAATTGAGTTAAGCTGCAAGCCAAGGAATGCTTAGAGCCACCAGAAACTACAAGAAGCAAGTAAAGATTCTTCTGTAGAACCTTCAGAGGGAGTGTGGTCCTGCTGACACCTTGATTTCAGACTTCTAGCACCCAGAGCTGTGAGAGAATAAATGTCTGTTGTTTAAAAAAACAAAAAACAAAACCAACAAAAAAACAAACAAACCATAAAACAAAAAGCAAGAAACAAACAAACAAAACTTAAAGAAATAAAACCCAGTTGTTTTTCTCTCCTGAAATCACTACGAAGTTGAAGAATAAATTGCAAAAAGTGGATTTTTTTTTCATTAAACCAATCAATTATTGCCCTTTTCTCCCTGTATCAAATTGTGTTTCTTTTTCCATAGTAGTATATTCTGCCAATTGAGAACTTGGGCTAAGGTATAAAGGAAGGTCAAATCCTGACTTTGAGAACAGTCTTCATTAAATAACTCTGTCTTGAAAGTGTTTAATGCACATCTTTTCATATGATGTGCTCTTTCAGTAAATGGGAACTATTATGGTTCTAATAACACTGTGAATGTCTGAGTCAAAGATTTTGTTTTCTTTATGTCTGTATCTCAATATAGCGATGGCACCTAATAAGTATTCAGAGCATGTTAAATGACTGAATGATTAAAAAACAAAAGAATCTGTCAAAAGGGTGTGATAATCTAATTACTTAACATATTTGAACACTGTAAACAAGTGATCTAAGTGATTTAAATACTTCCATGTAGGAGAGATACACAAAATATAGCACCATTTATTGTACAATTTTTATATGTTAAGAACTGTTAAATACTTTGGGCACATAAACTTATCTGATTAGGGGTGCCTGGGTGGCTCAGTGTGTTAAAGCCTCTGCCTTTGGCTCATGTCATGATCCTGGGGTCCTGGGATTGAGTTACAATCGGGCTCTCTGCTCAGCAGGCAGCCTTCTTCCCTTCCTCTCTCTCTGTCTGCCTCTCTGCCTACTTGTGATCTTTGTCTGTCAAATAAATAAATAAAATCTTAAAACACATACACACACACACACAAACATATCTGATCATCTTAAGAAGTCTGAGATATGTGAAATATGTATTTTTATATTCTTTATTTTAAGGAAGGATAAACTAAGCTTAAGAGAGTTTCAATAGTTTGTTTACAACTAAACAACTAAGTGTGGTAGAACTGGTATCTGATGTCAAGTCAAAGTGATGAAAACACCAGGTCTTTCCTTGTATACTACATCAATGAAAACTATTTATTTATTTATTTATTTTTTTAAGATTTTATTTTATTTATTTGAGGGAGAGAGACAGTGAGAGAGAGCATGAGCGAGGAGAAGGTCAGAGGGAGAAGCAGACTCCCCATGGAGCTGGGAGCCTGATGTGGGACTCAATCCCGGGACTCCAGGATCACGCCCTGAGCCGGAGGCTGTCGTTTAACCAACTGCGCCACCCAGGCGTCCCAATGAAAACTATTTAAATGTTATAATGTAAGGGCCTATTTAGCCAGAGCGATTCCATCCGGTTAAACAGTGATTTCGTTGTTTCTACAGTAAAACTGTCCCTGCCCCCTTTCCCCCAGAGGACTTACTTAAAAACAAGTCCTGGAAATCAATCCCAGGTAACAAAGCCCAAATACAAGGGCGGGTCAGGCCAGGTGGAGACATCCAATCAGTGGGGGCGCATACGGTCTTCCTACTACCAAGGAGTGTGGGCCCCTTTTGGGCCCCTTTTGGGTGTCAATTCTGACCAAGGTGATAGGCTAGTTCAAATATCTACTATAAGGTAAATTGTAATTCAATTGGTCACTTATGTGTGACCTAGCATGACTGTGCAGCTTTCTCTGTATGGTACAATCTCATTGGCTACCTGTGCATGGCCAGGCCCAACCACATGGCCTTTGCCCTTAAAAGCTAGTCTGTAAGGCAGAGAGGGGTCACTTCTTTGCAAGAGATGGCCCCAAACGGTCTGTTTGATTCTCCATGCTTGGCACGAAATAAAGCGTTGCTTGACCTTCACTTTGTATCAGTCTTGTTCCTTTGACCATGGACCCAACAATGAGTGTTCTGCTCAGTTGTAACTAAATTTTGCGGGGGCAGGAGATAACTAGCCTAATAAGGCATAGTTACGTAGATAGACCATGCTTATACAATTCCTCTGCACATACTGGCCCTTCTGTTTGGCCTTGTGCTAATCTTACTTGAGATATTTAATTGTTGTTCAAATTAATAATGGTTATCATTTAAAATTCCTCTTGGAATAAGTTCATGATTATTTTAAATTGAAGATGAGTTTGCTCTTAGACACTGTTGATCATCTAGAATAATCTTCCAGTCAATAATACTTGAAATACTATGTCAAAATAGGATTTCTTAAATGCTATTTAAACTAATTAGCTTTGTATTTGGTTAAGGATTAAAAGTCCCATAGTGGCAAAACATTAATGTTACCCTGGAGAGGCTCTACCTCTCAGAAAAGCTGAGAACCTTCATGCTTCATGTTTATATTACTGTCAAATCAATAATTTTATGGATATTTTATTTTTAGATGGCATTAATGATTTGCAGACACACTTAATTACATAGAGAAACATTGCAGAAATCATTGGTGGTTAAATGATGAAGAAAAGCATAACAATCATTTTGTGATCCAGCGATTTCATTAAAACAGCATTCTAATGCATCAGGTATATGTGTTTACTTAGTAAGCCATGGTAAGGGACTTACAAGTGAATAATATTAACATGACCTTATTTTTGGATTTCAAGAAGTTTCATTAAAGGTTTTAATAAAAGAGTTAGTTCAAGAGCTTTTATTTCAGGTCTAGGGTAAACAAAGAAGAAAAATAAGTGATATAATTTTAAAGTTCTTTCCTTTGGCAGTATTAATATAACTATCACCTACACAGAAATAAAATATAAATGTCTATATAGAATATTTGGCCATAGGTGATAAAGCTTAATAAAAAAATAAATTTGTAAACATATTTAAGTTATTTTGAAAAATAGCACAAAACGTGGTAGAAGACTTCAGTCTTCTCAGGATTGCTTAGCTTTTGCAGCCTCCAACTCATCTGGGTCTTTCTGGGGGTCATGGTACTGTAAGGAGGTAGGAAATATTTTGTAGGACATGTAATTGCAGAGAAAATGTTACGGTGTCTAACACAGGGGTGTCTTAAATTGGGTTCTGGAACTAACACCAATTTACTCCATAAGTGTCGGCTAAGTGGTATCTTTGCACTTCAAAGTTTCCAAAGACAAATAAAGATAATAGTGGGGGGTGGGGCAGGGAGAGTGCCTGGCCAGTTGTGTCCATAGAGCAAACGACTCTTGATTTCGGGGTTGTGAGTTTGAACCCCTCATTGGGTGTAGAGATAACTTAAAATAGATAAATAAATAAAAATAAAAATAAATATGAGTGAACGGTAGGGCATTGGGGTAGTGGGAATGGCAAAAGAGAACATAGATAACAGAAACTTTCAGTAAACTGTAAAGGCCATAAAAATGTTGAGGGTTTGTGGGGTTAGAACTGAATGTCTGTTGCTGAGTTTTGTGTTCTTTTTGATTGTTTCATTTATAACAGAATGTGATGACAGGAAACAAAGACAGAAGACTTATCCAATGATCGAAATATGGCCACTGACTAAACGACTGAATATGAGAAAAAGGCTGCTAGATAAAACACTCTCCTTCCTAGTGAGAAAGAAGCGAGTAATGATGAAGCTATGCTCCTCATCGTTGTACCCAGTCACCGACCTTCCAAGAGCAAGATGGGAAACGTCTGAGACACAAACTGGAGACTACATTAACATTTGTGCAGCCCAGGGTTCCTCCCCCAGACCATCATGCATATTGCAAATAATGTTGCTGTGTCCTGTGCATTAAAAATCCAATTTAAAGTCAGTTATCTCAATCTTTCTGTAGAAAAAGCACTTTCATTAAGCTTTATGGATATTAAAATATATGCTTTACTTTGAATGAAAGGTGCCAAGGTGTTTTATGTGCTTAAATATAAAGGAAACAAAAAAAAAACCTCACTTTTTTTTTTTTTTTTTTTTTTTAATCTTCAAGCACACTGGCCACATGGTGTTTTCTGGCATCTCACAGTTCTACGTGATATCATTTGGTCCATTACTTTAATAAAAAGATTCCTTAGAAGAGCTACAATTGTGCTTTTCAGATCTAATGCTTTCTCTTAGCACATTTCCCTTATGAGGCTGTTCTGACCTTGACAGCTTCTATCCCATTACTGAAATATTACAGCAATAATTCAGAAACACCATGGTTAATATAAAGTATATAAAGTAACATTTAGGTGTCTAGAGATTTGAATGTTGGGACTCTTTACATTATCTTCCTTTATGATTTTTAATAAATCTCTGTTCTGAGGATCACTGGCATCAAAATTTAAAACAAACGAATTAACAAACAAAACCAGAGAGTCAAAACCAGTATCTGATTTTTCCTGGAAGAGAGAAAACTCTTTGTTTCTGCGAGGACAGCGTGTGTAAGCATGGAGAATACACAACAGAAAACCATACCTGACTTCAATTTAAAGTGACCCCATAAAATTAAAAAAAAAAAAAAAAAAAAGGTTGTATCTATACTTTGTATCTATACAAAACATACCTGGCATTTATTGAGACATTTTTCAGCCAGAGTTCTTTTTTTTTTTTTTTCCCCCTTTATTCCTGGAATAAAGAAGTAAAAAAGAAACCTCAGGATTATGTACAGATTCCAGTTGGGATTAAGGACACATATTGAGGGGATGGGTTCCTACATCTCCTGATCAACCTCCTTTTGGTAGTCTATAGACAGAGAGGGTGTGGCTGTTTTTACAAACATCAATCATTAAACTACTTTTAATTTTCTTATCATGTTTTTAGAATGCAAGCATTTAGCTATTACTCAACTAATAATAATCTCTCTCTTTTTGAATGTCTAATTCGATTTTATTTCTAGTATGGGTTTCAGATTTTTCATGACTGAGTTATGCTTGAAAATTAAATTCTTCCTTAAGTACTCCTCAGAACTATTTAATGATACCTAATAGAAACTTAATGTAACTCAAACTCACATTTAAAATAATTCAATTATACTCTTACTTCTGTTTCTCCTGTCCATTCTGTTCTTCCTTCTTTGTCACAGTCTTTTGTTGTAAAAGATTGTCTTCCTCCAACCCACCACCATTAAAATTTAGAACATAGAAGGTAGGGAATTTCATCTGTTTTACTCATTGTAATATTTCCTGTGCCTGTCTGCCACCTAAAGTAAGCACACAATAAATATTTGTTGAATGCAAGAGTTAAGTCCTTCCACATGTCAATAGAAGGAACCACTTGGCAATCTCTTACTTTTTCCTCAACAGTGTCTGGCACCTAACAAACATTAAATATTGTTTACTGAATAATATACATGCTTAATGAATAATATACAAGTGAATAAAAGCAGTATATCTTATACCCTCTCTTAGCCTTGGACACTGTGGGTGTTCTAGAACTCTCCGTCTAACTCTTCTATTGTTCATATTGGTTTATTGACTCATGAATATTTCTTTGCCTAAATATAACTCTCTACAGGTTCCTATGTTCAAAGTATGTCTAGATCTTAACCACTTTCTCTTCTTACCAATCAACAATCCTGGTATGCTTTTTTCCTCATGTGATTGTTATGTCAAAAATATGAGATTATAGTTTGTATTTCTCTCCTAATTACATGCATCAAGCAATCATTTATTTATTTAATCCAACTCTATTCAAAAGAGCAATAATCTCTTTTTTACATTTATCTATTTATTCTTCCATTTTAACAATCATTTATTTAAGTGCTAAATATCATTCATTAGCAATTTACTTGATTTAAAATGTTGATTATTTATAGCTATTATGAAACAGTTTTCAAAATGCATTATTTCTGGCATCTTTAGATATCTTGTCAGTACTCTTATCCTTCTGGATGCCTATTTATTTTTTTTATTCTGCAGAATTTGGAAAAAACACACTTTCCTTTTCATTGTAGCCCAAGTTATCAGTTCTTTGTAATCCTGAAAGAAACAAGTGGCCATCATTCTCAAATATATTACTGGAGTTATTTCAGATAGCAATGTAAACTCTAAAATGTTACATACAAAATAAAATAAAATGTTACATGCCCTCAATTCACATTACTCTAGGTTTGTCCATTAATGACACAGAAGTTCAAGAAATTTAACTTATACAAAACAAAACAAAACAAACTGCCTTTATGACTGAGTCAGGTCAGGGCATCTTTCCTATTCATTTTGTAATCCCTAGCATATAACAAGTTGCTGGGACATGATAGATACTCAGTAATTGTTGGTTTAATGGATCAATGTATGAACATATTGGTTAAATAGACCAGAATTATTTTTATCTTATATAATCACATCTACTTAATCCTTTATTTGAAAGATATAAGCTTGTCATTCTATAAAGATAAAATGATGAAGGAAATGTCTATCATCCTATATAATCTCTGAAATATGTAAATCATATACATTGAATCATAAATCATATACATAAATCATATACATAAAACTATTTCATATTGTTATATTGCATATCATTATATTAAAGGTAATATATATTGATGTGTAATAATAACATAATAATAAATATACATATCATACAGATAGATAAAACATATTTCTCTATAAAATCCTATATATCCAGGGGCGCCTGGGTGGCTCAGTGGGTTAAGCTGCTGCCTTCGGCTCAGGTCATGATCTCAGGGTCCTGGTATTGAGTCCCGCATCGGGCTCTCTGCTCAGCAGGGAGCCTGCTTCCTCCTCTCTCTCTCTCTGCCTATCTCTCTGCCTACTTGTGATCTCTCTCTGTCAAATAAATAAATAAAATCTTTAAACCAAAAGGATTTTGTGATAGTGAGTATAATACAGAAACTAACAAACCAAATCAAAACATAAACCCTTTATTAAGAAGAGTTCATGAACACCGTGATAGAGAAATTGCAAGGTACTTAGACACAGTTAAGTCGAAGCAGAACTGGGTCCCAGTAATTATTGTATAACTTGAGTGCCCTTTGGAAAAGAATTGCTTATACTATTATATTTTTCCCATAAACATATATAGGTACAGATAGAGAGAGATATTTTCCCTTTTTCAACTGGGGAGAAGTTTGGAGAATTAGTCATCATGAATGTCAGGGAACTCCTCACATTATTTAGTATTTTCGGTCCTGATATTTTTAATGGGTTGAATAACTTCCAACTATTGTCTGTCCCTTCTTCCTCAGTTTGGGAGTATGAATCTGACTGGTGTAACTTAAGTCTCTTACCTTACCTTAGGTCTGTAAGGCAAGGAACATAATTAATAATCCAAACAGACTATATCTAAAGGCTAATAGGAAACTCCCCGCCCCCCCCACACACACCAAAATTGAAATGTTAGGAAAGTTTATGGGTTCTTTATGGCCAAAACTCAACAAATGTCCCTTATATTGGCTAACTGCAAAGGTAAAGAAATTAGAGTTCTCTTATCATATCATCTTTACTTCATAACCCACATCCTTTTTTTTTTTCTTTTTGCAGAGAGTACAGATTTATTGTTGACATTTTTGATTCTGTGGATAGAACAGGTTTTGTTTCTAATTTATGCCACTGTCACAAGAAAGCCTGGGTGATAGATCATATATAAATGAATATAAATCCATGTACTTAAAAAAAAAAACCCTGATTGCCTGTCTTAATGAAGAAGTTATCACTGTCATCTTTATATACCAAGAACAATGTCAAAATTCATAATATAGTAAAACTCATTTATGAACATGAATTCAGGTGACATGTGATTCATTTCTGTCTTCTTATTGTCTCCCATTTTCTGTGTAGTTCAGCTACTTGATGCAACGAGGGGAAAGCCAGGTGGAGAAAAGGCAGTCACATGTATGACAAAGCAAAGAATCCACTCAACTCTAGAATTATTCTAACTCAGAATTTCTCTACTCTTAAAAAAAAAAAAAAAAAAAAAAAAAAGCTTAGAATTACTATATGTAATCTGGCAATTCTACTCTGGGCATATAGCCAAAATAATTAAAAGCAGTATCTTTAAGAGATATCTGTAGACCCACACTCATAATAGCATTATTTACAATAGCCAAGTGGTAGAAGTAACCCAAATGTCCATGGACCACAGTTAAAATGTGGTATATCCATGCATGGGAATATTTCTCAGCCTTAACAAAGAAAGGAAATTCTGACATGGGCTATAATATGGATGAACTTGGTCACATTACATTAACTGAAATAAACATGTCACAAAAGGACAAATACTATATGATTCCACTTATGTTAAGGACCTGGAGTAGTCAAATTCATAGAAACAGAAAGCAGAATGGTAATTGGCTGGAGCTGGGGGAAGAGGAATGAGGATTTTTTTTCTTTAACGAGTATAGAATTTCAGTTTTGCAAGAAGAAAGTTCTGGAGTTTGGTTGCACAATGATGTGAATATTCTTGACACGACTGAACTATACACTTAATAACCATTTAGATGATAACACACACAAGATTGACTTCAACACGTTATGATGAAGGAATACCACCTATTTCCATATTTCTTCATTCACAAAGCTATGACAGTTTACTGGAGTCTTAACATTACCTAAATTCTGTTTTAATTACTTTAAACAGAAAATGTTTTTCTTAATATTTGAAATATTAATTTAATATTGCATTTCATTCAACAAAGCTTGTCGTATAAGGTGTTTCCTAGAAGTACCAGGACATGCAGATTCTTCTGGCAATTACTCTTTTCAGATAAAGAAAGGTATTTCTAATTATTTCATAATTGCAAAAAATTATGCTCTACTATTCAATATTTTTCCCCTTAAGGATTGTATACTTGTTAAATGCTTTAGCTCTTGGTAAACAGAATGAGCAGCCTCCAAATTGCCTCGATTGTCCCTCAAAAGGCCCTAGGGGAAATGTCCATTGTCTTCAAATCCTGGATGCTCTAGTTATTGTTTTGGCAAATTCTACATGCTTGCATGTTTTTAGATGAAAGAGTATCTCTGATCTTAGAAAAAAAAATGAGCTGATCTTATGTTTGCTGGCTACGTAGTGTCTTTTTTTTTTTTTTTTAAAGATTTTATTTATTTATTTGAGAGAGAGAGAGAAAGAAGGCACAGAGAGAGAAGCAGATTTCCCATTGAGCAGAGAGCCCGACGTGGGGCTCAATCTCAGAATCCTGAGATCACGACCTGAGACAAAGGCAGAGGCTTAACTGACTGAGCCATCCAAGCACCCCATATGTCTTTTAGAATCATTTATTATAAAACAAGTAAGAGAGAATACAGAATTTTGGAAATATATTTTACCTGAAATTTTTTGTATGAAGAAACTAGTATACACAAAAATACACTTACACACGCACAATCCATTATAGTCCATCATTAGCATCAGTGATTAAACTAGTGATATAGGGAAAGTGCTGGTGGCAAGAAGTAGAACTTGACAGAAGAAAGGATTTTAAAATTCAATCATGGAAAAAGCATAGCATATGCCTATAAACATACGGGTAACACTGAATTTATTCACATAGCAGAGTATATATATATTCATATGTCAAGAAAAATGTAAGATTTTTGTTTTGTAAAGGCACCGCTAAGTAATACACTAGTGTCTTCAGAGTGCTTCAGTGTTTAAAGCTCAATATGGTACGGTTGACCATATAAAGCTGATAAATGTGTTTCAGAAGGGCAGTGAATCAAGGTCATGCTTCCTTAGTTCCATAGAGTCCCACCTTCTTCCCTCTTCATTGCCTCCAAAGTAAGAATGAAATAGTGAAAAATTATATTACTGCAGTACCTATAAAAACCGTGAATGCGATGAGATTTTGCTGGAAGAATATAAAGTATGTCACAAGCAAACAGCATAGCCAGGCATGGAATTTCCAGCCTTATGGATGGGTGTTGCAGCTTTGAGTTTTTATTCCATACTATTTTAGAGGCATTTCTGAGGTCTCATAAACTTTTTTGAATGAGAAAATACATATAGGGCAGGCTCACTGAAACTTGAAGTCTCTCTGTCTACCTGTGTGTAAAGTAATAAAATCAGGCATTCTAAGGAATACAGCTATAGTGGGGATACAGCTTATCTTTTAAATGGTAAAAATCCTGAATAGGAATTTTCCCTCTGCTGTACTTCTCATGTTAATATGTTAAGGATATTTCACACTTGTTATGCTCATTACTGTCTCAAAGTTTCATGGTGATAACAGGGAAGATCATCTCTTCTAGTCATTTCCTTTTCAATTGAAGTGCTTTAAAAAATAATAATTTTGCCAACCATACTGTTATCTTTCTTTACTGCAGCTATACAGTAGATTAAGTGAAGGCTTTAAGGGATTCTTTTTAAGGAAGTTCCAAATCTCTTTTCATGATTAATATGCTGCCACACTCGCCTTAGGTAGAAATATTCTGTCAATCCATTTCTGAAAAACATGATGGCACTGCTTTATTGGTATTAAATTGCATTCAGTTGAAAGTATCCCAGAAGAATGTTAATACTTTTATTTTCAGTCTGGTTGTAGAGGAACACAACACATTAATTCAAATCACAAATGATACTAAATTGAGTGATGATATGAACACCTAGAGAACACGAATAGATACTAAAAAGAGATCCAGAATGAAATAACCAAATAGTGTTCATACTTCTTAATGCCATTTTGGATATATAGAGAGAAACATCCAAACACTGATTACTAATAACTGGGAAATATTTTCTGCCTGACTACCTTACAAAGAAACATGTGGCTGGCAGAAACAGAAACAAAATAGGTGCAAATTCATATTTTAAAAAACAGTATAAAGGAAATTTTAACAAATATGATTGGCATGTGCTGAAATGCCCTATCAGAGTCTTAGGAAGTCAGCATTCCTTTTAAAGTGATAATATTCTCTAAACATGGCCCATCTCTTTAATTAAGGTATTCTATTGATGCATGAAGATCACCAGTATGAGAAAATAGAGTCATCTGATAAAACAGAAGTGGAAGGAGTACAAGAATGACAAGAAATTAATGTGCCAAAATTTAAGTTCATGAATGTGCTTAAGCGCAATGGCAATCCAAGTTAAAGGAGAGATGGCTTCTTCACAAAACTATTATAAGATATATGTAGAAACCAGTATGTTATAAAGAGAACCTAATTAAATGTGATATATGGAATATTATTGCTGGGAGGGGAGAATCTCTATAATTTAATAGCTAGTTTAAGTGGTAATTTCCATATCTGCAATTAATTTCTCTTATCTATATCTCAGTTTGGATATTTTTTATTAGCCTGTTACATTGCCAGTTTGTTATTTTGAAATAAAATTATTATAGACCCTGGTTAGAATTTATTAATACTATTGTAAAATACAAAAGAACACCACATGATTTCTGTATTGACCATTTCCTCTTGCTTCCAATGTCTTTATACAATGCAAAAAAAAACAAAAAACAAAAAACAAATGTGCATCACAATACTTGGTGTCAGATTCTGAGAATTAGGCAAAAAAAACCTCTTGGAGTGCATAAGAAAATGAAATAAACCATTAAAACCAGGAGCTCAGATGAGTCATTCAAATTATTTTCCAGTTTAATGCTCTCCAGATTCACTGAATGTCCAGAAATGTAACCATGATTATGAAATGCAAACTTTTCTCCCAATTCCAAACAATGCATCAACAAAGAAACAGTAAGATATATCTTTAAAGTTAATAAGCCATTTAGCATGCTTCATGTTTAATAAAGGCACAAAAAAGGGACTGTCCATTTTTCCTTATTTTGGGAGGCAGGACTGAACCTAAAATGTGTTTCCTTGTAGTATATTCACACACGCTTATACAATATCAATCAATCAACCAACCAAACAACAATTGAACACAAAAAATAAAGTACTTAAAAACATTAGACCCTTTCTCACCTCAAATTTTATTTAGTGTCCTAAGATGTGTGTGTTTGTGATTTGTATTGATTTTTCCTTGTTGCGCGATCTCTCATTATCTATTTATCTGCCTACTAAAATATATATATATGCAATATATATATATTTTTTATATATATATATATATATTTTTCCTTTTCAGAAATAAAGTGTTAATGGTGCTGAGGGGAATTAAAGGGAATGCTCACTAAGAACTGGGGAAATGGTATTAAATTTCCCAGTTAAGCAAAGACATGGAGGAAGGGCTTGGAATCATATTTTTTTACCCATTATTCTCTAGAATTAACTCAATTACAGATTCACCATTATGAAATTCCTTTATTCAGGCCCAGCTGGTTCTAACTAAAGTTCCTTGAATTCTTAGAATATATTACCTCCCTCTTTCTTCTTACAGATATATAAAAACAATGTAATTTGGGGTATTCAGATCTATTTCTGCCTATGTATGGTAACCTGAGTCACACTTGTGAAATCAAACCTTTGAAAGTACTGATTAAGCAAATTTTTATTTTTCAGCTTTTAAGAATTATGAGATACCAATGGGTTTTAAAAAGTGAATGGAAAGGAAAAGAAAAAAAATAAAGAAAAGAAAAGATAATTGCTATATAAAACTCTTTAGTACAGTTTCAAATCGAGAACCTAGATGTTTGGGCAGGTTAGCTCAGCCAATCCTTCCTGATAATGAATTTAGTACATGTGATGGGTTAGGAGTTCCTCTGTGGAAGGGAGGATGGGAAAAGAATTCACCAGGAAGGATCTGTGAAAATATTAAAATAAATATTTGTGTTTATTACTTCTGTTATATTGGAATCATTACATTATCCCAATCCTATTCGTTCAATCCCCAACATGTATCTTGGATTCATTCATTTCTCTCCATTTAAAAGTTTCTTAAATCATTTTCCAACTTCCGCTCTTTCGCTTCTATCAGTGCTCTAAGCTTCCAGATTTTCTTAAAATATAAATTAAAACCTTTCACTCTTGTGTTCAGTATTTTTCAAGGTCCTTCAATCATTTAAGAATAAACTTGGAGTCTTAACAAGTTAAGACTCGCCTTTCTTCTTGATCTTTTACAGCCCCTAGCCCATGTCATGGGTCTCTCCCATCCTCAGTGGGTTCAACCACACTGGCCTTTAATCAATACCTCAAGCACCTCAGGGATAGTATACATACCTCTTCTGGTAGAATAGTTTTCCATTCCATTCTATTTCTGACCACTTCCTTTCAGCACCTTCCCATTCAGATTCTGCACTAGACTCTTTCCATTAGAATGCCTCATGATTCCCTACATTTTTTCCTTGATAGCACCCATAGTGATTGGTAATTATGTACTTATACCTGTTAATATGTATATGTTATTTTTTTCTGCTGCTGTTTGAGTTTTATAAGAGCACCACCCACCCTCCCCCATAGTATCACCTTTCCAGTGTCTGAAAATAATACTTGATAAAGTTATGTGTTCATGATTTTGTGGAGCATCATGGGTTCAAAACAATTTTCTAAGTTTGAGAATGGGGAGGTAGCAGGTTGAGATTTGTCTCATGTAACTTGCCCAGAAATAACAGAAATCCAAAGCAGTGAAGTAATGCTGTTCTGGTAGCAATGAAAAATAATAGATTTTCCTTTTAATGGGAAGTAAATCATTCAGAAATTACTTTAAATATTTATCTCATCTTTTCTTAATCCTATTTTGGCTTCTATTGAGTATGACTTCCTTAAATTTAAGTAGATCTCTCATCATTTAAAAGCCATTCATTTCCTAATATATGCTATTAAATACACAGAAGTTAGATACACAAAGAAAAGGATATAGTTCCTACCTCAAAGAATAGTCTTTGTAATTATAATAATTACAATCTTTGTAATAATCTGTGGTGAGACACACACACATAACAAGAATATTACAGTCCAGCATGATACATGCCATGATAGATATGAGCCCTGGGTGTTAACACAGTACAAAATAGGAGAATCCTACCCAGAAAGTGGGGTAAAGTAGACTTGTAAGTGATGCCACTTATTCTGAATCTTGAAGTGCATTTACCAAGTTTAAAGACTGCTGGGAACAGATTATGAATGATATTTTCCATGGGGCTAGATAGTATTCTATTCGGGGGGAATTCTCAAAGTACAATAGCATGTAAGTTACATAAATACACAGATAGATGTAGATGGGCGCATAATACATAGATACACAAATAGATTATGGATAGACAGACAGATACAGGTTTTTATTAAGAAATAATTCAAAATGAAATTATAATAATTAATACAGTAAATAATCATCCATGTATCTACCACTTAGTTTTCTTAAATTGTAAAATTTTACATTATTTGCTGTAGATTTATTTTTCATTTAAGTAATATAGATATTATTGAAAGTGCTTGGTTATCATCCCCAATCTCATTATCTTCTTTCCCTCGTGGCAACTCATAATCATGAATTTGATAGATAGATTTTTAAAATTCCTATGTATATTATGCTTATGAATTTATAACACATGTAGTCTCAAATATGTGTGATTTTATAAAGCATGTAACGTGTTAAAGATATTTTTGTTTCTTCCTTTCTCCATGTGCCTTTTATTTGTTCCTTTGGCCATACTTGCCTCCCTAGGATCTCTACTATTACAGTAAGTAAAAGTGATAGTAACACTCATTCATGTAACTGTCATAATTAATAAAATGTTTCTAATGTACCACCCTAAGAACATTACAGACTTCCAGTTTTTGATCCTATATGTGGTTAAGAAAAAGTTCCTACTAGTGTGCTGAATGCATTTTAAACAAATCATGAACTATTTTTCGGCCTCTGTAAGATGATCAAATAGTTTTTTCCCTTTAATCTATTAATGTGTTGATGTTATCCTTCCTGCTGTGGCTTCTTGCTACCAAGATAAGGATAATGATGATACTCATTAGCAGGAAAAAACAGGGGGTGCACGGAGCACCACACGAGCCTGGCAGCATGCCCCTCCTCTCACCTTGATGCCGTCCCTGCCAAGAAAATTTCAGGTGCTCCTGGCAAGTCTGCCATACACATATTTCCCTTCTTATGACCAAAATTTGCCAAGAAGTACAGCTCCCAAAGGGAAGTTGCAATTAAAACTAATTCTCTATTCCCCCACCAGGAAGTGGCCATCAAGGTGAATCTAGTGATGTCTTATATTTTATTTATTTCAGTCACCACTACACCCAAGATCATGTTTCTCTTGAACTCTTTCTCATACAGTCTTGTGCATCTCTTTTATCTGATGTACATTTCCCCAGCACTTTTGCATCTTGAAACACCTCCACTCTGGAACTCAAGATCAATAAAAATATGTTATTCTAGCCTTTTCTCTAGAGAATCTTTTTATCTACTGTTCCAGCATGAAATGTAGCCCTCCCCTGAGGACACTTACTTTCCTTGGGAAAGCATTTCCTTCCAGCATGAGGTCTCACAGACCTGATCTTGGAGGTTGGTGCAGGATCCTTTTTTCTCTCCTGTGTTACTTCTGGTGTACCTTCTCTAACCCACCCCCTAAATCCTCACTCCAGTTCTCTGAAATTTATGACTTCAAACTTTACCATTCCCACCCCTCCTGGGTTTGGTTATATAACAATTTAATACCCAAGTTTTGCACTCTCATCTTGAAGAAGTTAGTGTTTCTCTCAATGGCATTACTTCTTTCATAATTTATGGCGATTTCATAACTACTCTTCAAGCATCTTGACCAGTTCCTTAACTTTCTCATCTCCCTGATGCCATACTTCATCATATATGAACTACATGGCCACAGCACTTGCTCATTTACTATCAATATCAGATATAAATTTACCCACAGATACTCAGGACATTACCTGATTACCAAATACAATCTTCCCTGCTTCCCATTAATAGTATCCTACCTTCTAAAGGTGAACAGGGCCAATTACCTCTACCAGAGTGTAGCTCCTTTCTTTGCCCAGTGGGTTCAATGGATAAGGAACCTGAAGTGATCAGGTGGCATTTGAGGCATTTCTTCTTGGGAACCAAAACCTTTGAGCCTCCATTGTTTTCTACCTATTGCAGACACAGTGCCATATAAAGATCACTGACTTAGCGTGTATGCTATTATGGATAAAAGCTCCCATCTTATAGGTGTCTGCTCTAAGTGGGCTATAGGTTTTTAATGTTATCCTATTCTTTATTAGGATAGAATATAACTGAGCTACTGGATCCTATGGTCATGTAAATCCTCTTTGGCTTTTCTGTGAGTTCATTGTCACAACACAATGTTTTGTGGGATCCTATGTCAGTCAATTAAACATTCTGTAGCCCTTTGGATAGGGGTGCTGCCAGAGTCCCCATGGGAGGGAAGGAAAGCCACATACACAATATTCACATATTCCTGTCAAGATCAGTTGATGTCCCTTCCATGGTAAAAGTAATTAAAGTATCACCAAGTGGTTATTGGTTACCCTTGAGAGATGGTTGCATATATATGGCTCAACACTGAGTAGTAGTTTGGGTATTTGACAGCAGCAGTGTAGTAAGCTCATAACCTCCGTCCTTCTCACACGATTATTCCATTCAATGCTCCTGTCATGCTAGCTTTGGCTGATGGAGAGCAGTGAATGATGGTAATGGTTGAGACTGGCTGATGTCAACTAGAAGAGTCATTATCTCTAATTGGTTGTTGAGTGCCTCTTCCATAGTGACTATTTTGGTCTTCCTTAACCTGCTGTACAAAAATCTTCATATTCCATAGCCTCTTCCATCAGTCCATCCACACACTTCTTCTTCTGATCCATTGCCCCTAATCTTCCAATCTTTCTTTGTACAGATTGTAACTGACCAGCCAGGCCATTGGGTCCAGCCCATGAGATTTAGACCTGCTTCTCTTTCCACACAAAATAGACAAATTAGTGTGAAAATTTTCCTTCCTGATGCCTATTCAGATCACCTCTAAAGGTATTACAGCAATAGTTTACTTCTGGGGCACCTGGGTGGCTCAGTGGGTTAAAACCTCTGCCTTTGTCTCAGGTCATGATCTCAGGGTCCTGGGTTTGAGCCCCGCATCAGGCTTTCTGCTCAGCGGGGAGCCTGCTTCCTCCTCTCTCTGTGCCTGCCTCTCTGCCTACTTGTTGATACCTGTCTGCCAAATAAACAAATAAATAGTTTACTTCTGGCTTGCACTCATACAGTTATTCATGAATTAGGCTTGGCATTTCTACCGCTAAAGGTGGCCACAGAGGGTCTCCTCATATGGACATAGGTATGACCTGAGGAAGAGGCAACAGTGCAGATATGGTAGATACAGTGGGAATCTAGACCAGCTGCTTTTGAGGCTTGATTATGTCCTTTGATCCTGATCATGCCCAGTTTGGAATATACCACCACCAATTCAGGCCTGGATTGCTCCTGGGCCTGCCTGAATTTCTCAGCTGGTGGGTTCTTACCACACTGTCAGTACATGCGTCCTGGACAAACACTCTATATCTACCAGGTCCTAATATTATTGTGGCCAATTTTCTGCTGCAGATGGCATGGCCTGGCTTTCGATCACCAAGGGTCAAATTTGGGACTCTCTTATTGGAGCTTATCACAGACTCCACATAGTGTGTGTGTGCGTGTGTGTGTGTATGTATGTATGTATTACCACAGATACCTCTAATGATATGGGAAACAAAGGCAGAAAGAAATAGAGATGAGATTAAATGTCCATGTAACCTGCAGTCCACTGAGAAATACTTGAGGCAGGCAGAGTATTATATTCCTTCAGGAAGCTCCCAACTGTCTTAATGCCTTGCTAGAGGGACAAATAACCTTAGCTTGATAATAGCAAGGCCTCCAGTATCCTGTGAGTCTTCTTTAGCATATGAAAATCCTTTTGTGACTTTTTTATCTTTACTTCCCCTAACCCCAAAATATATCATCAGTTGCCCCTCACAATCCCAGGGCAGCAACTCTTTCTGCACAGGGATCCTGTCCCTCCACTTTAATTAAAACACCATTTTCCACCAAAGACATCTCTTTCTTGGCCGTCAGCTCCAGACCCCACCAAACCACACCAACATTCCAAAACTCCTCCCTGATACTATGGGATCTGCCATGTTGTATGACCAAACTAGCAGAGTTGCTTGTACCACAGACTAGAACCACTAGATGCTACTCAAGTATAGCAAATTTCCATGTTACTCAGAGACATAATGGCAAGTAGGAAATTTGCTGCTTCCAGAAACCAAAGAGGTTTACCCAATTTTGGACTTTCCCTTTTTTTAAAGTGCAGGTAAAATTTCAATAATTTGTTCTTTACTTTGGAGTAGATGTCCTTCCATACCTCTGGATCTAAAAGAATTTCACTGAATATTAGGCCCTTGAATATTCATAGAATTTGTTTCCCATCTTTTAGAATTCATGTGTCTTACCATAGCTTTCAAAGTATTTGCAACTTCTTGCTCTTCTGGTCTGTTTAATATAATGTCATCAAAATAGAGAACTAATGTGATGTTCTCCAGAATATCCAAATAGTCTGAGTCCAAATCCTTTTGGACTACATTATGATAGTGAGTGGGAATGTTAACATAGTCCATGAATGTATAGTTTAGTTATTCATCCCATCACAAGTGAATATGATCTATTTTGTTCCTTCTTCCAGACTGAGATAGAAGTAAATAAGACCAAGCTTAATAACCTGCTCTAACAAATACATCACAGTTGAAACAGCAGCTACCTGCAATCTGAGCTACTAATTAGTTATATTCATAGTAATACAATGCTCTTCTCTAGAATTCATCTAGTATTTTCAGGGATCAGAATTAAAGAGAGACATGATATCACCAGCTAGGCATCATCTAGACTTTTGAGAGAGATACTAATTCCTGCCATTGCCCCTGGAAAGAAATAATTTTTTAATTCCTTTTCTTAAAGTGAGGACAGATTCTGATGTTTCTATTTGGCCTTCACCAACCATAGTTTTCACTCCAAGGCCAATGAATAAATATAGGAGTTCCCTGGGTAATTCTCATGTTTACCTATGATGAGGACAAAGATAGACACTCCAAATTCCCATGAATTGTCTCATAAATGATTGCTGGACTGTTTGCTCTTACTGATCAATCAGAACAAAATGATTTTTGATGAATTCTCTCAGCCTCACAGGACCTTCACCCATAAGCCTACATGAGCACTGGAAAATGGAAAATCTCTCCTTAACGACCTCCTCCATTTGTTCTGTCAACTGACCTCAGGGAAGATGAACCGTCTGATCAAGCCTTCCTCTCATCCCACTCCTCCATGCTCAGCTCCTTCCAGCTTTGTTTACTCTTCGCTATAAAAAGAAAGCTATTTTCTGCATGAAATCTGGGATGCTTGTAGATCTTATATTTGAAACATTCTCCCTATTGGAAATTCCTGTCCCCTTAATGTAATTGTAACCCTCTTCTTATGGCAATACCCTTGTTGAATACAGAGTCTTTTTATCTACATTTAGATAACATTTTTTTTTTTAATTTGACACGCTTGTTTTTCACATGGTTCCAGGTCAGAAAACTAGGTCCATAAATGGATGAAAGATCATGTCACTTCAGTGGCCCTCAGTTTCATGATCACATATGCTTGATTTATTTTTATTGTATACATTGATCAACATACTGGTTGATAGCCCATCTGTTTTTTCCTCCAAGAGACTTTGTTCTGTTAACATCTCCATAGTTCTCTTTGGGTCAGGGCCATCTGGTTAGAATTGCGGACTTGTCACTTATTATATAATTGTATCCACCTGACTTGTGATGATTAAATGCTGCTCCCTGGCCTCTCCAGTTTTGAGATCCTATCACTCCCACTGAAATCAGAAAGGCAAGTTTTCAATGGTTTCTCTCATCACTACCCCTGGATCAAGATGAGAGATACTGCTGAGCTTCTCACTGATTCTGATGTCCCTTTAATGAGAGCATTCCTTATCACTTTGGTCAACAAAGTGTTCTGCAGGCCTTCACATGAGATACTCGTTATCCACTCTACTATGTCCATTTCTCTGAGATTTTAAAAAATATCTTCTTCTATCTTATTTTTGAATAGTTCTGAGATTTCGACTTCATTTAGTCTGGCACTCTTGCTTCTAAGAGTAATCCAGAGTCATAGTAGTAGGGTAATTGCAAAGGTATAAAATTCTATATTGGAGCACAATGTTGACACACTGACAGGGTTTCCAGACCCAACTTTAGATTTCAATGCCCTTGATCCAGCAGCCTTAGGATTCAGTCCTGTATATTATTTTCTTACTTCTGCTGGTATTTATTGGCTAGGTTCTGCAGCTCCTTTCAGTTATAAATCCTTTCTTTCTATAGCAGGCCCATCCCCAACATTTCCCTAGGTGGACTGTGTTCTTGGTTTTGTGGACAAGAAGAGGAAGAAAGCAGGAAGGAGACATGTATTATTTTTCAGGGTAGTCTCTACATCACCTTCAAGCAAGGGAGACATCACACTTTAACAGAGAAGAGTGGGCCAATCAAGTAGGCAGAAAGTTCAGGGAAATCTGAGCATTCAGGAATTCCTAGAGTGTCAATCCAGGTGTTTCTATTCCAAATGCTAGCACCCCACTCTTTTCCTATTCTGACCTTAGTGGAGCCACTTTGCCTAGGTTAAGAGTTTAATCTTCTCTGGGACTCTGCTACTCTTTCAGTTAAATGCCAGACCCTTGGCTTTCTATTTTCTGCCCTCCAGCTGCAAGAAGTGAAAGTTTTGTTTTATGCTTCCAATGAGGAATTTTGGTGTTCACAATTTGCTTCAATTCAAAATTAATTACTCTCAGCCTTTCTTTGTCTTTCTCGTATAAATAGCCTTGAACAATAGCCATCTAATTCCATAGTTCTTATAATTACACATCCCCCGTATCTCTCAAATGCCTGAGATATTGAGCCTTCCAGTGCATTCCCTACAAAAGACCTATAAAAATATGGTATTAAAATCAGTAAAAGTTCTAATAACTGCACAGAAACATCACGGCTACTAGCTGGATGATAAGTACATTTTTTGTTGTTGTTGTTAACAAAATACTATAGGTTTGAATTTTGGGGAAACAGTTACACAGAATCCTGTGTAAAGGTGAATGGCATGGTTTACTGACAAAACACATACTTTGACAAATTTGAAAGTATGGAACTTATACCAAGTATATGTTTTTAGAACAAAAAGGAATTAAACTGGAAACTATTAACAGAAGGATATCAGTGAAATCCCCAAACAACACATTTCTAAATATCTCATGGTGGGTCACCTGGATGGCTCAGTGGGTTAAGCCTTTGCCCTTGGCTCAGGTCATGGTCTCAGGATCCTGGGATGGAGCCCCTTATTGGGGATCTTTGCTCAGCAGGGAGCCCGCTTCCCTCCTCTCTCTTCCTGTCTGTCTGTTTACTTGTAATCTCTTTCCCTGTCAAAAAATAAATAAAATCTTTTTAAAAATTAAAAAATTAAAAAATAGATATCCCATAGATCAATGTCTCAATAGATATTAAATATATTTGAACTAAGTGTGTTGAAGGCAGCAAAAGCAGGGGTTAAAAGAAAATTTATATCAAGTGCCTATGTTTAGAAAAGAAAAAAAAACTGTAATCAATAACCTCAGCCTCCACTTTAGGATGTTAGAGAAAGAAGAATAAATTAAGCTAAAGGGAGCAGAAGGAAAGACATAATAAAAATTAAACTAAAAATCAGTGAAATTATAACAGAAAAACAATAGAAAAATGTAATGAATCAAAGCTTGTTCTTTTAAAAGATTATTAACCTTGAAAAACGTATAGCCAAGCCAATCAAGAAAAAAAAGAGGGCATAAATTACCAATATAAGCTATGAAAGATGGGTCATCACTATTGATCCAATGGACAATAAGAGATGATAAAGACATACTCTGAACAATTGTATCCACAGACTTATTGTAGGTGAAACTGACTAATTTCTTGAAAGACACAAGCACAAAAATTCACAGTACAAACAGATAAGCTGAGTAAGATTTTATCATTAAATAAGCTGAACTGATCATTAATAACCCTCCAAAAAAGAAAGCACTAAGCTTAGTTAGTTTCACTGTTGATTTCCACCAAACATTTAAGAAAGAAATAATATCAGTTCTCCACAATCTCTCACAGCAAATAGAAGCAGAGGGAATACTTTTCTAATTCATTTTAAGAGGCCAGCATTATTGTAATACCAAAACCACATAACAGCATTTATAAGGACATATGGACCAATACCTCTCATGAACAGAGATCCACAAATCACCAGCAAAATATTAGAAAACTGAGGACAGTAATGCATTAAATTAATTATAGAACACATCAACAACAGTAGGATTTATTCCAGGTACTTAAGGCTGGTTTGACATTCAAAGATAAACCAATCTAATCCACCATACTGACAGGATAATGAAGAAAAATCGTAAGTTCATATCAATTGACTAAAAAAATTGAAAAAATATAAAACTCATTCATGATAAAAATTATCAGTAAACTAGGAAGAGTGGAAACTTCTTCAGCTCAATGAAGGATATCTATAAAAGCCTATAACTCATATTTAATATGAGAAATTAGATGTTTTTACCTTAAGACTTAAAACAAGGTAAGGATGTCCTCTCCTATTATTCCTATTTCATATCACACTAGAAATCCTGCTCAGTGATTAAAACATGTATGTCGAATACAATGTAAACAAAATGAGAAGAAAAACAAAATTCTCTTCATTTGCAGATGGTATGACTGTCTACGTGGAAAATAACGAAGAATATATAGACAGATTTCTGGAACTAACAAATATATTCCTGAGTATACCATCTCAGTATGCAATGTCTATATATTCAAGTCTATTACTTTCCTATATACTGGCAATTAGCAGTTGGAATGTTAAGTTTTAAAAAACCAATACATTTAAAATTGGACATAAAAAATAAAATATGCATAAGTCTAACAAAATAAGTATACAGAAAATTATTAAACACTGATGAACAAATAAACAAATGAAGAGATATTGTGTGATATGGAAGAGAAGACTCAATACTTTTGAGATGTCACTTCTCCCTAACTTGATCAATTAAAAGCAACCCCATCAGAATCCCAACAAGCTATTACGTAGATACTGACCAGTGCATAACAGCAATCTAGTAGAGAAAGAATAGAGTTGCAATGAATGGTGCAAGAACAATTGAATATCCATATACAAAAAAAGAAATAAAGAAGGAAGGAAGGAGAAAGGGAGGGAAGGAGAGGGGAGAGAGGGAGGAAGGAAGGAAAGAAGAAAGAAAGACAAAGAAAGAAACCTCAACATAGCTCACAACTCATACAAAAATTAAGTTAAAATTTATAAGAAATCTAAATGTAAAATACAAAATTATAAAACTTCTAGAAGAGAACATATAAGAAAATCTGTCCAACCTTCAATTTGGATATGTGTTCTGAGATACAACACAAAATGTATGATCTGAGAAAAAAGCAACTGATAATTTGAACTTTAGTAGAGATTATTAAATTATTGAATTTAATTTATTAAAATTAAAATCTTATTGCTTCATGAAAGATATTAAGAGAAAGGAAGGACAAGCCACAGACTGGGAGAACATAGCTGTAAAACATACATCTTTTTTTTGTTTTGTTTTGTTTTGTTTTTTAAAGATTTTATTTATTTATTTGACAGTGGGACAGAGATCACAAGTAGCCAGAGCAGCAGGCAGGGAGAGAGAGGAAAGCAGGCTCCCTGCAAGAGAGCCCAATGCAGGGCTGGACCCCAGGACCTGAGATCATGACCTGGGCCGAAGGCAGAGGCTTAACTCACTGAGCCATCCAGGCACCCCAAAACACACATCTGTTAAAGTACTTGTCCAAAACATGGAACGAACACTTATGAGTCAAAAAACAAAAACAAAAACAAAACAAAACAAACAAACAAACAAACAAAAAAACAAAAAAAATTACCCAATTAAATGTATGAGTAAAAGAACTGTATAGACAGCTCTCCAAGGAAGATAGAGATGGCAAATAAAATATAAAAAGATGGTCTACATTACATGTAAAGACAGATTAAAACAATTATGAGGTATAACTTATACCAAATCCAAACAAACTGACAATACCAATTTCTAGAGAAGATATAGAACAAGAACTCATTCATTGCTGGTGGGAATGTTAAATGGTTCAGCCAATCTGCAAGACAGTTTGGTAGTATAAACAATGTTACCATATGACCCAGGAACTTAGTTCTTATATATTTAAGAGAATGACTCACAATAGGAAAAATCAGGTGTAGAGTCAATCAGAGTTCTCTATACTATCTGCAATGTTTTTGTAAGTCTAAAACTTCTCCAAAATAAAAAATTCATTTAAAATAAAAAATTATAGCAGTGTAATAATGTTTGTAAAGTATTTAAAAATATATGTGAGGAAAAGACATATATTTTTTTTTGTTAATACATTTGTTTATTCTTTTTGTTTTTTTTCCAATTTATTTATTTTCAGAAAAACAGTATTCATTATTTTTTCACCACACCCAGTGCTCCATGCAAGCTGTGCCCTCTATAATACCCACCACCTGGTACCCCAACCTCCCACCCCCCCCCGCCACTTCAAACCCCTCAGACTGTTTTTCAGAGTCCATAGTCTCTCATGGTTCATCTCCCCTTCCAATTTACCCAAAAGCACATACCCTCCCCAATGTCCATAACCTACCCCCCTTCTCCCAACCCCCCTCCCCCCAGCAACCCACAGTTTGTTTCGTGAGATTAAGAGTCACTTATGGTTTGTCTCCCTCCCTATCCCATCTTGTTTCATGGATTCTTCTCCTACCCACTTAAGCCCCCATGTTGCATCACCACTCCCTCATATCAGGGAGATCATATGATAGTTGTCTTTCTCCGCTTGACTTATTTCGCTAAGCATGATACGCTCTAGTTCCATCCATGTTGTCGCAAATGGCAAGATTTCGTTTCTTTTGATGGCTGCATAGTATTCCATTGTGTATATATACCACACTTTCTTGATCCATTCATCTGTTGATGGACATCTAGGTTCTTTCCATAGTTTGGCTATTGTGGACATTGCTGCTATAAACATTCGGGTGCACGTGCCCCTTTGGATCACTACGTTTGTATCTTTAGGGTAAATTCCCAGTAGTGCAATTGCTGGGTCATAGGGCAGTTCTATTTTCAACATTTTGAGGAACCTCCATGCTGTTTTCCAGAGTGGTTGCACCAGCTTGCATTCCCACCAACAGTGTAGGAGGGTTCCCCTTTCTCCGCATCCTCGCCAGCATCTGTCATTTCCTGACTTGTTGATTTTAGCCATTCTGACTGGTGTGAGGTGATATCTCATTGTGGTTTTGATTTGTATTTCCCTGATGCCGAGTGATATGGAGCACTTTTTCATGTGTCTGTTGGCCATCTGGATGTCTTCTTGGCAGAAACGTCTGTTCATGTCCTCTGCCCATTTCTTGATTGGATTATTTGTTCTTTGGGTGTTGAGTTTGTTAAGTTCTTTATAGATTTTGGACACTAGTCCTTTATCTGATATGTCGTTTGCAAATATCTTCTCCCATTCTGTCAGTTGTCAGGATATAAGATCAATGCACAGAAATCAGTTGCATTTCTCTACACCAACAACAAGACAGAAGAAAGAGAAATTAAGGAGTCAATCCCATTTACAATTGCACCCCAAACCATAAGATACCTAGGAATAAACCTAACCAAAGAGGCTAAGAATCTATACTCAGAAAACTATAAAGTACTCATGAAAGAAATTGAGGAAGACACAAAGAAATGGAAAAATGTTCCATGCTCCTGGATTGGAAGAATAAATATTGTGAAAATGTCTATGCTACCTAAAGCAATCTACACATTTAATGCAATTCCTATCAAAGTACCATCCATCTTTTTCAAAGAAATGGAACAAATAATTTTAAAATTTATATGGAACCAGAAAAGACCTCGAATAGCCAAAGGGATATTGAAAAACAAAGCCAAAGTTGGTGGCATCACAATTCCGGACTTCAAGCTTTATTACAAAGCTGTCATCATCAAGACAGCATGGTACTGGCACAAAAACAGACACATAGACCAATGGAACAGAATAGAGAGCCCAGAAATAGACCCTCAACTCTATGGTCAACTAATCTTCGACAAAGCAGGAAAGAATGTCCAATGGAAAAAAGACAGCCTCTTCAATAAATGGTGTTGGGAAAATTGGACAGCCACGTGCAGAAAAATGAAATTGGACCATTTCCTTACACCACACACAAAAATAGATTCAAAATGGATTAAGGACCTCAATGTGAGAAAGGAATCCATCAAAATCCTTGAGGAGAACACAGGCAGCAACCTCTTCGACCTCAGCCGCAGCAACATTTTCCTAGGAACATCGCCAAAGGCAAGGGAAGCAAGGGCAAAAATGAACTTTTGGGATTTCATCAAAATCAAAAGCTTTTGCACAGCAAAGGAAACAGTTAACAAAACCAAAAGACAACTGAAAAGACATATTTTTATTACATTATAAAATTTTATGTCAATTCCTTAATGAAGATATGAATAAATAAATAAATAAATGAAACAAATCTTCCAAACTATGAAGTATAAATTCAAGTAAGTCCAACTGAAATTGTGTGTGTGTAAAATTTTATGGTTTCATCTTAAAATGTATGTGGAAGTTTAAATAATGGCTAAGAAAAATTTCATACCAAAAAAAAAAAATTAAGAAAGTCTGTTAGTCATAGACTGACTAACTCATAGGAACATGAAGAATTGAGAAAGTGACTATTGAATTAATGGTATTGAGAAAATATGTTATGTACAAATTATAAATGAAGCAAATAATAAGCTTGACATATTAGAACTCTAAAAACCCAAAACTTATTGTCATAAAGATACTAAAATAAAATAGAACAAACCACAAAATTGAAGAGAATTTATGCAATGAAAACTGATAAAGGGTTAAGTACTAAGATTCAAGCTAGAGAAATAAATCCTATCATTCACAAAAGAAAAAGAGCAAGTATAGAGAATGAAGAAAAAATGTAAATAGAAAATTATCAAAAAAGAGCAAAAACTTATGTCCTTTGTCCTATGTCCTTGGTCATACATATAATCATATTCATTTAAGTTAAAGCACTAATGTGCTATTATTTTGGCACAATGTTTAAAAACTGAAAATAGGGGTGTCTGTGTGGGTCAGTGGGTTAAGCTCTGCCTTAGGCTCAGGTCATGATCTCAGGGTCTTGGGATGGAGACCCACATCAGGTTCTCTGCTCAGCAGGGAGCCTGCTTCCCCCTCTATCTCTGCCTGCCTCTCTGCCTACCTGTGATCTCTCTCTCTGTGTCAAATAAATAAATACAATGTTTAAAAAAAATAAAAAACTGGAAATACTAAGTGTTGGTGATAGAAATTTTCATAAACCTTGGATGAGTTTATATAGTGGTATAACAAATTTGAAAAGGCAAGTGTCTATATCTATCTGAACTGAAGATCTACATACCCCACAGCACAGCAATTCCATTTATAAGAATCTAAAGCAGTGATTTTCAATCCTGGACATATATCAGAATCACTCGGTACATTTATAAAAATAGTAGTCTTCCATAACATCCCATTAGCAGAGAATCTCTGGAGAAAGGACTCAGTGAATAAAAAGAGACAGGTATTATTGTAGCATTTCGGTACTGCTGAAAAAATGGAAAACAGTTTAATGTCTATAAATATGAGCAATAATAAATACAATTTTGGTTTATTCACTTATTGAAGCATAATATATCAATTAAAATAACAAAATAAAGTTACATGCATCAATGTGGATAGATTTCAAAAATATAACATTGAGTGAGTAAAGCAAGTCACAAAATATATGTACCACTTATTGAACAAACCATTTTTTGTGGATACTTACATACATAAAATTAAAAAAACTAGTCAGAAAATTTAAATGTGGTCAGAATAATGGTTATATCAGGATAATTTTTACCTTGGAAGTACAAGAATGGTAATAAATGCAGTACACAGGTGATACTACTTATTTATAATATTTTACTATTTCTAAAAACTGCAATGAAAATTTGGAAAAAATACTAAGATTCAATAAATCTAGATGCTAAGCACAAGAGTATTCTTTGTATCTAATATATAGGTGATACTAAACAGAAGGGCATGCTTTATATTTAACACACTAGAATGATTTCACACACACACACACACACACACACACACACACTGTGACACACACACAGAAACAACCACTCAGATGTGACACAGAGATTCTGAACTAGATAATGAGACAAATACATTAGGTGAGGGAACGGCACTGGGTAGAATAGGGACTACAGAATGTTAAGGCTATCATTAAGGAAGCATAAAGTGTACAGTAAAGTGAAGGAAAATCAGAGCCTTCCATAGTAATCAGGCATTCGTACAATTTTCTATTTACCCAAATATCAATCTGCTCTCAAGCCAGAAGAGGTGATAAATACATATACAAGGTCAAATCAACGAAAAGGATTATATTATGTAAACAATACTATTCGGTGATTTTCTGGTAGCAGCTTCAAAAAACACTGCGTAGAGTGAGATTTCTGGATGTTTCAAACAAAGATGAAATCGATGACTACTAGTTGGAATAAGAAAATGAAGAGTTGAAATCTGAATTTCTTAAGTTATAGGTATATTTTCGTCTAAGAATAATCTGATAACCTCATGGTAAATGTTAAAAGATCACAAAAATTGAATAATATCAAACAAAAATTTTTTTTATTTCCTATCACTGAACTCTGAGTATGATTCATTTCCTGGTTTTTGTTGTAACTAATGACAATATTGCACATATTGATAAATTAAAAAAAAATCTAGTAATGAAACAAATACATGGAAGAAGCAAAACTTAGGGGGCAGGAAAAATAGCTTTCTAATAGACTAACATGAAAAAAGGAGGCTTTTAGATGAAAACATTGGAGGACTTTAAATAAAATAACACATAGGAATGATTAGTAGGAAAAAAACTCAAGCATAAGACAAAAACCTTAGTGACTTGCCTACCTGGAAAAAACCCAAGCACAGGTTGCAACTTCAGATACTGTACATTAATATATAATTTTAATATGCAGCCCAATGGAAGCTAATTTGCATGTTATAATTACCTTTCCAACTGTCTTTCATGAGATAAATACACAGCCATTAACAAACTTTAATGTATCACATATTTTTACTAAATAAATTTGCTTTACGATATTGCTTAATCTTTCTAAGGAAATGGCAAAACCCCCTTGTGCTTCATTAAGCATAAAGAATTGGGAATATTTGAAGTTTTGATCCTGGTGTGAAAGAATACTTCATAGCAGTAGCTAAATTAATGACATTGCTTTTTAAATAGTTGCTACACAATAACTCTCATCTTATTAAAATTATTAGTTTTAGTTAAATTAGGTCTTGGTTTATGTGAAGCTAGCTTTGTGATAATTAAGATGAGAAATGACAAGGACACAGGAAGTACAGAGGAAGATTAATGTTTATACTAAATTCATCTTCTGATACTTAGTCCTTATCATTTCTGGGAAAAGTAGGGAAGCAACACACTTACATATAAATAGAAATGGAAAATAATTACATTCTTCATCCTTTAGAAGAAATACATAAACTTCCAGATACATGTATATATATACACATGCACATATGATATATATCATATATCTCATATATATAAAATAAATGTAAGTGTGAGTGAAAAGTTACTTTCAACAGGCACAGATGAGAGATATTAGGGCTTTTAGATATGAATATAAATGACATTTATATTTATATTTTGCTTATATATAAGCAACGGATACAAAATATAAAAGAAACAGTATTTTGAAAAATTCTTGCCTGCCTGACATGTGCTCTCCTATACAATCTGATCTCTTTGCTTTCCCACTTGGACCCGTACTACTGGGGCCCCAACAGTGTGATCCGTGTGTTCGCTCAGTCAGCAGAGTCCCTAATGCCAATTAACTAACATCTTCCATGTGACATGATCTCCATTTTCTTCATAGGGTGAACTTCTTCTTGGCTCTAATGTTGAACTCAAATACCAATTACTCTAAATGCCTTTCCAATTACTCCTGTGTGTAAGAAATCTTATTTTTCTGGTTGATCATAACAATTTGTTTTTCTTTACCTCATTATTCCCATCAGCCGCCAGGATACTATGCAGTATGTAAGTGTGAAATAAGTAAATTTTAATAGAATGAGGTACTTTTATTAATAAAATATATTTCTACTTGATGTTAGAAGTACAAAAATGATGCATAAAATCATTTTCTGCATGTAACCCTGAATTATAATTGTTTTTATATTGTGTAAATATAAAGACACAGACGTTTGTGTCTTTCCTGTTGACATAAATTACTGAGAAGAATTTGATCTTTCATCTTAGTTACTGTTTATTAAATGAGTAGGAAGAAGCAGAGAGACTGAAGGCAATTTATAATGAATATGCCTTTATGTTTTATACTTAAAAAATCATTTTGTTAAGAAAAATAACTGTGTTTTTAGCTCAGTCATTTGAAGATAGTCATGCATAGTGTGGTCCTTCTCTGAATTATTTGTTTATTTTGGCTAGATTGTCTCTATTTATGATTTAAGGAAACAGGCCATTGGAACTGACTTCAGAATCTTCAATGAGCTATAGCTTCTGGGGCACTATTTTCTTTTGTGTATAAATATGTATTTCTAAAATCTACTTCTTAAGGCAAAGAATCAGAGGAGTCAAGGGATGTAACGAAAAGTTCAGCACTACTCTTTAGGTATAGAAAGGACAAAGAAAGATGAAGAGATTTCATAGAAGATACACTCAGCCAAGTTATGGCTCTACCTATGATTCTGGATTCTGCCTGCCAGAGTAGGCTGCAGATCATTTGTGTAAAGAGATTTTTTTTTCTGTTGTTATCCACTTTTACCCTTCTTCCTTCATTCTTGAAGGGTAAACTTTCTCACATTCATAGCTATCTCATATCATGGTTATTTCTTCTACACTACAGATCAGTATAATATTGAGATTCATAGTGGAGGTCCTGGGAACATATCACCTATGTTTGAATCCTGGGTGTACTCCCTCCAGGTCTGTGGTATTACTCAATAATAATTCAACATCACGTCCAAATTAGGGCCAAACCTTCCACTGCTCTCCCTCCTGCTTTAAGAATGTTCTTTTTAATGATCTCCCTGATATGAGGAAGTAGAGATGCAACGTGGGGGGTTTGGGGGGTAGGAAAATAATAAATGAAACAAGATGGGATCGGGAGGGAGACAAATCATAAGTGACTCTTAATCTCACAAACAAACTGAGGGTTGCTGGGGGGAGGGGACTCCGGAGAGGGGGGGTGGGGTTATGGACATTGGGGAGGGTATGTACTATGGTGAATGCTGTGAAGTGTGTAAACCTGGCGATTCACAGACTTGTACCCCTGGGAATAAAAATACATTATATGTTTATAAAAAAATAAAAATAAATTAATAAAAAATTTTAGGTCTTGACTCAAGACATACAGAATAAACAAACTTAGCTCATGATAGGGATTCAAAAAATGTTCTTTTTCTAATTTATGTCTGATATCCAGTGAAGATACAACAGATAATTCATACGTTAATATCGTACTTTGCCTCAAACACTTAGAAATGGTATATAAACTATGAAACAAAATTCAAAGAGGCACAGGTCATCATAAACAAATAAATAAAAGCAAATAATTTCTGATATTGTAAAATGGACAAGAAATGCAAAGCACTGAGCTGGGTTCATGGATTTCCTGGATTTCAGAAAAGACAGCTGGCCATGAGTTTGTGGCTATTGCTGAAGGCTATAGTGAGAGAATGCCTTTATCGCTTTCATAGGAAGTTGTGGCAAAGACATTGCTCCTTCTTTACAAATGAGCATTAAATAAGACTTTTGATTAGTTTCTTAGCTGTTGTTTATATCTTCAACATAAGCACAGGGCAGGAGGTTACAAACACTCTTATAAGATCTGGCTCTAGTTTGATAGATAACAGAGTTTCTATTTGCAAATTCCTTCCAGAAGAGTATGTCCTCAGTTTAGGTCTTACAGAATTCACACAGACGGATTTCAAAAGAACAAAAGCTTGAATTCCTCCATAAGCTGGTCTAAGCAGGTTTCAGAGGAGACAAAAAACAGAATTAAAGAATTTTATTGTAGCAATTAGATACAATACTAAAAGTGGGTTAAAATATTATTTAAGGTTACACTGAGGGGAAAAGCATACAGATGAAAATATACAGGTATTTTCAACTAAGGGATTTGAAAAATAATCAAATATAATTTTTAGGGATCATTAAAAACCAAAAACCTATGGATAGGTTAGTCATTGTTAAAAGGTGAATTAGTGAACTCAAAGAATAAAAGAAAAACAATGACAGAATGAAAGACAAAAATGAAGAAAAATGGAAGAAAACTTAATAGACAAGGCCAACATATAAATTTGGATTAGAAAACAAAAGAAATACATTTAAATTATCACTAATAGGGAAGGATTTGCAATTTTGTTAATTACTTTCTTTTTGTCTTATAGTTCTTTTTCCCTCATCTCCCCTCTTGTTAACTTCCTTTTGTGTTTCATTGTTTTTATATTGATAGGCTTTAGTTCTTTTCTTTTGTTAATTTGTGTAGATACACACATGAACACACACAATGAAATATTATTCAGTCATAGAAAGAAAATCCTGCCATTTCCAACATAGATGGAACTTAAGGGAATCATGTTAGGTGAATTAAGTCAGACAAAGATACTGTATAAATCTCCCTTAATGGAAAATCAATGTATGTTTTAGGCCATTGCATTGGTTTATGTCTCTGAAGCTGAGTATATTCTAAAAAGAAACTATTCCAGTCCCTCTAAATATCCCATTGGCATTTTCCATAGAGGCAGAAAAGATAATTCTAAAATTTATATGGAACTCCAAAAGACCACTGACAGGAAAAAAAAACTTTTTTGAAAGAAAAAAAAAAAAACAAAGAATAAAGCTGAAGGTAACATACTTCCTGAGTTCAATATCTATAATAATAATAAACTATAATATTTAATAATTTAAACAGAATGATGCTGGAATGAAGTAGACATGTAACTCCATGGAGCAGCATAGAGATCCCAGAAATAAAGTCATGCATATTAGGTCAACTGATCTTAACCAAGGGTGTTAGGAATATACTGAGAAAAGGAAATTCTCTTCAATGGATATTGTTGGGAAAACTGAATATCCACATGGGAAAGAACGACTCTTATCTAAAATTATATACAAAAATTAACTCAAAACAGATTAAACAATTAAACATTTAAGATTGGAACTGTACAGCTTACAGAAGAAAACATCTGGGAAAGCTTCATTTCATTGGTCCTGAGAAGGACTTCATGGATATGATACCAAAAGCACAAATGACAAAAGCTAAACAGACATATAGGACAAACTAAAATGTTTCTGCATAGCAAAGGAAACTATCAATAGACTATAAAGGCAACCTATAGAATAGGAGAAAATATTAGCAAACAGTGTATCTATTATGGAGTAAATTTCCAAAACACCTAAGGCACTCCCACAACTCAAAAGCAATAAAGTAAACTCAGTTGAAAAGAAATGGAGAAAGGGACTGAATAAACATTTCTCCAAATAAGACATACAGATGATCAATGGGTATATGTAAAGAAGCTTAACACCACTAATCATCAGGAAAAAGAAAATCAAAGTCACAATGAGGTATCACCTCATACCTGTAAAGAGTGGCTATTATCAAAAAAACAAAAGACAGTAATTGTTGGTGAGGATGTGGAGAAAGTGGACTTTTGCACCATTGGTGTGAATACAAAAAGATGCAGCCGGTCTGAAAAACAGTATGGAGATTCTTCAAAAAATTAAAAATAGAACTGCTGCATAATCCAACAACTTCACTTCCCGACATTTATTCAAAATAACTGAAATCAAGATCTTAGCACTCCATATTCATTGCAGCCCTATTCACAATAACCAAAATGTTATAAAAAAGAAGTTTAAATATCCACAAGCCAATGAATGATCGAAAATATTATATATATATAGTTACATAGATAGATTATGATGGAATATTATTCAGCCTCACTAAAGAGGGAAATCCTGCCGTATATAACAACATGGATGAACCTGGAGGCCATTACACTGAGTGAAATCAGCCAGTCATAGAAGAATGAATACTGCCTGATTACATTTATATGAAGACTCTAAAATAGTCAAACACACAGAATCAAAGAATACAATAGTCCTTATCAGGGTGTGAGGGAGGAGGGAACAGACAGATACTGATCAATGACTACAATATTTCAGTTATACAATTACGCATGTCTGTGGTACAGCACTGTGTCCACAGATGTTAATAGGGCATTTATAATTCAAAAATTTTTGAGAGGATAGATCTCATGTTTAGTGTCTTACCACAATAATAATAAAACAAACTCTGCTATGAACATTGGTGTACTAATTCCTGCATGAAAATAAATTCCCGATTGCAGAGTGCAGTTACTGTTTCGAAATGAACTAACAAGCTATTTTCCAAAGTGGCACACCCCATGAGTAATATACAAATGATATCATTTTTCTACTCTTCTCCAGCATTTGGTATTATCACTGTCTTTCACTGCAGCATTCTGATAGGTGGGTAGTGATATTTCACTGTAGTTTTAATTTGCATTTCTTCCATGCCTAAGGATGTTGAACATCTATTCCATTCCCTTCCTTCTTCCCTTCCTTCTTTCCTCCCCTATCTTCCTTCCTTCCTTCCTTTCTTCCTTCCTTCCTTCCTTCCTTCCTTCTTTATTCCTTTCTCCCTTCCTCCCTCCCCCTTTCTCCCCTTTCTTTCTTTCTTCTTTCTCTTTCTCCCTTCCTTTCTCTCTCTTTCCCTCTTTCTTGTTTCTTTTTCTCTATTTTGCTCATAGGGTGTTGCTAAAGACTATGCTAGTCCAATGTCTGGCTCCTAACTGGTATTCAAATGCTAACTGACTACATGAATGAAGACTATATCATATACCATTACTACCATATCAAGAAATTTGTAAGGACCTTGATGACAATGACTGACCAGAAATGAGGAGTGTATTGTTGTTGTTGTTGTTTTGTTTTCTTTTTCTATTTGGTAAATTATAGAAGGATAGATGAGGTGTGGAAAACAAACAAACAGGGAAAAATTTTGCTGATTTAAAATAATCTTAGAGTTACTGAACTCAGTTCAGAAGCTTTTCATACTTCATTCACATTCAAGAAAAAGATCCCAAATAGCAGTACTATTTAATCATTTGTACATTCATTCACTCACTGATACTACAAATATTTACTGACTATATATTCTATGCCAGGCACTACACTGGGTGGGACTAGAGGATACACCTGTAAAAAAAGACACAATCTTTACTTCAAACAGTTCACTGACAAGGGGGGCAAGGTAAGGAGTAATCACCATGCTATTTTATATCATAATTGTAGCATTGGGTGAGATATGCATTGCTTAAAACAAAGGGCTGCTGGTCTAACCACCAATCTTTTTATTAAAAACCACTACCAATCACAATAATAGCACCAATAAATTTATTGAGCACTTACTAAAAACAAGCTACTATTTTTAGTTTTTTTACAGTTAGTCCTAAGAGCACACTATCAAGTGGATGCTATAATGGTTACTTCATAGATAGAGAAGTAGCAAGAGTAAAGATTGATTTTCATAGTTGGGGGGAGTACCTCTATCTAGCTATCTCTCTGTCTGTCTACACTCTCTTGGGCTAGTTGCAAATCCATAAATGATTACTAATTATATGTCTTGTTTAATGAAACATTTCACAGTCTGTTTGATTCAAGATGATGTAGTTTAGCTGCCTACTCTCTAGCTATTCTTCTAATGCCATACTCTTAAGATCTTGAACTAAATGGTATCCCTGAGTCTCAGGGCACACAGCCAGCATATTGCCCTGTACCATTTCTAAAGGTTGAACTTGGTATGTATGTTCCCTTGGTAGATAAGCAACTATTGAAAATCAAATGCTACCCTTCAGACAAATTGCCTCTGTGTAGTCCTCTGCTGGATGAATTAATTGCCTTCTGTGTGGTTCTACATGAACTGTCAGTCCACAGTGGCATATAATCGGGAAGAGAGAGAATAATAGTTTCATAAACCTTTCAGGAAACGTTTCTACTTGCTGCTTAGCGTAATGTGTAAAAGTGAGTCTCACTGGCTCTGAATAGAAATAATATAACTAAAAAGAAAAAAAAACCCTAAAGTAAAAAGAAAGAATATAACTAGAATATTTTTAGGTAGAAACAAGTATTAATACTATCATCATAAGTATTATTTTCTTATATTTACAATAGGTGTTTTTCTCTGGAGTGCCATTGTTTTCTCTCCTGAGAAATTAAAAAAAAAATTATGATGTCATGTTAATACTAAGTTTTCTGAAATGTTTTCATCCATTTCATTTATTAACAGAATAAATGAAGTTTATTTATTTATAAATGAAGAATAAATGAAGTATATTTATTTATTAGAAGTTGCCAGACCATCTTGTTCTAAAGCATCATATATAATAAAACACTTTTCCCTACCTGAAGTTATCTCTAAGCTTTGGCTGATTTCCCCTGTTACAATCACAGACCGTGCCTGATGGTGGAAGGTGGATGACCTATAGACTTAGACAACGTTGCTTTGGGATCCTAGATCTACAAACTGCCATTGTGTGATGTGATACATATTTCTAAACCTCTGTTAACTCAGTTGAAGGCTGAAGTGACAGTTTGATGAGGTCATGCTTATGAAATCGATAGGCACCTTTGTAGGCCCTTGGTATACAACAGATACTTTTTTCTTCATGTTTAGCTGAGACTTGTTGGCAAAAATACATTTTTAAAGTTCAGTTTTTATTATAAAATAGAGTGTGTTTGTGATGCATAAAATACAAATAGTTCATAATGTTTTACAATAAGCACATGACAAAATTTTATATCCCATATACTGGAAATCAACACAAATATACCCCCAAACACTTATTCAGTTATTTAACAAATAAATAAATGACACTTTAAGTGACCTGGACATTTGATCAATGGAAACACAGCCTTTCTAAAAATATAACATACTCTGTTTCTCATCTTATTAATTTTTGGTGTTGTGAATATTGAATTTTAAAATATAGAGAGATAATTTTTACTTCTCATAATTATTTGTATACATTTGGGTATTAGGTGCTTCTGCGTAAACCATGTCTTACAATTCTACAGGGGATAATGAATGTTAGAATTTGGCTTATCTCCATTATATGATTAAGATACTGAGGCTCAGAGTAATTAATTCCAGTAACTTGATTGATAGAAGAGATCATGTGATTTCAGATATGCATCAGAGAATTTCAAATGTTTTCATTTAGCAGAAGAATAGATACTTCAATTAGAATTTAGGAATCCTACACATATATGTGCGTTTGTACACAGGAACATTTATTACATACACAGAACTGCTATGACTGCAGGAGTGATGGGCCGCTCTCCTCCCCGTTCAAATCTCTTGCTCTCTTACTCTCTTCCTTTTTTCTTCCCAATGTTCCCTAAAAATTCCTAAATGGCCCTACATAATTCATGGAAAAATTTTGAAAAGCATTTACTAATTTTCTCTCTTCCCGTGATGAAACTGATTAGTTATTCAATTCTATAAAATGAATGTGATAAAAGGTTAGGATGATTTCATATTTCAAAATAATGTAAACAATAAGAAAACTACATGAGAGAATGAAATTACAAATCAAATTTTTGTAAATGGCTTTCCTACTTTCATTAGTAGTGATAACATTTGAAGGAAGATAGTTTTATTGTAAATACAACTACAAGATTAGATGAAATGAAAGTTTCCAAAGATGATGACCCTACCACATTTTAAGCACAAAATATTATTTCTTGGCTTATTAAAATTGATGGAATTTTAACTCAGCAATAAAAATTTATGTTAATTTTAAGTTATCTTGAAGAAAACAGTTGAAGTAGTAATATTTAGCAGAATATATTTTTTTACAGCTTGACCAATGTTTATTCTAAAATAGAATTCATTAGGTAGGTATATTGTTACAGTAGGCTTATGCTAACAAACTTACTAAAAAAGAAATTAAAACTATTGTGAGAATATGTGAAACTCCCATGATTCATATAAATATGGGATTATTTTCCAGTCTTACCCTGGCCTCATTCTCCATAAGTGAAAAATTAGCACATCATAACTCAACCACCGAGAAGGGAAATGGAGCCAACAAGATCATTTCTGACCTTTATTTTCTGTACTCAGAAAAAGTTAATAGTGTGTTTTTACTGAGTAATCTTTAAACAATAGCTCAATTAAAACCATAAGTTTGGTAGATGTCTTCTTACATATATTGGTACTACTTAAGAACACAAGTGTTTGCATTAATCTAGGAAAGCTAATACCAGCTTTCTAAATTAATATATCTAAACCCGAGCTGATGGGTGAATTAACTCTTATATATCAATTCTCATTAATTGATAGTGGAGCTTTGTATTGAGAGGTTATTACAGGCATAGGCTAAGGAAATAATATGTCTAGATGGGGCATATGATGAAGAAATATTGGCAGAAATTCATTATACAAGTATTGATTATAAAGGACATTTATTTAAGTGTTTGAATATATATCCAAACAAACTATATGTGGGAGTAATGCTGCTTTTTTCTTATTACAGCCTCTTAGATATTTTCTTCAAGGAAGCAAGTGTTGTTTTCATGGTTGTTAGCAGTTAAAACAGCTACATTTGAGCTATGTCTTCTAAGATTAAGCATTTAAAAACTCCATAGAATTTTTCCAATAAAAATTTTAAATTTGAGATTCTGAGCTTCTTTCCTAATGGGAGTAATCATTTTTTATTTGTTGTGGGTTCCTCTATATGCAAAATAAGCAGAGGATTTTGATTGTGTGTTCATATGTATGTATATGTGTAAAGACACACATACATGCGCATACTTTGGCCATGACACAACTACATTTGTCTTAGTGCATCAGTAATTTTGCCACTGCAGTGGAAAAAGATGTGTGGTTGTGCAAGCCATAAAGACCTAATAAATATATTACTTCCCTTTGTTAATCCTTTAAGGAAAATATATTGATTTTTTTTTTAAATTGAAGTAAACTATTCAATACAGATGGCTTATAATATCCCCATAGCTCTTATAGCTTATATTATTTTAATAATGTCATGAGTTATTATAGAATTTTATTTCATTTTATTAGTTTCCCATTTCAGTAAAATTTAATTTTTTTAAAAAGATGCTCAAGGCTCTTGTAAAATCTATTTCTGTTAAACCAACTATAAGTTTGCTTTAAGTTTATCTACTTCATATGATCAAATGTATTCTCACAGAAATTTTCTTTTTTTTTTCCTTTTTTTTTTTTGGTTATGTTTATTTAGCCACTATAAAGTACATCATTAGTTTGTTTTTTTTTTTTAATTTCTTTTCAGCATAACAGTATTCATTGTTTTTGCACCACACCCAGTGCTCCATGCAATACATGCCCTCCCCAATACCCAACACCTGGTTCCCCCAACCTCCAACCCACCCTCTGTCCCTTCAAAATCCTGATTGTTTTTCAGTGTCCATAGTCTCTCATGGTTCACCTCCCCGTCCAGTTTCCCTCAACTCCCTTCTCCTCTCCATCTCCCCATGCCCTCCATGTTATTTGTTATGCTCCACAAATAAGTGAAACCATATGGTAATTGACTCTCTCTGCTTGATTTATTTCACTCAGCATAATCTCTTCCAGTCCCCTCCATATTGCTACAAAAGTTGGGTATTCATCCTTTCTGATGGAGGCATCCATCACAGAAATTTTCTTCAAATTTCAGAGCAGTTTGTATTCAAATTCTTGATCCAGCAGCCTCAAACGAAATATAATTTTGGGGAAACTACTTACTCTTGAATCACCTAATCTATAAGACATGGATTACCATCATTAGTAAATGTTCCCAACCCATAAGCTGTCATGAGGATTAAATCAGATGGTCAAGGGGCACTAGGGTGGCTCTGGGGGTTAAATGTCTGATTCTTGGTGTTGGCTCAAGTCATAATCTCAGAGTCATGAAATCAAGCCCCAGGTCTCCCTCTCCCTCTCCCTCTGCCCCTCCTCTCTTGTTTTCTCTCTTTAAAAAAAAACATAAATAAATAAACCAAAACCAAAAAAGACCATTAAAAAAATCAGATGGTCAATGTAAGCTGGTAATCAGAATATCTGGCATATAGTAACCAAAGACATATTTGCAATCATCATAAGGCCAAAACTTTCTAACTCAGAGGGAAAGCAATGAATTTTTCAACATCAAACTTTAGAGTGTAATTTTCTACATATTTTAAACTTGTCGAGAACTGTAACTGTGATTTAGCTCCAGACTTCAGTTTCACCATCACATTTATTTATCTTCTATGCTTTGTAGAATGAATTTTCCCTATCATGTTTCAAAATTATATTTCCCCCATACTATTGCCACATAAGAATACAGAAGTGACATGCATCACCATTTAGAAAATTATATTTAGCAGAAAATACTACCTGTAGTGTATAAGTTGCTTCACAGGCAGTTTCTAAAATACTCTAAAGTTAACAGATTTAGATGATAAAAGGTTATACACTAGTATAAGTTATTTCATTTGGTTTTAATGAACTATTTCCCAACAATCCTTGCTTTCATATTCAGAACTAGGGTTCTCTGAGTTTTCAACACCCAGAAACCTTTGTTTAATGATTTCCCACTTATCTACTCATAAACACACTTTAAGATTATCTTTTGACTTATCTGTCCTTCTAGAGGAAGACAATAAAGCAATCATAGTGGCTTGCTGTGGCTTTAAAGTGGTTCTAAATCCTTTAAACAAATGGTTACAATCTCATTGTCTCATCTACTTCTGGGTGCTATAGCCTCCCATCATTGAGTGCTGTTGAACTTGTAGTGTCTCAGAGTCACAGAGTCACAGATAAGCTTTAAGGAGTGGAGATCACTTTTATTTGTCACGGGCAATAAAACGAGCATCTTCACTGACTCTCTGACAAGGAGGCGTCTGATGGTGCAGATCCAGTCAAGCAGAACACAAATCGAAATAGTGTCTGAAGGGCAAGGTATAAAGGCATCCACAGTATAAAATCTACACTAAAATTATGCGGCACTGAAAGAAAATTAGGGAACAAGGAACAAAGGCTAACACTGATTCCATCACGGGAAGATGCAATAGTAAACATAAATCTTCCCATCTAGGCCCTCTGATAATGTCCATTCAATTCATTTTTATTGGAAAAAACCTGTTTCGCTTTATATTTCTCAGGCTTCTCCCTCCTATGTAAAGGTCATAGTGTGTATGCTTATATATTCAATTTTTATGAGTCTAGCATGTAAGTATATTCTGAGTTTTCCTGCATTAAATGTTAATTTCTGTATTTTGGTTTTGGAGATACACACATCTATATACATTGCACTTCATGTGGCTTAATGACTGTTGTGGGTTTCTGTTTTTGTTTTTGTTTTTTGGATTTGCTGCTTTTTCATTGATGATGGGTTGCATTTCTCCCCTGTAACCATTTGACTGAGGGCTGGAAGGGATCTGGAGTGTTGAAACACAATTAAATCCTTCATTAAAGACATCACAATGTGATATCCCCAAGTAACCAATAAGAGCAATTTGCGACTGCCACCATTTGGGTTTCTCCTGATAGCTCCCTAAAATGCCCTTAAATTAGTCCACCCATAACATGTAGTTGGTTATTGTAGTTGTTACTATTTTAAAGTGTTTTTTTCTGGGCATTTGGCTGTCTCAGTGGGTTAAAGCCTCTGCCTTCAGCTCAGGTCATGATCTCAGGTCCTGGGATGGAGCCCTGCATCACATCAGGCTCTCTGTCCAGTAGGGAGCTTACTTCCTCCTCTCTCTGCCTGCCTCTCTGCCTATTTGTGATCTCTGTCTGTCAAATAAATAAAATCTTAAAAAAAAAAAAAGTTTTTTTCTAAGAAAGATAGCTGAAGACATGCCAAAAAGAACTGAGAAGATAATAGTGCATCAAAGGCATTTATAACAATATTAAATATATATCACATTTATGGCCATAATTTATTTCAAAAAGCCTGATTCTTATAGAAGAATTGGTTTTAAAAATAAAATATTGTATTTATAAAAAGACAATATTAATATACAAATATTAATCTTTCTTAAACTTCTTTAAAAATACTGAATGTGAATATTTCCACCATACATTGTCTAAAAAGGCAAAGTGAAAGGATCTTTGCTTTCTTTCTAAATCGTTCTTATAAAATTCAAGAGAGTAAATGGAAGGTATTATTTGCTTGAACTCTTTGGATAAATACTTAAGTTCTCAATTTCACCCTGTGAGATTTGGCACAGAGTAACTAAATCTCTTTCTTACTGCTTCCCTTCAGTTTCTTTGCTATGACATCTCCAGCTTTCTTGACTCCATTATCTTCCAGTGACACCTGACTGGATGTGGAGAGGACAATGACAACAAAAACTTTGGGGGGAGCTAGTGACAGCTACATGGAGTTGTCACCTGTCCATGCCTGCTTCCTAGCTCCATGGTACACAGTTTTGGCTGATGACTTTAATTCTTACTTCCTTACCCCGCTTCTTGGGACAACTTCCATGTTACCTCTCTAAAGAATAGTCCAAATGATTCACATCTGTTTCCCCTAGTGTGGGTGCAAATTGGATCCGAAAGATCAGTGAAATCTAATTTCAAGCTTTAGTCCTAAATCCTTGGCTGGAAACTAGAATGCGTCTTTTATTCCTTTCTTGTCTTTGGCTAAGCCACTCAATATTTCAGCAGAGTAAGTGCTTTTCTTTGCTCTTGCTCTTTTTTTTTCTTTTTGGGAGGGGGTTAAATCTGATTTTCAAAATGTGCAAATTCTTAGTTCTTAGATGCTCAACTCTTCAGGACCCTCTCCTTGCTCTCCCTGTTCAAACTTAATCTCTCTGAAGTCTCTGGATATGTCATTTTTGTAATGAGATTTTTTTTTTTTCCAGGCTTTATTCAAGCTCCTTCAACCCCTCTTAGGAAAGCAAATATTTTAACTAAGATGAATTTTTTGTGAAAGTGATAGTGTTCCTTTTGGTGATACATTATCCTGATTTTGTTCTTTTTTTTTTTTTTTTTGCCTTTTTCTCTCTCTCTTTTTAAAATACCTGGATAAATAGACAATTGCTACATAAATTATATATTTATATATTATATAAAATATAGTTATTAGATACAATGTACTTGCAAACATAATGCCTTTAAAAATCTGTCTTTTATGTGAGTTATTTTTACAGTGAAAAAGAAAAGCCAAAAATTATCCTGAACTTTCATATTCTATCTACTCTGTGAATGTAACAATGGTGATCATCTCCTAATAATAGCTTTCAGATCACCTGAAATCTTACCTAGCCAAATTTTGCAGCCTTATAACCCATTGCATTCTTTTTTTAAAATTTTTTTCAATTTATTTATTTTCAGAAAAACAGTATTCATTATTTTATCACCACACCCAGTGCTCCATGCAATCCGTGCCCTCTATAATACCCACCACCTGGTACCCCAGCTTCCCACCCCCCGCCACTTCAAACCCCTCAGATTGTTTTTCAGAGTCCATAGTCTCTCGTGATTCACCTCCCCTTCCAATTTACCCCAACTCCCTTCTCCTCTCTAACACCCCTTGTCCTCCATGATATTTGTCATGCTTCACAAATAAGTGAAACCATATGATAATTGACTCTCTCTGCTTGACTTATTTCACTCAGCATAATCTCTTCCAGTCCCGTCCATGTTGCTACAAAAGTTGGGTATTCATCCTTTCTGAAGGAGGCATAATATTCCATAGTGTATATGGACCACATCTTCCTTATCCATTCGTTTGTTGAAGGGCATCTTGGTTCTTTCCATAGTTTGGTGACTGTGGTCATTGCTGCTATAAACATTGGGGTACAGATGGCCCTTCTTTTCACGACATCTGTATCCTTGGGGTAAATACCCAGGAGTGCAATTGCAGGGTCATAGGGAAGCTCTATTTTTAATTTCTTGAGGAATCTCCACACTGTTCTCCAAAGAGGCTGCACCAACTTGCATTCCCACCAACAGTGTAAGAGGGTTCCCCTTTCTCCACATCCTCTCCAACACATGTTGTTTCCTGTTTTGTTAATTTTGGCCATTCTAACTGGTGTAAGGTGATATCTCAATGTGGTTTTAATTTGAATCTCCCTGAGGGCTAATTATGATGAACATTTTTTATGTGTCTGATTGCCATTTATATGTCTTGATTGGAGAAGTGTCTGTTCATATCTTCTGCCCATTTTTTGATATGTTTGCCTGTTTCATGTGTGTTGAGTTTGAGGAGTTCATTATAGATCCTGGATATCAACCTTTTGTCTGTACTGTCATTTGCAAATATCTTCTCCCATTCCGTGGGTTGCCTCTTTGTTTTTTTGACTGTTTCCTTTTCTGTGCAGAAGCTTTTGATTTTGATGAAGTCTCAAAAGTTTATTTTCGCTTTTGTTTCCTTTGCCTTTGGAGACATATCTTGAAAGAAGTTGCTGTGGCTGATATCGAAGAGATTACTGCCTATGTTCTCCTCTAGGATTCTGATGGATTCCTGTCTCACGTTGAGGTCTTTTATCCATTTTGAGTTTATCTTTGTGTAAGGTGTAAGAGAATGGTTGAGTTTCATTCTTCTACATATAGCTGTCCAGTTTTCCCAGCACCATTTATTGAAGAGACTGTCTTTTTTCCACTGTATATTTTTTCTTGTTTTGTTGAAGATTAATTGACCATAGAGTTGAGGGTCCATATCTGGGCTCTTGACTCTGTTCAACTGGTCTACGTGTCTGTTTTTATGCCAGTACCATGCTGTCTTGGTGATCATAGCTTTGTAATAAAGCTTGAAATCAAGTAACGTGATGCCCCAGCTTTATTTTTGTTTTTCAACATTTCCTTAGCGATTCAGGGTCTCTTCTGATTCCATACAAATTTTAGGATTATTTGCTCCAGCTCTTTGAAGAATACCGGTGGAATTTTGATCAGAATGGCATTAAAAGTATAGATTGAACCAGGAAGAAATCGACAACATGAATAGACCGATATCTAATAACGAGATTGAAGCAGTGATCAGAAACCTCCCAAAAAACAAGAGCCCAGGGTGTGACGGATTCCCTGGGGAATTCTACAAAACTTTCAAAGAAGAAATAACACCTATTCTCCTGAAGCTGTTTCAAAAAATTGAAGCAGAAGGAAAACTTCCAGACTTTTTCTACGAAGCCAGCATTACCCTGATCCCCAAACCAGGCAAAGACCCTACCAAAAAGGAGAATTTTAGACCAATATCACTGATGAATATGGATGATAAGATTCTCAACAAAATCCTAGCCAACAGGATCCAACAGCACATTAAAAAGATTATCCACCATGATCAGGAGGGATTCATCCCTGGGCTACAAGGATGGTTCAACATTCGCAAATCAATCAATGTGATACAACAAATTAATATTGGAAGAGAGAAGAACCACATGGTCCTCTCAATTGATGCAGAAAAAGCATTTGACAAAATCCAGCATCCGTTCTTGATTAAAACGCTTCAAAGTGGGACGCCTGGGTGGCTCAGTTGGTTAAGCAGCTGCCTTCGGCTCAGGTCATGATCCCAGCGTCCTGGGATCGAGTCCCACATTGGGCTCCTTGCTTGGCAGGGAGCCTGCTTCTCCCTCTGCCTCTGCCTGCCTCTCTGTCTGCCTGTGCTCACTCTCTCTCCCTCTCTCTCTGACAAATAAATAAATAAAATATTAAGAAAAAAAAAAAAAACGCTTCAAAGTATAGGGATAGAGGGAACATTCCTGAACCTCATCAAATCTATCTATGAAAGACCCACAGCAAATATCATCCTCAATGGGAAAAAGCTTGCAGCCTTCCCGTTGAGATCAGGAACAAGACAAGGATGCCCACTTTCACCACTCTTGTTCAACATAGTATTAGAAGTCCTAGCAACAGCAATCAGACAACAAAGAGAAATAAAAGGTATCCAAATTGGCAATGAAGAAGTCAAACTCTCTCTCTTCGCAGATGACATGATTCTTTATATGGGAAACCCAAAAGACTCCACCCCCAAACTACTAGAACTCATACAGCAATTCAGGAACATGGCAGGATACAAAGTCAATGTGCAGAAATCAGTGGCTTTCTTATACACTAACAATGAAAATACAGAAAGGGAAATTAGAGAATCGATTCCATTTACTATAGCACCAAGAACCATAAGATACCTGGGAATAAACCTAACCAAAGAGGTAAAGGATCTGTACTCGAGGAACTATAGAACACTCATGAAAGAAATTGAAGAAGACACAAATAGAGGGAAGACCATTCCATGCTCTTGGATCAGAAGAATAAACATTGTTAAAAAACCCATTGCATTCTTTATAGATTCTGTGCCTCAGACATACTGAGCTACTCAGACATATCACACATTGTCAAGACTCCATATTTTGTTCATGCATTTCTTCATTTCTTCTTTTTGGGCCCATTGTTCCTTGATAACTTTTTTGGCATTTAAATATTTAGCAAATTCTCAGACTGGAGTTTATAAATTTAAACAGGTGTCCTTCTTGCAGGACGTCCCAAAGTTATAATAAGCTTGTATTCAATGTGACTACCCAAAAAGGAAATCTGATACTGAGCATTTCACACACATATTTGTTTCCCTCTTTAAAGTACCAGTCAAAAACTTCCAAAACTTGGTGCAACCAGGGGAGGACACACTGATATTGGCAATGAGAAATCACAAAAGAGGGGGTCTGAATTGTAAATAGATTTCTGTGGTGGTGTTTGGAGAGGTAGAGGGGTGCAGGGAAGGGGATTTTTACTGTGGAAGTCCCAAACAGTATGAGATTAAACTAGTATTGTAGCAGAAGGAATGAAGACAGAGTATATTTGAGGCATTTTCCGGTGAAAAAAATCAATAGAAATATGTAGCTAATTGAAAGAAAGGGGAAAATAAAGTTCAAGAATGACACTTAGCATTCTAACTTATGTAAATGAGTGAATGGGGCTGTCAATGGTGGGACTATTGCGGTAGAAATTTGTTTAGAAAAGGAAAAGGCCCTTTTGGTTTTGGAAATGTCGATTTTTTTTTTAAGATTTTATTTATTTATTTGACAGACAGAGATCACAAGTAGGCAGAGAGGCAGGCAGAGAGAGAGGAGGAAGCAGGCTCCCTGCTGAGCAGAGAGCCCAATGTGGGGCTCGATCCCAGGACCCTGAGATCATGACCTGAGCCAAAGGCAGAGGCTTTAACTCACTGAGCCATCTAGGTGCCCCTGGAAATGTCAATTTTGAGATTTTAGTGGAAACCCATGTGGATATATGCAGTTTGAAGTGAGATTTAAGACTCAGGAGTCTTGCAGAGTGATCTGAGCTTGAAATAGTGTTTGTGAATCACCATGATACCTGTCGAATTAGAAACTATATGTGTAAATGAAATTACCAAATATTAAAATGATGTTCATTTTAGTCCTTGGTTTCAAGGTATTTATCTTTCTTTAAGAATGACAATTATGGATAATTAAAATTGAATTAAATTGCATTTCTTGAGGAATTTTTAAAAATGTGATTATTTTTGTCTTAAAGATAAGGAAAATAGAATAATACTTTTTCTGAGTTCTTGTTCTGACCAACATAAACTCTATAAAGAAAGTCAAATAATCACCAAAAATAGAGTAGACTATATAGAAAGACTAAAGCTGGTATCATGGGTTAAGACATTTATGACTTGGGGCGCCTGGGTGGCTCAGTCAGTTAAGCATGTGCCTTTGGCTCAGGTCATGATTCCAGGGTCCTAGGATGGAGCCCCATGTCTGGCTCCCAGCTTGGCAAGGAGCTTGCCTCTCCCTCTGCTCCCTGCTCTTGCTCTTTCTCACCATCCCTCTCTCTTTTTGAAATAAATAAATAAAATCTCAAAACAAAACAAAACAAACAAAAAACCCCCCAAACATCTATGGCTTTTCACCCTACTTGTATGGTTCACACATTGAGACCTAAAAGTGTATCATTAGAGACCCTTGTATCGGCAATGAAAGCAAAGCTAATAGTAGCCGACAATAGTCAAATGTAAATGAGTCCTGACACATTCATTACCAGTCATATCTATCCTAAGGGTAAATATCTAGTCTCAACTGTAGTCCAAAGGTGATAGATTAGTGAGGGATGAGTTACTGGTACCAACACTGCTTCATACAGTACACTTCTTAAAATATTTAGAAAATGTTAAGTGTGGTAATTTAGATAAGACTGGAAATTTGCAAAATTTTTCCCACATCTCTTTATTTCTACTAGAAAACATCATTGCCATCTGGAACAAGTATATAAACACTGACCTAACACTTCTCTTGGATTACTAACATTAATTTTATTCTTGACCTGAGTCAATAAGAGAATAAGTAGCAAAAGTTTTGTAATTTATTAGAGTTATTTATAAGTATAGTGAAGCTATTGTTCTTTGAAGTTCATGTAAAGCATTTATAAACTTGAGGCTTTGCAATATAACAAAAGCAGTATGTGGGGAAAAAAATCATTCAATATGTAAAATACAAAAACAAGCAGATTTGATTAGAGACTGAGATTAATGAAAGCATTTTATTTATATGTCATTTTTAAAACAATTCAAATTATCTATTTACTTACTTATACTATAAAGTGACATACTTAAGGATGGAAAATGGCTCATTACAATAGATATAATACATTTAAATTCCTTTAATGGAGAATTAGGGGTAAAGAGAAAATAATTGCTTAAAAATTATATGGTGGCATGGGGAAATTAAATATCATGAGATGCACTGCAGTTAGTTCTGAACAAGATGGAGAATTAGCCCGAGCTATTGACTAACTCCACCAAATCCAAACACAGGGAAGAAACAAAAGTGAAACGATATTTCTCATAGTCCAACATAAAGCTGTGTGTCCCCACAAATCTTGAGGATACTCAATGTGGTTATGTCCCACTGTGAACAAAGTTCTAGGGTCAAAGGTGACTGAGCACAGATGTTGTACTTTAGACGGGGAAGGTGGCAGTTGTCATTGTAACAGTTTTCTATTTCTCCCTTACTCTAGGAAGATCACTAATGTTCCCATTATACTTTGGAGCAGGAAAACAATAGCAATTTATTAACATCAGTCAGAGAGTTGGTAATTTGAAGGTAATGTTGTAGCCTGGTTGGGATAAGAAGTCTACAATAACAAGTAACAGACTGCTGCCCAGCCTTGAGTGCTGTTATATTTAATAATTTTTGTTAGGCACAGCCACTGACTAGTCAGAAAAAAACAGTGGTTACAGTGGTAACCATGAAGAAGTGTTCTATACCCTACTCCTGACTGACACAAGTGGTTTCTTGGTGGTTATGGAAATCTCTTCTGTGCCAGACACTAACTCTTTACTTACTGGATAGTAGAATGACAGGTGCAAACAAAGGGGTCAAAACAGCAGCTTTTAAAAAACATTTTCTCAATCTGTATAGTTGTCATGGTGCACAACAGCTAAATATGAGCCTTATCTCTATGTCAACCCAACCTCCCCTCAAATCCCTATCAGTAGGCTAGAAATTACAACAGATAGAGGGAGCACTCTAAAAGATCAGTAGCTTCATAGAAAGAGTCTGGAAGTTTTCCTTCTGCTTCAGTTTTTTGAAACACCTTCAGGTGAATAGGTATTATTTCTTCTTTGAATGTTTGGGAGAATTACCCAGGGATTCTGTCTGGTCCTGGGCTCTTGTTTTTTGGGAGGTTTTTAATCACTGCTTCAACCTTGTTGCTAGATATTGGTCTATTCAGATTGTCAATTTCTTCCTGATTCAGTTTTGAAGTTTATAGGTTTCCAGGAATGCATCCATTTTGTCTAGGTTGCTTAACTTATTGAGATATAGCTGTTGATAATAATTTCTGATGATTGCTTCTATTTCCTTGGTGTTAGTCGTGATCCTCCCTTTCCATTCATAATTTTATTAATGTGGGTCCTCTCTCTTTTCTTTTGGGTTAGTTTGGCCAATGGTTTATCAATCTTATTGATTCTTTCAAAAAACCAGCTTCTAGTTTCACCAATGTATTCTACTGTATCTCTAATTTCTACCTCATTGATCTCTGCTCTAATCTTGATTATTTCCCTTCTTGTGTGTGGGGTTGGTTTAATTTGTTGTTATTTTCCAGTTCTTTAGGTGTAAAGAGAGCTGGCGTATTCTGGATTTTTCCATTTTTTTTGAGTGAGGCTAGGATGACTTATGTATTTTCCCCTTAGGACCGCCTTTGAGGTATCCCATAGGTTTTGGACTGAAGTGTCTTCATTCTCATTGGTTTTCATGAATTGTTTAAGTTCTCCTTTGATTTTCTTGTTGATCCAAACATTCTTAAGCAAGGTGGTCTTTAGCTTCCAGGTGTTTAAATTCCTCCAAACTTTTTCTTGTGGTTGAGTTCCAGTTTCAAAGCATTGTGGTCTGAGAATATGCAGGGAATAATCTCAATCTTTTGGTATCAGTTGAGTCTTGATTTGTGATCCAGTGTGTGGTCTATTCTGGAGAAAGTTTCATGTTCACTGGAGAAGAATGACTATTCTGTTGTTTTATGGTGAAATATTCTATATATATCTACAAGGTCCATCTGGTCCAATGTGTTATTCAATGCTCTTGTTTCTTTATTGTTTTTCTGATTGGATGATATGTTTATTACTGAGAATGGTGTGTTAAGATCTCCTATTATTAATGCATTCATATCAATATGACTCTTTATCTTGATTAATAGTCATCTAATATAGTTGGCTGGTCCCATATTGGGGGCATAAATATTTACAATTGTTAGATCTTCTTGGTGGATAGACCCTTTAAGAATGTATCAAAGAGGTAAAGGGTCTTTACTCAAGGAACTACAGAATGTTCATGAAAGAAATTAAAGAAGACACAAAAAAGACTGAAGACCATTCCATGCTCATGGATCGGGAGAATAAGCATAGTTAAAATGTCTATACTGCCTAGAGCAACCTATATTTTCAATGCCATTCTGATCAAAATTCCACCGGCATTTTAAAAGAGCTGGAGCAAACAATCCTAGAATTTGTATGAAACCAGAAGAAACCCCGAATTGCTAAGGAAATGTTAAAAAAGAAAAAAAAAATGGGAGCATCACGTTGCCTGATTTCAAGCTTTACTACAAAGCTGTGATCACCAATGGTTCTGGCACAGAAACAGACACACGGACCAGTGGAACAGAGTAGAGAGCCCAGATATGGACCCTCAATTTTATGGTCAAATAATCTTCGACAAAGCAGGAAAAAAATATACAGTGGGAAAAAACAGGCTCTTCAATAAATGGTGCTGGGAAAATCAGACAGCTATGTGTAGAAGAATGAAATTCAACCATTCTCTTACACCAAACATAAAGATAAACTCAAAATGGATAAAAGACCTCAACACGAGGCTGGAATCCATCAAAATCCTAGAAAAGAACATAGGCAGTAACCTGTTTGTCATCGGCCACAGCAAATTCTTTCAAGATATGCCTCCAAAGGCAAAGGAAACAAAAGCAAAAATGAACTTTTGGGACTTCCTCAAGATCAAAAGTTTCTCCACAGCAAAGGAAATAGTCAAAAAAACAAAGAGGCAACCCGTGGAATGGGAGAAGACATTTGCATATGGCAATACAGACAAAGGGCTAATATCCAAGATCTATAAAGAACTCAAACTCAACACATACAAAACAGACAATCACATCAAAAAAATGGGCAGAAGACATGGACAGACACTTATCCAATGAAGACATACAAATGGCTAACAAACACATGAAAAAATGTTCATCATCACGATCTATTCAAATTAAAACCACATTGAGATACCACCTTATACCAGTTAGAATGGCCAAAATTAACAATACAGTAAACAACATGTGTTGGAGAGGATGTGAAGAATGGGGAGCCCTCTTACACTGTTGGTGAGAATGCAAGTTGGTGCAGCCACTTTGGAAAACAGTGTGGAGATTCCTTAAGAAATTAAAAATAGAGATTCCCTATCACCCAGCAATTGCACTCCTGGGTATTTACCCCAATGATACAGATGTAGTGAAAAGAAGAGCCATCTGTACTCCAATGTTTATAGCAGCAATGGCCACAGTTGCCAAACTGTGGAAAGAACCAAGATGCCCTTCAATGGATGAATGGATAAAGATGATATGGTCCATGTATACTATGGAATATTATGCCTCCATCAGAAAGGATGAATACCCAACCTTTGTATCAGCATGGACGGGACTGGAAGAGATTATACTGAGTGAAATAAGTCAAGCAGAGAGAGTCAATTTCATATGGTTTCACTTATTTGTGGAGCATGAGGAAAAATATTGAGGACATGGGGAAATGGAGAGGAGAAGTGAGTTGGGGGAAATTGGAGGGGGAGAGGAACCATGAGAGACTGTGGAGTCTGAGAAACAAACTGAGGGTTTTGGAGGGGAAGAGGAGTGGGTGGTGGGGTGAGCCTGGTGGTGGGTATTATGGAGGTCACATATTGCATAGGGCACTGGGTGTGGTGCATAAACAATGAATTCTGGAACGCTGAAAAGAAATTTAAAAAAATTAAAAATGAAAAATTTGCCATCACAAAAGGAAAAAAAAAAAAAAAAAGATCAGTAGTAATGAGGAGTTTGTGGGAGGTTTTCTGCAGGGTAATTTTGTCTTGTTAGGTGTCAGAGAGCCAGGGAATGATTTAGCTCAATTTGATACCTCAAAGTTCTCTGTTGTGAGACATATTCTCCACGTCCCTACCCACTTCCTCTAAGGAACACTTAAGTTTTCTCCCATGGCGGAACAAGTGAAAATATGGCCATATTGGAATCACTAGCATTTCATTGTGTAACAAGTGTATGTACTTGCATGAAGTAAATAACAGTTGTATCTAAAACAATTTACTAGGGAGGAAGATCAAGTCCAACACATTTCTGGTAGATATCTAAAAGAAATAGATTTTTAAAAGTGAGATAAGAGATACAAAATATAGAAAATAAAAGTAAAAATGTCACCCTTGTCTCAAAAGAAGAAAAAATTATAAACAAGTAAAAAATGTTGAAAGAATTAAGTAGCATCTTCAAATTAAAAAAAGATATTGGTTCTTGGCTGAAAACTGATGTTATGTCTTAATGTGATATTATTAAAAAAAGGGAAAAAGCATTACAAAAGTAAAAGTATTATAGGGAAACTTAAGGAGATTTTATAAAGGTAAATTCTAAAATCAAAGAGTATTGATTACTCCTAGACTTTACAGCAGCTTTCTGGATGCAAGGTGACTACCAAATAATATTTTCAAATTGATAGAGAAAAAGACCTTTATGAAAGGAATTTTATTGCTTGATAAACTATCTTCTAAATCTGAAAGTTAAATAAATGTATTCTCAACCTAAATATAACTATCACACATGAACTTTAATTTTATTCCCCAGGTGAAGGCTGGTTTTGAGATCCCAGCAAAATAGAGAACGTGCTAAAGTTCTAGTGTTTTATTGAAACACATAGATATTCATCAACATTAAAAAATTAGAGGAGAAGTGCCCAGGTGGCTAAGTCAGTTAAGTGGCCAGTTTTTTATTTCAGTTCAGGTCATGATCTCAGGAGTCCTGAGATGGAGCCCACTATAGGGCTCCCCACTCAGTGAGGCATCTGCTTGAGATTTCTCTCCCTCTTCTTTTGACGTTCTGCCTGTTTGTGTGTTTTCTCTCTTGAAAATAAATAAATAAATATATTTTTAAAAAATCACAGAGGAAATTAAGGGTCAATTTAAATATTTTTTTTCATTATATAACAAAAATTTGATTTACATATTGGAAGGCAGGAAAAGACACAATATTGAGCACAAAATAAGATGGGTGAAGAAATTTCTTTTCTTTTCTTTCTTTTTTTTTTTTTTTAAAGATTTTATTTATTTATTTAACAGACAGAGATCACAAGTAGGTAGAGAGGCAGGCAGGGGTGGTGGGGGGAAGCAGGCTCCCTGCTGAGCAGAGAACCTAATGCTGGGCTTGATCCCAGGACCTTGGGATCATGATCTGAGCCAAAGGCAGAGGCTTAACCCACTGAACCACCCAGGTGCCCGCCTTGAAGAAATTACTAATATAATTGGAATACAGGAGCTATATGTGAAATCAGTAAAAGAGAGAGAGAGAGAGGAGAGAGAGACCACTTGTTGGATACAAATATACAATCTAATATTACTTAGCTAAGAAAATCCTTTTAAAACAAATATATAATAAGCATAAACAAAAAGATAGGAAAATGTGTATTAAAAGACAGTATTAGGTTCAAAGGCAAAATTAAAATATAAACATCAGAGGAGATAAACAGGAGCATTACCTATGAGTAAAAGAGGAGGAAGAACTTCCCTGCCCTATGGTCCTTCTAGTCGGACTTAGAATCAAATTAACATGAGGCAGATTAACAGGAGAAAATCAAATTTAAGAGCTGTGTTAAGGGGAATCCACGCATGCATGAAATTCCAACAATGAGGCAACATGAAGCTTATGTGAGCTAAGAAGAGGGGTAGGAGTCTGAGGAGACAAAGGGGAGGAAGACCATTAGCAGGAAGGGTAATGGTGATGTTTGGGAAAACAAGGTTGCCCTATTATGTCATTATGTTCATTAGGTAAAGCGGAGTCTCTGTTAATAGCTTTCTTCCTGGTACAAGCTCTTCTTTCCAATGTAACTTTAGGCAGTTGAGGCTGTAATGGGGTGGGGAGGAGGGAAGAGAGAAAACTTTTGCTGCATCTACTGGGTTTGGGGTTTTTATTACTTTTAACTCAAAATAATCTTCTTTATGTCAAAGGGGCCCATCCTGGAGCAGCCTCCCCTGGGCCTCTACAGTAAAAATTAATCATGGTCTTCTGTACCTCTAAATTTAAAAATTAAAAATCTAGAACTCTAAAGAAAAACCAGAATTATATCAAAATGTATAGTGGGGGATTTCAATATCCTCTTCTCAGACACTAAGAGATTACTATAATATATAATACATAAAGATATCACAGCTTTGAATAAGAAATTAAACTTGTACTAATATATATGAATGTATATACATTAAACCCAACAAATAATGGCTATTCTTTGGGGGAATCACATGGAATATTCACACACACACACAAACACACACACACACAGTTGGCTATGTGGTAGGCCATTTGCAAAGGAAGTCTGATGTTTTATTTATTTATTTTTTTGGGGAAGTCTGATGTTTTAAAGAATAATACCATGTAGACAATATTTTTAGAACATACTGCAAAAAACCTAGCACATCTATATCCGAGTACACAGCACTTTCCAATAAAAACTTTACACTGCATGCTAAATATTTCTCCCTCCATCTTTTTCTCTGCACACAGTTTACTCATCACCAAGCTTCTCCCTCAACCTTCTGATCACGTATCTGCTCTCTTAAGAGTCGTGCTCTGACTGCTGGCTGGCACCTCTTTCAGGGAGAGTATTCTCCTGGTATTCTAGAGAATGTGATTCTCCATCTTATTATAGATGGAATTAGAAGCAAAGGACAGGGGAGTCTGGGTATATAGACAGTGGAGGTGGAGGGGAGGGAGAGAGAGAGAAAGAGAAACATTTTTCCTTTGTCTCTACTTATGTATGGTGCTTACACACTTAGTGCTTTTCTTTCACCCTTTTTTCTTAAGAGAAAGAGAGAACTCTTACATGGTCGATTGGGGATAGGGAGTGATGGGAGTTAGGGAGAGGAGCAGAAGAAGAGGGAGAGAGAGAATCCCAGGCAGGCTCCACCCACATGGGGATCATCTCAGAACCCTGAGATCATGATCTTGGCTGAAATCAGGAGTCGGATGCTTAACTGACTATGCAATTCAGGCACCCCTCTTTCACTCTTTTTTAAAGAGCCTATTTTATTGGCAGCAAATTCTACATCTCCTAGAAAGGAGGATGAAGATTTGGTGCCTTGCAGCTTTCTCCTAGATTTTGCACAAACTAGAGGCTTTTGGATTACTCGGGGTTTTTTTCTGTGATGGGGTGATAGGTATGCAGTTCAGGAAGCATTCCCACAGAGAACTCCATAGGATATCAAGATGGTATATCTGACTGCAAATCAACTACCTGATTCTTAGAATGGTGGGATAATTGGCTGGGGATTTTATCTGTTCTTGTGGCTGATGCCAATAAATGAGTGTGTTTATTAACAATTTATTTACAGAACACAGATTGATTTCACTAGTCCTGCATTGCCAGCCACTGCAAAGAAGAAGTAAATGATTTCTTCCAGAGCATTTAGGAATCCACTATTGTAATAGAGTCAGTATACATTGAAAGTGAATATCAGTGTGTAATAGTAAAGTGATGAGCTCTGCAATATAAAACACAAAATGAAATCTGTCTAGAAAAGAAACTAGAATAGGTTTTGATTTACATATAGACAATATAATCTCCACCATTCTGAATTAAAGGAAAAGGGGCATAGATCAAATAGAGTCAATTACCTAATTATGCAAATTATACTGAGGATAATTACAGTGGGATTGTGTAGTGGTACAAAAGTAAGATTTGGTTTCATATCCCTTAATTAGTGAGATTAATATTAGTGAAAATGAAAGGGACAAATTAGGAGAAAACACTATTTGAGTTTATAATTTATACCATCTGAGTAAAGCAAAAAATTACAGGGTCAGGATCCAAAGATACAGTATTTTAATTGTCTGATTCATTTTAATCAAGTGTAAATCTGAAGCTTATTGCAGGAAAGGAAATCTACACTTAAATACATGAGTATACAACTGAGTCATCTTATCATCTGGAACATTATACTTAAAAAGTATGACTAATAACCTGATTTTAAAAGTAAAATAAAAATATAACTTCATATTCCAAATACTGACTGGAGGTAGTAGAATGGATGTCTGAAAGTACAATGGAAGATGGTGACAAAGTAATACATGAAAATATAGCTGACTATCTAGGCACCATTTCCCCCCCTGGAATATATTTATACTCATCCTGGGAAATATGGAAAAGTAAGGTGTCTAAAAAGTATTGATAATTTGACCTGAATTTTCATTTATTTTATTGTTAAAATGAATTAGTCTCTATAGTTCTTTTCAATTAAAATTATATATATGACTTTAGGAGATAATGATGGTATATAAGATTTTGATTATTATCAGGAAATTACTAGGAAAGGACTACTATTTTAGCAATTCAAGTTATGAGGATATAATTCATTTTTGTTTCATGTTGATGTTTACAAAGATTTGAGCCTTAGAAATAACGCCATCTACGACATTTACTGTAATTCACTAACTGATCAAATTATAATTGTAAAATCTCTGCTTTTGACATAAAAATTTTTCAAATCCTGATCCATAGATGTTTTGATGATATGCTACCAAAACATTGCATATGAAGAGAGTGTGAATTTTCTCACAGCTAAGTCAAGTTAAATTTTCACTCCTGCGGTTCCATGGAAATATGAAATGCAGGGGCACCTGGGTGGCTCAGTGGTTAAGCCTCTGCCTTCGGCTCAGGTCATGATCTCAGGGTCCTGGGATCGAGCCCCACATCAGGCTCTCCGCTCGGTGGAGAACCTGCTTCCCCCTCTCTGCCTGCCTCTCTGCCTACTTGTGATCTCTCTCTCTCTCTGTCAAATAAATAAATAAAATCTTAAAAAAAAAAAGAGTCCATTTCTAAGAAAACAAAATTGTGATAAAAAAAAAAGAAAAATGAAATGCATGTACCCTATAATATGGGGATTCCATTTGTAGTTACTTACTTTAGAGAAACTTGTGTGAATATGCATAAGAGCACAACTTTATCGCAATATTGTTGATCATAATAAAAAATCAGAAATAACTCCATCTTCCAGCGGTTGCATAAATCATGGTGTGTGCATATTGAGGAATACAATGTAATTACAACAAATGATCAAGATCTGTGAATTAAATCCACATTTATCAACAGGACATCTCAAAAACAATGCTGATTGAAAAAAAGAGCTGTTTGTCTCTTAAGTCACTTATGATAATAAAAACATACACCCTCCATGGGTGCCTTGGTGGCTGAGTTGGTTAAGCATATGACTCTTGGTTTTGGCTCAGGTCATGATCTCAGGGTCATGAGACTGAGCCCCTGGCTGGGCTCCACACTGGGCATAGAGCCTGCTTGATTCTCTGTCTTCCTCTTCCTTTACCCGTCTCCTCCCACTTACTCACATGTACTCTCTCTTCTCTCTAAAAAAAAAAAAAGAGAGAGAGAGAGAGAGAGAGAATACACTCTCTAAATAATATTTTTGTGGAGATAATCCCAACACAACACAAACATGTACACACACACACACACACACACACACACACTGAAAGGACACACACCAGATTTAGGATAATGGGTTCCTCTGAGGAGAAATAATGAAAGAAATAACTTTATAAGTAAAATATTTTATATCTTTAATTTGAAAAAGATGAGCAAGAGTGATGAAGAGTTAACACTGGTCAATTATAAATTGTAAGAACATGAGAATTGTTGCCTATTAAACATTTTAAGATATTTAATCTATTTAAATATTTAAAAACTGCTCTTTTAATCACTACTCACAAATAGGGGAGCCTGGGTCTATACTATGTTATGAGTCACAGTGTGCAATATTTTGAAATAGTATTGATATTACAATGGAGATTACAGTGTTAATGGAAGCACCAAAATAAAAATTTACTTACAACCATGGAATTTATAGTAATAGAAATATCGGAAAAAGAATATAAAAATGGATAATGTATAATTCCTGAAGTTAAATTTTATGGAAATGACAAGTCAACCTTGAGATTTTGAAGGAAGTTAAAGAAATAAACTCAGAAGTTGGAATAGGTGATATCCTGGCATTTCTTATTCCTAGAATCCTAGTCGTGCTTTCATCTGCTACCTCTAGATTTGAACTTTCCTACATTAGAGAATTAAATATAAATCCTTGTTAGAAGATAGATGATAGAGTGTTATTATTAGCAAGACGAAGCTGAGGAATATACGTCAACAAAAATTGCTGTTGCTTGTGAATTAGTACTCTTACCACCTTCATGACTCTGGGAATACATGAAGAAACTCTGTGTCAAATCCCTAAGAAGCAAATAGCCTTTGTAATGGAATACTCCAAGATTTTATTGAACCAAAGACTACACATGACATATTCAAGCCTTGGATCTCTTTTTTCTTACTTCTAAAATTCTAAGGCGAAATAATAAAAAGGGTGGATATAGGAGGGATAAGGAGGATGTGTGAGTGTATACATGTTTGGGAAATAAATAAATGATGTCATCTTGAATAAGGAAGGAAAATGCCAAATAAATAGCCTACTCCAGAACAAGTGGGCACTACTGCTAATTATACCAAACAGACCTTAGAGCTTTCTGGCTATAAATTTGAGATGGAATGGTAAAATTAATCATGAAGCTGAGTTTAAAAGCCATAAATGACTGCATTACAGTTCTGACAGGCACAATAGTTAGTGACGTAAAAATTATGTAGTGTTTCTGTGTTACTTGGGAAATCTGATCCTGATCCACTTGCTGAAAACATAGTATAACCTAGACAAAAGTTGATGATTTGAAACATTTATTTTAATCTGACAGCATTGGCTTAAATTTATGAGGAGAGGAAGTGTCAAGAATGGTTACTCTTGCCTGAAACCCTGTACTTTCTTGGCAGCATCTATTGTATTTAACAGTTCAGACAAAATGTTCTTTCCTTACTAAGTTATGTGGAAATTCTACCAAAAGAGTCAAGCTATCTTCTTTTGACTAATTCCAATATTTTCCAGAATTCAGTTCTATGATAAAATTATGTCAAATTGACAGAGGAAAGATTACACATAAAATATATCATTTGTCTCATTTTAAATATGCACATGACATTTTTGAACCTTTTCAATTCACCGAAAAGCACATTTCAAATTAAATTTTCAGTTTATTTTCTTTTTTTTTTAAAAAAAGATTTTATTTATTTATTTGATAGAGATCAGAAATAGGCAGAGAGGCAGTCAGAGAATGAGCGGGAGGCAGGCTCCCAGCTGAGCAGAGAGCCCAACGCGGGGCTTGATCCTAGGACTCCAGGATCATGACCCGAGCCGAAGGCAGAGGCTTGAACCCACTGAGCCACCCAGGTGCCCCTTAGTTTATTTTCTTAATTGAATTATATATTGAGAAAATACAAGTTATTTTTCTCCAAGACACAAGTTCACAAAGTATCAAATAAGAAAGGCAGAGATGTCTGGGATGGGTTACTTTCTCGATTTTCCATTCTCACATTTAATAATATTTTCTGAAATGATTCTATTTTCATGATCTAATACATGATAGCACTAATTGCTCACTTCGCTGTGTTTTATTTACTTGAATTATATTTTATTTCTCCATCAGGCTTAAATTTAAGAGTCAGTGTGTGGGGGAGTGAAGATCCAGAGTACTACAAGTATGATTGTGAGGGAGAAAATGATTGCTAGCCCTTTCTGACCTAGGCATTTCCTCATTCTGTTATGCTTCCAAGACAATTAGGCAATATGGCAAATTCACATATTAGCTTTATCTGCAAATAATGGTATGCTGAAGTGTCTGGGTTTCTCCTTCAGCTTTTCAGAGGCCTTCTGGAGATAGAATTCTACTTGTACCAGAAGGTGTAAATGTCAGGCAAGGCAATGGGATGTCCACAGGTAGATGCAAATATATACTTATGAGCAGCTAAAACCTTGCAATTCTCAATTCTTAAGGCTACATTACACTAAGACTGACTTTTGGCAGAATCCTGCCCATCTCAGCAAAATGATATCAGCCCTTCTTAATACAGTGATGCTCTTGTTTAGGAAGAAGCTGGAAGGCACTTTTTTTGTAAGACATAAAATTAACTTTGTCATTGGAATCTGTTGGATATTAGCCAATTTTAATCCAATTTTTATTTTAGATAAGGAAGATGGACTGTATTTCTGTGGTATCACAATGGAGCTTTAAATCTATTTCAAAATTGATTATTTAATTGGCACATTAATAGCTTAATTAATATTAGATATTGCACAAACATGCATTGAGGTATTTTTTGCCCTATATTCTACATTTTAGATTATTTCAAGAGCACTTGGAAGCATCTGAAGGTTCAGATTGCAGATGACCTTCAGTTAAATTCTATATATTTCATAGAACCTGAGGCTACAAAAATTATTTTTTTTAAAAAAGATAAATTAAAAGAATGCCCATATAAATATGGGATATTATTTTAACCAAATGACTATAGTATTTGTCCTTTGCCTCTCCTCACCAGGCAATATTAGTGAAACAGAGATTTTTCAAGTGTCTATTTATGTGTGTGTGTGTGTGTATACATGTGTGTATAAATGAGTCTATGTGTTTTATATATTTATGCATACATAGGGTTAGAATTTTGAGAATCGATGTACTCTAACCTTGGGCCCTCACCCAGTCTTACCGTCAACTTCAGTCTCCCCAAACTTGGTACTGACATTTTCATGATAGTTGCTGTGAATCTATCCACAGGCCCTTCCTTACTCTGGCCTGAGAGCCTGCTAATTCTGCTGCAGAAATTAGGTTGCATTTAGCTCTTACTCCAATTTTGCATTACATGTGAGTTTCTCTCTAGATAGAAAACCACACTGTAGACAAACCCAACCTTCAGTTCACCTCATGGCATCTAAATTTGCAAATCTTCCCTCTTGCTCTCCTGCTCAATCCTGGCCACTTCCAACGATATAACTGACCCATTTTTGTGCTGCTTTACCAAGTTGCCACCACTGTACAGTCCCCACAGGTCAAAAAGGAAGATTTAAGTGTAAAGATGAGAGTTTCTTCAACCTCTGTTTAAAGTGCTTAGGAAATTTGAGGATAAAATTAAGGACTGGTAGGGAAGTGGGGGCGACTTGGTGGCTCCGTTGGTTAAGGGCTGCCTTCAGCTTGGGTCACGATCCCAGAGTCCTGGGATTGAGCCCCACATTATGCTCCCTGCTCAGTGGGGAGCCTGCTTCTCCCTCTCCTTCTGCCTATCTCTCTGCCTACTTGTGTTCTCTCTCTATCTCTCTGTCAAATAAATAAGTAAAATCTTTTTTTTTTTTTTTTTAAAGGACTGGTAGGGAAGACGTCTTACCAACTTGCTTGATTTCTTACCTCACAAAATGACACTTCATTAATTTTTTAAGTTTTTATTTTAATTCCAGTTAGTTAACATACAGTATTATCTTGGTTTCAGGTGTACAATATAGTGATTTAACAATTCCATACAATAGCTAGTGTTCATCATGACAAGTACACTCTTCAATGTCCATCACCTATTTAATCCACCCTCCCACTCACCTCCCGTCTGGTAACCATCAATGTGTTCTCTATAGTTAAGAGTCTGTTTCTTGGTTTTTCTCTCTCTCTATTTCCCTTTGCTCATTTGTTTTGTTTGAAATCATATGGTATTAGTCTTTCTATTTTTCTCTGACCTATTTCATTCAGCATTATATGCTCTAGCTCCAACCATCTCATGGAAAATGACAAGTTTTCATTCTTTTTATGGCTTAATGATATCATCCTTATGCATTCATCAATCAGTGGACAACTGGGCTGCTTCCATACCTTGGCTATTGTGAATATTGCTGTTATAAACATGGGGGTTCATATATCCCTTTGAAGTAGTGTTTTTATACTTTTTGGGTAAATACCCAGTAGTGTTTTGCTGGCTTATAAGGTAGTTCTATTTTTAACTTTTTGGGGGATCTCTGTACTTTTTTCCACAATAATTACACTAGTTTGCTTACCCATCAACGGGGCTCAGAGTTCCTTTTTCTCCACATCCTCACCAACACTTGTTTCTTGTGTCTTTTTTTGTTTGTTGTTTTGTTTTGTTTTGTTTTTAATTTTAGCCATTCTGACAGGTGTGAGGTGATATCTCACTATAGTTTTGATGTGCATTTCCCTGATGTCAAGTGATGTTGAAATAAGCATCTTTTCATTTGTCTCTTGCCTATCTGTCTTCTTTGGAGAAATTTTTTTTTATATCTTCTGGCCATTTTTTAATTGGATTTTTTGTTTTTTGCATGTTGAGTTTTATAAGTTCTTTATACATATTGGATACTACTAACCTTTATTGGGTATGTCATTTGCAAATATCTTCTCCCATTCTGTAGGTTGCCTTTTAGTGGTGTTGACTGTTTCCTTTGCTGTGGAGAAGCTCTTTACTTTGATGTAGTCCCAACAGTTTTTTTTTAAATTTATTATTTATTTATTTATTTATTTATTTATTTATTTGCTTTTGTTTCCCTTGCCTCAGGGAACTTACATAGAAAAATGTTGCTACACCCACCATATCAATGAAGTTGCTGCCTGTGCTCTCTTCTAGGATTTTTTGGTTTTGGGTTTCTCATTTAGGTCTTAATCCATTTTGAATGTATTTTTTTGTGAAAGAAAGTGGTCTAGATTCTTCTTTTGCATGTGGCTGTCCAGTTTTTCCAACACCATTTGTTGAAGAGACTGTTTTTTTCTCACCGAATATTCTTTACTGCTTTAAATTATGCTGATGATTAATTGACCATATAATTGTGAGTTTATTTCTGGGTTTTCCTATTCTGTTCTATTGATCTATGTGTCTATTTTTGTGCCAGTAGTATGATGTTTATACTATAGCTTTGTAATAGAACTTGGAATTGTGATGCATCCAGGTTTGCTTTTCTTTTTCAAGATTGCTTGGGCTACTCAAAGTCTTTAGTGTTTCCATATAAATGTTAGGGTTGTTTGTTCTAGTTTCTGTAAAGAAAAATGTTATTGGTATTGTGATAGGGATTGCATTAAATGTGTAGATTGTGTTTGGTAGTCTAGATATTTTAACAATACTTGGTTCTTCCAATCTTTGATCATGGAATGTCTTTCCATTTCTTTGTACCATCTTAAATTTCTGTCATCAGTGCTTTATAGTTTTCAAAATACAGGTCTTTCACATCTTTGGTTAGGATTATTTCTAGGTATCTTATTTTTGGTGCAATTGTAAATAGGATGGTTTTCTCGATTTTTCTTTCTGCAGCTGTTTCATTATTGGTATACAGAAATTTAACAGATTTCTGAATATTGATTTTGTATCCTGGGACTACTAAATTCATTTATCAGTTTTGGTGGAGTCTGTAGGATTTTCTATATTATAGTATCATGTCATCTGCAAGTACTGAGCTTTACTTCTCCTTCACTGATTTGGATATCTTTTATTTCTTTTTGTTGTCTGATTTTGTGGCTAGGACTTCCTGTACTATGTTGAATAAAGTGGTGAGAGTGGACATTCTTTTCTTGTTCCTGACTTTAGGGGAATATTGAACCACCCTTGAAAACAAGGAATAAATCCCATTTGATTGTGGTGAAAGAATTTTAATGTATAAGTGGATTTGGCTTGGTAATATTTTTGATGATTTTTGCATCTATAGCCATAAGAAATATTGGCCTGTAGTTCCCCTTTTAGTGGGGTCTTTATTTGGTTTTGGTATCAGGGTAACGCTGGCTTCATAGAATGAATTTGCAGGTCTTCCTTCCTTTTCTGTTTTTTTTGGAATAGTTTGAAAAGAACTCTTCTGTAAGTGTTTGGTGGAATTCACCTGTGAAGATATCTGGTCCTGGACATTGGTTTTCTGGGAGTTTTTCAATTACTGAATCAATTTCTTTGCTCTTAATCAGTCTGTTGCAATTTTAAAGACACTTTATTTTTTTTTAATAATCCAGTGAATGATTTTTCAAATTTGTAGTCCAGTGACTATGTACACCCACATTCTCTATTTAATGTTTTCCACTTCGTGCTGCAAGGTTGAAAATATTAAGGTGGGACAAAAGAATGCTAGATAAAGAATTGGTTTACCTGTTTTTTAAGATTTTATTTATTTATTTATTTGCAAGATTTAAGATTTTATTTATGTATTTATTTGAGAGAGAGAGAGAGAGAAAGCACAAGCAGGGGGAGCAGCAGAGGGAGAGAAAGAAGCAGGCTCTCTGTCAAGCAGGGAGCCTGATGTGGGGCTGGATCCCAGGACCCAGAAATACTCGAGTTAATTCCCCCCCTGCACGTAGAAAGCAGTTAAGTTAGTGTAAAAGACATGAAATCTGGGCATAGTCAAAATCAGAAATCAAGCAAAAAATGTGCAATTTTTAAACCTGACCTGTTTAAGAGAGGCAGAAGAGAGCATAAAACAATCAGGCACACAAAGATAAAGATTCTAGCAAATTAAGGAGAGACATCTAGTAAATTCCAACTCTGACTGTTGTTCCTTTGTCCAATTTTAGTAAGATCTATGAAGTATCCCCAAATGTAGCCATGGTTGCATTCTGTAGAATAACTTTTGTGGGGAAGACACAATAGAGCATCTATGAATTGCAAAATAGCATGCATATTTTTCATTATATGATAAGAACTAAAATAATAGATTCTCAGAGACATATTCAAAACTGAATTTTGAAATATTAAAGAAACTAAGAAATTTATCAAAATGATTTTCTTTATTTCCTTTCCTCATTGCTGACCTTCTCACTCACTTTCCAACCCCCTCTAAACTGCTCTTAGTTCTGGTTTTTATTAGGATAATTAATCAACTACCTCCTTGTCTCTAAATTTGGTAAGAATATTCTCATGTTCATTTCAATTGACCTGCTAGAATCATTCAACCTTTCAGAATTCTCTCGTCTTGAAATTTTTCCCCACTCTTGAATTTCCTCTGACATTTATGGTCACTCTTTAGCCTCTTTTTTGGAAATGCTCTACCATTTATAGTCATTAAATGCCTGGGATTATTCAAATTTTATTCCTCGATTCTTTTCTTTTTTCATTCTATATTTCTCTCTAATGAACTGTATCCATACTGTTTCAATTTTCACCTACATCTGATCAACTCATATACTGCAACCACCATTCTAGTACTTGAGTTTATAATTTCAACTTGAATTTTTCAAAGGTGTTTCAAAATTAAGATATTGAAAATTAAAGTCACTCTTTTCCCCCCAAACCTGTGAAAGTCATTGCCATGAGAGTAATCCTTAACATAGTCATCCCCCATATCCTATGTCTTATGCATCACCATTATTTATTAATGTTAATTTCTAAATTTATTCAAATTCATGTACTTACCTAGATCTTATCTCTACCTTAATGCAAATAGTCATCCTCTCTAAATTAGAGTGGGGAAATCCCTTCCTAGGTAGGGTGTCCATGTTAATTCTTTTTACCACTTTTAAAACTCTAACCTGAAGTGCCTGGGTGACTCTATCTGTTAAGCATCTGCCTTGGGCTCAGGTCATGATCTTGGGGTCTTGGAATCAAGTCCCATATCAGGCTCCTTGCTCAGTGCGGAGCTTGCTTCTCCCTTTGCCTGCCATTCCCCCTGCTATGTGGTTTTTTCTCTCTCTCTCTTTCTCTGACAAATAAATTAATAAAGTCTAAAAAAAAAAAACCCAAAAAACAAAAAAACTCTATTATCCACCACAGCTTACATGACCTCAAAAACTTTCCATAGCTATTAGGATAAATACCAATTTTCTTAATGTTCTTCAAGGCACTATATTAACTGGTCCTTATACCATTAGCTTCATTTCACATAGGTTTTTCACTCATATCCTGTATTCTCCCATCATGTCATATAACCTCAAACCTTTGATTAGAAATCTCTACTTCTACTCACTGTGCCTGATTGAATATCAACTCATCCTGCAGCTTTCCCCTCAGTTCTTACTTCCTTAAGTCAGCATTCCTAGACTGCTTTTCTCTAGTATTGTGGTTTCAAGGCACCCTGCAACTCTCCTCCACAGCCCATACTATAGGTATACATACATACAGATATATACACATATATGCATATATATGCATATATGTGTACATATTCATTTGTTTAATTATATTTAGGCCATAGGCTCTTAGAGGGCAGAAACCCAAGCTGATACTACCTGCTACTGTGGTTTTAGGTACCTAGCTTAGACCTGGCAGCTGATATTCAAATATTTATTGATGGAATGAATGACATAAGAAAATACACAGGTAAGATACAATGTGGAGAGTATGAAATGCTGAGAATGGGATAACAAGGATAGCAGGAGCAGATCAGCAAATAAGAATAGAAGAAAGGGACATGGTCTCAATGAATAGAGAGCATGGGTTAATATCAAGTTTATCCATATATTAGTTTTAGTTATACTTATGGAATTTGTATAGCTATGTATTGTTGGTAGTTGTAAAGGATATACAGACTACAACATATTATATAAAAAGAACTTAGGTAACTTGTTTAATAAATCATATATTGAGTATAATTCATACACAATGAGCAATCCATTTTTAAAATTGTTTGTTGTTTTTTTAAAGATATGAGTGAAACGTCTTTTTAGACTCCTTAGGAAGATGTGGCAATTATACTGGCAATTTGGGCCTTTAAAGTGAATAGACTTCATACGCAATCTCTATTTCAGAATGATGTATTAACAATTCTCTCTTTCTCAGTTCAGGAACTCAGTATAGCTGAGCCATAGTTATTGGTTTTCAGGTAGAAATTGTAAATTTCTCTCTCAGAATAAACTCCATTTTAAGTAAGCTTCGGTAATAGCATTGTGTTATCACTGAGCAGCAAGAAAATTCTGAAGATATGTTCTACAATTTTACTGTGTATATGCACACTTCATTTCTTAGAACTGCTTTCTATGCTGTTGTCTTATAGGCAGAAACATAGCATGTGCTATATTTCTACCTGGAAAGCCACATTTTCCACCTTTCTCTTATTGTTAAGTCCTAATAACAACAATAAAAAAAAAAAAAAAGACATGAAGACAAAGGGAAAAATGGAGTAAGAGGATGTGGTTTTGTTTAATTTAATGGGTTTTAAAAATCATTTTAAATCTAGTTGTTCTTCTTTGTATTACCACAATGCATAATGACAGTACTTGGAATTAATGTACATCCACGTGCATTACAATGGGTATTCACTGTAACTTAGCAACAGCTAAGTGTGGCTTCTTCAGCTTGTTGATTTCCATTGATGGACCTGGGAGGCCATAGAAAATTCAATTTACTCTAAATTTCTTATGTTGGCAGTTAAATGTTAAGCTCCTGTTTACAGAAAGCTCTTTTGTGAATTGCCAGTTAGAATTCAGCAAGCTCTATTCTACACAGCAGGAAGTGTTAGCCATTTTCTTTTGGGGGAAGTGTAATAGAAAACAAGTTCACACTATAACTCTTTCTTGTCCCTATGTGTTTTAACAAGACAGTTCCAACATAGGAAAAGCAGGAGAGATATAACAGCTCACGAAATTTAGAATGAATTTCAATTCAAGATAAGTTCATAACTCTACATGGAATAAATATGAAGAGAAGCCCTTTTAGGTATGACAGTAAAAGAAAAGCTGAATTATAAACTCTTAGGTCAGTATTAGTACCCCTTGCCCTTATCGTACTGAAAGGACTCAGATTCCCATATATTTTGATTTTATGGGTAGGAGACACCTGAAGGGATGCACACAATTGCCAATTTCTATTTTAACAAGTGAGTGCATTAAAAAAGTAAACAAATGAAAAACTCATATCAGCATTTCATAACAGCAAAATAAATGTTTACCCACAAAAAATGAGGGAATTAAATTCAAAATTTAATAAGGTCCTTTAAGTTGAATACATTTAGTTTTGAAATAAGCCCTGTATTTTGTCCTTGCTTTACTCCTAGACAGTATCGATCTGTGACTCTGAATTGAGGAAGACTTAATTCAAAGGTCGTTTAGAGCTGTATACATACATATCCTATTTTACTCTTACAAAATAATTAGAGTTAGAGGACAGCTGTCCAAAAGTCTTTTCCAATAACTTCCTGCAGAAACAAACTTAATCTGTTACTCTCCCAAGTTTTCTTGAACTTCTTTTAGTCACTTTAAAATATGGCAAAGAAAGATAATAGGGAAAGGGTAAGACGAAGTCATAAGATGGCTAGTGATGAAGTTAGGGAGATAACGGTACAGAAAGAGAAATTCTATTAGTAGGATAGCATAGAAAGTTTAAAAATAACCTTAAAATTGTAAAAAAGTGAAAAGCACACAAAAATATTAGCTGATTATTATGTAATAAATTAGAAATGATAGGGACATCAAAATACTCCCTTCATTTGGAAAATGTAAACTACTTGACCAACCAACAAATGGAAATAACAAAACCTAGTAGCCAAAGGAAAACACTCTTCTAAATAATAAAGAACAGAAATCATTATTATTATTTTTTTAAATCTACTAGTTTATTAGAGAGAGCGCCAGTGCGGGGAGGGACAGAGGGAGAGGCAAGAGAGAAGCAGACTCCCTGCTGAGCACAGAACCCTATGCAGAGCAAGATCCCAGAACCCTGAGATCATGATCTGAGCCAAAGTAGGATGCTTAACCAATTGAGCACCCAGGCACCACTAGAACAAGAATTATTTAGAAATCAACATAATAAAATGTCTGCATGGGATGTTTCCTGGAGGAAAATTTATTAGGGGAACAAATCTTCAACCAACTAGGAATTCAACTCAAGAAACTAAGAAAACAAGCAAAAATAATAATATAAATCCATACTAAGTAGAAAAGTTTTGATTTAAATTAAAATAGATGTAAATTTTAAAAAGACCAATAAAATAGGGAAAAAAATGAAAATAGAGAGAAGAGAAAAGAGATAGAAACAATGTTAGGAAGGAGAGCCGCTATGTACTAGATATTGCTATATATGCTAGGAGTACAGCAGCTGCAAAACACACAGAGTCTCTCCCGTCATTGAACTCACACTACCATGCAGAGACAGTAAATCAGGAAGATGAATTATTAAGCTGTATAACATATCAGGCAGTAGTAAGTACTATGGAGAACAATAGAGGAAGAAAGTGGGTCGTAATTTTCAGATAAGGTGGTAAAGAGAGACCTCAGAGAGGAAAATTGAGCAAAATCCTCAAAGAAGCTTGTGAGTAAACCATGCACATATTGATAGAGTAGACAGTCATTTACACAGGACCTGGAGGCAAACACACAGATACACATTTGAAACCTGAGGCCACAACATCCTGATTTTGTGCCTTTTAACATCTTGGCCTTATGACTTCCAACAACTCAAGGCTGACAAACCAAGAGCGGCAGGTGCAGAACACGGGCTATCCTCTCCAACCTCTGACCCAGGGTAACCTGTAGCTTCATTATAATATATTTACATTGTGGTTTTGAGGTACAATTCCCCCATCACCCCCCAGGAAAGATGGCTATGACTATTCCGGCAGGGCTAAAATTTGTAGGGTTAAATCTTCCCACTCCCAGCTGATAGGAATCCTTTGGAAACAACCTCAGTCACAGACCACTGTCTCTATGACCCATAACCTATGAAAACATAAAAAGACAAGATACCCCTAAACCTGTTGCAGTTGCAACCTCTGGGACCACGGGCTCCCCAACCTTGAGAGTGTAGCGTCCTTAATAAACAGCTTTGTGCTTTGGGATATTTTCATTCCAGTGCAGATCCTCACATAAGTCTTTCCTGGAGAATCCCAGAACCAGAACCTCCGTTCACACAATGAAGACTCTCCCAATGGTCACAGTATCTCAGGAAGAGCATTTTATGCAAATAGAACAGAGAAGTTCACCTCGTGTGTTTGAGGAAAGGCAGAGATCCCTAGAGTAAAACTGAGCAGGGGATAAGGAATAGTAGAAAATGAGGCCAAAGAAGTAATTAAGCAGCTGGTCCTATGGAACATTTTAAGTCACTTTAAGACTTAAAGTTTACTTGAAATGAGATAGGAAGCCCTTCGAGAGTTATTGCAGTGGAGAAATGTGGTCCAAACAAAATTCAAGTTTGGCTGCTTTGCATAGAAAACAATGAGGAATGGCAAGTTCAGAAGAAAAGATGCCGGTTAGGAAACTAATAAGATAAGTGAGAGATAAAGGTGGCCTTCACCAAATTGGTGACAGCAAATGAGTAGTTAATGCTACGTATATTATTAAGATGATAGAGCTAATGGAGTTTTCTGATTGATTTGAAGTAGTGTATATGATTCAAAAATATAGATTGATTGAATTTCTAAGAATATAAACATATATATTTGACTCAAAAATATATGGGAAGTCTAAATTATTAATTTGATTGAGCAATAGCATTTAATAATTGACAAGGTAGTCAAAAGATCAAAAGACAAGAAGCTATGTCTGGAATATTTTATGGCCAAGGTCTAACTAACATTCAAAATAAGTGCTCATCAATAGAGAACAAATACATTGTAGCACATCTGTGCTAAAAATAATATGTAACCATTGATAGAATGGGGTGAATTTGTGTAACTTGGGAGAGAAACTGTGAAAAGTGATATATTTTTGAAAGACAGTACTATCAGAACAATTGGTATAGTATGTTAAAATTTATTTTGTTTGCTTTGTTGTTTCAAGAAGTATACAAATAATGAAATTTTGGGGGAGAGATACAATAAATTTTGAAGTTAGATACTCTATTGAGCATGAGTTTGAAAATTTGGGATGGAAGAAACATTCATACTTTTCAATGCAAACACATTTATTGATATGAAATTATTTTTATCGTGTTTGTGCATATCATTTTTCATGATAGGCCTTAATAAGTCAAAAACACTCTCACTACATTTTCTTGGTATATGTAGACTATATATATTTAGATGCCTCAAGATCATGAGAAAGACAGTGAGGACATTTAACTCAGAGGGTTTTTTGGGAAAAAATTATAAACTTCCTTGAAGTTTAGCTTTAGTTTCTTCAAAAATTTGAAATATATAATTCTGTAAAAATATTAATCACTGTATAATGAATTATCTTTGCAAATAATGTAGCTATAAATTAAAAATTTTCCCTTGTGATTTATTAGAAGCACATATTATTTTTATATTAAAACTAAGGTGAAGACAGGAAGCAATTCAGCAGGATAGCAATGTTTAATATAATAAAATATTAGAAATTTAGTATCTAAAATACATATTCAAGTATATGAACATTGGCTATACCTTCAAGCTTTCTTTATTCATTCAAAGGAGAGATATCTTATTTTTATTTATTGTTTAAAATATTTTATTTATTTGACAGAGAGCAAGAGAGCACAAGCAAGAGGAACAGTGGGGGCAGGGAAGGAGAAATGGGGAGCCTGACATGGGGCTCCATTCCAGGACCTTGGGATCATAACCTGAGCTGAAGGCAGATGCTTAACTGACTGAGCCATCCAGGTACCCCTAAAGGAGAGTTATTTTTAGATTAATTTTTATAGTCATTTAAATTTATTTCTTTATACTTGATGGATCTGTCTTCTGTTTTCAATTTTTTCTTCCCTTAGGGATTGTGTGCATTAACTACAAGATTTTTAAAACATGAAAACAAAGGCTGCTATATCTATTATTGCTCTCATTAAGCCAGAAATGACTCTGTGTATATATGTGCACATATATGCATTGGATTTTCTAGTAAATCAGACAAATAAAAATGATGCCTCTGTGCATCACTGTAAATCATTGCATATACAATATACATATTGTCTGATATATTTAAACAAAATGTTCACCAGTCTTGATGTTATATTCATAATTAAATTCTTGGTTGGTCAAAATAATATTTTAAGTTTTTTAGGGTTTTTATAACTATTGAAAATGTCATTGAATACTCCATAAGAATGAAACAAAAGATCCATGAATAAATATGACAGTTTTTAAGTAACAGTGTACTTAATGGTGATGTGATTATCCTTTTTAATTTCTTTTTATCATACAATAATTCATATTACTTATAGAAAAATGAATATAAAACTAAGTGAGGAAAATGGAACTTCTGGAAGAATTCTACGAATTTACAAATGAGGCATTCTAGAGAACCAGTCTTCTTCAGGGCTCACAGAGTCTAGTAAATTGGTCATTACCTAGCAATTAGAGGATTCCAACAACTCAGCTTTTGGATATTATGGACTAAGAGCATAGTCTACCTTGGCACCTTGGTTCAGCAAATCAGCTAGAGTATTTAAATAAAAGTGAAATGCAAACTGCTTCTAGTCCTGGAACCTCAAAGTAGCTTGACCTCCTGTTTAGAGATCACATTCCCTTAGCTTCTATAGCAGTCCACTCCCATTGTAGTGCCCTAAACTTAACACATAATTCTATGCTCTGGTTACCATCTCTTATTTTTCCGCTTCTTTTCATGCCTTCACTTCCAATAAATTTCCTTTGAAAAATCATTGTTCCTCTTAACTTTCCCCACTCTTGATATTGTTTCTTGTTTTGAAAACCATGGTGACTCTTTTCAAATAAAATATTGTATCTTAATTTCTTGAGTCCTTTTTCTTCTCCTGCACCCTGATGCTCCTACAGGGTGAAAATAAAATTCTACTATTTAGCATATTGAACTACAGGGTTCACACTGTAATTTTGTACCTTCACCACAGCTAGACAATTATTATATTTGTCCCCAGGTGGAGTTCTGGCAACCAATTTTACATTTACCAGTCTTGTAAATTTCCTAAAACCATCATCTACATTTTACTTCTAACATTTTTTTTCCTCTTAAACAAAGAAATGGATACTGTGCTTTGAGTTAGTTTCTTGCCTTTACTCATTTATTCATTCAACGTAAAGTCTTATTCTGCTTTCTTCAAAATACCAATGTTTTCCATTAGAGAAACAAGAATAGACTATGTCTTTCCCACTGAATTGAAGAATTCAGAGTCTGGTGGAAAAACCACATGTATAAGCTATAATATGTGAATTATGATGAATGCTTTGAGGGCCTATATGCAGGATGGACACAAAACAATTCTGTCAGAGAAGGTCAAATTGATTATGAATACAGACTGGCACACATACTGGAAAGAATATCCTTAGCAAAAGCATCAGCATGCAACAATTTTGCACACGTTAAAAGGTATAGAGAGTTCAAGGAACTATAGATAGTTACATATGATTAAATTGGGAACTCCACATTTTCAACTGTGTATGTTAAAAAGTTAACTTGAACAACAGTTTATTGGGCTCAGAGTGTGAAAAATTGAAAAAGGGAGAGCAGTTTGAGGATTTTTATAATAGCTCAGGGATTAAATGATGATGTCTAAAATAAGACGGGAGCACTGGAAACAGAAAGCATATAAAATAAATACTGAGGAGCTAGACGTGGAGGTATTTGGGGACTGATTAGATATAGAAGATAAGGAAGATAAATTGATCAATATTGTTATTATTCCTTGAGAATTTGAATATAAGAAGGAAAGCCCTTTTTTGAGGAAAAGATGTTGAGTTTATTTTGGCCAATTGAAATTAAGGCCAATTAAAATTTAAACATTCAGGAAACTTGCAAGCTTTGGAACGCCTTATACCTCTAAATATAATAAAAGGGTCCCTCCCTTCACAGCCCCCTCCCCAAGATCTCTAAAAAAAGAACTATTTTGTATTTGAACCACTACACCACATGGTCTTTATTATGAGGGGTTCCCCCCCCCCGATTATTTTCTTTGGAGCATTAAAGTAATGCCGAGAGAAGATACATTAGCCTGAAATGACTTCAATCAATGCTAATTTGGAAAACTTATAGAGGTCACCAGTAGAAAAGTTAAAAAAGGAAGCAGAGAAAATTAACACCAATTAGTCATTATTCCTGAGAATGTGACCTCACAAATTTAAAGGCCGCATGTTACTACAAACAAGCTTGTTAAGTACTATAAAGAAGTAATAGAGAAATGGTTATGTAGCAGAGATCACAAAGATATTCCAAGAGAGTAAGAAAAAAATGTTCAGTTCTACAAATGGCTTGCTTGTGTCTTGAGATAAAACCTGCAGTGACAACATAATATAAGGAATCAACATTGGCCACCTCTCAGATGGACACAGATGATCAAGAAGATGATATTCTATAGAAGTATGTGTTATATATATCCCAAAACTCACTCTGATAAAATGAGAGTCTCTGATGTTGAAAATTAAAGTTCAAATAGAATAGCGTTATTATTATTTTATATAATACAGGGATTTAAATAGGTATGTAGATTAAATATTATAATTAAACATTTTCCTTTATTTACCTTATCAGCATATACATTAAATGGACCTGGAGGGACGCCTGGGTGGCTCAGTTGGTTAAGCAGCTGCCTTCGGCTCAGGTCATGATCCCATCGTCCTGGGATTGAGTCCCGCATCGGGCTCCTTGCTCAGCAGGGAGCCTGCTTCTCCCTCTGCCTCTGTCTGCCATTCTGTCTGCCTGTGCTCGCTCTCTCTCCCTCTCTCTCTCTGATAAATAAATAAAATCTTTAAAAAAAAAAAAAATGGACCTGGAGCTCCCAGTATTGGCATGTAGCACACATATGCCAAATAAGGAAGTGAAGGATAAACACTGTGCATTAAATTATCAGCCCTTCCCATCACACAATTTTTATACCCTACCAACTGTGCTCAATCCATGCAATTGAATCATTTCAAGTTTTTCTTTTCCCTTCAGTTTCCTATTAGAATTTAGGTTTAGAGGAGCCTGGGTGGCTGAGTGGGTTAAAGTCTCTGCCTTTAGCTCAGGTCATAATCCCAGGGTCTTGGGATGGAGCCCTGCATCAGGCTCTCTGCTCAGCAGGGAGCCTGCTGCCTCCTCTCTCTCTGCCTGCTTCTCTGCCTACTTGTGGTCTCTGTCAGTCAAATAAATAAATAAAATCTTAAAAAAAAAAAAAGAATTTAGGTTTAGCTTTAAAGTCAGATAATAATACCTTATATCCCCATGACCAGAGTATTATATTGAAGGCTATAATATTTCTAGCTGCTAATTGGTGTTCTGCTTTAACACTAATGTGTTAGATATACCCTCTCTGAATGCAAATTAATGTTGCCCTCTTAATGAAATGATGGCAAAGGCAAGAAACCATTGCTACTGAGCTTTATCCACAAGTTAAAGTCCCCCAGTTTCAAGGTGATCACTGGAGTTGCAGAATGATGCAGAATGAAACACGATGCAGAATGAAACTTAAGGTTTTGTCAACAATCATCATGTAACCGTGAACAGGGAGCCTGCTGGCACCATGGAAGTAAGAGCAGACAGAGTCAGAAGGACTCTGGTTAGATCCAAGAACTATATTTTACAAACTTTCGTCCAAATTCTGAAGACTGCTTAAGTTCTTTCTGTGCAAACCAATAAAACTCTTTTATTATTTAAATTTTGAGTTTACTTTTATGTGTAACCAATTCAAGTTTTTCAACATTTAATAATCTACATTCTGCCTCAAATATAGTCATTTTCCTTCCATTGTAAAATAATTCTCCATGGTCTTGGTCCTCACATTCAGCACACATCTTAGCTGAGTTTGTATGGGAACTGAGAGAACATCTGTTGACTCTGCCCCTTCTTAGTAGCGGGTCTAAGATTCATGTCATGACATTCAGGGTCTTTATAATCTAGTTCCATTTAAAATCCTAGAGACATCCCCACCACTGCTTGTAACACTGACTATGCTCCAGTCTTGGTTCCTTGAATATATTTCTTTTGTACCTTGTGGTTTATATATGTTCACCTCAGTATCAGGTATGTCTCTTACTCACTTCTCTAACAGGTAAATATCAACTCATTTTTCAATTCCACCAGGATTCTGATTTTCCCACATAGAGTACATTATTACCCTCACTATATTTCCATTGCAGTTTTGGGCATCTCACTACTGATTAATTATTGATTTTTTCTTTTATCTATATGTGTTTACTGGATTATAAGATCTTTGATGCCATAGACTGTATTTTATTCATTTTGTTTTTCCAGAACCTGGCATAATACTTTGCAGATATCCATGTACAGCAGACATAGAATAAATGCTAGACGGAAGAAAAGGAGGATGTGAGAAAGAGAGCAAGAGAGGGAAGAGAACACAAAATAGCTCTAATGGAAGAAGAAAATCTGGGCATAGAAGACAGTTTTTACAAATGAGGAGTAGAACCACTACAATCGCAGATAACTTCTTCCTTCCTTCCCCGCCTTTCTCCCTCCCTCCCTTCATTCCTCCCTCCCTTTCCTTTCCTTTCCTTTCCTTTTCCTTCCTTCCTTCTTTCCTTCCTTCCTTCCTTCCTTTCCTCCTTCCTTTCTTCTTTTCCTTTCTCTTTCCTTCCCTTTCTCCTTCCTTCCTTTATTTTCTTTCTAAAGATTGTATTTATCTATTCCAGAGAGAGGGCAGGAGCAGGTGGAAGAGCAGAAGGTGAGGGAAAAGCAAACTCCACACTGAGCAGGGACCCCCAAGATGGGGCTCCATCTTAGGACCCTGAGATCATGACCTGAGCTGAAACCAAGAGCCAGATGCTTAACCCTACTGAACCATCGAGGAGCCCTGATAATTGCTTTCTAAGAGATGATTCATGAAATATGTAAATGTTCCTCCACTAGGAATCACAGGTAGAGTTCACTATTTCATTTATTGTTTGATAACTAGCAAAATGTATCTTATTTATATGAGGGTAATGAAAAGCAATTTAGTTTTAGTTTAAAGGTCAAAACATGAAGATAACCCAATATATTACTTTGAAAAGGAAATCTGATCAAATAACATCTTGTTAGCCATGCATGAGGAAAAACAAGTACTTGGATTAAGATAAGATTCTTGTAGCTACTTTTCACAGAAGAAGATGCATCTCATGGTGGCTGTGAGAATTTGCAGAAATCAGTCCATGAATTTACAGAGAATATTATGACATAAAAAGCAACAAACTTTTCTGAGGACATTAGTTATAAACATGTTTCAATAAATTATGGAATATTTTTCAGAAATCCATATTCTTTTCTTATTGTGGGTTCTGGATGTTTCTTTGGATGATTTTAAGATTTTAGCTTTAATCTCAGGTCGTAAAATGTTCACCAAGTGCAATTAAAAAAAAATTCTTTTACTTTAGGAATATCTTTAGAACTTCCAAAGACAACTGGATTGATGGTACCCATGGATATCCTTCCCAGATACAGAAAATTAATATGCAAAGGAAAATAATTAGAGAATTTATTAGTACTCTGACCAGAGCTATATAACTTCTTATCAGTGGGTATGATTACCTCCTTTTTAACCAGTTTGGGAGCATTTTCCCTTCTAACAATTCAAAACCCAGTGTGGTTGAGCCTGCTTAATTAGCTAATATTTAATCTCCCAAAGTCACTGAATTTGACATTACATAAGTGCTATTCAACAGTTAATATGTGTTCTCATAAAAATCAATTATAATCAAGTTTCAAGAGTATACTTCCACGTGTAATTTCTATCTCAATAAATGCCTTGTTTTCCAAAAAGTCAGACAAACTGAAAATAGTCACCCTGGAATCTTTCCTTTCATTCATCAATCAACAATCCTATTATTTCTATTTATTAATTATCCCTCTCCTCCTTATACTTAATGCCTCTGTATTATTACTGTCACTTTGTTAAATCTCTAAATAGTTTTCCTATATCCACTCATTCTTATTCCCTGAAAATCTATTTTCTACACGTGATTTGAAGGCATCATCTCAAACTCAATGGATCAAAAAATAAGTAAATTCTACTTCCACACACTCTGAATATTCCCCCCTCAAACTTTTTATCTTATTAAATGGTAACACCATTTTTGCCAACTTTTCAGTTCAAAAAATCTTTATATCATACAGTATCAAATGCATAAGGGAAACCATATAGGTTCAACTTCTTTAATGTACCTATAACCAACTGTTTCTCACTACCTTGTTCCACAAATATCCTTGTCCAACCCATCATTATCTGTTGTTTGGTTTGTTGGAAAGACCTCTACCTCTTTGGGCTGCTTCTATGCTTGCCCCACTGCAGTGTATTCTTCATGCTGTAAAAGAAAGAAATTATTATTATTTTTTAAAGATTTTCTTTGTTTATTTGACAGACAGAGATCACAAGTAGGCAGAGAGGCAGGCAGAGAGAGAGAGGGAGAAGCAGGCTCCCCACCCAGCAGAAAGCCTGACACGGGGTTCAATCCCAGGATCCTGGGATCATGAACTGAGCTGAAGGTAGAGGCTTTATTTAACCTTACACTGAGCCACCCAGGTACCCCTCTAGAAATTATTTTTTAAACATAACTCAGAACATGCTCTCTCTGTTCTAAATTTCCAATAGTTCTCCACATCATTCAATCCTAAATGAGGTTTGTAAAGACCTAACATAATCTTCTACCAGCTGCTTTTCTAATCTCACCTGCTAATATCCTTTCCCCTGCTCACTTCATTCCAGCTACTTTGGCCTCTTTGTCATTTCCTTGTACATGTCAAACATGATCCTTTCTCAGGGTCTTTACACCTGATAGCATTTTAGCTTGGAATTCTCTTCCTTGAGATGAACACTTGACTCACCTCCTCATACCATGTTGATCTATACACAAGTATCACCTCATCAAAAGGTCTCCCTTGACCACCTTCCTAAAACAAAACTCACTCTTCTCTCATTTTGTATCTTTCTACCCTGTTTCATTTATATTCATAGTACTCTTATACACCTGGTATTTATTTATTTGCCAACTTAATTTCTCTTTCACTAGAATATATGTTCCCAAAGAGCAAGAACAGTATCTGTTTTATTCACTATTGGGTCTCCAGCTTAGCAATGGCACAATTCTTGGCACATAGTAAAAATTAATTAGATATGTCTTAACTTTGTTAAATCCTTTAAAAATGTAGGTGAGACTGACTATCAGCATAGCAGTGGGAGGAGCTTTTTTGACCTGGTCTCCAGTGAAACTGGTGAAAATCCTTAAAAAAAAAACAAAAAAAACCCCAGACAAATAATCATTTCAAGTCTTTGGAAATGGGCCTAAGGGAAAGCAATAAATGAATAAACATTCATGCAAGGAAATCTATGAAAATACAGCAAGAAAAGCAAGAATGAGGTGTTTAAACAACAGCAAAATATTTCTCCTTCCCTGTCCCAGCTCAGTAAGGTGAAGACAGCACTCCAGACTGCTACAGTCAAGAACACAGGGGCTTTCTCTCTCTCCACCTCCCAGTCAAAGGGCTTTTTTTCTTAAGAAAAGCAAAATATCAGCATTTCTTATCCTGCTCCCAATAACTTGTTGCTAAAGCTAAATCCCAGGATGCGGATGAAAAGGGGTAACTCCATTTTTTAGGCCAGCTTCAACTCAGCCCATGGGAGAAATTGTGGTGTGCTAAAAATACTGGGTCCTGATTACACTTGCCCTGGATCATAATGTGATGTCTTCATGCCAAGAGGGATAAGTCAAACAGACCTCAAGTTGATGTCCCTACCTTTCACTGAGTTCTCGACTCCTAGACTGTGAGCATCACTCAAAGAGAAGCTTGCCAGGGTTCCCAACACCAGCTCCAGAGCCTTGGTTTAGAGATTTCGCCTTGGGAGAGAAGTGGACCATAAAACAGAAAGGTCTTCATCTCCTTCTGAGAAATTCACTTCATAGCAACAGAGCATGTAGAAGTTCAAGCCTAAGTGTGCCCTCAAAAACAGTGGAGGTTGAGGTAGAAGACAGTTGAAGGACTCAAAATATAGGCTAAATTGTCGACCATCTAATTTCAAGTGAAAAATGGAGAATAAGGTAGTTGAGTGAAGCCTTCTTGAGGTCAGAGCACATATCAAGCACTGACCTCAGAAGCTCTTCTTTCAAACAAGCCAGAATTTGATTAATTAATTTGTAGAGCAATTTCGCCTAGGGAATTGTTGAAATCGCTAAAGCAATCAGCCAGTAATTAGAGGAGTTTAGCAGCTGAGTGTGGTTAAAGAAAGAAAGGGAGAGAGCCCAACTGTAGTCATTGCCATCACAGGGTGATTGTGGGCATACCCAAAGATGCACCTTCTTCAAGAGAAACATCAGCTGTTTAACACTTCTTTGGGAGTGTAAAGGAGAAAAGGAATAGATACCACTGATATAACCCGACTAGTCATTAATGAATTAAACAAGCCAATAACTGTGACAAGCTCCAAGCAGCAGAGTGGGGTCAGTCCCACAGTTGCTAAATTCATTATCTAAATTATCCAGTGAAATGGCTTCTGGGTGATGCAGTCAGTGAAGGCCAAACTCTTGGTTTCAGCTCAGGTTGTGATCGCAGGTTCATGAGATCGAGCCCTATGTTGGGCTCTACACTGAGTGTGGATTTGACTTGGATTTTCTCTCCCTCTCCCCCTCCTGCTTGTGTTCTGTCTCTTTCTCTCTCTCTCTAAAACAAATACATAAGCCTTTTAAAAAATGAGTTATCCAGTTAAAACAAAACAAAAAACAATAGCAGCAGCAACAAAACCTGACAAGGCACACCAAGAAATAAGAACATATGACTAACAGAGAGAGTAATAAAGCAGACAACAGAAACCACCTGTTAGAATGACGAGAAGGTTGGAATTATCAGAAAAAAAACTTTAAAATAGGCATTATAAAACATTCACAGAACTAAAGGAAATCATGATTAAAGGCATACAAGAAGTTATATTGACAATATTGCTTATAGTAGAGAATATCAACAAAGAGAAATTATTTCCTTAAAAAAAGAATAAAATTGGAATTCTGGAGTCCAAAAGTATAAGTGAAATTTAAAAATTTGCCCATGTCTTCGTAGATCTGACGACCTCCTGACTACTCAACAAGTCATCTTAAAGGATCCTATAGGTGTGCTATGTCATTTCACAATTCCATATTCTTGAAGGTTATTTTTCTTTGAATATATTTTAAAAATTTTTCATTTTTGGGGGTGCCTGGTGGCTTGGTGGGTTAAGCCTCTGCCTTCAGCTCAGGTCATGATCCCAGGGTCCTGGGATCGAGCCCCGCATTGGGCTCCCTGCTCAGCGGGGAGCCTGCCTCCACCTCTCTCTTTGCCTGCCTCTCTGCCTACTTGTGATCTTGTCTGTCAAATAAATAAATTAAAAATCTTAAAAAAATTTTTTTCTTTTTGTCTTGTAAATTAATCCTATGTGACTCCTCTCAAGTATAGCATTCTCTATGAAAGTTTCCTTTATTCTGTGGCTGAGTTGGTCCTTTTTTTGTATGAAGGTTTTACTATGCACAGAATGGGGAGGGGGATCAACTCCTTTTGGCAGCTGCTTTCCTCATGGCAGCCAGATGTATGTCTACGCTTTTCTCTTGATGAATTTGAGGACCTATTTGTCTTTGGAGACCTTCAACAGCTCTATGGTGCATACCAGGGAAAGCCACAGGCATCTTGGATCATGTCCCTTGGATCAGTGTGCCTTTTGAGGAGCCCTTAGCAGCAGCTGTACATCTGTTTGCTCATATTCTTGGTCACCTTTTTGAGACCCACTTCTATGGGGTAGTGCAGAGCCATGGCTGCCACTCTTCAATGGCTGATGGGACAGGAGTGATCCCTTCTTCTTTTATCTCCTCCTTATTGTATTAATGTTTAATATTGTATTTGTTACAATGTGTTATAATTATTTTTAAGTAAACAGAGATGACAACTTGCTCATGCCTACCTAGTGTCATGAAAAACTGAAATAACTGGTTAATATTTTTAAATTATAGAATAAATAAAATACAATTTTTAGCCAATCGGTAATTGCTTTTACTCATGATATGTGGAAAATATTAACAGAAAATATTTTATGGTTGTAGTTTAGTATACTACCATATTTTGTATTCTTTGATAAAATTCAGATTAAGTAAGATGAATATATATGATTATATATTTTAGACAATTCATATATGTGTGTATTAATGGATAGATCCAGACCTTTATATATTTTTTAAAAGATTTTATTTATTTATTTGACACAGAGAGAGAGATCACAAGTAGGCAGAGAGGCAGGCAGAGAGAGAGAGGGAAGCAGGCTCCCTGCTGAGCAGAAAGCCCGACGAGGGGCTCTATCCTGGGACCCTGGGATCATGACCTGAGCCAAAGGCAGAGGCTTAACCCACTGAGCCACTCAGGCACCTCTCCATATATGTTTTTTTAAGAGTTTTTATTTATTTATTTGAGAGAGAGAGAGAGAGAGCATAAGCAGGGGGGAGGGGCAGAGGATAAGCAGATTTCCCACTGAACAGGGAGCCCCATGCAGGATTCGATCCCAGGACCCTGAGATGGTGACCTAAGCTGAGGGCAGACCCTTATTTGACTGAGCCATGCAGATGCCCCAATATATATGTGTTAAATTTATGTTTCATTAAGAAAATTTTATGGATCCTTAAATGGATAAAAATACTGTTTTGAAGAACTATACAAACTTTTCTGTAAAATTAAAAATATCTTTATAAGTAAAAGGACTTTAATTTCTAAAAATAAGATACACACTGTAACTGTACTTTAAATATCCACTATCTCTAAGAGGAGAGCTGGGCAATTTCATTGAAAAGTTTTAATAGAAAACTTTTTCATGTTCTCTATTTTTAGTATGGTGGCAGCCATGGAAATGTGTTGTTCATTTTTCTCTTCAAGAGAAAGTTCTGTTATAAAGAAAGCTGACATCCCTTTTCTGCTGCACCTTAACCTCCACAACAGCACTCACTCCAAGACTAGTTTCTTCCTGGGCTTCCACTAAGCAATTACTGAACATGATGGAGGTATTAGAGCTTGGTCATTTTTTGCACAATGTGGGACTCTTAGTATAGGTTAAGTTCAGGTTCTACCCATTGGTCTGGCTGGCTAAGCCTTTCTCAGAGCTGCTGTGCAGTCTGAGGCTCTCACAACATATCCTTCATTTTTCCTCTGTCTTTACACAGGTCTCAGACCTGCATTATATCAGAAGGTGCTCCTTGTCTACTGCCATCTCTTCTACTAATTAATCTTAAATGTTTACTCAGTAAATCTCCTACATGCACAATTTCATCTTGTGTCTGATTCTCAGAAGATCCAAGCTTTCTGAGATACTTAGCGTCTATATTATGATAAATCTTTATTTTTTAAAATGTACGTATTATTAAACAAGAGAATAAGTCATCAGTCTCTTGAGTTACACCTCATACCAAACTCTTACTCTCTTCAAGTAAATATATTAAAGTCTTTTTAATAATATGCTTGTATAGCCATTCCTTTATTTTTCTATTTAACATCAATTTTTTCTTGATTTTTCTTTATTACGTCTTAGTATTTCTTAATTTTTCTATTTATTTCCCATTGTGGGAGATACTTATTTTCATATACTCCATTCTTCCTAATATCTTTTATTGCATAAATATTCAATAACTTAAAAGGCTTTAAATATTTTTATGAGCAACACAGTGAATTACTTTTGTGTTCACTTTTTTCCTCTGTGGTATTAACACTCCATTGTTGCTCTTTGCATGACTTTCTATGGATCATTTACGTGTTTATTCCCAAACTGTCTTCCAGAAGTATCTGTATCATCATAAAACATTTAAGCACTTTAGGGCATCTATCAATTTCTTCTCTTCCTTCCTTGGAGACATCTCCTCTGGAGTCCTTTCTCATGCTTCTAACTGGTCTGGATGCTATAGCTCTGGGCTCTCTATTACCACCATCTTGGACATTTCCTTGTCTCACTTCTAGGGCAGAACTCTTGTATTCCTTTTTCTTGGTTTAATTCCTTACATAGGTGGAGCACATTATTTAGTAACTTCCTAAAAGACAGTGTTTGGGCTATACACACATTTCTGGATATATTTTTTACTTTACCTCTTTCTTCACTTGCAGTTGGATGAGGATAGAACTCAAGATTAGAAATGCTTTTTCCTCAAGATTTTAAAAGCATTTTCCCATTATCATTTAAAATTAGGCTATTAAAAAGTCTTAAGTCATTCATACTTCTAGGTTGTCACATGATATCTATTTGGATTTTTTCCCTTTCTGCATTTGGGATATTCTACCTACCCACTGTTTTGGGATTTTTTGGTCACTTACATTGGCGTTGGTCTATTGTACAAATTGTGCCAAGTAGTACTTTCTGGTACTTCTTGATCTAAAAATTCAGAATTTTCACTTCTAGGGATTTATTTTTTATTCACTTTATAATTTCCTTTCACTTTGATTTTTTATCTTCATATTTTCTGGAAGAATGACCAAATTTAACTTTCAGACTTTTGAGTGATATTGTTTTCAGTTTTACTATCATGTTTTTATTTTATGAGACTTATTTTGGTCTCTGAAGTTTTTCTTTATAAACTTCTGTTCTTGTATTGTGAAATCAGCATCCTTTCTTACATATCTGATGGTATTTTTATTATTTCTTTGAATTTTCTTCCACTGTTTGCAGTATATGTTTTCGTTTTCTTTTCTATAATTTATTTAATATCTTTCAGGTAGAGAAGCTTTAATGAGATATTTGGCAACCATTTGATAGGAGGTAACATTTAAAGAGATACACTAAAAATGCTGTAGAAGATGTGCTTGTCCCAGTTGTGTGACTGGAGTGAATGGTTGGGATAATACTAAATATAAATTCCTGTAACAGTTTTCCTTGGACTAAGCAGCTTCCTAGAGAAGATATCTCTAATCTCTTAACTTGAAAGGATAGAATTCATGAGCCAAGTAAAAGAAGGGAATCAGTGTTTTTGTCACTTAATGTCTAGCCTTTTGCTTCCTTCCTCTTTCTAGTATGATGCCCCAATTCCTCGGTGGAGGGGGGATCTGTAAGGTTATAAAAAATTATTTTGTTTTGTGCCCCATCCTATATACCTCACCTCACTGTATGAGAGACTGATGTTCCCATTCTTGATGTTTTATACTGTTCTTCAGAGATCATCAGGTAACTTTTGTGGTTCTTTCACTGACTGTTTAGTTTTCACTTTCTGTGATCTGTTTCATTAGATGACTCCGGTTCATCAATATTGCAAAAAGTAGCAACAAATTGTCCTTTTTTTTCTCCTTTTGTCCTCGTCACGATTGACATCATCATCATTATTATTTTAAAGATTTATTTATTTATTTATTTATCTTAGAGAGAAAGAGAGAACGTACACAAGTGCACAAGCAAGGGGAGGGAGAGAGGCAGAAGGAGGGGGGAAAGCAGACCCCATACTGAGCATGGAGCCTGACATGAGGCTCCATTCCACAACCCTGAGATCATGACCTGAGCTGAAACCGAGAGTCAGGTGCTTAACTGACTGAGACACCCAGGCACCCCCATCATCATCATCATCATCATCATCATTCCTTTATTCAATTTTATGGAGGTTTCAGTTGAAACAGTAATAAAAAATACTTATGTACAGTCCACCATGTTTAACTGGAAGTTGAATGCCTCTTGGTTCTTTTCTGAGATATTTTTATTCTTGTAAACGTTATATCTAAGTGTGTGTATATGTATGCATATATAAAAACACATGTTATCCAGTCTTATATTACTATAGATTTAGCAACTATTTTAAAATTAGGTCAATATAAAATAATAAACTAAGGAAAGACATACTAAAAAAGCACAATAAAAGTGTTATGTAGAATGAGGAGAAATCGGAACTCTTATGCATTCCTAGAGAAATGTAAAATAATGTACCTGCAGTAGTAAACAGTATGGAAATTCCTAAAAAAAAAAAAAGTTAAATATAGAATTAGCAGATGATCCAGCGATTTTACTTCTAGGTATACATCCCAAAGTAAGGTGAGCAGAGGCTTGAAGAGATATTTGCATACCTCTGTTCTTAGTGGTAGTATTCACAATAGCTAAAAGTGTCCATTGATGAATGAATAGATAAATAAATGTGTATATACACAACAGAATATCATTCAGCCTAAATATAGGTTTGAACTTGAGTGAACCCTGAGGTATTATGCTAAGTGAAATAAGCCAGTCACAGATGGACAAATATTTTATGATTGCACTTGTATGAGGTACGCTGCATAGTCAAATTTATAGATAACAAAAAGTAGAATGCTGATTGGCAGAGGCTGGAGGAAGGGATATGGGGAGTTGTTATTTATGGGCACTGAATTTTGGTTCGGATGAAATAGTTCTAAAGATGGGTGGTAGTGATGGCTGCACAATAAGGTGAATGAACCTAATACCAAAAAGTCAAAGTGGTAAATTTTATATTATACATATATTTACATAAACACACACACACACACACACACACACACACACACACACACTGAATGGTTAGGGTAGCTATCACTAGGAAAGTGCCCTTTGAGCAAATGCCTGACAAAAGTTAGGGGCTTAGCAATACTGAACCCCACAGAAAAGGTCTATCTCTTAATAAAGAGAAAGGAGGTAGAGACAAGGCCAGAGAATGAATGGGATAAGGGGGACTGATTGAGAAAAATTTTAAAGCTAAAACCTGAAAATGGACTCTTAGATTTAGCAATATAATTGTCACTATAGTTATTAGCAGATATTGGAAAAGGATACTTTTCATGGAGTGGAGGGCTGAAAACCTACTTATAATGGATATGAAGGAGAATTGAAAGAAAGTATATCTTAAAATATAAAATAAAACGAGAGTCATAAATTTTGGAGTTAAAAAAGTATTGCCTTCCATCTAATCCAATATCTCCTCTTAAGGGAAAAACTGAAAAATGAATTTTGTAAGAGCAAAGAGGGGTTACAGACTGTCTAAGGTTTTGAAACATAGTTACTCTGAGCAATGATTAGTTATTTTTTTATCTAACATAGAATCTCCTGAGCCAATCTTCATGCAGCTCCTTGTTTATTCCAGGAGTCTCAGCTGAGTTCTTTTTAGAAGCTCAATTTGAATCATAGCCTTTCTTCTTTGTGGTTGAAGGGCAACATAATAATTAAGCCCAGATTTAACTTTACATTTTAAAGATACAACAAACCATTATGAGTTCTGTTTAATAAAAACTTCTCTTAATATAAGTCCATTTAATTATTATGAATCCATTTAATAAAAAATTTCCCCTCTTTCTTCTTCAGTTCTAAGTAAATTAAATGAAATGGCCTCCAAGGTTATTGCTATTGCAGACTATATCAGAGTATAGGGTATTGAACCATAATCTACTTTCATCCCATTAGAATTATGTCACTCTTAGCCTTCTGTTGTAACTAGATTAGATACATACGGTTTTTTAATGGATCTACCAAAAGACATTAGTGGAGGAAATTTTCATGGTCTTAGCTCATTTCTCTTCCCTTTGAAGTGTAAACTATTAACTATTCTAAAAATCCATTAATTTGAATATCTTTCCTTGAGATGGTAAAGGTTTTGGTGGTAATAATGACAGGTATCAGTTAATTTTTTTAAAGAAAAAAAACCCTGATAAGTAGTTAGGAACCTTTGCCTTTTTCCCTATGCAGTTCATTATTGCTACCATATTTCAAATCCTTAACCAAATTTATACCTGGATTAAGATAGTAGTCTCCTAACTGGTTTCTTTGGCTGTAGACCCTCCTATCTCCACAATTCTGTTTGGTTAGTCTTATTAAATCACAGTTCTTATAGAATCACCTTCTTGTTTTAAAAATAGGTTTTGGAGACTAAACATTTGCTTCATTGAATTGATTGAGAATGTAGGTATGTATGTATACAAACAGATAGCTGTGTCTCTACTGCACTGAAGGGCACACTTTCACTAAATTGAGAGCCAATTTTCTGAAAATAATCCATTTCTCAAAACACATTCTTTTTTCTTTCTTTCTCCCACTTGACAAACTCCTTGTTGAAGTTACAAGGTATACATAATTGGTTAAAAATTGCATATTTACTGTTTAGGGAATGGTCTCTGGAAGGTGCATAACTACGGAAAATTTTATTTAAAATAATTATTAAGATTGTGTGTGTGTGTGTCTTTTCTAAACCTTTATCATGAAATTTTGTCTCTAAACAAAAAATGGAAAAAAAAAAAAGAAAAGCTGACCAAACTGCACTTTTTCCCCATGACAGTGTAACTTATCCTCTTACCAAAAACAAAGCTATAAGCAGGGAAAACTGGACAAATGTATAAAAACTTATGACATAATTATTTTCATATTTTAGATCTATGCAGGGCAAATGGATTACTTAGAGTAGGGAGACTATTGAGATGATTCTTAGCAGCAGCTGTAGATTTCTGTCTGGATGCACTTCCTAGCAAGGGTAAGGTGATCCAAAGCCAAACACTGCAATCTGTTGGATAAAGAAATCCTTAGAAGGTTTTGTGTAGACGGATGCAGTTGAACTAGTGGACTAGGGACTGGAGAAAGGAGAACTCTGAGAGAGAGCTGAGGAAATGCGCAACCATCCTTCTGGATCTGAGCCGAATACTAACCTGTACATGTGTAGATTGACAAACCCGGCCATAGAGGAAAATAAGAATTGTTGGAAAGCTATGACGTGAACAATTCCCAGAACCACGTAAGTTGGAGAGATATTTGAGTTTCATCTGGCCAGAGCACAGACATGTATTTAAATACTTCCATATATTAGCGAAGGCCACAAAAGGGTCATGCCGTAGTATTTGGGCTAAATGTGATAACTCCTAAAAGAACCTACAACAAGTTTGAGAGCAGCCTGCTCTGCAAGTAACGGAACTACCTGCCGAATCAACCCAGCACTCTTTTAAGAACGAAAACGAAATCTGAACATTCAACAATACTATATTCATAATGTCTGGAAACAGATGAAAACATTCGAAAAATGTGTAGTAGATTTTTATTGCTTTCATTAAAAATTACAACAGATTTAGTGGTTTGAGGTATACAAACCTATTATCCCCAGTGTTGTAGTCAAAAGAATTGCAAGAGCCTCACCATGTTGAAATCAAGGTGTTGACAGCTACATCCCTTTCTAGAGGCTTTAGGGAGGGATTTGTTTTACTGTTTACTTGGGTTCTTAGTAGACTTCCGTTTCTTGGGGTTTTAGGACTGATGTCCCCACCAACCCTATTTATAGTCTTGCTGGCTGTAACCTCAGAGTCATTCCCAGCTTCAAGCAGCTATCACATTAAATACCACATGGTCCAATTTTTCCAGGAAGAAACATAGATTCTTTCTAATATTGTATCTCCCTGGCCTCAGCCAGGAAGTTTTCTACTTTTAAGGACTCCTGTAACTAGACTGGATCCACCTATCTAATCCAGTATAATTTCCTCATTCCTCAATGTCTGTAACAATAATGGCAAAGCCTCCTTTGCCATATAAGGTAACATATTAATAAATTCCAGAGATTAGAACATGAACATCTTTGGAGCAAATGGTAACATTATCTGCCTATCACATCATATGAAAAAATTTTAAAAAAAAGAAACCCATAACCAAAATGAAAATCGATCTCTATATGTAACATATGTATATATATATACATATAACATGTAACATATAACGTGGCAGATTTCCTGATTTCTATTAAATTCACTGATAAAGATATATAGTTAAAAATCTTAAATATGATAAGTAATTATAAAAAAAACATCAAATTAATGGGGAAATAAATGGAAAAGATAAAAAGATATCTAGTTGAATGAATATGTAATATCTGAAAGGGAAAATCTACTGAAATTTCACAGCAGGGTAGGTACTATAGAAGAAAATACGAATGAATTTCCATACATGGTGACAGAATCTACCCAAATTGAGACTCAGAAAGGTAGAAACATAAAGCTCAAAAAAAACAAACAGGAATTCACTGACTTACGCACAATATCATGTGATTCAATGTATATGAATTGAAGGAAAAGAGAAAGAGGAAAAGCATTTAATGAAATAGCAGCTGAAGATTCTTCAAATGAGATTTAAAAATAAATTATAAACTCACAGATCCAAGAAATACAAAACTTACTCAGGGTAGCAACAATAACACAACAAAATATAGCCAAAGTAAATTGTTGAAAATCAGTACTAAAGAAAAATTCTTAAAGGCTATCAGAAAATAGAAACAATACATATAGAGGAATAAAGAAAATGACCACAGAAATTTTCAGCACAATCTATGCTAGCCAGAAATCAATGACAAGGTATCTTTAAAGTAATAAAAATATACTCTTAGACTCTAGTTTGTTGTTATTGTTGTTTTCAGGAGATTTATTCTCCAAATATTTAGAAACTAAACAATTAAGTTTTAAATAAATTTCAATTTCAAAATCCAACTTCGAAGAACTCTCAAGGGAAATCAGTAAATTAGTAAATTGAACTGAATGAACAAAACCTTCTATATCTGAATCTGTGGGATGCTGTTTGAACAGTGCTGATAAGGAAATCTTTAGCATTAAATACTTATATGGGTAAAGAGGAATGGTTTACAATCAGGAATTTAAGCTTTTAATTCAAGAAACAAGGGAAAAAAATAAATTCTTGAAGATCAATACAATTGATCAGGAAAAAAAGAGAAAACACAAGTTAATATCAATAAATTAGAAAAGTGCTATCACTACAAACTTCACAGTGTTGATAAAACATCATTAAGAAGACATAATGGCCTATGTAGAAAATTCCGAGACATGGGACTCTTGTAGATGTGATTGGGTCAAGGACTTTGAGATGGGCTTCTCCTGGTTAGCCACGTGGGCCGAACATAATCATAAGAATCTGAAAGTAAAACAGAAAAGTCAGAGGCAGAGTGATGCAGCATGAAAAAGACCCCACTGACCATTGCTGACTTTGAAGATGGCAGAGGGCCACAAGCCAAAGAATGCTCGTAGCTTCAAGAAACTGGAAAAGGCTAGAGAAGGTGAATCCAGAGCCTTGAGAAGGAATGTAGGGATGCTTGGGGGGTTCAGTCTATTAAGTGACTGCCTTCGGCTGAGGTTATGATCCTGGGATCCTGGGATCCAGCCCCACCTTGGGCTCCCTGCTCAACAAGACTGCTTCTCCCTCTCCCTCTGCCTGCTGCTCCAACTGCTTGTGATCTCTCACTCTCTCAAATAAATTTTAAAAAAAAATCTTTAAAAAAATAAAAATAAAAGAAGGAATGCAGATGTGCATCCCAGGAATAGATTTTAGTCCAGTGATACCCATTCTGGATTGCTGGCTGAGATCTCCACAGTAATAAATTTGTGTTGTTTTAAGGCACTATTTGTGGTTGTTGTTGTTGGTATTGTCTTTTGTATTTTATTACCACCTAGAAAGACTTTTCATTAACTTTTGGTTGAACTCATGAATACTTTGATGTTCTGGCAGTAACTGTTCAGGCTTGAAAGGAGCAGAGAATCCATTCTGGTGGGGGTTAGGATAGTTGGAAGAGTTTGCACAGGTCCTCAATGGGGAGTGGCGGGTGGGGGGGTGTCTCAGCTCTGCCAGGGCACATTTTCCTGCTGCAAATGTTGCTGATGCTGATGTTTCTGCTGCTGCTGTTTACTCATGTTCCCCATGTATGTGCTGCATTTAACTGTATTTTGGCTCATTTCACACACTCTGTCCACCAGCAACTTTAAAGCACTAATATTGTGGAAAGTTACTACAACATCAAGAAATTAATGCAGAGATATAGATTTCTTGTCATGGATTTATTAATGTAGAAATCACTTTTGAATAAGTAACAATGTTATTTTTAAAGATTATGTGAAAACTGAAAATATTTGGAGATACGATATCATTCCAATTCTTCATTTCCACAATCAGGGGAAAGAACGGGAAATTTAAAAAAAAAAGTTTCTGTTTTGTTTTGTTTTTTACTGTTTTGTAGAGAGGTAGATAAACTTCATTATAACTTTTCTAGAAGCAGGTAGATGTGAGAAGAAATCATATGATGGATACACTATCATAGCAATGAGAAATCATTCTGAAAATGGGAAGTATGTCACTTTTAAAATTTTTTGTCCTTTTATTTATTTTTTGTTATTTTAATAAAATATATAATTAGCATACAGAGTTATGCTAGTGTCAGGTGTACAATGTATGATTGTTAACAATTCTGTACATTTCTCAGTACTCATCATAAGTGCACCCTTAATCTTTTTTCCTAATTCACCCATTCCTCCTACCCAACTCCCTTCTGGTAACTACCAGCTTATTCTCTATATTTAAGAATCTGGTTTTGGGGGGGCGACTGGGTGGTTCAGTGGGTTAAAGCCTCTGCTTTCAGCTCGGGTCGTGATCCTGAGGTCCTGGGTTCAAGCCCCGCATCGGGCTCCCTGCTCAGCGGAGAGCCTGCTTCCCCCTCTCTCTCTGTCTGCCTCTCTGTCTACTTGTGATCTCTCTCTGTCAAGTGGATAAATAAAATCTTAAAAAAAAAAAAAAAAAAAACAAAGAATCTGGTTTTTTTGTTCATCTAATTTTTTCTTTGTTTGTTTTGTTCCTTAAATTCCACACATGAGTGAAATCATATGGTATTTGTCTTTTACCAACTGACTTACTTCACTTAGCATTATACCCTTTAGATTTATCCATGTTATTGCAGATGGCAATACTTTATTCTTTTTTATGGCTGAATAATATGCTCCTCCCTGCCTCTATCTACACAAACACACACACACACACACACACTCCTGTATCTAGATATATACCATCTCTTTTTTTTTTTTTTAAAGATTTTATTTATTTATTTGACAGAGAGAGATCACAAGTAGGCAGAGAGAGAGAGAGAGAGGAGGAAGCAGGCTCCCTGCTGAGCAGAGAGCCCGATGCGGGACTCGATCCCAGGACCCCGAGATCATGACCTGAGCCGAAGGCAGCGGCTTAATCCACTGAGCCACCCAGGCGCCCCGATATATACCATCTCTTTATCCATTTGGCAATCAATGGACATGGGTTGCTTCCATAATTTGCCTCCGGAAATAATGATGCAATAAACAAAGGGGAGCATATATCTCTTCAAATTAGAGTTTTCATATCCTTTGGGTAAATTCCAGTAGTGGAATTAATGAGTCATGTGGTAATTCTATTTTTAACTGTTTTGAGGAACTCCATACTGTTTTCCACAATGGCTGCACCAGTTTGCATTCCTTCAGTGCATGAAGGTTCCTTTTTCTCCACATCCTCTCCAACACTTGTTTCTTGTGTTTTTAATTTTAGCCATTCTGACAGGTGCGAGGTAGTATCTCATTGTAACTTTGGTTTGCATTTCCCTGAAAATTAGTGATGTTGAGTGCATCTTTTCATGTGTCTGTTGGACATATGCCTTCTGTCCATTTTTTTAAAAATTTATTTACCTGACAGACAGAGATAGGCAAGTAGGCAGAGAGGCAGGTAGAGATGGGAGGGTGCTGGCTCCCTATGGGGTGGAGAGCCCAACGTGGGGCTTGATCCCAGAGCCCTGGGATCATGACCTGAGCCAAAGCCAGAGGCTTAACCCACTGAGCCACCAGGTGCCCCCCTTCTGTCCATTTTTTTAATTGAAAAATTTAATTTAATTTAATTTAATGTGTGTGTGTGTGTGTGTGTGTGTGTATGTGTATCTTGAGTTGAATAAGTTCTTCATACTTTTTGGATACTAAACCCTTCTTGGATATATCATTTGCAAATAGTTTCTCCTACTTAATAAGTTGTCCCTTTGTTTTCTTGATTATTTCCTTTACTGTGCAGAAACTTATTATTTTGATGCAATCCCAACAGTTTATTTTTGGTTTTGTTTCCATTGCCTTAGCAGACACATCTAGAAAAATGTTACTACAGCTGATGTCAGAGAAATTGCTGCCTATGCTCTCCTCAAGAATTTTTACGTTTTTTTCCTAAGGTTTTTATTGGTCTCACATTTATGTCTTTAACCTTTTTGAGCTTATCTTTGTGAATGGTGTAAGAAAGTGGCCCAGTTTCATTCTTTTGCATGTGACTATCTAGTTTTCTTAGCACCAGTTGTTAAAGAGTATATGACTATTTTGAGAGAATTATGTTTGAAGGCATTTCACAGTAATATGTCCTACTACTTATTTTGTGAATATCCCAGATTTAAAACAGTTATGTCTATTCTAGAAGCTCATCTTGAATATAACTGGTTTGGATGATTAGTGAAAAGGGATATACACTTGACTACTATTTTCCTGAGTTCTTAAAAAAGAATTTTCAATGTGTAACTATCAAGGAATCTTGAATGAAAGAAATATTCAGGGAGCTAAATGAAACTTGATAGTATGAGCCCAATTTAAAAGAAATCCTTAGCCACCTGTGTTTGTATGCAAGGGTTCCTGTGCTTACCCAAAAAATCCTTCTATCAGATCTCCTACTTCACAAGTGTAATTGTGATCCTCACTTGATTCCCTGGGAAACCCACCTCTGCCTTCCACTGGAGGCCAAGGTTCCCATGGGCTCTTTCCAGCTGATGACTGAATATGACAATTATACCAAAGCAGGTTGGTTACTAAGAGACACAATAAGTCTCTAATTGTCAGTTCTCTTTTGAGGACTCCAACATCTCTGCTGAATCTTTCTTAGCACTACACTCATAATAAAGGCTTTCCTTCCTTCCTCTCTCATCCACAGAAGTCAGACTGGCACAACGACCTGAAACACTCTCAACCTCTTCCAGCTCCTTCTCCATCTTCCCAATCCACACATGGTTCCCTGAACAAATATCTATTTCAGCCTTGGTGAATGATATTTAGAGGACCCCAGCTAATGCATCACCTTACCTGTCTGTCCCCCAATTTTCACTGATATTAGTAATAATAATGAATAAAAATGTTAAAACATTTGTGATTACTATAGTAAGCGCAATTAAAATAAGTGAAACACCAAAGTAGATAGAGAAAATTAGAATTGATGACAAGCAAAATATGGCTAAGGAATAATGAAGAATTTCAATTTAAAGAGAGTTAAAATAGACTATGCACGTCCTTGCACAACTACATGAAATTTTGTTTCTTTACAGGGAGCAACAAATATGGCAGGAAGCCTCAGTTCCAAGTTCTTATTTGGACAATTTAGGTGAAGTTGGATTTGGAGAATAACAGTTAAAACACACAAAAAGTTCCAGTGGTGCAGTACTGTTTAGACGACTCTACTAATATCTTTTTTTATTTTTAAGATTTGTTTATTTATTTCAAAGAGAGAAAGAGAGTTGGGTGGAGGGATAAAAGGAGAAGGAGAGAAAGAGAATTTGGAGCAGACTTTCTGCGAAGCATAGAGTCCCGTGTGAGGCTTGATCTCATGACCTGAGATCATGACCTGAGCCAAAATCAAGAGTCAGATGACTGACCAAATGAACCACCCAGGTTCCCCAGATGAGTTATGAATATCTTAACCACTATTAAGACCTGAAAGTTGAAAAACAGCTTTCTTGCCTTTATTCCTCATTGTAAAATCTAGAGTTCTACACTATAGTTATGTAAAGATTTCTGCAATAATATTACCAAAGTATAATTGCTGACATACAGAAATCATTCATAAAAGCAACAGAAGTCAGTATAAAGTTGTACAAGATTAACTGTATATTTCTCACTTGTAAAATTCCCAATATTAACATTCTTGATATATATTTTTTTAAATTTCTGTACTTCAAACATGTAACACAACACCCAAAATACCTGATTTGTGAACTAAACTATGTATGTGTGTCTTACAAAGAAGTTTGCCTTGTTGCAAAAGTACTGATCTTCATTTCTCACCCACTAACATGGTAGAGGGATTCTTGTTTTTGATTGCTGAGGTAATATTTGGCTTCCCATTGCTTGAAATCTAGGACCCAATTTTATCTTATCACTTCTGTGTTGATAGAGTGCTGTTCTCTCTACCTTTATGGGAACCATTTCCTTTCACTCTTGCCAAGGAGGCAGTGTTTTTAAAAAATAATAGAAAAAAAATGTACCTACAAAGGCTGGTTTCAAATTCAGGTGCTTCCAATCAAGCTATTTGACTTTGAATATTTTGTGAATTTACCTAACCTTGAGGGGCAGGATAGAAGTATCTTCAGGGAAATTAACCATATGTTTTCTTTATTAAAAATTATTTCCACACTAACTAAAAAAAAATACATTCACCCCCCATGGTTTTTTTTTTGCAGCATTATTTATAATAACCTAATTTATAATAACCTCATTAAAATAACCTGCTTCCAGCAGCCCAAATGTCCACTGATAGATGAATGGATAAAGAAGATGTAGTTGGTATATACATACAATGGAAAATTATTTAGCCATAAAAATAGTGAAATTTTGCCATTTGCAACAACATGGATGGAGCTAGAGAGTACAATGCTAAGCAATATAAATTAGTCAGAGAAGGACAAATACCATATGATTTCACTCATGTGTGGAACTTAAGGAACAAAGCAAACAATAAAGGAACAACAACAATAAGAGTGAGCAGAGAGACAGACAAACCAAAAAACACCCTTAACTATCAAGAAAAAGCTGGTGGTTACTGGAGGGGAAGCAGGTGGGTGGATGGGGATTAAATAGTACATTTGTCATAATAAGCACTGAGTAATCTATAGAATTGTTACATCACTTATTGTACACCTGAAATTAATATAACACTGTATTAATGACACTGGAATTTTGAAAAACCAAACAAAATAGTTGTTTCCATGTGATTTTCAAGTTTGGCTTTTTTCCTTTGTATGTATGTATGTATGTATGTATATGTAATTATTTATATTTTTGCCATTCAGCTAACAAATATATGAGCCTAATCCAGACAAGGAAGAGTGAAAGTTAAGAAAAAAACGATCTTACCAACTTGTTGGCTAAACTTATTTAATAGGACAAAACTTTTCACTTCCCTGTAAAGTGCAGCATTATTGCCTATAAAACCAAATTTGTTTTTAAGACAAACTGAGGGTTTTAGAAAGGAGAGGGTTGGGAGGATGAGTGAGGCTGGTGATGGGTATTGAGGAGGGCATGGATTGCATGGAGCCCTGGGTGTTATACACAATGAATCATGGAGCACTACATCAAAAATTAATGATGTACTGTATGGTGATTAACATGACATAAAAAATTACAAAATAAAGTAAAATATACAGAGGAAAAAAAGAACTCAATTCCATTTAAACAGCTATAGCTGTCAGACAATATTAGAGCATGAGATTTTGTCTTATAACAATGTTGGGATATTGTCAGCTGATGAAGGTAAAGAGATATCTTAGATAATGACAAATACCACTTTGTGTCTAGTGCCACATTATCAGTTACATAACTCATCACTGCTACGCAAAGCAGATTAAATAAAGCAAGTGTCAGCACATATTTTTGCTTAACATCATTAGTAAAGGAAAATGAATTTGACAGGTTGTCTTTAATTTCATATTAAGTTGGCTGTGCATTCAATATGATAGTTTATATATGTGGATAAACTCCTTGAGTTTAATAAACTTAAAATATTATAATTTTGATCTAAGCTTATATTGTTCATAAAAGACAGCATAACGTGAGTTATCTGTGCCCAAACTCTGCTTTGGCTTTAAATTAAGCAAATTCATACCTCATTAATTTAGTCATAATCCTTAAGATATTATTAAATTATTTCTTTGGTACAATAAACTTTACTCTGAGTAGCCAGATGGAAATTTCCTGTAACTATGTATGGGACACATAAACAATGAGATTTTAGACAGTGTATAAATTTAGTTTTTCAACTTAAAAAAATTTTCTTCTGTTTGAATCAGCATTATATGAAGAACCTTAAAGTCAACCTCTTACACTGAAATACAGGAGAGACGCTGAAAATGTCCCAGATATTTGCCTTCATTTGTCCGTTTGCTTCTACTTGATGCCAAAAATTATACCATTGTGGTTTCATTATTTCATCAGGGATAGAAGTTCAAGGCTACTGAAAGAAAGCCTACTAAATGCATTTAAAAAGTGACTGACTTAAATAAAAAGTCACTAACTTTGGATGGCATCTCTTTACAGTTGCTGGAAGTGTAACTTTCTGTGTCTGGCAAAAGAACCAATGTTATTTCACAATATTACATGCTTTTGAATATTGCTACCATTTCTAAACCAGAATCTATCAGTATTTCTCCAGTATCTCTAGTCATTTTTTTTTTTTAATATGGCAACCTTATTATCTGGAAGTAATGATGCATACGTAGAGAAAAAAAAAACCTATAATAGTTATACAAAAGATAAAGGGATTAAAACATACCACTACAGAAAGTAAACCACAAAGGAAGATAGTCAGAGGAGGGGGAAAAAAAAAGGAACAACAACAACAAAAATAGGCAAAAAGCAACTAAAGAAATGGTAATGGTAAATCAAGTCTTAACCTATCCAAAATTACTTTAAATGTAAGAGAATTGCATTGTCTAATCAAAATGCCAAAAGTAGGTGAATAGATAAAAAACAAAATCCAACAATATGCTACATACAAGAGTCTCACTTTAGCTTTAAGGACATGGAAGTATTCCGTGAAAATGGTAACCAAGAGAGTAGGAGTTATATACTTATTTCAGATAAAATAGATTTTCAGTCAAATTCAGTCATAAGAGACAAAGAAGGCATTTTACAATAATAAAGTGGACAATTCAGCAAGAGGATATAACGGGGGGTGCCTGGGTGGCTCAGTGGGTTAAAGCCTCTGCTTTCAGCTCAGGTCATGATCCCAGGGTCTTGGGATCGAGCCCCGCATCCGGCTCTCTGCAGGAGAGCCTGCTTCCTCCTCTCTCTCTCTCTCTGCGTGCATGTCTCCTACTTGTGATCTCTGTCTGTCAAATAAATAAATAAAATATTTAAAAAAAAAAAAAGAGGATATAACGGTATATATATGCATCTGTCATTGGAGCACCTAGGACTATATAGTCTATTTATTTATCTGTTTATTTATAATTATTTATTAAATAAATAAATAAATAAATAAATATTTAGTTATTTAAAATAAATATTAAAATATTTATTTAAATAAATAAATAAATAAATATTTATTTATTTATTACAACTATAACAGTTGGAAAAATGAAAAAATCACAAATACTTGAAAATCAACACACTTCTGAACAGCAAACAGATTAAAAGTAGAAATCAAAAATAAAATCAGAAAGTACTTGACATAAAACAAGAACAAAAAGTATTTTAAGAAAATTTAAAATGAAAACACAACATATCAAAACTTATGAGACACAGTAAAAACAGTTCTAAAAGAGAACAGTGTTAAATACCTAATTGAAAAGAAATAAAAATTTTAAGTTAATTAAATTCTTAACTCTATTCTAGCAGTATTCTGAATTCAACATGAGCACACTAAAAGAATCATGCACAATTATTAAGTGGAATTTAACCTTGGGATGCAGCAGTGTTTTAACATGCACAAATCAAACATAACACATCATATTAATAGAATGAAGGGTAAAAATGATAAAACTCTCCACAGATGCAGAAGAAAGCATTTGACAAAATTCGACATCCTTTCATGATACTTTGAATAAATTGGGTATACAAAGAATATACACTCAACATAATAAAGGCCATATATGACAAACCCATAGCTAAGATAATATTCAGTGGTGAAAGGTTGAAAAATTTCCTGCTATGGCAAGAGTGGGCACTAAGAATAAGACAAGGGTGCTCACTCTTACCATAGGTACATAGGAAGTCCCAGCCAGAAGAGTCAGACATGAAAAACATAAAAATAAAAGCACCCAAATTGGAAAAGAAGAAACAATCTTGATTCTGTTTAGAGATGACATGACTCTCTTTCTCTCTCTATATATATATCCATATATATATATATCTCCAAAAGACTATTAGATAAAATATTCATAAAAATATTTCAAAATCTAGTAATAATTTATGTGTTTAATAGTTATAACAAGTAGTTACAGAAACATTGTGAGCTGTTCAAATATTTATTTTTTGTAAAGAGACAATATATTACTTAACTGAACCATTTTTACCAGCAATAAATATCTGCAAATAATCTGTAGCAATATAATTTAAGAACTTTGTATAAAAATTCATTATGTAAGATATTAAAAATACTTAAATATATTTTATAAAAATAAACATTAATTAAACTTAATATTTTATGTTTTTTTAAATTGATCTATATTAATAGATTTTTTCTAAATTGATCCATATTAATTCAACTTTAACTTAATTTAATTTAAATAAAAAATCCTATTTGGGCGTGCCTGGGTGGCCCAGTTGTTTAAGAGGCTGCCTTCTGCCCAGGTCATGATCCCAGAGCCCTGGGATCGAGCCCTCATTAGGTTGCCTGCTCAGTGGAGAGCCTGCTTCTCCCTCTCCCTCTATCCACCACTAGGCCTACTTGTGCTCTCTCTTTATCTCTCTGCCAAATAAATAAATAAAATCTTCAAAAAAAAAAAATCCTATTTGGAATTTGAGAATAACTTGACAGAAAAACAAAAAAACTCAAGAGCAAATAGCCAAGATGTTCTTGTAGAAGAACAGCACTGTGGAGGTCTTTATATTTTTAATTATTAAAAAGTTTTAGAAGCTAGAATAATTAACCTGTGAGTTCTGGTAGAGGCAGAGTCAGAGAAACTTGTGGAATAGCACAGAGCCCAGAACAAATTTGCACAGGTACTTGAACCTACATTTTGACAGAGATGGCACTGAGAATTACTGGGTGAAAATGACCTTATCAGCAAATGATTTTGAAAAAAATTGTTATCCAAATTAAAAATATAGTATAATAGATTCTTATCTGACAACTGACATGAAAATCAACTCGATAAAGAACCCAAATTTAGAATAATAACTTCAAAGTCAAAAGTAAGCATGTATGTATATACTTATAATTTTCAATTAAGGATGGATTTCTTAAACAAAATAAAATGACATTAATTATAAATGAAAAGATGGATATATTTGACTTTACTGAAATTAAGAATGTCTTATTCAGGGATGCCAGGGTGGCTCAGTTAGTTAAGCATCTGCTTTTGGCTCAGGTCATGATCCCAGGATACTGGTATGGAGCCCCATGTGCTGGTCCTTACTCGGCAGGAAGCCTGCTTCTCCCTCTGCCTGCCACTCCCCCTGCTTGTGCTCTCTTACTCTCTCTGACAAATAAATAAATAAATATATATATATATTTTTTAAAAAAGAATGTCTTATTGAGACATTATGTCTCATAATAACATAATGACATAAAGACATTAATGTCTTATTGATACAATAATGTCTTATTGAGAAGACATCATAACAAAAGTGAAAACAAATTAGGAGAAGGGTATGTGCAACATATGCAATTTATGAAGTATTTATATAATATATAACTCCTTTGAATCTGTGAGAAAAGCAACCCTCTCTTATAAATATATTCTAACCGAAGAGTTTAAAATGCGCACCAGTAGATATTTATGTGGATATATACATCTATAACATTAATAAAAGCAACTAATAATAACAAAAGAATAGGAAACAATTTCAAACAGAATAGAAAAAATAAATGATTTGTTGGTGTACATTACAATATTATATAGTAGTGAGAATCAACAAATGAACTATGTAAACACACATCAAATGGTCAAAACTAAAAGAGAATATTGAGTCAAAAAAGCAAGTCACAAACTGTACAATATATTTATAATATATAATCTTCAAAAATCAAAACTAAAATATATCTTTATACATCTGAGTGTATAAATCTATTTTTGGAAAATTAAAGAATGACTAAGAGAAAACAACAGGATATGTGGTGATCTCAGGGGAAGAAATAGTGTGACATTTACCAGGAGTAGACAGAGATCTTTGAAGTATGAGGTATATTCTATTTCTTTTTTTTATTTTTTAAGATTTTATTTATTTGACAGAGAGGGAGATCACAAGTAGGCAGAGAGGCAAGCAGAGAGGGAGAAAGAGGAGGAAGCAGGCTCCCTTCCTAGCACAGAGCCCAATGTGGGACTCGATCCTAAGGCCCTGAGATCATGACCTGAGCTGAAGGCAGAAGCTTAACCCACTGAGCCACCCAGGTTCCCCGATATATTCTATTTCTTAACTGGAATGTAAGTTTCATGGACATACACTTCATTATTTTTTGAACTATATTATTCACCATAAAAATATAAAATTAAACAAAAATAATTTGGAAATGCTAGAAATGACAGAGGAATATATTTTGAACTGATTATGCTGACGGATATTACATTTGTTTCCAAATTTCATTTAATATATTTTTTAAATTTGTCAAACAAGGCTCACTTTAATATTTTAAAGCACCTAAGAAATATTAGACCAATAGCTCTTTTTTTCCTTATTAATAATAGCATTCACCAAAATACATCACCCTAAACAAAGATTATCCCATAATTACTGATATTTTCTTTAAAAAGATGGGATACTTTGTATTCAGTAAATTTGTTGGTCAGGGACATTTCCTAAAGATGGATAAAAATTTTACCCTTAGAAAGTACCTGTGGCAAGGTAAATTGACTATAATGGGAATGAAGAAATTATGTTAGACATCAGACTGTAAAATGTGCTCAGTTTTGTGCAACATATTCTCTATGTGATATAACGTAAGTCTGGAAGACTGTTCCTGGAGCATACATGCCAGTAAGCAAATCCCCAAAGGTCTTTCACAGTTGGGTAATTACCCCCAAATTCTCAAGATGTCCTATTATACTTTTCTTTTTTCCTTTTTTTTTTTTTTAACTCTTCTGCCATCTTTTCTTTCTTCAATCTTTTAATTAATTATGTAGTTTTGTGGTCAAATATATTCTGATTTTAAGTAACTGCTGATCTTTGAACAACACGAGAGTTAGGGGTGCCAACCTCCTGTGCAGTGAAAAATCCACATATAACTTTTGATTCCCCAAAAACTTAACTACTCATAGCCTACTGTTGACCAGAAGCCTTACCAATAACATAAACCATAAATTAACATATATTTTTATGTTATATGTATTATAAACAATATTTTTATAAACAATATTTTTAGAGTAAAATAAGCTAGCAAAAAGAAAATATTAGGAAAATCACAAGAAAAATACATTTACAGTATTATACTACATCAATACTGTAAGCTTATGTATTTGTTGAAGAGAAATCCACATAAGTGGACCTGCACAGTTCAAACTCATACTGTCTGAACATTAACTGCACTCACACAAAAAATTATTACTGTAGTAATAAAACTAATAGAGTAAAATTCCATGAATGATGGAATACATTTTCTTTAAATACCCTACTTATTTAAATGTAATATTAATTTAAATATTAATAGTATTAATTTGGTGAGAAATTGTTTATATCATGAATAATAAACTCAGTAATTGCTAGATCATAAGTGTATAAAATTGGTGGTTAAACAATAAAGAAATCCTTGATTAATTGATTTCATATCACATACTGTCACATCCAGTTGTTTTAATTCACATTCTGAAGCAAATCAGCCTCCATATGATAAATGTTTAAGAATGAACTAGTGGTGTAGGGTCCCCCAATAATGGGTCCATGGTCAAAGGAGGGAGACTGATACAAAGCAAAGATCAAGCAAAGGTTTTTTAGAGCCAAGCATCAAGAATCAAACCGACCATCAAACAGACTGGTTGGGCCACCCCTTACAGAGAGGGCAACCCCTCCCTGCCTCACAGACTAACTTTTATAGAGCAAAGCCCATGTGGTTGGGCCTGACCATGCACAGGTGGTCAATGAGATTGTAACACAGAGGAAGCTGCATAGTCATGCTAAGTCACACACAGGTGGCCAATTGAATTACAGTTTACTCTATAGTAGACATTCGAACTAGCCTATCACCTTGGTCAGAACTGGCGCTCAAAAGGTGGGGCCCACACTCCTTGGTAACTAGGGAGACAATATGTGTGCTTTACTGATTAGATGTCTCCACCTGACCCGACTCACCCCTGCATTCCCGCTGTTCTCTCCACCTGACCTGACCCACCCTTGTATTTGGGCTTTGTTACCTGGGACTTGTTTCCCAAACTTGCTTTTAAGAAAGTTTGGGGGGGGGCAGGGTCCGTTTAAGTTTTACTGCATAAACAACAAAATGGCTGTTTGACAGGGGTGGGGCCGCTCTGGCTGAATAGGCCCTTACAGTGATCTATTGACAATTATTAAACTGACATTCTCCTATGTAAAAAGTTCAACTATTGTAACAAAACAAAATTTGAATCTGTGACCAACACAAGTTGGCCCAAAGGAAATGACTCTGATTTTTTTTTCCCCCAAATTATCTAATGATATCCAAGCCCACCAAAGGACACTTTTTTTCTTTTTTTAAAGTAGTGAGGTTCTGCAGCTTATTAAACAGCAAAGTAACTTACCTCGTGTACAAGAAACATAATCTTCTCTTTTCAGGTTAACTTAGTTTCAGGAAAAAGCTGAGCTATATAAGAGTCCTGATAACCCTGCAATTTTCCTTTTGTTCCCCCTTCTTCCAGCTTTCACTTATGCCTGCCAGGAATTTCTTTTTTTAATATATTCTTCTGTCTTTTCCTGAACTGTTCCTCCGCCCTTCTTTCTTGCATTGGACTCTCTAGAGAAACAGCCAGCCCTGAAAATGCCTAATGGCTAAAGTAGATTTTGTGTACTAAATGGCTGAAGTGGTTATTTGGTGGAAGTATTTAAATCCCATCTACTGGGAATAAATATATTTATAGAATTGTATTTTGTACAGATAAAACGTTATTTCTAGTTTTCTATGTAAATTTAAAGAAGCAAAATCTGTAAACTAAATGTAAGTAGATGGAGATTCTTAACATTGAATTGCTATATGTTGAAATATATTCCAAGATGGAAATCCACAAAAGGTCATTTTTTAAAATGATTTTTCCTCAATAGCTGACTAGTGATCAAGGGAGAAGAAAAGAATATTAAAAGGCAGTATGGGCTCAGGCATGGTTTCAATTGAGCTCACAATTGAAAATGTGGAAATTATATATGCAAGTTTTAAAAAATATTATCTTCACTCATGAGTTTGATATTTCTGATTTTAAACTACTTATTGCAAGTGATTTAAATGATTTAGTATTTCAGGGCACCTGGCTGGCTGAGTCAGAGGAGTGTGTGACTCTTGATCTCAAGATCATGAATTCAAGCCCCATATTAGGTATAGAGATTACTTAAATGAATAAATCAATAAGAACTTAAAAAAAATAAATGATTTAGTATTTCGATAGTCATCAAATTGAAAAGTGTAATTGTATTACTGGTATCCCTTCAACCTTCCTAACTTTTAAAAAATGGTTAAAACCAATTTATTACATAGTGATGAAGAGTGTAACTCCCATTTTATCCAAAATATAAAAAGAACCATTAAAACTCAGTAATAAGAAAACAAAACCCAATTTAAAAATCGGCCAGTGAACTTTTATATGCAAATAAGCATATAAAAAAATGTTCCACATCATAAAGAATACCCTAAATCTGAACACTGACAACATCAAATGCTGGGGAAACTGTAGAGGTCTAAGAGCTTTCATCCATTGCTGGTGGGAATACAAAATGGTACAACCACCTTGGTAGACAGTATGGCAATTTATTGTAAAGCCAAACATACTCTCACTATATGATCCATCAATCAAGCTAGTGTTATGGTGTTAACCCAAAGGAGTTGAAAATCTGTGTTCACAAAAAACAAGAAAAACAAAACAAAACAAAACATTCACAAAGCAAAACACCTGCACGTGGATGTTTAGAGCAGGTTTATTCATAACTGACAAGACTTGGAGCAACAAAGATGTGCTTCAGTAGGTGAATGAATAAATAAACTGTGATACATCCAGACAATGGAATATGATTCAGTGGTAAAACAAATGTGCTATAAAGTTATAAAAAGACATTGTGGACATTTAAATGCATATTAGCAGGTGAAAGAAGCCAATCTGCAAAGGTTTCATACTGCATGGTTCCAACTATATGATATTATGGAAAAGGAAAAACTATGGAGACAATAAAAAAGATCAGTAGAAACAGGTGATACAAAGATGAATAGAAAGAGCGAAGAAAATTCTTAACAACAGTGAAAAACTCTGTAGGATGCCATAATGGTGGTTATATCATTGTACATTTGCTCAAACCCACTGAATGTATAACACTGACTGAATTGTATTCACCGTAAATTAGGATTTACGGGGATTATGATGTGTCATTGTATGTTCATCAATTGAAACAAATATTAAGACTCTGTTGAGAGATGTTGGTAGTGGGGTATGTTGCCTAGGGGGTATATTGGAAATCTCTGCCCTCCCCCACAATTTTGCTATGGACCTTACACTGCTCTAGCAAACTAAAATTTAATTAAAAAATAAATGTGGGAGGGCACCTGGGTGGCTCAGTTTGTTGGACGACTGCCTTCAGCTCAGGTCTTGATCCTGGAGTCCTGGGTTTGAGTCCTGCATCAGGCTCCCAACTCCATGGGGAGTCTGCTTCTCACTCTACCTTCTCCTTGCTCATGCTCTCTCTCACTGTCTCTCTCTCAAATAAATAAATAAAATCTTTAAAATAAATAAATAAATAAATATAAATATGGGGATGCCTGGGTGGCTCAGTTGGGTGGTATCTTACTCTTGATTTTGCCTCAAGTCATGATCTGAGGGACATAGGATCAAGCCCTGGGTTGTGCTTTGCACTCAGCAGGGAGTCTGCATGGGATCCTCCCTCTCGCTCTGCCCCTCTCCCACTCAAATAAATAAATAAATATTTTAAGAAAAATAAGTGTGCTTTGCATGTGGAAAAAAAATAACCTGACAGCTTGTAGACTATCTTAAATAATAAGAAATTTAGGTATATGTAACTTATGTGATTTAAGGAAATTTTATGACATTTTTATAATATCAAAATGAAAAAATATATAAATGTTAATACTATAGAGTGAGATATAAAAATTATATTAATAGAATGTATTACTTTGAAATCATTAAAAGGTTGTAGTGTCACAGATGGTGACTACACTTATGGTGAGCACTGAGTTATATACAAAATTGTTGAATCAATATATTGGAATTAATATAGCATTGTATATTAATTGTACTTTGATAAAAAAGGTATTGCTTTAAATTTTTGAAGACTTGACACCACTTTTCTCTATAAAATTTAGAACAAAAAGCACCAAATTTTACAGAGTGAGATGTATTTATGTGTGGTTTTGTTCATATGCACTTTATATATACACTTGTGTAAGTTTTCAAATGTTTACTCACTGCATATATGATACTTTTACAATTTTACTACATAGTAAGAGTGCTGTAATTATAAAAAAATTCAAAGAAAAGTATTTCGTACATAGATTATTCCCAATTTAAAACATTCCAACCAATCTAGAATATATATATATATTATATTTTCTTAAGGCAAGTGCATTCACATATTTATTTAAAGACATACTATATATATTCCTAGTTTACAAAACACCAAGAGGGTCAAAGAAAAGGATAAGGAGGCACATATCACACACAATAGTAATCACTCTCCTCTGCCTCCCCCAAACACACACTACTATGTTCACAATCTCCACCCAAGTGATGTTGAAAGCAATTTAGGAAAAACAAATTTGAATAATAATATATCTGGAGATTTCCATTCAGATTTTAGTTATCTTGGTTTAGGAATTTAAACTAAATTCATGCATTATATTCCCTACTACAGTAGAATATATAATATAATATGTAATGTATGAGCAATTTATTTTAAAAATAAAAGTAATTAAAAGTTGTTATTTGAATAGTATTATTTGGTGATTAACAATATCCTGTGCAGTCTAGACATGTTCTATATGTAATCTCTGCTTCAATAAAGTTGGATATATGAAAATCTGAATTAAAAAAAAAACTAAAAGAGAGAGTAATTTTTTCAAAGGTTTCTAGTGACAATTCTACTGGTGGTATCTGCTGTTGTAGCCTATTATGCCCTGTTTAAGAAATTCATGGACATCTTACATACTCTTTTAATTGGAAATTATCAAATACTTATATAACCTCCTATAAAATTTAAATTTTAGAGTTGAATGATAAGCACTTTTTGTTTATAAAATAACTTAGCACAAAGTTTTTGGAATCCTCTTACCGTATAAACTAAAATCTTAGAATGTCAATATAGAATCTACATATAGAATAAATGAATATAGAATAGTCATTCAATTTTAGTTTTGCTATTTCTCAAGCAAGAATTATTTGAGGGTGCCTGGGTAGCTCAGTCAGTTAAGTGTTCAACTCTTTGTTTTGGCTCAGGTTGCAATCTCTGGGTTCTGAGATCAAGCCCCACATCAGGCTCTGTGTTCAGTGACATGTGCTTGAGATCCCCTCTCTCTCCAACCATCCCGCTCATGCTGTCTCTCTCTCTCACTCTAAAATAAATAAATAAATAATTATGTGATTTTTTTGTTATAAAACCCATTTGAGCCTCCTCAGTATGACCTACAAGAATAACCATGGGTTAATGAAGGAACTGATCAATTTGTTAGTTAATCCATAGTGCATGGGAAAGTAGCTATTAGAGAAACCATGGAAAGAACAGCTGGTCTGCTCACTGGAAAAAAAAAAAAATCTTATTTACTGGGTTCATTCCAAAGATGCTTACTACATAGCCCCCAGGTGCACTGATGGTGGTGATTTCCTTTACAATCATTATGAACTGTGGTTTTAATGGAATCATATGGGCAATATTTACTGCCCAAATTGGACAGTACTCCCTATATACTAATTATATTCAGCACAAATGAAAATCTTCAAGTATTGTTCAGTCAATGATATTCTGATTACTGAACAGCTGCAATGAATTTTTTCATTTGTTATATAATATCCTTTTATTTCTTTTAAAATAAATAACCCTTATAAATATAATAAAAATGAACATTAGAAACATTATGATATCCAAAATGTAGAGATTGTTGCTTATGGTACTCCCACTATTTACTATGCTACTCAATGACAAATATGTTTATAATTTTTATAGTAATCATTTTTAATACTTTTCCCTTATTTATTTAGCCACTCATTCTTAAAAAAAAAACACAATTCTGACTAGTTCAAATTTTAATAGATTTAAATGAAATTATTTTTTCTTCTGATTTTAAAGATTTTTCATGGATTTTTTTCTTCTGATTCATCCTTATGGAAATTTTTGTTCTTACAAATGAAATGACAAAAAGAGCAGAGTCTCTCAATTCAATACAATGAAAAGTTAATTTTCCTGCCAATTATTTTTGTATCAGTAGTAGAGAATTACTAAGTAAATGCAATCTTTTGTGCCTGTACACATATGAAAAATGCATTGTGTTTCTAGGAGGCTACTGTTCACAAAGCCTTCAAATAATATCCTTTCTTTTGTAAAAATACATAGTCCTCAATTAAGGATACCATCTGGATACTATAATAACCTGAAGCAATCTATGATAGTCATATCTATACTATAGCTAAATAACTTAAATGAGATCAAGGTGTTTATGAAAAGGAAGTCTAGACATAGATCTCACATAGCATCTACTTAGAGCCAAGGCTGAATAATTTCATGAGAGATCTCTGCCTAAAATTCTAATGTCATGTTTTTCATGTGTTGTGTGCGTGTGTATATGCATGTGTTTTGCCAAATAAAGGGCCCACCAGGAATGGGCCATCTCAAATGACCAGTGACAAATATTATGACTAATGCTATAGTTTAATAGCTCTACACATAGTCTTTGAACCATGGCCATATTTATTATATAGTCCTGCCTATTTTGCAAAGCTCTCCCCATTTCAACAGAGACATTCTTCATCTTAAGTGTTTATGCTAATCAACTCATAATGTACAATCATTCTAGACTTGCAATTATCAAACTACAAAACATTGCTTTACAGCAAACTGTACACTGATAATGTAGAAGCGATTAATCTTTCTAGTATTGTTCATTTGTTGCTATGGAAATAGTGCTCCTCTACAGAGCTATTAGTAAACATTATATTAAGATTGCTGCCAGTGACAGAGTCAACCCTGGCAAACTCTGCAACAAATGCAAAGCATGATTATTGCAGTCATGCTCTGCCATGCATACACACATCAGAGTGTGACTTTTAATAGTAGTAGGATTTTTTTCAGTGAAAAAATAAAATTAATTTCTATTATAAAGCATGCTGATAGACAACTGACTACCTACTGGTATTTATTGAAAATGAACACAATTAAGATGTATAAATAACTTTATAAATTCATATAGTTATATTTTCATATCTGATGAAATTTAATCTATGTTCTTATTAAAGTTGAATATATTTTAGGGGGGCCTGGGTGGCTTAGTTGATTAAACTTCTGACTTCAGCTGAGGTCATGGTCCCAGGGTGCTGAATCAAGACCCATAGCGGGCTCTCTACTCTGCAAGAAGCCTGCTTCTCTCTCTTCTACTCCCTCTGCTTCTGCTTCCTCTCTCGCTGTCTCTTTGTCAAATTATTAATAACAAAATCTTTATTTTTTTATTTTTAAAAAAGATTTTATTTATTTATTTGACAGAGAGAGATCACAAGTAGGCAGAGAGGCAGACTGAGAGAGAGGGGGAAGCAGGTTCTCTGCTGAACAGAAAGCCTGATGCAGGGCTGGATCCCAGGACGCTGAGATCATGACCTGAGCCAAAGGCAGAGGCTTAAACCACTGAGCCACTCAGGCACCCCATAATAAAATCTTTGGAAAAAAAAAAGTTGAATATTTTTTAACACAATGAACATTTCTTGCTTTTGAATTTAAAATAAGCATATGTAAATGTTTTTCTTTGAAGGAATGTTGTGACATTAAAAAATAATGTTAATTTTTTATTAAAAACAATGTAATACATCATATATTAGCTTGGAAGAAGGGGCAGAATCTCATGTGATCATATACAACACATTTAGTCACATTTGACTGAAATGACATGGGGGCTGATAGTTTACCCATTACCATTAGGACTCATAACAATATATTTCTGTAAATACACTCCAGTCATGGCACAAAGTAAAAAAAAAAATGTTTTCAATTGCCATGAAATATACCCAGCTGTTAGAAAAGCTAGTTTTCATAAATGTGTCTCTAAACAAATATAGATTCAGCCTCTATTAATCAAACTAAGAGATTTAGCATATCTTTTTCTTATCACTAGGAGATCATAGTTATAATTACCACTTGACAAAGTATTCTTTGCATAAAATTTAATATGTAATAATCTCACACTACTGAACTAAATATATTAGTGAAATAAGGATGTTAATTTAATTGCTTTGGTACCTTTATTTTATTTATTTTGTCCCAGTTTTATTGAGCTATAACTGTCAAATAAAAATTTGATATCTTTAGAGTAGATAACATGATATTGTGATATTCATATGTTTTGTGAAATTATTACCATAATCAAGCTAATTAATATATCCATCATCTCACATGATTACTTTGTGTGTGTGTGTGGTGACCACATTGGTTGTTCTCACCACAGGTATATTGTACACAAATATACAATACAGAATTGTTTACTGTAATCATGTGTATGTTAGAATCTCTAAAACTTGCTTATTCTTTATAACTAAAAATGTGTACCCTTTGACCAACATCTCCTTATTTTTCCCACAACCCAAGCCCCTAGCAACCACCATTCTATTCTCTGTTTCTAGGAGTTTGACTTTTAGATACAGTAGGATTTGTCTTTCTGTATCTGGTTTGTTTCACTTAGCACACGTCATCCAAGTTCATCTATGTTGTTATAAACAGCAGGATTTCCATCTTTTTGAAACTAAATAATATTTCATTTTATACACACACACACACGCAGATGCACACACACACACACTGTTATCACATTTTCTTTATCTGTTCATTCATCAGTGTACACTTAGGTTGCTTCTATATCATGAATAATGGTGCAGTGAACATGGGAGTACTGCTATCTCTTCAAGATAGAGATTTCATTTCCTTTGGGTACATGCCCAGAAGTGGCATTGCTGAATCATATTGTAGTTCTATCCTTATCAATACCTATTGTTTCTTATGTTTTGATTCAGACAGGTGTGAAATGATATATCATCGTAGATTTGATTTGCCTTTCCCTAATAGTGAGTGATGTGGAGCATCTTTTAATGTATCTCTTACCACTTTGTAATATGAATTGAAATTTGTAATTGTAATACCTCGAGTTTTATTTTTCTTTTTCAAGATTGCTTTGGTTATTTGAGGTCTTTCATGGTTCCATAAATATTTTAAGGACTTTTTTCCTAGTTCTGTGAAAAATGTCCTTCATATTTTGATAGGGATTGCATTAAATGTATAGATTGCTTTGGGTGCTATAGATAGACATTTTAACAATATTGGTTCTTCCAACTCGTGGTCATGGAATGTCTTCCCATTTCTTTGCATCATCTTGAATTACTTTCTTCAGCATTTTTATAGTTTTCAGAGTATAAATCTTACACCTCTTTGGTTAAGTTTATTCCTAGGTATCTTATTGTTTTTGGTGTAACTGTAAAGGAAATTGTTTTCTTAATTTCTTCATCTGAATGGATGAGTTTCCATCAATGAAACTGAATCAGTACTCAAAAAACTCTCAAAAAAGAAAAGTCTAGGACCGGATGGCTTTCCAAGTGAGATCTACCAAGCATTTAAAGAGTTAGTACCCATTTTTCTAAATCATCCCCAAAAAATACAAAAGGAAGGAAAACTTCCAAATTCATTCTCTGAGGTCTGTATCACCTTATACTAAAATCAGAAAGAGACACCGCAAAAAAAAAAAAAAAGAGAGAGAGAGAGAGAGAACTATGGGCCAATATTTCTCATGAATATAGATACAAAAATCCTCAACAAAACATTAGCAAATCAAATCCAAAAAAAGCATTCACTCACTATAATCAAATGGGATTTATTCCTGGGGTGCAAAGGTGGTTCAATAATAGCAAAACAACATGATGTGTCACATCAGTAAAAGAAAGGATAAAAAACATATGGGGATAAAAAACAGTTGGGGACATCCTGGTCTTGAGTTAGAAAGGGCCTGGGAGGCAGTGATGCCCCCTTTTAACCCTAAGTTCCTGGGGAGCAGTGCTTTGGAATTTGGGAACTTGCGTGAGGTATTCCTGGAAGGAAGGGGCAGGAGTGCAGAAAAAGCATCTGACAAAGTACAACATGCATTCACGACAAAAAATTCCTCTGCAAAGTAGGTCTACAGGGAACATAACATAATAAAGGCCATATATGAAAAATCCACAGCTAACATACTCAGTGGTGAAAAACTGAGAGATTTTACCCTCAGGTCTGGAACAAGACTTGCCATTTTTACTCAACATACTACTGAAAGTCCTAGCCACAGCAATTAGACAACAGAAAGAAATAAAAGGAATCCAAGGGCGCCTGGGTGGCTCAGTGGGTTAAGCCGCTGCCTTCGGCTCAGGTCATGATCTCAGGGTTCTGGGATTGAGTGCCGCATCAGGCTCTCTGCTCAGCAGGGAGCCTGCTTCCCTCTCTCTCTCTGCCTGCCTCTCTGTCTACTTGTGATTTCTCTCTGTCAAATAAATAAATAAAATCTTTTAAAAAAAAAAAAAAAGAAGTGAATCCAGATTGGTAAGGAAGAAGTATAACTCTCATTATATGCAGATGACATGATATTACAAATAGAAAATCCTAAAGACTCCACTGGGAAAAAAAAACAAACAAAAAACAAAAACTACTAGAACTGATAAATGAATTCAGTAAAGTAACAGGATATAAAATCAGTGTACAGAAATAAGTTGCATCTTATATACTAATGATGAATCAATTGATTATTGTTAAATAAACACCTGAGTGCCTACTTTAGCTTACTTTTAAGAATGAAAAATAAATTAGATACTCCATCTGCTATTAAAGAACTTCAGGCTTAGTACAGTTGGAGAGGCAGAGGAATAAGAAAATTAGTGAATTGATTATTTTGAGAGTTTCACACAGGTTGCTTTTATTTAGCCCAAATGAATAATATTTTAATAATAATCTTAATTTATATATCTAGTAATTTATCATGTATTACTAGTATTTATCTAATCTAGATAATTACTAGTATTTATCTAGTATTACTAGTATTAATAGTATCTACTATTTATCTAGTAATAATCTTAAATTATCTACAACATAATGAAGGACTTTATTAGTTGACCATTTCAGAATTCGTTTTCAAATCATTGTTTAGAAATTGATAAAAAAATCTTGTTTTGAAATTTAGGGAAAATCTTATAATAAATATATTTAGCATTTATAATCAATAAAACAAAACTGATTTCTATGATCCATCAATAATTTTATCCAACAGAATACCATTTGTGTTTACCTCCATGATAATATTTTAACAGTTATAAAGCATTGCCAAATTTTTGCTTTTTTAATTATTATTACTCACTTTTATATTTGATAGATGATAAAATGCCTACTGCTACATTGACCGAAGAAGCTTCACAAGATCACTTGAAGTTCTACACCACAACTTTAAATGTTTCAATTCATTATAGTTAATGAAGGATGGTGGATCTGGAAAAGATTTCACATTGGATGTAGTCATGGTCATTTGTTCTGTTCATTAAATTATTATGTTATCATACTTGCATGAATATTTCAATTTTAACATATTAATACAAAACCAATTCTTTAAGAATTGGTGTCAAATGATACACTAGATGTAAAAACTAAAGTTATATGTTACATGTATATAACATAAAAATTTTCCAACTATCATATATATCATATTATTTTTAAAATCCTAAGCAATAGCCTTCAAGGACTTTGTTCATCTACTCTTACACAATACTAATATTCACATTTAAATCATCTGCTGTTAGTTGATAAAATATAACTTTCAGATTTATTGACTAAATACTATTAAGTCAGCTAATATTTGGTAGCTATCAGCCTGTAAGTGAAGAGGAATAGCTTTGAAGATCTAATTTGGACAGTGAAACTCATTTTCATCTAATAAGCATTAATGTGTGACAAAGTTGCTAGATTCCCAAAGGCATCCTGGAACACACTTCATCTGGCTACATCATTATGGAAATTTTGACCTTTGATCTTAATTATGCATTCACATTTCCATGATGGAAGTTATAATTTTTGTTAGATACCACCCATACCAGCATTTTGCATAAATTGTTGCATATGAGTTACAGTTTAGTAAATGGTGGGAGGTGGGACTAAATCTTGTTATAGGCTGAAAGTAATCGACATTTATAGTGAATTTTTACAAATGGGAAAGTCTTTCTTGGGAATGTAGCTAGTGAAGCTGTAGGAAGCAGCAGCTTTTAAAACTAAAAAGATTGGCAGACAGGTAATTTTAAACCCAAAAGACCTGAGGAATATTTTCTCAGATTTAATGTAATAGTTGTGGTACTATTGGTAAATAGCAACCAAACACAAAAATGAACTTAGGAGCTGGATAGTATACTGTCCATTCTTAAACACAACAAATCAATCCTATGCAATGAATAATGTTAAATATTTGAAATTCTGATGTGATTAAGAAGAAATCTCATAAATGTAGAAAATTTGAGTTGTTTTAACAGCACTAGATGGTCAATATGCTTATTTTCTGCTTCATACCCAAGTAACAGTAAAATATCTCTACATGAACAAGAGTAAAACGCTGTATGCCTTGTTTGTCTTCTATGGAAAAGTGTTAGAGACCTTTGATAAGGAAAAGCAAAATATTATCATTATAAAGAATGCTAACTAGACCAAAAAAAGGGGGGAGGGAAGTCCTGTTAATGTTGATATCACACACTGTTCAAGCCACATATTTTGTTTCTTCCTGTCTTCCTTTTATTTCTTCCCCAAATCTCCCTAACTCAGTGGTTTTTTGTTTTGTTTTGTTTAAGATTTATTAATTTGACAGAGTGAGAGAGATCACAAGTAGGCAGAGAGACAGGCAGGGAGAGGGGGAAGCAGGCTCCCTGCTGAGCAGAGAGCCAGATGCAGGCCTCCGTCCCAGGATCCTGAGATCATGACCTGATCTGAAGGCAGATGCTTAGCCCACTGACCCACCCAGGTGCCACTATCTCAGTGGTTCTTAAAGTAAGGGCATATTAGAAAAATCTGAGGCTATTTTAACAAGTGTCAAAGTTTGGCCCACATCAGACTAACAAAATGTAAATCTTTGCACATACTGCTTTGTATTGATATTTGTAAAGCCATAAGCTTCCCACCCCCAGGTTATGTGCATGGGAGGCACGTGCTAACAGTTAGTAATGTTTACTCCTTTTCTTTTTTTCCTTTCACTAGCTATTTATTCATTGATCAACTTTATTGAAATACAGTTCACATAACATGCAGTTCATTCATTTAAAGTGTCCAGTTGTATTTTAGTATATTCATAGGGCCATGCAATCATTATCATAATCTAATTTCAGAATATTTACAAATTCCTCCAGAAAGAAAATTCTTACCCATTAGCTGTCACTTCACATTTTACTCTAATCTGAATACCTTTTTTTTAATGTACTCACTAATCTATTTTCTATCTCTATAGAATTACCTCTTTTGGACATCTTAAATAAATATTATCATGAAATAGTCAACCATTTATAAATTCCATCTTTCACTTAGCTTCATATTTTCAAGTTGTAGCATGGATCAGTCGTTTGTTTCTTTTTCATTGTTGAGTAATATTTCAGTATATGGCTATAATACATTGTATTTATACATTCATCAGTTGATTAACATTCAGTTTATTTTCACATTTTTTAAAAAGATTTTATTTATTTGACAGAGAGAGAGAGAGAGATCACAAGTAGGCAGAGAGGCAGGCAGAGAGAGAGGGGGAAGCAGGCTCCTTGCTGAGCAGAGAACACGATGTGGGGCTTGATCCCAGAACTCTGAGATTTTGACCTGAGCTGAAGGCAGAGGCTTAACCCACTGAGCCACCCAGGTGCCCCTTATTTTCACATTTTGGTCATTATGAATAACGTTGTTGTAACTGTGTACAAGTTTTCATATAGACTTATATTTCCATTGAATCTATAGAGTATTGCAAGTATTCAAAGTATTTGCCCATAATTCTTTCTATTTCTGTAAGGTATGTATTGGTAGCACTTCTTTAAATACTGGTTCTAGTAATTTGAATTTTCCCTCTTTTTTTTCTTGATCAGCTGAGTTAAACTTCTGTCAAATTTTTTAGTTTAAAAAATGAAATTATTGCTTATAAACAATTTTCTCTATTGTTTTTCTATTTTTTTACTTCACTTACTTTTGTTCTTATTGTTTTAGTTCCTTTTTTCTGCTTTCTCTGGATTTTATTTGCACTTCTTTACCTGGGTTCTTAAAGTAGACAGACTATTGATTTGAAATCTTTTTTTAAAATATAATATTTCTAGTTGTTCATTTCTTTCTGAATGGTGCTAATTCTGCAGAATAGTCTCCCTGTATTTTTAAGCCTTTGATGTCCTTGTTGAGGTTTTTTCCTTTTTTTTTTTTCTTTTTTAATCTTTTATCTAGAATCCCTCCTCCCTGGGTCAGCATAACCAGTTATGCTATGTCTAACCAGTAAGTTATGTCTAAGCCCCTTTAACCATTTAAATATTTATCCTTCACTTTTAACTATTCTAATGGCACAGAGTTCAGAGTTCAAAAAAATATATATATGATTTTTTTTTGCCCCATATTCAATCAAGAACTAGTAACTCTGAAGTTTCCTTCTGTTCATTCTTGAGAGTGATCTGCTATGCAGATGCATAGTCTTTCAGAATGATAGGGATAATATTTATAAACCAGACTCCAGGGGTCTCCTTGGATCAGAGTATCTTCTTCTTCAGTCAGTGTTTGGTCAGAGGTCATGTTTAAGCCTGTTGTACCAATGAGGATTCCTTCCCATGTTGATCCATCTGCTGCAAGTTGGGGAGTGTTTTGAAGTCCATATTACATGTTTCCTTTATTGCTCCTTTGTGATGCACTTCAGCACATGCATGGGAGATTCTAAACCCCACAGTTAAATGTGATCCCAGGAGAGTTCTTTTTGAGTGTATCTTCCCTAGTTCTTTCTGTTGAACTTCCAGCTACCCTACAACATTGTCTAATTAAAAGGGTACCAGCATCCTATTAACTGCTATCCACAAAGATCTCTACTTTTTGACAATGACTTTAGGAATAGAGTGCTTCTTTCTCTGTTTCAAATAAAATCAGTCCTCTCAGGCAGAGATGTCAAACCATTTGGTGTTTCACCTTATATTTCTCTCTGGGCAGAAACCTGCTTTTTAAGAGTGACATTTCTGCTTTATGAATAGGCACTGGGGAAGATGGAAGTCCCTGTTCTTTTTATCTGCATCTCCCTCCTTGGAGTGTCTACCCTGTAAGTATGCTGGGCACAGCCTAGGGAGGCCCCAGTATTCTCACCCTACTGTTTCCAGTATGACTTCTCTCTATTGTCTGTGATTTTCTGGAACAGACTTGTACAACATGGTATTGAGTAAAGGAGGAGAGATAGGGGAATAAAAAAAAATGTCAGCAGTCTGTCCCTGAAACCATAGTCCTAAACTGAAGCTGGTAGGAGAGGGAGTCCTTGTTTTCTTGGCTACAAAGAGCTTCTGTAACATAAGGCTGGGATTCATGTTAATGGAGAGAATTGTGTCTCAAAAGACACAAATTCTCACTGTTTTTACTGAGATTTCACAGTTTGCTTGAATGAATGTTTCTCCACTTGCTATATGCCTTTTGGGTAACTACCAGAATTTAAATAGTTTTAAAAAATATATCACTTAAACTTTTACTCTTCTTTGACAGTTTCCACCAATTTCCTCACTCTGTCATTCCAGAAGTCCTTCATATTTACTCTTAATCAGAAGTTCTACATTGCTCAAAGTAATCATCTCTGGAGCTTTAAAAAATATTGATGACTGTGTTTTGCTGTGCAAGATTCTGACTTAATCTATACTTGTCACTGCTTGGGCAACAGGACTTACAAAAGCTCTCTGGATTACTCTAAACTGTAACCAAGTTGAGATGCAATAGCCTCAATCCAATCCATGGTGGGCCCAGAATCTTTAGCCATTTGGGGGCATCACAAAATTTGATTGTTAGGCCATTCTTCAGGAAAACCATTGAATGGGATCTTGTATCTTACCTGAGCCATGTAACAATACATCAAAATAGCTTCCTCTTGATACCATTTTGTTCTTTTAAGAGTACAAATCCATCTCTCTGGTGCTCTGTTGAAAATATTTAATCCTCCAGAGAATATGAAGTTGCTTCAAGATGTGCCATCACTTTCAATTAATAATGTTTTCTATAATACTTTTACTCCTTCATTTACATGTCTATCTTATTTTGAAGCTCCTTCATCAATATGAAGTAGGGGGGAAGTTGGGTGGTTTCTGTGGACACTATGACAACCAGTTGAAGAACCTTCTTTCATATTTCAACATCAAAGAATGCTTAGGAAAGGTGGCAAGAGATGAGGACTGAAGAAAGAATTCATGGATAATTAGTTGTTTGTTCCATTTTGGTCTGTGTGAGCCATTGTTCTTAATTTCTACTGGAGCCATAGAGTCCCAATGCAGAGAAGTGGACTTGAGAGTGGCAGTGAAGAAAATATAAAATATCCTGGATGTCATATCAGGAGATCTAGGTCCTATTACTACATCTCTACATAGCCCCTGACTTTGAGTATATAGTCTAACCTTGGGGCCTATGATGAAGTACAATATTACTTTAAAAATATTTAAAAAATAAATAAATGAAGAAATAATTTAAGTAGTTTAATTGAATAATTCTAAAGATCTTCAGTATCATAATTCTTTAATTCTCTTCATTGTGGGAAGCAGTAGGAATTACAATGTCAGAGTGAATGCTATTTGAAGATATGATTCTCAAAGTTAGATCACTGAACTGTCCAAATCCTGAGCTCTTACCACTGCTTACTACCATGTTCTGGATTCAAAACTAGTTTTGACAATATTATCCACCCTCTGCCTCTTTTCAGTGGATCGTTTTTGTTCTAGACCATTTGAATGGACAGAGGAAACATTTGTTTTATGGAGCAATTAGGAGCTAAAGTAGAGAAAGTACAGAGCTAGGACTCTATATTATTAGTATACAGCTATATTAGTCCATTTTCATTAAAGTACAAAAGAGTCTAACACATACATACTATTTCTCTGTTGTATGTGAAAAAATACATTTTCTTGGCAAGTTTCTTATTCATAGTCATGAACTTCTGTCAGCTTTTTCACTAATTTTAGTGCTTCCTTGTCATGGTTTCTTACAACTAATGATGTAAAATAAGAGTCATTATGGGAAAAACACTCAGGAAACTAAAACAGTCTAGCAGATTCATTCTTAGTGAATATGTGCATTTTATGAAGTTGTTAATATAAGTCCTACATAAAAAGAAATAAATTAGCAAATTGCTGGCTAATTCATAACAAACGATATTCTCTCTGTCTGGGTGTTTCTCTCTCTTTCTCTCCCTCTTCCTCTTTCAGTAAGGAATGGAATATGTTATATGTATGAAGAACTAAAGATTTCCAAAGTGGTTATTTTCACCATAAGGAGCATTTTCATTTTTTCTGAATGGCTGAATTTGAGATAAAGATTATACTAACTTCAACATTACTTCTCAGTACTTGGAAGCAGTTCTGTATTAAGTAAGGAGTTAGCTTATGATCTATATATTCCTAGTGTTGAAGTAATTGAGTATTTCAAAGACATTCTTTAGAGAAGGATGGACAATTTTTTGGTAATCCTGGCCAACTATGAAACTATGGTTAAGTTCAGAATGAGGTCATAAAACTTCCCTCTGAATAGCTCACCAGCCAGTGGAGGTCATTAGACTTTATTTGACTTATACCTAATATCTTTCAACAGTTGTAAGGAATATGGTTACCACAGTGAACTTTGCATGAACAGTCCAGGAGAGATGGCTATTTTTTTTAAAAAAAATTAAAGCTAAGTTGTTTTACCCAATTTACATCCTTTAATACAGCAGATTTGGAATGTTTATGTTACTAATGAACATATGTTCAAAAGAGGGGTTGGCTGGACACTTAGGTACAGGTTCACTTTGGCTGGAACTTTGCTAAAATGTACTTAGGGCTTACTTTCTGCTAATGATGGATCAATGCTCTAAGAAACAGAAGAAGACAAAGAGATTGTCTAGGGAGATTAGAATACATCTGGTCACACTGAATACACTAGAATACATTAGAATACAGTGGTCACACTGTCCCACTTTTTTGGAAATGCTTATAGGGGAAGACAATTTCCATTGTTTGATAACTATACAGGCAGAACAACAGGAATTTAATAACTTTTAAAAAATTCTCCTTAAAGTATGCTTTTCATTTTTTTTTAAGATTTTATTTATTTATTTGAGAGAGAGAGAAAGAGAGAGAGCATGAGATGCAACAGGTCAGAGGGAGAAGCAGACCCTGCTCAGCAGGGAGCCAGATGTGGGACTCCACCTTGGGAATCCAGGATCATGACCTGAGCCAAAGGCAGTTGTTTAACCCACTGAACCTCCCAGGTGCCCCTACTTTTGATTTTTTTTAAAGCATTCTGTAGATAAATTTTAGTAATGACATATTTCATATTCCTTATTAAGAAATCCAAATGCACTCTTATCCTTTTTTTTTTTAAAAGGTTTTATTTACTTATTTCAGAGAGAGAATGAGAGAGGGAGAGAGAGCATAAGAGTGGGGAGGGTGATGGGCGCCTGGGTGGCTCAGTGGGTTAAGCCGCTGCCTTCAGCTCAGGTCATGATCCCAGGGTCCTGGGATCGAGTCCCACATCGGGCTCTCTGCTCAGCGGGGAGCCTGCTTCCTCCTCTCTCTGCCTGCCTGCCTCTCTGCCTGCTTGTGATCTCTGTCTGTCAAATAAATAAATAAAATCTTTAATAAAAAAAAAAAAAAAAAAGAGTGGGGAGGGTGAGAGGGAGAAGTAGACTCCAGGCTGGGCAGGGAGCCCCATGTGGGAGCTGAAAGCAGTCACTTAACCAACTAAAGTACCCAGGCACCCCTTTGCAAAGTTTTAGAAGAAATAAAGACACTTTGTTTTATGCCTGCCTCCATCTCCATCTCCACAAAAATCGCTACCATGAACAACAGAAGTAAACAAACAAACAAAAATCTGTAGCCTTTGTTCAATTCAATGTTTCCTATATTTAAAGGACCACAGACATTTTTAGGTAAAATGTAATATCCTAAAAACACTTTGGCTCTCTGAAAAATTCTGACATATATATAGAGGAGCATTCATCTGATACAGTGTCCTCCTCTATGGTAATCCCCTACCATGAGAAGCTAAAATACCAAAAATAAAATCTTGTGCCTTTTATTAGTACACTCAGAACCAAGCAACAGGACTAGCAAGTTTCTAACCCAAGTACCTATATTTTGAATTGTATCACTTTATTCTGCCTTTGCCTCTATCTCTATACATGTTCCAGGTATAATTGTGTTCTTCACAATTTGATGTTTTATCTGGCACTCATCACTTACATATGATAATTGCTGGAGTGCATGGGTGGCTCAGTTGGTTAAACACCCAACTCTTGATTTTGGCCTAGGTCATGAACTCGAGGTCTTGATACTGAGCTCTTAATGGGTTTCCATGCTTAGGGCAGAGTCTGCTTGTCCCTCTCTTCTTCCTGCCCCTCCACCCCACATGAACACCCTTTCTCTCTAAAATATATAAATAAATAAAATTCTTTTAAAAAAATTGCATATACTCTTTTTCTACTCTTTGTTTTTGTTTGTTTTATTTTGTTTTGTTCTGCTTTTTTACTATGATCTGTCAGTTAATTCAAAAGGCATCTACTATTTAGGTCATCTGAATGAAATAACACATTGCCATCTACTGATTCCATGACAGTTCCATGGCTGGCATCCTTGCTGGCATAATTTCAGTCACACTAATATAAAATCATTCATTTAGGACATGAAAACAGTCAGGAGGTATGTATTTTGCAGAGTTAAATAAGTGATTATTTTGTATATCATTAGGAAAATATTATTAGTAGTAAGAGACAGAGCTAGAATTCAAAGCTAAAATCCCAAACCCTATTTTCCAAGCTAAACTGATATATTTTTATAAAACAATCATTCTACATTATTGAGTATTTATCTGAATCCATACAAACTGAGTTTCACAGAAAACAAAAGTTATCACAATCCTCAAACAAAATTCATTATAACATAAAAGCATTTACTCTCAAAAATTTCCTGTCACTTCTAGTTTAGGGCATATTCTGTCTAACAATGTTGAGGTCTTTGTTGGTTTCGCGTATATTTGTGTTGTAAATACTATATACAATAGTATATATATATACATATGTATATAGTATATGTATAACAAATCCTTTAAAAGATTTAGTATTTCATTTGCTGACTTTGGAGAAGTTTTCAAATCATATCCAAGCGCATCAGTAATTAGAATCTGACAGTTTGATTTCTTAATACTCAAGAAGAGAAGATCAATAACAAGTTTCCAAAATGAGTGAACTGATTATAAAACTATTGAACTCTTCTGAAAACTGGTGAAATTTTACTTTTGCTGTTGTTGTTAAAAATAACCTTCAAAAAGTCTGTCTCAAATGTTAAATGCATGGTAAAGTGTAAAAGATACCACCTACAATATAGTACCTAGGGAAATTATGTCCTTCCTTGGAAAATATTAATAATTTTTAATAATTTAATTTATTAACTTTTATGTGTGGTTCTAAGACTTTTATGTATTACCATTATAATCCTAAAATGTTAGGAACAAACTAATTCTATATGTTTAGTTTAATTTCTGGGTAGCTTCCCAATATAACTTTTTTCACATTATTTGTACTTTGATAATTTTTTTCAGATTTTAAATGAATTCACTTAAAGTGGCTACTTTGTTCCTCAGGATAATTCCGTTTTCCTGGTAGAACATGATTTTTTATTTGTCATTAGGAGTACGAGTAATATTAGAATTAATTTGTTTGGTAGTTAGGTTATATATTAGGAGGAGAGCCAATCATAAGTAAGACAAGAAAGGATGCACTTGGAAAGGAAATACTGAGAACGTGATATAAGGAAACAATTGGTAGGGTATTATCTTACCAGTCTGATGAAAAAAAGCAAAGGTGTAAGTGGAAGAGTTAAGTTTGAGGAAAGGGATACTTCCTGAAACAGAAGAGAAAAGCATGATGAAGACACACAGAAATTAAGAGGAGAGTAGTAAAATGAAGAGATATGCCCATACTAAATGACTTGGATAACCTCTAAATTAAGAGTAAATAGGATGATGGTAGAAATGTGACACTACTTTTTCTTTACACAATTTGATATAGATCTATATGTTTTTCTCTGCTTGGAAATACCATTTTAGGGGAGCCTGGGTGGCTCAGTTGGTTAAGCCTTAGGCTCAGGTCATGATCCTGGAGTCTTGGGGCTCAGTCCCACATCTGAGCTCCCTGCTCAGCGGGGTGTCTGCTTCTTCCTCTGAGCTCTTCCCTCTCATGTGCTCTCTCTCTCATTCTCTCTCTCTCTCCCTTTCTCTAAATAAATAAATAAATAAATAAAACTTAAAAAAAAAAAAGAAAATACCGTTTTAAATAGTTATGCCATTTAATTAGTTGAGACACCAAATCTAGATGCTTGAGAAATACACAAATCAAACAAGAACCCACTGAGAGAAAGTCTTACTTTGCACATTTCTATATACCTCTGAACAGAATTTCAATATGGATTTTTGAAAGAATGAACAACCAGAAGGATTCTATGCCAGAGGAGTTGTAGAATTGCTTGCAGAAATGCCCTGCTTGAGGTTAGGAATCCTGGGTTACTCCATCTAGAATAAAAGCCCATAATCTGGTGCTTATTCTGAGTCATTTCACCAACAAACACCTCCCCTTCTAACTCTTGCTCTCATGCATTTCATGAAGGGCTGTGGAAGTTTAAGTTGTCTTTAATCTTATGGGGTCCAAAAGGTAGCTTATTTCCATAACATTCTGTGAAACTTAAATAATATTCTCTTAACCTTTTCATCTTTGGTAGAAACATAGAGGACAAAAGAGCAGACATTCATGTGGTAAAACAGTTTCCAGTGGGAAGGGATCTGGTACTGAGGGAAGCAGAAAGATTTGGACCAAATTGAGTTCCAGATGCGTTTCTTTAAAGTCTCAATGTCATTGTTACTTTTCCCCATTTATTACTTGGTGTCTGGGATGGGGCCTACTAAATAATCTTACACAAGAATCTCTATGAATCATTGTTGGGTTCTAAAGCAATGCTTCTGCCACTAGTAGGTATTATGAAGTCTTTGGAAGACAGTAGCTAAAGAGATGACATACCAAATAGTGGTCATTACTGGCAATTTACAAAGCTATGGGAGGTCATGTTTTAAGAACAGATGGTGCCTAGTGTGTCTTCTTAAATTATGTCACATAGACAGTCCCAATTTATTGCATAAATATTTAATATTTTACATCCTTCAAAACTGCTGCCAAAGTATATCTCTCTAGGTAAACTCTCAGCACAGTTCTGACCCCATTCACATCTTTTAAAGTTAAGAGCATGCTGGCTCAGAGGGAAGCAGCCAGAATTTGGTATGCTTCTTAAAAGCTGTCAGCTTTGTTCAGTATAAATTCTGAAGTCTGAAAGCCTGGCTGTCTGACAGTGTTCTTTCTCCCTGTCATTTCGGTGATCACTCCCTTCACATGACCAGCAGGGACATCACACCTCTTCAGCAGTCAGGGGCAAAAATTACAGTAACACTGGTTTTATAAAAATCACTTTTCTGGTAGTTCAGGAGCCTTCGTGATTTTGGCTGATACGTGTTCTGCTTGGCATTTCATGGAGGAGTGAAAAATAAAGGTGAAATTATACTTGAAAACTAAAATTTTAACTAATGAGTCACGTAGAGTCTTTCTAAAGATGCAAAGCTTGCAATGGGGGGGCATGTGACTGTACCAGCTTTCTATATTATTAATTATTCATCACTACAAAAGTAACTTTTTGCTGTCTATGTCTATGTTATCCCTCAAGATTTCTTTATTTATAATATTTAAAAATTGTAAAAAAAAAAAGTCCCAATTTATAACTCTGGTTAGTTTTGCTCAATGAGACATTCTATCTTTTCTTCTGGTTCTGCTTATGCAGCAGGTGGGACAAATGGTTTACAGCTTAGCCTGAATTCACTTTGACTCTTAAGTAATTTAAATGAAACATCCCATGAGTAATTTGTGTAAACTAATCCCCTCTAGAAGAACTAAAGCTAAGTCCTTGGGGAAGTTTGTCACTTTTATTTGATGTTATAAGAATTTATACCCTGACAAGTACACTATCAGAGTGTCACTAGTAGTATCAATTTAATTAAGGTACTGTCAGCTTTTCTCTAGTTTCCACAGTTTAATGTCTCAGTCTTTTATAATCAAGTGGACTAGGAAATTGGTGTTTGGTTTACTAGCCCCTGTTTGTTTTCTTTTCCTGAAGTGTGACTTGAATTGTTAAAACCGGTTTTAGTCATTTTATGTTAACACGGATAGATTCATGTTTTCTGTTCTTTGTGTATATTGGAGTCATTTAGTATCAGATGGCCTTCTAGTCCTACCCTCTAGATATTCAGAAATATTTAAAAATAAAATTAATGGATCTTTTGCAATTGGACTGACTACTCTATGAAATAATATATAAAAGTAGCAGACTTTGGGGACACATTAGATTTTGCAGAGGGCTTTTGTTTCTTGTGATAGATAAAAGGCTTATAATATTTGATGTATGAAATGTAACAGTGTTTTTAAAATGAAAATGGTTCTGTCCTGCATGTAACTATATTAATTTTACCAGCCTATAATATGTCATTTAAAATAATGACTGTTTTTATATGTGTAGTGTAACTCATTACAGGTAGCAGAAAGTGTAGAAAGAATACACTGTGGAAGGAGAGCTTAATTTTTGTCTCTTTTAAAGTCAAAATTTTTGTTCAGTAATGACTCAGTTCTGCAATTAATTAGTTGTGTTACACACACAGAGACACCCACTATTCAAGCTATAAAGGAGCATCAGCTGTCATTTCTACCAAACCTTATAACAAAGGCAATTATAGGTAGATGTGTAGGTATAGGTATAATTATAGGTATAAGTACAGAAGTAGAAGTGGAGGTAGAGACATACAGCAGATAGATAAGATTTTTTGCCAAAGTACACAGTTAATGCCTACATGAATAATTAATTCCCTCTAACCTAAACCTTTGTTGTGTGACTTTGAATAACTCACTTTTATTTTTGTGACATAAAATGTGAATATTGAATAGACATTTAAGGTCCTTTTTAGTTCTACAATTATGAATCCAATGAATCTAGTTTCTGATATTTTATATTCATAGGCATATATATTTTATAAGCAAGCAAATAAATAAATGTAATTTGGACAAAGATATAATGGCATCCGTCCATACATAGTATTTTCACTGCCCTGTAAAGTCTCTTGCTCTGTCCATTCATCTCTCCTCACAACCCTTGTAACTACTCAACTTTTTATTATCTCCATAGTTTTGCTTTTTCCAGAATGTAAAGCAAATGTGCTACTTTCAGTGGGTAATATGTGCTACTTTCACTGGGTAATATGTATTCAAGTTTCCTCTATTTCTTTTTAGGGCTAAGTAATACTTCTTGCCTGGATATACCACAATTTTTCTGTTTACCTAGTGTAGGACATCTTGGTTGTTTCCAGGTCTTGACAATTATAAACAAAGCCGCTATAGACATCCGTGTGCAGATTTTTGTGTGGACATATGTTTTCGTCTTCTTTGGGTCAGTGCCAAAGAGCAGGAATACTGGATCATATATTAAGAGTACGTTTAGTTTTGTAGTAGATGCCAAACCACTTTTCATAATGGCTATACCATTTTGGATTCCCATCTGAAATGAATGAAAGTTTTTGTAGCTCCACATTCTTTCTTTTATTTATTTATTATTATTATTATTTTATTAAAATATCATGTGTTATTTGCTTCAGGAGTACAGGTCTGTGAAGAGCTCCACATTCTTGCCAGCATTTAGTGTTTCTGGATTTTGGCGATTCTTTTTTTTTTTTTTAAAGATTTTATTTATTTATTTGACAGACAGAGATCACAAGTAGGCAGAGAGTCAGGCAGAGAGAGAGGAGGAAGCAGGTTCCCTGCTGAGCAGAGAGCCTGATGTGGGGCTCAATCCCAGGACCCTGGGATCATGACCTGAGCCAATGGCAGAGGCTTTAACCCACCGAGCCACCCAGGTGCCCCTGGCTTTTGACAATTCTAATAAACGTTTAATAATATCTTATTATTATTTTAACTTGCATTTTCCTGATGACAACTTATGCTTATTTGCCATCAGTTTTTTATAGTTGAGTTTATTTCTTGTTTTCTCATTCTCTCTCTCTCTCTTTCCTTTGTTCATTTGTTTTGTTTCTTACATTCCACATGAGTGAAATCATTTGATATCTGTCTTCTTCTGATTGACTTATTTCACTTAGCACTATACTCTCTTAATTCCATGTTGTTTCAAATGGCTGAACAATATTCCTTTAAATGTACATATCACGTCATCTTTATCCATTTATCTATCAGTGGACACATGGGTTGCTCTCGTAATTTGGCTATTATAAATAACACTGCAGTAAACATAAGGGTGCATGTATCTTTCCAAACTAGTATTTTTGGATTGTTGAATCCTAGGTTTGTTCTACTTTTAATGTTTTGAGGAACCTCCACACTGTTTTCCATAGTGGCTGCACCAGTTTGCATTCCCATCAACAAGGATTCCTTTTTCTCCACTTCCTTGCCAGCACTTGTTGTTTATTGTGTATTGATTTTAGCCATTCTGACAGGTGTGAGGTGATGATCTCTGATTGTAGCTTGGATTTGCATTTCCCTGATGATAAGTGATGTTGGGCATCTTTTCATGTATCTATTGGCCATCTGCAGTTTTTAGTCTCAGGTAAATGCCACTTCAATCCATCCACTTAGTCAAGCAGAAAAGAAGGAATCATTTTTGATGGTTTGAATTTTCTCATTTTTCACTTTGGGTATTCCTATTCTTGATTTATTTTCATACTTCCTGCCAAATCACAAGTACAAATTGCCACAACCTCTTGCTTGGTCTCTAGATACACCCTCCTAACTGGTTGCTTAGCTTCCAATTTTATATTTTTCTAATTTCTCCATGGGCTGTCACAGTCATTAAAAAAAAACAAAAACAAAAACATAAATCAATCATATTGATTCCTTGTTTGAAGCCCTTTCAATAGTTCCCCATGGTATTCTTTGCACTACAAAGTACAAAATACTATTCTCCATATCCATTTCTTGTCTTATAAAACATTTCTCCCACTCGTCCCTTCCACATCTTTCTTTACTATGCTGATTGTTTTTATTAAATAAAAATATTGAAGAAAGTAAATATGTAATGAATTTATAACTGATTTTCAATCAACCAATACATTAATCCCATTAAAAAATTAAGCACTGAACTACTAAGTGGTATTAGAAATTTGAACAAACTAATCCTTGATTTCAAGTTGCTAATTGACAATCAAAAGAAAGGCATGGGAAAATAAGCAAAACAAATATCATAGTAGAAATGATAACAGTTCAGTGAGGTAGAAGGGAAACAATAGAGGACATGGTCAATGCCTACTAAGGGGATAGTTCAGTAGGAAATGAAGAAATTCCTAAAAAGAATTTTGTTTTCCAATTTAACATGGCAAAAAAAGGGCATTTCTGTCAGAAAAAGCTACATGAGCAAAGACAGTTTAGTTTGAGATCGGCAGTGAGAAAAACAAAGCAAAAGATTATGTTCTTCCATTGATTAAATATTTTTGAGCATGTACAATATGTCAGGAGTTAGTATATGTGTTTAATATAAGATGGTGAATTAAATAGCTGATCTCAGCCCACATGAAATCTTTTAGTAGGCACAAGATCTGTAAGATAAATAGAGGAAATAATTAGGTAAGAAATTTGGATTTCATCCTGTAAACAATAGGGTGTTGTGAAGTATCCTAGGGTAAGAGGAAATACAAAACATGTTTGCAATTTAGAAAGACCAACAAAGGTGCTTTTAAATAAAACAGATCAAATGGTCTGACTCTGAGGCCAGTGAGATGATAATTACGAGTAATAAAGGAATAAAGCTAAAATGAGAGAAGAAGATCAATATTCAGGTCATGAAGGAAACTGAATAGACAGGAAGTGGTCTAAGATCAAATGCAAGACATGACTGAAATATTTTTCTTTTAAGATTTTATTTATTCATTTAAAAGAGAGAGACACTAGAAAGCACAAGCAGTGGGGGAGACAGAGGGAGAAGCTGACTACCACTGAGCTGCGAGCCAGATGTGGGGCTCAATCCCAGAACCTAGAGGTCATGACCTGAGTCATAAAGTAGACACTTAACCATCTGAGCCACCCAGGTCTCCAGAGATGTCTGAAATATTAGACTCAACATGAATTCCAGATTTCTGACATGGATGACTGGGAGATGAAAAAGCAAGGCAGAAAGAGATGAAATCTAAGACAAAGAACATGTCTGAGGAAAATGATGAAACCAGTGTAGGACATAGACTCCACTGTCCATAGGCATCCCAAGTAGAAATTACTAAGACATTGAATAGGCTACACTTATGTTCAGTCACACATTACGGGATGACAGCAGTGTCTATCAGAATTCCTTGTCCTCCACCACAAGGAAATCTAATTATTATACATAAAAAAGAAGTGAACTTTGACTTGATGCTGTTACAATATGACAATAATGGTCAGAGATCTACATTTTACTTTGGAGTTATATATCATTTAAGAGATTTAGTTTCACTGGGGACTAAAATTATTACTTCTTTCACAGCAGAACTAAATTTGTACTAACTGAACTAATAAACAGTACTGAGCCAATAATGTTTTCCTATGTGTATTATCTGTAATATTTTGCTTTTGACTTTAAAAATAGAGGTAGTAAATTAAGAATAGCGATAGCAAGGGAAATTCAAGCACTCTCGTTTATAACTGACTAAAGAATACTTTTTTTTAAAATTGAAATGTTGAGGTTAATGTAGAACAGGAAATCTGCCATAATACCTGACTCGTTAAAATGTAGCATAGAGGCACTGAGGGCTAGGGAAGGTTTCAGAGAAGTGTGTAGGCCTGTGGAAAGTCTAGGCCTTTTGACCACTCTGCCGTTGAAATGCTGCTGGGAGTTGTCTTCCCCCAAGCTTTCTTAGCCCTCAAAGCCACCCTGTGATCTAAGAGCTGTACACATTGTCCCTTATGCTATGTTTAGCAGAACACAGTAGAACACGCAGATCAGCATATTGTATCTTTCCTGTAAGCAGATGCTCCTAGTTTCAGTAGACCCCTTGTCACACATCACTTGCTTGAGAAACAGTGATAAGGATGTGTGATTATCCTGAAGGACCAATAAAAGCCAGAGGAAAGAAGAGCAAAGGGTCTTTGTCTCTGAGCATTGAGCCCCTTTCCTTCTCCTCTCTTTCACAGCAAAGTCTGGAATAATCTTTCCATCTGTCGGTACAGGGTTTGCTGGCCATTCCCAGCACTGAAAAAGCTTTAGCTAATAGAATCTATACATTTTCCAAAAAACAAGGCCTAAAAAGCAGCAACCAAATTCACATCTCTTTACTATCCATTCTCTCATACCAGAAAACAAATAAAAAGAAGTAAAACTTTGGGTCTCTGCTCTTTGTTGTTTTAGTTTCTTGGTTCAGTGGTCCTCAGTACTGGCACTTTGCACTAAGACATATGCTACAGTGAGTTACTCTTGTTTAAATAAATTTGTTTCTAATATTCTTTTAAAAAGTTGACATTATACAACATACAGTGATTTTTCCTACTTTCTGTACAGTATACTTAAACTATTTTATGCTTGTTTTTAAAATGTTATGAGCATCTAAAGTTTAAAAAAATTCATACATATTAATAATAGCACAGTTGTTTTATCACCTTAGAAATAACTACATTTTTATTCAATTGTGCTGTGCTATCTGGAACATTTTTGCATTAGGTTTTGGTTTATAAGTGGAGGGTATTGAATAAGCATGAAAGGAGTAACAGTTGGTATTAGTTTTAAATGACACACATAATAGACGGGACTTCAAAACAGTGATTAAACTTCAATCTCAGCGTTCACAGGTCACTTGTCACAAGCTATAATGTCATGGCTCTTTTGTGCCAAAAGGAAAAAAGAAGTCCTGAATGCAGTTATGTTTTCAGATGTTTCTAAATACTCATCTCTTTTGGGCAACAGAATTTCTGAGACTGTCCAAAAAATAGCAATTTGTCAACAATTTGAAAATAGGCTTGTGACATGATGTATTTATTTGAAGTATAATGCAATAATAGACATACAGTAAAATGATGTTTGTAAAGGAAATTGTCATTGGTAAGTGCCCTTTCCTGCAATTAATTTCAGATATCTCCATGGAAAATTCTAACTGACAAAATGATTGTGGGTGGGTGGATGGACAAAATACATGTTACTGTATTGTCCTATATCTGTTTTGAAGATTTACAGAATCAGAATTAAATGATGTCTTCAAAATAGAGGAGTTTTAGTCATTTCCCTATCAATGCAAAATGCAAGTAGAATGTGAATTATTTACTATTTTAATAAGTTGCACCACTGAACTGAAACAGATTGCAGATTTGGAAGTGCATGCATGAAGCCAATAAAACAAAGGTTTCCATCCTACCCCACCCTGTCCCATACCCTGAAGAAATTTCTATTGCTCCTTTAATTTGTACCTCTGAGATTTACTATAATATAGGGACCTATATATATGGAAAGATTGCCATATTTTTATAGAATTTTTTAAATGCCCAAGATTAAAATAAACATTCTGTATATAATTTTATTTAATAATTTAATAAACATTTATCAGCGTCTTCAGTATATAAATGTTTATAGAATTTCTAATTATAATACATAAATGAAAACATATTGTCCAGGGCACCTGGGTGGCTCAGTGGGTTGGGGCCTCTGCCTTTGGCTTTGGTGGTGGTCCCAAGGTCCTGGGGTCGAGCCCCGCGTCGGTCTCTTTGCTTGGTGGAGGGTCTGCTTCCCCCTTTCTCTCTGCCTGCTTCTCTGCCTACTTGTGATCCCTGTCTATCAGATAAATAAATAAAATATTAAAAAAAAAACATATTGCCCACTGGTAAAATATCAAAGCAGAATGAATTATAGAACCCTCAAATACATGAATTGCCATATGCACCCTTATAAAAACTAACCAGATCATCTAAGGATAACTTGTATAAGATATTGTGAATTTGAAAGGATAGAAGTAAGGTTTTCTTGTTTCTTTGTAAGGTAGAATAAACTTAACCTTTTTCATTTTTTCTAATTGAGATTTTTATTGAGATGAGTATAGATTCATACATGGTTGTGGGGAAAAAAAAGAGATCTTATGTACAGTTTACTCAGTTTCCTTCAGTGGTAACATCTTGCAAAATATAATACAATATCATAACCAGAATATTGGCATTGATGAAATCCACTGAACTTATTTAGAAATTTTGCAGTTTTAATTGTACTTGTGTGTGTTTTTGTATTTAGTTCAATATAACTTTATCACATGTTCAAATTTGCCTCTGCACAGCCATGGAGAATATACAGAATAGTTCCATTCCACCTCCTATATCCTGCTTTCCTCTCCCTATCTAGTCTCTGGAAAACACTAGTCTGCTCCTTATTTTTAAAACGCTTTCATTTAAAAATTGTTATATAAAGTAGAACCTTCCAGTTTGCAAACTTTTGGGATTAACTGGTTTCATTCAGCAGTATTTCCTGGAGATTCTTCGGAGTTGTTAATCAATTTACTCTTTCATTTTGTTACTGAGTTGTATTTCATGGGATGGATGTATTATAGTTTGTTAAGCCATTCACCAGTTGAAGTGCATTTGGGTTTTTTCCAATTTGGGACTCTTATGGAGATAACTGTTATGAACATTAATGCACAGGTTTTGTTGTTGTTTTTCATTCCAAAATTTTTATATAGTTTTTATTCATATATAAAGGCAGATTTTTAAAAAATTTAAATTCAATAGCCAAAATATAGTTGACTATAGTTAGTTTTTGATGTAGTGTTCAATGATTCATTAGTTGTGTATAACACCCAGTGCTCATCATATTATGTGCTCTCCTTAATGCACAAGTTTCTTTTTTTTTTTTTTTAAAGATTTTATTTATTTGCCAGAGAGAGAGTACATACAAGCAGGCAGAGAGGCTGGCAGAGGCAGCAAGAGAAGCAGGCACCCTGCCAAGCAAGGAGCCTGATGCGGTACTCAATTCCAGGACCCCAAGATCATGACCTGAGCCAAAGACAGTGGCTTAACCAACTGAGCCACCCAGGCATCCCAAGGCACAGGTTTCTGAGTAAATATGAGTTTTCACTTCTCTGAGATGGATGTCCAGGTGGGCAATTGTTGGGTCCTCTGGTCATTGCATGTGGTAACTTATACAAGACTGAAAAACTATTCCCAAAATATCTGTACACTTTAACATTTCACCAGTAATGTATTATCTACCCCGTTTTTCTGCATTCTCACCAACATTTGGGCTTGGACTAGTATTTGTTCGTTTATTTGTTTATATTTGTTTCTTTGCTTGTCATCTGAGTAGAGTTGACACGTAATGTTACATTAGTTTCAGGTGTACAACTTGGAGATTTGACAAGTTTATATAGGATGCTATGTTCACCACAAGGGTTGTTACCATCTGTCCCATTACATTGCTATTACAGTATCATTGACTGCTTTTTATCCCCATGACTTACTCATTCATACCTAGAAGCCTGAATTTCCCTTTCCCTTTCACCCATTTTGCCCCTCCCATACCTTGTACCCCTCTGACAACTATCAATTTGTTCTCTGTATTTATAGTTCTGATTCTGTTTTTTGTTTATTCATTATTTTAAGATTCCACTTATTACTATAATCATACGGTATTTTTCTTTCTCAGTCTGGCTTATTTCATTTAGCACAATACCCTGTAGGTCCATCCCTTTCATTACAAATGGCATGATCTCATTCTTCTTCTTCTTCTTCTTTTTATTTTTTTACTTTTTCTTTTTTATCATTCTTCCTATGGCTGTGTAATATTCAGTTGTGTGTGTATATAATATTTCCCATATCTATTCATCTACTGATAGACACTTAGGTCATTTTCAGATCTTGACTATAGTAATTAGATGCTGCTATAAACATAGTAGTGCATATATATTTTTGAATTAGTATTTTTGCTTTCCCTAAGCAAATATCCAATAGTGCAATTATTGGATCATACAGTATTAATTTTTTGAGGAAACTCCATATTGTCTTCCACAGTGGCTGCACCAGCTTCATTTACCAACAGTGCAAGAGGGCTCCTTTTCCTCCACATTCTTACCAACACTTATTGTTCCTTGTGGTTTTTTATTTTTTTAATTTTTTTTAGCCATTCTAATGGGCTGAGGTAATCTCATTATTTTTTTTTAAGATTTTATTTATTTCTTTGACAGACAGAGATCACAAGTAGCAGAGAGGCAGAGAGAGAGAGAGGAAGGAAAGCAGGCTCCCTGCTGCACAGAGAGCCCAATGTGGGGCTCGATCCCAGGACTCTGGGATCATGACCTGAGCTGGAGGCAGAGGCTTTAACCCACTGAGCCACCCAGGTGCTCCTCTCATTATGGTTTTGATTTTTATTTCCCTGATGATTAGTGATGCTGAGCATCTTTTCATATGTCTTTTTTGGAAAAAACATCTGTTCAGATACTCTACCTATTTGTTACTTGGATTGTTTGTTTCTTTGGTTTTGTGTAGTATGAGTTCTTTATATATTTTAGACACAAACCCCATATCAAATATATCATTTGCAAATGCATTCTTCCATTCATTAGGCTGTCTTTCTGTTTTGCTGATGATTTCCTTTGCTGTGAAAAAGCTACTTATTTTGATGTAGTTCCAATAGTTCATTTATTTATTTATTTTCCCCTTGCCTTAGGAGATGTATCTAGAAAAATGTTACTATGGCTGGTGTCAGAGAAAATTACTGCCTGTGTTCTCTTCTAGGATTTTTAAGGTTTCAGTTTTCATAGTTAGGTCTTTAATCTATTTCAAGTTTATATTGTGCATGGTGTTAGAAAGCAGTCCAGTTTCATTCTTTTACATGCAGCTGTCCAGTTTTCCCAGCACCATTTTTTCCCCATTGTATATTTTTGCCTCCTTTGTCAAGTAAGTGTAATTGTGGGTTTATTTCTGGGTTTTTAAATCTTGTTCTATAGATCTATGTATCTATTTTTGTGTCATTACTACACTATTTTGATTACTACAACTTTGTAGGGTATCTTGAAGTCTGGAAGGGTGCTGTTTCCAGCTTTGTTCTTTCTCAGGACTGCGTTAGCTGTTTAGGATTTTCTGTGGTTCCATACAAATTTTAGTATTATTTGTTCTAATTTTGTGAAAAATGCTGTTGTTATTTTGATATGGATTGCATCGAATCTGCAGATTGCTTTCGGTAATATGGACATTTCGACAATATTAATTATTCCAATCATTAAGCATGCAATTTTTTTCTATTTTCTAGTGTCATCTTTAATTTCTTTCATCAGTGTCTTATAGTTTTCAGAGTACAGGTTTTTTTTTTTTTTGCCTCTTCAGTTAATCATATTACTTGATATTTGATTCTTTTGGTGCAATTTAAAGTGGTGTTTTCATTTTTGTTTTAACTTCCCTTGGTGCAACTTCATGGTTAGTTTATAGAAATGCTACGGATTTCTAGGTAATAATTTTGTATCTTGAACTTTACTGAATTTGCTTGTTAACACTAGTGGTTTTTTGGTGGAATTTATAGGATTTTCTATGTATAGTACAATGTTGTCTGCAAAAAAAGTTAGTTTAACTTCCTTTTTATCAATATGGATGCTTCTTATTTCTTTTTCTTATCGGATTCCTGTGGTTAGGACTTTTAGGAATATGTTGAATAAAGTGGCAGGAGTGGACATCCTTGTCTTGTTCTTGACCTTAGAGGAAAAAACTCTCAGTTTTTTTCTCATTATTGAAAATGATGTTAGGGCGCCTGGGTGGCTCAGTGCGTTAAAGCCTCTGCCTTTGGCTCAGGTCATGATCTCAGGGTCCTGGGATCGAGACCTGTATCAGGCTCTCTGCTCAGCAGGGAGCCTGCTTCCTCCTCTCTCTCTGCCTGACTCTCTGCCTACTTGTGATCTCTGTCTGTCAAATAAATAAGTAAAATTAAAAAAAAAAGAAAAGAAAATGATGTTAGCTATGGGTTTTTCATATAAGGCCTTTATTATGTGGAAGTATGTTCCCTCTAACCCTATTTTGTTGACAGTTTTTATCATGAATGGATGTTGAATCTTGTGAAATATTTTCTCTGCATATGATTTTTATCCTTAATTTTATTGATGTGGTATATGATGATTGATTTACAAATATGAAATCATCCTTGAATCCAAGGAATAAATCACAACTGATCATGGTGAATGATCTTTTTAAAGGATTGGTGTATGCAGTTTGGTAATATTTTGTTAAGGATTTTTGCATCTATATTTATCAGAGATATTCGTCAATAGTTTTCTTCCTTTTTTTGTTTCTTTTTGTTTTTATTGGTGGTATCTGTCTGGCTTAGGTATTAGGTTAATCTTGGCCTCAAAGAATGCATTTGGAAACTTCCCTTCCTCTTTCTTTTTCACCCAGAATATTTTGAAGATAATAGGCATTAATCTTCTTTTTTAATTAAAAATATACTTTAACCAATCTGATAGATGTTTATTGGTATATCATTATGGTCCTCATTTCTCTGATGGCTATTGATGGTAAACATCCTTTATTTTTTTATGCTATTTGCCATTTACAAACCCTCTTCAGTGAACAGTTTCTTTTTGTCTTTGTTCATTTTCTAATTAGGTTGTTGTTTATTGTTGAGTTTTGAGTTTTGAAATATTATTAATATTGGGTCTTTGCCACATATAAGATTTACAGATATTTTATCCCAGTTTTAACATGTTTTTCTTTTCCTTTCTCCTTTTCACATAGTCTTTTGCAGAATAAAAATTTTTAATATTGATGAAACTCTGTTTATCAATTTTTTTCTTTTATACAATGTACTTTTGTTGTGAAGTCTAAGAATACTGGCTAGCTCTAGATCTTGAAATTGTCTATGTTTTTTCTAAAAGACTGTTAATTTAATTATTTTATGTGTATGTCTATAATCCATTTTAACTTAATTTTGTATGAAGTATGAAGTTTGGGTTGTTTTATTTTTTTGCTAATGGATGTCTAATAGTTCCAACACCATTTTTCTATCTCTAATGAATTATGTTTGCACTTTTGTCAAAAAATAGCTGGGCAATATCTGTATGTGTCTATTTTTGAATTCTTTATTCTGTGTAATTAAGCTATTTTATCCATCTGTCAAAACCAGTCTTGATATTGTAGCTATGTAGTGAACCTGGTGGTATATTTCCTTCTGTTTTATTCTTTTTTTTTCTTTCCAATCTTCAGTGAGTTTCTTTCTTTCTTTCTTTGTGAATTGTTTGTCCTTATCCTTTGCCAAACTTCGTGGTAAGGTTCTAATATTTGAGAAGAAGTTTTAAAACTTATCTCTCTTTTACTACATAGGTCATCAAAATGAAAACTATCCAAAGGGAATCAAATCTGGAAACTTCAGCTATTTTAAAAGCATTTAAGACTGATCCAAGCTATCTTAGAAATAATCCTGCCTTTTTCTACCCCCAAAATCTTTCAGTGCTTTCAGTGCTCACCTCTAAAATATTTTCCTGCCTTAGACATATCCTGAAATATACCACATTCATGTCATAAAGGTAGGTTCAAGTAGAAATGGATATTTAATGAATTTTCCTTCATATCAAATTTTATGAACAAACATGTGCTGATTGCTTACTATATGCCACATTATGTATTTTTATATTTTTAATAGTATCCATTTAAAGTAAGGGAGCAGTAATTTGAAAATATTATAACTTATGTTTACAAATAAGAATTAAATTTTTATAATAGGTTATAATCTTTACCCTGAAATAGAAACAGTTTTCACATATCCCTAGGGTGTTGTTATCACATTCTTTTTAAAATCTTATAAAAAATATTCAGAGCTAATCTTTACCACCAGTTGAATTCTTTGTTGAGGAGTATGGGAATGCTGCTTTGTAGAAAAAGAAAAAAAAAAAAACTTCCATAGAAATTATCCTTGAGTAATATCTATTTTGTATGTTATACACACACACACACACACACACACAATGGTTTTCAACAACTTAAGCACCATAAATATGGCTGCACTATTCAATTTATATATGTTTCTTATATATCTACTTATAAAAATATCTGCAGTCTCATTTGGTAAAGGCATCAAAAATTCTTCTTTAAATGACTACTAAGTTGATGATATTAACTTTGTTAGCTGCACATTTAATTTTGAAAAACATATGCGTATGACAGCATCAATATTCAGTATACTTTTCCAAGGAACTGGCAACTCTTATCAAGGTAAACATATTAAATTCCATCCAGAAGGAATACTAAAATAAAGCTGCTCAGTTTTTGGTTAATTAAAAAAGTTAATGATATAATTAAGAAATGATTACCTTTCCAATCTTTTCATTTTACAAATTGATGACTACCTTTCTTTACGGTTTGAAAATGCTGACAAAGCCAAGCACATGTAAGAAAGGAAGCAAGACACAGAGAAAAATGACTGATGAACAAGATGACATCAACACAAAATATGCAAAAAGTAGCACAAATAGAAATAAAAGACTGAGAATTTTCCAGAATTGATTAATGATGTCATAGACATCTCCGATGTTGAAAAACTTTTGTGACAACTGAAGATAAAGACACCATATCACATCAGAATGCATGGGGAAATAACAAAAATGATAATTCTTTATATCTTAGAAGAATGATGAAAGAAGATTTTTCATGATAAGATGTATACAAATGGCAGTAGTTTGGAGAAAATAAACAGAAGACATGTATAAGCTGTAATTACTTTAATAACTGGATCTGTGTCTCCATATCCCCATTATTGCTTTATTTAATTTTTTATGATGTTATTTTAGATTAAACACTCAATCTAAGTTTCTTTTTTTCTTTTTTTTTTCAGTTTTTCTACACCAAACCTAAATTACCTTGAGTATGATTTTTAAACCCTATGAAACTATAAAGGGAATTTTTAGAAGTTTAATGAAAGAATGTATATAAATCACTTAGCATAGTTCCTATTTTATCAGTAAGTTGCTCATCTATCTAAATTCAATTTTTTAATCAGATAATCTTTAATTTGTAATACTTGTTTCAATTTTAAATTTTATATTCTTCCAGTTTGTGTTACTTTGTAGATGAATGGAGAGAAGAAAATAGATACAGTTAACATTGTTATAATGATACAGATAAACATATATATTGTAATATATATGTTATATATTGTAATATATATGTTATATAACATATAATAAAACATTAAAATGTTATCTGAAACATGAGATATAATATCAGAATTATAGAACCAGTTCTGATGAAGTATATAAAAATTGTTTTGTATTACAAACAAAATTTGTAATAGGTTATAATCTATTACAAAGATTATAAATCTAAAACAATTTTAAATCAATATTATAAAATAAACTCTGGAACTAATGACAGCATTTTTTTTTTTTTACTTTGCCCTGTTTTGTTTTCCTTCTAAATCATTAAATTAACTCACTGCTCCTTAAAATAACATAATCAAGATAAATGAGAGAGAGAAAAAGAAGATGTTAACCTGGGGGGACAGAAGCACTGTCATGACTTTAGTAAGCTCTCTAACTCCATGGCATCAAGCACATTCCTTAGTCTCCTTGTACCTTTGCTTCCCCATCTGCACAAAGGGCAGTCAAGGTATATATTTATACGATGACTGAGGCTGCCCATTCTCAGAACAGGGCAGGCACCAAGAACTCACAAAATGAGTCTGATAGTATCACTGCTTTTCAGTGAGCAACTGCTAACTGGAGAATTTAGGAGCCTGAGAAAAGGGGCTGGGTGTCAGAGTGCTCCTATTTATCTTGGTCTTGATGGGACTGACACCCATAAAACTATCCAGGGGAAAAAAAAAAGTCCTTTTAAAGAATGAGCTAGAGACCTGTATTCAAACTTCAGTAAGAAGGCCACTGAAGGCATTTTTCACAGAATGGGAAGATTCTAATGAGAGCAATTTTGTCAAATCTGCTATTGAATATGCTTATCTGCATATACTGAACTTTAATAATACACAAATGCAAAGAGTATCTTTGGAAAAAGTGAAAAAAAATGTGAACCAAACAAATATTTCATGGTTTGAACTTCTCTTCAAATGTATCTTCAGATGACTTTTATTCGTCAAATCTTATTACTTAGACATAAAATTATTAGAGATTCATCTAATAAACATCCCTGAGTTGGGATCTATTCTTAAACCTTTGAATGTTTAAGCTTAATCATGTCTTCTATTAAAATAACTTTATTAAATGAGAAAAATCAAACCATCTATATATATGTACAATTTGCAATTCTCTTCTGCCAAAGTTATTTGCTAAAAATAATTAGGCAAAAAATTATCCCCCAAGTGTAAAGCTTATCAGTATCACATAGAGATTTTTGTTATAAGATCTTTTTGCTATCTTCCCCTCAGCAAACAGATGAAGAATTGGGTATTAAAATATATGAAAACAAGCAAAGAGAAATGGTTAAATTACTTAAAATTTTTGCATTACAGAAAGCCAATGATAACAGTTCACATTTTTCTCTTTCAATAACTCTGTACTGTGTGTGCAATAGGTGTGCAATCTGCTTCCTTTTTCCACTTATCTAAATATCCTCTAGAAGGCCAAATTTTTCAGGTATTAATATTTCAGCTTTTATGGAACTCTATTGAGTCTCTATTACTATATAATTTTTTAAAATTTTTTTGCTTGTACAGGCTTTTGCCTTTTGTGAGAGTATTTCATGTCCCCTACTAGCCTCACTACTCTTACCAGGTTCTTTCTAATTTAAAAAGAATGCTAATCTATATGTTTGATTTGGGAGACATTAATTCAAGCACATTTATTTGTGGGGAGTATCATTGTGTAATAAAGTCATCTCTTTCATTTTTAGCTATCTCCATTCGTGTTCATAGAATAAGAAGGTCCAGCATTTTGGATAAGGTGGATTACCATCTTATTTGCTGTCTTAACTCTTTTGCCGTACAGAGTTGTTAGGTCTCAATTAATTAAGCACTAGATGTCATTCTTCATTGCTTTTTGGTCTCTCCTTTTACACTAACATAGATCGAATTCAACATGGGTCAAACCAAAACAGATATTTTTGCCTTTTCTTATTATCTGATCTTATCATCTACAACAATAAATGTTTGCTATACTTCGTATTACCTATCTACAATATATGAACATTCTAGCTGCTTAGGAAATGCTACCACTAGTCCAGTGACACTGGGTCCTAAGTTATGATGGTAGGGTACATTATGTTGTATGAATCTACTTTTGGGAGGTTTGGAAAGTGAGTCTCATGAGAGATTAAAACTGAGTTTATTTAAATTTTTAAAATATTAAGGTGACCATAAAAGCAGATGACTGATTAGGCAACCTCTAACAACTGAGAGACCCAGATCATTAAGATAATATGATTGAGATCTTCTCTGAATAAAAGATATATGCATATTAGTTTTTTAGGGATACAAGCTTTCCATAACTGAGATGATTTTTGTGTGTGTGTATGGTTTTTTTTACGAACTCAGAATTCTGATGAGCTCGGAATTCTTTGCACAAACTTAATAATAAAAAGACATTCATATTAATATATAGGAATTTTTATTGCATTAAGCTATAATACATAGAAATTTTATCAAATCCTATAATGATGTATGAACAGTGGAAGAGGATGTGATTTAATATGCAGAATTGAACAGACCATTGGCCTTGAGGTAAATTAATGTTCACAGGGCTCTGGGCAACAGCTAAAGTGTCATGTACCATGGTCCCAAGTGTCTAAAAAGAAACAGTGGTATATTCAAAATAAAGAGCCATATACAATTACAACAATTTTCCTTTGATAGTTAATTGGTAATTTCTCCGGAATGGTAAACTCTATCCATGACTGACCATAGGTTTAACTTTTAAACTAAGAAGAAAACTAAAATTGATAGAACAGGAACCAGGGTGGTAGACAAACTCCCATTCTTCTCCATACATCAACAATGCTTTTGCTCCTTTGCTGATATTCTATGGTCACTCATTTTCTCTCTTTTCCTGAGAAGAAGAAAATACCAATAAGGTCATATTGCAAATACTGAGCCATAATTATCAATGGTTGGATCATTATATGTAATATGGCCAAGCTTTTGTGCATAATCTTTTCTAATTCTAAAGCAGACATGAAATTTAATTTAAGGCCGACTTTCTGGGGAAGATTATGACTTCCACCAAATTGATATTAAATGAACAGATTGGTAGGAGGCTCTATTTAGTCACTGAGCATAGGTCATATGCTTTTCTTTAGTTATGCTGAGCTCTGCTTTGGTGCTGGGAGAATTTAGTGGAATAAGCTAATGACAGAGTGTGTTGCTTTCTACTGTCCCACAGTTTCTGTGTACATGTTTCTCTCTTTGGCTTAGATAATGTGGAGAAATAACCTAATAGTACTGAACAATCAAAATATCAAAACATGTTCCTAAAATTTATAATACTTCTATTGTTATTCAACTGAAATCTTTAAAATTTATATTCATTTAGCACTAAAATTAGTAAAATTAATCTTGGTATTATGTTTCCCTTCTCATTTGCCAGAATGTGGAACAGATTTTTAGAATGAAATAATCATGGTAGAATTTGAAATCAATGCCTATAATACAATTTTATGAAAACTTATAAAATTTTTCCCAGACTAATCAAGAACTTAACAGAACTTATTTTTTAACTATAATATTCTTTTGTATGATTTTTGTGCCATATGTTATGTAATTAATAGTGATAACACTAGAATTAATATTTCTGTCTGTCACAAAATATGTTTAGAAAATAGGCTTAATCTTTGTATCAGATAGGTATTGTGTTTAGTGGTATAAAATGGAAAAACCCAAAATAATAGTGGCTTGAACAGGAAATCACTTAAAAAACATGTTCATTTTATTAAATGTTTCGTATACAGCATGCCAATTATCCCATTAATAGTCATACTTTCCACTCTTGGCAGGCTTCTTAGTAAACCATTCCTTTTCAAAGTTTTGAAACAGTTAGTTCTGCTTTCCCTGTGATTCTCTAAACCTGGTCGATGCCGATTGTACCAGCAGTCATTTCCTCATCTCAGCTGGGCAATTTATGTTACTTCTCACAAGAAGACTGAATTAAGACACAGAGGCTGAATCAACTGCATGATGCTCTGTGTGAGTGCTGTAGGACTGCTGACTTGTGAGCCAGAAGTACATGCAATCCAAAATCATGGACAGCAGCAAAAAGATCAAAACCACTGAAAAGAATTAGGGAATCTAGGACTGGTTGAGTTTTCATGAGAAATGGGAAACTTGTAGGTACTGAGGAGGTAAGTCCCATCTATTGGGGTTACTCTCTGTATCTCTTCAGTTCCTTCCTGTTCATCTGCTCCATTTTCTACCACATTCCACCAGTCTCAACCCTACCCATACATTCTTCTACGAGTGAGCTAATTTATAGTGATTTTCTTCCTTGCAATGATGAAGTACCCAAATAAAAACAGTGGTAACATACAAGAATTCTGAAAGAAACATTTTCTTCATCTACGTGTAAGAAAATATATTACTGCATAACTTCCTAAAGGCTATATTAATAATACAGTATTCCTGATCTCTAGAAAAGTGACCAAACCCATTTTTCATTTAATTGCTGACTTTAAAAAATTACTCTCTGTACTTTCCTTGAAAGGGGATGTATGATTCAATCCTTTCACAAATTTTATTTTTCATGAATTAAAAAAAAATCACAAATTTAAAAATGCTTTGATAAAATGCCAGATCCAGTCATTGCATCTGGATTTTTGATACCAAAGCCATTAAAATGGGAATATATGAAGAATCAAAAAGGAATGTCAGGTTAGACTAAAGATCAAATGAAAAATTTTAAAAGTTTTTAAAATTTTATTAATTATTTTTATTAACATATAATGTATTATTTGCCCCAGGGGTATAGGTCTGTGAATCATCAGGCTTATACACTTCACAGCACTCACCATGTCACATACCCTCCCCAATGTCCATAACACAACCACCCTCTCCATATCCTCCCTCCATCAACTCTCAGTTTGTTTTGTGAGATTAAGAGTCTCTTATGGTTTGTCTCTCTCCTGATCCCATCTTCTTTCATTTTTTCCTCCCCATCCTCCAATCTCCCCACTCTGCCTTTCAAATTCCTCATATCAGGGAGATCATATGATAATTGTCTTTCTCTGATTGACTTTTTTCACACAGCACAATACCCTCTAGTGCCATCCACATCATTGCAAATAGCAAGATTTCATTTTTTTTGATGGCTGCCTAGTATTCCATTGTGTGTGTGTGTGTGTGTGTGTGTGTGTGTGTGTGTGTGTATACTACATCTTCTTTCCATTTATCTGTTGATGGACATCTAGGTTCTTTCCATAGTTTAACTATTGTGGACATTGCTGCTACAAATATTCGGGTATATATGCCCCTTCAGATCATTACATTTGTATCTTTAGGGTAAATAACCAGTAGTGCAATTGCTAGGTTATAGGGTAGCTCTATTTTCAACTTTTTGAGGAACTGCACCAGAACTGCACCAGAACCACAAACAGGAACCAAACTGGTACAGAATGGCTGCACCACTTTGCATTCCCACCAACAGTGTAAGAGGGTTCCCCTTTCTCTGCATCCTCTCCAACATCTGTCATTTCCTGATTTGTTAATTTTAGCCATTCTTACTAGTGTGAGGTGGTATCTCATTGTGGTTTTCATTTGTATTTCCTTGATGCTGAGTGATGTTGAGCCTTTTTTCATGTGTCTGTTGGCCATCTGGATGTCTTCTTTGCAGAAATGTCTGTTCATGTCCTCTGCCCATTTCTTGATTGTATTTTTTGTTCTTTAGGTGTTGAGTTTGGTAAGTTCTTTATGTATATTAGATACTAGCCCTTTATCTGATATGTCTTTTGCAAATATCTTCTTCCATTCTCTCAGTTGTCTTTTGGTTTTGTTGGTGATTTCCTTTGCTGTGCAAAAGCTTTTGATCTTGATGAAGTCCCAATAGTTCATTTTTGCCCTTGTTTCCCTTGCCTTTGGTGATGCTTCTAGGAAGAAGTTGCTGTGACTGAGGTCAAAGAGGCTGCTGCCTGTGTTCTTCTCAAGGATTTTGAGGTCCTTCATCCTCACATTGAGGTCCTTCATCCATATTGAGTCAGTTTTTGTGTGGTGTATAAGGAAATGGTCCAATTTCATTTTTCTGCATGTGGCTGTCCAATTTTCCTAACACCATTTGTTGAAGAGACTCTCTTTTTTTCCATTGGACATTCTTTCTTGCTTGTCAAAGATTAGTTGACCATACATATGAGGGTCTATTTCTGGGTTCTCTGTTCTGTTCTCTTGATCTATGTGCCTGTTTTTGTGCCAGTACCATACTGTCTTGATGATTACAGCTTTGGAATAGAGCTTGAAGTCTGGAATGGTGATGCCACCGACGTTGGCTTTATTTTTCAACATTCTTCTGGCTATTCGAGGTCTTTTCTGGTTCCATATAAATTTTAGGATTATTTTTTCCATTTCTTTGAAAAAACTGGATGGGATTTTGATAGGGATTGCATTACGTGTGTAGATTGCATTAGGTAACATAGACATTTTCACAAGATTTGTTCTTCCAAACTATGAGCATGGAATGCTTTTCCATTTCTTTGTGTCTTCCTCATTTTCTTTCATGAGTACTTTATAATTTTCTGACTATAGTTTCTTTGTTTCTTTGGTTAGGTTTATTCCTAGGTATTTTATGGTTTTGGGTGCAATTGTAAATGGGATTCACCCCTTAATTTCTCTTTCTTCTATCTTGTTGTTGGTGTATAGAAATGCAACTGATTTCTGTGCATTGATTTTATATCATGACACTTTCCTGAATTCCTGTACAAGTTCTAGCAGTTTTGGAGTGGAGTCTTTTGGGTTTTCCACATAAAGTATCATATCGTCTGCAAAGAGTGAGAGTTTAACTTCTGTGCTGATTCGGATGTCTTTAATTTCTTTTTGTTGCCTGATTGCTGAGATTAGGACTTCTAGTACTATGTTGAATAGCAGTGGTGATAACAGACATCCCTGCCATGTTCCTGATCTTAGCGGAAAAGGTCTGTTTTTCCCCACTGAGAATGTTATTCTCAGTAAGTTTTTTATAGATGGCTTTGATGATGAGGTATGTACCCTCTACCCCTACACTTTGAAGAAAGGATGCTGTACTTGTCCAATGTTTTTTTTTCTGCATCTATTGAGAGTATCATACAGTTCTTGTTCTTTCTTTTATAACGTATTGTATCACATTGATTGATTTGCAGATGTTGAACCAAACTGGCAGTCCAGGAATAAATCCCCCTTGGTCATGGTGAATAATCCTTTTTTTTTTTTTTTTTTTAGATTTTTATTTATTTATTTGACAGAGAGAAATCACAAGTAGATGGAGAGGCAGGCAGAGAGAGAGAGGGAAGCAGGCTCCCCGCTGAGCAGAGAGCCCGATGTGGGACTCGATCCCAGGACCCTGAGATCATGACCTGAGCTGAAGGGAGCAGCTTAACCCACTGAGCCACCCAGGCGCCCCGTGAATAATCCTTTTAATGTACTGTTGGATCCTATTGGCTAGTATTTTGGTAGGAATTTTCACATCCGTGTTCTTCAAGGATATTGGTCTGTAATTCTCTTTTTTGATGGGATCTTTTTCTGGTTTTGGGATCAAGGTAATGTTGGCCTCATAAAATAAGTTTGGAAGTTTTCCTTCCATTTCTATTTTTTGGAACAGTTTCAGGAGAATAGGTATTAATTCTTCTTTAAATGCTTGGTAGAATTCCCCCGGGAAGCCATCTCTCCCTGGACTCTTGTTTGTTGGGAGATTTTTGATGACTGCTTCAATCTCCTTACTGGTTGCTGTTCAGGTTTTCTATTTCTTCCTGGTTCAGTTGTGGTTGTTCATACATCTCTAGGAATGCATCCATTTCTTCCAGATTGTCAAATTTGCTGGCATATAGTTGCTCATAATATGTTCTTATAATTGTTTGTATTTCTTTGGTGTTGGTTGTGATCTCTTTTCATTCATTATTTTATTTATTTTTGTCCTTTCTCTTTTCTTTTTGATGAGTCTGGCTAGGGGTTTATTAATCTTATTAATTCTTTCAATGAGCTAGCTCCTAGTTCCATTGATCTGTTCTACCGTTCTTTTGGTTTCTATTTCATTGATTTCTGCACTGATCTTTATGATTTCTCTTCTCCTGCTGGGTTTAGGCTTTCTTTGTTGTTCTTTCTCCAGCTCCTTTAGGTGTATGGTAGGGTTATGTTGTGTATTTGTAACCTTTCTTGTTTCTTGAGAAAAGCTTGGGCTGTTATATACTTTCCTCTCAGGACCGCCTTTGCTGTGTCCCACAGATTTTGAACAGTTGTGTTTTTATTATCATTTGTTTCCATGAATTATTTCAATTCTTCTTTAATTTCGTGGTTGACCCATTCATTCTTTAGTAAAATGCTCTTTAGCCTCCATGGATTTGAGATGATAAAATTAATTTTTAATTTGATTTTTATGTTTATCAATTTTTTTTGTTTGTTTGTTTTATTAATTTTTTTTCCAATTTATTTCTTTTCAGAAAAACAGTATTCATTATTTTTTCACCACACCCAGTGCTCCATGCAAGCCGTGCCCTCTATAATACCCACCACCTGGTACCCCAACCTCCCACCCCCCCCCGCCACTTCAAACCCCTCAGACAAATTTTTAATTGAATGTTTATGTTTATCACACTAAGACATGAAATAGTTTTAAAAGAAAAATGGTACTACAAAACATAACAACAGAACCAACAAAAATAGAAGTCCTCTGTTGAGCTTTTCATATAAATTTCTTCTCCCCAGACAACACAGCCCATAACTTATTTTTCCTGTTTCTTTTTGTATTTGACAAATTTCTAATTCAGATGCTTAAAATATTTATTAAATTTTTAATATATATACATTGCATATTAACTTTGTATTCTAGCAGATTAAACTCAGTCTTCTAATTCCAACTACCCAACAAGCATGTTCCCTGACAAACACTAACAAAAAGTATTTCTGTTTATGTTTATACCCTTTACCTCTACATTCATAGGTACCTAGTGTTTCAAATGACCAAAATATATATCTATAAATGGTCTCGCTTCTAATTGGTTTCTCTTTCTTTGGGACTAGATATAAGTTTTCTCTGTGCTATGGATTAGATCTCACTTATCTATCTGCTAATATTTAAATTTTTTTAATGTTTTTTCATCTTCTTTTCTATTTGTTTTTATGGATTTTTTTTCCTTCTGTAATACCATTTTAGCAGGGTTTCAGGAGGAATCATATATAAACTGTGGCTTAACAGAAGACTAGGAAGTTACTCTTATGCCCCTATACCCTCAACAGAATAAATTTGGACTTCAAACAAATAGAACTAAAACAAAAACAAATAAAGAAAAGTTATTTTCCTCTGGGAAAAAAAAGTTAAATATTAAGAAGGTAAAGATTATATGAGTTAGTTTATAGTCTCTACAGCGAATTTTCTTTTTACTTTTTTTAGTATAGTTCAACCACAATGTTTCATTAGTTTCAGATGCACAATATAGCGACTCAACATCTCTATATGTTATACTTTGCTTGCCATCTGTATAGCTACATCTGTCACCATACAACACTATTTAAATATCATTTACTATATTTTCTATGTTGTGCCTTTTATTCCTGTGACTTATTCACTCCATAACTAGAACTCTATATTTCCCACTTCCTTTCACCCATTTTGTCCATCCCCTCACCTCCTTTCCTTCTGGAAACTGTATTTGTTCTCCATATTTATAGGTCTCATTATGGTTTTTGTTTGTTTGTTTATTAGTTTTGTTTTGTATGTTAGATTCCACATATGAGTGAAATTACATGGTAATTGTTTCTCTCAGTTTGGCATATTTCACTGAGCATAATTCCCTCTAGGTCCAGCCATACTGTTACAAATAGTACAATTTCATCCCTTTTAAAGACTGAATCATAACCCATTTATCTATCATTATTCATTCATCTATAGACAGACACTTAGGTTGTTTCCATATCTTTTGCTGTAGTACATAGTACCTCAATAAACAAAGGAGTGCATATATATTTTCAAATAGTGTTTTTGTTTCCTTCATGGAAATGCTCAGTAGTGGAATTACTGGATCATACTGCATTTCTTTTTTTTTTTTTTCCTCTTCTTTTTAAAGACTTTATTTAGGGATGTCTGGGTGGCTCAGTCGGTTAAGCCTCTGCCTTCAGCTCAGTTCATGATCCCAGGGTCTTGGGATTGAGTCCTACATTGGGCTCCTTGTTTAGCAGGGAGCCAGTTCTCCCTCTCCCTACTGCTACTCCTCCTTGTACTCTCGCTGTGTCAAATAAATAAATAAAATCTTTAAAGTAATAAAAAAATAAAGATTTTATTTACTTATTTGACACAGAGAGAGAATGAGGGGGGGCATGATAGGGAGAGGATCAGAGGGAGAAGCAGACCCCCCACTGAGCAGGGAGCTGATGCAACACTGGATCCTGGGACTCCAGATCATAACCTGAACTGAAATCTGTCACTTAATCAGCTGAGCACCAAGATGCCCCCATACTGCATTTCTATTCTATTTTTAATTTTTTGAGGAAACTTCATCAATTTTCTACAGTGGTTGTACCGATTTATTTTCCGATTAACAGTGCATAAGGGTTCCTTTTCTCCATATCTTCACCAAAACTTGTTATCTCTTCTCTTTTTTATTTCAGCCATTCTGACAGGTGTAAGGAAATGTCTCACTGTGATTTTGATTCGAACAGCATTACTATGATACCAAAACTAGACAAAGATAATATAAAAAAAGAAAACTACAAATCAATATTCCTGATGAACATAAATGCAAAAACCTTTAACAAAATATTAGCAAACCGCGATCAGAAATACACTAAAAAGATCATTCACCATGATGGAGTGGATTTATTTTGGATACAAGAATGGTTTAATATTCACAAATTGATAGGTGTGATACACCACATCAGCAAAACAAAGAATAAAGATTATATGATCTACATAGATGCAGAAAAGGCATTTGACAAAAGTCAACATCTGCTCATGATAAAAAGTATCAGCAAAGTGAATTTAGAGAGAATATAGCTCAACATTATAAAGGTCATATATGAAAACCCACAGCTAACATCATACTCAATGGTGAATAACTGAGGGCTTTTCCTCTAAGATCAGGAAAGGACAAAGATGTGCATTCTCACAACTTTTATTCAACATAGTACTGGAGGTCCTTGCCATAGCAATCAGACAAGAAAAAGAAATAATGCCTCATCCATATTGGTAAGGAAGAAGTTAACCTGTCAACATTTGTAAATGATATGATACTATATAGAGACAACCCTAAGTCTACACCAAAAAAACCTACTAGAAGTAGTAAATAAATTCAGTAAAGTTTCAGGATAAAAAAATTAATACCCAGAAATGAGTAGCATTTATGTACACTAATAACAAAGTCCCAGACAAGAAATTAAGAAAACAATTTTGGGGTGTCTGGGTGGCTCAGAGGGTTAAGCCTCTGCCTTCAGCTCAGATCATGGTCTTAGGGTCCTGGGATCAGGCCCCACATCGGGCTCTCTGCTCAGCAGGGAGCCTGCTCCCTCACCCCCTCTCTCTGCCTGCGTCTCTGCCAACTTGTGATCTCTCTATGTAAAATAAATAAATAAAATCTTAAAAAAAAAAGAAAACAGTTTCACTTACTATTATACCAAAAATAATAACATACTAAAGAATAAACTTAACTGAAGAAGTGAAAGACCTAGACTCTAAAAACTATAAAACATTAATGAAGGAAACTGAAGATGACACAAACAAATGGAAAGATATTTCATGCTCATGGACTAGTTGTTAGAGTTAATACTTCTTAGTAGTTAAACTGGTTCTATCAGTAACCAACCATATAACCTTAGGCTAATGGTTTTACTTTTTGAGTTTCATCTTTTGCAACTGCAAAACTGAGGTAATAGTAGCATCTATTTTACCAACAGTTTTAAAGTTAAAGTAATAGTTGAGCAGTATAATTAAGCAGTGTTTTATAGTGGATGAAAGCAAGTTAATAGCCTTTCTCTAGATTCTGCTCACTAATAACATGTACATCGTGACTACATAACATAGACAAAACAACAAAAGCTCTTACAACAACAAAAAAATCATGTAATGAGGAACATATACTATTAAAATCACAGAGAGATTTAGAAATACTGTTAAGTGGATAAATTATAATGCCAATGAAATCTTGCCATTTGCAACAATGTGGACAGAACTAGAGGGTATTATGCTGAGTGAAATAAGTCAACCAGAGAAAGACAAGCATATGCACTCTCTGATATGAAGAATTTGAGAGGAAGGGCTGAGGTTTGTGGGGGTTACGGAAGGAGAAAATGAAACAAGATGGGTTCGAGAGGGAGACAAACCATAAGAGACTCTTAATCTCTGGAAACAAACTGAGGGTTGCTGGGATATAGGGGGTAGGGAGTGGGTGACTGGGCTATGGACATTGGGGAGGGTATGTGCTATGGTGAGTGCTGTGAAATGTGTAAGCCTGATGATTCACAGACCTGTACCTCTGGGGCAAATAATACATTATATATTAATAAAAAATCAGTAAGAAGAAAATGAGCAACTTGATTAAAAGATATGCACTGATTAGATGTGTACCTTCACAAAGAAGATATACAGATGGCAAATACACACATGAAAAAATACTTCACATCATATATGATCAGGGAAATATAAATTAAAACAACAATGAGATACCACTACCCATCTATTAGAATGGTCAAAATCCAGAACATTGACAACATCAAATTCTGGCAAAGAAGTGAAACAACAGTGTCGTTCTCGACCTGCAAGAACAACACGTAGCTGGTATCCTGTTAATGTTGCTTCCGCTTTATTCTCATACCACACTTGCTTATATGCAGTAGGGCACCCTATCAGAAGACAGATATTCTCAAGACATCCAATCACAGACCTACTGCTAGGCTTCTCCTAATTAGTCTATCCAGTGTCTGCTTTTCCTCCCCCACATGGGCCGCCGCCGATATTAACTTGTTTACGTGGAGGTTTGTTTTGGCACCTGGCCAGGCACCATCTTGTAATGGCGGGGACTTCCTTGGCCACAGGGGGTCCCCAACACAACAGGATCTCTTATCCATTGCTGGTGGAAATGCAAAATGGTGCAGTTACTTCAGAGATCAGCTTGACAGTTTTTACAAAACTAAACATACCCTTACCATTGATCTAGCAATCACACTCCTTGGCATTCACCTAAGGAGCTGAAAACTTAAGTCCACATAAAAACCTGCACATAGATGTTTATAACAGCTTTATTCATAACTGCCAAAACCTAGAAGCAACCAACTTGTCTTTCAATAGGTGAGTAGATAAACTGTGGTACATCCATACAGTGGAATATATTATTCAGTGCTAACAAGAAATGAGTTACCAATCCATAAAAAGAAATGAAGGAATCTTAAATGAGTAATATTATAATATATATAATATTATAATGTATATAATATATATATTCACAAACCTGTACCTCTGGGACAAATAATACATTATATATTAATTAAAAAACAGTAAGAAAAAAATGAGCAACTTGATTAAAATATATGTACCGATTAGATGTGTACCTTCACCAAAGAAGATATACAGATATATATTATATATATAATATATATCATAATACTATATGATATTCTGGAGAGAGTAAAAAGATCAGTGCTTGTCAGAGATTATAGCAGAAGGAAGGGATGAATATTTGGAACACAGAGATCCTTAGGGCAGCGGAACTATTCTCTTACTATAATGATGAATACATGTCATTATACTTTTGCCCAAATCCACAGAATGTACAACACCAAGAGTGAATCCTAATGTAAGCTTCAAGTTTTGAGGAATAATTATGTGTTGATGTAGATTCATCAGTTGTAACAAATGTATCACACAGTTGAGAAATTTCAATAATGGGGGAGGTTGTAGGAGTGGGGTGGTAAGGATGTATGTGGGAACTCTGTGTACCTTCTATTCAATTCTGCTGTGAACCTTAAACTGTTCCTAGGACATAAAGAAGGAAATCAAGAAATAAAGTCTATTTTAAAAATTATAATGCCAGAAAGGAGAAAAACTTCCTAAAATTGATAAATAATTTCCAGGACTGGAAGAATGCATTATTTACCATTTGGGGAAACAAGTTGCAAATGTGTCATGTCCATGAAAGAGAACTTCTTTTAGAATAAAGCACATTTGGCAAATGTGTGGAACTGACATGATAAAATGGCAAACTCGAGCATCAGAAACACATGGGCAGATTTCCCTTTGGACATTTAACGATATCTGATCTTGCACAGTAGACTGAGGAACAAGAATGTAAACTACAAAAAAGCAGGGGAAAATCTCCAAAAATCTTGTGGGCCTTACCAGGGAGTGGTCTTCCTTGGATACCAACAGTCTCTCATTTTAATAAATTTTCCAGATTTTAGGATCTCATTGGAGAAGAGGTTTTACAATTACACTGAGAGCTCTGAAAGACAGTTTGAGATCTCATATTATTTCAGAGTTAAGGTGACAAAGAACTCCAAGCTGTCAGCCTTACTATATAGACTGAGAGTAGTTTTAGATCCTAAAGTTTTAATAGTGTTGAATTATTTTAAAAGTGTCAAGAATGCATTTTAATCTTCATAACAACTAAAGTATATAAAAAGAAGATACACCTAACAAGTTAATACAAAAGAAAAGTGAAATTCTAAAAAAATTATGATTAATCCAATTTAGGCAAAAGGAAGGAAAATAAATAAATTACATGTATATATGTATAACAGATATGTTATATATGTTACTATATATATATATATAGTAACAATAAAGCTAAATTCATAAACCCTACTATATTTTTATTACATTGATGCATAATGAACAAAAATTCGAAGAGAAACTAATAAAACTGCAACAACTATACATTGTTTAAAAAGCACCTTTTAGGGGTGCCTGGGTGGCTCAGTGGGTTAAAGCCTCTGCCTTCGGCTCAGGTCATGATCCCAGGGCTCTGAGATGGAGAGCAGGGAACCTGCTTTCTCCTCTCTCTCTCTGCCTGCCTCTCTGCCTACTTGTGATCTCTGTCAAATTAATAAATTAAAAAAAATCTTTTAAAAAAAGCACCTTTTATATATAAAAACCATAGGAAGATTGAACATAAAAGGATGGGAAAAAAATGTACCTTGTAAAAACTAACCACAGAAATGCTCCTTGAAGCTATATAATATCAGACAAGGGAAACCTAAAGTGAGAATTATTATAACTGATAAAGAAGAATATTTTGTAATGAAAACAAAGTTGATCCATTAAAAATCTATCACAACTACAAATTTATGTATACCACTCACAGTAGGAGACCTAGCAAACTTCTTTCAATAATTGACTGAGTAAGCAAGCACAAAAAAAATCAGGAACCCCACAGAAGATTCCAACAACATATTAACCAATTTGGTTTAAATGAATATGTGTGTGTGTGTGTGTGTGTGTGTGCATGCTTGCACATGTGTGTTATAACATGCATTAAAAAATGACAGAACTGAGTTTTTAAAAAGTATACTAAACAATTATGAAGATAAATTTGCATGCTGGACCAATGATGAACGTCTTGATAAATTTCAAATATTTGAAACTACCTAGAATATATGCTCTGACAATAGGAAAAAAAAGTAGAATTAAATCAGAAGGGAAAATGGTGGGTCCCATGGCCTAGGAGGAATAGAAATGGGAAGTTGTTATTCATTGAGTATAGAATTTTAGACATGCAAGATAAGAATTTTCTAGAAATCGGGGCGCCTGGGTGGCTCAGTGGGTTAAGCCGCTGCCTTCGGCTCAGGTCATGATCTCAGGGTCCTGGGATCGAGTCCCGCATCCGGCTCTCTGCTCAGTGGGGAGCCTGCTTCCTCATCTCTCTCTCTCTGCCTGCCTCTCTGCCTACTTGTGGTCTCTCTCTGTCAAATAAATAAATAAAATCTTTAAAAAAAAAAAAAGAATTTTCTAGAAATCTGCTATATAACATCGTGCTCATAATTATTATAATTAATAATACAGCACAATACACTTAGAACTTTGTTAAGAAGTAGATCTTATGTTATTTTTATGATAATTTAAAAAGGTAAGAACAGGGTAGTAGCATTTGCCTGGAATTTAAACCAATGACTTTAGCTTCTAACTCAAGAAAACTAAGAAACAAATACATAAGGAAACAAACAAACAAAAGCAAACAAAACAGTAAGTCAACCTTAAAAAGAAATAATAAATATAAGAGCAGAAATTGGTGAACTAGAACAATAGAGAGCTAAATAAGCTAAAAAGTTGTGCTTTTTTTTAACAGTTAGTGAAATTGAAGATTCATGAGCAGTTTAATCAAGAAATAAGAGCAGGAGAGAAAACACTAATAACTGCTGTAAAAGTGGAAAAAGAAAGACATCATTGTTGGTTCAATTAAAAAAAGTGAATGCCATATGTTTACACCAATAACTTATAATTTGGATGAAATTTTAAAATAGTCTTTAAAAATACAACTCACTAAAATCAATAATGGAGAAATAGAAAACAGATATAATCCTGTATGTATAAAAAGTGGAATCCATAATTAAAAACCTTTTCCCATAGAAAATTCCCAGGTGGTTTCACCAATAAATTCTTGTAAATTCCTAAAATTCACTTGAAATCTACGGTATATGTGCAGGGCTACATGACTTTTATAGTTTACTAATAGTGATAAGGATAATAATAAATCCTTTCTCTGCCATTTATTCTTTTCAGGGGGTTCCTTTTTTATTTGAATTAAATTAATTAACATATAGTGTATTATTAGTTTCAGAGGTAGAGTTTAGTGACTCATCAGTGCATAGAATGCCAGTGCTCATTCCATCCAACGTCCCTCTTAATGCCCTTCACCCAGCTGTAAATCTAGTTTCTTCATCTGTTACATGAGTGTGATGATAATAGAACCTCCCTTCTAATTTTGTGTGGGAATGAAGTGAGTTAATAATGAAAGAACTTAACATAATTAGGTAGTATCACTTTTATAATTAAGATACTACTTTCTAGACAATGATTTTCTATGCAGTAAGAGATATTTAAAAATAGATGAAAGAGGTTTAGAATAAGATCAGAGTAAAAATGTTCCATGTGCTTAGAGAGGCTTTAAATCCTCCATAGCAGTCATTATGCAATAATACTAGCTTCAGGAAAAAAGGTTTTAGTCAACATTGAATATGTTTACAATGTGCTTGTTAAGAGTAATGGAAGCAGAAGCACAGAAGTGCATAATTAAATATCCTTATATATAAGATATTCATAAACCTAAGGCTCAGGACAGGAATACTTGCTTAGCCAAGTTCAATTTTGTGATTTAATATCTAGTTGAAGCAAAATATATATCAGATCAGTCTATATGTGGAGGACATAATTTATGAGACCTGGTTTCATAGTAAAGATTCGATTTATACTGAAGTGATAACTTATATGAAACTATGCATATCCAGAAATTATTACTTATATTTTGCTACCCCAAAACTCAAATCACTAATCTTTTTATTTTTTAGCTTAATCTCTATGACTTATACTTTCTCTTTTCATGCTACATTTTATTACTAATTTTACAGATGTGCATACTAGAAACTAGGAAGCTGGTTATATTTTATCTTCCACATGTAATTATGGCATTATAAGTTCATGTTTATATGCCAATTTATACTTTAAAATTTCACTATAATCATTAATTATGTAATAAAATTCCTTTAAATGGTTTTTCAGAAGACCTACTATTAAAATATTCCTCTCGGGAAATCTATAAATGAAAATGAAAAAAAAAACACATTTCTTCTCAAAATTAGCATTTAAAAAAACTTTCATTTGATTAACAAAACTATTGTTACCAACTTTGACAGTGCTATTAAATACTAGTACAGCAAGAACTGTGGAAATGATTGGTAAGGATGCCATTATGCTGGAATCCCTTTGAAGGAACGATACACTCAGAATGAGACCATTCTGCAAAATACCAGTTTGCTCTGTAAATTAGATAACTGCACAATTTTCTTCTTTTGTCTGTTCTCAGAACTATAAAATCATGATAATCAAGTTTCCTCTGTGATCTTCTGGAGTATATAATCTAAAAGAAGTATACATTACATTTTGTTACTCTTTAATGTTAAACTATGTGGTCAAAAAGCAAATTAATTTGGAGGGGAAAATGGTCCATATGCATCTAACTAAGAGCAGTTTTACCTATTTGTATGGCATTGTATACGTTCTCCTAATGAAGAGATAAAGTTTATGTAAGGCAAGGTAGAATTTGAAGCGAAGTGCCTTTAACATGAATTATTGGGAACAATGCATCGTACTTTTAGTAAGTACTTAAGAGTCCCGTCAGAGAATGGATAATTTATGTTAGAAAAATATATATGGGGGCATCTAGGTGGCTCAGTCAGTTAAGTGTCTGCCTTGGGCTCAGGTCACGATCTCAAGGTCCTGAGATGGGGCCCCATGTCTGGCTTCCTACTCACTGTTCCCAGGGATCCTGCTTCTCCCTCTCCTCCCTGCTAGTGCTCTCTCTCCCGATCTCTTTATCAAATAAATAAATAAAATCTTAAAAAACAAGAAAAAAATTACTATATTCTGCCGTTAACCCTGTACAGTGGCAATATTTTTCTATTTCATTATCAATTTCATTTTCAGTGGAATTTATCAGACTAATTTTAAGCAATTGATTTTTTTTTCTCCTAATAATATAAATGGAGAAAGTGGTATGTGAAAAAAACTGCTCTTCGAGTCTTTGGAAATGGATGATATACATTCAAATGTTTCACTTGATCTGATAATTGCTCATGACTAAACATCCAAGAATGAATACACTAATGCTTAATTCTTTAGAAAGTAAAATTAACTATCATAGAAGCTCCATCTCTAAGTACAGGTGAGTTGAATTTTCTAATAATGCATCCAGTTGTCTGATAATACATTTTGATAATGTATTATTGGGAGATCAATATTTCTAGACCCCTAAAAAAGTATTTTTGGTCATAGAAATCAAACACTCATCTATAAATCGAAGCAAAGGAAAACCACTAAAATATGGCAACCAAACAAGAATTTCTCCTCTGCTCCACTGGAAATGGTCTAGAAATATTAGTCGTTTGCAGAACTCAAAATGAAAACTGAAAATGTGAAGAGACCAAAGAAAGTGACTGGGTCTCACTGGAGTGCTGATGTAAGGGCTGGAAACAATAACCTTGCTAAGTAGGACACAAAAGGCCATTACAGTTCTATTGCATCCATTTCTTTTAAAAAATCAGTTAACCTTGAAGCTAAAACTTTGCATTATAATGCAAAGTTTTATTTTGGGATGCTATACATACCATAATAAAACACAAGAAAGAACACCTTCTTTAAATAAAAAGAAGGTATTATTTCACTGGAGGATAGTGCAACAAACATTTTTTTTTTCTCTTCCTATCGATAGACAATGATGATAGGCTAATTTCTAAATAGAGGCACATTTTTACAAAATTATGCCAGTTAGTCATATTTTGCTCATAAATACTGTTATAAATATACCATAAGGTTTATCTTACAGAAGATACTAGTTGCTCAAGCTCAAGAAGGTGAAATAATAAGCTGAGAATCTGGTATTTCCAGTTAAGCCATTTCTCTCTGCCTTAGAGAATGTGGTGACATATACTAGTGGGAGACCACCTCATCTTGCTTTTAACACTGTTGTGTCCCTCATGATAGTCCATTCATGTCCTTAAGTGCAAAGCCTACTGAAAATCTTCCTACACATCATCCAGATAGCATAAGTTTCTGTGTGATACATTTCCATTGCCTCTTCACTAATCTTGGTGACTTAAGGTATAGCTTTATCTCCTCATTTATTGATTGTCTTGCTTTATTTACATCTTAGCTCTCTCCCGTAAAGATTTACACATATCCACTGGGACTAAAGTATGAAGGAGAAGGAAATGCTTATTACTGCAGATGCTGTAAGTTTTCCAGCTTTCTGGAATGAAAATCCCAGCCGGTTACTGCATCCATTCCAATCTGCCAAGCTACTGAGTATTGTTGTACCACTAAAACTGGGGCCAAACACTGTAAAACTTGTCATCACTTTCATTTTTCTTGTGAACGGGCCTTGTGTATGTGTCTTAAGATTCTGTGTTTCCACAAGCAGCCTGTGTGGTCCTCGATGGCCCTATTCTGCCTCATGTGTCCGCATTATTGGTCACTAACCCAGTAACAACAAGATGGGATAACAGAAAGGGGTTTGGATGGGAGAAGGAACAGGTATATTGGTCTTATATGTTCTATTTTCCCATCATACCTGTAAAATAAACATATTATAACTAAGGAAGACTGGACTTCGAAAAGAACAGTTACAAGGATGGAGGTCCATGGAACTTCCTTGATGATCTGAGTCACCTAGTGAGGGGTCAGCAAAGCAGGAAAGGTCCAGCTCTGAGAACTAAGTTTCCCTAAATGCGGTAGCACAGACATAACCCAGGGGCAGGGGTTTCTGCACATGCACTTAAAGGCATATTGAGGCAAAATAGCCAATAATCCTAAAAAAGTGCCGAACATAATGAGACATGAGGAACAAAGGCATTGTAAGAAAATAAAACATTCAAACAGAGGAAGAAGAATAAATAGACCCAAAAGAATGTACCTTAAAAATGCATACTAAAAGCTTCAAAATGAGAGAGAAAAAGAAACATTAAAACCCAAAGAAAGAACAAGAGAATAGATTAGGTGTATATGATGTGTATAAAAAATATGTAAGCCCAGGGTTATTTTGTATACAAAAGACAAGTCTTAAAAAATTCATACAAAAAAAACATAAAAATAAAAGTCTAGAAAAAATGTTATCAGAAAAATACAAGTGATAATAAAGCTAAGGTTGTGATCATGATCATATAAGATAAAATTCAAGCCCAAAAAGCATTAAAAATACTAAAAGTATATTTAAACTTCCAATACCATAACACACAAGTTAAATTGTGAATACCTATGTGCCATATAACAAAACAGAAATAGGGACAAAGCAAGAAGGCAAATGAAACCTAATGACAACAAGAAATATTAAAATACCACCCTTCATCCAAAACAGGTCAAGTTTTAGAAAAAAATGAATATGTGTTTGATGATGTAAACAACATAATCAATAAAGTAGATACAATAGATATATCAAACTGCCACCCAAACATGTAGAACATTATTTCTTTCAAACTTATGAGGAATATAAGTGCATATTATTATAACTATTATTATATTACTATTGTTAAGCTACACAAAATTTAATCAACTTGATAAATGAAAACAATGAAAATCCCATTTATTTAATAATGATACAATAAAAAATTTTAAAAAAAACAACTAAATCTGTCTTTCTCCCAAACATTTAAAAACTTATTACTAACACTGAAAAGAAATAAAATAAAATGAAAAAAAAAACCTATTCCTAAACAGTTCTTTAATCAAAGTGGAGTTGAAAATGTCAAAATTATATAACTTATAAAAATAATAAAAATAAAAGCCTTATATATTGCAATGAAGACATACTTTTAAAGGAGTAACCAGAGGAAATTTCACAGACTTTATTTCTTATAGTAAAAATTATTAAACTTGAAAATAAATTAAGTATCTGACTCTGAATGCTAGGGGGAAAAGTCACAAAGTCACCTCAAAGAAAACAAAAGGAAAATTATAATAAAATTTAAACAAGAAAGACTAAAATCATATGTTTAGGTTTAGACAAAACAAGGAACAACTTGAACAATTCTTACCTTCATGTATAGAACTATGGTAGAATTTCTGATATATCTCTATCACCTATCCCTACCATAGATACTGGCATCCTATGTTCTCAACCAGTATGATTCAGAAATACAAATATTTTGCCACTTCTGTATGTGAACAACAGTCTAGAAATAGGCAAATTGATAATACAGGCACAAAAACCAAAGCCTGTCTTTAAATCCACAAACCTCTATAGTCATCCTTCCCTCCTGCTTTTTCTGAGTTACATGTTTCAAAGCATCGCCCACATCTATGGCCTGCAGCTTCCTACAATGATGTCTGATAATCAGTCATCATTCTTTGTGCTATCATTTATGTAGGTGTTTCTCATTGCTATGCCAATCACCTTTACATTTCCAAACTCAGATGAAGCTTTAGTGTTTATCTGACTGTTTTCTTCTGGGTTGAACTCTGGATGTTTAGGTCATTTAGACCTTTCTAATAGATATATGGCAATCTTTAACTGATTTTTCTTCCTTCTACCCTACATTATAGTCTGTTTTGCAGGTGCTTTTAAAATATTCTCCTCTTTCTCCTAAGTTTTTCTTTCTACATTTATTCTGTGCTTAATTATCTACTCTTCCTATATCTCCTAACCTTTGGTGGCCTCATCTAAATTGAAAACTTCCACATTTCCAGACCAGAAATTTCTATTGTGTTCCAAGCAATCATAGTCAGTCTACTGAAAATAAATATGTACAACCAAACTCACCATCTTCCATTTTGAAGTGTTCTTTTACCTGTTAGCATCTCAGTGAATGAACTCACAATCTAGCCTTTCCCTAAATGAGAAATCTGATAGTTACCCTGGTTTTTATATACCTTACTTCCCTTTTCAACTCTAAGTAGTCAATTAATACCAGCTTAACCTTACTAACCAGCATAACCGTGTTAACACCTTAACCATTCAGTTAGCCAGCTGCTATTTTTTCACTATCATTGTCTTGATTTTTTGAAGATTTTATTTATTTGAGAGAGAGAGAGAGAGGGAGAGCCTGAGCGTGAGTAGGGGAGATTCAGAGCGGGAGGGGGAGAATCTCGAGCACACTCTATGATGAGCCTGAACCCATCCGGCTCCATCTCAGGACCCTAAGATCATTGCCTGAGCTGAAACCAAGAGTCCGTTGCTTAACTGACTAAGGCTTCAGGTGGTCCCCAATCTTGCTTATTTTTAAATTTGAATTATAACCATAGTAAATTCTTCTCTTTAGTCTGGTTATCTCCAAATCATCCCTCATACTACTTCCAGAAGAAATTTCTCCCAAAAGGAGAATATTTTGTCTGTCTAATTATATATTCATTACAAAATGCTAAGAAATATACAGAAGCAATTGGAACCTTTAACCCTGTTACAACATAAATGGCTTCAAAATAAACATGCTTTAAAAAAATGATTACCTTTTCATCTTTTTGTTATTAGTTGCCGCCTGCTGGTATGTTACCCCAAACACACATACAACCTAAACACGTTAATAGTTTGGTGTTTTTATTTTCCATCTTTCATGCATGCTCATAGAGTCAAATGTAATATACAAACACATTGTAAGGCATGTGTCATTATTTCATATTTCAATTCATTCTTTATATAGTTTACTGCAGCCTGACATATTAATATTTTAAAACTCACTAAAAGCCAATTCTTATAAATCTACCTCATCTTGGGGCACCTGGGTGGCTCAGTGGGTTAAAGCCTCTGCCTTCAGCTAAGGTCATGATCTCAGGGTCCTGGGATCGAGCCCCACATGGGGCTCTCTGCTCAGCAGGGAGCTTCCTTCCTTCCCTTTCTGTCTCTCTACCTGCTTCTCTGCTTGCTTGTGATCTCTGTCAAATAAATAAATAAAATATTTTTTAAAAAATCTACATCATCTTAAGAATAAAGATGTAAAATTCCATTGTATTGAAGTTCCATAATTTATTGAACTATTTACTATTGATGGGCATTTATTTTCTTTTCAGGTTTGTAACTTTTAATTAATCTTTAATGAAGCAAAATCTGTGTATTAATATCACCATTAAAAAGCAACAATAATAACAAAATATTGCATATGCATCAAAGGAAATTTCAAAATCCTTAGGCTTAATACAAATAAGACCCTCAGTTGCTGGCTTCATTTCTTCCAACTATTCCATATTTAGTAATTGATGTAACATAACTTTCCTGCAAGCACTTCTGTGAGTTAATAATCTATATATATTTTATATATGTAAAATATGTTAAGACCTCATTTCCCATCTCAGAATAAAATAGTTGATCCACCTTAGATTTGGAGTGGATTTGACTTGAAGGTAGTTCAACCTTGCTTTATATAACAGGATGCTGATTAAATTTTACAATGTGTAACTCACATGGGAGGATGCATGCTTAAGAAAATTAAAGTAAGAAACTTTATTATTGTTGTTACTGTTACTATAATTTAGCTGGAGAAAATAAGTTTCAAATCTATTTTTATTACTAACTTTTGAAAAATTCTTTCCTACTGTATTATTTTTCAAAAGTTTGTATTCTTCAACTGTAGTTGACATACAACCTCTCCCTTGGTTCTTTAATTCTTACCAATTATTAAGGATCCCAAGAGCTTTAGTTTATGTGAATATTATATATCAATATTTATCATATTAGAAATTTAAATAGTTTGAAAACATTTTATAATTTGATTAAATTAAAAATAATTATAATCCCATTGCATGGTAGATAAATAACAAATACCATTTAAAAAGTATCAACTTTTTTACAAAAACAAAAAATGTGTAGTGAAATCCTTTTATTGGCTGTTAGTGCTCGCTTCGGCAGCACATATACTTTTATTGGCTGTTAGACGGATTTTCGCTTGCCTCAATAGTTGACAGATACAATTTTTTTTAATTTTTTTTAAAATTTTATTTATTTGACAGAAAGAGATCACAAGTAGGCAGAGAGGCAGGCAGAGAGAGAGACAGAGAGAGGGAAAAGGAAGCAGGCTCCCCTTCTAGCAGAGAGCGCAATGTGGGACTCGATCCCAGAACCCTGAGATCAAGGCAGAGGCTTAACCCACTGAGCCACCCAGGCACCCCAACAGATACAATTTTAAATTTAACTTCTGCATTCAGTGTGTTGGGATATGCTGCTTTGATTGAAGAATGAGAAATTTTAGCCTCAGTTCATTAGAAAAAGCAAAAGCGTTTTACTAACCTTTCCAGATAATTGTGGATATTCATTGATAGCACACCAAAATTTGACAAGTAGAAGTTTTTATTTTTTTTTATTAATTATTTATTTATTTGACAGATAGAGATCATAAGTAGACAGAGAGGCAGGCAGAGAGAGGAGGAAGCAGGCTCCCCACTGAGCAGAGAGCCTGCTGCAGGGCTCAATCCCACGACCCTGGGATTGTGACCTGAACTGAAGGCAGAGGCTTTAACCCACTGAGCCACCCAGGCACCCTGACAAGTAGAAGATTTTAAAAGGTTCAATGCATTGTGGGATCTGAAACGATTTCAGTGAACTTTTTGGTGCTCTCTTATCAGTTCATCCTGCACTTAGAACACATGCTTTAGGGCGCCTGGGTGGCTCAGTGGGTTAAGCCGCTGCCTTCGGCTCAGGTCATGATCTCAGGGTCCTGGGATCGAGTCCCGCATCGGGCTCTCTGCTCAGCAGGGAGCCTGCTTCCCTCTCTCTCTCTGCCTGCCTCTCCATCTACTTGTGATTTCCCTCTGTCAAATAAATACATTAAAAAATCTTTAAAAAAAAAAAAAAGAACACATGCTTTATCCAGGCATAGTTCAGAATGGTGGGTCAGGTTTCTTAATGCTCAAGAAAGAGTTACAACAACATTCCAGTTTGACTGGGATTGTCATAGTATTAGCATTCCTGCATCCTAGGAAAACCCTCAGTCCCAAGCAAACAAGAACAGATGGTCACCTTAGGAATTACAAATCTCTGGGGGAAACCAGCAAGAACTGTGTGGCACCAGATTAGGGTTGGAAACAGCAGCGTGAACCCATAATTAGCTAGATATGGATCCAGATGTGTGGATACTGGCAAGGGTCAGCCAGTATTAGCAAGGCCCATAGCAAAGAGCATACACAGAACCCTAATACTTATTTCTAAATACCTCTCTCCAACAAAAGGAAATCAGAAATTTGGGGAGAAATATCTGATTTTACAGCTGGGGTAGGGAACACATAAAATGACACTAGGTGTCTTATAGTACCAGAAAGCAAGAGAGGACTAAAAAGCAAAAGGATTAGAGCACAGCAAAGAGACACAGGAACAAACCTGAAAGAGCTCCCAATGGCCAAAGAATAATTTGAACAAAAAAGCAAACAAAGCATCTTTTTGGAAAATAAGTCAGAGTATAAAATAAATATCTATAAGCCCACACTGGCATAGTAAATTATTATGCAAATAAATAAATGGGGAAATGCTAAATAATTCTTTAACCCTCTCTCTAGGAAATGAAGCAGCACTAAGCTTTCCAAATAATAGTGTGGAAAGGAAGACAAAGGTTGTCTTATGGCACAGCTCATCATCCGTGATAAATCATATTGATTGCACGTATCCTCTTTGAAATAAAATAAAATGACTAAGAAGGATACTTCACCTCTGTTATATCCTCCCAAATCTATAACCCCAGTCTAGTCATAAAAAAAAAGGTATCACAGAAAAACAAAATTGAGGACATTGTACCAAAATATCTGACCCATAAGCTTCACAGCTGTAAAGTCGTGAAAAATAAGGAGACTGAATGCAAAGTGGTATTCTATATTGGATGCTGACACAGTGGGAATTATTCTAAAAATTTTCAAGTTTATTAAAAAAAGTATATCATATATAATCAAAGTTATTGTATTAGAAGGCAACTTGAAGTTGTTTTGCATGCACATGAAACAATATTATGGATTTACATATGGTTGAATTTGAAGAGTCAGTGATAAAATGTAATTAATAACGCTAGCCATACAAACTCTGTGTCTGCTTTTATGTTAAACTGGCTAAACTTCATCAATACTGACCTCTGTTTTTTCATTTGTAAAAATGGTGAAGCTATATGGACTAGCTGTTTTCTAAAGCCCTTCCTTCCTACCTTTTCATTTTATGAAACATGATAGTGATAAGTGTCTTTTTAGAACATGCACTAACTAATTATTAAAATTAATCATGCAGATGTAGTTTGATATTTTCATAATGTACTTTTTTCCAATTATTTAGAAAATACTTTGTTGACTTGTAGCACATAAATAATTATAAGATAGGATGGTGGTTTATGTGTGCTAGAAAATTAAAATGAGTATCTGAGTTTATATCCTTAATTTCCTGTTTCTTAGAAAAAAATACTGGAAACTTGTTAATTATTTTCTAGAGAACCACTAAATAAGCAAACAACTTGAAAGTTACATGACAGGAAAACTTTCAAAAGTATGAAAATTTTTTAAAAAGTCAGGCTAATAAATTATTGACTATTTTGTTCCCCTGATACAGTTAATTTCTTCTTGATTGAATATGCATAGTATGTGGGTTTAAGTGTACTGATCTGTGAGTGAGAATGAGAGTGACTAAAAATAGAAGACCTAATACTACTGAAACAAGTTTATTTGAATACTTACTCCATGTAGACATGGTACAGTCTGATCATATATGAGTCTCACATATGGCGATACAAATCCACTTATATTTTATCAGTGTAGTACATACATTTGGAGAAGGACTTTGTGCCACTGTGAGGTGTGAAAGGAAATTTGAGAAATGCATTTTTGGTACCTATATATTGGAGTTCCTGTGAAGTGCTGATAGTTTATAGGGACAATGCATCTGAAATCAGTTTTCTTAGAGTTACCCAGAATTAATAAACTCTCTTTACAGAATTAATACGCTCTCCCTCATAGTCTACATAAAAGGGTCGTCTTTTTGGCTATGTAAAATCACCCATTTTCAAGTTAAAAAAAATGCATCTTTTTTTAATGTGAGCCCTATACAAAATCAAGAATGGGTTAGTAATAGAGAATACATTTATACTTGAGGTGGTATTTATTTAAAAAAATATATATTTAGCTTCAAAATCTGAGGCAATTTACCCTCTGAGAGAACAAGTTCAGAATTTAGACCATGACCCCACCACACTCTAGTACCTCTCCAGCCCCTCAGCAGTTTTTTGGCTGGTTTCTCCTCACTTCCTGGTTTTGCCTCATTGCCTTGTCCCATGGCTCAGCCATTCAACATGAATTTTCATCTATTTTCCCTCCCTAAATGATTCCATCCAAACAAACTTTAAAAACTATAATCTAAAGACTTATGGCTCTAAATATATATTTCCGGTTGAGCCATTTCCCACGGACTCCACATACATTTATCCTAATTACTTACTTGAAGACTCCATTTGGATATTTAATATATATATTGAATTTAACTTGTCTAAAACCAAACTCCTTATTTCTCTCCCAAATGTATTTTACCTGCAGTTTTCCTTATCTTGGTAGATGCCAGCAATGCTTTCAAAGTGTCTAGATCAGAAAATTTACTGCCATTCTTCACTCACTCCTTTATTCCATTCCTCACACCAACACTGCAGACCATTCTTTTGGCTCTGCCTTCAAAATATACCTAAACTGACCATTATGCTTTATCTTCAGTTTTTCCTCCTGGCTCAAGCCATTGTCATTTCTTGCTTGGGTTATCGCAATAGCTTTCACTCTCACCTCATTTGGGTTACAGCTGAGTCACATCGTATCTCTCCTTTTCTCAAACCTTAGGAATAATGTGAAAGTCCATGGAAAGAGCTGTAGGCCCAGAGTACCCGGTTCTTTGTAAGTCCTCTGATTTTATTTTCTACTCCGTCTGCGTGCCGATTGACACCAGTCACACTGACCTATTCCTCCAAATTTCCCCAAACTTCCTGTCTCCTAAATTAGTTCCTCAAACTCAATTATTCTGCATTCACCTAGCTCATTTAATTTCCTCTTTGTTAGATCTTATCTAAAATCAAAATACAATTTTAAAAATACTGTATCTCGGGGTGCCTGGGTGGCTCAGTGGATTAAGCCTCTGCCTTCTGCTCAGGTCATGATCCCAGTGTTGGGCTCTCAGCTCAGCAGGGAGCCTGCTTCCCCCTCTCTCTCTGCCTGCCTCTCTGCCTACTTGTGACCTCTGTCTGCCAAATAAATAAATAAACTCTTTAAAAAAAAAATACTGTGTCTCTGAGAAAGAAGCTGAGGGTTTTTGAGGGAAGGAGGGTGAGGGGTTGGGTGAACCTGGTGGTGGGTATTAAGGAGGGCACGTATTGCATGGAGCACTGGGCGTGGTGCAAAAACAATGAATTTTGGAACACTGAAAAGAAAGAAAATGAAATGAAAATAAATAAATAAATAAATAATAACCCTTCTGTACCCTTAGAACCATCCCTTTTTTTAACTTTTAGTACAGTATTAAATAAAGCACATGAGATATTCAATATTTTATTATTAAAAAAAATACAGTGTAAAAATCACTTCCTCCAACACAAACAGCATTCTCCCACTTCCTGGCACTTGGCTGCTCTCTTGGCTAAAACAGTCTCCCAAGATGTCCTCACAGTTTGTTCATGCTCCTCTTTCCTGCCCTTTGCTAAACATCACTTTCTCCATGCGACCTTCCCTGGCTAGTTTATATAAAATTGCAATGTTCTCCACACTCCCCATTATGCTTTTTTTTTTTTTTTCCTCTAGCACATATCATGATGCAATATAGCATATATTTTATTAACTTATTTTGCTAATTTGTGTTATCTCTATAAGAATACTTTCTTTTCCTGCAGGAAGGGATTACTGTTTATGTTTATTCACTGCTTTATCACCAGTATTTAACAGAGTTTCTGCCACACATTAAAAATGCACCACACTGGGGACGCCTGGGTGGCGCAGTTGGTTAAACGACTGCCTCCGGCTCAGGGCGTGATCCTGGAGTCCCGGGATCGAGTCCCACATCAGGCTCCCAGCTCCATGGGGAGTCTGCTTCTCCCTCTGACCTTCTCCTCGCTCATGCTCTCTCTCACTGTCTCTCTCTCTCAAATAAATAAAATAAAATCTTGAAAAAAAAAAATGCACCACACTCATGATGAAAAAATACATTGACTGAAGCCAAAGGGAATGTTTTTTGGAGTGATTAAGGGATTCAAATATGTGATGAGATTATTCTATGAACTCGATCGGTGAAAATGTTGCCCAGTTGAATACAGTGGTTAGCCTCTGTCTATTGTATAGAGATCAGTATAACACAGGGTTGGCGACTGGGTAGATTCAAACTCTTTAATTTATATTTCTAAGCCCGAAACCTTCAGAGAAGCATCACTGGGGAATTTCTTAGTCCAACTTTATAAAAATTAAATAAGTACATTTGAGAAACATAGAAATCTTATTTCATGTTAATTGTCTAATTTAGTATTCAGGTTGGAGTCACAAGGTTTTTTGAAAAATGGGTCAAAAAAGGATAAATTTGTTTCATTACTAACAAGAATACTTAGCTAAATAGCAGTTTTGCTTTAGGCTTCTAATTAAATCTCCTTGATGTGATATTATGTTGCCACATTCTATAACCTTGTTCCTTTGCTAATTGCCCTTAATCTATTATTGATCACTGAAAATTCCTCCTTAACCTTCCTATCTCCAAAATCAGTTCCTCAAATCCAATCAATAATTCTGTGTTCAGCTAGCTTCCTTCATTTCTACATTGCCAAGATTTTTCCCCCCAATTTAAAATGAAATTTCAAATTACCTTGTAAAAATTCTAAAAATTAATATATCTCATTGTATATATCATTTCAGAAGACAGAAAATGAATTGGACAGATTGTTTTCCTTTGCTTAACTTTTCAAGAATATAGTTTATAATTAATTTACTCTTGTTTTAAACATTCTTAATTTTAACATCTTTATACTCTGTAATGTGTTTTTATGTTGAATCTAGTGAGACGAGTAAGTGCTGTGTCCCAACAATAGGGTTTGATGAAAAATTTATATAAAAGAAGAGCAGTTAAGAGGACCCTGAAATACCTTAGTGTATATTCTTGCCCAATGACTCCACTCTTTTGATTCAGATGCACAGATATGAGTTCATTTTAGAAATACTTAGAAGCTCATGTGCAGATATGCATTTCTCTATTTAGCCAAGTGAAAATCACTATATCATGAATGAAACACAGTTAATTGTTAGTAAACTCTACATGAAAAACTATTGTCATTTTATCATATGCTACTGTTATAAATCTTATTTATACTAGCCCTGATGCCATACTATTTTATTCTTTTTTTCGTTTATTCATTTTTTCCACTCTTGAATCTTTAGCCACAAAATAGAAAACTGAAAGGTGTTTAATGGCATTCCAGTATAATGCTTTCATTTATAGTTGAAACAAGGAAATTGAGTACAGTGATATTGCCTGCTCTAGGTGACCATTATACTAGCAGATATATCTACAGCATACATGCTCTTATTCTTGCCCAGTATTATCTGCATAAAGCCTCATACTTTCCTTAAACACACAAATGGAGAATCCAGATTCATTTCTGTTTCTTGTTAATCAATATATATATTCTGCTGCATACAAAATATTTTGCTGATATTTTATCACTGCATTATGTTAAATGTCTACAACATTGTATTTATCCAGCATGTATGTCTAGTGTCAAGTGTAAATATTATTTCTACTAAAGAAATATTAAGACGTTATACAGAAAACTTTGAGATGTGCACAGTGCTTCATATTTTATTTTATTTCTTTACAAGGAATAGGGCTTCATATTTTAAATAATAATAAGTTAGAGTCAGAATCCTAATGGTACCAGTTAAATATTAATAGAGATTGTGTGCATACCCAGAAACTCACTTTGAGAAATTTAATACTTGAGTTTAAAAGTAAGAAGAATCAAATTAAAACATAATTGTGATAAAACAAAGTGCTTTATTACTAATTTAAAATGTATTATTTTAGTGATATGAGAACTATTTTAAATTGCCACAACTGTTTTATAAAATATGAAATAGACTTTAAACCTAAGAGAAAAAAATCTGTATATCATTCTAAATAAAATTTTCAAAGATAAGCAAACGCAATAATATGCAAATAAATATTTTTAAACATAAGCTGTCTACTGAAACAAATATATCTTTTTCCAAAAATTAGACTAGATCTTTAATTCTCTATAAACATTGCTTCTACTGTAATGTTTACATTGATTTCATGAGATAATTATGATATAAGTATCATATAAATGAAAGCATTATATCCCCTCATGCTTCTAACTATAATGTTTATGTTAATTTCATGAGATAATTATAAGTATCAGATAAATGAAAGCATTGTATCCCCTCATGCATATTTACCGACATAATAAAATGTCTTCCAAATTCAAGTTTTAAAATGTCCCAAATTTATTACTGCTCCATTTCTGAGAAGAAAATATGCATAGATGATTATTCATTCTTTGAATTTTCCTCCTCAAAAAATAATTCACACTCTACATTTTAAAGGAGCAGCAACAACTTGTACTTTGAAATCACAGAAAAAGAAATACGGACATATCTTGTCAAGTGTTAGCACACAATATTTTTTGCTTTTATGGGCATATGCATCCAGTAATACATTCCGTGCTTTATGAAGGATGGTGTACATGTCACTCTGTTATCACTGCCTTCCAAATGTTCACTTAGTACTAGAGTGTTCCTGTGCACAAATAACTGATGAACATAATTACTACTGACCTGTTACCTTCATACATTACGGTGAAGTGTTGAATAGGTAATGAACTTAAAAGTAAAATTCAAAACAGATAAATAATATCACTAAAAAAATTTCTCCTTCTTCCATTCTGTAACTCACCTGATCTTTCTGCAGCATCACATTCCCCAGGTCATCCACTATTACCATCTTCCTTCCAGAATTTTTTTCTCCTAAATATAAGTGCATGAAAATACTCTTCTTTCCCCCTTAGTATATTATATAAACTCTTTTCCTCTGTTTTTCACTAGCTAATAATATTTATTGGAGCCCATTTTCATCTTTTAATAGCTTCATAGAAAAGATTATAGATGTATCATAATTTTCAGTTAGTTCCCAGTGATGTGATTTTGCATTTTAATTCTCCCCTTCATTCTGGCCCAGCCATTGTTTGTACTTCTATCAAAACAGAATGTAGTGGAAGTGACTGTATGTGACTTCAGAGGAGAGGGCGCCTGTGTGGCTCAGTGGATTGGGCCGCTGCCTTCGGCTCGGGTCGTGATCTCGGGGTCCTGGGATCGAGTCCCGCGTCGGACTCTCTGCTCAGCGGGGAGCCTGCTTCCTCCTCTCTCTCTCTCTCTCTCTCTCCCTGCCTCTCTGCCTACTTGTGATCTCTCTCTGTCAAATAAATAAATAAATAAATAAATCTTTAAAAAAAAAAAAAAGAAGAAACACAGTTTCCTTCTTTTATTCTTTCTTTTCTCTTCCCTCTCCTTCTCTCTTCTTGCTTTTGCTCCTCACTTGTCTTTGGATTCTCAAGATCATATTTAGAAAGAAAATTTACTAAACCACAGTAGAAGGAAGAAGTATTTCATAGATCCAGTCTAGAGTAAGAAGAATTTATTCCTGAGTGATTTGCTCCAAAATTTTCAGGGTGCTGCTCTTGTACTATGTTCTATATGTGAGATTTATCTTTTATGAAAAGTTCTACTGGACTATGCTAACAATGGCTAAATAGAATTATTGCCAAAATCATTCAGGAAAAAAATGTTTTTGGGGGGCGGGCAGGAACATAAGCATCATGTCTGATTTATTTGCAAAGGCCCTGAATATGGACGTTAAACAATACTGAAAACAAAAGAGGGAGTGGTCACAAACAGACTTATTCATGTAAAAAATGGTGTTTGAAGGTGCAAGGGGCTTCAGTGGATGAAGTCTACAAACCAATAAACTTACAGAAAGGCCAAATTATTATAATTACATAACTTTTAACAGTTTTGAAACCACTTGCACTTGAAGCACATTCAGAATTTCTTGCATATGTTTTCATTATTCTGAAAATGACATTTAAACGCTCCTTCCAGTGAACAGTGAAGATAGTCTTGTTTGGCAAAATATCTCATGTTTAAAAGAAACAAAAGTGTGTTTTTCTTAACAAATATTATTAAGTAGGTAAAAGGATTAAGACAATGGAAAACAATAGTCAACTAATGTGGGCAACTTTATTTTGATAGATTACTGCTTGTCTTTAGGGAGTTAAAATGTTTTTTCAGGGTTACAATTCTCCTGCCTCCCTTGGAATTGCCACTGCTCATTTAAACTACATGCTTGATAACTTTTCAGCTTACCTGAAGGGTACTTCTTTTGCAAAGCGATACACTGAGGCAAAATCAATCTTCTTAATGGTTAGGTGACTGTGCCACCTCAGTTGGCGTTACAGGTTATTTAGCATAAACATATGTGTTCTCATTAAGAGCCATTGTTCCTGAAAATATAATGACTCACTAGTGGAAGAAATTTTGTTCATAAATCTGAAATTAATTTCTCCAGTGCACCCTCTATATGCCTACTTGTGAGACTACACAAATGTCACTCATAAAATAAAATTATGTATGAAGAATACATATAGTAACTTATGTGATTTTTCTTCTTACCAACATATTACAAAATCTATCATATAGCAAAGAAGGCAAAATTGGCTTTGAATGTTGTTCTTACTTACAAGAGAACTCAAACAACATATAAATATCACTTAACTGATATGGATATGACTTTCAGGGATAAAATAATATATTTCATATTTTTCTATTTTTATTTTCCCCTGTTGTTTAAAATTGGATATAAATAAGCTGAAATTGTGGGTTTAAGTTGATAATATTTACCCCACTGAATGGTCTCCATGAACTATGCAGTTAATTCTATCCAGCTAGCCATCACATGGCTTCATTCTAATAACTGGAGATGGAAAAAAAAATCTAGACACATGTGAGAGGATCATTGAAAATGTGCAAGTGCTACTGGATAATAGTCCATATTCACTTTCTTGTTAATTTGATCAATGTCATGGTCTTTAACCTTGGAAAAAATATATAAAAATAAGAATAAAAAACAACACAATCGTCTAATAAGTATTATACATGTTACCTTAACCAGCTGAGCAATTTCCATTAATTATCTTGCTGACTTGAAGAATCATTATTTTGTATCTCTATTGCATCACTTTTGCTACTCCTGAATTTTGCATTTCTACAGTTGACTTATGTGAAAATCTTTAAAAGATTATTGTCCCTTTAAGTATAATAGCTAAATTTTTATCAGATTCTTATATCTGTAATATTTCCCTTCAACTTCTAAAATGTTGGCTACAATATAGCCAAATAAGTTAAAAATGGTAAAAGGAAGTGCTAATTTGATCTAAAACAAAATCACTAATTTAAAGTGTTAATTTATAGGGGATTGACAATTTATGTTTTAAAATATGCTTTATATCGAGCTTTATTACAAATAGTTATTTCAAAAAAACTAGCAAGAACTTAACAGTAGAAGTTCCTTAGGAAGATAAAAACAAGTAGATGAAGAATGTTCGCCTGACCACCCATGAAATAGGCATGTATATTGTACTCAAGAGCAAGTGGAAACCACCAGCTTATATCAGTTGTTACTGAGGTGCAATACGAGTGACAGATGTCAGATGTCACCATAGGGAGGACGGGATTTTGTGAATAAATCAGGAGAAAGTTTCTCAAGGGAATATAAATCATTTCATAGCTTAATTCCTATGAAGGAGACAGAGTAATCTAGAAGAAAGAAATTACAGCTACAAGTAATCATCCTGTTTAAAAGTTAAGGATGTATGCTATTATAACTTTTTTTTAAATACTATTTACAGCTTATATCTTAAAAAGATATTAAACAAGACTCTATCTCATCCTAAATACTATTAGAAATTTTAAGTGCTTATGATTGGAGTTGGTGTTGATGCTATTCAAATGACTGTTGTTTTGATAAAATGATCACTTAATAATCCCCAAGCCTGACAAATAAAATTTTTGAGAGATTTAAGATACTGGTTCAGTTAAAAGGCAAGATATGAAGCAACATGCTGATGTTCGATTAACACTGAAAGTATATTTAACCTTAGTATTCATCAAAGAAAAATAAGTTTTAAGAAATTAAATAATAGGGGCACCTGGGTGGCTCAGTGGGTTAAGACTCTGCCTTCAGCTCAGGTCATGGTCTCAGGGTCCTGGGATCAAGCCCCGCATCAGTCTCTTTGCTTGGCAGGAAGCTTGCTTCCTCCCTCTCTCTGCCTGACTCTCTGCCTAATTGTGATCTCTGTCTTTCAAATAAATGAATAAAATCTTTAAAAAAAAAAAAAAAAGAAAGAAAGAAATTAAATAGTAAAATTTATTTTTCTAGTTGGCAAAGAGTGGATGAAGTAGATACACACGCCCTAGTGATAAAATTTAATTATAATACAATTCTGATTAATGTAAGTTTCAGTATATACATATTATAGATGATCATATAGTTTGGTACAATATGATTCTTCCTATCATAATGAACTACTAAGACAGTTGGTTACACTATTTTTAAGAATTGGAATGGCCTAAAAAAAAAAAAAAAAAAAAATGGAACGGCCTAAAGGCCACCAATCAAAAAATCACAGAAGTTGCATACCTCAATAAAATTATTTTGAAGCTACAAAGAATCTCTTTTTTTTTTTTTAATTTTTTATTTTTTATAAACGTAAATTTTTATCCCCAGGGGTACAGGTCTGTGAATCGCCAGGTTTACACACTTCACAGCACTCACCAAAGCACATACCCTCCCCAATGTCCATAACCCCACCCCCCTTCTCCCAACCTCCCTCCCCCCAGCAACCCTCAGTTTGTTTTGTGAGATTAAGAGTCACTTGGTTTGTCTCCATCCCAATCCCATCTTGTTTCATTTATTCACAAAGAATCTTTTTTAAAGGCTCAGTAATGAATGATAAGGAAATGCTTATGATATTCTGTTAAATGAATGCTATAAGCTACAGTACTATAAACTGTATACTACAAAATACTATACCATAGTAATATAAAAAACTATTCAGTATACTGAAATACTATGCTATAGTATTTTATATTAAATTAAATGTGTTACCTCATTCTAAGTGTGTGTATGCATATATTAAAATATGTATATGAATTTAATTATATATATATGTATATTTATATATAGACTAGGAGAATATATTTCAAATTATTAACACTGCTTACTTCTGGAAGTTATATGGATAGTGATCATATTTTATTTTCTTTAGTATAAGATTTGACTCTCATAAATTTGCCTCTGGACAAAGATAAGACCCTCATTGATATTTTAGCAGACCCCAGTCTGACCTTCTTCAAATGTGTCTCATCCCCAAGAGCAGGTAGTCTACAGGGTGCAAGTTTTTTTTTGAAAGATATAAACTGAGCTTATACACTCAGGCTGAAATAGTGGGAAAGGTCCTGTGGTGGGTGATGGCATTATGAGTGGAAAGAGAAAGGGATCCATGGATGATTGACAAAGGGAGACAGCTTTCCCCATAGCACTGTATTTTGATAAGGACCTCTGAGGATCCAAAAATTCGAATTTTTATCTTGGTTTCAGGTTATTAGGAAAATATAATTGCAAACATATGATGATACTGTCTTACACTTATGTTTTCCAAATATTGATACATACAGGTTTTTATTGACATAATAGGTAGGAAGAAAATATGTTAAAATATTAAACTCATAAACTCTAATTTTAAGACAATCCTATATACTCAGGGAGTAGATTAACCCAGGAAAGGAAAAAGAGTGGGTTTTCAACCCTTAAAATCTGGAAAACTTGGAATTTGGGGTTTGGGTAGACAGAAGTTTGCTAAATTCTTCCAGATTCCAAGTAACACAGTAAGAGCTAAATCTGGAAGACTCAGATCATAGAATTCCCTTTTGTGCCAGTAAGGATCAAGTTAGAAGACTAAGGTCAACCAAGAGCACAAGCTTCTGATATTCTAAGGGTGTGAAAAAGAAAGAAAAAAGAGAGAAGGAAGTGGTCAGTGTTGTGGTAGATGAGTGAGGACAATGTTAAGAATAATTTAGGGTTTCTGCCCCCACAATCTTGCTCTCATTTTAGACCTCTGGTGCCAAAATAACTGACAGCACAGCAGTACACATCCATTAACAGGGTAACCATGCTTCTGCTTCTGGGACTACTCTTGCTTCTTAATAAGCCTGGAGAGCTTTAGGACTTCCTGCAATATCTTACCTCTATTCAGAGTTGACCAGAAAGTAGCTAACCTGAGAAACAATAAGCTGGCATTGCAAGGAGAAGGGGCCCAATACAGATAGAGGGTGTGGCAGACTCCAGGTGGGCTGTAGGTAGACTCAGCGTGAATAGGGAGGCTTCCTGAGTTAAGAAGCCTAACAAAGAAGAATCTAGTGAATGAAAGACATTTTTCTGCTGCTATATTGCCAATTGATAACTGAGAACCCTATGCATCACCACAACAAAGTCTTGCCACAAGACTCATATGAACCATCCTGATACTATCTTAGAGGTGAACAAAAAGAAATTGTAAATGACAAATACATGATATGCAATGTAATTACATAAATGTAATTAATGTAAATAATAAATATATGGTATGCATTGTAATTACATTACATGTGATTAATGTATTACATTAATATATGAGGATTCAGCACTTAACAAAAAGATCTACTTAAATTATTGCATTGGACTATACTTCAAAAGATTAGGATTTGAAAAATCCGTTTTAATTTAAACTTTGTTGGTCTAGATAGTGGTAGTCTGTGTTATATTTTCTGCTTGGTTCAAAGTCATCTGAAATAATTCAGTTGCTATTATCAAGAATTGAACTCCAGGAACTGAGTTCAGTTAGGTATTGATTAAAATTACTACTAGGAGGGCTGTTCCAAGTTCTATCTCTTTATGTTTTAATGTCTTATCAATACCTGGGTTTTTGCTATGAGCATTACAAATGGTAGAAATGGATTTCCTTTTATGATATCAGGGCTGCCTATGTAATTTGTGAGGCTCAAAGCAAAACCAACAAACAAAAAATAAGGGAGGGGCATATTGTTTAAAAGTTAAGAATTTCTAGACAGTTTAACATCAGACATTAAATTAAAGTTGGGCCTTTTTGAGCATGAGGCCCTTTAGGCCTGCATAGGCCACACATCCATGAAGTTGTTGGTCCTCAGTGCGAATGTAAATACAATTAAAGAATATTAATGTTACGTCCCCCAAGAATGGGTCCGTGATTAAAGGAGCGAGACTGATACAAAGCGAAGGTCAAGCAAAGCTTTATTTCGCGCCAAGTATCTAGAATCAAACAGACCATCAAACCGACAGGTTGGGTCTGTGCCTTACAGAGAAGGCGACCCCTCTCTGCCTTACAGACTAACTTTTATAGAGCAAAGGCCATGTGGTTGAGCCTGGCCACACACAGGTGGCCAATGAGATTGCAACCCTCAGAGAAAGCTGCACAGTCATGCTAGGTCCCACACAGATGGACGATTGAATTACAATTCACCCTATAGTAGCTACTTGAACTAGCCTATCACCTTGGTCAGAATTGGTACCCAAAAGGCGGGACCCACACTTCTTGGTAGCTAGGGAGACAGTATGCACAATTTTACTGATTGGACGTCTCCCCTGACCTGACACATCCCTGCATTCGGGCTGTTATCACTACCTGACCTGACCCACCCTTGCATTTGAGCTTTGTTACCTGGGACTAGTTTCCCTGGACTTGCTTTTAAGTAAGTTTCCCTGGGGGAGAAGGGTCAATTTAAGTTTTACTGCATAAACAACAAAATGGCTATTCAACCAAGGTAGGGCCACTCTGGCTAAATAACCCCTTACAATTAAAATGTATTCAGACTTCAGTAAATAAATGAGAGTAGAAGGAGCAAACCTTTCTTTACGAAACATTCCAAACAATACCTGTTGATAATCTACCTCCCCTCATTAGGAAGAACTTAATCTCTTTATTGGCCCCCTTGCCTGAGCTGGACATAGGGACAGGTTGTGACGAAAGAGAGTAGGAAAAGGGAAAAACAGTAACTTTATAGAGAGAAATCTTAGCCAATGATCAAGTTAAATGTCACCAATGATAAATCATGAGGGTATCACATACCCCTGATATGATGTGATGAGAGGGAGCTTCATCTTTGTGGGTTCTTTCTCCAAACATATAGCTTCAGGCTAATCATGAGAGATGCAGCAGACAAACTCAAATGTGGATGTATTCATCTGACTAGTACTGCTCAAAACTGTCAAGATTCTTTAAAAAAAAAAAAGATTTAAAAAAAGAAGACAAAAATTATAATAAACTACCTTCAACAACTTTAAAGATTTAAGGATGAATATTGTTCTAGGGGGAAATGATAAGGGAACAGAAGGCAAGCCCAAGACAAAGCACAAGCTGACACCCAGCAACATGCCCCACTCCTGGGTGGGACATGTGTGATGTTATTCCAGGAATCTCCCAATCATCTTGATGTTAATGCATTGCTAAAGGGGAAAAACAACCTTAACTTGACAAGGGCAAGGCCTCAGGTATTTTATAGGTCCTCTTTAGCATGTGAAATTTCTTTTGAAACCTCTCTTTTTCCTTACCTCCCCCAACCCCCTAGTATATAATCAGCGACCCCTCACAACGCCCGGGCAGCAACTCTTTCTACTCATGGGCCCTGTCCCACTGTTTAATAAATCATCATTTTGCACCCCCCCAAACAACAACAACAACAACAACAACAACAACAAAATATGATAAACAACAAGAGAATAAGAGGAAGTGATGTACTACATGCAAAGTGGGATCCTGGAAAAGTAAAAGAACATTAATGGCTTAATGTTTGGTTTAATCCAAATAATACCTGATTTCAGTTAGCAGTACTGTACAAATGTTGGTTTCGTAGTTGGACAAATGTGCCCTAATGATAAAGTTTTGGAATATAAGTGAGGTTCAGTGGAGTAGAGTCTGGAGTCGATGACAAGAAAAAATTCTTGAGAAGTCTTGGTGCAAATTGGTTTATTAAAGCATGGGGACAGGGGACAGGACCTGTGGGAAAGAGCTCCTGCCCCAGGGTTGTGAGAAATGGCCCATTATATGCTTTCAAGGTGGGGGGTTTAGGGATATTGAAGTTCTCAGGAATTTTGGAAGCAAGTTTTCCAGGACCTTGAGGGGCTAGCTATTGTTGGGAAAGGTCTTTTATTAGCGTCTAATAAAACATTAGTCATGAGACCCTTCAGATGTTTATCAGTGGGCTATATGCTTGGGGATGATTGCCAGCACATATCTTGGAGGGTTTAGAACAAAGTTTCCAAAGGAATTTTTATAAGTTAAAGTAGAATTATAGGATTGTGGTTGGGGTTGGGGGTTGGTCAGGCTCGGATCACCCTTAGCAAAGTATTAACATTGAGGCATTCCTTGGAGGAATGTCACTCTACCTGTTTCAAGGACTTGTCAGTGGGTTCTAGGTAATAAGGCAGTTTAATAACTTTTCTTCTGCCTTTGTTTCTCACATCAATAGTAAAGTATGATGTTAATATTACAGAGAAATGGATGAAGGGATATAAGAACTCTCTATTACCTTTGCAAATATGAAATTATTAAAAAAGTAAGAAATCAATAAAAATGGTTTCTAAATTATTAATTTATAACTTTATTGTTTGTAAATCAATTATTCAAAAATGTGTGAATTGTCTTAGAATAATGACAAGACATCTCTTCACCCTAGCATGAACAGCATACAAAACAAGTTAAAAATTTTAATGGGCTTCATAGCATATACCTTTATGGATAACAGTTTGGGTTTAATCACTAAATAGTCATGTTGCATAGTCATTTGGCACCAGAGGGTTAGAGAATGCTTGGTGTCCTTTCTGATACTTGCTGACCTCTGTTTCTAAAATATTGTCACATTTGTCTCCATGACCTTTTACTTTTTTTTTTTCAGATTTCATTCACAGATTGTTTTGTTAAATCAGTGTCATATATTTATTTGAATTCCTTTTGAGTTATAATCTCAAAATCGCATGAAAATCTATTGCTAAAAATTATTTTGAAAAATCTATCAGTTGACAATCGGATCAGATTTTGATTTAAAGTTTTTAGAGAACTTAAAACCACCAAGATGAAATACATATTTTATCAAATTACTTGGAGTCATTTAGTTTTAGTTTATAAAAAAGAAAATTGCTTTACCAAGGCTTACCAAATAACTATTAATTATGCCTGCTATTCTTTTTCATGGATGTAAAGTTACCACCACTTTTGACTGAATATACCAGGACACAGTTGAAAAAAATGGAACACACTGTTAATTTCAGTACACGTTCATCAATACAGTATTTTTGATAAAATTTCATTGACTTTAATATGTTAGTTAACAGCAGGGAATTTCAGTTAGTTTATTCAATTTGTGAAAAGTGTTTGCTATACAAATTGATTAGCAAAGCTTATCTCAATCAGTAAAATCAGACATACTTTTTCTCAGAAATGGTATAACTCCACTTTCTTTAGTTTAAAATATGATGTTAATGGTATATTATGGAAAACACTTAGAAATGATTAAACCTCTTAGGGAAGATTAACATCAAAATGATGAAGATATAATATAACTAATACATTCATTCATATTAAGTTATAAAAAGGAGATAATCAGCAGTCCTTGTTTAATGGGTAATGATGTAATGCTTCACTAAAATTATGTTACCTATAAAGCATAAAATGTGTGGTATTATTAGTTAAATATATACAAATTTGTTATTTTGCTTTGGAGGAAATAAGTGTTAATCACTTGTGAAGAATTAGAAATAACTCCACTAAATTTCCTTTATGTCATTATCAAATTTTCCCTACGTATTCAATGAAGGTTAAAATACATCATACTTCTAAAACTAATTGGCCAGCAGTTAGCATGTAATTCTATTTTTAGTTAATAGCAGGTAGAAAATGTATAATATTTATAAGACGAAAGAGGATGAGGATAAACTATAGTTAGAGTATGCATTTATAACATGATTTGATCAAATATATTTTAACTACTTCATTAAATTATGCATAGACTCAATAAGAAAGCATATAAAATGCTATCTGTAAGTTTTACCCACTGTAAAATGGAAGAAAAAAATAAAAGATTGGTCCTTAAAAAATTCCAGTGAAAATTATACATATTAGTATCCCTAAAGTGTTTTTTCTTAAAACTAATTAAGACTCTAGGGATGAACATAACAAAAAAAATGTTGACATTGGTAAATGTGCAAAGAGCCATGGTTTGATGTTTAGTATTTCTTACCAGCATTCTCTTTGCTTTGTTCCCAGAACATCATCCCACATACAAATCCATTCTTTGACAATTTGAGGGCACGGAAGAGGTGCACTTAGATGAAACTGTCATGATTCTCATAGTCAATACTCCATATATATATGATTCTAGATGATTCTCACAAAGGTCTTAATCCCCCATTCATAAGGCCATGCCTCACTCTCAATTGAAATGCGTGTAAAGCAATGAAATGCAAGAACCTTACAAAGATTTTTAAAGCCTGGCTTAATTTTTAAACATAAAACAATTTTTCAAAATTTCCATTTCTTTTCTGCTATAGAGATTTTACACCCCTCACCAAAAAAATAAACCTCCTATGTTTGAGGTACAAATCCATACCTAATTCTCCAGGGAGGGCCCAAATACAATAGTAAGGAGACAGTCCCGATCCAATAACCTACCTCTCCTCAGTCACTCCACAGTTCCCTCATGTAACCAGCTGCTCCCAGTCATTCTCTCACTTAGAGGATTCTGCTTTAGACTTTTCAGAGAAAAGTAATCAAAGTAGCCGAGTCAGACAGCTATAATTTTCTAGCTTTATTTAAGATTATATAGTGACCCACATCAGCTCATGTTTGCTGATTTATTGGTTCTTGATATAATGTCTAACTCCTAGACTATACTGTCTGAATCTTAACTAGCATTTTTGAAAAAAAAAAAAAATCTTACTATTAGCCTATATATCCCATCTTTTGTGTGCTGTTCAGGTCCATTTATAAAATAAAAGTAACTTCTGACTTTTCTAACCTGTTTATCTAGCATATGCTATCTCACAAGGGTGCTATACTAAATGTCCACACAAGTGATAAAAAAATGCAAGGTAAGGTCAAGTGCTGCGCAGTACTGCAGTCTTACTGCTTTACATATAGTTCCCTCAAATATCATCTGCTACATTAGAAATGATCTTTTCAGATACTGTAACTGCTTCCAGTTTTGTGTTTTTTCACATATTTTATTTATTTATTTATTTGAGGGAAAGAGAGAGCACACAAGTAGGCAGAGCAGTAACAGAGGGAGAGGGAGAAGGAGAAGCAGGCTCCCCTCTGAGCAGAGAGCCCAAAGCGGACCCTGGGGTCATGACCTCAGCTGAAGGCAGATGCTTAACTGACTATGCCACCCAGGCATCCCCAGCTTTGTATTTTATGTCTAAAATTTCTTAGTCTCTATACACTAGAAATTTAAATATAGCCCTATTTTATATATATACATAATATATAATATGTATTATTCTCTTAATCATATATATAGGATTTAATATATAATATATATTATTCTTTCAAAATCATGACACTAAAAATTATCCTCTTCCATGAAATGTATATTTATCTAATCCTTCTCTTGTATGCCCTTAAGTGATTTGTCTATATGCAGTTTTCTTATCATTTCCATTTATGGGAAATATAACAAGATATTTTGAAGAAAGACAAATTATGCTCACCAGGATATCCCATACGAAAAAGTTTCTTCACTCTACACTCTTCTACTAGGTTTTATATCAAGTCATATTATCTGTTACTATTAATCCTACTAAGATAGGCCATCAGTTTTTAGTGACTAGTATATAGTATAAAGAGAATTCACTCATGAATTCTCATTCTATAGAGCACTCACAGCAGCACTTTAATACACTTAGAGAAAATGGTAATTTATAACAATGACCCAGAGTCAGTGTAGCATAACTTTATCTTTCATTGTTCATGAAATCCTCAGGTGTTTGTCATCTGATTTGAGTATGTTATACTGATCATATAGTCCTAGAAATAAACCTATTCTCTAGGAAAAATATTGGTATTTTATATGATAGTAGTTTTAAGAGATATTGTGATTTGACATGAATATATATAATGAACTCTCCATTAGGAAATAGATTTATTTTTCTCAATACTTGAAAAATCTTGCAAAATAATACATTAAAGATGCTTATTTACTTAGAAGTATTTGAGTATCAAACATTGCAATAAAATATTTTCCCAGTCATTCTTTGTGGTTTCTCCAAGTTTAGATTTTCAAAAGAAGCAAGGGAAAGAATTTGTTACTTAAATTTCCTTGTGTCATAAAGATCAAAGCATTATCTAAATTTAACTAAAATTTCATTAGTCAAACTGATGGAATTGTACATCATAGAATATAATAAGCAGACTGAAAGTGTATAGAACTTTTCTTTGGGGAAAATATAACTCCAGAATTGTTCAGCTAACACTATTATTTTCATCTTCTAAAGATGCGCAATGAGGTGGTGCCATTAAAAAGGAAATTTCATGCTGTCATTCTATCATTTCATTTCTGCTTTAAGATTTGACATGACTCTGTATTAAATTTTACAGAGGTATCTTTAACTCCTCCCTGATTCTTACTCTACTTTCATCAAAATGTACTTTTAAGGGGATGGAAAATATTTGAAACATTAAAATTACAACAGAAGCAAGTCAGTCGTATCATTGTTAAAAAGAGGAACAACAGTATCTCATAAAATAGCCAAGAAGATAATTCTAGGTATGACATATTTGGGCTAAGTGTGTTTTCATTTCCTTTGCTTTTGTTTTATTCTGCTTAAATTCTATAAATGTAAGTAGAAATGGTGCTTCTTAAGCAAGAATGCTTAAGATATAGAATTTAACTATTATATTAACTATTAACTATTTGCAGAAAGCAAAGATCTTATAATACCAGAGAAATATAGAAACTGGAGTCAAGAGTTTACTATAATTATGTGGGTCTAGAACCTAAGAAAACAGACAATTATAGGGCTTATATGTGTGTGGTCATGACTGCATGGGGTTTTCATACTGAAAAAATACTTGGGCTAGGTGAAAAACAAGTTTAAGAAATAAGCAAGGTGTTCTTTAACAGGTGAATGGATAGACAAATTAAAGTGAATCCATATAATAGAATACTATTCTTGATTTTAAAAAATGAGTTATCAAGATATGCAAAGATATGGATGAATTTATATGCATATTGATCAGTGAAAGAAGCCAGTCTGAAGGACATATATTCTAATATTCCATTGACATAACATTTTGGGAAAAACAGAAGTATAGAGATGTTAGATTTGTGGCTGCAGAGATTCAGAGGTTGAACAGGTGAAGAACAGCAGATATTTTAGGTCGGTACAAATATTGTGTAGGATATTTTAATGGTGGATTCGTAATTATATATAGTTTTCAAACTCATAAAACGTTATAGGCCAAAGTGAACCTTAACATATGCAGGGTTGTTTTTTTTTAAGTCATTTAAAAGGTCAAGAAATCCCAATATGGAATAAAAACTGTAAGAAAGCAATCTATTTGTATTTCAAATGTATAAAACTCCTTAATGGAGAAGTGAAGTGGTAGGGGAAAATGCTCTCCCAAGTAACTTTAGAAATACATAGAGTTTATAAAACTAAAGGCAAAATAAACTATATACAATGTACTCCAGTTGGTAAAAGTTTTTCCCACAAAGACAAAAGTTAAATATTCTGATGTTACTGTACATATCTTGAAAAATTAATAGATTGTGGATGATGGAAATGAGGTTTCTCACTGTTGGAGTGGTAATTTATAGATAAACAGGGGGATGAGGCTAGAATTAACCATGTGGTAATGGATGGATTAGAGTTGAAGACCTATCCTAAACTTAACAAAACATGGTACATATAGAAATATTTTATAGGTATGTGTATATACATGGGTTAATAAATATGCATATTTTCCTTTGTTCTGTCCACTGAGAGGGCCCAGAAGTAATGCCACGCCAGTAGAGAAAAAAATATCTCCAGCCCTCGGATCTTGATTTCTAATACCATTCTACAATTAAAGGAACCAGAACAATTTGGATGGATAAGCTAGTTCTAGGTCTGGAGCTGGAAATATACAAGACCCTGGATCATCTTTCAATGACAGAAAGTTCTCAAAAACGTAATAATGGGTTATGTCAAAAGGACACAGGAGCCGGGGCGCCTGGGTGGCTCAGTGGTTTAGGCCTCTGCCTTCGGCTCGGGTCATGGTCTCAGGGTCCTGGGATCGAGCCCCGCATCGGGCTCTCTGCTTGGCGGGGAGCCTGCTTCCCTCTCTCTCTCTCTGCCTGCCTCTCTGCCTACTTGTGATCTCTCTCTGTCAAATGAATAAATGAAAATCTTTGGGAAAAAAAAAAAAAAAAAGGACACAGGAGCCAACAGAAGGAGCTAAATTGGCTTAAGGTGGGACAATTGGCTTAAGGTGGCAACACAATTAATAAAATAGTACTAGATTATAAACCAAAGTATAAAATAAATATACATGGGTCCATACTGATTTAAGTAATTTAGTAAAAAAAAAGGAAAAAGAAGAGACACATTTTCTATGCATAAAAATTTCTAGCAATTATATAAATATTTTAATCTCAGGAGGAAAATTACTCCCAACTTTCTGTGTGGTGACTACATACAGTGACTTCCTTCCAACCAATATAGTATGGAAAGGGAGGAAAAAGAAGAGTAACTCTATAGTGAAAAAAATCTGACAAACATTAACTCAGCCAGGTCATCAAGGCCAATAGAGACATTGATAAGTTATGTTCACAATATGTACCCTTGATGTGATGTGGTAAGAATGGCACTTTACCTCTGAGCTTTTTTATCTCTCCCAAAACACACATACACACACATGCACATTATAATCATAATTATACAGACAGGAATCAGACACATTGTAATGGAAGTATATTCTACAGAGTATCTTATTAGTGCTCCTTAGTACTGACAAAGTCACTAAAAACAAGGAATGTCTGCACAACTGCCAGAGTCAAGAGTGACTTAAGGAAAATAAATATAATATGGTATCCTGAAACAGATAAAAGACATCTGGAAAAAATGAGGAAATCTGAATAAAGTATATAGACTTTGGTTAATTATAGTATGTTGATACTGGTGCATTAAATGTGGCAAATAAAACATGCTGATCTAATATATTGGTAATAGGGGAACCTGAGTATAGGGCAACTGGGAACTTGCTCTTTTTAACTTATTTAAATACTTCAGGCACTTTTTTTTTTTTTTAATTTAGGAGACTTCAGTGGATATAGAAAGAAATGGATAGGGATTTCAGAGATGGTAAGTAGGAAGTAGATACCCAGGTTTTGCTAGTATATACAATATGTCTATTAGGGGAAATATAACTTTGGTTTTCTCCTTTGAGCCAAAAATGTGAATTGAATTATCTTGCCATGTTTCTTTTTTTTTTCTATACATTACTCAGTACTAACCACAATAAACATAGTCACCATCTGTCACCACACAATGTTATTACAATATTATCAATTATATTCCCTATGCTATACTTTTAAGTTTTGTAATTTATTTATTTTATAGCTGGAAATTTGTATCTCTTAATACCCTTCACCTAGTTTATCCATCACCACCCCCCCTTCTAGCACCCACTAGTTTGTTCTCTGTATTTGACTTTGTTTTGCATTTTAGATTCCACATATAAGTGAAATCATGTGGTATTTGCCTTTCTCTCTCTGACTCATTTTATTTAGCATAATACCCTCTTGATCATCCATATTGTTACAAATAGCAAGATCTCATTCTTTATGGCTGAGTAATATTTCACTGTGTGTGCGTGTGTGTGTGTGTGTGTGTAAAATATCTTCACTCATCTATTGATAAATACTTGGGTTGATCTATATACTGGCTATTATAAATAATGCTGCAATAAACACAGAGGTGCTTATACATTTTTGCCAAATTAGTGTGTCCCCCCCCCGCTTTAGATACCTAGTAATGGAATTAGTGCATCATATGGTATCTCTATTCTTAATTTCTTGGGGAACCTCAATACTGTTTCCTGCAGGGATTGCTCTAATTTACATTACCACCAACAAGGGGAACAAGAGTTCCCCTTTCTCCACATCTTCAACTCTTGTTATTTCTTGTTTTTGAATGATGGTGGAATGGTGGAGTTGTCAACCAGATAGTTTAATGGTAAGATTGGTTTACCTTACACTTCACGTAGAGGTCCCAAATTCCTTTTACCTACCCATAGCTATATACAATTCTCCATATCTATATATTGAAAAGAGGTCAATAAAATCTGAATTGAAATATGATAGGATTAGAATACAGACTTACTTAAAATTCACTGAGAACACTCTGTAAAGAGACCTGAGGAGATGATGTATTTCCTAGGGTTATATTTACATCCATGACTTCAATTATCTATGTTTTAATGACTCAAAGTGGTTAATTTCATAGTCCATCTACTCTTCTTTGCTTTAACTCACCTATATGTCTTACTGATAAGTCTAACAAGTAACTCTTTGTTACTAATTATTGCTTGCTTATGTTAGGGAAAACACTGAGTTGACTTTATGCATATATTATTTCTAAGTTTCATGAGCACTCAGTGGTGATAGCATTTCCATTTTACAAATGAGAAAACGTATCATGGGGCACAAATTAGCCACCTGAGATCCTAGAGCTAATGTGCACTTGAACCAGATGTCACACTTTGTATTAGTATGGTACCTTCAAAACCCCACCTATTTTGATGGTGTCATACAACTTTCTAAAATATTCCAAGATGCTGGCTTATTTTCACCAAATTTTTGGTTCTTCCTCTATTCCATTGTTCAATTAATAACATCTTCCCCAAGCCAGTCAGTAAAGCCTGAAAAATGACCAAGATCACTCTTCCTTGTTTACTTTCAAAAGTGATTATTCAAAAAATAATGTTACATATTCTTTCCAATATCTGCCTGCCCTTCATTCTCCTCCCTACCCAATGCCACTGCCATATTTGAGGTTGTATTTTCTTTTTCCTGAATCATATCAATAGCTTCCCATTCCCTTTTCCTGCTTTTAATCACTTCTGCATACCCAATGCATTCTTCATAAAAATAAATGAAATCTAAGTATATGGGTCCCTTGGTATTTCCAAGTAAAATTTCTCCATGGTGTTCAGGAATAATTGAAATCTCATAGCCTGACACAGAGGATCTCTTTAATTTGGTCCCAGTGTAATATTCCAGCATTATATTTTACTGTATATACCCAAGCACATTTTCTTCAGCCATGGGGAACTATTTTCAATTCCATGAACATGCTGTGTTCTTCCATATGTCTGGAACTTTGCTAGTTGTTTTGCCTTGCCCCAAAACACCTTTTCCCCCATCATCCTATTTGTCTGCTGTGTAACTTTCATTTCTTAAAAACTCAACCCAATAATAATATAATAATAATCTCCTCTTAGAATATTTTTTTCCTGCCACTCTTGTGCTGCCTTGGCTGTGACAGGTCCTCAGACTATCCTTGTTTTTAATCCCTTTACAGTTTTGTGGAATGGTGTTCAACTATTTTGTAGAATATCTTTCACGTGGGGTTTGTCTGATACTTTAATTAAGATTATATAGGGGCTCTACTTTTTTTTAAAAGATTTTATTTATTTACTTGACAGACAGAGATCACAAGTAGGCAGAGAGGCAGGCAGAGAGAGAGGGGTAAGCATGCTCCCCCCTGAGCAGAAAGCCAGATGCAGGGCTCCATCCCCAGAAACCTGGGATCATGACCTGAGCAGAAGGCACAGGCTTTAATCCACTGAGCCACCCAGGTACCCCAGGGCTCTACTTTTATTGCAGAGGAGGAAGACCACAGAGACAAAGTGTCATTCTCATCACATCAGATTTAGGGTTACATTCTCATCTTCTGCAGTGCCTTTACAGCCTGTTATGTCATGATTTTAACCTTTGTACTGATATTTTATTTTGCACCATTTTCTTCTTGATTATGAATTCTTGAGAGACATTCTCTTGATACATACTAGCTGCTCAATTAATGTTTGCTTTCTTTTTTGAAAATTAATAGTTGGAACTTTAGAAGTTATCCCAGATATTATGAGAAGTTGGACGTTAAATAATACATAAATTGTTAAAGACATGTAATCAGTAGTAAATGTATCTTCTATGGAAGTGCATATAATTTGAATGTTATTACACAAGACAAAGGAAATATAAAAGCAAGAATACTGATGGTAAAAAGATCATTATCAATAAGAAAATTGTATAGATAATTCTGTGGCCATATCATCCAATAGTTGCAAATAAAGAGCTTGAAGAGTTTAAATATTGTAATGAATGCTGAGGACAAAAGTTGCCTCAGTGACATACAAACTTATATTTTTATATTAATGTACATTTCAAATTGATGATCTAAGATCTTTTGGGGGATAAAAACCAATATATTTATTCTAACAATGCTTCTACTTGAGTCTAGAGTGACTAGTAATCAACTGAACTATTTTCTAGTTAAAAAACTATAATTAGATAGGTAAGTTGAAGGGAAAAAGACAAAGGGATAAGAAACAAGAAATGGCAAAACAGAAATGAAAGCTGAAGTATAACTGACTATGGTGAGATGCAGAACAGAATCCACACAAGTGAAGAGAGTACTCAAAACTGTAAGTAAAATAAGAATTGCTGAAATAAGTTATTTGTTTAATTTGGAAAGGAAGGAAAGAGTATCATGAAATTGCAAGGCAGATTAATTTTAATTTTAATTTCGAGTCAGAAATTTTCAGAACTTAATACAGAGAAAGTTTCTGGTGCTCTCATTGATTAGGAACAAGGAAAATAGCAAGCTTAGGAATAAAAGTTTAGATATATTAATATCTGAAAAGAATCAACAGTGCATGCCCCTTAACAGTTCCTTAGGAAATTATTATATGTATGAAAGGGAATGGTAACGACCCCTCAATACTCATACTCTGATTCTCCATTTTATAGTAAAATTCTTCCATGTTTTAATAAGGTATACAACCGGTGATACAGGAAATCACATTATCCAGTCTCCTTTGCAACTCAGTATGACCATGTGACTATGCCCTTAAAGAGAATTCTAATGTTCCTGCCCCAGACACTGAACTGTCAACATAATTCATGTGGACCAATTTAGTTCCAATGAATTGGGGAAATACTCCTAGGGGATGTCAGAAATTAGATAAAAATAACAGAAGTGGGTGCCTGGGTGGCTCAGTGGATTAGCATCTGCCTTAAGCTCAGGTCAGGAGCCCAGAGTCCTAGTCCAACCTTGGGCTCCCTGCTCAGTGGGGAGTCTGCTTCTCCCTTTACCTTTCCCCCCTTCTCTTGATCCCTCTCTCACGCTATTTCTCTCACATAAATAAATAAAATCTTAAAACAAAACAAAACAGACATTGTTGGTTCTTGGGTTACTCCCTGGTTCAGAGCAGCCTGACCACCTGGACTTCCCTTTTTCCTCTGAACCATTGGTAAAAAAGATAAAAAAAGTTATAACTTATCTAAGCCATTAAGTTGTAGGTCTTTTTGTTGCTAACTAATAGACAATGAAAATGTTTATTTTGGTGTAGCTGTTTGCTAATAGGATGATTTCATTATTAATGCTTGCTTGTTTACTTAGAGATGTGAAATTTTTTGCTGTATGGGAAATGATAGAATACCACTGTGGAGATTAGTTTCTGATTACTATAAAAGAGAAAAAAAAGCTTCTCACCCTTAAAGTTAACTGCTATTATAGGTATTAGGTAACTGTCACAGTCTTGTTTTTTGGGGGAAAAAACATAATCAACTTAGAAAATAATTTTTTGCCCTTATCCTCTGAACTCGTGTCATCCAGGCCCAGGGACCTTTCTCAAGTACTGATTGTTGCCTAGAAATGGTATCATTCCCCAGTTTTTGTAATGCTTTCTTCTTCTTACTTTCTCCTATTGTATTTTTTACTTTTAACAGGTTACTATGTCAATTGATGCCAGAAATCGCAAAATATCAAATATTGTGTTAAGATAGCTGTCCTGAGATAATTTTTATCAACTTAAAAAGATGACTGTACACACACATATACACGCATGTACACAGGAAATAGCCTTTTGAGCTAGAATAATTTTGACAACAGGACAATCAGTTACTTTTATGACACTACAACGTAGATCAAAATACATCTGGAAAAATTGTTAAGCAGAATAATCTTGCAAGAGCAAAGTTCTAACATATTGTCATCTATGCAATGATAATTTGATATAAATAATACTGAACTTATGATTAATTATTTATTTATACTCCTGAATTATTGGTCAATTTCTTTTAGTGCAATATTTTTCTGATTTTTTTTAACTTCAGTCATTATTTGATTTTATTAAAAAAACTTCATAGTAAAAAAACTCTTACTTAACTGTTAAACAATTTTTATTTGAATTTTAACTTGGGTCTTAGTGATCTTTCCTATCAGGTGAGTTGGTAATAATACTATGGATCAATTCAGTAATAAGGAAATTTAATATATAGTAATGTTTGAATTGTTTTGTTTTATAAAACAAAAAAAAGCAGAAAAGTTTTTAGGAATAAACAAGTTTTTTTATATAGATTCACAAAGGGAACTATAGGTATATTATCATTGTAAAACACAAGTTATTTATTGAATGCTAAATAAATAAAAGTGAAGAGAGAGCTGAAGGAATGTGTGAAGAAGCAAAAAGGTTCATGGCAAGTCTAGTTTCTTAAAGGCCGGGACTGAAATGGTAATAATGCATGTTTTGCTGATTTATTATATCAATATTAAATATATATATATAGTGCTCGCTTCGGCAGCACATATACTAAATATATATATATATATATATTCTTAATTACTTAAGTTGCATGGATATATAGCATATATGTTACATATACTATCTATCTATCTATCTAATATGTATATATCTATGGTACATTACATCAGAACCATCTGGAAAGCTTTGAATCCATATTGATTCCTGGAACCCACCTTCAGATAATCTGATTCTGTTGTTTTGGCATGGACTTTGTACACTGAATTATTGTAAAAGTTTCATTTGTTGATTCTAATGTGTAACTGTCTGAGAAGTATGATTAGGCATACTTCTAATCATATTAGAAATATTTAGAAATAATCCGTTATAATGTGTGTGTGTGTGTGTGTGCGTGTGTGTGCATGTGTGTGTGTGTCAGTTTGCAGCTGCTGTTTCTGCTTATTGGTTTGGGCTAGTTAGCTATTTGAATAAATCCTAATGATGACAGCTGTCCAGCAATTAGGAATCTCCATCTTATAATCTTACTAGAAAATAATCTTGTTTTTTGTCTCCCTATAATCAGCTGTTAAAATTTACATAATTAATTCCATGCTATGCAGTTTTTAAATTGGCAGATGATTATGTGAAGGAACTACAAGAGAGAAGGCAGACCGTACTCGAAAGCAGATTTTTTTCCCCCCAGAAAACCAGATTTCAATTAAATAAATAAAGCCTGCTTCCACCTTTTAGTAAATTATCTTTAATACCAATTATATTTCTTGGACCAGTGCTGAGATTAAAATATGCATACAAAATACTTCACTCTGTAGTATTTTCCCAAATAAATGTATACTCTCTTTGTTTTTTTGGAATGTATAAATTGAGAAGAATTTTTTAAAAATGTATGTTCTTCAAGGTAGAACACACATATGTTCTTTTATGCCTATAAAATGTTCTGTTGAATCTTCTCAAGATCTAAAGAATGGATTTAAACACAAGAAACAGATATTTAGTGATAATAATGTTTACAAATTAAATTCATCCAAGCTCATTAATCATAAATAACCAATAATAAATACATTTACTGAAAACTGATTTACATAAATATTTCTATATGACATAAAAAGAGTGATGGGTATTTGAATAGTAATATGTGCTTGTTTTACTAGATGTCTTGTAGTTATTTTATTTTGACTACCACTCAGAGGGACTGATGATTCTTCACCTGAATTCTCAGGAAGGATGGCTAAATGAGTGATAAAGGACCTAAGAAAAACAATAGACTGTGCTAGGCTTCAAATACAGAGTAGGCCACTGTTGGTAACCCAATAATTGCACCCAAAAGAAACACAGAGTACTTTCAAAATATTTGTACCTTAGGCAGGTGCTGCAGCCAGCAAAGCTTAGATTTCAGAAGAACCTACTTAAAAACAATAACTACCATTTAATAATGGCAATTAACAAGTCAACTTATTACTTTTTTTAAAAAAAATTATTTATTTATTTATTTGACAGAGAGAGATCACAAGTAGATGGAGAGAGACAGTCAGAGAGAGAGAGAGAGGGAAGCAGGCTCCCTGCTGAGCAGAGAGCCCGATGCGGGACTCGATCCCGGGACCTTGAGATCATGACCTGAGCCGAAGGCAGCGGCTTAACCCACTGAGCCACCCAGACGCCCACTTTTTTTTTTTTTCAAAGAGAAAAAAGTCCAGTGCTGAAGTGCTTTAGTTTTATTTATTTATTTATTATTTTTTTAAGATTTCATTTATTTATTTGACAGAGATCACAAGTAGGCAGAGAGACAGGCAGAGAGAGAGGGGGAAGCAGGCTCTTCACTGAGCAGAGAGCCTGATGCAGGGCTCGATCCTAGGACTCTGGGATCATGACCTGAGTCGAAGACAGAGGCTTTAACCCACTGAGCCACCCAGGTGCCCCAGTGATTTAGTTTTAAATGACTAAGGTTTTCCTACAACAATTATTCAAATAAATAAAAAACTTTAATTCAAAAAATAACTAACACAAATCTTCCCAAGCACAAAACCAAGCAAACAAAAAAGTACTTGATCCCCTAAAAGAGTTCCACAAAACTATAGTTTGCCTCAAATTTTGTTTTACCAGATGTTGCAGATCATACAGACAGGTCTGGACATAGATTGATGGATTGTATGCAATTCTGTGAACCCCTGCTTTAATATCATCTATTTTTCACCCACTCAAGGAAGGAAATCCAAATGTGCATGTGAAATAGAATCCGCTCTGTTCTTAAAAATTAAATCATGAACACATTGAAGTTTAAAATTGGTTATCCAGTTACTTTGCAAACACCACAAAGTTAAACGTAGTATACCACATTCCATGAAACTGTAAGACAAAGGCTCATTTCCAGGAGTTATGAGGTATTCTATTCTTATCTTCACTCCTAACGTGGTGCTTATAAATAAAGATTGAGTTGAGAGATGTTTGAAGACCTAGAATGATCTCAAAGAGAGAAAGACCTAGAGGAGTCATCATGAGTAACAGTTAACATCTAAAACTAAGAGTTACGGTCAATGACTACTGTCATTGTAAGTGTTGCCTTGCCATGTGGAAATTTTGAAGATAGTCTTGGAGCTGTTAATAGATTTTATATGCACCTCTCCATAGGGGCTGACATCAAGGTCTTGCCATTAGGAAAAGTAGAGAGAGAAGGCATGGAAAGACAACTGCAGTCTACTTACCATTGACCCATTGATTGTATGAACAGAAATATATGTTGAGATATTCAGAAATTTTATATTGGCTTACTGGAAATGAGTGTTATGACTGAATAGCAATCTTTGCATAAGCATGGACCAAGGGAAATATATGAAATTTTTGCCAATCCTGGACAAGCAATCTTTTTCAGCTAAACATAATAAGTAAGATATTACATTTTTTAATGACTGAGTCTCTGATGGACAATATGGTGAAGTTTATTGTTCACATAATCTGTGAAGGGGATCAAAATTTAAAAAAAAGATTTTGATTTATGACCATTCTTTCAGCTTCATTTTTATATAAATCTGGGGGGAAAGGGTGTGACTTTAGGAATAGTGATGTATCCATAAGACTTAGTCTTGCCAACTTTTTCAGTAATCACTCCAGTGGTCGAAATTTTCACTTACATGACATTTTAGCTATGAAATAAAATTCTTCTTCATCTCTAGATAGAGTACTAGTAGTGTTTATTAATTGACCCTGTGTATAATTTTATTTCAAATTCTTGGATTCAGTAGTAAGTACATAAATTAAAGACACGGTTACTGGGACTAGACTATCACATGCTATGAAAGACTTTCAGCAAGCTATATGCTTGAGCCTAGCATCCTCATCTGTAAAATAAGGCTTCAACTAATATTTATTTCACAAAGCAGCTGTTAGGATTAAATGAGAGATATTTTGGGGGGAAAAATCACTGAATAATTTTCTTTTCTTATTTTATAACCAAGTAGTCGAATCTTTCTGAAATATCAAGCTAGATCATCACCATCATCATCTTCATCACCATCATCATTACCATCATCATGTAAAACTTATCGTATACTTACTACCGGCCATACACTGTTTCAGGTATTTTAAGTGCATTAACTTTGTTTGTCTCCATAACAGACCGATAAGGTATATAAATTTAAAATTCAGTATTTTCAAACTGTAAGTATTTATAGTTCTATGATCCTGACTTGATTATATCTAAATGGAACAGGCCTTCCCTCACAGAGACAAATCAAGCAATCAAATTAAAATACAGAAAAGGAAAAACAAGATTCTAATTATATGGTACCAAAATAATCATTAAATTAAATATAAAATCATTTGGACTTTGTCATTCTCAGGTAAGCATCAATGTTTATCTTGCTTAGCTATTGTCTACTATATTGTCTACTCATTCTAAATTTACCCTAATTTTTATATAGAAATAATATTGAGTCTCTGTTAGACTTTCAGATGCATTTCTCATTATCACTTTAAATTCCCTATACATTATTTTGCATTGAATTGCTAAGATTCTGGATAATGCTGAGCTAACCAGAAAACTATCCATATGAATTTACAAATTAAATAGGTTGCCAGAATGTTAGTAAAAGCATGTATGTTTCAAGAATGGTAAAAACAAACAAACAAAAACCTCACCGGTGTCTAGTTAACCATTCTTTACAATCTGATAAGAAAACAGCCCCGTTATATTGGACATTAGAAAGACCAAACAGATAAATAAAAACAGGTGAGACATATCCTAAAAGTAGACTTCTGATGATCAATAAATTAGACTTAGATAATTAATTCCTCTTTCTTCTAAGGGATTCTTTCAAGGTGACTATTCCACAGTTCCAGTGTTTCTGAAATGAAATTACTTTAATATCTTCATCTGTTTATATACAATTTATTGGCATATATGATAGGGTTGCAAATAATTTTAAATTAATGGAAGTTTTAGGTAGGTTTGAAAAAAACTTCAGAAACAAAAATATTAAATAATATATAAGCAATATAATGATTAATTAAAATGGAAAAGATTAAATTTGAGACAGTTGAATCAACTCTTTGGTACATATTATTTCTTACAGAAAGAAAAACATTTTTGTCTGAAGCTAGTGTGAAAAAAAGGAAATGGGAGTCTGTTTTATTCTCACAATACAGTTAACACCACCTACAAAGTTCTCTTCAATCTTGAGACTGGGGGAAAAAAAGTGGAAACAGTAGTAGGTGTGGGTCTACGTGTACTAGCAGACACCCACTATATTCATTGTACAACACAGCCTGAGTATCTTGTGTCTATAACTTTCTAAAGGACTGATAAAAATAGTTGAGACAGAAAAATATATCATGACCAAAAAAAAAAAAAAAAAAGAAAGTAATGCATGTTATCTATAAAACAGAACCCCTTCTCATTTTTTTTAAATTTAAATTTTAGTTAGCCAACATACTGTGCAATATTGGCATCTAGAGTAGAATTCAGTGGTTAATCACTTATATACACAAGTGGTTTTCATCGCAACAAGGGCCCTTTTTAATACCTATCACCCACCTAGCTCATGCCTCACCCACCTCTCATCAGCCCCATTATTTCTCTATAGTTAAGGGTCTCTTACAGATTCTTTCCTTTTATCCTTTTATTCCTTTTCCCCTTCCCATATGTTCATCCATTTTATTTATTTTTTTAAGAATTTATTTATTTTTAACATTTATTTATTTGTTGTAGAAGAGAGAGAGTGCATAAGTAAGAGAGGGAGGGGCAAAGGGAGATGGAGAGAGATCATCTGGAGCAGACTCCTTGCTGAGCACAGAGCCAAAGTGGGGCTTGATCTCATGACCTGAGCTGAAATCAAGAGTTAGACGCTTAACCAATTGAGCCACCCAGGTGTCCTTCATCTGTTTTCTTAAGTTCCACATATGAGTGAAATCATATGGTATTTGTCTTTGACTTGAGTTATTTCACCCAACATAATTTACTCTGTCTCCACCATGTCATTGCAAATGCCAAGATTTCATTTTTAATGGGTGAATAATATTCCATTGTATATATGCACCATATCTTCTTCATACATTCATCTGTCAATGGACACTTGAACTCCCTCCATAGTTTGGCTATTGTTGATAATGTCACTATAAATATCAGGGTGCATGTACCCTTTCAAGTCTGTGTTTTTGTATACTATGGGTAAATACCTAGTAGTGCAACTGGTGGATTATAGGATAGTTTTATTTTTAACTTTTGAGAAACCTCCAAACTGTTCTCCAGAGTGGCTACACCAGTTTGGATTCCCACCAACAGTGGAAGAAGGTTCCCTTTTCTTTGCACCCTTACCAACACCTACTGCTTCTTGTGTTGTTAATTTTAGACATTTGACAGGTATGAGGTGGAATCTCATTGTGGTTTTGATTTGTATTTTCCTGATGGTGAGTGATGTGAAGCGTCTCTTCATGTGTCTGCTGGCCATCTGGAAGTCTTCTTTGGAAAAGTATCTATTCATGTCTTCTGCCCATTTCTTAACTGGGTTATTTGTTTTTTGGGTGTTGAGTTTGATAAGTTCTTTATAGATTTTGGATACTAACCCTTTATCAGATATGTCATTTACAAATATCTTCTCCTATTCTATAGACTGCCTTTCAGTTTTACTGTTTCCATCGCTGTGCAAAAGCTTTTTATCTTGATGAAGTCCCAATAGTTCATTTTTGCTTTTGTTTCCTTTGCCTGTGGCAATGTGTCTAGTAAGAAATTGCTATAGCCAAGGTGAAAGAGGTTTCTGCCTGTGTTCTCCTCTAGGATTTCAGAAAAAAAAACATTTGACAAACTACAGCATCCTTTCTTGATAAAAAATCCTCAACAAAGTTAGATGAAACATATCTCAACATCATAAAGTTTATGTATGAAAGACCCACAGCTAATATCATCTCAATGGGGAAAAACTGAGAACCTTTCCCCTATGGTCAGGAATAAGACAAGGATGTCCGTCTACTCTCAGCATTGCTGTTTAACACAGTATTGGAAGACTTAGCCTCAGCAGTAAGACAACAAAAAAGAAATAAATGGCATCTGAATTGGCAAGGAAGGAGTCAAACTTTCACTGTTTGCAGATGACATAATATTCTAAGCAAAACCTGAAAGACTCCATCAAAAATTGATAGAGCTAATGTATGAATTCGGTGAACTTGAAGGATATAAAATCAATGTGCAGAAATCTGTTGCATTTCTATACGCCAATAATGAAGCAGCAGAAAAAGAAATCAAGGAGCTGATCCCATCTGCATTTGCACCCAAAACAGTAAGATATGTAGGAATAAACCTAACTAAAGAGATGAAAGATCTGTTCTCTGAAAACTATAGAACACCTATGAAAGAAACAGAAGAGGACACCAAAAAATGGGAATGCATTCCATGCTCGTGGACTAGAAAAACAAACATTGTTAAAACATCTCCACTACCAGGTGCCTGGGTGTCTCAGTTGGTTAAGGTTTGCCATCAGCTCAGGTCATGATCCTGGAGTGCCTGGATTGAACCCTGCATCAGGTTCCCTGTTTTTCCCTCTGCCCTTCACCCAGCTTCTGCTGTCTCTAGCTCCCTCTCTCTCAAGTAAATAAATCTTAATGAAACAAAACAAAACAACAAAAAAGTCTATGCTATCTAAAGCAATTTACACATCTAATGCAATCCCCATCAAAATACCACCAGCATTTTTCACAGAGCTAGAACAAATAATCTTAAAATTTGAATGGAACCACAAAAGACCCTGAATAGCCAAGCAATTCTGAAAAAGAAAAACAAAACTGGATGCACCATGATTCCAGATTTCAAGCTATATCACAAAGCTGTAGTCATAAAGACAGTATGGTACTGGTACAAAAACAGACTCATGGATCAATGGAACAGAATACAGAAGCCAGAAATGGATCCACAACTATATAGTCAACTAATTTTTGACAAAACTAATTTTCCCAATGGAAAAAACAGTCTCTTCAACAAATGGTGTTGGGGAAATTGAACAGCAATGTGAAAAAGAATGAAACTGGACCGCTTTCTTATACCACACACAAAAATAAATTCAAAATGGTTGAAAGACCTAAATGTGCACAGGAAATCACTTGTTAATTTTTATTCAGCTCAACTCATTTGAATTATAATAAATTTGAGCTTAGTACATTTTAATAGATTTATAATCATATCAAATTGGAGCACTAAAATTAAGATTTTTCTAGGATTTATAAGGGGCTTACAATTGCTTTGACTAAGTATACCAATAACAGAAACCCGTGTGACTGTGGAAGCTCTTTTATTTTTTTTTTCCTGCATCAATTGGCAAATATGTGGATAGCAACAAGACCACTAATGGAGCTTCTAGTAAAAATTATCTTTGGAGTTGTAGCATCTTGAGATGGTTTGCTTAAGACTTTAATTCCCTTAATTGGATTTCGCTGTGAAGTGAGGCCAACCTACCTAGAGTGCTCTCCACTCTTGGAACCGTGCCCTGACAGATGCTTCTTAGTAATTACTACAGTCATGGCACCCCAACTTATACCTCTCACTTCAAAGTCATTCTCTTTATTAAGGCTGTACCTGAAAGAAAGGATCAGGGACTATGACTTTAAAGAAATTATTTTTTCCTAAAAATCATATATGCAAAAATTTAAAACTCGGGGAAATTCATTAAGTTATTGATGCATGGCATATATATTTATATGTATATAAAATATCTGAAAATATTAGAAACCACAAGGCAAATTATTAATACAAATTAAAATTTGTATTTCAATAGAAAGCAAGTGTATATATGGAATCTCTCATAGTCCAAAGGAGAAATATAAAAATGATAGCTTAACCAACAAAATATAATATTTAAGAAAATGGATTAAATAGTGAAAAATTCATTAGTAATATTTAAAAACCATTGAGATACAAATGCATATATAAAATTAAACGTACACTAACATATGTACATATATATGTGTGTATGCAAAAATCTTGCCTATTCTGTAGGCAAGATTATAAATTATAAATATATTATAAATATTTATATTTATATTCATAATATTTATAAATATATAAATATATATTTATATATTTATAAATATATTTATAAATATATTTATGTATTTATAAATATAAATATATATTATATATTAAATATATATTAAATATAAATATATGCATTATTATAATATATTATATATGTGACTTTTATATATATATATAATTATTTATATTTACTAGACTTAGACTTAGACTTCATATATGAAGAAAACATCTAAGTCTGATAAGAGAAACAGGTGGGTGACATGTAATAATAAAAAGACATATGTGGCTGCTGAATGGGATGATCTTAATTGCACATGTAATGTAGATGTAATAACATTCCCATCAAGTAAAATACTAAATATTTTGCTTCAGCAAAGTAATTTGTTTCAAGAAAAAATATTATGGTTGTAGAAATGCATAAAACAGGTTAAAGACATCCCTTGAATGAAGCCCCATGAGGTGTTTGGCAGAATCTCTGAGAATTAAATGCTTCTAAGATGCATCTTTGATTATTGTTGATTATTTAGGTTATTTCATAAAAATCTGGGGAGATATAACTTAATTTTAGAAAACTGTTCCTTGTCAACCACAATACAGATTTTTGTCATGAAAATACAACTGATGTTATTTCATAAAGGTACATTTGATTCTCCACTTTTAGAAAAGTTGACATCAAATATTATATTATAATTTAATATTGACAAGTTGTGCCTCCATTATCGAATTAATTTCAGGACACCTGATTGTGAATGTGTGCGTCAGTGAGTTTTTTTTTTCTTTTTCTGAGCTCATTTGCACTGATTGTAATACCTGGCTGCTGCATTAAATGAGTTAAATTGGATTTTGATATGTGTGTAAATTATTTTTGCCTGAGGGTCATTACTTACTTGAAAACTATAATCAAGCAGTTTTGGATGTCCAGATAATGACACTGATGCAGTTGAAATATAGACTATTTCCCATCATTATAAGATGCTTCATATTGCCACTAGATAGCCAGATATATTCCTACCTAGCACACCCTACCTTAACCTCTGGAAATCAATAATCTGTTCTTTTCTACACTTTTGTGAGTTCAAGGATATTGTAGAAGTGGAATCATAGTGTGTGTAACCCTTTGAGAATGGTCTTTTTCTCACAGTATAAATTTCTGGAGATCATCCAAATGCAACATGTCCTACTGTCATTTCCCTTTATTATCGCAAATGTGATACAGACGCACCATCAATATGAATATGTCATAGTTTGTTCACTCATTCACTCATTCACAAAGAGATTTGCGTTGTTTTCAGTCTGGAGTGATTTAGAATAAAGTTTCTATAAACCTGTATGTACAGGTTTTTGTGTGAATACGTCTTCATTATTCTGGGATGACTGCGTAGGAGTGCAGTTGTTGCATTGTAAAGTGAATTCATGTTTCATTTTTTTTAAGAGCCACCAACCTATCTTCCAGACAGGCTGTACCATTTTATATTCCCACCAGCAGTAGATGAATAATCCAATTTCCCCACATACTTTTCAGCCTTTTTTTTTTAATTTTAGTCTCCCTGATACGTGTGTGATATCTCATTTTAGTTTTCATATGAATTTCCTTGATCACAAGAAAAGTGCTAAGATGAACATATTTTCATGTGTTTTTTTGCCATATGCATATATTCTTTAGTGAAGTATCTGTGTATCTTTTGCCCATGTTTTTAATAGGAATGCCTGTTTTTTAAGCATTGATTTTTGAGTATTTTGTGTCAGATACATGGTTGATTGAAAATGTTTTCTCCCAGTCTTTAGACTGTATTTTTATCACTTAACAGAGCCTTCAGGCAGCAGAAGTTTTTAATATTGATGAAGTCCAACTTATCAATTTTTCTTCTTATGCATCTTGTTTTTGGTGTTAAGTTTAGGAATACTTTGACTAGCCTTAGTTCACAAAGATTTTCTACTATTTTTTCCCCCAAGTGTCACAGTGTTACATTTTACCTTTAAGTCCATGAACCCTTTTGAGTTAATTTTTGTATAAAGTGTGAAGTTTGGATTATTTCTTTGTTTCTTTTTTGTCAATACATGTCCAGTTGCTACAGGAATATTTGTTGAAAGGCTTTATTTCCTATATTGAAATACTTTTACTTCTTTATAAAAAATCAGTTGGGAATATCTGGTGGATCTTTTCCTGAGTTTTCTTTTCTATTCCACTGATCTATGTGCCTACCCTTTCACCAGTACCAAACACTTTGGAGTACTGTAGCTATCATTAACCTTGAATTCTGCCAGACTTAATATTTCGACATTACTCTTCTAAAACTTGTTTTGGTTATTCTAGTTCCTTTGCTTTTAATATCAATTAAGAACGTTCTTGTAGATATCTATGAAAACTCTTGCTGGGATTTTGATGAATCCCATTTTTTATAAAAAAGTCATCTCAATTTGGTGAACATTGACATCTCTATAATGGCAAGTCTTCCAATCTCTAAACATATTATGTGTCTCCACTTATTTAAATACATATATATTTAAATTCAAATTTTAAATATGAATGATTTTAATATACATATAATTTCTTTCATCAGCATTTGGTATTTTTTCTGCATATAAGTACTATGCATTATTTGTTAAACTTATATAAGTATTTTTGTTTTGAGTAATTGTAAATGGTATTATATTTTTAAATTCTGGCTTGCTTTTTTTTATTATTATTTTATTTATTTATTTGACAGAGAGAGATATTACAAGTAGGCGGAGAGGCAGGCAGAAAGAGAGAGGAGGAAGCAGGCTTCTCGATGAGCAGATAGCCCGATGTGGGACTCAATCTTGGGATCCTGGGATCACAACCCGAGCCAAAGGCAGAGGCCTTAACCCACTGAGCCACCCAGGCGCCTTAATTCTGGAGTCTATGTGTTTGTGGCTAGTATAGAGAAATAGAATTTTATTTTCTTTTTGGGGGAGGTATATTGACCTTGTATCTTGTGATCATAGTGAAATCACTTGTTAGCTCTAGGAGTCTTTGGTTTGTTTTTATTTTTGGTAAAATCGTTGTTATTTTCTACATTTGCAATGGCATTTTTTGCAAATAGGGGCAGTAATTCCTTGCTTTTCTTTTATATGCCTTTTCTATTTTTTTCTTTCCTTTCTGTCCTTTTTTTTTTTTATTTATTTTTTTAAAGCTCATTGCATTGGCTAGAACTGTTGCCACAATATTAAATACAAAGAGAAGGAGCGGTCATCTATGTATGTCTGGGTATCCAAACATGGGGGAACCATGTTTCCTATTCCTTTCATTATTAAGTACAACATTAGCTGTATTTTTTTATTTTATTTATTTATTTATTTATTTTTTGGTAAATGTTCTTACTAAAGTTGAGGAAGTTTCCCTCTATTTCTGTTTTTCTGAGTCTTTATCAAGAATGACTGTTGGATTTTATAAAATGCTTTTTCTGTATCATTTTGTATAAGTATTCTGTATGTTCACGTCATTTTTTGTTTTTTGGGCCTGCTGATATAATAGGTTGCATTGGTTGATTTTTTTTTTAAAGATTTTATTTATTTATTTGACAGAGAGAGATTACAAGTAGGCAGAGAGGCAGGCAGAGAGAGAGGAAGAAGCAGGCTCCCCGTTGAACAGAGAGCCCGATGCGGGACTCAATCCCAGGACCCTGAGATCATGACCCGAGCTGAAGGCAGCAGCCTAACCCACTGAGCCACCCAGGTGCCCCGCATTGGTTGATTTTAAAATAGTGGACTAGCCTTGGATCCTTGGAATAAACCCCATTTGGTGTGTCATTCTTTCCCTATATTGATGAATTCTATTTGCTATTATTTATTAAGAATATTTGTGTCTGTATTCATAAGGGATATCTTTCCTTCTTCTCCTCCTCCCTTTCTTCCCCCCTCTCTTAATTCCTTCTTTCTTCTTTTTTCTTTCTTCTCTTTTTCTCTTCCCTTCCTCCTTTCCTCTTTTCCTCCCTTCCTTCCTCCCTTCCTTTTTGTTTTGTTTTGTTTTGTTTTGTTTGTACTGCCTGTGGGGTTTTGGTGTGTGGGTAATTTCAAGTTCAAAAAATGAAGCAGACAGTATTCCCTCCTCTTCTATTTTCTGAAAGAGGTATATAGAATTGGTGTTAATTCTTTTTAAAGAGATTTTGTGGAATTCTCCAGTGAAACCATCTGGTTCTAGTGATTTCTTTTTGAAGTCTTAAAAAAAAAATCCAATTTCCTTAATAGTGAAAGGGATATTCAAAAGATCTATTTCTTATAGTATGAGTTGGACTAGTTTGTTTTTTGAAAGTGCCAACCTCATTAATGGTAATAAAATCGCTTCCTGAGAGAAAAGAAGCCTGAACAAATTTCCAGGCCCCCCCAAAAAGGGTGAATTTAACTATATTTACATGTACTATTTGTAAAATTTCATTGAAAGAGCTTCTTGGCCCCACTTTCCCAGCCTTGGGATAATAAATAGACAATATTAAAGGTGTAACCAGAACAGCTTAGGAAAGCTTCTAGGGAGAAGTTAACTTTGTGGCCTTAGTGTTCAAAACTGTGTGACTATGTTTGCAAAACTTAAGGAGATGTGCATCGCTAATTAAAAACCAGTCTTGTTGCCACTATGAAAATTATCAGACTTACCTAACAGGTTCTCATCAGGACGAATTTAATTATGATCCATACCCTTAAAGAAACAGTATTATTTTGTCTAGGAAGTAATATGATTCCATAGCAAAGGAATATTTAGAGACAAGAAAGAATAACTTAAAATTAGTAGTGACTGAAGTTAAATTTTTAAAAATATCCTTCAATATTTAATAATAACTATAATAGATATTAAATATAAGATTGTATTCAAATGGTATATAGTCATTCCAGAAAATGAATAAATGTAAAAATCCACCACTTTATGACATTACAGCATACCAGAAAAAAAGGCTATTTGCAGAGGAAAGAAAACAGTTAAATATACGTTAAAATATATCAGTTAAAAATTAGAAATTAGAATGCAAATCAGACTTCATAAAATAAATTACTGGAAGTTAGAAGTAAATACAGGAATATTCTGAAGGAAAATAAAATTTTTTGAAAATGATTTCTAATAAAGAATTCCATATCTGGTTCAGGTGTCAATCAAGTGTATGGGTTAAATAAAAACATTGTTGCATATGTTTTGTCACAAAAATTTTACCTTCTTTAAATTATTTTCAGAGGCTATTGGCAAAAGTATCACATTAAAATTAAGAAGATACTTACAGAATAATATTAAATAAAATATAGAAAGATATGTAATGTGGTAAAGACAGCAACCACAAAAAAGAGACAAACAGAAATTAAGGCAAGTTGGTATATTTTTATGGGCGGAATTGATGGGGGAAGTAAGAAAGTGACAGTTTGATCTTTTCCAATAGGAAATCAACATATGATGACACTATCATTACATACCAACATATCATTAAACATAAAGTTTTGATTTCAATATGATGATTAAAAGGAATACAAACCAGCCAATTTTCTGAAAATAGTCGCCTTGGGAGAATAAAACAGCCACTCAGAAGAGACAAGCAGAGAAATGGAAGCACCATACGAAATTTCATCTTAAAAAAAAAATTAAAAAAAAAGATTTATTTATTTATTTGAGAGCTAAGAGTGGGGGGAAGGGCGGAGGGAGAGAATCTTTAAAAAGATTCCCTGCTGAGCACAGAGAGTGACCTGGGACTTGATCCCATGACCTGTGATATTACAGCCCATGAGATTACAACCTGAGCTGAAACCAAGAATCAGACACTTAACCTGCTGAGACACTTGGCCACCCCACACCATATGACATTTTAAACATTATACAAGTATTACTGTGGGGGAAAAAAAAAAGCCAGGCCCCCAAAACGTTCACAATGAAAAGAACTCTTAGAAAAAAGAGTAAGAAAAGATCAATGAATTACCCAAGAATAGTATGTAAAAATAATATAATCTGAGGAAAAAGAAGAAACAGATAATAACCATACAAAAATACACTAAATCTCAATAGCAATAAAGATAGATGAGTAATGGATTCTCTGAAGCGCTTATCATTTGGATAGAAATATAAATTAATAGAGTTATTGTGGAGATCAGAAATACCATTTGACTTCCTATAAATGTGTTCAAAGTTATAATCAAGAAAATGTTCAAAGCATATATAGAGGTATATTAACCTTTCCTTGATTTCAATAAAAAAGAATGAAAACAGCATAAATATCCGTCATTTAAATAGGGGAATATTGTAAAAGCCCTTAGAAAACAACCTGGCACGTCATAAGGAGTCAATAGATGTGGGCTATTGTCATTATTGTCATTCTAATTTGAGAACTATTTATTTATATAATGATCTAATATAAAACAAATTATATCAGACTGAAAAGGGTGATGTTCATTCATACTTATCAAAATTGAGGTTCTTCTACAACCTACTGAAAGACCAAAGATTAAAAAGAGCATCCATGGTTCCATATTGTGTGACATGTGTTTGTGTAATGCGTGTGTGTGTGTGTTATCAATATATTTGTAAAGATTGTTCCTAAAGGAGATATTGGGTGAGACTTTATATTCTCTCTTAGTTCTTTTTCATATCTTTCAAAGTTATCCACTGGCCACTTGTAACACTTTAAAAAAATGATATTGCATGGGGAGATGGTCATACAAAAATTAAAAAGTTGACAAATAATTTCAAAATCCAAAAAAAGATTCACAAAAAAGGACAAAGTACAACTAGCTTAATAATTTTCCCTTAACCAAAGAAGTTCAGGTCAAATTCAAGAAGATTATTCTTATTTTAGCGAGATAGTTTGCACCAATTGAGACAAAAGAAGAATGACTAACATGTCACTGAAGTATTTGACTTGATTACAAAGCATATCAGCTTTGTTCCAAAGCATACATTACTTTTAATTATTTGATTCATATTTGAATGATTTGTGTATGACCCTTATTATTATTTGTTTTCCCATTACCAAGATTTCAAATGTGGTACATGTTTTAACTTCCTTCCTAAAAGGAAAAAGGACTTAGTAATTTATATTCATTGCTTCCTTCTTTACTTTTCTTGGCTTATAAGTTAACATAAGGATGAAACAGATGCTATATCATCTTCTGATATGTTGACTGAACAATCTCCAGGCATGGGGTTCAAATATATCACAGACGTCCAGCAAGGCTGGAGAGCAATTTTGTCCAGATTATAGCTAGACTTCACGAAGGAGAAACCAAAGAGAAGTCTGAAGAAAGAAAAAATGTGATTGACAGTTTTGAACATGAGAACATGGTGAAGAAAATGAATCAGAAATTTCAAGGAAAAAAAAAAGAAAAAAAATCAAAAAGGTATAGCCCCAAATTCTTTCCAATTTACTTCTTACTTCTGTTAAAAAAAATAGAATTCACTTTAATGAACCCTGAATTATACATAAAGAATATGAATAGTGCTTATGTGCAAAAGAATTTTAATGGTAATTGGTTATTTGTCAGAAATCTAAACACATTGAAATACAATTTCAACTAATCAGATTTAGTATTTTTTATTTGTATATAATATTTACTTATTTGTATATAATATTTACTTTCATGTAGCCTCGTCTTGCTTTTTCTAGTTTTTTTTAAAATTTGCTTGGAATATAAAATTCAAATTTCTTAGAATAGCTGTAAATAGAAACATTTATAGAATGCAATAATATTATTTTTATGTGCCTCATATGGGAGCATTTAGCTCCATTGTTGGCCTATGCAGAATTGCTTAGCAAAACAAAAATAAGAAAGACTTTAATGACCAATGGTGGATGCTAGGCAAAATTAAAATGAAACATCTACAAAAGAGAACAACAGAGATATTTTGCTGTCATTTGAAAAATTGTGAAGAGTTGTAATTACAGATAAGATATTTTAGAATCACATTTCCATAAAAATGTATTTACTATATATAGAGTAAAACAGCAAAGATTAAGATACATTGTATGATTTTTAAAATTAAGTTATTTTTTAACTCTATAATACATATTATAGATATTTGTGCATATAGATATAGATATATCTATATAGATATAGATCTATATAGATATAGATATTTGTGCATAATACATATTATGCACAAACACACATATATGATTAACAGTGTCACACATCAAAAAAACTCTTAAGTCTATGAAGCAGTATGCTAAATATTGGTAATCAGATTATAACATTACTAAAGATTTGTATCTTTTGCTCAGTTCTAATCATATGATGTTAAATTAATAAACACAAAAGCCGATATAAATTTTTCCAAAAGAATTTGTTTCAATGTAACAGATATATCTGTGGAAAATAACACGTAAATAGTCCATTCCAAAGGTAAGCAGCATCTGATGATAGTTATAAGTGCATCTACTGAGTCCCAATGTCTCTATACCTACTAATTTAATTATGTGATTTCAGGTTTGTTTGTTGTTATTGAATCACTGAAGGCATTGTTAATTACTTTTGACAGTTTGATAATTCTCATCCATTCTATCCATCTCTCCCAAAAGCTTCTGTTATACTAGATCTAAATTCTCAGTGGCTGAAAGAAAAAGAGTTGGAGGCAGTTAGTGTGAAAAGTTTTCAGACACTATATAAAAGGTATATATAACTCAGTTTGTTATCGCCACTGTCAATTTGTAATCTTCAGAAATTTTGAAAAACTGTTTTCCCACATGCTGTGTGTTTCATTGAAAGCCCCCAAACTAAAGAATTTCTTAAGCTTCACTATGTATAACAATCAAAAGAGTCTTCACCATGGAGATTCTGTTTATGTAGCACTGGGCTTGGCTTTAAGGATCTGAAATTTTTTTTTTTAAGATTTTATTTATTTATTTGACAGAGAGAGATCACAAGTAGGCAGAGAGGCAGGCAGAGAGAGAGAGAGAGAGAGGAGGAAGCAGGCTCCCCGCTGAGCAGAGAGCCCGATGCGATGCGGGACTCCATCCCAGGACCCTGAGATCATGACCTGAGCCGAAGGCAGCGGCTTAACCCACTGAGCCACCCAGGCGCCCAAGGATCTGAAATTTTAACAATAATTAAAAGATACTCATGTGAGTTATTGGTTAACGGTATTTAATTACAGTGTGTTGACATTATTTTGGAAATGACAGGTACACTAAAGAATGGGTAGAGGTCAGCTGGTTCCCTAAAATGTTTGATTAGAAACACTCTTCTGTTGTGAATGCTGGAACACTGAAAAGAAATAAAATAAAATAAAATGGAAAAAGAAAGAAAAATAAAACTAAGAAAAAAAAAGAAAGTATTAAAAACATGGGAAAATAGTATCATTGTACTATCATCTTAAAGTCTTGTGTTCTTGAGTGTGATTTCTATGTGGAATTTTGATCAATAAAGCTCAGAAAAATAGAAAAAAAGAAACACCCTTCTGTTTGTGCAGTTTTACAAAATACTACTGATACTATTATTATTTTTTTTTTTTAAATCAGTTGGAAAAAAGCAACTAACAAGCAACTGAATTGGGGAAGTGTTATTTTTCACAACATTTCTGTAAAGTTAGTGTTGATTATGCTCCCAACTTGTTTGCCAAGGTTGGTGCTTATATGGTCATTTTTTCCTTTAAAATCACCTATTTATAAACAGGTTTGTTTTTTTTTTTTTAAGTTTGAGAATGCAAGAAGCATATTAGTTTTATGTCAGGCAGATTGCAGAGGAGGAGTACATAAAACCTGGTATTTTTCCATCATCTTTGATTGTAAAAGTAAGTTTAGCAAGACTCAGTATTTATTCTTTAGTGTTATTTAAATATGGGTCCTTTAGCCACACACACACGCGCAATGGTTATAATGTTGGCAGTGAACATAGCAATTATTCAGGGGAGGGAGGAGGCGCACAAGTGTGGTTCACCACAAAAGTATTTCAAAATTCTAAGGGGAAAAAATAAAGCCCTTCAATTAAAGAGCACTCTTTTAACAGAAAGGTGTATTTATTTAGATTTTTAAAAATCATAACCTTTGACTGATGATTTGTTACTGAATGTCTCAGTGCAGGTGTTCAGGTGTTCTGTATAAATTATTTGTCAAGAATAATTGGTGGGTTATGTTACCTTAAAAATAGGTAGCTATTTCATTGGTGAATAGAAAAGGAGGTATGTGTGGGAAGTTTCATATTCCTCTCAATATATTAGGTTAAAAAAAAAGTCACCCATAGATTACATAATTTCCTTGTATGTTCATAACTGTAATTTTAAATAAAATAGGTGATGTTATTGGATTTTGAAGTTCCTTTATGAGAAAGTTTTCTTAATTTATTTTAGCATATGAGGAAGCCCTTAAATTAAATTCAAAACTGATGTAAAATAAATGAGGAGTTTTAATAGTGATTGTAATTTTCTTGAATGCCTCCTATTCTGTAAACCTCATTTGCAACCAGGGTAAATACCTAAAACAAAGGTGCCTTTTGAATGTTTATTAGATTGGATTGATCAAAGTATATTCTTGTGCACTGAGTCTGTAATTCATAAGCATCTTATTATTTGTTATGTATGGACCTTCAGTGCTGGCCTCATACCATTTAGACTCAGAAGACTTCTAAGTAGTGTGATATCTTTTTTCTTTCCTAATGACATTTCCTTTAGTTCAGTGTACAATGGAACTGTGATATAATATAGCAAGATACTTGTGAGAATGGAGAAAATTAAATTTATTTTATACTTCAGAATCAACTTTAGCTTTCAAAATGGTATTTGAATTCGTATTAATTTTTTTAAAAAATGAGGTGAATGGGGTGCCTGGGTGGCTCAGTGGGTTAAGCCGCTGCCTTTGGCTCAGGTCATGATCTCAGGGTCCTGGGATCGAGTCCCGCATCGGGCTCTCTGCTCGGCAGGGAGCCTGCTTCCCTCTCTCTCTCTCTGCCTGCCTCTCCGTCTACTTGTGATTTCTCTCTGTCAAATAAATAAATAAAATCTTTTTAAAAAAATGAGGTGAATTATCATTAGTTTAGTTCTATGTGAAAAGTAAAAGGCGAGGGCTCAACATGCAATAGGTCTATAGATTAAATAATATTGTACCACCATTTTATTTAGGAATATTATCACAAGACAGCTCCTTTTCAATAGTCCTCAGTACAAATTCCAAACTACTTGTTTGCACTCATGTTCTTACTTGTATTCTTCTTTCTTTAAATGCTCAAATCAACCACTAAATTGTATCAACAATGACTTGACTGATTAATCCAGTTATGATCACTTAAATTGGAAACTAAGTCTTCCCTACATCCAGTCATAGTCATGAAATCTAGTCTTACAGATTCACATTCCATTGATATTAACTCCTCGATTATCTGAACAAAGAGAAGTAAATCTCTTCATTTATACATTTATCCAGCAGAAATGATTTCTCTCTCTCTCTCCCTTCGTAGTGTCCCTTTTAATTTTGTTCTGGGCCCCCTCATTCAAATATAAGATTTATTTAAAAAATGGAACTAAGCTGTTCAGAACATACTCAGAAACCCAATCCCTTTATTCTCTCTTCTCTAAACACCTTCTCCCAGGTTACAGAAAGAGATTTCTTACACAAAATTCACTGATCTAAGACTTATGGGGAAAATTAATGAGCAAAAGGAAACATTTTAAATACTTGTTTCATATTTTATTTTCCTTTCAGAATTTTGGAGTCAGCACTGATTTGGAACTACCATAATTTAAAAACCTCTCTTTTATACTTAAATAAGAAATTCTCACATAGGAAATCTGTACATATTAAGTGCATAAATTTTGAAAATATGTTTATGGGCAAAAATAAATTAATTAAGCTCATTACATAAGTAATGTTAAAAAAATACATAGATAATCACATTCATTGCTATTCTCCTTACCAAAAGGAGGAGCTATGTGACTATTTGGAATAGAACCTTAGGATCATTCAAACACATATATACATACACATGTGAATATATACATGTATGTATTTATATGTGTGTGTTTAAATAATGTATATATAGCCAAATTAATATGCAACCTAATTTTTTCTCTTTGTATTTACATAAGTATAATCTAGTGAAAAGTGACTTACATTTTAATAGGCAAAATTATCTGTGAAAAATGTTGCTTTTTACAAATGAATCATTGAAGACTATATCAAAATCTAATGATGTACTATATGGTGGCTAACTGAACATAATAAAAAAATAAATATTGCTTCTTTGTGAACAGGAAGATATAAGGGAGAATTTAGGGTTAATGTTATTGAAATTAACTGTTGAATAAAAGCAATGTTTATTTTAAATTTAAGTAAATCCTGCCAAACTGAACTTTGATATTTTGAACCAATTTATATTGTCATCAAAAGTATATGGAAGAGGAGCGCCTGGGTGACTCAGTGGGTTAAGGCCTCTGCCTTGGCTCAGGTCATGATTCCGGGGTCCTGGGGTCAACCCCGCATGGGGCTCTCTGTTCAGCAGGGAGGCCTGATTTCATTCCTCCCTGTCTGCCCGCCTTTCTGTCTACTTGTGATCTCTGTCTGTCAAATAACTAAATAAAATCTTTTAAAAATATATATGGAAGATACTACACATAACATACCTCAGTTCTCTCTCTCTCTCTCTTTTTTTTCTTAAAAAGATTTTATATATTTCAGAGAAAGAGCACGAGCAGGGGGAGGGGCAGAGAGGGGGGAAGGGCATGTGGAGAGGGAGAAGCTGACTCTCTGCTAAGCAGAGAGCACTACACAGGGTTGGATGCCAGGACCCTGGGATCATGACCTGAGCCAAAGGCAGATGCTTAACTGACTAAGAGAACCCAGATGCCCCTCCTCAATTTTCCACAAGTTATTGATCTTAGTGATTTACTGGAGTTCTCTGTATTTTTTGGCTATTAATCCAGGTATGATATAAGTGTTTTCACCCAACTTTTATATTTTTTATATTTTATATTTCACTTTCTTTTATTTTTTTCCTTTGTGTCTGGTGTATTTCATCATATATGCAATTTAAAAAATAATATGCTTATAACAAGTTCAAACAAATATATAGACAGGAATGTTCTTAGTCAAAACCGCCAAAAAAGTGTAAACAACCCAGATATCTATCATTATATGAATAGATGAATGAATTGTGATATATACATATAATGAAATACTATTCAGCCATAAAAAGAAATCAAGTAATGAAACATTATGAAACATATACTACAATGTGGATGGACTTCACAAACATTATGTTAGGTAAAAGAAAAAGATCAGACATAGTATGATTCCTTTTATATGAACTATTCACAATAGGTAAATTTAAAGAGATAGAAAACAGACTGATAGTTGACAGAGTTTGGGGAATTAAATGTTCAGTGGGTATGGGGTTTTATTTTGGAGTGGGAATATGTTTTAGAATTAGAGATGGTTGTTGCACACATTGTAAATTGAGTAAATGGTGCTGAATCATTCACTTAAAATGGTTAATTCAGCTTATGTGGATTTCACCTAAATTAAAAACAAAAAACTTCCAGTGCCAAAATGTGTATTTTTTCAGATTTATTTTGCATATTCCCTATTGATTTGCATTCAAAATTCTACTGAGATTTTATATTATATTTACTTCGAAATTCATAAATTAATGACACCACTGAATGTTTCTAAACAACAACATAGGCTGACTTATATTGATTAATTTCATGTATCTTCTACAGAAAAAAATTTGTAAACATACACATACACCTTACACAATTATTAAATTTACTATGGACAACTTTATGTTAGTTTTGCTCTTGTGAATATTTTTTCTGCCTTATTTTCTGTGTGGTTTTTGCTAGTGAGCAGAAAAATGACTAATTTTAGTTATTTATCTTGTATTTTGCCATCTTGTTAATTTCTCTATTATATTTCATGGTTTGTCTCATGATCCTAATGGGTTTTCTATGTATTTGATCTCTCTCAGACAGACAGAGACACACACCTTTGAGACTAACGGTGATCATTCCCTTGATTTCCGTATACATGCAACTTTCGTTTTCAATCTTTTATTCTTCATTGACTAAACAGCTGGTAGCATGCTAAACATGATTGTAGTTAATGGATATCTTATTTATGTTTTCGACTTTGATGGGATTCTCTACTTGATGTGTGATGGTTGCTCTAGGTTTCTTGTAAACAAGTGGTTATTTTCTGTGAAGCTAATGAAAGGTAAGCTTTAGAAACCTTTGCTGAACAGACTCTATTCAAGGCTTTAATCTTAATTTTGTAATTCATTCTTTTTCTTAAGGACATCCTCCCCAATCCCAATGCCTCAGGTCATATTGGCTTCTGGTCTCATTAACTCTATGTTCACCACTGTTGTGTGATAACTTTTATTAAATAGAGGAAACTTGTGTGCAATCTTACTCATCAGTGAATTTGGAATGACCAGTATCTTTTTTTCGGTAATGCATTTGTGCTTTTGGTTTAGTATTTTAAGTCAGTCTGTTAAATTATCTTGTGTATCTTTTCTAGTTAGCTATATTCAGATCATTGGTGTTCTGTAGAATTCTTATATATGATAGAGGCTTTGCTGGTATTTTTAAAGGTAGATCATTACTATTTATTTGTGCTAAGTTTACTGATTCATAAAAATGTTACTATTCTACAGCCAGTTTCAGCAATTTATATTTTCCTGGTAACTCATTAATGTTTTCTGCATTTTTACATTTACTGATAGAAAGTTTTATGTTTTCTCCTTTACCTAGATCAGAACTTTGCATTTTTCCCAATGGAAACAATGTTTGGTTTTAGTAATGAAATCCATAAAGCTGTTTTTTCTTGATTTTTCAATTCTTTATTTGTTCTCTATGCTGCTCTTCCTAAAGATTTTTTTTTTTGTGATTTGTATATACATTCTCAAATGGAAGTTGAGAAAGTTTCTTTTTTTTAAGATTTTATTTATTTATTTGACAGACAGAGATCACAAGTAGGCAGAGGCAGGCAGAGAGAGGGAGAGAAGCAGGATCCCCGCTGAGCAGAAAGCCCAATGTGGGGCTTGATTAACTCTGGACTTAGGACTCTGAGATCATGACCTGAGCTGAATGAAGGCAGAGGCTTAACCCACTGAGCCACCCAGGTGCCCCTATTCACAAAGTTTCTTATTCTATATTTTAGTGTCACTTTGTCCTGCTTTATAAAATGTATATATCATTCTCAATATATTTCAATTCTAAGTAATTTATAATAATGGTTTTGATTTCCTCTTTGTTTCAATAGTTATTTAGAATTATATTCTTTATTTCTAGTATGAAGATTATGTTGGCTACCTTTTCAAAAATATTTGGAGGTTTCTTATTGATATAGAGGAATTCTATACATCCTGGTTACTATATTTTTACCATGTATACATATGCAAATATCTTCTTATAGTCATTAGCTTGTTTTTCCTTTTCTAAAACATTTAAGGTAATGGCCGACATACAACACTTACTGCAGCTGAATCAATCTTTTCCTAAATGAGGGGTGTGTGTGTGTATGTGTGTGTGTCTGTTATGTCTTGCTTAAGGAATTCTTGCTATGATATATTTGCTTCTTTAAGCTTTATAGTTAATTCTTTTTTTTTTTTTTAAGATTTTATTTATTTGACACACACAGAGAGAGAGAGGGAGCACAAGCAGGCAGAGAGGCTGGCAGAGAGAGGGGGAAGCGGGTCCCTGCTGAGCAGAGAGCCCAATGCAGGGCTTGATCACAGGATCCTGAGATCATGACCTGGGCCAAAGGCAGAGGCTTAACCCACTGAGCCACCCAGGTGCCCCTGCAGTTAGTTCTTTAATTGGATTTTGTATGGTATATAGGATGCAGTTTTATGTTTCCTATATTTTAGGACCAATTGCTTCAGTAATTTTTTGCACAGGTCCTAATACCATACTTTCTTAAATGCTCTCAAAAAATACATACCTGTACACATACAGACAGACATATAGAAAGTCTTGATTCATGGTAAGTAATTGCATATATGGCATCTTGACTTCTCCTGTCTTTAAACAGAGACTCTTTTTCTTTTTTCTTTCTATTTTTTTTTAAAGAGTTTATTTATTTATTTGAGAGAGAGACAGTGAGAGAGAGCATGAGCGAGGAGAAGGTCAGAGAGCGAAGCAGACTCCCCATGGAGCTGGGAGCCTGATGTGGGACTTGATCCCGGGACTCCAGGATCATGACCTGAGCCGAAGGCAGTCGTCCAAACAACTGAGTCACCCAGGCATCCCTGGAGACTCTTTTTCCATGTGTAACAGGCAAAATAATGACAAGTGGAAGATGTCCATGCTCTAATGTCTGGAACCTGTGAATATGTTATCTTATACGGCAAAGGAGACTTTGCAAATGTAAGTTAAGGATCCTGAGATGGGGAGTTTATCCTCAATTATAAAGATGATCCTAAAGTAATCACAGGGGTCTGTATGATTGAAACAGGGAGTGGTAACTGAAGCAGAGGTCAAAGTGATGCAGTTGCTGAGGGCTGGCCTTGAGAAAAGGAATATGGGCAGCATTGAAAAGCTGGAGAGGCAGGGAAGAGATTCTTCCCCAGAGTCCCCAAAAGCAACATCATTTTGCTAACAACTTGCTTTTAGTCTAGTAAAACTTCTTCTGACTTTTAACCTCCAGGACTGCAAGAGAATAAATTTAAGTTGTTTTAAGCCACTAAACTTGCGGTGATTTGGTACAAAAGAAATAGGATACTAATTCACCTTTTAATTATATATCTTTAGATTCTCTAAAAACTTTTTTATGATTTTCCCCATAAAGTTCAGGTAAATATCTTACTAGATTTTTTTTCACACAATTTATAATCTTCGCTATTTGTATATTTTAGAGAAGTCAGCTTGTTTCTGATTAGACTTGCAATTGATTTTATTTAGCTAATTTTCAGAGGACTTGCTAACATTTCTTATGTTAAAATGTTACTATTTCCTATATTCTGTATAGTTTCTGCATAATCACATTATCTTTGGATAACTAACATTTATTTACTTCTAGTTATTCTTTTTACCTTTTGTTGCATACTAGGGAAAAACTTCTAATTAGCATTGACAAAAAGTAGTAATACCATAAAATCCTTGCCTCTTCCTGATTTTAAAGGGAAATTTTGTATTGCTTAATGTCCCAGGAGAAAACAAAACAAAACAGATATTATTTTAGCTACTAGGAGTTTAAATGGAAAAGTGTTGGTATACAGGACTTGTTATAAGAGCCAAAGCAAAAACATGATGTTGCTCAAATATCAGCAATAACCTTAGGGAATGAGGAACAGAAGGAGGAAAGTTGTGTCACATAAAATGGAATAATACACTCATGTCTGAGGCTGTTGTGGATTATGCTTTTGGAAGCATAACTCCACACCTGTGTAGGAATCCAAGAGGCAGTATTTATGGACTGATAACACTGTGCATTATATGTCTAATTGAGTCTCATTATACTGTCCCTGAAAGTACAGAGGAGACAGTATAAGGGGAAATTTAGGCAAATTAACCAGCAAATTAATAGGCAAATTAACACTAAACTTCACATTTTTGGTTACTAAGCAATCTTATGCATGCTGCGACTCACATTAAAACTTCCATAAAATAACAGCAGTGATAACTTGCTTTTGTTTAGCATGATGTAACTATCCTTCATGCAAATGAAGATGTGCTAACACTTCTGCCCTGATAGGATAATTAAAGGTGTATCAGTCTCTGTACTATCTCTGGGGGATGTTAATTTATCCATTATTCAAAAACTGGACAGTCAGTGACCTAAAAATACCCTGTAAAATTAACTATGACCAACATTATTTATATGTGTAGAAGGGAAAATGGTGAGTAGAAAATGATTAATACTTGCAAATAAATACCAAAAACAGCAAGAAAGCAAAATATATTGCTGTCATGGTTCTTCATTTCTGTTACTGGAAATAACTAAACTGTTGATATTTAGGAGTTAAAAATCTACCTTTATTTTCATGTCTTCTTTTGCCCTCAGACATAATCTTAATAAGCTGGACATAGTTTTTAACCTTGTGAAGTGAGGTTATGATCCTTCATGATGAAGGATCTGAGTTTTTGGTGATCCTGATCTTATTAGGTTGATGTCATCTCTTGTTAAGTTGGTATTGAACACAGAAGTGGTAAAAGAATTGTCAGAAAGTCTTTAAGTCCCAGGCGAGGCCTCTCCTTCTCCACTGTGCAGAAGCAACCCTATTTCAGGTCAGCTGTAGGATTGAGCTCCTTAGCTAGTAAAATGAACCTATCTCTGTGTCTGTATATTTAGTTTTTAAATTTTTTTTGAAAGATTTTATTTATTTATCAGAGAGAGAGAGGGAGAGAGCGAGCACAGGCAGACAGAATGGCAGGCAGAGGCAGAGGGAGAAGCAGGCTCCCTGCTGAGCAAGGAGCCCGATGTGGGACTTGATCCCAGGACGCTGGGATCATGACCTGAGCCTAAGGCAGCTGCTTAACCAACTGAGCCACCCAGGCGTCCCAAAGGAGCTCATATAATGGTTTAAGGCTCTCTTTCATGCTGATTTCATTCTGAGACCCAGACTGGTGGAGTAGCTACTCTGTCAACTCAATATATGTAGCAACTATATATATATATATATATTTGCAGTGGTCTTTCCATTATAGGCTGATACAGAAAAAAATATCTCCACTAGATTTCTAGTAGACTGCTTTTTGGATTCAGATAACTAATAAAAAGACATGTTACTTTCCCACACACTTCCTCCATGAAGAACCAGGTATATGCACTCCTCTGATAAGCTCTGTGAGGGGTTCTTTTTCCATGTTTCTCCAGGCCTCCTTTTAGAGCTCTGCTTACATGAAGAACTCTGCCAGTCAATGGTTTATGTTAAGTTTCAAAAGGTGTTTCTTTTAAACCAAGTTGATGAATTTTTTTGGTACTAGAAACTCAAAAATTTAACTGGCCTTTATCTTATTGAAGTAAGTTCCATGTACCAATGTTCATTTCCCAGTTCTTTTCTAGATAAATTTCTTAGTTCTGCTCTTCCTTTTTTCCTTTTTCCCTCCCTCCCTTTCTCCTTCCCTTTTCCATTTTTTGTTTGTTTGTTTGTTTGTTTCTCTTTTCTCTTGGCTTAATTGCAGATACATTTGTCCTTGCAGGCTTTGGTGAGAGAACTACATCTTTAATCTCTTTCCCTATTCATTTTGTCCTATATAATGGATTTAATTAGCAACATGTCCTTTTTAGTTGGACCTTTAATCTAGGACACAGTAATACACGAGAAATTTTGACAGTGTGTGTGTGTGACATACTTTTGATTTGATCCTTTAGTTTCAATTTCCATTTTTTATTCCAGGCCTTCCTAGATTTATCTTTTAGCAACTGTGGTAGGAAAAAAACACATGTTCTCTTCTAGAACTGCCAAATTCCTGACTTCTGGACTCTACTCCATCTTTTCTTGCTTATATACTAACTCTTTCCTGAGCTTATCTCGTTCTTAAACTACCTTCTTAAATTTAGCCAAGAGCAACCAATACAGAGTACCAACACCCTGTTTTATGACCTCTAGAGTTAAAGTTCATTACATATGTGATTCAATTCCAAAATTATCATAGGCAACATTTTCCAAACTATATATATAATCTTTTTCCCCCTCTTTTCAGCAGTGTCAATTATTGTTACAGTGTATTTTAATCTTTGCAGGATGGTCCAGATAATAATGTGGTATGAACTTAAAAATCTCATGGCCTAAAACAACGGTTTTATCTTTTGCTAGTTCTACACTACACCCCAGGTTGATCAAATCTGTTCTGTCACTGTCACTCTGGGAACCAGGCTGAGGGAACAGCCATCATCTCAATTACTACTGATTATAATGCAAAAATGAACAAGTACTATGAAAACCTGACTCTTAAAACTTCTGCCTGGAAGTAATGCAAGTCATTTCCACCTTTAATTCACTATTAATGCAAGTAACACATTCGAAAGTGGGATAATGTGCATTTGACCATGGGCAAACACATTTGATGAAGAGCAATGGTTTCTTTCATATATATCCATGTCTTGATTCCTGGTCCTATGAATTCTGGCAACAAAAGAAATAGAACCAATAAATGGTCAATGTTTCAAAGTCTATACATCATCTTGGGGAACAGTATACCAAACTTATAGTGCTATCTCCTGGCTGGTGCCTAAAATGACTATTCAACAGACAATTCTCACTTTTTATGAGGTCCGTTGCTTCTAGATGATGGAATATGTCTTAAAAACAATAAATTTCATGGATGCAAGGCTATTTAAATACTTTAATGAAAACTGATTTTCTTCAACAGAAGCGACTTTTTATGATATCATAACAATGAATACACACTAGACACCCATAAAAAGTGGCTGGCATAGCATTAGAGGAAGGAAGATATTCAGAATGATTCTCTTTTCCTCATTGAGGATAATTACTATGATTCAAGGGTCAAATGCAAGTGATCTGCTCCTAGGTGACTTGGTGGTCTCTGGTGAACTGTGTCATAGCATAAACTTAGGTTGATCTCTGTGTGGTATAGTGTATCAGTGTTAGGGAATAATATCCTGATTTGTTAAATACACATACAACCTCCATGCCTGCTACCATTGTCTTTTAGTCTGATAAATATAGTACAAACACTGTAATGTTAAGGGAAGAAGTTGAATGACAGTCAAACAGGTCATTGAGTCCTCCTGAGGATTTCTAGCCTCTCTTGCAATGAGTACTTCTTATAAGTCTTCATATACATAAACATATACATATGCTGTACCCATTCCAAAAGGTCAACTGACATTACACTACATTACACTTGTCTGTATCTCCTTATTATCCTTCCTTCAAGTTTGTTCATGTTCTTGATCACCTGGACAAAGTGTTGGCCACTACCTAAAAATTAGTATAGGACCTTCAGCTATAACCCCCTCCAGTCAGAGAAAAACCAAATGTACAATGTGAAAGACTGTCTCCTGGAAAAGTTTTTCCTCTCTATTGTCTTCAGGAACAATGGGATTTTTAATGGGATTTTGTGATACAGCATTCAGCTTCCAGATGATGTCAGTGTAGCATGAAGAACCAACCATAAACTAAGTGTAAGCTCTTTGTTCTGTTTATTTATTTCCTCAGACTGGTCATAAGGGGTAATTAATAAGGCTTACAGATGGCTAGTTACAAGGAACAATTCATAAGTTTAATAGGTATAGGGTATCTTTTGAACTCCCATCTTAAAAGATGTTTTTTGTACAATATCAGAGCCTAATCTTTATTGCCCAAGAACCAGTGAGAATTTAGCACTTCAAACTCCTGAAATTCTTACTATTGAAATCATTGAAATGGAAGGATCTAATAATGTATACATTTGAATGCTTATTAAATATGAGTCAAAAAATTTAAAAATACGAAGTAAACTGCAATACAAATAAGAGGTACAATTCCAAAAATGAAACTCGGCAACAAACTATAATGCAACAAATTGGAAAATAAATCCAATTCATCATTCAAATTTTGAAATGCTCAGTTAAATAACAGCATAGAAAAGAAAATGTTTTATCAATATGTGTCCATAATTTTACATTTAATTTGGTAAAATATCTTTCTCAATTCAGTTCTCTTCAACTGACTTTCAAAAGAAAAATAATTAAGAAATAAAGCCTTGCTCCCTGCTGGGTTTGTTACTGTGAGATTGCTTGTTTTCCTTAACTGTTAAATTGCAGCATTATTAAAACTTCAGAATGTACTATAATGTCTTTTGTCAAAATAATAATGTGAAAAGCAAATTAAAATTTATTTTAAGGATGTTTATGACATGACTAGTGGGAAAATTACATGTTTTAAATGGCCTCTAATATTTTTCACAAAAGTACCTTAAAACTAGTATAGGTTTTCCACAGAATTGTAAAGCCAGTTTCCCTGGCCATTTTTGTCATTTACTAACCTTATATCTTTGCCAACTTAGGTTATTTCCCTATGCTGCATTATCTTCACTTGAAAATGTACACATATAACCTTTTTCTGTAAAAGATAATTTTAATACTTATTGTCGATAGATCCATATATAGAGTATCGGTGATGATTTTTCATGGGCAGTTTCATGGATCTGTGGCATAGGATGTATCAGCAATATTTACTGTATGCAGTAGAAATTTCTCTTATTTCACAACATTGTATTTGCTGGAGAAAGAAACTATTAACTAGTATCTTATATTGTTCTCATCTCTTCCATGGATCAAACTTGATCCTACGTAAAAGTGCATGGTCAAGAACTCTCCCTTTATCAGATTAGGTTATTTTAATTTGTATTGGCGTCGAGAATGGAAACTCCTAGTTTATAGCCATTTATATTCTACTTGTTGATGTCTAAAACAATATGGAACCAGGAAAAACTTGCAGTAAGGTTATCTGTAACTTATTGTCTTTTAGGGTGTATAAGAGGCTGAATGATTATAAAGTAAATGAATAGCTAGCTCTCAAAACAATTTTAGGAAACTATGTAATACTGGATCAAACTAAAGCCCTTCTCTAGGCAATGTGCATTTTTAATATTTGTGAATGGAAATGGTTGTTTTACATAGGTCTATCACTATTTAGAATAATAAAAGGCATGATCTAAGATTAACATGTATTTTGTTTCATTAATTATTTAGGACAGTATATACATACTCCTTGGTGTCCAAAGAACTCCAGGCAATACAGCCTATCTGAAAGTAAATAAATCCTTTGTCATCTATTTAAAAAAACAATATTTGAAAGCAGCTATTTTACTGAATTTAAGAAATAATTTAGTTCTATATAATGTACACAAGTCTTTGTTATTGTTATCTTCAGCACTAACATTTCCTGTATCATGTTAACCAATAAAGAAAGGTCTGGCTAATGGTATAATAATCTGTGTTTATATAATAGGGACTTCAGATTTTATAACAATATAATAAAGAATGATTTGTATCAGGTTTCCAATTTCAGGTACATAATTGCTTCTTCCATTCATCCTTACTAGGCATTTTTTTTAAAGTTATTTCTTTATGGGAAAGTATTTCAATTGACATAATTATTTTGAGACACTGCAGAATTCTTCAAATGTGATTATGGAGAACAGACTCTAGGGTGGCCCCTACTGGGGAAAAATTTATAACTCAAATTTGTTTCTCCCCTAGACTATAATGATCTTGATCTCTCTACCAAAAACAATAACTATCAATTTAATTTAAAATGAAGAGCCAATTTTTCATGCAACTTAGCTGTAGCATTATATTTTGCACCTGCATTTTTACAGCCATGAAATTTAATTGTTCCTTTTTTTGGCTGATTATTTTTGTATTTGGCTCTTTTTTGCCATTATACTGAAATTCAATTGTGCACTTACTGATGCTCTTAGGAAGTTTGCTTCATACTGACAATTCAGAGTTGTAATTTAATTGCAGAAACTGTGTATGCTAACAAAAACAAAAACAAAAAATTTTACTAAATCTATTGAGAAGAGTGAGAGATATATTTGGACCTAGAAATAAATTTCCAGAATGAAAACTATTACTGGCAAGTGCTTTTAAAACATTTCACAATTAAATTTTTAGAGAGAAATGTCTAACTTTTCTTTATTTTTATTTTGGATAAACACTTGATTTCAGAGACAAATACTATATATATATATATATAGATATATATACACACACATATATACACACACACATATATACACACACACATATATATCGTATATATATACACACACACGTACACACACACACACACACACATATAGTTGTATACAATATTGTTATACATTAATTGGTATTGCTACTGCTATTTCTACTGCTATTGCTACTGCTCCTTCATAGACTGAATATTTTGTCCCGAACTAGCTGAATAAACTTCATTTTGCCTTTATATTACAGAAACACATATGAAAGATAAAAGTATGCTAGTCCAACTATATTATTTTAAATTGTTTTACCCTATGAGTTACTCTGTGTTTTGTCTCTTGTCCTGTTTTAAAATATGTCAGAATGAGGGCATTTTAAGTGATTACACAGGAAAAAGCAACGTAAGAGTGGAGGGCAAGATTAAATGCTATTAATTTTAAGATAAAAGAATTAGCTTTAATTTAACAGCAACAACAACAACGACAAAAACCTAGTGTTTGTACAAGTACTCTAAATCCTCAAATCAAGTATCAAAAGAAGTGCTTTCATGCTTCTATCCAAAATTTTGAAATCTATATGAATGAAATTTCTGCACATAACAAACATTAACGTTGAATAAGTCTTAAAATGAAAAGCAGCAACTCTTCACTCTCCCCTCATTCCTAGTCCCATTTTTCAGAGAAACACTTTAGTTGTTAAATTTTCACCTTTGATTACAAAACAAAGCTTATTATATTATGACTTTTTCAAATTCAAATATTGATGGCCAGTTGAGAAAGGTAAAGATTTAATTCACATTCCTCAACCTCTGCTTCCACTCAATCCCTTCTGAAAATCATTTTTTGTACAACTGATTTTAACTCTTCTGCTGCTTTTACATGTAACTTTTGATAATATGCTTGAATCAACATTTTCAATCAGCTTTGACTCCCACAACATAAAGTGAACATTTTAATGTCAAAAGCCTTTCTTTAATGCCTGCTCTTCCACCTCCTAGTTCTTTCAGCTGTACCCTTACCTTTGTATTTTCAAGGCTGATTGCATTTGCATTCTGGTATTTTAAACTGTCCATGCTTTACTTGTCCTTTGATTCTGAAAGCTGAAAACCGATGAACATCATCGATATCATTATGAATATGGAAACTACTCTTCAGAACAAAGGCATCTGGTTTCCTAGGATATTTCCACTTTACAGATACAATATTAAGATTTCTATTCTATTCCAGGGTTCACTGGAACCTCTAGTCTTACATTTCAAAAACTGCTTATATTTATGCTACATTTTAGCTGATTTCATATTTTTAATCATGGCTTTATTATATAAGTTTGCTTTTTCCTGAAATTTCTGATAGATTATCCTTCCCTCCCTCCCATTCTCCTTCTCTCCCTCCTTTCCCTCATTTTCTTTTCTTCTCTCAGCCTTTAAAAGAATATATGGATGCCCTCTTTATGATATTCTCAATATAATCTCACTTTTAAACTCCTTTGAAATGGTACATGAAATCCATCCATTCTTCTCGAAGACAGAATTTCTTTAAGGTAAATGATTGTTCATATTAGTACCAAGTGATGCCTCACTGATATTTCTTTTCTTTTCTTTTTAAGATTTTTTAATTTATTTATTTGACAGAGAGAGATCACAAGTAGGCAGAGAGACAGGCGGAGTGAGGGGTGGGGAAGCAGGCTCACCACTGAGCAGAGAGTCCGATGTGGGGCTCGATTCCAGGACCCTGGGATCATGATCTGAGCTGAAGGCAGAGGCTTTAACCCACGGAGCCACCCAGGCGCTCTATTGTTTTTTATTCTTACCAATTAAAATAGATCCTCAGATTGTTTTCTCAGAAAGAACCTGGGGATTCTCATTTATAGAAAGAATAGAATATTCTTATTTTCTTATAATTTAATCAGTTAAAGAATTTCTGTACAAAATAAGTCTTCCTTAAAATATGAAGTCATGACTTATTTTTTATCTATTCTTTGTTATTTATGAAAAGAGTGCCACTATTAATGAAGAGTGATTCTTTTATTTATTTGCTTATTTGGATTCTATTTTCTCTCTGATGCATGTTGAATTTGTTTTCTTGGTTTTCAGGAACATATTCACCTATTATTTATTTTATAATTCATTTCCACTATTTTCTTTTTTTTTTTCTTTTTCCCTCCATAGCTTATTTTAGATTTTGATACTAGGTTTCCAAAATGACCTCTTTTGATTTTTTTAAAATATTCTGCTTTTTATATCTATCTCTTACATTTTGTCATTATTCTTATCAAACTAAACACCTCTCTTCATGGGTCCCAACCCCACATGTGTCTTCCTTTGCACTGTTTCACTTAATTAATTGGTTGCTTTTTCTTTCACTTATGAAATGTATAGTGCACACACAGAACTGATTAGTCAGAGTATGGCAATACTGGTGTTGGTTTATAGCAGTACCCCCTCTTATTGGTGGTATTATTAACCCAGTTAGTCTACCCCCCTGCCATATTGGTTGCTAAATATTTTCAGTAATCCCCATGCATGTATTGATTATAAAATGTGATAAATACAGAGCAGGAAAAAATGTTAAATTATAATTAGAAAATAAAAATCACTGGGGTGGCTGGGTGGCTCAGTTAGTTATGGATCAAGCCCCATGTCAGGCTCCCTGCCCAGAAGGGAGTCTGCTTCTACCTCTCACTCTGCCCCTCCACCGCCCCACTTCTACTCATGCTCTTTCTCCCTCTCTCAAATAAATAAATAAATAAAATATTTTTTAAAAAAATAAATAAATAAAAATAAAAATAAAATAAAAATCACTCTTGATAGATTATTTTTCAATAACATTCATATTTTCTCTAACATTAATATCTATTTGTTTATAAAATAAAAATTACTTACAAAGATTTATACCCTACATTTTTGTTGTTGCAGTTGTTGCTACAAAGTATGAGCAACAGCTTTCCATAACTAAATATTCTTCAATGTGAATTTTAGTGGATGAACAATAGTACTTTTCTAGAGTTATAATCATTTATTTTTTATCTAAACTTATTTTTGAGACATCTAAGTTATGTATATCTTTTCCCTTATAAATAATATTATAATAACTCTCAGATATAAATTTTTAAATGTCAATAATAATAATAATAATTTCCTTAGGAGGACTCCCTTCTGGTTTGCCCAAGGCAAATAAATTTGAGGATATTGGTATATATTATCAAACTGTGTTCAAGAACAATATACCATTTTAATCTCTCACCAACTTTTTTCTGATATCAATGTTTTTTATTTCTCCATCTCTTGGTAGTCCTTCACATCTAAATTTGGGACCTAATTTTATTTTGTATTCTTTTGATTGTTAATGAGCTAACACATTTCCTAACACAACCACTTGAGTAAAATCTATTCTTATATATATTTTTCATTTTATGTAGAAACAATTTCAATCAGTTTTGTTCTCTTTTTTTTTAATGAAAAAATAGGTACACACAAAAAAAGAGAATGAAGGATCACTTTTTAGAATTCAGACTCCATAGTAGGTGATATTTCTTTTTCTTTAAGATTTTATTTATTTATATGAGAAAGAGAGAGAGCATGGGCATAAAAGTTATTCCCCTATATTTTCTTCTTATTCAAAACATAAATCTACTTAAAATTAGTTATGATAAATCTTACATATGAATACAAATTGTGTTTTTTAAACACTTAAAAACTGTGTTTATAAAAACTATTCAACACTACCAAACAAATATATCTTTCTCTACTCTTCTTACCTTAATTATATATAGATTTCTTACATTTGGAAGAATCTAATTCTAAACATTCTTTTTCCCCTAAGCAACCCATCCACACTTAAAAGAGTACTTAACTTCATTTGCTTAGTGTAGCATTTTATTTCATTTCGTTACTCGTAGGCCAAGTTTTACTGAATAATTTTTCAATTAAAACGTTTCTGAGATTTTGTTTACCAGATTATTCTTCTCAGGTGAAATAGAGACTCATCCACCGTTAAAATATATATGTGTGTGGTGTGTGTGTGTGTGTGTGCGCACACGAATAAAGTCTTGCTGAGAATTTGCAATTTTAATAAACCTATTAAGATATTTGGTGACTATAGCAAAATTTTTAACAGCACAGTCTTTGCAATCACAGACACCTGATTTTGGAAAGCAGAGTTCCTCTATTTACTGTGAAATCATCACCAGTAGATCATATACCAGTTTTTAGGTCTGATATTTCTCAACTGCAAAGGGAAGGCAATAATATAGACCTCATAGGATACTGTGAAATTTTTTTAGAAGAGATAATTATTTTAAGTGCTTACCTGAGAACCTGGAACTAAATAATCATTTAGTAAATGGTTGCAGTATTAATCTAATTTTGTCAGAGGATTGACTAGGAGTGACACAGAGTGATTTACTGTTCACCCTTAGCCCCTTTCTCATTGACAATATAGGCCGATTTTGTCTTTGAAGTATTTCTGAAAATTAAAACCATAAACCCCATCTCTTTTGTCAGAACAAGAGGATTATTAAATCCAGAAAAATTGATATAATATAAAAGTCATAATTTTGTGTTATGATGACTAACCTTGTTAAGAAATTTCTAATTTTGTCTGATGATACATTAATGACCTCTAATATGCCTCCCCCTAGGTCCATGCCTCTTTGCACTGTGACATTGCCATTGTTTCAATCAAAATGTGGAGTTTATCCATCCCAGCTAGTCCATTCAGACTGCTATAACAAAATATCACAGCCTTGTTAGCCTATGAGCAATAGAAATTTATTTCTCTGTTCTGGAGGCTGTACATCCAAGATCACATGGTGCCAGCCTGGTTGGATGGGGGACCTCTTCCTGGCTCATAGCCAGTGTTTTTCCTTGTGTTCTTACATGGTGGAAGGGGCTGGGATGTCTCTAAATTCTCCTTTACAAGGCACTAATACCATCCATAAGAGTTCCAGTCTCATGACTTAACCACCAAAGGGCTCATATACTGCTAATACCATTAACTTTGGGAATTAAGATTCCACATACAAATTTGGCACGTGAGTGGGGGAGGTGGCTTGCACAAACATTCAGACCACAGCAACCCCCTTCATTCTGAAATTTACTTGTAAATTACTTAGATCAATAGAATGTAACAGAAATAGCACATGAGTTCTAAAGCCCAAGTCTTAAGAGACCATATAGTTTCCACTCTCACCTTCTGAGAATATCATGTTGTGAAAGTCTGGTCTAGCCTGTCAGAGGCTGAGAAGTCAGTGGGTACTTAAATCTAAATCTGCTTAGAACCAAGGTGCCCAACTGACAACTTCTACTAACAGCAAACCACATGGATTTGGCCAGATTGAACCTTCCAGTCCCAGCAGAGGAATTCAGCCATATGACTGATCTCAGCAAGATTAGCTGAAGATTACCCAGATTGCTGAACACAGAATTTCAGAAAATAATAACTCGTTGTGTTAAACCACAGTTTTATGGAGTCTGTTTCATAGTAATAGAAAACAAAACAAAATAAACCAAACGTGCTGGGAGTGATGAATGTTCTGCCCCACCACATAGTCTCTTGCATACAAACTGCCTTTTCTGGAGATATGGTCCAAAGAAGGGAGATAGAACTTTCTGTCCTAATAAGATAAACCAAAGACTAAATCTTCTCAAAGGATAATGCAAAAGGAAATTCTTCCAATTTCATTTTATGTAGGCATAACCTGTAATTGATAGACATAGATATCTGGATACATAAAATACAGTGAAAATTGGATCTCTCTCTCTTTTTTTATGAGCTTACCAAAAATAAAAAGAAAATGAAAAATAGAAAGAAAATTCCATATTGATATTTGGAAACAAACCCAATTCCAGGCAATGATTTTTGCAAAACAGCTCTCCAATGTTGTGATATTTGAAACAAATCTGGGGAATGTGTGGAAAGTGGATACATTTTGCCACAGATCTTAAACAGCATCCAGCTCAAACCTATATGTATAAAAAAATAAAATTAAATGTAGTAAATAATTTCTACCTTTCAGGGTGAAAAATCTCTTTCCAAGACATAATAACAACAGAAAACTAATACATTGCCAGATTTGATTGAGAAAACTTCTCATACTTATATATAATAAAAGAGAAAACCACAAAATTAAAAGGCAAATGATAAATTGGGGATGACCCATAATGTTTATCACAAACAGAATGTTATACCAGGTATGAGAAGAAATTTACAATCACATCGATATTGATACTACAAGGGGTCAAGGAAACTGATGATTGTTTCAGGAAAGAGGAAATATAAATATCTCATTAAAAAAAACATGAACACATGTGTAGTCGCATTAGTTAAGCAAAGAAATAAAAATAAATAAAAACAAGAAAACAGCACTTTACATCTGCACTTGTTAACAATGGTGGAGAGTTTGAGAAGACGGGGTGAATGAGACCCCACAGGAGCATCTTCATTTCTTAAAAGAACAATTTGTGGAGAGCTGGTGGACAGACTGAGAGCTGTAGAGAAGCATTACATAAATGCTACTGACCCAGGCAGGAGAAAGCGTATGAACAATTTACAGTCTACATGGCTTCACACAACGTTATTAAAGGCTTCTGACCACTCAGGAGTGAGAAATCTAGACCACTGAGAGCACAGAGTGAGAAAAAGTAACCTAGAATACTATATCAAATTTTAAGTTGTTATTTCCCTCACTCACCCCTAACCACTCCCCACCCTGTACGTTATATTAAATAACTAGTTTTTTTTTTTTTAAAGATTTTATTTATTTGTTTGACAGAGAGAAATCACAAGTAGATGGAGATGCAGGCGGAGAGAGAGAGGGAAGCAGGCTCCCCGCCGAGCAGAGAGCCCGATGTGGGACTCCATCCCAGGACCCTGAGATCATGACCTGAGCCGAAGGTAGCGGCTTAACCCACTGAGCCACCCAGGCGCCCCAAATAACTAGTTTTTATAGTGAAACTAAAAATGGAACAATCATTTTTAGAAATTAACTAGTGTGGGGCCAATGCCTTCATATTCAACACTTTTTTAAAATAGGAAAGGACCATTTTGCGCACAGTTATTCGTGCTATGAAAACAAAACAAAACAAACTAAGACTCATTATAATAAGTGGAAATTCAAAGAAAAAGAATGTAAGACAGACCAAGAAGGATCTGGTAAATCCTAAAAGATAGAGTAAAAATAAAATCTTGTTAAGTAGCAGAAAGGAGAATAATTACTGTTAAAAACATAATCTTGTATATAAAAAGAAATCACAGGTGAATCAAAGAAGACAAAGAGTTTTTAACAATTCATTGAAAACTAATGATATAGAGGGTTATGGTGGCCAAACACCTAAATGACAAACGTATCTAAAGAACACAAAATATGACAAAATATTACTAATACTTTTGTTACTATTTCATTTGAAGGAAAATGAGACTATTTCAACCTGTGCCAAACACAAGAGTCTTTTTTTTTTTTAAAGATTTTTATTTATTTATTTGATAGACAGAGATCACAAGTAGGCAGAGAGGCAGGCAGAGAGAGAGGGGGAAGTAGGCTCCCCGCTGAGCAGAGAGCCCGATGTGGGGCTTGATCCCAGGACCCTGAGATCATGACCCAAGCTGAAGGCAGAGGCCTAAACCACTGAGCCACCCAGGCGCCCCCAAACACAAGAGTCTTAAAACAGAGTTCTCTCTTCTTAATGTGGTAATGAAAAAAAAAACATGGTTGCATTTTTTGAAACCGTGCACCTTTGCTCCTCTGTTGTACCATTTCTTGCACATTGTCTCACTGTTACTTGTTTTCCTTTTCAAATTCCCCACTTTTTTGGCTGGTACTATATACACAATTAACAATTCATCTCTTTGACTTTCTCTTAAAATAGAACTTAATTCTGTAGTAATAATGTGGTAACAGAAATTCCCTTATGTTATCTCTTCCCTAATTAAAGATTTTGCTTCAATATACCTTTGGTTTGTGCTGCACCTGTTTCTGAATGCACTCAGGCACAGAGTAGGCAACTCTTCCTTAGTTTCCTTGTCAGATAGCGCTAACTTCAAATTCCAACTTTGATATTTGCTAGCATCTTAGAAAACTGTCAACCTTGAGTCTTGGATTTCTTGTTCACAAAAAATATAATTATTATATAACTGGGCTATTATCAAGATTGAAATAAGTAATAATGTTACAGAGTTAATGGCATATAATAAGCACTTAAAAGAAATTTTCTACCATTTATTATAAATTTAGTATTTAGAGAAAAATATATTTGAAATACAGAGTTTAGGTCATCATTTCCAAGTTTCTGCATCAGACATCACAGAAATTAAAATATCACATACATGCTTCAATCCAGGAATCGGAAACTCAATTTTAGCAGAATATTCCTGGGGGGACAGAAAAGGTCATATTCTCTGAATATAGATTATTTTGTAGATTTAACTTTGGAAACATAAAAAAATTTACATAATATAAAACAAAACTACACAAACAATTTAAAAAACAAGGTCTAAAAAACTAAAACAAAATGAAACAAAATAATCTGTCTTAACCACACACACACATGAATAGTAATCTATTCATTTATTTGTTTATTCCTTTGTTTATTTATATACAGACACAGACATACACACAGGTGAAATGCCTGGTACTTGTTTCAGAATTTCAAATGGTATAGTGGTTGTGTCAGGGAGGTAAAGAAAGAGTTAAGAAAAAAACCAGATCTGCTGATTTGATCCTTGCTCACTCCCGAAGAGTATCTCTGCAAGAAAAGTACCAAAAATTGGTGTTCTTTTTTATCCTCCAAAAAATGGTGCTATTAATAGTATCTTCTGATGTGTTTAATAGTCTACTTTGCTATACATCATATTAACAGCATTTATAATTTGTTGTTTGCTGGATCAAATTTGATGGTCAGTCTCTTTGCCTTTTGCTTTCATTTTCTTTTCTCTATCTCTCCGAAATCTTCCATACAGTTATGAAGCTTTGTGCTATTTCCTCATGGATAATCTATTTCCTGAATCTCTGTTTCTGGGTGACAGTTTTGTTAGTGGCTACTGTGTGGAACAATTCCTTTGTTCTAGTTCATAATTGGTTCCCTAGCCACAAAGCTTTACTCCAGAGTATTTCCCAAAGTGTCACAGATTTCTTAGCTTCTTTCTCTGGCTTTACCAGAGATTCTTACTTATTTTTACCCTTTCTGTTTACTGTCTTAAGAAATAAAGTTATGAAAGAAGAATATCCCTCTAGGCATCATAATGTTTTTATCCGGAGTAGAACACTTACCTAAGCTGTGATTTTTTTTTTTTTTAAAGTAGATCACAGTCTGATAGCCATTCTAAAGTCAAGATGGTTTTTCATTTGTTGCATGAAAGATCTGGTTTAAACTATATTTGTGCACATGTACTTATTGCTTGGGGTTTTAACATGGATATTGTGCATTGGAATCTATTACTTTCTTCTAAGATCTATATAATTAAGGAGAAATCACAGAAAGGTCAGTTATTTTTCACAAGTATTGATAGCGCACATGCATGCATCTTCTGTTTCATTCTGACACTCAAAACCTTCCAGGCTATAGAAAATATTTCACTTTTGAGGACACTGTTAATTTTTTTTTTCCATTTAACTGTTTTCACTAGTCACAGAGCACCTGGTACCCACTTAAAAAGAAAATATCACAATTTGTAAACTGAGAACCGTGAACCACTTACTATGTGATGATAAACACAAACACCTTCATGCTATCCATTGACAGTATTTAAATCCTGCCAGTGCCTACATACACTCTGGACATGTGGATTCCAAGTCAGTGTTAAAATGTCACCTGGGTATCTGTGACCATGCCCAATCTTAAGTCCCATGCAACTGAAGGAGTATCTGTAGGGAATGGAGTTCAGGGATCCACATGGTGTGAAAAAAGTACCTTAGATAATTCTTTGCATACACAAAAACCGTCTGTGGAACCATGGATAGTTTTGGTATCAAAGAAGCTGTGCCCAATATTTTCATACCAAGGAAATTTTCTGCATTCAATATTCTAAAGTGAGAAAAAATTTTCCACAAGTTATGTAGGTTTTCCCCCTTTAGATTTCATAAAATATTGAAGATGCCATATTCCACTAACTCCTCTGTCAAAGGAGTTTTTAACCCTCCAGTCTATAACTATCCTACATCCACAATATATATTGTGCTCTGATTATCAGAGTTGATCCTTCATAATATTTGGAAAATACAGCAAAGTAAATATGAAACTGAAAGCAATCAAAGATAAATGTTAAAGACATTTTTTGATTTTTCATTCTGTGTCTGCATATCTGCATTTATAATACAATTTACACCATTCATCATATAATTTATATTTATTTTAACATTATAAAATTTATTTAATATTTGAATAAAAATGCATTCGTATGGTTTAAGAATAAAATTATAAAATTATATAAAATAAATATTCTGTCTCACACTACTGCTCCTTATCTTCTTGATTCCCATAATATCCCCTGAAAAGAAGTTATCACTGCTACCAGCTTCTTGTGTATCTTTCCAATAGTCTCATGTGGATAAAAGCAGATGAATATATATTAGTTTCTCTCTTGTTTCACACAAGTATGTGTTTACTATGTATATATTCTGAGCTTTATCAATGGTGTATGTGCATATATGTATTTTCTGTATACACTTGTTGCCATCTAGGATATTTGGATTTTGTATTTTTTGCCAATATTAGAAAAAAGTAGGGTCTTATATGCTCAATGAATGTTCTGTTTCCTATATTTTAATCTTACATATTTCTTCTCATTGGCTAGCTTATCCTCTGTACTTGGATTTTTATTAAAATGCCAATCTGATGAACTAATCAGGTTTTTAAAAAAGATTTTATTGTTTTTATTTGAGAGAGAGAGAGCACAAGCAGGAGGAGGCAGGGAGGGAGAGGGGGAAACAGACTCCCCACTGAACAGGGAACTTGACATAGGCTCAGTCCCAGGTGAGTAACCTAGATGAATATATAAAATACTCATCAATCCCAGATGAATGAATATATATATATATATATGTGTGTGTGTGTGTGTGTGTGTGTGTGCACATATATGTGTATATATACGTGTGTGTGTGTGTGTGTGTGTATTCATATATATGAATATGCACCCTGGGATTATGACCTCAGCAGAAGGCTGCTTAACTAACTGAGCCACGCAGATGCCCCTGAACTGTTTTAGTTTTTGACTATACAAAAATTTTTATTTTTTTATTTATTTTTTTTTTAAAGATTTTATTTTATTTATTTGTCAGAGAGAGAGGGAGAGAGAGCGAGCACAGGCAGACAGAGAGGCAGGCAGAGGCAGAGGGAGAAGCAGGCTCCCTGCCGAGCAAGGAGCCCGATGTGGGACTTGATCCCAGGACACTGGGATCATGACCTGAGCCGAAGGCAGCTGCTTAACCAACTGAGCCACCCAGGCGTCCCTATACAAAAATTTTTATCTGTCATTTCTTTTCTGTAATATGATATACCAATACTCCATTTGTGCTTTCATTTGTGGGTTTAATTTTCAGAAAATGGTTTTCCTGTCACATATCAACTCACTTCCAGTTTTTATATTTAAGTTTCCTCATCTGTAGCACCCAGCAGATTAGGTATTAGACTTGTTGTAAGCAGTATGTATACAGAGCAGTATAAAATCTATCTATTGCCCATGTGAAACTCTTGTCAGGCCACCAATATAATGTTTAGCATCCCACACAATTCTGAATTTTGTCACTTGGCTCTTACCTAGCATAAAATAAGCTCAAAATGCCAGTGTCCTCTGATAATTGTTGTTCAGCATTTTCTAATAATTTTGTGGCTATTTTTAATTAACTTGAAGTTTTGTACCCATTTGAATTTTACTTTGATATTAAGTTGAGTGGTGAGGCATGAAAATATAACCAATTATCTCATTTCATTTTTACAAATAATCTACTAATTCCCATTGGAGAATCATAGATATTTCCTTTACTTATTTGTATCCATAAACTTCCATTTTAAATAGCAAAAGCTATGAAAATTAATGCGAGTCATTTCATTTATGAAGACAACAGTTTATATATAAAATACTCATCAATCCCAGTAGTTCAAAGACTATTCAATATTTATGATTTAGAAGAAAAGATTCTTAATGATTCTCTATTAAATGTAATCACTTACCAATGAGGAGACTGAGACAGAAATACTTTAGCTATTCTGAGCAAGGACCTACAAGTAATCATACCTTATTTACTGAGTTTCTTGTTCCCCGAAATAGCACTTTCCATCTATACCATTATTGACACTATGAAATCACAATAACATTACAACTGATGAAAATAAAGCTAAAGAAAATTTTTAAAAATGCCTATGTCTGGTGCATACTACTAGTTTCAGTGGACATAATCTAAAATTCAATTTATTTTTATGTTTTATTAACCATCTGTTGAAGAAGACAGGACTCCACTACCGAAAATTCCAGACTTAAGAAATGGAGGAACTCTATGGTTACAGATTATAAGGACACATTCTGAATTTTACTCGTCTTCTTTCAGAATTAACATGTCCTCTGTCTTCTATTTTTTTTTAAAGATTTTATTTATTTATTTACAGACAGAGAGATCACAAGTAGGCAGAGAGGCCGGCAGAGAGAGAGGGGGAAGCAGGAGTCCCACTGAGCAGAGAGCCCAATGCAGGGCTTGATCCCAGTATCCTGAGACATGACCTGAGCCGAAGGCAGAGGCTTAACCCGCTGAGTCACCCAGGCATCCCCGTCTTCTATTTTGTTATATTTATTTTGCAATCATTAGGTCCAGATGGCGCTATATAAAACTTCAGGTTGGTAGTTATTTAGAAATATGAACAATGTCATAAAGTCACATAAAGATGTTGAGATTAAAAACTCACATTTTTATTTTCCAATGAGTAATCCGAAATTCAGGTAAAATTAACTCCGTGATTGTTAGTGATATACTCACTCTGATAGAATTTAGTAGGGTATAATTTTCAAATTGATTCTGTTCTGTATGAACAAATTATCTGTATTAGAGACATGGTTCTTAAGTAATTCCTGGTAGTATTTAACTGGGACTTATCATGAACCCATTATGTTGGTTTTTTGGTTAGAGTTTGATTTGTGAATATTATTAAGCTTATCCCAGGTGTTGCCATTTAATGTTATAGATTGGCTGTGATAAATGAATTTAACAAAATACTGCCTTTTTTTTTTTTTAAGATTTTATTTATTTATTTGACAGAGAGAGATTACAAGTAGGCAGAGAGGCAGGCAGAGAGAGAGGAGGAAGCAGGCTCCCCGCTGAGCAGAGAGCCTGATGCGGGACTCGATCCCAGGACCCTGAGATCATGACCTGAGCCGAAGGCAGCGGCTTAACCCACTGAGCCACCCAGGCGCCCCTGCCTTTTTTTTTTTTAAGATTTTATTTATTTGACAGACAGAGATCACAAGTGAGCAAAGAGACAGGGAGAGACAGAGAGAGGAGGAAGCAGGCTCCCCGCCGAGCAGAGAGCCTTGTGCGGGGCTCGATCCCAGGATCCTGGGATCATGACCTGAGCCGAAGGCAGAGGCTTTAACCCACTGAGCCACCAAGGTGCCCCCAAAATATTGCCCTTTTGATTAAAGTACTTATCTTTGGGGAGATCATTTGTAGCAAATGTATTAATCCCTGGTTATTCATTACCTAACACATAGTTCACATATTTCTAAAAGATGATATAGCCAACTCCTGGAAAACATTCTTAGGTGATATAAAGTTCCAGAAACTCTTATTTTATCTGAATATATCTGTGGAATCAGTATTCTATAAGAAAATTTTACATCACCACTGAATAAATAGTTTTTGTTTTGCAGAAAAAGCCAACATGTTAAGTGAGGTCTGGTGTGTTTCAAGCTATTTTGCTTCATGTTTTTATATAAATATGGGCATATATAGTATGCTTGTATTCAAATATGGAATTATACAGCTAAGTAATATATAATCATGTCATATATTTATACAAATATATAACTACTTATATATCTTATAAGGTATATACCTTATATATACTTTATAAATACCTTATAAAATGATTTCAACATATTTCTTGTATTCAAAGTTTATTAAAAGTATTAATATTTTTAAAGATTTTATTTATTTACTTGTCAGAGAGAAAGAAAGAGAAGAAAGCACAAGCAGGGGGAGTGGCATGCCGAGGGAGAAGCAGACTCCTCACTCAGCAAGGAGCCCAGTGAGGGACTCGATCCCAAGACCCTGGGATCGTGAACTGAGCTGAGGGCAGATGCTTAACTGACTAAGCTACCCAGGCATCCTAAAAGTATTTAATTTTAAAATAACCACAGACAAAAAATTAAAAGTTATAGTTATGTTCTATGTACAGCTTTATGAATATAAATTAAAAATTTCACAACTGATACATCTTGCAAATATATACATGTCACAAATGTATTCAAGAAAAGAGAAAAACCTGGATACACAAAAATCAGTGAGGATGTCAGTAAATGAATTACAGAATTATCCCCCCAAAAGTTATAGAGCACGTGATAGCATTGTTGAGTTATTTTACACATAGGAAAAATCCTTTTTGGAATAAAATGCCAAAAGAGAAAAAGGAAAGACATCTTTGTGTTTTGTCTTATGAAGCTCATATGAACCAGAGACAAAATTATGACAAATAAATGGCCATAAATATCTACTTATGAGTTCAAAAATATTAATAAATCAAAAATATTGAATATAGAAAGATACTATGATAAAACTTTTTAGAACATTTGAAGATGATTTAATATGATAAAATAAAACAATGTATTTGATCACTCTATGAGGTCAAAGGAATTAACTATTTGAGCATTTCAAAATAAGGCAAAATGTTAATCTAGTTTAATCAACAATTCTTAATATACAAAAACATTTTACAAATTCCTCCTTTATAGTGATTAACTTCATTAGTTTGAAGCTGAATACACACATATGCACACACATACACATATCTAGGTTTATACACACAAGTCATATGTATATTATATGTATGAATTCATACATATATAATACATGTATTTGTATATATTTATTTTTTAAAAAGAATTTATTTATTTATTTGACAGAGAGAAAGAGAAAGAGCCAAGCAGGGGGAGCAGAAGAAGGAAAAGCAGGCTTCCCACTGAGCAGGAAGCCCAACGTGGGGCTCAATCCCAGAACCCTGGGTCGATGACTGGAGCCAAAGCAGATGCTTAACCAATTGAGCCACCCAGCTGCCCCTAATGCACGTATATTTATATGCATTTTGATTGAAAATAGAGTAAAGAAAATATGGATTGCGACTTTTACTATTCCTTAACAATGTTTGAGATGTTCATATAATGGCAATAAATATTGGAGTAGAAATAGGAAACACAATTTCAAAAAAGTAATTAAGTTCCCCAAATTAATAATCAACTAAAATACCATTGGAACTAATAAGAGTTCAAGTAATGTGACTGAATGTAATTATGCAAAAATATTATGTAATACTATAACCAATTTTCTTCCTACATTTTCAGATTTTTCACATTTACGTATATAGTATGGGTTTCATATTAATTTTTCAGAATGTGAAAAATTTTGAAGAAACATATCAGGCTGAAGAGTTTGGATAAGAGATTTTTAAGATATCTTTCTTTTGCAGATTAGTTTACAAATTTAAATTCAGTGAAGGGTAGTGGGAATTACAGACTTTCAGTTATAGAATGAATAAGTCATTGGGATAAAAAGATACAGCATAGAGAATATAACCAATAATATTGTAACAGCATTGTATGGTGACTGATGGTAGACATACTTGTGGTGAGAACAGTATAATGTATAGAATGTCGAATCATTATGTTGCATACCTGAAACTAATGTAACATTATGTGTCAACTATACGCAAATAAAAATAATAGTATTAATTAATTCAATGAAAACCATATAGTCTTGAAGTGATTATTTTGGAGTATATGTCAAGATACAAAGGTTTTATTTGCAAGAAACAATAGATAAGAGCAAAATTATTTTACAAAAGGATGACTACTGAGAGAAACTTGCTGTAATAAATATTAAAACAATTAAGATATTATTTCTTAATAGAAAGGACAGGGTTCCTCACAAGGGAGGAAAATCATATAATGAACCTACATTTCAAGTTGGTTTCAGACGTGTTTGTGAAAATAATTTTCTTCTGTCTCTGACAGGTAAAACACCTATTTGTACGGCCAAAAATAATAGGTACCAAATTTACTTTATAATGCTTTCCCTATATCTATGGTATTTTAGCATTTTCTGACAAGTTTAGGAAAAGAATTCTGGGTGGAGTATAATTTTAAAAGTTTTAAAAGTAGTGACAGTGACAGTAAGAAGATAAGTGTAGTGCAAGGGACAGCAAGTGATAAACTAAGAAAAAGCAGGATAGTTAGTGAACAAGAAAATCATCTCTTGGAAATTCTCCAAAGCATAACTCTGAGGAAGTGTTTGTGAGTGCCTCCAAACAGAAATTTCCTTTCCACAGCATATATTTACGTGTGCGACATCTTAAGCCAAGTCAGTTGAATTTTTGAGACAAAGAAATGTTAGTTACTTCAAAACTGCCTAAAGCTCCTGAATCTGGCTGGCATAGTGTGAGGTCCAGACTACTTGTATACGTTGGGATTAAGTGGGACAAAGATGCCAATGAGATGTCTCAGTCCTGTAACTCACAGATGGGGGGATTTTCCTTGTATTAGACATGTTGCTACTTAGATGAGCAATATCTGGTTAAAAATACCTTATCAGTGTGTTGGTAAACCTCATTTCTCTGCCTGGCAATGTTCATTTCAATAGGACCAGCAGATATTATTGCATTTAGCCAACTATTTTGATGGTTCCCCCTACATTACTCTGAAAGAGTCCTAATGCTGATGCCAAGAGGAGGTATAATTAGATAGGCTGATTTGCTCCAAATTTTGTATATATTGGATAATTCTGTGTTACCTGCCATCTGGAACAGTTTATAATAAGACAATTCATGACACCATCCTACTACTGTCCCCAAACCAAAGGATTATCCAAGCCCAACCATTGTTCTATTTTATGGTACCCTATGACCTATTGGCTAACCATATTAAGTAAATAAAAGGGTATTCCAAATAATATGGATAATAACTTTGGAAGAAGCTACATGAACAAGATAGCCTATTGTGACAATCTCTGACTGCTGAGTGCTTGAAGCACGATCACTTCACTCTCTTAAGTGGGAAACTACTGACTATGTGTATGGAAGTAGAACAGGAGGATGTACTTTGCAGATTTTGTGGAATAGGCCTTGATTTTCTTCATAAGGGGAAAAAAGGACAAAACTACTTATGCTGAGACAACCTTAAGTACTATACTTGAGATTTCAAGGCGAATAACTATAAACTTGTTTCTGACATTTTAGACAGGACAAGGGATTTGAGTACTCTTGGACTCTGCTTACCTTTTGCTGCTTTATATTCCCAATATCCATGGTCTGGAGAATAACAAGGACCTCATGTATCTTGCCAATGTAATAACAGAAGAAAATATGTAATAATAGGGTCACATATATCATCTCTCCGTTAATTTTTTTGTTAGATATGAATTTCTTAGGACTAATGGGTATATAATATTAGAAACTCAAGATAGAGCAGGAATAAATAGCAGGTTGCAGACTTAAACCACTGGATACAAGAGCAGTAATATAACAGTACTTATAAACAATTAAAGACTAAAGGCTTAACCCACTACAAACCCCAAGTTTTTGTATCAACTTAATGTGACAATATGAACAAGAGAAGATCATCTTCAAAATGCATATCCTTAAAGTATCTGGGTCTCATCTCTCTGATGAGCACAGGTAAGTCAGATTGGATTAGAAGTCAAGGGACAGAAGACAGAATCATGACTTTCATCCAGAGTCATCACTTGTTTATCACCAGCCTGTCAATCCATCATCTTTGTTCCATGTTGCCCTCTCCATTTATCAGTCAGGCTAAGTTCTGCTACAGATCTTCCAGGTTTGGCATTTGTGTTGACCTAAATGTCCAGCTCTTGAACTCTGCTCATTATTTGCTTTATAGCTTGTGCTCCCCTGGGTATGATATTTTTAGACTGCCTTCTTAGTAACTGACCTTTGGGCCAGCTCCTAGAAATATCCCTCCTACTCTAGCTCCAGAGAGGCGCTCCTCAAATGCCGAGCAGTGTAATGAGATATCCTTGATAGCGATGATAGGAAACATTTAAAACTACAAATGTTCCAACCATTAATGTTTTGTACATCATACCTCAAAAAAGCCAAGACTCTAGTATTGATTTATACCTCATAGAGACAACTCTGCTGGGGCCAGAGTGTTATGGGCTATATGTATAAACCTGGAAGGATCTTGAGGCATATGTGAGACTCACATTTCTTTCAAAATATCTTCACTGATTATCAATCCCACAGGGGGGACTTCTGAAGAATCTGCATATTACTCAAAGAGTGAATTTGATATTAAGTATCTTAAATTGACTTCATTTGGATTAAAAAACAATCCATATGGTCTTAGTACCAGAAGTGTGGATGGAAATAAATGTCTTATTAAAAAAAATTAAAAGCAGGAATCAAATAACAATAGTTGAAGGAAGAAAAATATATGGGCACAGGTATTACTGAGTTGTTGCAATTGAAATTTCCTCTGAATAGCAACACTGAAACATTGCCATAGCATAAAATATATATACACATGTATATTATCTACTATATACCACTGTATTCATATATATTAGAAATTTCTCCTCTAAAATTATTTCTAGTTTCTTCATCAGCTACATTTCGAAATTACTGCTTCTAAGGCTCTGTTGGTATATACACCTACATTTGATTTGCTTTCTCTGTTCTTGGCTGACTTATTTAGTATTTCAATGCTTCATATTAAATTTCAAAGGTAGCATAAGATAGCTATCCATTGTTTACTTTTTCTTTTTTTACCTGTTGTTTACTTTTGCATCTTTTGTTAATCTCGAGTGTCTCTATCTGTAGCTCCTCTTTGGCTCTTTACAACATTCTTAAATCCACGTGTTTTTGTTGTTGTTGTTGTTATTCTTCTTTATATTTTTCTAAAGTCAAATTTTGCTGTTTTCCTGTCATTCTGCCTCTCATGACTATCTTGAATTCACTCAAGTATGTAGTCTCTATTTTATTCTTTGAACAAGTATATGGAGAAAACAAAATATTTCTATTAAAAATATAACTGCTGAAATGAGAAGAAAAACTGAATAACAAATATTCCCTAACTTATTTCTGCTTTTAGTTTTCTTTTTATTATTGTCACAATCTCCTCATCCATTTACTATCTAGATTACTAGTCCACATCTTCACCTCAATCTCTGATCTCCTCCAGTCTCTAACATCTCTCTTTCCTTCCAGTACTCAATCAATTGCCATGCTTGCTATTATACTGAAAAATATAAGCAATTTAAAAATTTCTCTCACAGAGCCTCTCAACTCACCTGCATTTTTGTCTATGCTCTCCCTCCAATGGGTGACATTTTTGTAGTTCTATTCAAATCCAATTCCTTCACATGTTCACAAGTTTCCAGGATCTCTTTTCTATTCAAGGGTCTTGCTTCAGAAAGCTTTCTACCTTCCCCCAACATAGATAGTTTCCACCCCATACACGATCAATTCAATTTTATTATAGATTTAAAAATTGGTTTTCTTTCACTTATCATTCTCTTCCATTTCTGCTCTTTTCTGTACCAATTAAAGCAGAATTTTGAAGATAAGCTTTCACATTTTAAAATATTGTTTCTGTTGTCTCCTGTCTTCTGGAATACACCAACATACTGAAACAGCTCTTGTCTGTTTCAAGACTATGACCTCCATGCTGTTAAAGCCAATGGTCAATTCTCATTCTTCATTTTTTTTAACGATTTTATTTATTTGACAGAAAGAGAGAAATCACAAGGCAGAGAGAGAGGCAGGCAGAGAGAGAGAGGGGAGGAAGCAGGATCCCTGCAGAGCAGAGAGCCCTACATGGGGCTCTATTCCAGGACCCTAGGATCATGACCTGAGCCGAAGGCAGAGGCTTTTACCCACTGAGCCACCCAAGCGCCCCCTCATTCTTCCTCTTACTTGATTTATTGGCAGCAATTGGCAAAGATGATTTTCTTGACATTTCTTGAAACATTTTTTCCCCTTTACTTCATAGGGTACTACTCCCTCCATATATGCTCCTCTTCTTTGATTGGCAAATCCTTCTGTCTACTTTGCTTCCTCTCTTCCTCTCCCTGGTCTCAAAATATGGGAATGCCCCCAAGGACTCATTTTTCTGAACAATTTTTCCTCATCACTTTAGTTGATCTCACCCAATCACACAGATCAAAAAAAAAACAAGAAGGAAACCTATACCTGTCCTATATGCCAGTAATTTCAAAATATCTATCTCCTACACCATTTTTTCCATTGGATTCCAAATTTTTATATCCAAAACTCCTTGGAAATACAAAAAGCATCCCAAGTTGATATGTTCAAAACTGAACTTTTCCTTTTTAAAATTGAAGTGTAGTTGATATACAATATTATACAGTTGACTCTTGAACAACTTGGGGGTTAGGGGCACCAACCACCTTTCTGGCATAAAATCTGCTTATAACTTTTGACTCTCCCAAAACTTAACTACTAATAGCCTACTATTGACCAAAAGCCTTTCCCATAATATAAAGTCTATTAACACATACTTTGTATAAGTATTATATACTGTAGTCTTATAGTGAAGTAAGCTAGAAGAAAGAAACAGTTATTAAGAAAACCATAAGGGGGCACGTGGGTGGCTCACTTGGTTAAGTGTCCAGCTCTTGGTTTTGGCTCAGGTCTTGCACTCAGGATCGTGAGATCAAGTCTGTGTTGGGTTTTGTGCTCAGTCTGGAGTCTGCTTAAAATATCTCTCTCCCTCTCACTTTGCCCTTCCCACACATGCTCGCTTTCACGCTCTCTCTCAAATAAACATAAATAAAATAAGAAATTCATAAAGAAGAGAAAATACATTCACAGTACCATACCACAGAACCATTGAGCAAGAAGCCCAATGCAGGGCTCGATCCCAGGACCTTGGGATTATGACCTGGGATGAAGGCAGCTGTTTAACTGTTTAACCAGTTGAGCCACCAGATGCCCCCTAAATATATTGTCTAAATAAATGTATGCTAAATGAATGAATTAAACCATGATATATGGACTTAGCAGGATATGTACTTTACATTTACATTTATAACCAAGCACAAAATCTTTCTGCCAGTTTACCAAGTACAGTAATGATAGGCCAAGATAGACTAAAAAGTATATAAATAAGCCTGTATAGTTATCCAACTTTACAAGTTTTTGAGGTGAAATTAATGAGAATCTTGTTATTACTAGCAGTGGCTGTTGACATTTCTACAAGATCAAGCAGTGACACATCTCTCTCTCCTGTATTTTTCTACTTATCAGAGCCACATCCAATGATACTCTGATTGGTTTATAATATTTGTTTCTTTTACTTAATTAATAAGCAAAACCTGTTCTAATAATTTTCTGATTAAGTGGTACTTGGAAGGTGATAGGAGAGCCAGGATATGGAACTGAATTTTACAAATGGTAAGCACTTTTACAGAGGCAATCTGATTAACATCCCGAATTAAAGATCAAAATCTCTATATTAGCAAACTTCTCGAAGTCCCTATCCTCAGTCTTTCCTACAAATTACTAGAGTGTATTGACTAGATCTGGGAGTCTTAACTATGTTTCATATAATTTCCTTGAAAGCATTTCAAAATCATATCCAAATCCCACACTTTCATTCCCAGTCCAACAAAGAACCATTGGATGACACCAACATTCAGATGGTGGCAATAGCATGTGGTGACAGCATGTGGCATTTTTAAAATGGGATTTTAGAGTAATACCAACACAATAACCAATACAAGTTCCACCTATTAAAACTGATCAGTGAGCCCCTATTGTTAACTGAATAAAATACATGGTTTATAACACCTAATGTGTAAGATCACTCTTGATCTGATGATCCTTAAGGGCTTCCTACCTCAACACTTTTCAAGACTCTCTGTCAGTACTTTGCATATTATATTAAAAATTATGAATAAATGAATAAACCTGACTTTTAACTATTTTCTACATCAAAATCACCCTAAAACATTTATTTAAAAGGATGTCCGTACGCAATATTCTCATCCACCATGCACCAGAAAACGTCATGATATTGACAGGGTTAGAATGGAGGGAAGAAGATGAGGTGCTTAAATCCAGTGTTTCTTGAGTGATTCTGATATGCAGTCACTAGTTAAAAGGACTGAACAAGATCTTGAACTCCTAGAATTTTTTAAATTGTCAAGTCATCATCTAGCAATAATAAATGACCATATGTTTTTGTAATTTTATGTTTTTAAAAATTCAATACATTTACCATATTTTTCCAATCCTCAAATTAATCACCAAATCTCCTATTTCACCTTTAAATCAGCACAATTTGTCCAAACAGGAAGAGGTAATGGGGACCTCTCATGTTTTGGACACATGCATTTCTGACGATCTAAGTTCTTCAACTATTCCTACTCTGGGAGACATTACGTTTACATTCATAACTGGCCCAGACAAAAAACTCACTCTTTAAGAACTTTCTGTAATGTTCTTTAAAAAGAAGGATGATGTTATCTCTCTTTGGAAGCTTCCTTAATATACAAATATTTTATTATGCAACAGCCATAACATTCTTATGATAAGGATGCATAATTCCCTTTTGGATTATTTCACTTCATCACAGAAGACTTAAATAAGTCCATGTGGGCCTTCCTATCTCTTCTAAACACACTTTAAGCATCCCTTTCAATTATTTATATAAAGACAATGTTGTGTTCTTTATGTCCATAACTGAAACACATGCAGTTTTGGGGTAGAAGGATAGGAAGGAGTACCTTTCAAGTGAAGATGCACTCTATCTAATTTAGAAAAGAGTATCTGCTCAGTTGAAACCATAATAGAGTTAACATATGAAATGATCTAGACATCAACTTCTAGTTTGATATCCAGATAAAATGAATTAAAAAAAAAAGAGGATATATAAAATGTGGCAGGCATAATGCCCACCTCCAAAGATGCTGATGTCTTAATTCTGGAAATGTGTGACTTTGTTATGTTACATAGAAAAGGGGAATTTATATTGCAGTTGGGATTAAAATTGCTGACCTTAAAACAGAGAGATTTATATTGAATTATCTGGGTGGGCCCAGTATACTCACAAATATCTTCAAAAGTGGAAGAGGGAGATGTGATTGTAGAAATGGAGCCAAGAACCAAGGAATGCAAGTGATCTCTTGAAACTAGAGAAGATACAGATATAGATTTCTCCTTGTGCTCTCCAGAAAGAAAAGCAACCCTGTGAACAAACTGATTTTTTAATTTCATTATTTTATTGTTTTAAACATTTATTTATTTATTTATTTGAGAGAAAGGTAATGAGAGAGAGCACGAGCACACACAGGAGGGAGAGGCAGAAGGAGACGGAGAGAGTCTCAAGCAGACACAGTGCTGAGTGCTAAACCCCCACATGATATTTCAAAGACCCTGAGATCACAACCTGAGCCAAAACCAAAACCCAGAAGCCCAACCAACTGCACCACCCAGGTGCACCCCCGCAACAACTTGATTTCTTTTTTAAAATTTTTTACTTAAATTCCAGTTAACATATGGTATAATATTAGTTTAAGGTGTACAATATAGTGGTTCAGCACTTCCATACAACAGCTAGTGCTCACTGAAACAAGTTCAGTCCTTAATTCCAATCACCTATTTAACAACTTGATTTTTATCCCAGTAAATGATATCCATGATGAATTTCTAACCTATAGAATTGCAAGGTAATATATTTCTATTATTTTAAGTTCATGGTAGTGTGTTACAGTCACTATTAGGAAACTAACAATACATTCAGGGAATACTTTTGTGCTTTGATTAGTGGATAGAAATCATTTGCTTCTTATTTCCCAAGTAACAGCACTTCATATCTTCAATAATGATCTAACAGAGAGTGTCTCAACCCATTATCATTATGCCTGTCTTAGTTTTTGATATACATGAGCTATATACATACAGTTCAAAGTGATATTTCAAAATGAACTAAATATATTGACTGAAATCAGAGCAAAGGGTGAAGTGCTGTTTTGCATTCAAAATTCCTCTTATATCTAAAATTTGAAGTGCACTGCAAGGTGCTTCCTTGGCTATGACATTCTATTCTCCAATACTCTCCAAACGTTAGTTTTTAAAATGTAGGAGTTGATAATGCTAAGAAAAATATTTAGATTTAGCATGATTATTGCATGTTCTCTAAAATTTTTTCTTATGGAGTTTCCAAATTTATGGACGTGAAGAACTGAGCCATTTAAATATCTCCTGAACTATTTTGGAGCTGAGTTTATTATACACTTCACAGAGAATTTTACATAGAAGCTCTACTTGATTTCCAAAAGTTATTTTTTGTATGGGTCTGTCAACCTTCTCAAGAAGAAAAGACTCTAGAGGTAGGCCAGCAATTTTTAGAGAGAAGAAAATATAGGCACTGAAATGTTCTTCAAGGAGTGGAAGAGCAAGTGATCTAGCCTCCACTGTTTAGGTGCACAGCCCACCCACTGTATTCTTATGCTGATTTTTACCAATCATCATATGAAATAAGTACAACAAAAATAAATGTATAAAACTATATTTCTTATGTAGTAATATGTGCTGCTAAAGGCTAACCAAGGTTTAATTTTTAGGAAAAAAGAAGCTGAAATCAAGAAAGGAATTATTAGATCAATACGTTGAGGTGATACTGAATAACTTCCAAAATATGAATTTTTTTATTGTTGTTGTTTTATCCTTGTGGAACCAGAAAATGCACTGGGGGAGGGGCGGGGAGTTCGAAAACTAGTTACCAAAAGCCCAAACATAAATAATCTACTAATAAGTTTTCTTAATCTCAAGAATTTTGACCATAAAATGTTATATTTATTTCAGGAGTAGATGATAGTTTTTAGATTCTAGCAGCCCCCAGAGAAAAGATGTTGTTGACTTTAATACTAATATTACAGCAACATTCAGCCTTTTGTCTAATGGCAACACCGTGCATAGAACTTTCAAAGCTTCTGCTACTGAACTCAGGTTACTTATTACTGGAATTTTAACAGCATTAGTTTGCTCTGTCTCTAATCCACTGGCCTCCTCAGACATCCATTGTCTTTGTTTGTTTCAAGTTTTTATTTAAATTTGAGTTAGTTAACATATAGGGTAATATTGGTTTCAGGAGTTGAATTTAGTGTTTCATCACTTACATAAAACACCCAGTGTTTATCCACTGTCTTTAATGCCACTTCTGAAGTTTCATTTTTATGAACACAACATATTCTTCAATTTAATCTCTTAATTTCCTTATACCTACCACCATCATCAAAAATACACCGTTTTATGTTTCAACATTCGGTGGCTCTGGTTCAATTTAACTCCTGTAAATAATTATTTATGTTTTCTAATGATCTAATCATTGAGTTATCTCTGATCAAAGTTAATAATTAGTATCATTCCTCTTCAATGATAAAACCAAGGTTTCAAAATGAGACACTTTTTTTTTCTTTTTTGGGAAATCAGAGAATACATTAGAGCAAAGCTGGTATATGGCATATGTCTTATTATTTTTAAAAATAGGTAAAAATGGTAGAAAAAATTAGAAATATGTTCTAAATAGAGTGAACAATGTTAAATAAAGCATGGAAGTTAGGAAAACGTAGAAAAAGACCTTGTTTAAATGAGTTTTTTTAAATGACTCTGAATACAATCAGTTTCCCTTTCCATATATCACTTTCTGAGTATGTATTTCTGTGTGTGCATGCATGTGTGTGTTAGTGTTGGAAGGGGGAAAGAGTACACTGGTGGAAAGGAAGAGGGAAAGAGAATCCTAACTGGAACACGGGTGGTATCATTGCAAAGACATGGTTTGAGAAATGCACTCCATTCATCCATTCATTTAAAAAATATTTAATGCATTATAATCCCATCAAGGAAGAGGAACACAATTAAATTATAGTATAACAGAAGTTCATTTCACCACTCTACTATCAAATCTAGTAAAAATCTTCAATCTGTGGCTAGTCAGTACAAAGCAAAATGGAAATCTAGTACTAGAGAGTTGAATAAATTAAAAAGCCAAATCCAAATCAAACTGCCAAAGTCTATTTCGATTTTGGTTTAAATTATCTTGTTGTCTGTCTATACTATTGATCAAATTAACAGGACCTACGCCAGCTTTTCACTTAGAGCTATGTACACATAGCTTATGAGTCCAGAAACAGCTTTGTTGTACCTAAAGTCATTTTTTAGTAAAAGTTGCCCTGGTCAGCAGCAATGGGGACATGAATAGGAAATCAAAAGGCCCCCATTGTATTGGAAGGGGAGGTGAACCATGAGAGACTATGGACTCTGAAAAACAGTCTGAGGGGTTTGAAGTGGCGGGGGGGTGGGAGGTTGGGGTACCAGGTGGTGGGTATTATAGAGGGCACAGCTTGCATGGAGCACTGGGTGTGGTGAAAAAATAATGAATACTGTTTTTCTGAAAATAAATAAATTGGGAAAAATAAATAAATAAATAAATAAATAAATAAAAATATTTAATGAGTACCCAAAATGTGGCCTCTTGCAGTTTAGGATCTTAGGAGCTAATGAATCATTGATGAAATGTAGATAGGCCAGATATAACTGGTGAACTGGTGAGATTTCACAGAGTAAATAAATTCAATCAAATCAATTTATATGAGAAAACTTCCAATAAGGGTTTTGGAGACAGAGTGAGAAGGAATATATTTGGGTTGATGAGATTGGCAAGGCAAGTAACAACAAATGTTGGAGAGGTAGTGCAGAAAGGGGAATGGGAATGCATGTTGGTACAGTCACTTTGGAAAACAGTGTGGAGGTTCCTCAAATAATTAAAGATAGAGTTACCCTATGAGCCAACAATTGCACTACTGGGTATTTACCCCAAAGATACAGATGTAGTGAAAAGAAGGGTCATATGCACCCCAATGTTCATAGCAGCAAAGTCCACAACAGCCAAACTGTGGAAAGAGCCGAGGTTCCCTTCAATAGACAAATGACTAAAGAAGATGTGGTCCATACATACAATGGAATATTACTCAGCCTTCAGAAAAGGTGAGTTTCAGGCGCCTGGGTGGCTCAGTGGGTTAAGCCTCTGCCTTTGGCTCAGGTCATGGTCTCAGGGTCCTGGGATTGAGCCCCACATTGGGCTCCTCTGCTCAGCAGGGAGCCTGTTTCTCTGCCTGCCTCTCTACCTGCCTCTGCCTACTTGTGATCGCTGTCTGTCAAATAAATAAATAAATAAATAAATAAAAGGTGAGTACCAAACTTTTGCATCAACATGGATGGAACTGGAGGAGATTATGCTAAGTGAAATAAGTCAAGCAGAGAAAGTCAATTATCATATGGTTTCACTTATTCGTGGAATATAAAGAATAGCATGGAGGACATGAGGAGAAGGAAGGGAAAAATGAAGGGAATGAAATCGTAGGAGGAAATGAACCAAGAGACACTATAGACTCCAGGAAACAAACTGAGGGTTTTAAAGGAGGGAGTATGGGGGATGGGCAAGGCTGGTGATGGGTGTTAAGGAGGGCATGGGTTGCATGGAGCACTGGCTGTTAACACAAAAAATGGATCATGAAACACTACATCAAAAACTAATGATGTACTGTATGGTGACTAACATAACATAATAAAAAAGAGAGAGAGAGATCGAGAGAGAGAGAGAGAGAGAGAGAAACATTGTTTGTTTTCTCTTTTAGACATTTGTCACTTGATCCAGCTCCTTAGAAACATGCCTGGGACTTATGGAGAGAGGAACTGTAATTAGAATATGGAAGAACTGTTTTCACACTGAAACTTACAGAGTACTCATTTAGGGACAGATAACAAAAAATGAGTTAGGGAAGGTTGCATTTTATTTGCTTTTGCAGGAGGAAGCCAGGGCTTTTGTGCTTTGAATTCTTCATACAATGCAATGGCACACTAGTAACTTGAAAGTTTGTAGCTTTTGGAGGTTTAGGAAATAAAGCCTGATCACAAACATCAGCTCCACTAGGGCTGACATGGAAAGGCTATCTTAAAATGATATAATATGTAGCAGGCATCCAAAAGAGCTCCCAGGAAAGCTGGGTGAGATTTTATGGGGAGTTGATATATTAAATTTATAGTTCCCAAGAGATAGACTTTGTTTTCAGAGAGAGCTAGATTTAGTTCAGCTCTTTTACTTACAAGTTCCAAGTTCTGAAATATTTAATAAAATCTTTTAAACTAAATTTCACTTGGGGCACATTTGTGGCTCAGTAGGTTAAGCATCCAACTCTTGATTTCAACTCAGGTCATGAGCTTAGGGTTGTGAGACCAAGTCCCAAGATGGGCTCTGTGCTGGGTATGGATCCTCCTTAAGATTCCTTTTCTCCTTCTTCCTCTGTCCCCCCACCCCGCATGCTTTCTCTCCCCCACTCGCTCTTTATAAATGAATAAATACATAAATATTTAATGTTTCAGATTTATCATCTCTAACATAGGGATAATTAACAATAGTCATCTTAAGGGATTGTTGCAAGGACTAGATTAGATAAAGCAGGTAAAGTAATTAATATGGTGACAAGAATAGTGTAAATGTATTATTAAAAACATATATGTTGAAATTTAGGGGGACTCATTGTGTTTATGACAAAATATCAAGAAACATAAAGTACTAGTTGATTATATTGGATATAACTCACCCCTTCACGTATTTTTTGAAACAGCTAAGTGTCTTAAAGATACAAACATGAACATTTCTCTTCCTTTTTGAGAGTTTGTTGAGAAAACTATATCAATTAGAGGTGACTTAAAATGCATTATGATTAATTGGGTATTAGAGGTGTATACAAAATGATAGAATTGTATCAGAAAAGAAACAGATTCTGATAAATGGCAGAGATGATGCCGAGTACTGAAGGACAAGTAAGTAAACTAGATGAAAGAGTTTTATGAGAGTGGTTAGGCAGAGAAAACAGGTGGAAGAGGTCTAAATAAAATAGTACACTTAAGGCTCTGCAAGTAAGCTAGCTAAGTGGGGTAGAAGCGGAGGTATACAAGGGGCAATGACCCCATTCTGTTCAGAATCCAGCATGACCCATGATTACAAAGGACCCTGAGGAATACAGTGTCACCTTACAGTGAAACAATCTGCTATTCAGAGTATCTTTATTAGGGCATATGATTATTACACTTACAGTAGTTTCTGGGGTCCTCTGATTTCTGCTTAGGACAAATAAATGACATTGATGGTATGTTGGGAGTTCTTTGTGTGCTTACTACATTACACAATGAGAATTAAGAGTCAGTAAGTTAACAACAGTATGTACTTTTAGCCCAGTAGTTAAGCAAATATATGAGTGCTGAAATATAGAATATTGTTAAATAAATATTAGTCCTCACTTTTACTGTGTTCTCTAGCCGGTCTGCCTTGTTCATTAGCACAGCAATTTCATGATTCCGTGACAATAAGACCAGGGTTTTACGTACTGACCTGATTTTTCATAGATTCTCTGGTTTTGTCAAACATATATAAATGAGAGTGGTCACTACTTGGTAAATGATCAATGCAGATAGCAAATACGAATAATTTATAAGCAAAAGATGGCATTTTCCAATAATAGCGATTATTCTGCTTTACAAATCTATGCATATTTTTTCAATATCTTAACTTAAGATGCTATTGATACTTTTATTCCATATTAATTTTATTTAAAGAGCCCAAATTAGGGATCACCATATTTAAACTTAACCTATCAGAAATTCAGTAGTTCCCATATCTGGCAAATATCTTCCCTGTGACAGCCAGGAAGACACTGTTTTAAGTTTTTGAAAGCTAAAACATTGCTGTGTATTTTAAGGCCTAAATATAAAACTCTGAAAATGGCACGTGTGGCATCAGTTTATTATGAATAATGGTACTCATTTGATCAACTTTATTGAAAAATCCCCCTTAATGTTAAGTAACATGAGTTAACAAACATTGTCATTGGGAATGAGATAATCATAAACCCTTTACAGGGAATTATTTATGGATGCACAATAGAACTTATTGTTTGATTACCTTTCTTTTTAAAGGCAAAGTTCTTGGAATGTTTCTCCTATTTATAACAGGCAACTGGTTGCGTCATACACTTATCTTTCTATACACCCACACATACACTCAGGGAGACAGAAACAGAGAAATAGAGAAAGGGAGGAAGGAGGGGCACAATAAAGAAGAGGGGGACTAACAGTAATTCTAACCTGAGATATTTTCTACTTATTTATTCTGATAAAAGAGAAGATGCCATAATGGACTATATATAACAGAACCCTCATATAAGAAATTTTTTGAATTTCAATTTTGATTAATGGAGACAGCTACTGTGATGATATATCTGAGAGGAAAATGAGCATAGTATTTTCAATTTCATGGCTGTGGCTTACTTTTAAGTCTCCTTTAAAAATTGAAATGGGAAGTTCCAAGCAAACTGTTTTCCAGAATATGACCTTGAGAATTGTCTTGGGTGGTTCCCTTGGGTAAACGCTGTAATTCTCTATCCATGACATGGACTACTCAAAAGATGTTACCTTAATTGAATATATATTCTTTGTAAATTCTTTATGTATGTATTATATATTATATATATTCTTCAAAAAATAATTTATTCTGAAAGTTTCATAGTAAGGTAATTCAAGATGTATCCTGGATCATATATAAGACAAGTTTTAACATTTTCATGAAGGTATAACATGGCTTATAGATGTTTGAATTGCAAATATAAGTACTTAATTCAAACTTTGGTCCACGTATATTTTAATTAAAGACCAACTTATAGTATTTGCTGTAAAATATCAGGAAGGGGGGTGGCTGGGTGGCTCAGTGGGTTAAAGCCACTACCTTGAGTTCTGGTCATGATCCCAGAGTCCTGGGATCCAGCCCTGAATGGGGCTCTCTGTTCAGCAGGGAGCCTGCTTCCCCCTCTCTCTCTGCCTGCCTCTCTGCCTACTTGTGATCTCAGTCAAATAACTGAATAAAATCTTTAAAAAAATAAAATAAAATATCAGGAAGGTTCTGGGTCTGTGTGAAGTAAATTGGCATAATATGAAGTACCGCTTTTTTCCATTTAAAATAAGAATTGTACCCACATGACCCTCTATTCCATAATCACTTTCTAATACTCATTTGAAGTAATTGCTCTTTGATAGAAACATATTAAATCCAAAATACTAATATATTAAAGGAAAATGAATAGGAGTGAAAGTAGCAAGGAAAAAAAAAAAAACATGAGTGGAAATAACTAACAGATTTTACATTAATCCAAAATTTCTAAGTAGTTTTACAAATATATTGGATATATAAATATGATTATTTTCATAGCATCTACATGAAGATACTATTTAAAATATTTATGTAACATGAACTAAAAATGCATATTAACAACTAACACAACACAAATTGTTAGATTGGATTAAATTATAATGTCTAATATTCCCAAACACCAATAAGCTGTGCCAGGGTTTGGTAGAGTTTAAGGTTTCTGAGAGCATAGTTTGTTTTCCAAAAATTGTTATTTCTTATTCTGAAAAGGATACTGAACTCAAATATTTCTCATATTTACATGGTGCACAGGCATCCTCAAGTTTTGAAAACTGGCAATCTAAAACTCTCTGCAAGCTCTGTAGATATGTAAGGAAATTCTCCGTAACATCCAATAACATTCTCCTCTGGCAGTTCTGATAAGCTATGTGGGTATAGAGGATATGTGACACATGGAAGAGGTATATATATCTTTAGGCAATACGAGATAATATACTCTAACTTAAGCTGCTCTCTAGAGATTGAGGATGTTAAAGCTCTGCAAGGTATGATTAGAAGAGTCTGATAATTTATTTTTTTTAAGGTTTAGTGAAGACTTTCTCTCTGAGAGTTAAGAGGAATAAAAAGAGTTAATGTATGGAACGGATTTTTTCTATCATTAGTCAATAATTTTTCATTTCTTGAAGCTGAAACAGTTCTCTAAATTAAATGCAAGGCTGTTATATTCATCATGGGTCTTATCCACAAACATGTTTTCTCTGTGTAACTGTGATATTTAAGTTGTAGTCTTAATGCAGGATTCAAATGGCATATGTTAATTAGATGTAATTTTAGTATTATCAATAATACAAAATGGAAAAATATATGTCATGCCATAATGATATACACTAATTTTTTGAATCAATTAAAATTAAATTTCAATTAAAACAGCAATATATTGCCTGGGTATAACTTTGAAGCCTTTCTAAGAGATTTGTTTTTCTTATCTTGCTGTAAGAAAGTTAAGCTAGTTTTTAATATTTAGCCCAGAGAAAAGGAAACTTGATATTTCCTGGCCTTTGGATATATTGAAATGCTAATATATGGAAGAAAGTGGGATTCAGATATTCATCCATGCAGTCGGATATCTAGTACATGTATTTGGAGATTTCTGTGACAGGTATCATTAGAAAGGTAAATTGATCAGCACAGGATTAAGTAAGGTTTCTTCCAGTTATTCTGAAATAAAAGCTTGGCATCATCACAGTCGTCTTGACTTTGCATATACTTTTGCTTGTAGTCAGATCTTTCCAAATTTACATCTCCAATTTCCCTTGCAAATCTCTTCTCTTTTTTTAAAATTATGGTCAGGCATTAATCCATTTTGATATGGATTAATGAACTATCTGATATGGATTAATGAACTATCTTGATATGGATTAATGAACTATCTTTCTGATCAGTTTCTTGTTTTTGTCTGCCTATATTCTAGCTGCCACAATCACATTTTCCTACTATAATCTCCTTCTTTTTATCCATATGTCTCCTGTGAGTAAATCAAGCCAAGTTTCTTACAATATGAGAGATTTTCACTTCCCTCCTATATACTTACTTTTTTCATAGTCATCCTTCCACTTAGAAAGTCTGTTCTCTCACAAACTGAGGCTTGCTAAAGGGGAGGTGAGTGGGACATGGGCTAAATGGGTGATGGATATTAAAGAGAGCATGTTGGGGCGCCTGGGTGGCTCAGTGGGTTAAAGCCTCTGCCTTCAGCTCAGGTCATGATCCTGGGATCCTGGGATTGAGCCCTGCATCCTCCTCTCTCTCTCTGCCTGCCTCTCTGCCTACTTGTGATCTGTCTGTCAAATAAATAAATAAAATCTTTAAAAAAAAAAAAAGAGAGAGAGAGCGAGAGCACGTGTTTGATGAGCACTGGGTGCTGTATGTAAGTGATTAATCACTAAATTCCACTTCTGAAATGAATACACATTGTATGTTAACTAGCTTGAATTTAAATTAAAAAAAAAAAAGAAAAACTACACTCTCAAGTCTACCTATAACAGTTCCTCTTAATCATCAAGATGATCATAAATAACTTCCTTGAGTAGCTCATTTTGTCCTCCAGCCCAAAGTAATCTTTTTCTTCTATATATAGCCATAGCACCCTATAGCTCATTTATGCTATATTTTACCTATTACCGTATATTTGTGCTGTTTTACTTCTTTTTCAGGAGAGAAGTTCTTTCATTTCATTGTGTGAACATGTCATAACTTACTTCACACAGTACTTTGCATGTGGTGATTATTAGCCATTACCTGGCAATAAACAAAGAGGGAATGGGAAACATCTTATGGAATTCTAAAAAAATAAGACAATATCACTCATTCAAATATGCCTAATCTATGCTGGGAGGCCATATGCTTCAGGGAGTGCATAAGCCTCGGAAAGTCACTTGAAAAGGAATGGCTCAAAGCAAAAGGCATAACAATTATTATTAAATGTTTATTAATCATTAACTATGTACCAAGTAATTCTAAAAATTTAATGTACATTAAATGATCTAATGATAATACAAAAACGTTGTTATCAATATCACCTTATTAGGGATGCCTAATTTTAGAGAGGATTAGTTACTTGCCTGAGCTCACACAACTAGCAAATAGCAAAGACAAGGACTGCTTTGATATAACTACTTCTTTAATGCTTCCAACAATAAAATCTTAAAATCTCACTTATTATTCAAGCGTGATGACTCTTTCCCTCTTTCTGTTTTCTCAGTCTCCTCAAGAATGAATGTCTTCCCTTATCTACCATTAACTCCATGATCATTTGTCCTAGGGAGAATTCATCAGTATTACCAATGCCTTTGTTATTACAGGGACACCACCTCAGGGCTCTATCTGGACGTTTTAGCAGGTGTATGCTCTGCTGTCGTCTTTGTGCAGGTCTTGTTGCAAATTCATGCACTTTCTATTTTTGGATGTTTATTTTTCTGCGGGGATCTTTGTGGTTTATAGGATCTGCTTAGAGATAATTGAAATCAGTAGGAAAAGTAGAGGTAGCACAAAGTCTAATTTGCTCATTGTTAGCTAAAAATTTTTCTGGGAATTTATAACAATCTGTATCTTCCTGTACCTCTGTTTAATGGAATTTATATTGGTTGAAAGTAACACATATTTTCAGGACACACTGACTGGTAACAGTTAAGAAAAATAAAGCAACCATTTAATTTTCATCAGCGTTGCATTTTCTATACCATATCCATAGGTAAACTGAAAGACATTTTTTTTTTTTTAAAGATTTTATTTATTTATTTGTCAGAGAGCAAGTGAGAGCGAGCACAGGCAGACAGAGTGGAAGGCAGAGTCAGAGGGAGAAGCAGGCTCCCCGTGGAGCAAGGAGCCCGATGTGGGACTCGATCCCAGGACGCTGGGATCATGACCTGAGCCGAAGGCAGCTGCTTAACCAACTGAGCCACCCAGGTGTCCCTGAAAGACATTTTTAGTATCATTAATTTTATCACTCTTTGTGCAAAGTGATCTTTATGTTATACAGACTTATTTTATCACTCTATGTGCAAAGTGATGTTTATGTTCTAAAGACTGTTCTTTAGCCATATCAGATACATATGGAGTACAGAGAATGAAAATTACTTATTTTGGAGTAAACACTGTCTTGCCTAGTCCATTATAACTCTAACACTTGAAAAAAGTTCAACGGGTTTCAAATGTTTGGCATTGAATAGATTCTACAGCATTGCTGAATTAATTTTTTGTAGCTCGCTAACAACAGTGGATTCAGTCTCATTTGAAATATAAGGTATAACTCTGAATGAAGCAGCGGCATTATCAAAACACCCAGGATCTGAGAAGAATATTGCAAAGTTGTTCCTGGACCTTGCTTGTCTCAGGTTTACATTCAAGTCCTCAGATTGTCTAAGCTGCCGCCATGAGGTCTATATGAATGCAAAACAACTGAAAGTCATAAGCTATCTCAGTGAGGAGGCCACCCCACTCTCTCTGCCTCTCTGCCTGCTTGTGATTTCTGTCAAATAAATAAATAAAATACTATTAAAAAAAAAAAAGATTTCTTGTTAAAAAAAAAAAAAGAAAAGAAAAGACATGGCTATTTTTCATTCCTCTTTAGAGGAGGGAATGTGTAGACAATCTAAATCACTGACTTTGAAGGTGACTCATATTGAAGCATCCCTGATTATTAAAATATTTTAAAACTAATGAGGATCCTTTTTTAAGAGACTAGTTTAAATTGTCCCTACAATGAGAGTGAAAATAATTTATTCTGCTCTCTATGGGTTCATGCAGTTGTTTATTTATTCCACAAATGTTGAGTGAATACTTAACCATGTGCTAGCCACTATTCTAGAAACTGGGGATATAGTGACAAGGCAGGAAGGGTAACTAATCCCATGAAATTTATTTCCTATCCACTTTATAATTAATGATTTCTAAGTAGTTTTATAATGTTTAAGGACCAGTAGATAGATATATTGCTTTATTTCTACAGTCATAAGGGAAAGGCATGTATCTGTTAGAAATCAAAATAAATCAAAGAACATCAATTAAATATTATAAATTGTAGTATCTTATTTGAGATTCAATTTAAGATGACATTTATCAGAGGAGAAAAGAATCCAGATAAGATATTGAAAAGTGTTATTGTCTGGAAATGTTATTTAATTCCGAAAAACAACTAGCATCATAAAATAGGTTGTTAGGAAAGATGGTTACTTGGTAACACAAATACTTTATTACTGGCAACGGCCAAGAGAAACAATGAAAAGAGGAGAGTTATATGAGCCATAATTTTGATTTTTTTTTCTAACTTGAAATCACCACTTATTTTACATTAGAGTTTATCATTGTTTTATCAGTGTTTTCATTAATGTTTCTCTTTGGAAAGAATAATGTATACCTTACTTTGTATTTATATAAATATGTATTTATAATTTCAGCAGAGGGTTTTTTTTTTAATTTGAAATAACTTTTCCTTAGCTGGTAAAATAAGTCGTATGATTAAAGGTATGGAGTAGATATCTGTGAAGATTTGAAGAATTCAGCATCAGACCTTTTGATCCAGTGTCAAGAAAACTTTATAATTATTTTCTCTGCTTAAAAGAAAATCAATATCAATATTACAATATCAACACTTATCTCTTGCTTTTGGATCAACTACAGTGTCTTTTAAGTTGAAACTTTTGAGTAGCATGATAAACAGTTTTAAGGAGAAATATGCTAAAATACCAAATGCTGCCAAGAAAAATTATGTTGTTCTTGTTCTTCTTATATTTAAAATTACTGTTCCACCCATAAGTATTTTTTGCCTCCTTCCTAACTGATAATGACTTTCTGACCTTTCTTAGTTTCTATTATGGGTAATATATCTTTTACACATACTTTAGCCAATTTGGCTCTTACTCCTGCTATACTGGAGAGAATAGTCTACGATCAAGCTACTGTCTTATGAGAATTATATTTAGGTTACATATTATTTTACATATTTTGTATATAAAAATATTAAAGCTCCTTCAATAAGAAGGAAGAGTGAGGAAGGGTCTGTGACAAATGTAAGATATTGAGAAGTTATTACTAAGTTGAGGGTCCCAGAAACTGCAAGCCTTTGCTCTATTTCACTGTCCTTAATGACAAATAGATTTTGATGAGTTTCAAACTAGATTTACTTAATAAAAATAATACAGAAATGTGGCTCAGTAATTAATGAAAATTAGCTGTGTAGCCATAAAACTATCGTGGTCCATTCATTCAGCAATATTGAACCTGTTAAGGCCATCTTTTATGTTAGACACTAAGAAAGCAAAGATAAATAAGACAAGGCCCTGAATTTCCGCAGCACAAAGCCTAGCAAAGAGTACAAATAATTGAAATGCTTTATAAAAATTGCTACTAATACAGTAGGTATACATGGTTATGAATTTTTCTCTTATGCTTCCCATGGAGAATATGGTATGTGATTTGGATATTGATGACAAGTTTGAGTCCATGATGAGTGGAAAAAAAAAAGAAAAGATAATTAATCTAAGTAATCTAGGCAGTGTCACTCAAGGAGAGGCACTGAGGTAGAATACAGAATCTTAAAGAGTTTTTTGAATAACTGAATTTGATTTTTATATTGGTTGTATGAAGGGATTGATCTTGCTGGATAGATAGACAAATGGATATCTAGAATGTATGAAAGTATTGAAGGGCTTTGTATGCCATGCCAATTTATTTGGATTTTGGAAATAAAATGCCAACCTGATAAAATTAGAGCATCAGGAGAAAAATGGAGACATTTACCAACAAAATGCAATATGAGTCTGTATTTGTAAGATGTAAACTTCTAAGTGATTTCCCATTCAATCTTCCAAACTTTGAATACAAATGTATTTTGTTTGAAAAATAAAACTAACCAACATAGCCAAAATACTAAACTTAATTTTTTTAAGTGAAATTAAATATACATATTTTTGATGTATGTTTTCTAGTTGTGGTTTTTAATATCAGAGATGCAACATTTGGTAGTTTATCAGTTGAGAGAAGTTAACATTTTCTAGGGAAGTACAATTAAATAAAGGAAAACAAAACTTACTCCTTCCAAAGGAGAAAAAAAAATTACAAAAATAAGAAAAAGCAACAAAGCATTTACTAACACTTCTCAAGGTGTGAAGCCCAATCCAATCCAATACATTTTTAACCGTTGTGCATAGATTGATTTTATTGTAGGTTCTTTGGTTCCCCTCACTCCAATATACTACACAAAAATTCTATACAGAAAAATATTACAACTAACAATTTAAGAGTATGTAATATTAAATTACTAAAATATGTAACAAAATCATCCTATGGAAATTGGAGAAAATACAACTATTCAAATAGAAAAAGAAAAAAGCTGGTTAATATATGCATTTTAGGTGGTATTTTTTGGCTTCCCCTCTACCCCCAAAACATTCACTGTCAAAAAGAATGGAGTGATTTCTGCAATATATTAAGTTTTGAGCATGTAATAAATCAGAGATATTTTGCCTATACATTCTTCTAAAAAATAATTAACTTTATTTCCAGCTAAACATTATTCCAGCTAACCATGGGGAACCCCAAAATCAATCTAGTAATGAGAAGCCACATTACAAAAACGTAGCAATGATCACTGGATTTATTAAAATATCAAAGGCTAAAACAGCTTTAAGGTAATATTAAATAACATAAATATTATGAAGTTTTAAATAGATTGTATGTAATAAAATAGTGTTAAATATCATATCATGTCTTATAACAACTTAGTACAACTATTTCTAAGACTGTATAATAAAGCTTTGGGAGTTTGAAATATATAGGGGAAGGTATGTGAAATGAAATGAAACTATTTCTAAAAGTGGTAAATGACAAATATACATTTGGTTATGTTAATAGTAGAAAAAATAAAAGCAATGTATGTATCTTTCAAGATTCCAAGTAAGACAAATAAACCAAATAGCAAAGCATACAGAAAAATATGGAAAACCAGGAAAAACAATATATATGAAAATACCACTTTCCATTAGGATCTTTATAAAGGATCAAGGTCTCTTAAGAGATAATCACTCAAACTACTAAAACACACCAGAGAATTTTTTTTTTTTAACATGCTTGTAGGTCTCATGGTCAGAGTAGCTTCCCATTTCAATAGGTCCTAATATTTGCAATATTGCCCTATTGCAATAGTATTTTCCATCAACCTTACAATAATTCCTTTAAATAAGTTCTCACCTGTGTGCCTAGGTGGCTCAGTTGGTTAAGCGACTGCCTTCCGTTCCCAGAATCAAGTCCTGCATCAGGCTCCCAGCTCCATGGGGAGTCTGCTTCTCCTTCTGAACTTCTCCCCTCCCATGCTCTTTCACTCTCTCTCTCTCTCTCAAATAAATAAACAAAATCTTAAAAAAAAAAAAAGTTCTCACCTTACAAAAACCAAAACAAAAATGAGAATAAAAAATATAAACAAATGCTAGAGAGCTGAAAATATAGAATTTACATGAACTAAATTTCAGAAGGTGACTAGCTCTTCATAGGAGAGAGAGAAGAGACCCATGTGGTTTTTATCCCAGGAGGATAGCAGAAAAAGGGGGAATTTACTACAAATGGGATAAGAACAAAACAAGCCAGTTTTTTATCAATATTTTTCTTTTTGTTCAGAAAAAAAAAATTCAGCCTATAGAACGGGCACAAGAAGAGTGTAAGTCCTTATAAAGAACTATGTTGAAGCCATTTTACTCCATACTTTAAAAAATTAGTACAGGATGCTACGCAGAGATAAAAACAAAAGCTTAGGCCATAAATCTTCTAGAAGAAAACATAGGTTAATATCTTTGCAACCTTAGAATATGTTTAGATGTGCTAGATACAATATAAAAAACAGTAACCATAAAAGGAAAAGCATAAATTTGTCTCCAAAGTTAAAGTTTACTTTTGGTCAAAAGTAACCATGAAAATGAATAGACAACATATTGATTAGAAAACTATTTCTAATACATGTATCCAACAAATTACATAGATTTAAAAAAAAACAACTTAAGGAAGAATTTCCTTAAATTGATAATATAAAGCTATTCAAAATTAAAAAGAACTGCTCAAAAATAGATAAACTGAAGAGATAAGTAACATAAAATCTAAGTAAATGGCAAATAAGAATATGAAAATGTGTTCCATGTTACTATTCTTCAAGAAAAAACAATTAAAACCAGAGTAAACACCATCTCATACCCACTAGAATGACCCAAATAAAAAGTCTGACACCAAACATCAGCAGGAATATAGAATAACTGGAACTTTCATGCATTATTGATGGGAGTGTAAAATTATACAACCATTTTGGAGAAAAGTCTGGCAATTTTTTTTTAAATTGGACATAAATCCAATTATTCCACTCCAAGGTAGTCACTCAAGAGAAAAGAAAACGTATGTTAAAGGAAAAAAAAAAGAAAGAAAGAAAAAGAAAAGGAAAAAAAGATGTCAATATGTTCACAGCAGCTTGATCCTTGTACTAGTTTGCTAGGACTACATAAACAAAATACCACAGACTGAGTGACCTAAACAAAATACAATTATTTTCTCCTAGTTCTGGATACCAGAAGTCCAAGATCAAGGTGTCAGCAGATTTGGTTTCTTCTGCATCCTCCCTCCTTGGCTTGCGGATGGCTGAATGTCTTCTCACAATATCCCCATACGGTGTTTCCTCAGTGCACATGCACCTGAGCCATTTCTGGTATATCCATAGTTCTCATAAAATCGCAATCAGAATGGAGTAAGGCCCACTCATTTTAACTTAATCATCTTTTCAAAAGCCTATCTCCAAGTACAGTTACATTCTGAAGTAGAAGTGTTTAGGGCTTCATTTGGAGAGACAAAATTCAGCCCATAAAAATTCATAATAGCCCCATATTGGACACAACCAAATGCCTATCAACAGGAGAAAGGACAAATTAGGTATATTTATACAGCACAACACTATTCAGCTACTAAATGAAGCAATCTACTCATCCACATAATAATCTGGATGCATTTCAAAAACATTATGCAGAATAAAACAGTATAGCAAAAAATGCATAGTATGTGGTTCCATTCTTATGACATAAGAACAGGATTTGATGTTACAAGTCAGAATGTGGTTGCTTTTGCAGGTTTGGAAATTTGACTGGAAAAGTGTATGGAATAATTTCTATCTCTGCTTTTGAGTTGTGGATATATGGATGCATACAATTTTCAAAACTAATTGAAGCAGGAAATTAGGATATTTTACTTTGCTGTATGTAGAATTATACTCAATCAATTTCATAAAATGACGTGACAGATTTTAGACCAAACATTCTTATGATAATAAACATCAGCATATCTAAATAAAAGTCACTAAGATTTAAAATACAGGTATTTGCATAACTGACATTTGTTTAAAAGTAATTGACTCAAAGTTCTCAAGTAAAAAGAACAATATCAAACACTAGCTAATGCAAACAAGAAACAAAGGTGAAAGAAAGATTTATTATTTTGTTTCTTTGTTTATGTGTGTTTTTTCTAAAAACAACTATAATAGAGGTTTAAAAATGGGAAGAATACGTTTTTTTTAAAAGGAGAAGTTAATGGGGCGCCTGGGTGGCTCAGTGGGTTAAAGCCTCTGCCTTCAGCCCAGGTCATGATCCCAGGGTTCTGGGATCAAGCCCCACATCTGGCTCTTTGCTCTGTGGGGAGTCTGCTTCCTCCTCTCTCTCTCTGCCTGCCTCTCTGCCTACTCGTGATCTCTGCCTGTCAAATAAATAAATAAAATTTAAAAAAAAAGGAGAAGTTAGTGAATTTAAAAGATAAAAAATACAGTTAAGGAATAATGATAAGTGATAGATTAAGACAGTAACACAAGAAAGTGGAAATATTCAAAGACAAAAAGAAAACTAATTACGCTTTTGAGGTATAATTTCATATCAAGCAATATAAACATATTTGAAAATGAATGTAATGGAAAGGTTTTGGGAATATATAAATTATTAATTCAAGAAAAGTTATTAAAACCTTAACTAGATGAATCATCATTAAAAACAAAGAGAATGTTGACAAAAAATGCTTTCTTCTAAAATGTCATAATCAACATGATTTCTCAAGTGAACTATTTCAAATTCATTGAACAAATAATCCTGGTACAATTTAATTTAGAAAGAAAATGAAAGATCCCAAATTCCCCTCACAAAGTCAGCATAATCATACATCCCTCCTCAGATTCTGAACTGCACTACTTCTACAGTGTTTCTGATGCTTTTATTGGTTTAGAATACAAATTGAAGCCCAAGGTTTTCTGGCCAGAGGGCTCCACACTCTAAATCTATTCCCATGACTGCCCTCCTCTTGCTTTTTCTATGAAAGACTATAATTTGGGAGAGGTAGGTTGTTATGGGATGGATTTTTGTCAATGAAAAATTAGGGGGACTTAATTTTTTAATTAATTAAAATGCTTTCACCATTTTTCCTTCTGTGGATTCTCTAGATGAAGTTTCCTTTGTATGGTGTTATGGAATGAACTGTGTTCCCCCAAATTCCTATGCTGAAGCCCTAAACCCCAGTATCTCCCTCAGAAAGAATGTGACTGTATTTGGAAATAGGGTGGACCCTCATCCAGTCTGACTGGTGTCCTTATAAGAGGCAATCTGGACAGACACAAAGACATTAGGGATGAGCATATATAGAGGAGAGATCATTTGAGGACACAGTAAAGAGGTGACTACCTTCAAGCCAAAGAAAGAGCTCATAGAAGAGACTAAATCTTCCAACATCTCAAATGACTATCCTCCAGAACGGAGAGAAAATGTTTCTGTTGTTTGAACCACCCAATCTGAGCTATTTTGTTATGGTAACCCTAGCAAACTAATGCACATGACCAAGCACACTTTCTGAGCTACCTGTCATATCTCTTCCTGGCTTGTCATAACAAGTGGCCAACTATAATCTGTCATATCATGTTACATCTTTTTTGCCTGTTATCTTTGCCTCTTCACTCCTACTGGATATCTAATTCCTGTGTATACTTTTAATCCTTGTTTCAGACTGTGCTGACCTAAGCCAGCAAACTGGTAAAAACTGATTTTTTAGACTGATTTAAAAACAAACAAACAAACACAATAAAACAAACAAACAAAAAAACCAGAAAACATTATAGGAATACAAAAAAATCAGAAATAAATACCAATAAACAGAATCCTTGGACATTAAAATAATACACAGAACAAAATATAATTGAACATTAAGTAATTTACATTAGAAATTGAATATTTAAATAAAACTATTTGAGGCCAGATATTTGGAATCCAAAATATCTTTGAGTCTAGATCAACCTGAAATCGATCATGAATACATTTATACACATATAAAAGCACACAAACAATTACATATAAGTAAAAGGTTTTTCTTTTTTTAATAGTAAAGTACTTGACACATTCCTACTAAAATCAATGAGGCAAAAGAGGCAGAGAACAGGAGGAGGAGGAAAAGAAAGATGAGATGTCATGCAATTGATATTTATATTGCTCTGAAGGAATTCATTAATTAATTAGACAAAAAATTATAAATACTAGAAAGCAACAGGCAAAGTTTTCATTATCTCCTAAGAATTTGATTTTTTTTTCATTTGAAAAATTCAAATGACTCAACTAAAAAAAAGCATGAAATATAAGATATTTTGATAAACTTGCAGGTAGCAATGCTAATTCAGATATATATAAATATAAAACAATTATTAAAACATTTATATATATAATAACAATTTAGAAAATACAAGAGAAGAAAATAAGCACAGGATCAGAGGAATAGCAAAAATACCAAACAAACATAAAATATCTAGAAATAAATGTGAAAATAACTCTACTGCACTTATGTGAGGAAAATATTAGAACTCTACCATGAAGTATATTAGAAGACTTAATTAATTAGAAAGATATTTCTTAAATTTAGTCTCACTATTTCAAAGAAATAATTTAAACAATTACAAAGCTATAGTAAAGAACACAATATCTAGGAAATGACTATCTTAACAATGATTCAGAAGTGGAATCCCAAAAACCAAAATGATATTTAATATATATTAAAGTATTTATTATAATCAGTGGAGAAAATACAAAGTATTAATAAACTATACTGGGAAAAATTTGATAGCTTCTTAAAAAAATTCTCCTTAGAATAAAATAAATTCAAATGAATAAAATATCTACATTATAATTTTTATGGGTGCTAAAATGAGGAAATTAAAGTCATGTAGAGAGAAAAGAATTTCAAGATATAACAAAATTCAGAATCATAAAAATATGATAAATTTTATTATATAAAAATTTAAACTTAATGTTCAGCACGATATGGTAAAAAACAAATTAAAAGGTGTATGAAAGGAGAGAAGGTCAGTACTCCCCTTGACAAGGACAGAAGAGGCCCTCAGGCCTGACAACATGCAATCAAGGCATTTCCATGTACATGGCATCTAATGAACATTTCAGCCCCCGAGTGGGGCTCTGGACTTAGCTACCAGTCTGCTTGTCCTTCTCCCCCAACCCTGCTGACCTCACCCCACTCAAGAGCATGTTCTCGCTCTCTCAAATAACTAAATAAATTCATAAACACATAAGATCTTTAAAAAAAAAAGGAATTAATAAAATAAGGAAGTATTTACCACACTGATTTATTTAACTGATAGGGATTTAACTGATAGGAACTACAATTGCTTCCCAGTGAAGAATAAAGCCTATGTGCCTTTGTGTATGTCCCACCCACCACTTAAATGACATTGAAGGGCTGATACTCCTATTATACATAGAACATTTGACAGCACAATATATAGCAAATGAATAAATGATACCACAGTTTTTTGATACCATATTTTTTCTTTTTATTTTTAAAGATTTTATTTATTTATTTGACAGAGAGAGATCACAAGTAGGCAGAGAGGCAGGCAGAGAGAGAGAGGAGGAAGCAGGCTTCCTGCTGAGCAGAGAGCCTGATGCGGGACTCGATCCCAGGACCCTGAGATCATGACCTGAGCCGAAGGCAGCAGCTTAACCCACTGAGCCACCCAGGTGCCCTGATACCATATTTTTTCAAATGTCAAATACACATGTGGAAAGTTCTTCTTTCTGTCTCACAGCACAGTCATACTGATCTGTGGTTGTGAAAAGCTTAGCAGATGAGCAATGGATTGAGAGAAAGGGGGCAGCAGGGAAACAGCCTCCCTCCCAGTTTTTTGGCCATGACATTAGGCATGTGTGTATCCATGTGGATCTAGTGGACACTGCAGAATGCACGTAGGCTTGAAATGTTTGCTGATATCTCAAGTAAAAGGTTTCTTGTCCAGCCAAGCATATCTCAGCAGTAGTGATTTTACAGAAGCAACTGTATTGGCAGGAACTAAAAGAAGTCAGGCTGAAGCTTGCAAACAGATTATAACACACATCAGTGAACTCTGCAGTAGGGCATAACACAGAGTATCCCACCCCCTTGGAGAAAGGAAACCAAAATCAAAACCAAAAACAAAGCAAAACAAACAAAACAAAACAGAACTTCACTCATGAGCCCCAAGAGGACTGCTACCTAGAAGCATCCATGATGAGTAAGAGTTAGCCAGAGGGCAGCAGCAACTGATAGGGAGCTGCAATTGCTTCCCAGTCAAGAATAAAGCCTATGTGCCTCTGTGTATGTCCCACCCACCCCTTAACCCAGGAAGAAAGAAAGAAAGAAAGAAAGAAAGAAAGAAAGAAGAAACAGTGAAGAGGAAAGAAAGAAATAAGAAAGTGATCTGTAGAGCTTGTCTCCTTCCCTAGTGTAGATCCCCAGTAAGGGTCAAGTCTGAGGCAGGGTAAGGGAAGAGATGTGTTAGGAGTTGACTTGAGGCTTCTTTGACAATCAAAAGTGACTAGAAAGCTATTGGGTTTGCCTAATCTATGCTAGAGGGATGGAAACTGAGTTGTCTTATATTTTCTTTACATCTTAATAACTCCACATTCATTTCATCTTCACATTCTTCTTATAATTCTGGAGTTAGGCTTTGAATTGTGGGACTCAGGTAGTTCAGTGGCATGTGACCTGCTTGGGTATGCCAATCACACTTGAGAATTCAGTAATTATGTGCAAACAGAAATTAAGGATAGTTAGTAGTGGTTCATCTAATGGCAGTCAACTACAGAGACAACCTCATACTCCTATTGAGACTCTTGTTTGATATTCAATCTTTCGTTTGCTTCTAATTATGAAGAAATCTAAGTGATTCAGGTATAGTCTTACAATTATTTTGGTCATTATATTCTCTCAGTGACATGGGATATTAAAAAATGACTATTAGGTCAAGATGACTGCCCCCACGTGGGGCTCTGGACTTAATTCCACATAATTAAGTAAGCCATGTTTAGTGAGGAAGCAACCAATCCAGATGCCATATCACCTGGAACAACGTGCCCACTGATGGAGAAACTCAGGTGATTGGAGAAATTTTGTCTTACTCTTTAATAGCAGATAAATTATGTATAAAACTACAGAGAAGTTTTCAAGACAATAAAATGTTAATCAAGAGAAAAATAAGCTAATAAAGGTAATTATGTAATTATAATGGACACTGTTATTGCATATTTTCTGCTTTTTGTCTTAGCTGATTTAAAAAGCAATTGTATAAAATATCATATACAGTATTGTGATATATGTAATATACATATTATGATATATGTAATATATTTTTCAATAATAGCACAGAGCAATGGGTGGGAGCAAAGCCATAATGGGAAAGATAATAGATGGGGAAACAATAATTATATAATATTGTGGAGTTTAACAATAGATATGTCTAATAAAATTACCCAAAATGGCACTAGTTTGGACAGAATCCAAAAATTAAACCCATAATAATTGCTGATTATTAAGAGATACTTAATACTTGGAGACTCTTAGTCCATTAAATCATCAAACACTCGGGATGCTCACTGTATCTTTCTAGACTGAAGAAGCTATGACTCTGTAGTAACCATCATTCAAACTCAAACTTGCAGGGACTGCTGAAATAAGCAGGGTGTGGAGAGACTATAGCAGCAGAACAATACAATGTTTAGAATAGTTTTGGAATATACATTGGTTCCAGCCAAACTGTTCAAGAATTGTGTCTCCACAAAACATGCATTTGATGTTCTCACTGAGGGAGCTAGCCATTATAATACTTCATTTTATTAATTAATGTCAATTTATACTGAATAGTACATAAATCCTTGATGTTTCTTGGCATAATCATCATGAAAGTATGGAAAGAAGTTTCGATAAATCACTGGATAAAATGTGTATACAGTCCATCTAACCACTCATTATGTCTTTATAAGGATCAGAAGACTTGGTATCTCTTGCCAAGGAATAATTTTTCTTTTTAGACGAAAAATGCTGAAGAAAAAGTTTCATTTCCTGATCTAATTGGCACAGAGAAATTCAGCATGATAGAGGTTATAGGATCCTGTTCCCCTGACCATCCATGTGCTAATACTTCTCAAACTAGGCTAGCATGGAAAATTAAAATTGAATTGACACCACAGGAAGGGGAAGACATTGGAGCTGAGGGATTGGATGATGTTGTCCCAGGAAATACCAAAAGACCACATCTTTAAAAAAATACCAAGATCTTAGGTTCTTATATTTTTCTAAGCTTGATAATTCCATTTCCACTTTGATTGATCTAACTATTTCTTTTTTGCTGGAGTTTGGCAGAGTTGGTTTCTTCTGCTTTCTTTCAAAAAGCACTTTGATAACTAATTTCAGTACAAACATATTATGTATAATTGCTATGCTTTTTTCCCCCAGTTGAATACAATAAGGAAAGCAAATAAGCCTGTAGTGATAAGTATATAATATCTACCTTTCTGTAATTGTAATAATTTGCACTTCACCAAGGTCAGAATGTATGCGATAAATGTCTCTCCCGAAATTCTTTGTCTTTGATTTTTATGTTGGCTTTGAGTGGTAGTTCTCCATTTATTCTCTGTATGGGATTGTCATTGAGAAAAGAAGAAGGAAAAAAAAAGGCTGAACCATTTAGACACAGAAGTGGCTATTTAATTGCTCTTGAGTAGTCTCCTGAAAGAATGAAGACATAATTTAGTATTTTGAAAAACCAACAGATCCTACACTTATCTTAGTTTAAGTTAAACCCAAAATCTGATATAAACACATGTTAAGGAATGAAATTTGTAGTGTTTGTAAAGTATACCATGATCTAATTTCTGAAGATAACTAATGAGTTACATAAGTATAAAATAATAGCCAGTCACAAAAGGAGTAACTTAAATTTTTCATAAGTATTTGGTCACTTATTTATGAAATAGCAGATTCCAGGAAGGTATTAAAGAATTAGGAATTTTAACATTAAATGGTGAAAAACACATTTAATAATTTTATGCAATTCTGAATAAAACTGAAGAGAACTTTCATGTGTCTGTTTTAATCCTGTCTTGGTTTTGCCTATTTGGGAAATATGTATCAAGCAGATTATTTTACTTTAAGATTCTTAATTTGTAAAATGCTGAGCTCAATGCTTGTCTTGTTTTGCTTTTTTGTGGTTATATAATATGTGTAAGTGTTCTCTTTTTAAAAAGATTTTATTTATTTGAGAACAAAAGAGTGAGTGAGAGAACACAAGCAGAGGGAGTGCCAAAAAGAGAAGGAGAAGCAGGCTCTCCACCGCCAAGGAGGGACCCCAATGCTGGGCTCCATCTCAGGACCCTGGGATCACAACAGGAGCCAAAGGCAGATTCTTAGCCGACTAAGTCACCCAGGCCCCCCAAAAGTGTTTTTTAAAATAAAACAATCATGGAGAATCACCTTTGGAACAAGAACTGCCAAAAAAAAACCAAAAACAAAAAAACAAAACAAAACAAGAGAACTGTCTTTCTATAAATGCAAAGAGAACACTGACAAAATTAGTCCAAATCAACATCTAAAGGATTCCAGAAATTGACCAAAAACTTGTAAAAAAAGAAGCATTTATTCATGAATAAATGAATAAATAGCTGAATCCCAGTAGAAACAAAAAGCTTTAGAGTGTTTGGACATAAACTATTTTCACCTTTAATCCTCTCACTCCATAACCTTATAACCAACAACCAGTTGGTTGGTTCTAAATCAGTGTCTTAGAAGCCACTGGGGGGTTTAGAATGAGTTGGGATCCTCCCCAAATTCCATCCCAGGGAATTCCTACTATTGGATCCATCTGGACTCATCTGGTAAAAGCCTGATAATTCCACTTCAGGGCCTGGCTTTATGTGACCTTAGAGTTCTCTCTGCATAAAAGTTCTATCCCTAAGGCATTTGTCTAGAATAATCAGCAGCAATTGTTTCACATCAGGACTGGAGTGGCAGTAATTATTGGGGCTAACAGGAAGCTAACCAAAATACTTAAAGGAAAAATTGAGCATGAGGGGTCTTTGAAATGTTCCAACATATTTGTGGAAATCTAGAAGGCTATGATATATGCACAGCTATATGTATTTCTAGAAGAAGATCAGAGAAGGCCTTAATCTTTTACCTCTTACTGACCTTGAGGTTTCTGCACAAGCAAGTAGTGAAACTTAAGGCAAAAATGTGGACTGTCTGCTAAAGCACTGTGGACCCACCCCTAAAACAAACAGAATCCTTCAGCAAAGACTGGGAGACTTACTAGGTCAAGACAATTAATGCAATATCTGTCCAATAATTAGCTGACTACTGGGCTAATTGAGTAGATTTCAGAGGCCATACATGAGAAAGAATGCAGAATTCAGAGAATTAAACCAGGAAATTGACTAATAAAAATTACAACAGAGTAACTGTATTACATTATTTAAAACCCAATTTTCAACAAAAACATATGGAAATGCAAAGAAATAGAAAAATATGGCCTATACAGTTATTAAATAGTAAATAAATAAGATAGCAAATAATAAGTAAATAAAAATAGTAAATAAGAAAATAATTAAAATAAATAAATAATAAAATAGTAAATAAATAAACAGTAGTCAACAAGAACTGTTTCTAATGAAGCCCAGATATTGGACTTACTAGACAAAGGTTTTAAATTAGTAATTCTAAGTATGTTCAAGGGATTAAGGAATACCATATCTAAGAATTAAAGAAAAATTAGAAATATATCTTGCCAAATAGGGAGTATCAATAAAAAGACGGAAACTATCTTAATAAATAGAAACTATGGAGTTAAGATAACTGAAATGAAAAAAAATTAATGTGGTTCAATAGAAGATTTGAACTAGCAAAATTTTTAAAAAGTTGTTAATTTTAATGCCCAAAGCAATTACTGAGAAATTAATTCTTGAAACATTATTAAAAAGAACAGGAAAATTATCTAGTATATTTTTTTAAAAATATCTAACTTAAAGACAGAAATCAAAGAATAGAAACAAAAAACTGATAGTTGAAAGGGAGAAATATATAATTCAATAATAGAAGTAGAAGTGTTAATATTCTGCTTTCCATAATACATGAACAAGTGGGCAGAAGACCGACAAGAAAACAGACTTGAACAATAGTATAAAGCAGTTCATTAACACTTTTTGTATACTCCTCCAAAAAAAAATATACATTTTCCCCCAGTTACATATGAATATTCTCCAAAATAGACCATATACTAGGCCATAAAATAAGCCTTGATAAAGATAAAAGCACTGAAATCATATATATTATTCTCAGAATAATATGAGATAAAGTTAAAATTCACTGACGGGGTGCCTGCATGACTCAAGTCAGTTGAGCGACTGACTCTTGATTTCAACTCAGGGTTCAGAGACAGAGATAGAGCCTGCAACAGGCTCTGTGCTCAGCGTGGCATTTGCTTATGTGCTTAAGATTTTCCTCTCCCTCTCCATCTGTCCTCCCAACCCCCAGTCACCCTTTCTCTTTCTTTCAAAATAAATAAAATCTTTTAAAAAATCAATAACATACATTAACAGAAATGAGTAACAGTTTTTGAGAAATATACAAATACATGGAAATTAATAAAATAATCAATGAGTCAAAGAAGAAATAAAAAACAAAATAGGAAAGTATTTTCTAGATGAATAAAAATGAACACACAAAACTCTCAACAAAGTTGGTTTAGAGGGAACATCCCTCAATATAATAAAGCCTGCATATGGAAAACACACAGCTAATATCATAATCAGTGGTGAAAAACTGAGAGCTTTTCCTGTAAGATCAGGAATAAGACTAGGATGCTTACTCTTGCCACTTTTATTCAGCATAATACCAGAAGTCCTAGCCACAGAAATCAGATCCCCCAAAAAAGGAAAGGAAAGGAAGAGAAAGAAGAGGCAAATTATTTTTATGGAAGAAGTTAAAATTGTTACTATTTGTACATGACATGATACTATACATAGAAAACCCTAAGACTAAACCAAAAAACTGCAGGATACAACACTAATGAATTCAGTAAAACTGCAGGATACAAACACTAATACCAAGAAATCATAGCATTACTATACACTAATAACAAGGTAGCAGGAAGAGCAATTAAGAAAACAGTTCCATTTATTATTGCACCTAAATGAATAAAATACTTAGAAATAAACTTACCAGGGAAATAGAAGACCTGTACTCCGAAAACTATAAAACACTGATGAAAGAAATTAAAGACACAAATAAATAGGTATTCCATGCTCATGGATTAGAAAAATATTGTTAAAATATCCATACTACTTGGAGCAATCTACAGATTCAATGCAATCCCTATCAAAACACCAAAAGCATTTTTCACAGAACTAGAACAAATAATACTAAAGTTCATAAGAAACCACGAGAGACCCTGAATAGCCAAAGCAATCTTGAGAAAAAAAGAACAAAGCATGGGGTATCCCAATTCCAGATTTACAAAGCTGTAGTAATCAAAATAATGTGGTACTGGCACAAAAATAGATATATAGATCAATAGAACAGAATAGAAAATCCAGAAATAGACCCAGAATTATATGATCAATTAATCTGTGACAAAAGAGGCAAGAATATACAATGGGGAAAAGACAATCTAACTGGACCACTTTCTAACACCATACATAAAAATAAACTCAGAATGAATTAAAGCCCTAAATGTAAGACATAAGACAATAAATATCCTGAAAGAGAAAACAGGCAGTGATTTCTTTGATATTGGCCAAAGCAACATTTTTCTAGATATGGCTCCTAAGGGAGGGAAAACACAAGCAAAAATAAACTACTGCAACTGCATCAAAATAAAACACTTTTGCACAGTGAAGAAAACCATCAATAAAATGAAAATGCAGTCTACTGAATGGGAGAAGATACTTGCAAAGGTACATCTGGTAAGGAGTTAACATCCAAACTAGATAAAGAACTTACACAACTCAACACCAAAACAAACAATTGATTAAAAAATAGGCAGAGGACCTGAGAAAATATTTTTCTAGAGCAGACATACAGATGACTGTAGACACATGAGAAGGTGCTCAACATCACTATCATCAGAGAAATGCAGATCAAAACCACAATGAGACATCACCACACACAAGTCAGTATGGCTAGTATCAAAGAGACAGGAAATAACAAGTGTTGTCAAGGATGTGGAGAAAAGGGAACCCTCATGCACTGTTGCTGGGAAATGTAAATTAGTACAGCCAGTATGGAAAGCATTGTGGAGGTTTCTCAAAAAATTAAAAATAGCACTACCAAATGATCCAGTAACTCCACTACTGGGTATTTATCCAAAGAATATGAAGACCTAATTCTAAAAGATGTCTGTACGCTTCTGTTTATAGAGGCATTATTTTCCACAGCTTTTTCTCCCTTAAATCTCAGAATATTTTGAAATTTATTTTCTGCATTTTATAGGTTAGACATATAAGTTAGGTTAAATATTTCTTTCAAGATCTTACAGTTCATAAATGGCATCACCAAGACAGGAACCCAAATCAATTAATTGTAAAGCAAATAGTTTTACCCACTAACCTATAATTTTTTTATTAAAGATTAAATAAATAATAAATTGTGAATGAGAAACATTTACTCAACCAATGGTATTTTTACAGCTGCCTTATAAATGGTCCAAGAGATTTATCATTTGAAGTAGGGTTTAATTGACCATACATTCCTATATCAAAGAAATGTTGAGGAAGTAAATTTTCAGGATTTACTGCCATGAGCACTCTTCATTCTTTGCACACTAACTGAGGTCACGTTATCTTGAGGTGTTGTCTTATTTTATTATGTGTCTGAGTATAATGGAGAGTATTTAGACGACACAATAATAATCATTATTCAAATGATAAATAGAAAGGAAATCCTCAAGTACACATTCAGAGGAAAATAGCTAAACAAATAAATGCAATTACAAATGGGAAGATGGCATTTTTACAGTAAGTCAAGATTAGGTAGAGTTTATCTGGAATCTAAATTGTTTACAGTGGCTTTCCCCAAGTTAGTGTGATTAGAATCAGGTTTTGATATTCTGTTCAAAAGCCTTTTACCTGAATTTTGGACAATCTTAGCTTTCATGTGGTCTATTTGATCTACTACTTTGTTGCCCTTGGAATAATTTACCTGGGGTTATTTTGTAAAGTCTCTCTTACTGATGATCATAAAATCTCCAGATTTTAGAACTAAATCTTAGTGGCAATCTAAGTCCAACCTTATCATTTTACAGAAGAGGAATTTGCAGTCAAGATAGGTCAGGACCGACCCAAATATTTTTCCTTCAAAATATGAGAGACTTTCTTCAATGGGCTTCTTTAGGGAAAAGACTACCCAGGTTGATTACAAACCTATTTCAAATAATATGCTTGAATTGTTTAAACTAAATTTTACTATTATTTTCCCTAAGATTGTACTCATTAAATTTAATATTATTTTCAAAAAAAATTTAATATTATTTTCTTCTTTTCAATGTGAGTTATTTAAATAGATCACATGTTCTCTTTATTCTCATTCCTAAGTGACAAATATCTATGTAAACCAGTTAACTGCCACAACACAGGGTGCATGGTTCCTTTTAGCCTCTCTCACTGTATCGGTCAGTAATGAAAGATTCCATCCCTCTAATCTTTAGAAATCTTTGAAATCGCCACATTAAAGAGCTTTTAATTGTGTTGCTGTGCTGAAATAAGAACGGATATCCTCTGCTGCCTTCTCCATCTGGCTAGTTATACACAAAGAGCACAATTTATCCCCAGCAATTTGAAGCAGTCTGAGATTCTCTGAAGGTCAGAGAAAGTACATACAAGGCTATACCTACAATTTACAATGTATATTGTAAAAATTTCTCAATACTCTATAACTTTGCTGTCATTATTTGTCCTAAATTTGACTCAGCACAGTTTCTAAGCAGGGCTGTCATTGTTCAATAGGAATTGCACATAAATAAGAGATCTGGCTTCTTCACCCATTTTGTGCATGCATAAGCTAAAATTATGTTATAACCTACATATGAAGGATTTGAAAAAGCTAAAATAACAATTTTTACCAGGATTCAGATCAAAAACCTCAACAGCATCCGTGAAAGCCAAGAAAGTATTATAGGCATTCCATAAACATTTGTTCAATTGAATTATAGAAGCTTTGCTTAGTCTTACTTTCTTTTCTTCCTTCTTTCTCTTTCTTTTCTCTCTCTCTAGCTTCCTTCTTTTTTTCTTTCCATCCATCCTTCCTTTCTTCCTTTCTTTCTTTCTTTCTCTCTTTCTGTTCCTCTTATCTAAACCAGTGAGTTCTATTCTATTATATAAGCTCATTAATAAGCATTCTATACTCTGTAGTTTCTAAGGTGCATATATTTAGATAAAAACAATTAATTGTATATTCCAGGTTGCTAGAAGCACATGCTTACCAGGCTGATTTAGAAGCCATTAGAGCCAGAGTAGGAGGGTTCCCACAAACAGTGACTGGACTTTATTTTCAGGATGAAATCCATAGTCACAGACAGAAACTACATGAATTAAAAGCACACCCTAGAAGAGGAAGAGCTCCTTAGGGAGCCATAGAAAAATAGTATTCTCTTCTTATTAGGATCTAGCAGTCTATTAAGAACAGGGTAATAATTATAGACATAAACAAAGAAATTGGATGTGGCTTAAAATATGGTGAATATGGGCATTTTAAAAATAATTTACTAATTATATTCTTACTATTATAATGATTGTTATTAAACTTATATCAAGCACTGATCATTAAAGTAAGTACAAATTTTCCTAAGCCAATAAAAATACCCTTGAATAAGAAAGAGGCCATAAAGTGAATTATTTGAATGACATTATTTACTTCATTTCTGTCATTTCCTTGTTTAAATTCCCTCGTCTCAAAGTCGTAATTCCTGCTTTCCACTGCATTTCAACCTTCCTCCTTATGGTACTTATCTCTCAGATGTCCTGCATTCTAGGGTGAACACACTGTCTGCCTACCATAATACACCCTGATTTTTATCTAGGCCTTGCTATGGCTTTGCTGACCTGCAAGCAAAATGGGTATAGTTATTTCCATAATGTTTGCTTAGTCCTCCTTAGCTCAGACATTTTCATCCTAACAAAACATAATGTTAAAATAACCTATTGAAGTGCTATTAGGAAAAGGGACTGTAAACTATCACTTTTCCTTAATTTTTCTGAAATTGCAATGAATAAACCGAAGGAGCATGTTTTCAAATTTTAGATCAGCCAGGACTCTGGTTGCAGCAAGTGGTTTAGTAAAATTGCATATGTCATTATTTGGAAGAAAGATTGATTTGAATTTTATTTTCTATTGAAACATCCATCATCTAATTACTTTAGAATCATACAAATATATTCATAATGGATTAACACTGTAGATAAGCCTCTAGGACCACATACAGAAAGTTTAATTTTCTTTGGCTTTTGAGATAGTGAGTGTTTAAAAACTCACTCAAAACAGGGTTTGTAATCTAATGACAAATCTTGAACTCTACTATTTGCAGGTTATATCATCTTGGGCAAGCTATTCACATGAGAAGGGAGAATAGAGGTGGAGGGAGGCAAAAAACTATTAAAAAGGTCCTTATTGCATAAAGGAGACACATTTGCTCAAAAAGTATAGCAGTATGATGTTAATATGTTGTTTTCTTTAAAGAAAAACAAACAACTTCAGCAAAAAAACATTTAATTCTATTTAATTTATTACTCAAATGGATTTGTTTAAGACATATCAATAAGGTAAAATTAGCACAGAAAGATATAAATATCAGTTTACAGGAAATTCCCTCTTGTGGAATATCTCATTCCTCAAAAAAATGAAACGTGACTTTACATCAATACTGTGATATGAAAATATTCGATGAGTTAGTACATATTTATTATGTGTTAATGTGTAGTTCACTACATTTGACACTTCATAACCATGTGTATTCTTGGTTGATGGAATAAAAGTTCTCTAAATTCTACGTCTTAGTAATTTCTAAGCTGATTTTAATTATATTTAAATTTATGGATAAAGCATTTCTTAACGGGTTTATGAAGGAGATAAGTTTATGCTTCTAAGCAAGATATTTATGGCTTTGCAAATAACCATGATAAAGATATCTTGCTAGAAATATATCCAGTTTTAAGGAAAGAAAAGAAAAACAAACCTATTCTTGACTCAACTAAATCTGATCTAATTCTACTACTAAAAATGTTATCAGCCCTATATATTGATACATTTTTTTACCAGTAAAGAAAGTTACTGTGACTAATATTTGATTGAAAAGGATGTTGCAGCTGTTAGGGGGAAAAAAGGAAAGAGAAAGACACGAGATGCTTGTTCCTCAGGCTAATTTGCTGCCTCTAACCTTGTATTTGTTGACCCTCACCCTTTGTCCACATTTTCCTCTCACCGCAAGTACGCTCTCATAAATTTCAGTGCCCAACCTTATTACATTTGAGATTGTAAAATGCCAGAAGCTATGGTGCTAAAAGTGCTGCCTCTCAAACAATTTTCTCCAATGATATTAACCTTGAATGCAAGAAATGTAAGTGATGGAGAGTTTACAACACCAAATAAGTTATAGTCTATTTAGTCTAAACCCTTCATTTAAAGGAAAATGACTAGATTTGGAGGTCAGTGGAACTCTATAATCACACTGACATTCTTGGCCCTTTGATGACTGTATTTAACTACCACAACAAGAACAACAAAATCATTGTGATTTTAGGTGTGTTCTCATTTAAGAAGTTGCTGTTAAAATTTAAGGAAAAAGTTGACCTAATTGGCTTACTAATATCAGATGACTCAATAAGGAGACATCCATGAACATGATGGTAATTCACATGAGGTAAGTATGGGAGATGTACACTTTTGGTCTGTATACATTGACTACATCAAGTGTGGTTCAATTAAATCCATTGTTCTAATAATTATGAATAATGTCTAAAACCATGTGAAGTAAATATTTTGAGATTTTAATGCCTTTGTGAAAGGTGTGATATTTTTTTTTTTTTAAGTAATCTCTACACCCAACATAGGGCTCCAACTCACAGCCTGAGATCAAGAGCTTCATGCTCCATAGTCTGAGCCAGCCAAGTGCCCCTCCATGGTGAATTTTAATATTATGGTGTTATATCAAAAGTGTGAAAGTCAACCAGTTCTGTTATAAAATATTTTTGAAATCTAGTAATTTTCAAAATCCATAAAATTCAGTTTGAAGATTATGAAATTTATAAATGTGTTTAGTGCTAAAATTTTGAATGTAATTGAATATCCCCTTGCTTAGACTCTTCCCATGAGGGTCAGTACCAAGACTTTCTCCCTAGCTGTCAAAAGTGCTGGCTGCTAATGGCTAACAGCTATACCTTAACTTGGAAATTGGCCTTGGTCAAAGGGAGTGACTACCTTGCTCAGGGTTGTGTACCCTCACAAGAAAGGTTTGCATCCAGTTCCTGGCTGACTTGGGAGTACATATAATCAGGGCTTTTGTCACAATTCAGGACACCTGAATGTCATCCTAGCTTCAGAGCTTCCTATGGAATTGACAGAGATCTTTGTTCACTACATTGTCCTTCAATTTTTCTCTCTGCCTATCCTGTATGACTCATTCAAGTGTTGTGCTCTAAAGTACTCTTCAATAAACAAACATACCACTTTCCATCTCAGAGTGTTTCCCCAAGGAATCCATCCTAAGAAAGATGGTATTAAAGACAGACCAAAAAAGCAAGCTTTAAAATGTGATTTTGGAGCCAGATCACCTCTTAGGCAGCTGGCAATTAGGACCTCATAGATAGTGTTAGTCCTTGGTATGCCATAACAGAATAATCATTAAATAAAACTTTCACTAGTAATGGGATGGGGTGAGATGTTAGGGGAAGAGTGTCCACTATCCCTGACTGCTGCAATATTCCAAGGTTCTCAGAAGTTCTCAGAAAGTAGAGATTATGAAGACAGTAGTGTTAAATACAGTGTTGAATACAATAATTTGCAACAACAAAGGCAAAGACAATGAAGGACACTGGAATAAGATAAAACTAGAGGATGATAAATAAAAATTTTAGTGCAGAGTTGAAATATGTTCCTGAGGAACACATTTAGTTTATTTTCTCCATTAGCCATATTAGAAAAGCTACTTTTAGTATAAAGATTAGTCCCCAAACTTAAAGGATTGTGGTGGCCTAGAGTGTCATCTGTGACAAGGATGAGGGCCTTAACTGGAAAAAAGAAGGATCCTAAGAATTAGAATTGGTGACATTTGTGTTGGATTTCCCTAAAACATAGAAATCTCAGATCTTCCTGAACTCTAAAAGTCTGTAGAAGTGTCATGTTCCTCCCTCCCTCAACGAGAACTGCCACATTGTTTGAGGTGACACAGAGGCTTCTGTCTTATGAAATAACATCAGCCCACTTCTCAGGATATGCTTTCATCTCACCTCCTAGTCACCAATCGATGTCAGGTTGCAACCTAACCCAGATACATGGGTACTGGACCTGCTAGGGAAGGAAATGGACTATATCCTAAGGTTGCTACAGAATCTAGGCACCATGTAAAGATAGGCAATGGGAGAGTACATAGGAACTGTATTCTGAAGGTAAAGGATAATGGAAGGAGGGCAGCATATAAAGTTGAATTGGACTAGACATAGGCATACACTTTCAACTTAGCAAAAATCCCAGGAGATGGTGCTAGCACCATAGTACCTTGGCTCAGTGGCTGCTGTATAGTTTCCATCAGGGCTTCTGTATAGTTTCCTGAAATGCAGTAGGTGGAATCTTCCCAATTAGCACCACTCTAGGCAGTGCATGCATGATTCATTTAGTGTGGAAAATAAATAGTACAAGTCTGAATACAGGTTCATGGACAGTGGTAAATGGCTGGTCCCTAATAGAGAAAGACTGTGGCAAGAAGGTCTAGGGAAGATGCATGTGGAAACATTTATGATTGCAGACAAGTTAAGAGCTTTTTACCACTCATTAATGCCTTCCTGTGAGCACCCACAGTGCTGTAAAACCAAGTATTCATAACGGTTTAGCCATTTGTTATCAACCAGCCTCAGTCCTAAGCTTTCTCAGAACTGAGATAATGAGAGCACGAACAGAGTGACTTTTGGAGCAATAGTGAAGAACATGCATTACTAGCAAGAAGCACCAGCATGGGTTGCCAGTTCAATGATGATTGCATGGCCTGTATCTCCAAAATTTCAAATAGAATAGCCTAGAAACTTGTGGGTAAAAGTTGGAGCAGCCCTGTGTATTAGTTATTGTTATTACATATTGTTATGAAAATACTGTAAACCTAGTGGTTTAAAATAACACAAATATTTTAACATAGTTTTGTGTGTCAGAAATCTGAAATGGATCTTGCCAAGCTAAATTAAGGTGTTGACAAACTGTATTCCTTTCTGAATGATCTAAGGGACTCTCACTTTCCTTGCTTATTTAGGGAAGTAGCAGAAGAAGATCATGGGGTACAAAATCCTACCTACAACATTATAGCTTACCATCATTTCCAATAACCCTTTTGTATTTCCTGCCCTTGGTCTCTGTGGATTTAGTTATGCTGGTTTCCAGAGGGGTCGGGGGGGTGGTCGGGGAACACTATCACCAGAGGATGAAGCAAGTTTCCTATAATATTTTAGACTAATATATTAGTTACTTCAGACTCCCATAAAAAGGACAAAGAAAAGGAGGCACCATCCCGGCAGAAGTTATTGGCCTTAATTATCATGATGTAGTAGACATGTTGATATATAGCAAAGTTATGGATGAATGTTTGCACCTAGGTTCTTATTGGGGGTATATTCTTCTACTTCATTCCTAATACTTATAATACATGGATAAGTAAAGCAACTGTCAGCTGAGAATGTCATTGAGTTGTACCCTAGAGGGATGAGGGTCTGGGTCACACTACTCAGCAGATAAAAGAGAAGAGGCATGATAAGTATCAGCTGCAGTTGTGAGACCACTTGCAGTTGTAAGGCTATTGATCATTTACTCATTTACCAGCATTCTTCTTATAGATTTCTCCACAAAAATAAACCAACCAGAATTCTAGGAGCTATTTCCAATGAGCTGAACCTATCAAGTGGAGCAAGTGGATCTAAGCCATGCAATATGGTAGACTCTTAGTATGTGCTGTGGTACACTAACAAGATGAACTCACTCTTCTGAAACATTGGTGATACTATCTCATAAGAATTGCCCTCAGATAAAGGGAACCTGACTCACACAAAGTTATCCACATTTCCTGTGGGCAATCCATATCTAATGATGGTTCAACTGGAGGTACAAAAAGCTAGCCACTCTACCTCATTTGGGGACATCTCTTGGGACTTCTCCAGCTTCATATCTCATCATAGGATTGATCAAGGCTTTTATGGTGACTGAATCTTTCTTCAACTGTCCAATTCTATTTTTTCTTACAGTTGTTGTGTTCATGGCTACTACCCCAAAATATCTCAGAAATCCAGTGCAATTTCTGAGAAACCTCTGCTAAGATACCTTGTTTGCTCATTGAAATGCTTTCTTCATAGACCTTCTTCAAATATCGACTTTGAAAAAAAATCGATTTTATTTGCTTTGCGAAGGTACTTTGGAAAATGATCTAAGTGAGTTATTTTAACACTAATAAACTACATAAGCCAAGTCAAGGAAACACAGTGAATACCAAAATATCATGCTTTTAAAAAAAATGTTTCCATTGGCCATAGATTTTGGCAATGTCTACTTCATAGTGTTATTAAAGATTATTTTCCTGTGAATTCTCCTTTGAAATAGATAGGGTTATCTACAGCAGCAGAATCATTCCTAATAAACTCTCATGCTCAATCCATTTGTTAATATTATTACTAAATAAACAGAATAACCATTTAAAATTCAGTTCTGGAAATGAGCTCGGTAAAAATAATAACATTTAAGAAATGGGAAAATATAATATGACTGGAACCACACTGTGAAACTGGCAAAACAATTCCCACTGGTTCTAAGTGCAATAATTAGTGAGAAAGGTAGTCAGATAATTTAATCAGATACAGTGATAGGCATTTGGGTATGAGTGCCTTACTAAAAGATATTTTTTTATCATAGAATTTTCTTGATGTGTCTGCATGTTTCTCAAGTTTCTTATACAGACAGTGCTTTGATCATTTGAATCTGTGTGACCTAGGAACAATAATCTACTATTAGTTCTGCAATACTCTTAAATAAATAAGAGGACAAATTTTTTGAGAAAATAAAATATAACTTGGAAAATATTTATTTTAGTTCACGACACATGGGAATCAATGAATATTGGTTGCTGCAATTACCACTTTTTTTTTTAAGTTTAAACCATTTCTTCAACAAATAGGTCAGTGTATAAGTTCATGGTGTTTTTGTTTGTTTGGTTGGTTGGTTGGTTTATCCTTTTAAAGATTTTACTTATTTATTGGACAGAGAGACAGGGAGATAGGGAACACAAGCCAGGGGAGAAGGAGGGGGAGAAGCTGGCTTCCCCCTGAACAGGGAAACCAATTGGGGCTTGATCCCAGGACCCTAGGATCATGACCTCAGCCAAAGGTAGATGCTTAATGACTGAACCACCCAGGCACCCCAACACATGGTATTTGGCCAATGAAAATAATATTTATTTTTGTATGATTCTTACTATGTGTCAGGCTTCTAATCATCTTTTCTATACTATCTCACTTACCTTTGACAATAGTCATACTGGGGAGCTCTCTATTATTGACATCATTATTTCCATGGTTTTATAGATGAATAAATGAAACACTCTGTGTTGTCACATTCCCAACATGCACACAATGAGTGAGTAGCAAAATTTAGGATTTGAATTTAAGCCATCTAATTTTAAAATTTCATGCTCTGGAGCTCCTAGTCTATAATGTCTCCTATATTACTGGATTAGAGTTGCAGATAAAGATTAGAGTCAGAGAGAACCATCTACTTGGAGAGCTGATTTAATACCTAGACACTCAGATCAAATTTCTGCATTTTATAGCCATTTAAAGGTGCTGTCTTGGAAATAGATTCTCCAGGCCCAGTCTAGTCAACAGATGACTAGCTGATCAGTAGACTCAGTTGAATGAAATCTCATGAGAAACACAGGACAGACTCATCCATGTGCACAGCTCCCAAAGTCCCAAGCCACAGAAACTGAGATAATAAATACTGCTTAAGGTGATAAATTTGGAGATAATCTGTCATGCAGAAATAAATAACAAACCTAGAAGGGTTACTAATAATCTCTGAGCTATGGGAAAAAAAAGCTAGCTAAAATATTAAAAAAGGGATATTTTCTAAGAGCTCTGTGAGCAGCAGCAACAGCAGCAGCAGTAGCAGAAACAGAAGCAGCAACAAAAGACAGATCTTTTCAACTGCTGCATCTTAATTACCTATATCCTTCTGATATTAAAGTTGGAGAAAAAACTTTCAAGTTCCTATCTCCCTTCTTGTCCTCCCATTTTATTCTCTCTATATATTTCATTTACTATTTATTGATTTGCATAGGCAGATAATTAAAAGGACACAGATAAATTCATCTTAAAACCCTACATAACTTAAATAGAGAAAACTACCTTTTAGAACCACTTATTTAGAAAACTACCTTATCATAGACAATGATGTGTGGAATTTTCCTCTGGTTTTCACTGAAAACCACTAGAGAGTATGCATTACTCAGGACCAACGATTTCAATAATATTAGAAAATAGTGGAAAAGTTCAGATCCTACTTTGGATGTTGTGAACATTATTACTTTCATACACAGATGAAAATGTGTGAAATAAAAACATGTCTATGATTTAAACATACTATGAAATTAGAAAAATTATCATGAATGAGAAAAAGTTTCATTTACTTTTTCAAGTTCTCCTTTGTGAACCAAAACACAGTTTAAATTATTAGGAAGAGTTGTAGGTATATTGATATAGTTTGCATTAAAATATCATTAACTTGCTTTAATGGTTATTAATTCTAAATAACTGTTTGATAGATGCATTTGTAGTACATTTTCAGTAAAATAAGATAAGCCATTTTCCAATACGTAATGTGCAAGAAATGACTACTGGCCTTCTGTAAGATCAACCACAGTATATATGTATAGACCCATTTGGAGGTAGATGTGGCATTGTACAAAACAAAGGGCAAGAGAATAAGTGAGAAGCAAACTGTGTTCTAGTCCTTCTTCTATCAAAAACGAGACTTGCCACAACTATTGACCCATCAGTTACTATTGTGCTTGTGTAATAATAAAGCGGTAATAAGAGTCAAGGAAATGATATACCTGTACTTAAATAAAAATTACAAAACCAAGCTCATGTTTACTTGTTTCATTTTTAAGCAGTTAGATACAGGAAGTCAATTAACTTAAATATAAGAATTCAAATGCAATAAAAAATAAATGAAATTAAAGTATAACAACTAATGGTGGAAACAGCCCAAGATGGTGGAGAAGGACCTCTTAATTTTATCTGGTCCCAGGAATTCAGATACATAGCTATCAAAGCATTCTGAATACCTGTGAACTCAACCGGAGTTCTAAGAAAAGAATTGCTGCAGATCTACAAATATAAAAGCTACCATTTTCTCTAGGTAAGAGGTGTGAAGTGAATCTGAGGGGATATATAGGAAGATAAACCACAGAGGAAGGGGGCCTCCCACTAACCAGCATCAGAAAGTGATATAGCAGCAGAGCACAAAATTTTAGAACTTTTTTTAAATTTTTTTATTTCTTTTCAGTGTAACAGTATTCATTGTTTTTGCACTGCACCCAGTGCTCCATGCAATCCGTGCCCTCTATAATACCCACCACCTGGTTCCCCTAACCTCCCACCCCCCGCCCCTTCAAAACCCTCAAATTGTTTTTCAGAGTCCATAGTCTCTCATGGTTCACCTCCCTTCCAAATTCCCTCAACTCCCTTCTCCTCTCCATCTCCCCTTGTCCTCCATGCTATTTGTTATGCTCCACGAATAAGTGAAACCATATGATAATTGACTCTCTTTGCTTGACTGATTTCACTCAGCATAATCTCTTCCAGTCCCGCCCATGTTGCTACAAAAGTTGGGTATTCATCCTTTCTGATGGAGGCATAATACTCCATAGTGTATATGGACCACATCTTCCTTATCCATTCATCTGTTGAAGGGCATCTTGGTTCTTTCCACAGTTTGGCAACTGTGGTCATTGCTGCTATAAACATTGGGGTACAGATGACCCTTCTTTTCACTATATCTGTATCTTTGGGGTAAATACCCAGTAGTGCAATGGCAGGGTCATAGGGAAGCTCTATTTTTAATATCTTGAGGAATCTCCACACTGTTCTCCAAAGAGGCTGCACCAACTTGCATTCCCACCAACAGTGTAGGAGGGTTCCTCTTTCTCCACATCCTCTCCAATATATGTTGTTTCCTGTCTTGCTAATTTTGGCCATTCTAACTGGTGTAAGGTGGTATCTCAATGTGGTTTTAATTTGAATCTCCCTGATGGCTAGTGATGATGAACATTTTTTCATGTGTCTGATAGCCATTTGTATGTCTTCATTGGAGAAGTGTCTGTTCATATCTTCTGCCCATTTTTTGACATGATTATCTATTTTGTGTGTGTTGAGTTTGAAGAGTTCATTATAGATCCTGGATATCAACCTTTTGTCTGTACTGTCATTTGCAAATATCCTCTCCTATTCCGTGGGTTGCCTCTTTGTTTTGTTGACTGTTTCCTTTGCTGGGCAGAAGCCTTTGATCTTGATGAAGTCCCAAAAGTTAATTTTCGCTTTTGTTTCCTTTGCCTTTGGGGACATATCTTGAACAAAGTTGCTGTGGCTGATATCAAAAAGGTAACTGCCTATGTTCTCCTCTAGGCACCAAGAACCACAAGATACCTGGGAATAAACCTAACCAAAGAAGTAAAGGAACTTGCTCAAGGAACTACAGAACACTCATGAAAGAAATTGAAGAAGACACAAAAAGATGGAAGACAATTCCATGCTCTTGGATCAGAAGAATAAACATTGTTAAAATATCTATACTGCCTAGAGCAATCTATACTTTTAATGCCATTCCAATCAAAATACTACCGGTATTTTTCAAAGAGCTGGAGCAAATAATCCAGAAATTTGTATGGAACCAGAAGAGACCCTGAATCGCTAAGGAAATGTTGAAAAATAAAAATAAAACTGGAGGCATCACGTTACCTGATTTCAAGCTTTACTACAAAGCTGTGATCACCAAGACAGCTGGCATAAAAACAGACACATAGACCAGTGGAACAGAGTAGAGATCCCAGATATGGACCCTTAATTCTGTGGGCAAAAATCTTCGACAAAAAAAAAAAAAAAAAAAAAAAAAAAATCTTCGACAAAACAGGAAAAAAATACAGTGGAAAAAAGACAGTCTCTTCAATAAATGGTGCTGGGAAAACTGGACAGCTATATCTAGAAGAATGAAACTCGACCATTCTCTTACATTGTACACAAAGATAAACTCAAAATGGATAAAATCAGAACTTTTAAAGTTGAGTAAGGGGCTTCCTTGCCTGAAAGCAATCAAGTGGCAAAGTGGGGTGGAATCCTAGGTGGGACAGTGTCATCTCAGGATCCCCAGAGTCACAGGAAGACTGGGGGTGCCTGAGTGTGGCAGTGGAGTGGGGAATCTGGCTGTAATGAGTGAGCCTAGCAGGGGGTTCTTAGCTCAGAGTTGCCATAAAGCAAGATTGCTCTCCAAACAGGGTCCCAGCAAGTGACAGAACTGCCACAAGACTCCCTCTTCCTTCCCTGGAAGGAATGTCACAGGTGCATACTGTAGGAGTTTGCAGTGTTTGAAGACTCAAAATGGGGTTGTGTGCCTGAGACAGAAATGCTTGGTCACAGGCTGGGTGAGCACAGAGTGGAGATGGAGACTGGGAAGACAGGAGTGATTGATTGCTTTTCCCTGAGGGAACACTGAAGAATGGGGCCAAGCTATCAGCTCTGGAGCCAGAGATTGGGAAGCCATCATTTTCATAATTATCCTCTAAAGTGGTGTAGGAAGCCTTCAGGGAACAAAGTCCACTTAGAGCTTACTTCAACTGGCTCCCTGGCAAGGGCATTGCAACTGCACTGGGGGCAAAGACACCTGAGGATCAGTACAGCATGCTCCTCCCTCAAGATCAGCAAGAATATCCAGCTAAGACCAAGTTTACCAATTGTAGAGAACTGCAAAACTCCAGCAATTGGGGAAAATAGTATATAGAATTCATGGGTTTTCCCCCTAAGATTCCTTAGTCTTTCAATTCTAATTTTTCCTCTCTTTCCCTTTTCAACAAATATCTTATTTTATGAAATATTTTTTAAATCTTTTTTTTAATTTTAATTTTTACATTTACATCCTATCCTTTAATTGTATTTAATTTTATTTTTGTGTATATATATATAGGTTCTTTCTTTACAATTTTTGGATGCAGTTTCTTCTGCCAAAATACCAAAATATGCCAAAAAATGCCAAAAAGGCCAAAATACACTCAGGATAAAGTGTATTGCTCTGTTCTATTCACCTATCTGTTTATATTCCTTTTTTAAAAAAATTTTTTTTTTCTTTCTGGTTTTGGGACCCTTCTGATTTGTTTAATGTATATTTCTCTGGAGTTGCTGTTGCCATTTTAGTATTTTGTTTTCTCATTCATCTATTCTTCTCTGGATAGAATGACAAGACAGAAAAATTCACCTCAAAAGAGAGATAAAAAAGAGGCAATACTGACTGTAAGGGATCTATTCAGTATGGACAGAAGTAAGATGTCAGAACTAGAGTTCAGAATAACAATTATAGATATACTGGGGTTTGAAAAAAAAAAAAGCATATAAAGCACTAGAGAACCCCTTTCTGGAAAAATTTAAAAACAAAACAAAATAAAACAACTAAAATCTAATCAAGTGGAAATTTAAAAAGGCTATTAATGAGATGCAATAAAAATGGAGGCTCTAACTGCTAAGATAAATGAGGCAAAAGAGAGAATTACTGATATAGAAGACAAAATGATTGAGAATAAAGAAGCTGAAAGAAAGAGAGATAAAAAAAAACTTCTGGATGAGGGGAGAATTCGAGAGATAAGTGATACCATAGAGCTAAACAATATTAGAATAATTGGGATCCCAGATGAAGAAAAAAGAGATAGAGAGAAGGTATATTGTAGAAAATTATAACAGAGAACTCCCTTAATCTGGGGAAGGAAATGGGCATCCAAGTCCAGAAGGCAAAGAGAACTCCCTCAAAATCAATAAAAATAGTCCAACACCCCAACATATCATAGTGAAACTGGCAAATATCAGAGACAAAGAGAAAATCCTAAAAGCAGCTTGAGACAAAAACTCCTTAATCTACAGGTAGGGACAATAGACTGGCAGCAGACCTATCCACAGAGACATGGCAGGCCATAAAGGACTGATGTGATATGTTCAGAGTGCTTAATGAGAAAATATGCAGCTAAGAATACATTATCCAACAAGGCTGTCATTCAAAATAGGAGAAATGAAAAGCTTCCAGAACAAACAGAAACTAAAAGAATTTGTGATCACTAAACCAGCCCTGCAAGAAATATGAAAGAAGATCCTTTAAGCAAAAAGAAAGTCCAAAAGTAACACAGACCAGAAAGGAACAGAGACAATATACAAAAAACAGTGACTTTACAGGTAATCCAATGGCACTGAATTCATATCTTTAAATAGTTACACTGAATGTAAATGGGCTAAATGCGTCAATCAAAAGACACCGGGTATCAGATTGGATAAAAAGCAAAGCCCATCCATATGCTGTCTGCAAAAGGCTCATTTTAGATCAAAAGACACCTCCAGATTGAAAGTGGGGGGGGGGCACTAATCATGCAAATGGAGTTCTAAAGAAAGCTGGAGTGACAATCCTTACATCAGACAAAGTAGATTTTAAACCAAAGACTGTAGTAAAGGATGAGGAAGGACACTATTTCATATTAAAGGGTCTATGTAACAAGAAGATCTAAAAATTATAAATATTTATCCCCCTAACATGGGAGCAGCCAACTTTATAAACCAATTAATAATGAAATTAAAGTAATTGTAATTTATAATACTTCAATAATAGTAGGGGACATCAATGCCCACTCTCTGCAATGGACAGATCATCTAAGCAGACAATCATTAAGGAAACAAGGACTTTGAATGACATACTGGGCTAGATGAACTTTACAGGAATGTTCAGAGCATTCCATCCTAAAACAAGAGAATACACATTCTTCTTGAGTGCACATGGAATATTCCACAAAATAGATCACATACTGGGTCACAAATTAGGTCTCAACCAGAATAAAAAGACTGGGATCATTCCCTGTGTGTATTCAGACCACAATGCTTTGAAATTGGAATGTAGTCACAAGACGAAATTTGGAATAAAAATAAAGAGCATCCCACTAAAGAATGTGTCAACTAGGGAAGTAAAGAAGAATTTTTAGGGATGCCTGGGTGGCTCAGTTGGTTAAGCAGCTGCCTTCGGCTCAGGTCATGATCCCAGCGTCCTGGGATTGAGTCCCATATCAGGCTCCTTGCTCAGCAGGGAGCCTGCTTCTCCCTCTGCCTCTGCCTGCCATTCTGTCTGCCTGTGCTCACTCGCTCTCCCTCTCTCGCTCTCTCTGATAAATAAATAAGATCTTTAAAAAAAAAAAAAAAAGAAGAATTTTTAAAAATCATGGAAAAAATGAAAATGAAAACACAATTGTTCAAAACCTTTGGGATGTAGTAAAGGCAGTCCTAAAAGAGAGGGATATAGCAATACAAGCCTTTCTCAAGAAAGAAGAAAAGTCTCAAATACACAACCTAACCTTATACCTAAAGAGGCTAGAAAAAGAACAGCAAAAAAAGAACCTTACACCTAAAGGAGCTGGGAAATAAATAAATAAATAAATAAAATAAAACAGCAACTCTCCTCCTAAACCCAGCAGGAGAAGAGAATTAGTAAAGATGGAACAGGATTCAATGAAATAGAAACCAAAAGAACAGTAGATCAAGTCAACAAACTAGGAGTTTGTTCTTTGAAAGAATTACTAAGACTGATAAACATCTGGCCAAACTTATCAAAAAGAAAGGAGAAAGGATCCAAATAAATAAAATCATGAATGATAGAGGAGAGATCACAACCAACATTGATGAAATGCAAACAATTATAAGAACATATCATGAGCAACTATATGCTAAGAAATTAGGCAATCTGGAAGAAATGGAGGCATTCCTAGAGATGTATAAACTACCAAACTATCAAAGCATCCACCTTTGCTTCAGGTCATGATCCCCAAGGCCAATTGAGCCCCAATTGAGCCCCACATGGGGCTCTCTGGTCAGTGGGGGGAGCCTGTTTCACCCTCTCCCTCAGTACCTCCCCCTGCATGTTCTCTTTCTCTGTCATGTCAGATTCATTTGTCAGATTCATTTGTCATGTCAAATGAATAAAATATCTTAAAAAATAAATAAGTAAACTACCAAAACTGAAACAGGAAGAAATAGAAAACATGAAAAGACCCATAACCAGTAAGGAAATTGAAGTAGTAATCAAAAAATCCAAGAAACAAGAGTCCAGGGCTGGACGGCTTCCTAGAGGAATTCTACCAAGCATTTAAAGAAGAATTAATACCCATTCTTCTGAAGCTGTTTGAAAATAAAAAGGTAAGGAAAACTTCCAAACTCTTTCTATGAGGCTAGCATTACCTAGATCCCAAAATCAAACAAAAACCCAACCAAAAAGAAGAATTACCAGTCAATATTCCTTAGGAACATGGATGCCAAAATTCTCACCAAGATACTAGCCAATAGGACCCAACAGTACATTGCAAGGATTATTCACCACAACCAAGGGGGATTTACTCCTGGGCTGTAAGAGTGGTTCAACATCCAAAAATCAATATGATACACTACATTAATAAAAGAAAGGACAAGAACCATATGATCCTCTCAATAGATGCAGAAAAAGAATTTGACAAAGTACAGCATCTTTTCTTGATTAAAACTTCACAGTGTAGGTATAGAGAGAACATACCACAATATCATAAAAGCCATCTAAAAAAGTCCATAGAAAATTTCTATTATTCTGAGTGGGGAAAAGCTGAAAACTTTTTCCCTTAGGTCAGGAACATGGCAGGAATGTCCATTCCCACCACAACTGTTCAACATAGTACTAAAAGTCTTAACCTCAGCAATCAGACAACAATAATAACAACAAAAATAAAAGGCATCCAAATTGGTAAAGATGAAGTCAAACTTTTACTTTTGGTGGATGACATGATACTCCATGTGGAAAACCCAAAAGACTCCACCCCCAAATAGCCTGAACTCATACAGGAATTGAGAAAAATGGCAGGATATAAAATCAATGCACATAAATCAGTTGCATTTCTATACACTAACAATGAGACAGAAGAAAGAGAAATTAAAAAGTTGATCCCATTTACATTTGTACCCAAATCCATAAGATATCTAGAAATAGACCTAACCAAAGAGGCAAAGGATCTGTACTCAGAACAATACAGAACACTCATGAAAGAAACTGAAGAAGATACACATACATGGAAAACTGTTCTATGCTCATGGATTGGAAGAGCAAAGGCTGTTAAAATGTCTATGCTACCTAGAGCAATTTATATATTCATTGCAATCCCTACCAAAATACTTCTTTCACAGAGCTGGAAAAAATAATCCTAAAATTTGTATGGCACAAGAAAAGACTCCAGATAACCAAGGGAATGTTGAAAAAGAAACACCAAAGCTGGTGGTATCACAATCCTGGACTTCAAGTTCTATTACAAAGCTATAACCATCAAGACAGTATGGTACTGGCACAAAAGCAGACACATAGATCAAGAGAACAGAACAGAGAACCCAGAAATGGGCCCTCAACTCCATTATCAACTAATCTTCAACAAAGCAGGAAAGAATATACAATGGAAAAAATACAGTCTCTTCAATAAATGGTGTTGGGAAAATCGGATACCTACACACTGAAGAATGAAACTGGACCATTGCCTTACACCATACACAAAAAAATAACCATACACAAAAAATAGACCCAAAATAAATGAAATATCTAAATGTGAGACAGGACTCCATCAAAATCCTAGAGGAGAACACAGGCAGCAACCTCTATGATCTTGGCTACAGCAACTTCTTGCTAGACAAGTTTCTAAAGGCAAAGAAAACAAAAACAAAAATGAACTTAATAGGACTTCATTAAGACAAAAAGCTTTTGCACAGCAAAGGAAACAGTCAACAAAACCAAAAGACAACTGACAGAATGGGAGAAGATATTTGAAAAAGCCTTATCAGATAAAGGGTTAGTATCCAAAATCTATAAAGAAATTTTCAAACTAGCTACCAAAGAACAAATAAGCCAATCAGGAAATAGATAGAAGACATGAACAAGCATTTCTCCAAAGAAAACATCCAAATGGCTAATAGACACATGAAAAAATGCTCAACATCACTCAGCATCAGGGAAATACAAATCAAAACCACAATGAGATAGCACCTCACACCAGTCAGAATGGCTAAAATTAACCACTCAAGAAATGACAGATGTTGGAAAGGATGCAGAGAAAGGGAAACCTTCTTACACTGTTGGTGAGAATGTAAGCTGGTGCAGCCACTGGAAAACAGTGTGCACGTTCATCAAAAAGTTGGAGATAGAGCTACCCTACAACCCAGCAATTGCACTACTGGTATCTACCCCAAAGATACAAGTGTAGTGATCCAAAGAGGCACTTCACCTAATGTTGATAGCAGCAATATCCACAATAGCCAAACTATGGAAAGAGCTTAGATGTCCATCGACAGATGAATGGGTAAAGAAGTTGTATTTCATATGTGTGTGTGTATGTGTGTGTATACATATATATAACACAAATATACAAATGCATATATATGCATATATGTAATATATAATGTATATATTTATATTTGTATATACAGGTATATATTTATATGTGTATAGATGTACACACATATGCTTTTATATATTTATACATATATACACATATATGTTTGTATATACATATACATATAAATATATACATATATATTTGTATATGTGTATATATTTGTTTGCATGCACACACACACATACACACACACAAAATGCAATACTACTCAGCCAACAAATATTGAAATCTTGCCATTTGCAATGACATGGATGGAACTAGAGGGTATTATGCTAAGTGAAATAAGTCTATCAGAGAAATACAATTATCGTATGATCTCACTCATACATGGAATTTAAAAAATAATACAGAGGATCACAGAGGAAGAGAGGAAAAAAAATAAGATGAGATGAGAGAGGGAGACAAACTGACTCTTAATCCTAGGAAACAAGCTGAGTGTTGCTGGAGAGGAGGGGCTGAGGGTGGAGTAACTGGGTGATGGACATTAAGGAAGGCACAAAATGTAATAATGAGCACTGGGTATTATATGAAACTGATGAACCACTGACCTCTACCTCTAAAACCAATAGTACATTATATATTAATTAATTGAATTTAAATGAAAAGAACAAGATAAAACTAATGAATCAAGGGAAAAATTAAAAAAAATAGGGAATCAATATATATCCTAAATCACCTCATATTTGGTATTCAGATGTGTCCTTGGACAAAAATTTTAATGGTTGCTCCATTAATATTATGGTGAGTATTAATAACAGAGGAACAAACGTGCTGAAACAAGAAGTTTCTCAACCTATGTTGCCAATTATCTCAGGGTAATTTTTTTGTTGCCATGATGAAGTCTATTTTCCTTTATGAACTATGTTTTTTATGGTTTTAGGAGGCACTTATAGTAATAGGCAAGAATTAGTAAGAATTTGGAGACAGCTCTAGGTTTGATGATGCTTAAGTGAATAAATAACCATGGAAAGATAATTTTATCTCAGCAGTCCTCCGTTTGATGGCTATGAATTGAGAATATCTGTTCTGACTCAGGAGTTATTATATTTTAAAAGGCTTTCAGAAGTAAAAAACCAAAAAAGTCTAAATAAATATAAATTATCAAGATTACAGTTTTTATCTTACTATTGAAATCTAAAAAAAATAATAACAGGTCGATTAATGAAAATATAAGTAAGTTCAAAAAAAACCACTTAATGGTATAAAAAAAAAAGAATCAGGCTCTCTCATCTGTTCATCAAGAAACTACTTTGACAAAAATGCATTGAGTTCAGTACTACTAAGTGCCAGGTACTTTACTTAGTGTTAAATATCCAAAAATAAATAACATATGTTCCATGCACTTATGCAACTCCTTGTCTAGTATGGAGGACAGCTGTGTAAATAAAACCTGTAAAACAATGCAATTAAATATGAAACAGAACTATCTTCTGGGGAAAACATAGGAGGAATAAAAACCTTGATTTGAATAAGTCAGAGATTTCACAAAGGCAAGGATATTTAGGCTGTCCCTTCAAGAATCATTAAAAAAAAAATCATAGGTAAAGAAGATGAGACTGAATCAGATGAAATGAGAACATATACAAAAACATGGATATGTAGAAAAGAATGAGTATTCGAGGGCTAAAATTTATGGAAAGTAGAAGTGTTCCATGTTCCATGTTTGGTTCAATTACTAGCAATATTGTTATTTGAAATAGCTCCATCTGTGAAAGCTTGGTAAAGGCCTTTAGCAAACAGTTCATTTCTCTTGTTTTTCTTTGAAAAAGAAGTAATAATTATATAGGCCTTAGAGAAGGTAATTAAAGTGAAGAAATTAAAAATGAGAAAATATTAGGGTAGTAAGAGTCTTTCCCCTAGAAGCCAGAGGCCTGGAAACAAAGAAAGAAAATAGATTAGCTTTAATTACACTTTGGATTTTGTCCTTAATAGATATCCTTCCCAATTTACACTGAATAAAACAACTGTTGTATTTGCTTGCTACTGTGTGTGTGTGTGTGAGAGAGAGAGACGGAGAGAGAGAGAGACATTGGGACAGAGGGTTAGAGCTCATACACAGGTAGATCAGTACTGCTTTACAGAGATTGCATGCATCTGATAAATGAATGCTTGAATCTCCATTTTCTTATCCAAATTTTTGAAGAACTATTGAATTTATATGGAAGAGGTATCTCATAAGAATGTTCTACATTAAAAAGTCTTATTACTTTCTATGTCATAATAAATTTAACATGAAAGCAAGCTGATTGCTGTTTTTTTTTAATTATTAATTAGGATTCCTTCCTCCACTACAATGTAAGAATCTTCAAATAATCTAATGTTTACCCCATCTCCATCCAGTTGTGAATACATTTATGCCTGTTCCATTTTAGATAAAGATTATTTGACCTTATACTAACCCATTCATTATCAGGACTGTTCCAGTTCTCTCCTCACCACACTTCTGTGCTCTTTCCTGGTCCCTTCAAGATCCTCATTCAAGATTCATCCCATGTCCACAGAACCATTATTGGAAATAATGGTTTCTTTCTTCTGGTTTCATGATAAAATATATTTATGTAAGAATCCATTACTCACTTTCCATCTTCTAAATAACAATACAGAAAATGAAATATTCTCCACATTTTCAAAATTTTCTGTGATTTATTTTCTCATTTTACAGTTGATCCTTACAGTTTCGGGATTTTCATAGAACAGATATGAGTGCTGCTCATTTTGCAAATGAAAAAGTAGTGATTCAGAGATGCTAGATTACCCCCTTTACCAAGATAAAAAGTGGAATAGTTGAGATTCAACACATATTCCAAATGAAATGTGCTTCAAATCTTCCCTGCATCTGGAAGCAACTTAGGAAATTTTAAAGTTGCTAAACTTTATTTCTTATTTTATATTCAATTCTAATCAAACTGCATCTCTATTCAGTAATGTTAGCCTGCCCTTCCTAAAATTGATTTTCCTTTTACCTACTTATTTCCCTATTATTTCTATACCTTATGTTTAATCTCTCATTTTTCCTATTGTCTGAGTAACAGTCATATTTATAATGAAAGTGTGAACAACAAGGAACACTCCTTCTAGAGTTATAAACAGTGGGTCATATATTCTCAGAAAACAAAAATCAAAGGTAACAGCAGCAAGATAAAATCAGCATATGTCTTCCAAGGACTAATTTTAGAGTCCATTCCATTCTTACAATAATCAAATAGACAAAAAACTGTTTTGCAGCAACTTTTGAGACAGTTTTCACTGGACTGATGGATGACTCCATTAAAGAAAATGAAGTCTAGAAGCATGTCCATTGGTAAACATTGCTAACCCAGGTAAGAAAGGAAAATAATTAATTAATTAATTAATAATTAAATAAAATAAATAAAATAAAAACATAATAATTACTAGAATAGCACCTATGTGGCTGCTGTTATTGAGATCATAGTCTAAAATCTCCATTTACTTTTAGGAGTAAGTCCATAATTAGTTCAGTTATAGACTCACATTTAATTCATATTCCTAGGCTCAATGAATTGGGTTATTGTAAGATTACATGATACAAAAATCAGTATTTTGGATGAATTCTGTGCATTTCATGTTTATTGCTAACTTGAGATAATGACATTTGATTTCCCTTTTTTTGAAGGTACTGTTTCATAATTAATTAGCTAATTAATTAATTTGGGGGTACTTGTAAGTTTCCATTTCTATTGTTTATTGATGGCATTAATTATTTTTTAGGAAGTCTGTCATGTTTTATAATTTAAGACATTATTTGAAAGACTTTGTCCAGCTTTAATGAAATATAATTGACATATAACACTGTGTAAATTTAAAGTGTATATCATGATGATGTATCATGACGAATACTTTTCTCTGTCACAAAATGATTATCACAATAGGGTTAGTTAACGATTCCATCAAAACACTTCACATACTTAACAATACTATGTGTGTGTGTGATAAAAATATTTAAGATCTACTCTGTTAGCATTTTTCAAGTATGTAATAAAATACTGTTAACTACACTCATCATGTTGTACAAGAGATCCCCTTATTCATTTTAAGAAAGTGGAAATCCATATCCTTTGAAGAACATCTCCTTATTCCCTGAACCTCCTACCAGCCCCAGGTTACCCATTCTTTTCTGTTTATATGAGCTCAGCTATTCTTAGATTCCACATATAAGTGATGTGTTTATCCTTTCTGTCTGACTTATTTCACTTAGCACATTGCACTCAAGATCTGTCCATATTGTTGCAAATGGCAGGATTTCTTTCTTTCTCTGGCTAAATAACATTCTGTTAGATATAATAGATATAGAAGCAACCTAAATGTCCATCTACAGATAGATGGATAGAGATGTGTATATTTATCTATCACAAGTCATTTCCATATATCAGCTATTGTGAATGATGGTGCAGTGATGAACATGAAAACACAGGTATCTCTTTGAGAAACTGATTTCATCTTTTCCAGATATATACCCAGAAGTTGGCTACTTGCATCATATGGTAGTTCTATTCCTAATTTTTTGAGGAATCTCCAAACTCTTTTCCTCAGTGGTTATACCAATTTACAATCCCACCAATAATACACAACAGTTCACTTTACTCCACATCCTTGCCAATACTTATTTCTTATCTCTTTGATAATGTCATTCTAACATGTGTGAGGTGATACCTCATCATGGTTTTTTTTTTTAAGATTTTATTTATTTATTTGACAGAGAGAGAAAGATCACAAGTAGGCAGAGAGACAGGCAGAGAGAGAGAGAGAGAGAGGAGGAAGCAGGCTCCCCACTGAGCAGAGAGCCCTATGCAGGGCTAGATCCCAGGACCCTGGGATCATGACATGAGCCCAAGGCAGAGGCTTTAACCCACTGAGCCACCCAGGTGCCCCCCTCATTATGGTTTTGATTTGCATTTCCCTGATCTTGATGTGAGTAATGTGGAATACCTTTTCATATACCTGTGGCCCATTTTTCTGTCTTCTATGGAAAAATATCTACTCAGGTCCTCTACCATTTTTTATTGGGTAATTTTTTTTTATTTTTTGCTACTAAATTATAGCAATTCTTTATACATTTTGACCATTAACCCTGCATGGAGTAAATAGTTTGCACATATATTTGCAACTCAAAAATATATCTTTGCATATACAATCAACTAATATTTGACCAAGGAGCCAAAGTACTAAATGGAAAAAGCAAAGTCTCTTCAATAAATGGTGTTGGAAATTGTAGATAATCACATGCAGAAGAATGAAACTGGGCCCCAGTTTTTACTGTGCACAAAAATTAACTCAAAATGAATTAAAGACTTAAATGTAAGACCTGAAACCATAAATCTTCTAGGAGAAAACAGGAGAACATCTCCTCATAAACTGAAAAGCTTCTGCACAGAAGAAACAATCAAAAAAATTAACAGGCAGACAAAGGAATGGAAGAAAATATTTCGAGGATTTTTTTAATGGATTTTATTTATTTATTTGAGAGACAGAGTGAGATAGTGCACCAGTAGGAAGGGAGGGACAGAGGGAAAGGGAGAGTCAGATTCTCCACTGAGCATGGACCTGAGCCAAAGGCAAATAAGATTCGTAACCCAAAGAGCCATCCAGGCGCCCCAAAGATTCTTATTTTAGGAATTCAAAACCAAGTATCTATAAATATGGTGAATTCTTTCTGAAATGAGAATTTTTTCAATGATAGATTTTCATTTTACAAATGTCAACACAAAGTTATTGGATTATTCTATATTTATATTGTTATCCCAAACTCTAACTTATTTCCAAATACTTAGGTTGAATATCAGATGTAGAAATACATGATCCTATTTCGAATTAGACTTCTTCAGTTCAAATTTTAGCATCTTAGTTAACTATTCAACTTCTCCAGGGCTCATTTTCTACATCTTTTGTAAAATAGGGATACTAATATTGCCCACTTCATAAGGCGAGAATTAAATGATATTAATTAAAGTAAATTGCTCAAAGCTGCCTGGTAGACAGCATGTAAGTGACAGATGTTAGGGATCAGCTTCTATTACTAAAAATTATTTGTAGTTCAAAACAGATCTATATTTATATTTGTTTATACCAGTGTTGGCACATTTTTTTCTTAAAGGATCAGAATACATATTTTAGGCTTTGGGTATAAAATGGTCTCTCTCTAGCAACTACTTAACTCTGCTTGTGGCAGGAAAGCGTTCATACATAAGACATAAATAAGTGTGCATGGATGTGTTTCAATAAAACTTTATAGGCACAAACAGGCAGCAATCAGCAGGCTGTAGACTGCCAGCCCTGGTTTCAATGCTGAGATATAAATGCAATTTGACTCATGATTTAATAGAAATCACTCACCGCATCCTTAAAACTGTTAATTTTTAAATGAACATTTAAGACTCCCAAGAAGGTATTTCTTTGCCTACAATTTTTCATACAGTTTATCTTTGTCTTAAGTTCCATGTCAATGTTCATAGTTGTCTCAGCAAAGGATAAAGGTCAATAGAAGGTAAAAATTAATTTTTGTTAAAAAATTAAACAATGTCCTAGAGCAGTTTGTCCACTGTATATTCAGTGCATATTAAAAGCATTTATAACACCCTTTAGGATTACTAAACACATGAGAAATTAGCACAGAACAACAATTAAAATGTAAATTACCCTATTTCAGTGACTTATGTAATCTTCCCTTGGTGTGTAAATGGAACTTTTTTACTCAGGTCAAAAGAAAGTGAAATTATAAAATGAAAAAAGAATTGAAGGGAAGCAGGAAATTTATGTCGTCCCATGTAGGTAGATATCATGAAATTATACTGAAAAACTTGTTTAGATACAATAGCTAAATGCCCTTACCCAGGGCAGATGCCTATAATTTACTGAAATAAAAAACCATAAAAAAATATCAAGTGGTGATTTGTCAAAACACTTGATTTGTTTGTTTTTGTTTTTGTTTTTTTCTTTTTTTACACTTGAGGATCTGTAATGGAAGGTCTGGAGGATCAACTTAACAGAAGATTTTTACTGACATGAAAACTGATGATTCTTAATATAAAAATATGAATGTTTCAAATAAGAATAGCAAGATTGCACCAGCTGCTTAAAGATATGAATAAATCTGTTATGAGTTTATTTGATAAAGATTATGTATTCTATGTGTTTGAACCAGTGGACTTTAAGTTTACTTTCATTTCTATTGCACAATTTTCTACTTCTTATGTCTAATCTATATTATGCAATCTAGTAGTAATATCTCCATACATACCAAATAAATCTTAACTACTTGACATTCATCCTGGCTGCGCGCACATACAACCTCTCTCTCTCTTTGTCTCTCTCTCTCTTTCTCTCTCTCACACACACACACATACACACACACACACACACACACACACACACACACACATAGAGGCATGGACTAAAATGGCTTTATATCACAAAGAAATGATATCCCCAGGAATTATAATATCACACAGAATAACCTGCCTAAAATAATTTCAATGGAATGGAAAATGCTTCTTTTCCATAAGATATAATGTTTTTTTCTTCTTTTTCAAGTTGTCTTTATGAACAAGGCCTTCTACCGTTAGTATTCATGAAATCAACCAAGTATAAACACAGAGCACAACAAAAAGTCCAAAAGGCCCCTCAAAGTTTCTGAACAAGATACTTCCTCAAGTTGTTTTGAACATTAAACATTTATAGAAGAGCTGGAGATGTGTTCAATCTATTTATTAGTCCTCCATGCTATATGGTGAGAAATTTCAGTTCAAATAGCTTTGGGAATATTCACTCTTGGATGAGATGATATTATGCCTCTTACAATGCCTTGAATATTATGCAGATTATTAACATATTACACATGGCTTATCAACATTATATGAAATTGAAGTAAAGCTTTTGAGTGTACTACCTAATTTAGTTGAAATTTGAAGATATAATTTAAATTCACTGGGAAGTACTTTGCAAAAAGTCATCATTATGTCTCACTTCTCTAGCATAGCTAATACACATGGTACAGACAACACATTTGTAGAACATCATGATTTTTTATCAAAAATGGGGCATACAATTCCATCATCAATGCATATATTCAAAAATTGCAAATACCCTTACATTAGTGAACTTCCCCTTCTCCCCTCTCCACACCATGCTTTAGTTTTAGTGTGGATCAAATGTCTATCTATCTATCTATCTATCTATATATATATATATATATATAGTTCTACCACTATTCTACCTACAATTATTGCCTTTCATATATACATATATATGACATTCAAAGCACAGCTTATGGAGTCTGGTACAAACAGATTTTTTTTAAAGATTTATTTATTTAATTGAGAGAGAGAGAGAACATGGTGGGGGGAGGTCAGAGAAAGAAGAAGACCACCTGCTGAGCAGGGAACCCTATGTGGGACTCAATCCCAGGACTCCAGGATCATGACCTGGGCTGAGGGCAGTCGCCCAACAAACTGAGCCACCCAGGCACCCTTTACAACTTGATTTTAGTAACAAATATGTACTTTAATAGCTGTATGCCCTTGAACAAGTAATTTTTTAAAAAACTTTTTAGTATCTACATGTGGTACAAAGCAGATAATAATACCTACCAATATGATCTTTGTGGGGTTTAAGTTAGCTTCGCTAAGTGTACTCTCCGTAATATAAGTAAACAGTCAATAATTGCTTGGGATTACTTTTTGTATTGACATCATCATGATTTACCACAAAACCTCTATTCAGAATGAAGAATGAAGAATGGAGAAGCCTGTAGAAAGGATATTATTTTGAGGAGTTAGACCTGAAAGGGTACAGAGCCACTATTATTAGGAGGTGCTTGAAGGTGGCCACAGACTATGTGAAGAAACCTAGTGAGAGGGATGACATACATTTTTTCCTATACATAGTAGCAGTATGTAGTGGCTGTCTTGGTAAAATGAAAGTATCATCAAAATATCACCCATGAGTCTAGTATCCCAGCATTTAAATCCTAGATTACCAATCTAGAATACCTGTTTGCCTAGATGGGCTACAACTATCTTCTGCCTTTTTTTCTTGTTCTAGTGTTCTGGCTCAAGATGGGTTACTGTAGCTTTGGTTATAGGAACTGTTTAATATTCGATCCCAGGACCCTGAGATCATGACCCGAGCCGAAGGCAGCGGCTTAACCCACAAGATAGGTTGGAAAAAAATAAAAATAGGTTGGAGATAAAATTTTTTAAAGAAAACTATTTTTAAGGGTTTAGATCTCAACTAAGTTAATGGGAATTCAGTACAGTATTTTAAACTGATAAATGACCAGAAAGGATACAACTTCAGAATGACTGCCTGGTAGAAATGTGGAAAAAGATAAACAGTGATGAAGGGACTGCATCAGCAATCTGAGTGAAAATTTTTGTTTGTATGGAATTAAAATAATAGTATATATTTAAAGATAAGAAACTCGATTTACCACGAGCTACTCGGTTGAGGGCTCTGGCTTCAGGCAGCAGGTTAAGTTGGAGAGGAGGGTGGCTTCAGATGTTAGACAGATTAGGATAAGGCAAAACATCTGACTGTAATAGAATGGATAACAACAAATACAAAGACTAACTTGAATTTGTGTAGGAAATCAAGAGGGTACTTGGGCACAGTGGTTCAAGATAGGGATAAAGTTAGGGTACTCTGTGGAATTTCAGGCACTAAAATAAGGCCACAAATCCCAAGGTCATAAATCACATTTATGATTTGTAAATGTAAGTTTGGTTCAGTTAATATATTCCATGCTATTTAACAAAATTTATTGGGTGTCTATGTGTGTAGTTGAGTTAGGCACAGGTGTATAATATAAGAAATGGTACAGGGGTGCCTGGGTGGCTTAGTTGATTAAGCATCCAACTTGTGATTTCAGCTTGGGTCATGATCTCATGGTCCTGGGATTGAGCCCAGTGCTCAGTGAGCAGTGTTCTTGAGACTCCCTCTCTCCTCCTTCTCCCTCCCTTTTCCTGCTTGCACTCTCTCTCTCAAATAAATAAATTAATTAAAAAGAAAAGAAATGGTACAAATATTCCCAAATCTGGAGGCATGGTTAAGTCTTTGAAATATATGGTAATAGTTAAAGTCTTTGCAAGGTTCTAGTGACAGGGTAACTTTCCTAACTTCAATGTTATACTTGAATTGATTTTATTAAGAAAAGATTAAAAATGAAAAAATATAATTCTATATATCAATATAAATAACTATAATAGTTATTTTGAATAATACTCATATCAAACCAACTTTTTTTAATGCATAAGATCCTTTTCCTCAACCTTTTTCAGAATTAAGTAGTACTCAAGAGTCTGACTCCGTTTTTGATGCTTAACCACTAACAGCTTTCAAACCTCATCTCCTGCTTATCCTCTCCCCCCACAATCTAATTAAGTGGATAAGAAAGCCTGTGTGCACAACTTCCTAGAACTTCTGCAGAGGGAAATTCAAACCATGAAAACTCTGGCCCCAGATTGAAGAGTAAAATGAAACTAGACATAGATGTCACACTGTATACAAAATGAGCCATAAGCCTAAATGTGAAATGTAAAATTGTAAAGCAACTACAAGAAAATATAGGAGAAAAATCTAGTTGAAGTTGAAATGAAGTGGAAGCAGTTTTAAATTCCACATCAAAAGCATAACTCATGGGGCGCCTGGGTGGCTCAGTGGTTTAAGCCTCTGCCTCCAACTCAGGTCATGATCTCAGGGTCCTGGGATCGAGCCCCACGTCGGGCGCTCTGCTCAGCGGGGAGCCTGCTTCCCCCTCTCTCTCTGCCTGTCTCTCTGCTACTTGTGATCTATCTCCGTCTATCAAATAAATAAATAAATAATCTATAAAAAATCTTTAAAAAAAAATCTTAACTCATGAAAGAAAAATAGATGGGAGACTTTATTAAAATTAAAGATAATTGCTCTACAAAATGCATTGTTAATATAATGAGAGAAAAGCCACAGGTCGGAATAGATCTTTGCAGAAAACGTATCTAATATAAGACTTATATCAGAAACATACAAAGACCTCTTAAAATTCAATCATAAAAGTTACAAACCCAGCTAAGAACGGGGGAAGAAAATCTTATAGACATTTCACTTAAGAAGATATATAGATAGAAAATAGGCATATGAAAAGAGGCTCAACATTCTCTGTCATTCTAGGATTGTATTTTTTTCTGAAATGAGATAAATTATAATCCTCTTAGAATGGCTTAAGCCCCCCCCAAAAAGTTGCTCTTACTAGCTGACGGAGACAAAGTGGATCAATAACTCTTATTTGCTGTTGGTGGGAACATAAAATCATATCGCCACCTTGGAAGACAGTTTGGCAGTTTGTTTCAAAGCAAAGATAGTCTTACAACATGATCAAGGAAACATGCTCCTAAGTATTTTTCCTAAGGATCTGAAAACTTATTTTCCCAAATAAACAGTAGATGAATATTTATAACATCTTATTCACAATAACCAGAAAATGGAAGCCCTCAAGTAGGTGAAAGGATAAACAGATTGTGGTACATCTCTAAAATAGAATACTATTCAGTGATTAAAAGAAGAGTGTTATTAAGCCATGTAAAAACATGAATGAAACTTAGCTGCAAACTAAGTGAAAGAAGCCAATCTGAAAAGGTTTCATACTACTGTGAGATACCATTTATATAAAATTCCTGAAAAAGCAAAACTATAACATCAATAAACAAGTCAGTGGTTGCCTGTGTTTCAGGATGGGAGAAGGTTAATTATAATGGTGGACACATACCAGTATGTATTTTTCAAAATGCATACAATTTGATAACATAAGTGTGTGTTAATTTAAATAAAAGATTTAGGGATTAAAGGATCCAAGGATATAATGCAGAATGTGACAGAATCATCTAAGTCTATTATAAATGTACAAAACAAACTTATTGAAGTGAATGGATGGAAAAGGAACTAATGTGAGGATATACATACAGATCAGTGGAATATAATTTAGAATCAGAAATAAGCCCTATATTTAGGGTTAATTTATTTTCAACAAGTGTTCAAAAATAACTCAATGAGGAAAAATATTATCTTCAAGTAATGGTTCTGGGACAATTGGATATGAACTTGAAAAAGAATCACATCATAAACAAAAATTAATAGAAATATGTTGAAAAGCTGACATAAGAGCTAAAACATAAATTTTGTTAAGGAAAATACAGGACTAAATCTTCATGACTGGTATTCAACATAACTTTCTTAGATATTATAACAAAAATACAAGCAACAAGAGAAAAAAGATAAATTTGAATTCAACAAAGACCATTGTACCTAAAAGAACATCATCAGGAAGTGAAAGCACAACACACAAAGAGAAAATATTTGTGAATCATGTATCAGATAAGTAGTTGTATCTAGAATAATAAAAACCATTAAAAATCAAAAATAAAAAGGCCAATGAACAAACAACCTGATAGATATTTCTCCAGAGAAGATTCATGAGTGGCTGAAAACACATTGCTTTATGTCAATCTCATTAGTCATTAAAGAAATACAATTCAACACAATTCAACACAACAAACAAGATACCCAATAGGATGGGTATAATCAAAATGGCAGATGATAACAAACGTTGACAAGGGTGTGCAGTAACTAGAACTCTAGTACATTTATGGTAGGAATGTAAAATGGTGTAGCAACTTTGGAAATAATCTGGTAGTTCTTCAAAAGGTTAAATGTGGATATGCTTATGATTCAGTGAATATATTCCTTTGTATGTATCTAGGAGTAATTAAAATATTTGACTACACAAAATCTGAGTACAAATATTCATATCAGCATCAGCCATAATAGCCAAAAAAGTAGTAACAGCCTAAAAATCCACAAACTGATAAATAGATACTAAAATGCAGTATTTGTAGACTATTACTAAGCAATAAAAAGTAATAAAGTACTTATATTCACTACTGTCTCGATGAACTCTGAAAAGAACCCACAAAGTAGAAGAAGCCAGTTAACCAAATAAAATACACTTTATTGTTCCATTTATATGAAATTTCCAGAACTGACAAATGTATAGAGAAAGAAAATAGATTCATGATTTTCTATAACTTGGTTAGAGAGTATTAGTCAGAAATGGAGAGTGACCGCTAGTGGTCCCAGAGTTTTTCTCTGGAGTTCTGGAATTGTTCTAAAATTTGACTAGTGATCATTGAACAGGTCTGTGAATATACTATAATATCCACTAACCTGTATGCTTTAACTGTGTGAATTGAATAGTATGTGAATTATATCTCAAAAAACTGGTAAAAATAATCTATAATAACCTATATACTACTGTATTGCTCTTAGTGTGGATACTAAACATCTGAACAAACTAGATTTTAATGATTTAGACAATTCTCCATTTTTCTTTAGAAAGCATTACTTATTATAGTGATGTTGGTCTGTTGAAGTGTTCTTTATATTTATATTTTCCCAATAAAATATTTTTCCCTGAGACCCATATTTATTGATGAATTACAAAGGTAATGACAACTAAAACTTCATCTAGAAAAAAATTAAGGAGGAAACACAGTTTGAATAACCATCTCTCTCCATGAATTTATGTTCAAAAGTACAAAAACATCAGCTCTAAGGACAGAAACCGGTTCTGAAGCTCCATAGAAGGAAAGGGAATACATTATGAAACATACCTGACTAAAACAGAACAGCAATGCTGGCTTTATTATGCCTAGCTCAATTTCAATGTTAATAGTAGTGATAATTAATTACATGTGCAGTGTTCAGTGCTTTCCTTCCTGACAAGAGAGCAGCAACACTGTACTACCTTACAGAGGGTAACAAAGGCCAAGAGAGCTCCTCCTTTAGCGGACCACCTCTCCAATGTGTCAATGTGTAGTCTGTGCTCCTTGTAATAAACACAGCCAGAACAGGGCAGGGCTTCAGCAAGAACAAATGTACACATAAACTACAGAATACATTCAAATACCTTTTTTTTAAAAATAGACACAATCTCATACTCCCGATAATTATCTCTTTTCTAAGGAGGTTATGTTGTGTTATTTATATATGTATTTTCACCTTCAATTCTGAGTGATTTTATAAACTAGGAATGGCATTGTTGCATGTATCAGGCTACTGAAAGATCAGCATGTTTAATAGATGAAATAAAATAATTTTATACTAGAATACTTGGAATTAAATTCCTTAGGCCTGTACCATTTTGAATAGCAAAATGATTATAGTATGACTTAAAACATAGTAAGAAATGAAATTTGCAAATTGTAGCTTAGAAGTTTTTAATAGTTGTTATTATTATCAAAGGCTTTTTTCTTTCTGTTACTGACATAATGTAGTTCTAAATGTGAGTGCAATAGGTTAAAGCCAATAATTCTGGTTTTGTATCCTTGTTCTGTCATTTACCTTTTTAACTTAGGATAGAGTATCTCTGGGTTTTGGTTATTAATTTGGATATCATTTTGTAATATCTAATTTATAAGGTTATCCTGAGGATCAAGAAAAACATTACAAGTTTGAAATACTGTGATTTTCCATAAACTAGAAAATACTATTTTGATTGGCATGTAAAACCAAGGTTGGGAAGCAAGATATTAATGACAAATTGACTAAATTAGAAGTAAGTATTCTTTATTTATTTTTTTTAAAGATTTTATTTATTTATTTGAGAGAGAGAGACAGTGAGAGAGAGCATGAGCGAGGAGAAGGTCAGAGAGCGAAGCAGACTCCCCATGGAGCTGGGAGCCCGATGTGAGACTCGATCCCGGGACTCCAGGATCACGCCCTGAGCCGAAGGCAGTCGTCCAACCAACTGAGCCACCCAGGCGCCCCAGAAGTAAGTATTCTTTAAAGATTATATTGATAAGAACATTACTGTAGCCCTGTTAGATGCTAATTATGACATTCACTTTAGAATTTGGCAAGGGCTAGTATGCTAATAAGTAAATATCAAGTTGTTTATTTTTGGCACCTGTGTTTCTCTCTTATTACTTTCTATTCCTGAGACAGTGCAACTGAAGGAAATCATTCAAGGATGTCAGCTGTACTCTTACGGCTCACCTAAGCCAGATGTTATTCTGGCCCATCTGTTCACGCGTTCTCTGACACAATATGAAAAACAACTGGGGACGATGAGGTGACATAGTAATTAACCTTGTAAATGACATCAGTATCACAAATGAAACCAACACTTGGTTTTGTGACTTTTGTCAATTAGCAGCAATTAATCTTGTTGCTTTGCATAATCTCCCTTTAATATTTTATAATTTGTTTAATGGTGGATGCAGTAAAGTCACTGTACTTTGCCCCTCCTTTTGTTGATATTTACATTTTTCTTTGTGTTATAATGAGCTTTGCAGATACCATTCTTTGAGTTTGGAACAATTATTTTTACTCCTATATGAATTGTTGATTTCCTTAAAGAGATAAAATGGCTACTCAGTATCCATTAAATAATAGTTAAAAATAGTTAGCTTTTTGATAGCAATACATTGAGTCCTTCATAAAAACCTAATGAAAAAAACTCTTTGGAAAGAGCCTGGAACAATACTTAAGGGAAAAGATTTTAAGTTAACAAAGTGAAAAAAATTATAACTAAAAGAAGACCCAAACTGATAGATTTAAGAAGAGATTAAACACAGAAGAAGAGAAAATTAATGAATAAGAATTAGTAGATTTGAATATGAATTAGAGAAATTGTGTATGTTTGAAAATTCATAAACTAAAAATAGATAAAAGATAAAAAGAAGCATTTCAATTAAACTACAACAATAAGGGAAAAAAGAAAAACAAAATATTAAAAAAATATTGGGGAATTTTCTGATCAGGAGATCCATTTTAAGAGAAATGTTGTAAGTTGTTCTTCACACTGAATGAGATATATCTCAGATACAGAAAGCAAAGAATTTTCTTTTAAAAATTAAGAAATACATGTAAAATGCACAAACATCAAAATGAATATAATGCAATATTGATCGTTTTAAGGATAAAAATATTCATTGTTCAAAGTAAAAATAAAGACAATATAGTATATAGTAAAATGTAGGATAATAAGAGAACAGGATATGAGAGGAAGAAATGTAAAACACTAAAAAAACTTTCCAAAGAGTTTTTAGAAGAATTATTGTTTCTTTCATGAGTACTTTATAGTTTTCTGAGTATAGATTCTTAGCCTCTTTGGTTAGGTTTATTCCTAGGTGTCTTATGGTTTGGGGTGCAATTGTAAATGGGATTGACTCCTTAATTTCTCTTTCTTCTGTCTTGTACACTGTTGGTGGGAATGCAAGCTGGTGCAACCACTCTGGAAAACAGCATGGAGGTTCCTCAAAATGTTGAAAATAGAACTGCCCTATGACCTAGCAATTGCACTACTGGGTATTTATCCTAAAGATACAAACATAGTGATCCAAAGGGGCACTTGCACCCGAATGTTTATAGCAGCAATGTCCACAATAGCCAAACTATGGAAAGAACCTAGATGTCCATCAACAGATGAATGGATAAAGAAGATGTGGTATATATACACGATGGAATACTATGCAGCCATCAAAAGAAACGAAATCTTGCCATTTGCGACAACATGGATGGAACTAGAGTGTATCGTGCTTAGCGAAATAAGTCAAGCAGAGAAAGACAACTATCATATGATCTCCCTGATATGAGGGAGTGGTGATGCAACATGGGGGTTTAAGTGGGTAGGAGAAGAATCCATGAAACAAGATGGGATAGGGAGGGAGACAAACCATAAGTGACTCTTAATCTCACGAAACAAACTGTGGGTTGCTGGGGGGAGGGGGATTGGGAGAAGGGGGGTAGAGTTATGGACATTGGGGAGGGTATGTGCTTTTGGGTAAATTGGAAGGGGAGGCAAACCATAGAGACTATGGACTCTGAAAAACAATCTGAGGGGTTTGAAGTGGCGGGGGTGTGGGAGGTTGGGGTACCAGGTGGTGGGTATTATAGAGGGCATGGCTTGCATGGAGCACTGGGTGTGCTGAAAAAATAATGAATACTGTTTTTCTGAAAATAAATAAATTGAAAAAAAATATTAAAAGTGGGGGGCACCTGGCTCAGTGGGTTAAGCCACTGCCTTCAGCTCAGGTCACGATCTCAGGGTCCTGGGATCGAGTCCCACATCGGGCTCTCTGCTCAGCAGGGGGCCTACTTCCCTTCCTCTCCTCTGCCTGCCTCTCTGCCTACTTGTGATCTCTCTCTTTCAAATAAATAAATAAAAAATCTTAAAAAAAAAAAGAAGAATTATTGTTCACAACAATATATAGTTTGCACGTATAATGATATAACCTCAAGATGAACATTTTAATTCCTAGAACAACCACTAATAATGAACAAAAAGAAGGAATAGCCTCAAAAAGGGAAAAGCAGGAGATAAAATGGATTACTAACACTATAAAATTGACAAAAATGAAATTAGGGAAAAATGTGTAGAGGCACAAAATAGTTAATATCAAATGACAACTTCTTTAAACCCAAACATATCAATAAATGTAATAAAAATAAATTGAATGAAAACTCCACTTAAAAGCTAGATAATCACAGTTGTATAGAAAAGCAAGCCTGTATTTATGCTCTTCATCAGAAATAAACCTTAAATAACAGTGTGAAAATAAGGATGTATCTGCAAGAACTAAATGCAAAATAGAGTGGTTAGATCAATATTAGAAACAGTAAATTTCATCACAAAAATTTTTGAAGAGATAAAGGGAAATATTTTATAATTATAAATATTTTTAAAAATATATAATAATACTATATGTATGAGCACCTAAAAACAGTATTTAAATACACAAATTAAAAACTGACTGAACTAATGAGAATAGGTAAATCCACAACAAAAATGGATTTTTAATATTTCTCTTTCAACAATTGATAAGTGAATAAAAGCATCAGGAAAAAATGTCAAGTATTTGACTATATCAAACAACTTTCTATTGGTAATTATACTTTTTAGAATATTTTACCCAATAATTGTAGAAACAAATTATTTTCAAGTACATGTGGAACCTTCCCCAAAAGAGAGCAGATGCTAAACCATATAATTAGTAGCACTAAACATCAAATAATTAAATTCTTACAAACCTTTTGCTCTGACCACAATGGTATTAAATTAGAAAACAATAAAAGCAAGAATCCAGAAAATTATAAATATTTTGAAATTAAACAAGACAAATTTAAATAAACCACAGCTGAAAGAAAAAAAAAATTAAAGAGATTATAAAATATTTTAAGATAAAATATAATTAAAATACTAAAATGTATAATGTAACAAAAATTGTGGATAGATGTAATTTTAGATTTTAATGCATATTAGAAAACAAGATCTGAGATAAATAATCTAAACTTTCAATTTAAGAATCTAAAAAATAAAGTACAAACTAAACCCAAGAAGAAAAGATTTAATAATGATTAGCTTAGAAATCAATGAATGAAGACAGAAAGTAATAGATAAAATAATTAAATCAAAAGTTGATTGAAAATTTACAATCCCTTACCTACACTGACTTAAGATAGAAGAAACAGATCAACAATTAAACAACCTATTGATACTGACAATGATGGTAAAATTCATAAAAAATGTTGATTGAAAGAAGTCAGATATAAAAGAATACTATGGTACCAACTATATATATTTTTAAAAAGTAAAACTGTTATTTTAAGAATATATACTCAGGGAATTAATTTATAAAGAAATTCAAGTGAGAATAGTTGTTATCGTTGTGGGAAGAAATATAGAGTGACTAAGGTTGGAATAAGGTTCTCACTGAGGGAATTGATAATGTTCCATTATTCCTTTGGGTTATGGTCACATAGATAGTTACTTTCTGAAAAATCACTGAGACATACTTTTTAAAAATATTTCTTATCTATATGTACAGATTTCACAATAATAAAACAATGATTTTAAAAGAAAGTCAATAGTTCTTATTGAACAAATACAAGTGGTCTTCCAAAATAAATACTTCTAAATAAACTCTACAGTTGGAAGACTAATAACTGCTGTGTTCATATTGACTCCAAATCATTAATCTCTTCTTATATAGCCACATTTAAAATAACACCTTCAGTTCGAATGTGAACAAACATAAGATATTTGATCAAGGTAAGATGTGTGTTTTTGTGCATGTATTGGGAACCCAGACTTGGTTCAATATTCTTTTCTAAACTAATGACTGTAAACAATTTGACCATTTAGAGAACAATTTAATGAATGGATTTGAACCTATTATTAGTATTAATTGGTATTAACTGTAGTGGGGCCTTCATGTATGTACGTTGGTATGTGTATATGAGTAAAGTATTTGTCAAAAACCCAACAAAGTCTAGAGAGCCAAAGACTGCTTTTTATTGAAAGTGCAGAGTTACAGGAGGATAATTTAAAACAAATGGATCAAAAAAGTAACCATTTACATTATGGATAAATATGACCAATATTGTTGGAGATGCCTGAACATTAATTGAGTACATAACTATCAGATGATAGAAAGAAAGCCAAATTGAGCGAATAAATCTACTGAATCGTATACATCCTAGTGTTTAACAGCTTTCACATATTAAGTGTCAGGCACCATTCTTGGTGTTGTATGTTCACTATTTCCTGAACCTAAAATTTCCTAAGAGAATTTGTAATCTTCCTTTATTTTTTTTAAAGATTTTATTTATTTATTTGACACAGAGAGTTGGAGAGCACAAGTAGGCAGAGAGGGAGGCAGAGGGAGAAGGGGAAGCAGGCTCCCCACTGAGCAGAGAGCCCGATGTGGGGCTCAGTCCTAGTGATGAGGGAGCAGGAGGCTGGCTGAGGACAGAGCAGAAGCTGGCACCTTGCACCCCCTCTTCACCCGCTCCCCTCCATATGTGTAGCATTCCTCAGGCACCCCTGACTGCCATAAAATGATAAATAGTTAACTTGCAGGGATCGCAATCCTGCAGAACAGGAATCTCCCTTGCTCTACAGATGTCCTAGAGATCTAAACAGGGAGGTTACCTTATCAATAGCACAAATTTCCAGAGGCAAATAACTCTCATTTCCTGAAGCCCTAATGTCCCCCTCCCCACCATAAACTGGAGGAGACTGAGGTAGAAGGGAATGTAAATGATAGCAGGATCATAATACCCCACCAAGAATCTCCCAACTATCTTGATGTTAATGCCTGACCTAAAAATGACATTGATCAAGCCATAAGGGCAAGGACTCCCCCCAGCACCTTGTAGGCCCTCCTTAGCATGTGAAAGCTCTGTTGAAATCTCCCATCCCTTCACCACCTCCCCCCAACCGCAAGGTATATAACACGCCTACCCTCACAACCCGGGGCAGCAGCTCTTCCTGCCCACGGGTCCTGTCCCCATGCTTTAATAAACCACCATTTTGCACCAAAGATGTCTCAAGAATTCTTTCTTGGTCATCGGCTCCGGGCCTCAGCCCACCGAACCTCACCTAGGTTCTAGAACTTCATCACTAAGACCCTGAGATCATGACCTGAGCTGAAGGACGAGGCTTAACCCACTGAGCCACCAAGGCACCCCGTGTTATCTTCCTTTAGATACAAGTTAACAAAGACTCATAGGGGAAAGGCATCTCACTATCTATCCCATCTTTCTTTATTATCACTTTCCACAGTAATTATGTGTGTGTGTGTGTGTGTGTGTGTGTGTGTGTATGCCACTTTCACCCTTTTGATTGATGGATATTTTGTACTATAAAATGAAAATCCATGGCAATCTCCAAGGCCCCAACCATGCACTCACTTTCTTCTTCCATAATTATCTTGAATAAGGAAAAGCATTTACATTTCTCCCCTTTTTGAGTATCCAGTGGAACAATTTATATCTGCACATCTATACTAGAACAGTCTGAGGTTATTATTATTTTTTTCTAATGGTGACTTGATAGCACTTTACTTGTATACTTAAAACTAACAGAGATTTGTGGGGGTCTGTTTTCATTCTAACACCTTCTACTTTAAGGACTGAATTGCCATTTGGCTAAATCACTCTTAGTCTTCAACAAGACAAAAGAAAAGAGTATCTATTCAAAATGCTCACAGCCTCCCTGTGGTTTATAAAGATGCTCTGCAGAATTTAACACCTGCAATGGAGAAAAATGTAAGTTAATTCACAATGAGCCTCTTTCTTGTGAATGAAGAACTTCAACAGGAATGGTGTGTTGTTTTCTTCTTCTTTATAAAAAAAACAAAAAACAAAAAACATTTTTGATAAATTTAGGAAATATACATCCAGCTATACAACATGGAGTTTGCCACAAGTCTTATGTTACAGTCATCTGAAAAATGCAATGATGATAATGACAGATAATTTTCTATCCACTTCCTTATTCCTTCATCTTAGTAAAGACAGTCTTTCTTAAGGGTATTGCAAGGGTAGCTTATTTAAACTGGATTATACATTTACTTAGAATGGAATATAACTTATCTAGTCTCCAATGATGGTGATGGCCTTCTTAGGCTCTGTCTCTCCTAAAAGTAGCTCTAGGCTATCTTTCATAGCCCTTAGCTGGGAGGGAGGCAATCTTGGAAAGGTTTTATACATTGCTCTCTTAGTAATGGTCATTTGCATCAAAAGAAAGGAAATTTAAAATAAAAAATTAAAAAAAAAAAAAGAAAGGAAATTTAGTCATGGTCATTTGCATCAAAAGAAAGGAAATTGGACCCAAAGGCACCCAACCATGGGCTCCAGTAAACAAATGAGGAACAGGGTTATGAGAGCTTTGCCCCACAATTCTGATTCCTATCTTGGTGAATTTGAATAAGAGATGAACTACAGACTATCAAAAAGAGAAACAAAGGCACTCAGAAACAAGGGAGGATGGAATTGACAGACAAATCACATTAATGGTCACAAGCTCCAGTTGTAAGAAAAAGATAAAAGCACCTACTCTACGACTGAAATTTTGGTTAAATCATCAATTACTGTTAAGCTACCAGAGCATTTGGTTTGTCCAAAAGATATACTAAAACTTCATGAATTCTCTTCCCATAAGTGGATTTTGCACAGTGAGAAAAAGAAAATACCAAAGGCAAAATTATGAAGAATTTGTAAATAGAGAGTTGAGGATTGCACAACTTTTTTTTTTTTTTAAGATTTTATTTATTTATTTGACAGACAGATCACAAGTAGGCAGAGAGGCAGGCAAAGAGAGAGAGGGAGAAGTAGGCTTCCTTTTGAGCAGAGAGCCCAATGTGGGGCTTGATCTGAGGACCCTGGGATCATACAACTTTTGATTTGATAGCCAAGGAAGTCTCTTTGAAGAAGTGATTTTTAAGGTTTCATTGATGGATGGAAAACACTGAGATATATGCTAGGGGAAGGAAGGAAGTATTAAGGCTCTAGGATTTGAAAGGGCTTGGGTTATGCAAGGGACAATAAAAGAGAGCAGTATGTCTGGAGAATGATGATCAAAGGAGACAGTAGTATCAAAGGTTGAAATGGTGAGCAGAGTTAGATAATACTGATCTCAGAAATCCATGCTAATAGGTTTCTATTTTATCTTAATAACAATGAGAAACCACTGAAAGATTTTAAGGGGGAAAATGTGGCAAAAACATGTCTAGATACTAGTTACATGCTTAAAGACTTTTTTCATATTTATATAGCTTCATTTCTATACATAAATTGACTATTTATAAACAAAACATACATAAAATAATAGTATGGCTCTGGCACTGTATTCTAATTTATTAGGGTATTGGTAAAACTTTTTGTTGGAAGAAGCTAGGAAATAGCTCTGTTTTGGTTCTGAGAAAAGTGTCCACTGCAAAAAAAAAAAAAAAAAAAACAACCCAGTTCTTAACTTCATTGATCTATGCCCTATCCAAGTGTTGCCATGGACCACAATATTTCCCTGGTCTTTTTCTAGGATTCTACTTGTAACAAATTTCATTGTATCTGTACATTTTTAAATTTCAGTTTTTAAGTTTTTATCATTGCATTTCTAATGCCCTATTTATATTTTCATTTAACTTCTTGTAAAATTGTGAAAATCTAGATATGTGATTACCGTCTAACTCAACTGCTCAGTGCTTCTAACCTCTGCCAAATTCTGATGTTAGAAGCTTTAGAACTAAAATAAATTCAGAAATATACCATGAAAAAATAAATAAAAGGAAATACACCATGAACTTCAGTCAAAATCTCCAGGAATTTTTTTTAGGAATATGGAAAAAGATTTTTAAAGGTTATCTAGACAAACAAATAAAGCAAAACTTGCAAAAATTAGCAAGAAGATAATATTATTCTAATTGAATTGAAAGAATAATATATGCCCACAATAAAAAAAATATAGTTGAATACCTGTCAGATTCATAGAAGGAGAGAAATATTCTATTGGCACACACAGCAAAAGAATTCACAGAAAAAGAATAAAACAAAATTTAACATTCATCTAACAAATATTTATCAACAATTAAATGTTGTTCTGAATGCCTGGAATGCATCAATAAATAAACCAAACAATGATCATTGCTCTTATGGAAACTACATCATGGTACAGATGAAAAGAGACAGTTAAGTATTATTTTCTCTTTTTGAAACCTTCTCTGCTCCATATGCCATAAATTGATCTGGGAGGTCTGGGGAAGGAAGTTGTGGGTAAACATCCAGCTCTATGTGCTTTTATCTCCCAGGGCCGGCAGCCTCTCACCCGTTGGAGCTTTATCTGCCATTCTGACCCTAGCTTACCCTTTTTTAATTGCCCAATTTACTAATTATTTGAGGGTCCCTGTACCACACCTAGGCTCCTGGTGATCCTTTCCCTGGGTCCCTGCGTTCCTTGCCTCTGTCCCACCCTGGAAAATAAGCTCTATCTCAGCAATACTTTATAACAAAATCAGTACAAATAAAAACCCCTCAGTGAAAAAATACATATATATATTATACATATTTACATAATTATATGAATTATATTGTATTTTTGATGATGATAAGTGCTATAAAGAAAAAGAAAGAGAATGGTAAGAGTGTCAGATGTATCAAAGTACAGACTAGTAACAATAGCTAGACTTCATTGAAAAAAGAGCTTTGAGTTAGGAATTGACAAAATAGATACTAAACACAAGATGTATAAAATCAAAAGACAGCTGGGACTCTAGAAAAAATTATCACAAATAAAAAAACTTGGTTAATACCATAATATATAATTTAAGTAGACAAGACTTTTTGTAATATTTCATAATGTGTATTAAAATGAATGTTTTAACCTTAAAGTCTGACAAAATGGACATTCAATACTGTGACATATTTTCTTACTGAATTTAAGGTAATGCACATCACCACACCTTTTCTGGAAAACAAGTAGCCAGTAAATGCCAACATATATTTAAAATGTCAACACTCTTTTTCCAGTAATTTCTCTAATAGGAGTTTATCCTAGAAAGTAAACAGAGAGGTTGTCAAAGATTTATGTATATAGAGTTTCTGCTGCAGTGTTAAGGTAATAAAAGGGGAAACTTGAAAAAAATATGAATATCTAAAAGCAAATGAATAATAAAATACCTCTTAGGACATCCTTTTACTCTAGTCTTCTCTGTAATTAATCATTACTATATGGATTCAATACCACCACCACCTTTTGCCAGTGCCAGTATTTCTCCCAGATTTTCTCTTTGGATGTATTATGAAACAAACTCTCTGACCAGTACATTTTCAACAGGGAGTAAGATGTTTACAAAATTAAATCCAACATACATCCTTCCCTAAAATACTGTAAGGTCTTTATGTTGTTTTTAGAATAAAGAACAAATCATTAATATATCCAATAGTATCCTTAATATAGACTATAATTCCCTGAAGGACTGGGCCCTGACCTAGTACTCAAACTTCATTCACACCAGGTTTCCTCCTTCTATTCTGAGTTCTGGTCAACCCTACTTTATTTCAGCTTCTTTAAAGTACCATGCATAGCCTTGTAACATAGTCTTTGTATATGCTGCTCACTCTGGCATACAGCAGGCACTCAAATGCTTGATGGTTGAGTGATTAAAAGAATGAATAAAAAATAGTACAGTTTAGAGTGAAAAAAAAATAAAGAGAATATACTCCCACACTGTAAACCATAGTCTCTGGGATAATATAACTGATTGTTTTAAAGAGTATATTTAAAATGAAAAGTAAATATTGTGGGAAATTATAATGAAATTGTGAAACAATATGACACTCAATAGACACTATTTATCAGGTATTTTTTTGAACAAAAAAATAGGGTTGAGGTATGAGACAAGGATTGCTTATATAGATGTTAGAGTCCTCTGCTCAGATGAGATTAAACTGTCAGCAGTTTAACTCAAGATGTCTTTTTTATGTACTGATTATGTTGAAAGCATTTTATTTGGGGAGAAAGTAAAGCTGAATAAGGTATATTTCCTAATATATTTTAGTCTTAATAAGGAGGTTATATCATAAAAAAGAATATTAGAATACAGAAAATGAATGTAGCACATGAACATGGAAATAAGGTTTCTGAAAGTAGAAACTGTTATAAAAATAGGACCAGAAATATGTATTTACTTTCCCAATTTAGGTACATTCAATTTACAGAAATCCTGCTGAATATAAGTAGTTGCTTATAATTACTTATCATATATATATGTGTGTGTGTGTGTGTGTGTGTGTGTGTGTGTAGGTTGTGAATATAGCTAGCTTTTGTTTTGAAAAGTCAACATGAAGTGATGGTGATTTGATTGTAGAATTTTTTTCTTCATGTGTCTAGTCATTGGGGGAATCTATTAAGTGTAGATGACAAGAGTAAAATGAGAGCTAAGAAGTACCAAAGATATTCTCTGTGCTTGATGTCAGAAAACTCACTGATCTTTCTCCCCCAAATGAATATGTTGACACATTTCAGCAGAGGTGCTGGAAGCCCGAGACTACAAATGATGAAGAAAGTGAAAGTTCTTTTCTTTAAGATTGATCTTTCCTTTAAGGCACAATCAATCTATCACATAGTTGACACCATTTTTGTATTTTTGTGTCATTATCTGAAGCAATGATCTTATGAAAAACACATGGATCACTAGCCTAGTCAGGGAATGTGAACAGATTCACGGAAACTAGCTGAGTGACCTTGCACAGACCACTTAGCCTCTCTGTGCCTCAGTTAGTCAGCTGTGAAAAGATGTTTCTATAAATGTCTTTGCAATTCATTCTGGCTCTACAAATCAATCTGGAATAGTGCTTTTTTATTTTTTTAAGCAACATATAAAATTATTGAGTATGAAAATATTATCCTAAAAATTGATAAAACCAAGTAGATATTCTGCATAAGAAACTGGTTCCTCAAAAAGCTAAGAAAAAGGATTATAAAACCTAAGAGAAGAGTAAGAGCTATTATTGTTAAAATAATAAATGAAAAAAAAACTGAAGAAATATATATTCACTCACAAAAAAAAACCTAGAATTGTTCCCATTTAATACCATTTGTAAATCCCAAACTTTCAACAAGTTAAACCTCCCTTCAACACATTAACACTATAGAAAAGAAATTAAACATTAAAAAAAGGAGGACCTGGATGAATGCTTCCTTAGACTAAGTCATTTATTTGTTTAAATATTTTATTTATTTATTTTAGAGACAGAGGCAGAGGGGGAGGGAAAAGGAGAGAAACCCAAGTAGAATTTTTGCTGATCACAATCCTGAGACCATGACCTAAGCTTAAACAGAGTCTAATGCTTAACTGACTGAGCCATCCAGGTGTTCCTAGACTAAGTCATTTAAATAATTCTTTACAATATTCAGATTTAAAAAGTTATTTCTTTACAGTTTATAAAATATGTCTACATATGTTGCTACTCTTCCACATATCTCTGTTTTACAGAAGATGAAAGTGAGACTCAAAGAAGTCAAATGAAAATCAAATATCTTGTCTAATATTACTAGCTAATAAGTGGGAAAAAAAAGAAATTGATTTCATATTTTTTAATTACATATCTAAATATTCTCCTGATTAAAGATTTTTAGAGTTTGTATTTCCTAAAAGAAGGAAGGAAGTTTTGTTATTTCATTAATGTAGTCAAGGATGCTTGTTTTAAAACAAATACATCTCACTGATGTAGTAAGTCAAATAAAGAACTGTTAGCAACCACAGAAAACTATCATAAATTAATCCCAAGGCCCTTTAAGAGGAGCAGGGCAGACACTTAATTATAGGCAGTGACCTCAGCATTTGCTTTACCACAAATGCACAGACTGGTATCCTGTGAGCCTCTGCCCTTCTTCCCACAAAATATAGCCAGTACTACTAATTGATATTTGGCCAGATTATAACATAATGTAATGTGCAACACTCTATGATTTTATCAGCTGTATCGGGAAACAAGATTCAGAGGACATGGTTGGTAGGCCTTCTACATAAGTGAATGAAGAGAGAGAAATCATAAACAGTGCTGTGTGGCCTTCACAAAAGTAGGCCTCCTGTGCCATGTAGGCCAGCTTCCACCTTGATGAAGTCAAGAATGTTTAGTTTTGTAAGATACTGACAAAATGTATGATCCCACCTAAAATGGCTGCCTAGACTTGTAACACTGTTAAAGTAGCTCTCCCCATATTTCAATCTAGTCAACACAAGAAAAGACAAAATTTCCAGAATTGCCACTGGTCTCTGAATGGGTTATATACAGTTCTGAGAACAGTGACGGTGACAATTTAATCGACCTGGTTATTAGGTATGATTACGAGAGGACATTGCACCAGTAACTTGCTAAACAATCATATGCAATCCCTGTATTCTGCATTTTAAGTACCTCCACATACTGTGTGGTCAAAGGGGATTTGGTAACCAACTAGACTTTTCAAGTGTGCCACATTAATAGGAAACTGTGATATTTTAAATATAAGACTACCTAAAAAATTATTATACTATATATACTTCAATATAGAATATTATTATTTCTTCCTTCTCAGAACTCAAACGCTATTATGAATGCCAAATAGTAGGGCCATGTTGGAAGACAGTTTTGTAATATCTTACAAAACTTAACATACTCACAAAACTAAATATACAATCCAGCAATGGCACTTGTTGGTATTTAGCCAAAGGAGTTTAAAACCTATATTCATATAAAAACCCAATCTCAGATGTTTCTAGCAGGTTTAGTCATAATTTTCAGAAATTGGCAACAATGAAGATGTCCTTCAGTAAGTGAATGGATAAATTATGTGTGACCCAGACAATGAAATATTATTCAGCACTTAAAATAAATGAGCTACCAAGCCATGAAAAGACATGGAAGAACCTCAAGTGCACATGAATAAATGAAAGAAGCCAATGTGAAAAGACTATGTACTACAACATTCCAACCACCTGACATTCTGGGAAAGACAAAACTATAGAGACAATAAAAAGATCAGTGGTTGCCAGGGGTAGGGGGAATGGGACAGGAATAATAAAGCATGTAAGGTTATTAGGGCAGTAAAAATGTATGATTTTGTAATGATCAATATATGTTACTATGTATTTGTCCAAATTCATAGAGTATATAACACCAAGAGTGAACCCTAACATAAACTATAGACTTTGGGTAATTATGATGTGTCAATATAGGTTTCATTCTGGATTAAAAAAAAAAAAAGTTCCATTTTGATGAGCAATGTTGAAAATGGGGAAGCTATGCATGTGTCAGGCAGGAGATAGTGTGGAAACTTCTACACCTTCCTCTCAATTTTATTGTAAACCTAAAATTGCCCTAAAAAATAAAGTCTTTCAAAAAAATACTTATTAAGTGATTGAAAACACAGCAGCAACATATGATTTGGATATATTCTAAAATTTCACCTTTTAAATGATGGAAGGTATACAAATAATTCTAAGTAGTATAACGTACTGAAATTAATAATAACCAATATATTAAGTACTTAATACATGGCAGTCTCTGTGGTGAACACTTTAAACCAATTATCTCACTTGATACTCATGGGGATTCTATAAAGAAGGAGCTTGTACTATCTCAGTTCCATACTGGATCTCAGAAAACTTCACGCAACTTAGTCACAAAGGCAGAGCATGCTAATATGCTCTGGTGAGGATTTAGTATAGTTTCCAGAGCCCTAACCACTAATAATACTAATTTTTATAGAAGTCAACTGTAAAATTTCTGAAAAAAAATTTTTTTAAAATTACCAAGTTTTACATTGTAATCAAGAAAACATTTTCTTCCTTTCTCCTTACTTGCCAGTCACTGCCATGGGAGTATAGTCTCCTCAAAGTTGGTAGGAATTCCTGTTGTTTAACAAGGAATAGGAAGGAGTCAGATGCTGAGAATTCAGAAAAACAGACTTTGGCTGACTGATGTAAATCCTCAAAGTCATTCTCATGTCCTGAGCATCCTTTTCTTCAGTTACTCTAGGATTTTCCTCCTTGCTTTCTTATCCAAATATACCACTTGCTATCTAGATATAAAATTTTCCTCCTTTTCTAGATCACTGTAGAATAACCATAAATATATAGATTTTCTAGTCTGTCTTTTAACCACCAAGACTTTGGAAATTTTCTTAGAGCTTAGTAGCAACAGGGGAAAGTGAAATAATTGTGTTTTAAAGGTGAAAAGATTCTCCTGCAAGAAGACTAGCAGTGATGTATGCCTCTGGCATTTACTGGAGTGTAAGAGACCCCTCTTTGCATGATCATGTTTATTTTGAGTGTTTCTCAAGTGTATGAATTTCAAGTTTCTGAGCTAGACTTCTCACTTCCTTCTGCTTGAAAACTTGCTATTAACATTCCCTTCAGGCAGGTCTGCTAGCAAAGAATTTTCTTAGTTTTTTTTTGTTGTTGTTTGTTTGGTTGGTTGTTTCCTGTCTGAGAAAGTATTTCTCCTTCACTTTTAAATAATTTTGCTGGACACAGAATTCTGGGATGATGGTTTTGTTCTTTCAATACTTCACTCTGTTTTTGTTTGCTTGCATTGTGAAGAGAAGATCAGTGCAATTACTATTCTTGCTTTTCTATAAGTAAGGTTTTCCCCTCCCTCAACTTCGTCTAGTTTCTTTTAATATTGCTCCTTTTCATTGATTTTCTGAAGTTTACTTGGGCATGCTTAGTTGCAGAGTTTGATATTTATCTGCTCTAGTGTTGTCTGACTTGCTGCATTTGTGGATTGTGTCTAGCATGAATTTTAGAATATTCTCTGCAATTACTACTTCAAATATTTCTTCTGTTCTATTATGTTCCTTATCTTTCTGGTATTTGGGTTATGCATGTTACATTTTGAAATTGTCCCACGGTGTTGGATATTCTGAGGTTTTATTTTTCTCCCTCACTTTTTTCCTTTTCTTCCCCCCTCTTTTTAGCACTTCAGTTGTGGAGTTTCCATTGACATATCTTCAAGTTCACTGATTTTCTTTAAGCTGTACTCACTCTATGGATGAGCCCATCAAAAATAGCTTTTATTTTTGTCACAATGCTTTTATTTCTAGCACTTTCTTGTCTTTTTTCTTTTTAGAGTTTCAATCTCGGTTTACATTACCCATCTGTTCTTACACACATTGTCTCCTCCCCCTGCCCCACTAGAACCTTTAACCATCAGAAGTATTTCTCCTGTGTATAGCTTTTGAAGTCCTAAACCTTTTGACTACAATTTTTCTCCCATGGTGAGACATGAAAGCTGGAAGGCCTGAAGTAAAGAGGGTTACCTTCCACGAGCTGCATAAAACTGCCAAAATTCTTTCCCATAGAATGTAAGTCTCTCTTATATGAGCGCCTGATGGGGTTCCTGGAGATAAATCTCACAAAAATATGGGGCTTACAAAAATTAAACCCCTAGAATTTTTTTTCACACTCATGATAGTCCACAGTCAGCCTCTACCAATTTATCAAGATGTCAGTTAGGTATTCATAACAGTTACGTCGATAGCAGCATTTATTCCATCTAAGCATATCTTAGTTTTATTTCTCTGAATGTCTCTGTCCCTTCCAATTTTTGGTGATTTTCTCTGTGTCTTCAGCTTCCTGACAGATCAAAAAAAAGAAGAAGAAAAAAGCTGTAGATCTTTCAGTTTTTTCAGCTTTTTCTTATAGTAAGAACATGAGTGACCACTACTTATCTGTTTACATGTTACAGCTGAAATAAGAAGTCCCTGCTACTATTTTTAATAACTTTTAATACTGTAAAGATGACACATTGTAACTACATGTTTCTAATAAACCACCTTCTGTAGCACCATAGTCCTATAATAGACAATACATTTTCACTAGACAATATATATCATAAATTATTGCCTCATGGGTTAGATTTAATGTCCTATTGCTTGCTGCTCCTGGTAATATCTAAAGTACTGGCCTAGCACTTTCTTTATAAACTTAGACCAAGAGGTAGAGTTAACAGAAAATATCATACATCATCTATTTTGCCATGTAGATACAGCGAATATAGAATACAAGAAACTCTAGATAGTCCCATTTGGCAAATGTATCAATACTTCTGATATAAGCATGCATGCATGCATAAATACATATATATATATAATATATATCCGGGTATATATAAATATATTATATACTTATATATTTTGATACACAAATACGATACACATACATATATATAGTTATTATTTTTCTTGTATGTTAATGAAAGATCCTGAGGTGCATTCACCTTGTGATCTACCTCCTGAATTTTCTGGAAAATTTATTCAAAATTTGATTACTGGAAAACCCATAGGGAATCTATTTTGAATCCACTTTTGTTCAATTGTCTTGCTTTACCTTGTAGACCATGGCTCAAGTTGGAAGTCTCTGCAAAGTGCTATGAAGTTTTCCCTTCTCACCTTCCATTATTTATTTATTTATTTTTATTTATTCTACTTGCCAGCCTAGACACTTTAGGAAGGCTATACAGGGTTTGCAATATGCCAGTAATAATAAATAAAACAAATTGTATTTATATTTATAGTCATTTAACCAGTATTTAAAAGCATATTAAGATTTACTTTTGTTTGGACAGGAACACATGCTGAGAAAACTTTGTTATAAATATGTGACATATATATGTATACTTTTTGTAACTTAATGCTTCATATTTTATACAATACTACATAACATATGCAACACTATAATATATAAATAAGTATATAAGTTAAACTATATACATTAATGAGTCATGTTATTAAAAATTGATATATTTTTATATAAATATGCATAATTTGTATTATGTGTTAATGCAGTTAATAATAATATACTTTATAATATTATATTTGAAATACAAAATTTAATATATAGACATGTATAATTAGTAGAATATATATGGTGGATTTAGAGTATATTACATACATTTAACATATTTTCCCATTTCCACTAGATAGGACTTATTGTTATTTTTTTAACATTTCTTTAAGACCTCTAATAAATTCCTGCTTTTCTCTAATTCTCTTTTCTCCATGTGGAACTTTATAAAAAGATCTGATGTTTTAAAGATAATCATTAAAGTCATTTTATGACATCTACAGTAAATTTTAATTTGACAAGAAAGAACAAACCTATTTAAACCCACTATTTTAAAAATGTGGTATTTTTCAACTATTATTGATCCACTTAATTCCGTTTTCAATCTCTAAAGTGACAAATGTACATATATAAGACACACCTGGACATTTAGCTAGTGCCACTTTCAGAAACACTGCTTCAAAGTTTAATTCTACCAGAATAAAAGTAGCTTTCTCAAAAATCACCACTAAAGAATACCAAGGATTTTATCTTTTGAGTTTTTAAATTACGGTCCAATTTAACTTTCATAAATGCCTGATTTCAGGCCTCAGGTTCTGAATTCATTTTTTTTCCTGGGAAATGAAACACCATTGAACTGTCACTCGAACAGAAAACCTGATCTTTTGCTTCCTTCTTATTGAAGGCAGTAGAGATTAAATAAGATCACATTTGGTCATCTTTTCCTTTGGATACCATTTAATCTTCCCCTTCAGTCATCTCTGTGAAATCCTCAAATTATTATTGTTTATTTCTCATTCTCTTATTTTTAATAGAAATTCCAAATAATTAACTTGATTTTTTAGAGTAGTTTTTGAGGTCTTTTGCTAAATTTCAATGAGATGAGAGACAGCAAACCTACAAGAGCAAAAAATTGCATTCACTAATTTTAAATAATTGAAGAAAGTATAATCAGAATAAGTTGCATACAAGTCCAAGTCACAGCTTTTCTTTTAAAACATATGGTTTAATTCATATTAACTGCAGTTAGTAACAAATGATTTATTAACAAATCTCTAAGTAAAGTTACCATTCAGTCTGCTTTAATCAATGAGTATTTAAAAATGAAGATCTTAATTCAAACAAAAAGAGACTGATAAAATGATTTTAACCATTATTGGAAGTAAATTTGCTTTCCTATTTCTTAGGCAGCCTAATCACTCTTCTTCATAAGTTATCAGCCTTTTGTTTTTGTTTAAAGAAACACAGTAGTAGATTAAAGATGCCAGTTCTTGGCTACTCTTCCCATTGAGAACTTCTTTCTGCAGAAAATGAGCCTGCATGTAAGGAATCCAGTTACACTGAAATGATAAGTTTGTTGCTGTAACAACTACCTAAAAATATGGAAATGGCTTTGGAGTGGGGAGTGGGAGCTAGGAGAATTTTGAGAGGCATAATAGAAGGCTTAGATTGCCTTAAACAGACTGTAAAAAAGAAATATGTTGACTAAAGTGTTGCTAGGGAGAGCTAGAAAAAAAGTGAAGAAAATGCTACTGAAAATAATAGGAAAGAGGATCCTTGTTATAAAGATTCAGAAGGCTAGGCAAATTGTGTCCTAGAGTTCTATGAAAAGCAGACCTTGTAAGCAATGAATATGATTTTCAAAATATTGAAGATACTGCTTAGAGTAAAATGAGGGAGGTAACAAATTGGGGGGAAATATGCTAAACAAAAATGACCCAGAACTTATGATTTGGAAAATCCTCAGCCTATCCAGATGACAAAAGTCACTAAAATCAAGAGATTTCTTTGGAAAGCATAACAGAGAAAGCTGAGGATATGGTGGTACAATGTCTTGAAACACAAGAAAGATCCATAGATCAGAGTATCCAGTTCCACAAAATGAAATCAGTCAGTCAAATCAGAGGCTCTCCAGACATTTTAAGAAATATTGCCTATCACTCATCTTAGCAGAAGCCAAAAAAAAAAAAAAAAAAAAAAAAGGTAGGGAAGATTATTGAAGAAAGATCTGTGAAGAGCTTTGCTCCAACGGAGTGATGCCCTGATAAATCCACACAAAACCCACCAGTTTCTTGAGAATTTTGTATCAGCAGAAAATCTGCCAACTCAGATTGAAAGGAAAGGGACAAAGACGAATATGAGAAGAAGGCTGCTTAACCCCCAAATCCCTACTGACGGAAAGCAGCATAAAAAGAAAGATGTAGCTGCAAACGTACCCAGTTGTATGAAAAGAGAAGTATACCTCCTGGGAGTATAGAACCAAGAGCCCAGAGGACTGAACACAGAACAGAGAGAAGAAGGTAGAAGGAAGAAGGACAGGAAGATTCTTCCCAGCCCTGGAGACTTGATGGAGTTTTCCTGGCTGAATTTCAGATGGGCTCTGAACCAGTGCTTCCTTTTTCCTTACATTCACTCAGTTTTGAACTCAAATGTCTAGTTATCTAATGCTTCTCTCACCATTGTATGTTGGGAGTGTTGTGAGTAGATCATGTGTTTCCTTAGCTTCACAGGCCTACAGATGGTGAAAGTTGTGGTGGGGCATCTCATCTGCACCCAATTTCTATTACTGAGATGATGCGCTTTGGCCCTTGTGAGCTGATGAAATCTAGATGAGATTTGGGAATTCTAAGTTGGTGGTATTAGGATGAAATTTTAGACTTTGAGTTAATGCTATAATGAGTCTTTTTAGGACTTGGGGAGAAGTGAATGTATATCTTGCATTTGATAGGGATGTGGATCATGGAGTCCAGGCAGAATTTTGGCACCATAACCATCAGCCCAAGTGTCATGCTCATGAATATTTTTGCAATTGTAATACATGGCAAATGGGACTGCAGATGTAAATAAGATTATTGTATTAGTTTCCTAGGGCCGCTGTGACAAATTATAATAAACTTAATAACTTAAAACAATAAAAAAATATTCTCTCAGACTTCTGGAAGCTAGAAGCCTGAAGTCAAGGTTTTGGCAGGAATTCACCACCCCTAAAGGCTCTAGAGAAGAATCCTTTCTTGTTTCTTCCTAGTTTCTGGTGGTTTCTGGCAATCCTTGGTATTCTTTGGCTTGCAGCTATATGCATCCAATTTCTGTCTTGGTTATTACACAACCTTCTCCTTTTTTGTGTCTGTCTGTGGCTGTATCTCTTCTACTCTTCTCCACCAGTCACTTTGGAATTAGAGCCCACCCTAATTCAGTATGACCTCCTTTTAACTTTACTAATTATGTCTACAAAAGCTTTGTTTCCAAATAAGGTCACATTCTGAAGTTCTGGGTGGGCATGACATTTAGAGGGATACCATTCAATTTAGTACAGTTACTAATCAGTTGATCTTAAAATAGGGAGGTTATCTTGGATTATCTGGGCGAGCCCAATGTAATCACAGAAACCCATAAAAGTAAAGCTTATTCCCAGGTAAGAATAGGAGAACAAGTCAGAAAGATTTAGCAGATGGGAAAATTGGAGATTCCAAGTGCCTTTGCTAGCTTAGGGACAATGGAAAGCATAAGAAGGAAATGTATTCTTCTAAAAATCTGGAATAAGTCTTTTTTTCCTTTTTAAGATTTTATTTATTTATTTGACAGAGAGATAAATTACAAGTAGACAGAGGGGGAAGCAGGCTCCCTGCTGAGCAGAGAACCTGATGCGGGGCTTGATCCCAGGCCCCTGAGATCATGACCTAAACCGAAGGCAGAGGCTTAACCCACTGAGCCACTCATGTGCCCCAAAACCTGGAATAAGTCTTTAAAGTGGATTCTTCCCTAGAGCCTCCAAATAAGAATCCAGGCCAACTGACACCTTGATTTTGGCCTTCTAAGACCATAAGCATAGTTCTGATCAAGACCGCCTAGAAGTATGACTTACAGAACACTGAGATAATAAGTGCATGTAGTTTATACTGTTAAATTTGTGAGATTTGTTATTGTAACAATAGCAAATGGTACACTTTTCTTCACAGAATTATTATTTTTAAAATAATGCACTAGATTAAAAACAGCAACACATTCTGTGTTATTCTTTTCATTGAGAAACTCTCTGGAATGTTCATATCTGAGTCATCCTGAATTTCTGACTTTAAAAATCCCAAGCAAAGTTAACAAGTTGTTTAGGCCACTAAATTTGGGGATATATTGCTATGCTATGGCAGATAACTGAAACAAACTCTATTTTCAGGCAACTAATAATTATCTGAGGATACTATACTTATATAACATAAGTCATATATACTTATATACTTAGAAGTCGTTCAGGTCTGTCTTGCTCCTTCTCAGAGGTCTACACTATTTGAGGTTACTAAAGTTAGCTCTCACTTATATAAATATCTTTATCTAATACCTGTTAGGAGAGAATTTTTCATAATTCTGGCACTTTTGCAAACCTTCTGAGTACAATATACCAAAAGAATAACTGCATAACAGGCAGCTTTTGACGTTAAAGGTAGTATCTCCTCCCTAAAGACAGAAACAGTGGGAACCTTTTGAGCCATGAGACCTTCTTCTTCTCTCCCTAGAAACAGCTGCTTTCTTTCCAAGGGAAAACACATAGAGAAACTTCCTCCTCTTCTCTGGAAGAGATCTGCCCAATATGTAATTTCTCTGAAGAGAAGGTTGGATAGAAGTGCTAGCTGTCCTATAGAAACTCTGAGTCTTCTAAGTTCAGGTTTTCTCTTCTGGGCTGCATACAATCTACTGCACATGTGGGGTAATATTGCCCCATGAGGCTTAAGACTTGGGGAATCCACACAAAGGTATTGTTCTAGCTAATGCATTTTGCTGTCAGTAATAAACTGCATGCATATCTGATCCTGGAAGCCTCATGTCAACTATCACAAAATATATATGAAATTGTCCAGGCTTGCCGGAAGAGTAACATCGTATACCTTTCACAGTTTTTTACTTAACGCCAGCATAACCCAGACTACCAACATTGACTATGACAATATATTTTTTAAGTCAATATATTTTTAACTGCACTACCCTTACCCATTCTGACCCCCAGTAAGTCCATTGTCCTCACAACAGAGTAAATGAAAAAGCAAATAAAAGAGACTAAAATTTTCAACATCTCATTTAATACGGTTAATAATGAATGCCATGATCCTGAATTATAGCATGCAGTTACCACCTCTATCTGCTGTCAAAGATCATCTTACGGTCTACTTCCCCTCATCCCCCATGCAGGTTATCACATGGATGTTTTTTCAGTTCTTGGTGTAGAGGATGCCCCTGCTTCCTACCCAAAACCAAGTTCTTTCATAAGCTGATACACTTTGAAATACTCCCTCCTCCTCTCCCTTTTTAATTTATTTAATTTTACATCAAAAACTCCTTCAATTCTTCTCACTGATATTTATGTTCTCCTTCATCACTTCTCCAGGAAAGCATTACTAATCCTTTAAAAAGTATACAGACTCTCATTATTTGTTCTCACTAGTTCATATCCTTTTCAGAACTTACCATGGTTATAACTTTATATTTAATTCTGTGATTATTTGGTCTTTGTCTCTCTGCAGTAGACACTATCATAGCCAGCACATTCTTCTTATGACTATTTTACTCTTGTTTCTACCAAAAACTTGACCCATATTAATTGTTTATATAAGTCTGTTAATGAGTGAATTAATAAATTAATGAATGGCAACTCTCCCTAATAATAAAAATTGGACACTCTTTTTATGTCCACAATCAAGTAGATGAAAAATACAAAATACAAACAGAAGCAGCATATCAACATAAGAATAAGGTGCAACAAAATATTCACTTTGTCACCATACTTTTTATTATATATTAGGTAAAGTGATCAGAAAATGACAAAGAAAAATATCAATGGAATATGCCTTGATATGCTATCTCTACTGTTAGGACTTCCAGAATAGGCCTCCTTTACTAGTGAAGCTAACAAACATACAAACAATAAGAAAACAACATGAAGATCACAAGACAAAGTATCAGAAGGCCTTTGTTCAAACTCTGTCCTACAAGCTGTGTGATCTTCAAGCCTCTCCCTCTTTATTCCTCCATTTTCTCATGTATAGTGTGGGTAGTAATCTCTTTACAAATCTATAATAGGAATCAAGTTATACAATATATACTAATATCACAAATACAGTGTCTCATGCCCACCAGGTGTTCGACAGGGGTTCATATGTATAAAGTGAGGCTTATATGGTATAACTATATACCATAACTATGGTATACTATACTAGTTATGGTATATAGTTCTACCAGAGTTAAGTAAAGAAGTTATCTCTTAATAGAAGTTGATAGGATTGGTGCGCCTGGGTGGCTCAGTGAGTTAAAGCCTCTGCCTTCAGCTCAGGTCATGATCCCAGGGTCCTGGGATCAAGCCCCACATCGGGCTCTCTGCTCAGCCAGGAGCCTTCTTCCCTCTCTATCTCTGCCTGCCTCTCTGCCTACTTGTGATCTCTGTCTGTCAAATAAATAAATAAAATCTTAAAAAGAAAAACGAAGTTGATAGGAGTGATAAGGGACAAAAATGTTTTCCCAGTCATGCAGGCCATCTCTCCAGAGTACTGGGAGCCAGGGTTCTATTTCTGTTACCAGTATGCTACCTGCCCCTGTTTCTTGAACTCCAAAGTGGAAATCAAGGACTAACACTAACACATTCTTCTAAGTTCAAACTCTGTTGTGTTGAACTTGATTATCTCTTTAATCTCATGAGAAATTTACTCTTAACAGAGACCCAGTAGCACTATTTTTAAAAGGTAACATTTAAAGAGTACATGACATTTGCAAAATATTATTATATTCTTATATAGGACTTGGGCATTGTAGCTATCTTTTGAAAACACTCTACTTTGGATTAGGCTTGGGCCTTTGAGTTACCTAAGAACTGGGTACAGAGTTGACAGAGTATTGTATTAGATCAAATAAAGACATGTTGTAATACAGTTTAGTTTCTTTTAAAAAAATTGTTTTTTTTAAGACTATTTATTTATTTATTTAGTTGAGAGAGAGAGAGAGAGAGAGAGAGAGTGCATGCAAGCACAAGCCAGAGGAGGGACCGAAGAAGAAAGAGAAGCGGGCTCCCTGCCAAGCAGGAGGCTGATGATGCAGGCAGGGTTCTACCCCAGGTCATGACCCAAGCCAAAGGTAGATGCTTACCCAACTGAGCCACCCAAGTGTCCCATCTTTTTTTTTTTTTTAACACCTTATTTATTTGAGAGAGAGAGAGTGTGCATGTGTGAACAAGGGGAAGAGCAGAAGGAGAGAGACAAGCAGACTCTGTACTGAGTATGGAGTCAGGTAGGGCTGGATCTCACGGCCCTGAGATCATGACCTGAGACTAACTCAAGAGTCAGACATTTAACTGACTGAGCCACCCAGGTACCCCTTCAGTTAATTTCTTCTAATTCAGTTCTGTAAGATTTATGTCACATTTGCCTGAATGAAGGAGCTCTACTCTAATATTTTTATTTATTCATTTATTTACTTCCTTTATTTTCTGCTATTGTCATATGTCTTGCCAATGTGATTATTTTATTTGAATATAGTTTATATATATATATATATTTTTTTTGAATATAGTTTATAAAAATGTACGTGCATGCCAAGAAAACACACGCAACTTAGGAAGAAAACATGAACTGAATTTAAAAGAAAACAGATGCCTTAAAAATATTTTCTAAAGGTAATATGAGATAGCAACAGAAAATGAATGTGTATCTTTATAATTTTGATGGATAATAAAATTTCCCAATATTATTTGATGTTGTACTCACTTATTTTGGGTCTTAGCCTGAATCACTGAATCCAGATTTTAGAAAGCATTAATAGACAAAGAAAAATCTTCAAATACTTACAGAATATATCTCCTTGTCAATCTATGCTTTCTATTTAATTATATAAAAATTGAAGTTGTAAATAGAAAATGCTTTAACACATTCATATAATAATTTTCATATCCTTGCATGTTATAAAGTAAAAAAATGCCATACTACCATTCTTCATATTTATATTCATAATACTTGTCTGAAGACTTCTAAAGGAAATATTTATTTATCAATACAACTATAATAAAAATTTTGAAACTATAGGACAGAATGAAAAGTTTCAGAAAGTACTTAATTAGTCAGCAATAACATGCATACTTCACCGTCTACCTACATCCCTTTTCTTTTCATTAGTGTTTGTAGAAATTTTTAAAAAATGACAACTATGACATTTGTGAGTATTGTGATAGATGATATTGGAAATTATGGCTCAGAAAATAAGTACAACTAGAACAAAGAAATTTGAGTAATATTTTTAGAAACCAATACATCGCATTCAACTTCTGTCCACTTCTCTTTGCTTACTATTGAAATAACAGAAATAAAGTCTGTCAAATTCTGTCCATGGTTTTTATCTATTTCATCTTCTGCCACTCTCTGCTGGTGTTCACATATGCTCAATGACCTCCTCCCACATGTTGATGATGCTTAAATCTTCCTTTCTAAATCAGTCATGCCTTGAGCTTGAGCTGCTCCTTTCTAAAAGCCTATTGGAAATCACTCTATAAAACATCTCACAGATACCTCAAAGTCAATATATCAAACAGTGCCCTCATTACCTTTCTCTTTCCTCAATAGTTACCTTCCCTTTTTGTGTTCTCTTTTTTATGAATAGCATCAACTGTCAACTATTTGATCTACCTAAAAAGCAAAAAGTCCTACTGAATTGTTCCTCTCCTTTATTATCTCTATAACCAATTTTTCTTTAATGTTTGATGAATGGGCAATTTACTGTCTATTACCCCATTCAGTAATTCATTTAATAAATATGCACCAATCTCATACCAAATTTCAGGCACTGTTCCACACTCTGGAGTTACAGCATCACAAGTTTATATTTAAGTGGGGACAAAGAGAAAATAAACCAATAAGTAATATAATTAAAATATATAATACATTAGAAGATTCTTCCCATAATATATTCTTGAATGTTTTGTAAAATCCAGCTTGAAGAGAGCAACCATGATATTTTCTGCAAAGAGGATGGTGCTGTGAGAGCAAACAAAAGGCAGATTAATGTACTTTTTAGGTGATCAAGAAGATGTGCCCCAAAAAGTCATGAAGGAGTCCAGAATGATGAAGAGGATTTGAAGAGATTTTAGATGAGTGTAAGTTAAATCACTTAAGATGATGCCCATGCAGGGTATCGTGGAAAAATGTGTGTCTGTGTGTAATTTCAGTAGTTATTCTTCTGTAAGGTGAATAGATTTACATATTTTCAAATGCTTCTTAGAGTCAATCATAAAGGAGTTTTAATTGTACAAGTGGAAAACTCTATCTTTTAGTCAAAACCACAATAACCTAAAAGTAGGGCAAGAACAGATAATTTCTGAAAAATGATTTTTTTTAAAATTCTAAACTGACATTTCTAAGATTTTAAGTTAAATCACTCTCTCTCACTCTCTCTCTCTCTCTTTTTTCCTATCTGGTATTACTTACAATTCTGCTTCTGAAATAAGATCTTACCTTAGGCTTTCTTTTTAAATGATAGTTATGTTCCTGGCCTGTCCATCCATTGGTCTCCCTGTCTATTGTATTAAAGGCCTGGATGAATTTATTTATAGCTATAATCTTTTCTTTGGGTAATAGCTAAAGCTAATGGTTTATCATCTGTACAACCCTGACAGTCTATCTTCCCTGATTCCTTAGGGTAGCTATCCCCTCCACCTCATCACTCCGTTAGATCTCTGAACAGACATCATCCTTAAAATCCCATTTGTACCATTTGGATCAGGTCAGGAAGAGTAATAGCTCTAATCTTCTTGGAGTGATATTATTAATCTTGAGCAGGTGAGCTCCAAGGTACTTTCTCTAACCTACACATTTAGAAAGCAGAAGCTTTAGGGCTGTAATGAATAAAGCTAAAATGGAAGCCTGCAGCATAAGGGAAAATGATTATAAGATTAAGTTGTCCTTTAGGTTTGTACTTAAACCTTGTTTACTCTGTTAAATCAAGAGATTTGAAAAAACTAAAGAGAAATACTAAATGGCTTCCCATGGAAAGTAACTCAGAATATTATTCTATTACTAAAGTCCTTTTTTAAAGGAGACTATACAAAAATGATAGATTAGACTTTAGTAGTTTAACATTCTAGGAGAATTTTAATAGTTTTCTGAAGCATCTGTTTTTAATCTGTTCATAAACCTCTTTCTATAACTGACCAATAAACAAATACATTTACAAGCCAAAAAATATAAGCAAATTCTTATTTTCCTTCTCTCCCTTTCTATTAAAAACCTCGTGTTTGCTGATTTAATCCATTTTGTCTACATATAACAGAAAGGAGTGTGCCCTTTCTCTGTTACATACACCTGGCTTTCCCATTTTTCACTTGATAATAATTCAGGGTTTTTTTTTTTCTTTGCAGACTCTGTACATTTAAGATTTTCTCTTCAAATTTCAGTTTCTATTTTTCAAATCCTATCACCACATTTGCTAAAAAAATCATTATTTTTCAATCACCTTTCAGTGTGTCATAAGCATGTTGAGGCAGATCCAGGTAAATAGGGTGTTGTTACAATGTTTAAAAGTTCAAGGTACTTATTTTGACTGGGTTTGTGTATGTTTAACAGTAATTGAAAATGAATTGTTTTACCTTTTTTTTTCCCTTTTCATTGAAATGTCACAAAATTATTTTGCTCAATGACAGAAATATATTTGTATAGTGTTTCCATGATCCATTAATCCCACTATCAGGTTCCCATATTCTACCAGCCACGGTTATAACATGTATTTTGTAAACTGTAAATAACAACTGCAAAACTTAAATTCCTCCTTTTGTTAGGCACAAGTATCACAGATAATCTTAAGAAATGATAGTATCATAGATAATCTTAAAAAATTATAGAAGAATCTAATATGTGCCCCCTAATAGTAATAATAATGACCATGAGCAATTTAATTATTTTCTCTGTGCCTTAAGTGTTTTCAACTGTAAATATTAACATGTACCTTTCTTTATGTAACATGTTACTAATGTAACACAATGTTACATTAGTTTCAGATGTAGAGCATAGCTAATGCATATCTTTTAGGAAACAATAAAACACATTATGTTACAGGCATTGCTTTTAAAGCTCAGATTAATTCCCCCCATCAACTCTATGAGCAACATTTTAGCTATGAGGAAACTACGACAAAGAGATGTTAAGTAATTTTCCAAAATTATAAAGATATTAAGTCACAGAGCCAATGGGTCAAGTCCCAAGCAAAACAAAATGTTGGTTTTGCTTTATCACATAAGGTTTTTCAGAGATAAAGTAATTCACAAAATGGTTCTCAGGACATTGAAAACGTCTTTATAGTATGAGCTACTATAATGCTTGTCATAATTATTGTAACATTCTTATTTAATCAATAGTTTTCTCACACCTACTCTGTGTCAGGCATTATGCCAGTTATTTTTCACTAATATTATTATTGGTATTACTAGCTCCATTTTGCAGAAAAAAAATGAATGTTCTGATAATTTAAATTGCTCTAATACAAAGAACAGATGGTAGATCTGGAAAAGGAGTTTCTATTAAAAAAATGCAGGTTTTAAAGTTCAGGGCTAGATTTATCAGGGCTGGATTTATCTAATAACTTTATCAATGACCATGAATGAAGGTAATTAGTTTTAATTATTTTAGAAACATTACAACACAATTTCTAAATCCTTAAAGCAGAAAAGTGGTATGAGTAAAGCAAAGGGAGTCTAGTAAGACCACAAAAAAAAGACATTTTTTCCCAGAAATGTTAAGCCATATAATTTTTTTAAAAAGAAACTGGTCAGAATTACTATTGTAAATATTTTCTTAAATGTATGATTTATGCAATTGCTACATGTGCTGCAGCGAAGAAAACCTAAAATGATCCAAAGAAAGGAAACCCAGGATAAAATAAGGCAATCATTTATACCTCAAACTGTTAATATGATGCATTACATATATAACTTCTAATACTAAGTACGTTTTCTTTTCTTGGGATAAGCCAAGTTGTCCATGACATTTTATATTTTGTTTTATAATGACAAGTTAATTTCCTCCAAAACATATGCAGCAGGACAAAAGACCAAGAAAGGTCAAGGCACTAAAGGGAGAATAAAATATGGAAGCATTTTCTAGTAAATTTAAAAAAGTGTTACAGGGGTGCCTGGGTGGCTCAGTGGGTTAAAGCCTCTGCCTTTGGCTCAGGTCATGATCCCAGGGTCCTGGGATCGAGCCCACATCGGGCTCTCAGCTCAGCAGGAAGCCTGCTTCCTCCTCTCTCTGCCTGCCTCTCTGCCTACTTGTGATCTCTGTCTGTCAAATAAATAAATAAAATCTTTAAAAAAAATAAAAATAAAAATAAAATTAAAAAGTGTTACAATACCCTATTAAGACAGCATAACATTTGCATAGAGGTACTAAATCATCCAATGAAACTAAAGAGTAGAAAAACTAAAGAGTAGAAAAACTAAAGAGTAGAAAAAACAGACACAGGTATATGGGCAAAAAATGGTATTTGAGTTCTGTTGGAAATGTATGGCTTCTTTCATTTATATTATTGGGAAAATATTGTATGAAAAATTTTATTTTATTTTATACTGTAAAATATATTTCTAATGAATCACAGAAAAGTGAAAAATGAGATCTTTACAATGGGGTAGCCGAGTGATGGGTATTAAGGAGGGAGGGAACATCAGTTGTGATGAGCACTAGGTGTTATACACAACTAATAAATCATTGAACACTACATCAAAAACTAATGATGTACTACTATATGTTGGCTAACTGAACATAAAAAAATAGAAAAGATTAAATAAGATTACGTTATTTAAGAGTAGATAAGTGTCTTTAAATAAATTAAGGAAATATATTTTTAAAATGTAATAGAATTAGGTTAAAAATAAGAAAGAGTACTTATCAAAAGACACTATAAGAGAAAAATGTAAGTCACAAAGATTTTTGAGGAGCATTTGTTATATTTCTTTAGCTCGTTGGTACATAAGGTACATAAGTATTTGTGTTGTTCTTACATATTTTATCTTACAAACAAAATATTTAAGGTATACCAAAATTACTTTATTTTCATATTTTAGGCATCTCTGATGTTAACTAATTAACGGGTTCCATTAATATAAATATTATTTCTCTATTTTTTCAGTGACTATATTTTCATGATTCCACTCTGGAAAATTTACCAAAACATCACAGATTCTTACTATTCTGCATGAAAGTGATGACTGCCCTGTTTATACTATTTATGATCACATGTATTTTTTTAATAAACAGTAACATTCTAAAAAAAGCATTAATTTAATCGCAATAATAACATATATAGGATGTCTATCAAAACCTCTTTCTAACTTATCCCTTCTGAGTCAATAAAGTAAAACTCAAATATTTAAAATTACATACAAGTGGGGCACCTGGGTGGCTCAGTGGATTAAAGCCTCTGCCTTCAGCTCAGGTCATGATCCCAGGGTCCTGCATCTCTCTGCTAAGCAGGGAGCCTGCTTCCTCCTCTCTCTCTCTCCCTGCCTCTCTGTTTACTTGTGATCTCTGTCTATCAAATAAATAAATAAAATCTTATAAAAAACAAAATTACATACATGTGATAAATATATGTTAGAAAACTTTCATAAATTGTCTAAATATGAGCAATTTATTCATGGACATTTTCATTATCCACTGCTTTTTATTATTTTTTAATTACATAAAATTTCTTCTATCCTTTATGTTTCTTTATAACATAAAGACATATTTTTATGTTATATAAAGTATATAGCATATATATAGCATATATTTTATATAATATAAAACAAGTATTTTTGTCTTCTGTATTTCAAGACTCTAAATCAGCTTAGGCCATATCACAACACATTATGTTAGTATGTAATATTTACATTGGTAAGAAATACATTTTTTAAGAATATTCTTTCTTAAAATATAATTTATTTTAGAAAAATTGGTTCTACATCTGAAGTCAAATATTTTCTTTTCCTATTTTCTTTTTTTTTCAATTTATTTATTTTTAGAAAAACAGTATTCATTGTTTTTTCACCACACCCAGTGCTCCATGCAATCCGTGCCCTCTATAATACCCACCACCTGCTACCCCAACCTCCCACCCCACCGCCACTTCAAACCCCTCAGATTGTTTTTCAGAGTCCATAGTCTCTCGTGCTTCACCTCCCTATCCAATTTACCCCAACTCCCTTCTCCTCTCTAACACCCCTTGTCCTCCATGATCTTTGTTAAATATTTTCTCTCTTTCTTATTGTGTTATGAAAAAATCTTTGATCTTCAATGTTCTTATTTGTTAAGTGGGATTATGTGTCACCCTACTGAATTCCTCAAAATGATCTAGTGAAATATGCCATGGAAAAGTCCAAACTAATGGTCAGTGTATAAACAATTTCAGGAGGCAATAATATGGACAAATGCTTCAATCTTCTTACAGGTAAAATCTTACAGGTATATAGCAGTCATGTCTTATGCTTAAGTAATAGCTTATTATTTTACTTAAATACAGGTCTTGAAGGAAAATGGCATGATTAATTAGAAAATTTTAGTGACAAGTGTTTATCAGACAAGCAAGCATAAGTTTTTCTGGATTTGCTGAGACAGTCAAGTTCAGATTGACAAGGCTGAGCTCAAATTCACTAAGCCCCTTAATGATGGAAGACATTGACAACACTACGTAGATACTTTCTTGAATCTAGACAAGCATATGATTCTGTCTTCTTAGAGATCTTACATATTTTGTGCATGTATATTCACCAAGAACTGAAAAAAAAAATACTATAGCTAAGTGAAATTATCAAAGAAATCTTAAGGTTATCCAGTAGAATGTCATTGACTTAGTGTAATTGCTCTCCATTGTAAGTGTCAATATTTAGCATATTTCGGGGGACTATCAGGGCATCTGGTTATAACCACAAGATCAAGAAAGTCATACTGCTCTAAACAATTTAATCATTAGAGGGACGCCTGGGTGGCTCAGTTGGTTGGACGACTGCCTTCGGCTCAGGGCGTGATCCTGGAGTCCCGGGATCGAGTCCCACATCAGGCTCCCAGCTCCATGGGGAGTCTGCTTCGCTCTCTGACCTTCTCCTCGCTCATGCTCTCTCTCACTGTCTCTCTCAAATAAATAAATAAAATCTTTAAAAAAAAAACAATTTAATCATTAGAGTTATAAAAGGAAATGATATAAAACAGACTATATTTTCTAGGAGGTAAAATCTCATTTAAGACACTGGCACAAGGTAAAAAATCAAGATAAGTAGTAATATCTATCAGCCTAAAAGTAGATTTATCTTAAAATGTATATTTTCCACGTTTTAATTTTTACATTATTAGGGAAATGCTTATATGATCTTTAAGAAAAAAAACAAGGCATTAATAAACAGGATATGATTCTAGATGAAGGATACTTTTTAAAGGCAGTTTCACCACATTGATTCTAATGTGATTACAAAGGATTATCAAATAGCTACATACAATGCTGGAAAGAGTATTATGGCATGAGTATTTTCTATCACTTCTGGCAGAATCATGAAAGGCTGTGAAAAGCTTTGTAAATATTCATTATCTAAATTGTATATATTTCAAATCAATTTGAAATTCAAAAAATATGATTAATTCCTGAAGATGTTAACATAATATTAATAAAGAAAAAAATAACCTAAATGTCTACATGTGAGAGAAATGTTATGCCATTTTTTGCATATACTTTAGAATATTATGTATCAATCAAAATGTCCTCATATTATATAAAAGAAGGTAGAAATAATAACATTGGGTTTATTGCATAACCTTAACCATGTAATACATGCACATGATATCTGGAAATAAAGTAGTTTCCAAAAAAGCTGTCACTGTATAGAGAAGATGAGCAGTATTCAATTTCTTTGTAAACTTATTGATTTTCTAAGTTTACTACAATAAACAAAAGTTTACTAACCAATCAGAAAAAAAAAAACCAACAAAAAATTAATACACTTTTTTTCTTTCCCATATTAAGTTAAAGAGCCCATACATAAAGTCAGCAATCAGTCTTTATTCTTGTCTTTCCTTGAAACCCCATATCTAACCCAGTAGTAAATTCTACAGTCTCTATCTTTAAACTGTACTGCTAATAAAACTGCTCTTTTCACCTCCATTGCTGTTCTACAGTCCAATCCACCTTTCTCTCAAGGTAGTATGTTCTTTGGTCTACCTGTTTTGAGTTTATTCACAACTAATCTTTTCTCAAAAAGATTGAAAAAAAGAAATCAAAGTATTTAGTAGTATTGATAAAATAATGACACTCCCTTGATTAAAATTCTATAATTCTTTCTTTAAAAGTCAAATCTTTTTATCCTAGTCTGGAAGGTCCTGTGGAATGTGAATCCATCCTACTTTTCCTGTCATCATGTCATTACAGACTTCCTCTCACATACTACTGTTTGGTCCTGCCAGCCTTCTTTATGTTCCTAATATGTTATTCCCCTTTTTTATTTCAATGCCATGTATCCTTTCTACCAAGAAATTCCATCTCCTGACTGACTTTGGGGGGCAGCCATAAAAATTCATCTGTCAGATAGCCAACCACGGAGAATGAAATTTATATTGGCCTCAGCTACTGTTCCCTGAAATTCATCTGAGTTTCCTCCAAGGCCTATGCTTCCCACAGGCTGCTCCTGGTCAAGAGATGGGCATGGCAAGGATACTGAGGCAGAGTCCTCCTCAGGAGGCACAGTAATCTTCTGATAAATGACTTTGGTTCTAGGACGCCACTTACCTTGCCAAACTTTTCTTAAGCTGCACAGGGAACCAAATAATTTCACTTTCAACCTTTCCTTCTTCTCTCTTTGACTCAGGATCATAACTGTATAACAGTCCTAGGGCTCTTCCAGACTCATCCAGATTTGTCCCAATTTCTTACAGATTTTCCCCAAGAAAATTCTTAAAAATTTAGGATCATCAAAACATCTACTTCTTAGAGAATTTGAACCCATTGATTCTCTCCTTCATGTCTTAATTTCTCATCAGACAGAAGCTACATAACATATGACATCACTGGTTACTCTGTGTCTCTTTTGTTTTCTTGTTTATTATTATTTTTAATAGCACTTTTCAAAATACAAAATTTTATATAAAAGGGATTATATATTTATTTTTCTACTGAATTTTCCACCATTATAATTTCAGCTCCATAAGAGCAGGAATTTTTTCAACTCACTCATCAATATTATCTTTCTAGTATCTGAGACATACTAGACACTTAATACATATTTGTTAAACTAATTTATTCCAAGCCTGTAACTAATCTGTAACTCAGGCTATAAAATGGACTAAACGGAAAAAAAAATAGAAAGAAAGAAAATGGACTAAAGGTAGTTAAAGATTATGTAACAGTTGACTAGATCAATCAAATATCCCTATTGATTCTGCCATATTCTCAACTTTCTTATATCCACACAGTACTGGTCTCATGACACTGATCCGTAGGAACACATGTGAATGCTTTGGCAGTTTCTAAGCCGCCTCTACAAGCTAGAGTTACATCGTTGAGACTAAAGGGAAAATTAAAGATAGGGCTTCTCTCGGTCTTCAATTTTCTAACCTACCTGGAACATTTCACACTAATTTCCATCACTACTTTCTTCTCCAGAAAAGTGCCTCTCTTATCCTCATTGACTTTACTCTTTTACATATTCAGTTTTATAAACTTACTGCATTACTGGCTCTGTTTCGTCTTATTAATTGGTGTATGTGGCATAGTGAAACTTAGGTTTAGTTATTACTGAGGAGGGATAGAAGCAGAAAAATTTTCACCTTTAACCCAGAAGGCTGACATTATAGCCTGCAGAGTTTCAACAAGGATCAAATGCTGCTTTAAAGAGCCTCATGACTGCCTATAAATCTCACTGATAGATAATATCAAACTGAGTAATAACCACTAGACATATCTTGTGAAAGTAGTTTTATGAGTAGAAATTCAAAGACATTTATGATCTAATACTCCCTGCAAGTCCTCCTCCTTGAGCACTAAGCATATAATCGTCAGCTTCATACAACAAAAAGTGTAGCTCTTTTTGCCACAGGTTCTGCCCATGCTACTTAAATAAACTTACTAAATTGCACCATAAAATGTCTCAAGAATTCCTTTTGACTATTGTGCTCAAGGATCCTGAGACATTTTCTCTCTCAGTTAACTCATCAGTTCTTACAGATTCCACTATCATATTTACACAGATGACTCTGATTTCTAAATTTCACATCCTGACAATATCTCACATCAACTGAATATACATATTTAAACAATGGTAAATATAATTTTTGAATTCATATTTTAATTTAAATAATACTTAATATATTACTTAATATAATATTTAAGTATAAAATATATAACATTTTCAGGTTTGTACTGTTGAAAGAGCCTGAACTCTAAACAGTTATAAAGACTTCAATAAAAATTATGTGTCTACAACTCATTAGTTATAGAAATTTGGACAACTTATTTAAAGTTGCCTGAAGTGCTAGTTTAGTCATTTAAAAAATTGAGGTAATGAGAGCTAGCTCATTAAGATGATAACTTCTGACATGCATTACAAGAGTAGTATGTTGTTAATGATGTTTTTAACAAAATACACCAATTCTTTCACCAATATTTGTCTAATTGTGTAAATTTAAAATGTTAGATTTTTACTTTTAAATTCCAAATACATAAATGAAATAAATCATAAAAAGCACATAAAAGGTCAACTTTGAGTTAATTTGTTAATAAAATTAATTTTTCTCATAATATGAAAAATATTACCAAAAGAAACTTAGTAAATTGACTATATCTAGTCATAATCTAAATCTCTAGCAGCCTTGTTGACATTTATAGTAGAGTGATGTACCCCATATGATCTACAATTGATTTACTCTATTGGGGAAAAGTGATGAAGCAATAGTACAACACTTTTCATAAACAAAAGAACCAAAAGTATTTCCAGGAACTGTATTTTTTGTTCCCTTGCCTCTTTCTTTACTATACTCTTCTTAAACTATCCTAAAAGCACATAAACCACATGTTATATACAGAGATATTATGATGTATAGAGTTACTATCTAGCTCTGTTGTTAGGTATTACTGAAGGTTAGTAAAACCATCGTTTCCTCCACTCTTCTCTCTCTTTCTTTGGCCATCCCTTGGTGCCAATGTGAAAAGAAGTGACTTTACAAAATACCCAGAATAGAAAAGAGAAAGATAAATGTGCATTATTTCAACGAAACATTTTGTTTTTAAAAATATGCAGCAGCTTTGTTAATTTAGTAACCAATTAAATGCATAAGTAAACATCCTTTATCATTTTATTTAAGCATACTTAATTTAACATTAAGTTATTTTGGAATATGAAGTGACTTATATACAACCAATGGCCCTTTCTGTTAAAAGAAATCTTACAAAACAAATTCTGGCCTAAGTAGCTCTGAGAGATATGCTTTAAAAGCAGATTGCAATTTGTCTACCATCCACAAACAGCACTGAGTAATATTAATAAATACAATTCTGTATTTCCCCTCTCTGTATTAATAAAGCAATGATGATGTTTAAGAGGGTCAAGATAAATGTACAGTGCATCTATACTAATGTTAGTTTCAATGTCAAAAAATCATTTAATAAATTAATATTTTATTTTCAACATTTTCCCCCTTAGATTCTTGTTTGAAAAATCTAGAATACTTTGAAACATATTTAAAAACACAGCCAGATTCAGAGAGGATGTACTTTTTTCTAACCCGGATTATGTTGAAAGTTTGTTCACTTTCCTATAAGATCTCAAGTTATATATCAGAATGTTAGATGTGTAATGCCATGCCTACTGACTGTAAAAAAGGGAAGTTAATGTGATTTTTTTTTAGTATTATATATGGAGAAATCATTGAGGAGTAATAAAATTTTATTTCCCTGTGTTTTTAAAATAGACCTAAGCAGTTTTTCTTCATTTAAATGTAATGATACAATCTTGCAAAATGAGTATGCTATAAACACAAACTGGTCCAATTATTTTTATTGATGATCAGTGCCATAACTTTAAAAATGTGAAACACACAGTTTTTACACATATACAGAATGAGGATGTGTCAAAATCTTATCTCATCAATAAGAGAACAGGAAGATGAAATAGATGATCAACAATAGCATGAAAACTATTTTATTTAGATATAGATATAGCTAAAGATATAGACATATATGAAATATATATATACTGAAATTACCAACTTAAATCTAAAACAAATTACTGCACCACAGGATAATAAAACAAAAACTTTGTGGTTATTTTGTCTAATACTAGAAGAAAAAAAAATCTGTTGGATCTTACTAATTTACATAAGTCAACAACTAATTTAAAAAGGCTAAACCTTAGTAAATACTACATCATTACATTTTTCTAAATGGATTAGTCTTAGATGGATCTATTAGGAAATGTTCTAGTATACATCATAGGGATATTGATTGATTACCTTATTTATGGGTTTTGTATACTTTTCTTAAAACTGGTTTTTGATTATTTAATAAAGATTAATTTACTGATTTCTTAAGTAGTTACTTCTATTGAGCAGTCTATTAAACACAGATAATGGTTTTACTTTTGGTGCACATAGTTAAACAGATCTAAATCCTATTACTAACATAACTTTTAACTCAGTATTATAGTGATCATTAATAAAACAAAAGTCTTTTATTCTTAAAGACTTCAAATTCCTCTGCAGAGATTAATTTCTACCCTAGGATATATTTTCATGTCCTGTGAAACATGGCCTCCATCATTTGAGCCATAGTTTTTATTAAATCACATTTAGTGAGTGATAATATATAGGTATGTATTAAAAATACAGGGTTTTAAATAAAATAGACAGGTATTAAAGTGAAATAAGTTTGTTTAATAAATGATCCTATATACCAAATGCTTAAAATCTACATGAAAAACTTTGAGCATATAAATAATCAAAATTAAAAGTAATATATCAGACTGCTGATAAAAATAAAATTGGGATCCTGAGTTTAAAGAATAAAATATTCCTTGCTGAGTTGATAGGAAAAGTCCTTAGCAAAAATTAAGGACATAAGTAAGATATTAAGTTAATATCATAAGTAAGATGTTAAGACCACCTATACAGATGTTCTAAGAGATTATCAAAAAAGTTCTGTAAAATAATTGGCAACCTTTTTTTTTTTTTTTTAAGATTTTACTTATTTATTTGACAGACAGAGATCACAAGTAGGCACAGAGGCAGGCAGAGAGATAGGGGGAAGCAGGCTCACTGCCGAGCAGAGAACCCAACGTGGGGCTCAATTCCAGGACCTTGGGATCATGACCTGAGCCGAAGGCAGAGGTTTTAACCCACTGAGCCACCCAGGTTCCCCTGGCAACCTGGTTTTAAGGGACAAAGAAGAACCAAGGAAGAAGATTATTTTGCAAGGATTTGTCAGTATGTGTGGTACAGTCTACCTTATCTATAGGGAAGAGGCAGGAGGAGTGTGTTTCTCCTAACCATTAAGCCAGAGACAGGTCCTTCAAGAGCATCACTACTCAGAGCGTTTCAGTCCAGGGATCATAAAGATGACATGAGAGGCTGTAGCTAAATGGAGTGAGATGTAAAACAGAGACTGAGGGGTGGTACTGCATTGGGAAAAAGCAATTATTTCCACCAACTTAGAGACAAAGGTACCTGAGTAAGGGGTCCCATGGTCTGGAGGCATCTTGAGAGGGAATATTTCTAAGAATATCATCTGAGAATTTAAAAAAAAAAAGGGGGGGGGGACAAATCACTGATTTCAGGGAATTCTCAGGGAATAATGGGAGATCTGGAGAAGACATATTTGGATCTGGGGATTTGTAACTGGTAGATACTAACAAGAGTATTTCCGGGGTGGGGGAATCAGTTGTCCCCTAAGAAAGAGTTAGATTTATGTATTAAAATCAGATCATAAACACCAGAGCAAAGAGTATGTTCCACTTTTTTTTTTTTTCCTTTAATGATACCTCCCCATAAGTATGACAGTGAAGAAGTCAGACGCAGGAGCTGGGTAATCGGCTAGGAGGTGAGTAAGGGAAATTGAAGAATTCATTCCCATCTTGCACTGCACCTTCCAAGACTTGAAGATACCCAATCTGGAGAATAGATCAATCTCTTGGTAAAATGAAGTTTAGAGTTATGATGGTTATACTGGACACAGATTTAAGGGAAAAAAGTAAAAGAGAATATATGTTAAATATGTAAACATTATGGAGAAAAGTTATGGATCCTGCTCTAACTTTGCCAAAGAAAGACAAACAAGGAACTCACAAAATAGATTAGAAATCCTATGGAAAAGAGAACAAGGTTGAAATACAATTTTGACTTACTGAGTTCAAATCATATAATAACCTAGATAAAAAGGTTTATATCAATTAAGCAACAGAAGTAGTTTAAATTAATAATAACTTCATCAATGCTGCAGTAGTAGTGCTATTATATGCAGTTGATTGCAATGAAAATTCAGACAAATTTCATGGAAAGCAACTTTGCAAAACCTTTCAAAATCTGTATGAAAACAAAAGAGTTTCATTTATTTTTTTTTAAAGATTTTATTTATTTTTTTGACAGAAAGAGACACAGAGAGAGAGGAAACACAAGCAGGGGGAATGGGAGAGGGAGAGGCAGGTCTCCCCACTGAGCAAGGAACCTGATGCATGTCTTGATCCCAGGACCCCAAGATCATAACCTAAGCCAAAGGTAGACACTTAATGACTAAGACACTCAGGTGCCCCAAAAGAGTTTCATTTGTGGAAATATAACCCGAGGAGTAATCTAATTTTTTTTTAATGTGCCAAATGATGATCATCATATCTTTGAGAAATAAGGGACTTAACAGCTGGTTTGCAATCTATTTCCCAGCAGAGTATTATCAGGGAAGAAAGAAGTCAGGTGATTCAGGTTTGCTCTCCTGACAATGAAAGGTAAATCATAAATTTATTAAGTAAATTTCAAAAATCTCACTGAATTAGAATTGAATAATTAGAAAAGAATACATTATTTTTGGATAGAAAAACTGATATGAAAATACAAATTTAATTTTTTCTTTTGTTGACATAGTTCTTCAATGTTTCCTTTTTAATTTTTAAATCCTCCTTTTATCACTTTATTTAATACCTTTACAATTTCTTCACTAACATTCTACTAACTAGTCTTCTCTTTAATTCTTTATATAGTTTCAGAAGTGGTCTTTCTAAAGTTTAATCTTTGTCATACTTATCCCTGTGTAAAATCCTTCAATCACTCTCCTATTTGTCATAGGCAAAGTTCTCACTCCTGGAAAAAGAATTCAGGCTCTCCAGGACCTAATATGTGACTATACGTCCCAGTCTGTGTTGCCCTCACTCCTCCAATGCATTTTTCCCCATGCACATGCTGTCCAGTGCCTAACAAATTCATTCTGCTGTCTATAATGAATACTCTTTTTTTTTCCCCATCATTTGTTCAGGCAACCTTTCTTGTTCTTTTAATAATCAGTTCAAAGGTCATTTCTGCTATAAAATTTTACCAGATTCCCTATTTATCTCCTATATAGAATACTTACTGTCTTTGCCTCCCCTGAACTTGATACATGCTTCTACCATAGTATCTACAATATTTTATTACAGCTACCTATTTGCATGCTAGTGTCTCCTGACCAGGCTGAAGGGTCCTGCTTTATCGATATCTGCATCCTCAGGCAAATGGTTGACATATATCAGATTTGTAAATCATTGAGTGAATTAATTTATTGTTGAAGTTTTAATCTCAAGTTTTAACACTGACTATGCAAATACCAAATATATATCTGAAACTCCATGCTTAGATCATTTGTTGCCATAATGCAATGGCATTTTGTAAGCTTTTTAAAAGTACCATATATGGAAAGCTATAGTGGATTCTATGATGTGCTGTCCAGATCCCCTTTCAGAACCCACCTGCTGGCAAATAGCCCTACGATGTCAAGAGTTCTTTATGAACTGCCACTGCTGAAAAGAATCTCCTCACCTAAGGTCATATACTTTATGTGGGACTTCCCACCAAGTCCTAAGTCCTTTGCTATAACTCACGGCAATTCCTGAAGGGCCAAACATGTTTCAGATCTTACTTTGGGGTCAGCAGAAACCCTGGATAAGGCAATCTTTCCCCCATTCTACCTATGACCAATCCTGACTCTTTCTATAAGTGTTAGTCTTAAGAAAATAATACTTATATTTCTCTAATGCTTTTATTTTCCCTCTCAGAATCTGTTTTCTGAAAACAGAAAACAACTGGAAACAGATGTGCAAGATGATCCTCTGAGCAGCAAAAATAAATTATTAGCACAGTTATTTAAATTTCTTTTTGGTCTAAATGTTGGAACAATACATTTCTCTAATGGTTAATATGTAGATTGTCATTGGTGCTCACACTCATATCTGTGACTATGCAACATACAAAATATAAGAGATAAACTGAAAGAGTGAGGGTTCCAAACCTAGAAGGATTTTTACTGAGGTCCTCACTCATTGGTATGCTCTTAGCATACTAGGACTTTTTTCCTTTATATGTCCCTATTGAGTGAATTTTTAGATTAAATTATATAACTTTAATTAAACTAACACTTACAAAGTCGAAAGATGACTAACAAAGATACTTGCAAAGAAAATAGGCCGGTAAGTCACAAAGGTGCCCAATCTATCAACCCTCACAGAAGTTTTTTATTTATTATTTTTAATACTACCTTGAATAAAACAAGGTTAGTCTAAATAAATGTGTCAAGAACTTAGGCAATTAAATAATACACTACTAAATAATCAGTAGGCAAAGAGAATACCTTATTACCAGAAATTCTTAAGTCATTATTCCTATATTAGAAAGCCACCATGAGAGTGGGAAATTCATTCTATGTAGACACACAAAGACCTTCATCGTGTAACTTGCTCCTGCTAATTGCTACTGCATTATACCAACCTTAACTTTAAGGTTGCCTCCTTTAAGCCTAACATAAAATCTAAAATTCCCAGTCCATACCACAAAGTTTCTTTGCTTTAACCACTTCTTATACAATTGAAATAAACTTTCCCTCAACTAACCATTTGCTCTTGGCTTTACCCAGGTTACAGCTCTATATCCAATGTTTGCTTGATGTTTTTAATATATCAATGTTTCTTTTCAGGTTATATTCACCTTCACTAAGCCTTCATGATGAATATAGAGCCATTGTATCTTTTCTTTCAAATAAAATTGTCATTTCAGAACAATCATTTCTAAAGTATTGAAAATATAAGGCCTTAAATTATTTTTGATGATAAAATGTGTCCTACTTTGGCCATCATTCTGAAAGTGACGAATTCCTAAAGTTATAATTTCTAGTGGAAAAAAATATAAGAAAGGCAGCATATTCAGCATATTCAGCTATAAGTTTAGGCTCATAAAGGTTTGATAAGGGGGTGTCTGGGTGGCTCAGTGGGATAAGCCTCTGCCTTTGGCTCAGGTCATGATCTCAGGGTCCTGGAATCAAGCTGCTCGCATTGGGCTCTCTATTCTACAGGGGGCCTGCTTCCCCCCTCTCTCTGTCTGCTTCTTGTGATCTCTTTCTGTCAAATAAAAATAAATAAATAAAATGTTAAAAAAAACAAAGGTTTCATAAGTACATAGTTACTTGGAAGAGTGAAGTTGAGGAATTCTATGCTTCACCTGATCTTAGGAATTCCATGCTTAATACCAATGTGCTATTTGAAAAGAGTATTGCATCCAATCGGTAGTTATTAATATCAATTGCATTTTGATATGAGAATTAAATATAATTTAACTGTATATTTAAAAAATATGTTGCATTAGAACAAGAATGTGCCTAAATATATTATATAATAATTAGAAAACTCATCTTCATAAAAACAAGAAATCAAAGTATACATCCATAGATTTTCTAATTTGGGAAAAAAAGTTAATTATGATATAAATGAATTTTTTCTCTGTTTTAAACATTCACTTTAAAAAAAAACATTCACTTTAATGTATTTGGGATGCCTGGGTGGCTCAGTTGGATAAGCCGCTGCCTTCAGCTCAGGTCATGATCCCAGGGTCCTGGGATCGAGTCCCGCATCAGGCTCCTTGCTCGGCAGGGAGCCTGCTTCTCTCCCTGCCTTTGCCTGCCTCTCTGCCTGCTTGTGTGTGCTCTTTCTCTCTGGCAAATAAAATCTTAAAAAATAAAATAAAATAAAAATTAAAAAAAATAAAATAAGGGATGTATTCTATTTGTTTATACAGGACATTACATTTTAATGTAACAAAATAGAAGCTAAACTGTGCCTGGGAAAAAGAGGTCTCTGAATATAGAAACAACATTGGAGGGAGGCCTTGTAAGTCATGGTGTACCCACATTGCCTTTAAGACAGCATAAAGAAAGTACATTTTGATATATATCTTTAATATTCTTTTTATTGAAGTGAGAGACAGTATAAGAAAGTAACTTCTATTTTTGGAACAATGTATTCCCAGATTATTCTATATGTAGATATTCTTGTTACTTTTAACATTCTCTTTACACCAATAACCCTTTATGTGGATCCGTAAAATAAATATTCAAAATCACAGACGAGAAAAAATCCAAGAGTTACCATGTTTTAATTAAATATTTCTTTCATTTTCACAAGTTAATATTTTTAGAATTAGTATAGTTACAGTATATTTATTCCTGAATATAGAGGTGATATGATTTAATAATCCTGTAGAAACAGATTTAAGTAAATCTTTGTATATAAACTATCATAAAATCTACATAAAATCATACTTACTTAGATATACTATTTTATATCAACTTATATTATGATAGTTTAGAGCATTTTATTAGGTGCACATGTCAAATTGAACTTAGTTTAAAAGTCTCTCCTAGGACATATAACTAGCAATTATATATGTCATTAGCCAATATTTCTTCTAAAATTTCATCTGTACCACTTGCATTCTGACTATTCATTTTTTTATCCATTTCTAAATTGGTCTCATTTTTGAGAATTTGTCCCTTTGAGCACACACTTAAAAATTGTTCTTTTCATATTTTATATGTTAGAAAAATGTGTGTGTGTGGACACACACACACACACACATATATATATATATATATATATTTTTTTTTTTTTTTTTTTTTTTTGGAGAGAGAGAGCTTGAGTGGAGGGTAGGGGCAAGAGGGAGAGGGAGAGACAAAATCTTAAGCAGGCTCCATACCCCCATGCAGGGTTTGGTCTTACCACCCTGAGAACATGACCTGAGATGAAATAAAGAGTTGGACACTCTTGATTTCAGCTGAGCCACCCAGGCATCCCAGAAAGTATATTTTTATTTTTTTTAATTTTTTATTAACATATAATGTATTATTAGCCCCAGAATAGAAAATACATTTTAATGTTAGTAAATATAAACTGCAGTATTGACAAATTGTAAAACGTTATATTTTTTGTTAAGAGCACCAAAGAACTTTATTTTAACTCATATTTATAGTGTGGTTAATAATATGAGTATCATTACCATTTTATTCCAAATATTTTCAAAATCATTTAGTGATATTCTTACCAGATGATGTTATAGAGAGCTGTTGTAGCAATGTTTCATCTTAATGTTAAAATTCTTATAAAATAAGAAGTTGATTATATTAGTTTAGTGGTTTTGATATGTTCAGAACAAGATTTCTAACTAATACTTTGGTAAATTTAAAAAAAAAAAAGAAAAGGAGAGAGAGAAAGAGAGAGATAATAATCCCATGACAACAATTATGTAATATTGTTAATTTCAATATCTCACTCAAACAAGTTTTAGGATCTCTTCTGTGGCCTATGTTAAAGATTTGTAAATAACTCATCATGATGGACTTAGAGACAAAAAGCCTAAATAAATTGAATAAAAGCATTTCAGTAATTAATCCCATCTTTATCTTTTTAACACAATTACAGTATTAAATATGAGAAAATAATGTGCTTTTCCTTCTTGATGTCAAAGTCATCAGACAGACATGTCTTCAGTTCTTTGTTTCTTATATAAGTAAGAATTGATTATTCAAATATGTTTCTAGCTAGCTAGCTAGCTAGCTATTCAAGTATATATTTGAATGCTTATGGCTATTTATAGTGATACACACACACTATAAACTAGCAATAGTCAATGATTCATATAGTCAATGAATCATATAGTCAATGATTGATAGAAAGATGGATAGATAGATAAAAAGATAGATAGATATCACTGGGTATATTCTGCCACTCAGAACCTAAAGTCAAACCTTGGGGTGCATGGGTGGCTCAGTCAGTTAAAAAGTCAAACAAACCTCTACAGTTGATTTATATATTAACATAAATAAAATGAGAAATATAAATATCTAATCAAATAATATATGACACCCAGTAAAAAAATGAATTAATGAATTTAATTTTTAATTTAAAAATTTTAAAAAACAAAGAATATACATGATTTATGCTAAAACCCAATGAAAATGATTTGATTTTTTATTAGCCAGGATAATCACAAATCAACTGTCATACAGAATGCAAGACAGTAATGTATTTGTTTAAATATTTATGTAATATACTTGCTTAAAATTATTTTGCAGTAGTACAAAAAAAAAGAGTTCCTTTCTATTCCATCAGAGTTAAAACATTTATTTTCATAGTATGTCTGTATTTTTCCAAGTGGCACATGAAACCAATTTTCTAAAAGAGCAATGTTTTTATTTTGTTTATTTGAAGGAATCTGAGACTAAAAATATTTCTCTGTGATTCTTCCATTAAACCAACCCTATTAGCCATACTTCCATTCTTTGTTTATAATACAGATCCACAATTTTCTAGATAAACCCATTCTCCATTTCCTTTTCTTTTTTTTTATTTTCTTTTTTTTTTTTTTAAAGATTTTATTTATTTATTTGACAGAGAGAGAGAGATCACAAGCAGGCAGAGAGGCAGGCAGAGAGAGAGGAGGAAGGAGGCTCCCTGCTGAGCAGAGAGCCCGATGCGGGGCTCCATCCCAGGACCCTGAGATCATGACCTGAGCCGAAGGCAGCGGCTTAACCACTGAGCCACCCAGGCGCCCCTCCATTTCCTTTTCTTTTGTTAACATTAATTTTGGTCCCAATTCCAGTCAGCATCTTTCTGCAAGCCTCAGATCCTACCAGTGTTCACATTTGTTCCCAGATTATTAACTCAGAACATCATTTGGACTTACTGATTTCTAGAGACTAATGCAGGTCATTTCCTTTTGTGTTACTTTCCTCAAGCAACTATTCCACTGTGAGTCATTTCTGAGGCAGAGATTTGGCTATGGCTTCACTATCAAATATATATAAGAATACTCTGAAGCACCTCAACGACATTTTTTCCCCTTAGAATCTGTCAATTTTAGGGATAATACAGTTCACTTCAGAGTACTGTCAAATCTTTAAAATGGAATGTTTCCATTTATCATCTATCTGTCTATCATCTATCATCTATCAGACACAGGGAGAGCGTGCCCAAGCAGGGGGAGAGGCAGGCAGAGGGAAAAACAGGCACCCTACTGAGCAGGGAGCCTCATGTGGGACTTGGTCCCAGGACCCTGGGATTATGACCTGAGCAAAAGGCATAATTCTTAACTGACTGAGGCACCCAGGTGTCCCAGAATGTTTCCCTTTAAAGTTAAAATTTGCTAAACACTGAATGTGGTTCATTAAAACAATATAATTTTAACTTTGTTCATTTTGGTGGAAATTTAGAAAACACTACCCTATGCCAAGACAGGTATAAAACTTTAAGTGCCTATATACACTTCATATAGTTTCCTTTGCATTCTTCTTATAACACCAGATCACAGAAAGACAATGAACACATTGTAGCTATTTGAACTATTATCGAAAAGAGAACACTGTCTACAAGCTATTATTTTGCAAATAAGAAGAACCAAGTTCTAGTTCTGACTCTGTAAAGAAAGATGATATCTGAAGCTTTTTTAAGCATCACATTCAATGTTTATGAGTTTTAGAACACATGGATTTGCAAAAGGAGAAAGTTCAACTGTTAAGTATCTAGCTAAGCCTGTAATAAATATTTCAGTTATATTCTAGTTTAGACTTTAATATCAACCACCTGAAGTTCCACCAAATCTAAAGGTTCTATTCTTTTTTTTCCAAAAATGTTTCAATGTCAAAACCTAATTATATTTGTTTCGCTTAATTTTAAATGTTGTCTTCTTAGAATATTTAAGCAAACACAAAGTATTACAGACCTTCAAAAATATTTATTTTATTAAGTACATTAGTATGTGTGTTGATTCTTACTTTGGCACTTGTGCTTGGAGAAATTCCTATTCTTTTTTTTTTTTTTAAATTTTGTTTATTTGAGAGAGAGAGAAAAAGTGAGAGAATGCAAGCGGGGGGCATACAGAGGGAGAGGAAGAAGCAGGCTCCCTGCTGAGAAGGGAGCCCAACATGGGTCTGATCTCAGGACCCTGGGGTTCATGACCTGAGATAAAGGCAGACACTTAACCAACTGCACCACCAAGATGCCCCTGAAGTAGTTATTTTTTAAATGAGAAATTATATCTATTATCATTTTGGTAAAGTTTGAATCACTGTCATTAAATTTGGTCTCCTTACTAATTGGTAAAGTGGATATTCGATTGAAATTACAGATTTACTGATGTTCTAAAAAAAAAAAATTAAGATTTTATTTATTTATTTATTTATTTGTCAGAGAGAGAGAGAATAAGTAGGCAGGCAGAGGGAGAAGGAGACTTTCCTGCTAGCAGGGAGCCCAATATAGGACTCAATCCCAGGATCCTGGAATCATGACCTGAGCCAAAGGCAGATACTTAACCAACTGAGCCACCCAGGCATCCTGAAAAATGTTTTTTTAATAGCTGTGAATTAAAAGAGTTTAAACATTCAGAAACTAAAAATTCCTCTGAAAGCAATCAACACATTATACTAAGAAGTTGACTTAATGTTTTCTCTGTCCCTGAAAAGAAGTGACTACATATTTGTAACACAATACAACAATATGTAGCACTAGAATATGTATGTACATATGTACATAAATGTAGCACAATAATAACAACTGAGCAGATGCCATATTGCCTTGTGTATTAAAAAAATACTTCAAAGGAATATTTTTCCATTAATCTTGTAATTTAATGCAACAAAACACTGCAATAATTTAAATACATTTCAAGAAGTATATGTTTTATATTTTTAAATTGAATACTTTGAAATAGAAGATACAGATGAACCATGAGAGACCATGGACTCTGAAAAACAATCTGGGTGTATTGAAGGGGCGAGGGATGGGAAGTTGGGTGAGCCTGGTTGTGGGTATTATGGAGGGCACGTATTGCTTGGAGCACTGGGTGTGGTGCATAAACAATGAATTCTGGTACATTGAAAAGAAATTAAAAAAAAATAAAAAATAAAATAAAAAAATAGAATGGACCTTAGGTCTGAGAACAGTGCTATAAATAAGGATCCTCTCCAAATGTTTCAAATTACTTTCTTCCATTGGTTAAGGCATATTAATGTATATTTATACTGAAGTACATTCAATTTTCTGAGTTACTTTTTAGACTAATGATTATTGTTAGAAAAACATAAAGAGGTTTTTCTGAACCTTCCCACTTTTAGAGAAATTTTCTCTGTTTAAAACCTGCAAAGGTGGGGTGCCTGGGTGGCTCAGTGGTTTAAAGCCTCTGCTTTTGGCTCAGGTCATGATCCCAGGGTCCTGGGATTGAGTCCCACATCGGGCTCTCTGCTCAGCGGGGAGCCTGCTTCTCCATCTCTCTCTGCCTGCCTCTCTGCCTACTTGTGATCTCTATCTGTCAAATAAATAAATAAAATCTAAAAACAAAACAAAACAAAAAAACCTGGAAAAGTGTTTAATGATAGCTCTTGTCTTCTCTTACTTTGGAATTCTGCATAACTTCAGTTTAGTCTTATAATCATTGTCTGGTATAATAAAAAGGGAATTCCAACATTCAAGTGAGGTAGAAAATGTACCTTTGCTCCGCTATCTGTTATGTCATAGTTTTCATCATTATTCTTTTTTTTTTAAGATTTTATTTATTTATTTGACACAGAGAGAGAGATCACAAGTAGGCAGAGAGAGAGGAAGGGAAGCAGGCTCCCTGCCTAGCAGACAGCCCGATGTGGGGCTCCATCCCAGGACCCTGGGATCATGCCCTGAGCCAAAGGCAGAGGCTTTAACCCACTGAGCCACCCAGGTGCCCCTCATTATTCTTAATGTCAAATAAGTGAAAGATCATCACTGAAGCCAGGAATAAAACACAGAAGTTTAATATCACTCCACTAATTTATCCAGTCATTCATGTAACAAAAATATGTTTTGTGGAACATAGTTTCCTTATTCCATGGAACTGTTTTGGAAATTCTAGAACTAACACAAGGCAGGTAGTTCATATTATAAGCTTAATTTTGGAGATCGGGTACCAAAATATTTGCAGATACTTTAGTCATCTACCCACAAAACTAAAAAGAATGAATAAAACACTATTACAAAGGTTAGGAAGTTTAAACTGACAACTCAAATAAGCAATATTAAAAATTGTATTGATAAAATTATATCCTAATTATGTTTTCTCTTTATTTTTTATATTTTGAATCTTATATAATGGAGAACTTCAAAATACAAAGAAGTACTCAGACTGTAATAAATTCTTATCTGCATCAAATTAAAATCTACTTTGTCCCACTTATATCCCCACACATCCTTTCCCCATAAGGCAAGGGAGTTTATCTGTTTATTCACAAAATTTTAGTACATATTTTTAAAGATTACTCCTTTTAATTAGGGGAATTGCAAACAGCATTATCACACTTGAAAAAAAATTTTCTCAATAGGCCAAATATTCAGTTAGTCAGACAATCAAAATCAGAAAATATTTTAAAGTTCTCTTTTCTATAGTGAACATAATTTTCATATTTAATTTTCACCTTCAGTTTTTCAGTATATTCACCTGCAAGTCTACTTGTTACTCAGATATTCTCCTCCATAACTTAGTTTACAAATTGTAACTTAATTATTCAATATACTCAATAAATAAGAAGTAGTAATTGACCACAATTGCAAAAACTGCAGGAGATAACTTTGTAGGAAAAGATAATCAAGTCACAGATTTTAGCCTCCAGAAATAAACAGTATTTGTGATTGCTGTATGTAACTTGGGGCAAGGCCTTCCAACTGAGTTTCGGAGAACACTGTCCTAATTTACAATTTCTTTGGCATTCATATAACTCCTTCTGAATCTTCTTCCAGAGGTTTTTGCTATTCCTCATTCTAAAATGATATACACATTTTTTTTTAACCTGGAGCTAGAAATGTGTGACTGTAATAGTATGGTACTTCCAAAAGTGGCATTCAGAGAAAAAAGATAGTGATGCAACCAGAGGTATACATCTTCTGCTAAGCTCTGCAGCATTTAGGATTCAAAAATACTCTCCCTTATGGTTTCTGGTGATGTTAGATTTCAGATGCAGAAAACTGTGATAGACAATGTGTCTTATAATCTCCTCTAGGCTGCAGTTGATAGAGTTTAGATCATCCCCCTAAATGGTTTGAATTACATTTTCCAAATACCTTTTTTTTTGTATATCCTATCATGGGCAAATCATCTGTGAGGTATTAGTTTTTTCCCCACTCCTCCCACTCCTATAAATATAAGAACTAGACTTAATTTCCATCAGCTGTCCACTGAATATGGATAATTTATAAGACATTGTTTTTTTTTCCCTATACAGTTATGTGTGACACAATCCTGTTTTGACATAGGAGATATTCATAAAAATGTATAATAATACAGGGTTCTGCATAATAAATGTATCTACACTGGTTTGATATTTCAAAAAAATTTAAATAACTTTGGTATTATTTAACAAATTGAAGGATTATAATTTAAAGTTAATATATAGAGTTCATTGATTTAATGAATTTTCAATAAATATTATTAAAACATTGGGGTTTTATTCATTTGAAAAAGTAACAGTTCCCTGAAAGCAGCCCAGTTTTGTTGTTTGCTCAAAGTGACCATCATGTACAGCATTCAGATATTTAAATATCCACATACAGTTTATCAAACATATTTTTTAGTGTACACTTAGTACTATGACACTTAATCCTTATAAAAATTTCACAACCACACTAAAGAGGCAAATGGACAAATATAACTAATAATATAAATCAGTATATTCAAGATATGTGTACTGGATTTGGGGAGTGCACATACTTGATGGAGTTTAAAGGAGGGAGTTGATAGTGCTTGCTACAGTCATAAAGATTTAAAACAGAGATGATCCATAAATAAATTCTTAAAAAATTTAAAACATTAAACCCATAGGGAAATATACTAATTTCTCAAGTGTATTTATGAATTAGAGACCTTCAAAACAATATATACATAGTGTTTATATCAATATATATATATATCAACATATATATCAATATATGAATATACCAATATATAAATATGTATATTTATATATTTATTTATTTATAACATCATCAGGTAATGATACAGGAAACATACATATTTTGAAGCATATTCTTTCACTCCTGCTGTTACTGAAAATCTCATGTTTTTCCTGTGGCAAAACTATAATTCACGCTCTAGTGAATCCCCACTCTAGCAATGTTATATAGTGAAGAGCTCAAAAATTCTTTAGGATTTTTTTCTTCTTGAATCTCACAACCCCATAAGGCAGGTGGAAAGAATTTATGTCCTCATTAAATAATCTGACAATCTAGGACACTAAGTATTTGAATGGTTACAAAGACTACAAGGCTACAAAGATCTTTGTGGATTGAAGATACCCAATCTAATAAATCTACTAACTACAATACTTCTAACTTTATGATTTTATTTTTTTATTTACTTATTTTTGTTTAGTGGAATTTTTTTTAATTTTTTAATTATTTTTTAAATTAACATATAATATATTATTAGCCCCATGGGTACAGGTCTGTGAATCATCAGGTTTACACACTTCACAGCATTCACCACATCACATACCCTCCCCAATGTCCATAACCCAACCACCCTCTGCCTATCCCCCTTCCCCAGCAATCCTCAGTTTGTTTTGCAAGATTAAGAGTCTCTTATGGTTTGTTTCCCTCCTGATCCCATCTTGTTTCATTAATTCTTTTCCTAACTCCCAAAGCCCCCACGTTGCTTCTCGACTTCCTCATGTCAGGGAGATCATATGATAGTTATCTTTCTCTGATTGACTTATCTCGCTAAGCATAATACCCTCTAGTTCCATTCACATTGTCGCAAATGTCAAGATTCCATTTCTTGTGATGGCTATATAGTATTCCATTGTATATATAGACCACATCTTCTTTATCCATTCATCTGTTGATGGACATCCACGTTCTTCCCATAGTTTGGCTATTTTGGACATTGCTGCTATAAACATTCGGCTGCACATGCCCCTTCGGATCACTACATTTGTAACTTTAGGGTAAACACCCAGTAATAAAATAGCTGGGTCATAGGGTAGCTCTATTTTCAACTTTTTGAGGAACCTCTATGTTGTTTTCCAGAGTGGTTGCACCAGCTTGCATTCCCACCAACAGTTAACTTTATGATTTTACGTTGACTTTTTTTTTCTCTATCAAACATTTGCCAGTCATGGATGCAGAGAAAGGGGAACACTACTACATTGTTGGTGGGAATGCAAGTTGGTGCAACCACTCTGGAAAACAGCATGGAGGTTCCTCAAAAAGTTGAAAATAGAGATACCCTACAACCCAGCAATCGCACTACTGGGTATTTACCCTAAGGATACAAATGCAGTGATCCAAAGGGGCACATGCACCCAAATGTTTATAGCAGCAATGTCCACAATAGCCATACTGTGGGAAGAACCTAGATGTCCATCAACAGATGAATAGATAAAGAAGATGTGGTCTATATATACAACGGAATACCATGCAGCCATAAAAAGAAATGAAATCTTGCCATTTGCAATGATGTGGATGGAACTAGAGGGTATTATGCTGTGCAAAATAAGACAATCAGAAAAAGACAATTATCATATCTCTCTGATATGAGGAATTTGAGAGGCAGGGTGGGGAGTGGTGGAGGGTAGGGAAAGAAAAAAAAATGAAACAAGATAGGATTGTGAGGGAGACAAACCATAAGAGACTTAATCTTGCAAAACAAACTGAGGGGTGCTGGGGAAGGGGAGTAGGGAGAGGGTGATTGGGTTATGGACTTTGGGGAGGGTATGTGACATGGTGAGTACTGTGAAGTGTGTAAACCTGATGATTCACAGACCTGTACCCCTGGGGAAATGATACATTATAGGTTGATAAAAATAAGTTTTAAAAATTGCCAGTAAATATCCACTGAGTGACCAAATCTAAACCCTGCTTCTATCCCCTGTTCTATTCTCCTCTTTCTCCATCGCCATTGATTCCATGACATTCTCAAATAAATATCTTCTTATCCATCTACTGACACCAACATCATAATTTCATACCCAAACTGCCATAACACTATCCCAATCAATCTATGTTGCGGCAGTCCCCATCCCAAATATTCCTATAGGTACACATTAAATTTTCTCCAAAAGCATTTTATTAAGAATTTTACTAACATATGTACAAATAATCTCAATACATTTAGAATTCCTTTAGTTCTTACCAAAGTCTTTGTATTGGTCCACGATCTCATCCAGGATACCATACTGCATTTATTTGTTAGATCCCCTTAAGCTTCTCTTGGCTATCATAATTCTTCAGACTTTCCTTGTTTTTAATGACTTTGACAGTTTTGAGGAATATTAATCAGGGATTTTGTGGAATGCTTCTCAATTTAGACTTGTCTGATAATTTTCTATTATTGGGTTCAGGTTATTTTTTAAGAGATTGGGAAAAGTGTGAAGAAGACCACAGAGGTAAAGTACTATCCCCATTTCATTACATGTTTTCCTTCTTTGGTATTGTTTTTGTTTATTTGTTGTTGTTTTGTTTTCTTTTTTTGTTTGTTTGTTTCTAAGTTCTCTTAGAAAATTTAAATTACACAATACAGTGCTATTAATTATAATTACCAAGTTATACAGTAGATCCTCAGACCTTTTTCATTTTATTACTGAAAATTTGTGTGAAGGGTAATTTTTGATTTGCTATTTTTTGTTTCATACATTAGAAGACTAACATCAGTACAAGTCCAACTAATCATGGTGGAAATCTCATTTCTAGCCACTCTGGTTAACATTTTTTTTTCAGAAATATAGTGATGAAAATATTTTGGTTCATAAGGAGAATAATATGGTTCAACATAATCTTTTTCATTTCATTTATGTATAGGTGAAAATGATTAGCTTGTAGTTTAAAAGAGGAGCATGTTTTGCAAAAGAAGAATTAAATTGTCTTTTATTTACATGAAGTGAAGCCATGATATATAAATAATCATTTAAAGATTATAGTTCCAATCTTACATATCTATAAGTACCCTGAGATTGTAGTAAATGTCCATTCCTGTTTCTCACTCTCAAAGATTTTGATACAGAATAACAGGGTGGTGGTCAGATCCATACAACTTAACAGTCCATGGAATTCTGATGGTTCAGCATATCATATTTGAGAAACAATCTTGTAAAAAAAAAAAACACTCACTGTCTAACTCCCATTCTTCTAGTAATAGAATATCCCTCATCATTCACATCCACATTTTAATAGGTCTGATAACTAGTAGGCTACATATGGCCATATGACTAAGCTCTTGCTACTGAAGTGAAAGTAGAAATAAAGTATTCAATTTTTTGCCACTTCCTTAAAAGCTAAGTACTTTGTGTCTCATTTCACAGTCTGGAATATGGTCTTGCTGCTCGTAAGCCGCATTTAACCAAGGAAAGCAAGAAAACTAAGGGGATGTTGAACAAAGAAATAGATCTTCCTGGGTATTCTGAACCACCTGCAGCTCTTTGTGTGTTCTGTAAGAGTCTCTGTATTTTATTGCCTGGTTTGTCACAGCAGCTTAGCCAATACTTTGATAACAATTTTGAGGAATTGAGCCAACTCCTACCAATAGTCATATTATGCATATTTGTTAATATTTCAGTTTTAGAGTGACCATATATCCTAGTCTGACCAGAGCTTTATTTCATCTTCAAAAGTGGCCTTGTTGAATTAATAAGTTAGATAGCCACCTTAGTTTTAAGGAACTTGGATTGATCAATGTTGTAAAGTCACCGTAATTTTAAACTATACCTGAATTGGAATTTAGCCTTCAGTAGAATCCTTTTAAAATTCTGATATAACATTGATATAACTTGGATTGATCAATGTTATATCAGAATTTTAAAAGGATTCTACTGAAGGCTAAATTCCAATTCAGGTATAGTTTAAAATTACGGTGACTTTACAAGCTTTAAGCAGAAGGATGGAACAATCTATACTAATATTATTTTACTACTATGTACATGTAATATTATAATCCATGTTTGATTAGAGGGTAAAAAAGATAAACAGGCAAATCTAGTCTGGAATGATTTACTTCTTTATTTCTACTCAAATCATTTCACAGCCTCTCCAATCTCCTCTGGCATCTAAAAATCAATGAGCCAGGAATTCTACAGTCCATTGGCAAGTGCCCATCACTCTTCCAAATTCCTGAATAAGTGAAATGATTTAATTCATTTAAATTTATTGCCCAGGGAATATCAGAGGTGACAGATACTTTTCTCCATAGTGATTTACACTGAGAAGGAAATAAAAATCCTGACTATATTTTAATTAAGTGAATGCACCACTAAATCCAAGACCCTTTCCCTTGCAATTTCTTTAAGGAGCAGAAGTGCTCTTAGCCTGTTTTTTGTTTTTTTTTCTTTCTATTTGGTGGCAAAAATTTTTGTCACTTCTTTTCCTTGCCTTAATGGGGTTGATATCCCTAAAGATTCCTGCCTCAGAAACTGATTAATCTCTGGTTATTAAAGCTCTTTACTGACATTGCAGAAAAGCAGTTGGGATATCTTCATTAGCCTTGAGATGGGAAACTTTTGATAAGCACAACTAAACAACTCTAACACCATTGTCAGAGCATATTAACGATACAAGCTTTTACAGCATTTTAAGATTAATATTTTCTTCATTCAGATATGTTTTCATCAGAGAGATTTGTAGGTCTATATACATCCATCTTAATAATACTCAAAACTGCTAACATAAGCCCTGGGAATATTATGCAATTGGAGCTTGTTTTCAGTAACTTCTTCCTATCATTTTTTGGTGATTGAAAGTGATATGGCTTTAAGAGATGTACCAACTTGATTCACTATTCTTTTTCTGTAAATCACACACAAATTAGAAGTCTGCTCTGTAATTTAAGAATTTTCATTTAAATTACTATATTCCAGTGTGCCCGGGTGGCTCAATTGGTTACCTGTCTGCCTTCAGCTCAGGTCTGAGATTGAGCCCCACATCTGGCTCCTTGCTCAGCTGAGAGTCTGCTTCTCCTTCTACCCCTCACACTGCTCAGGATCTCTCTCTCATGCTCTCTCTTCTCCTTCACTCTCTCAAATAAATATAATGTTTTTGATAAATAAACTACTATATTCCTGTGTGTGTGTGTGTGTGTGTGTGTGTGTGTGTGTGTGTTTTGACAGACAGATATCACAAGTAGGCAGAGAGGCAGGCAGAGAGAAAGGGGGAAGCAGGCTCCCTGCTGAGCAGAGAGCCCGATGCAGGGTTTGATCCCAGGACCCTGAGATCATGACCTGAGCTGAAGGCAGAGGCTTTAACCCACTGAGCCACCCAGGTGCCACCCCCCCCTTTTTTTAAGTCTTTTTTTTTTTAAGTTAAAAAACAAACAAACAAACCAAACTTAGGGTTTATTTGTTTGCCTGAAACTTGTTAGTTAACCAATAGTTAACTAACAGTACCAGTTTTCTCACATAACTGCAGCTATCCTACCAAGCTAAATTTGAGACTCTGAAATATTAGTATAGTGCTCTGTAAAGACACTGTTTAAAATTTCACTTAAATATAAGCATATAAATATTGTGTCCTATCAACTTTCTTATTTTCTCCAAATTTATAAAGTTAGATGTCTAAAGAGGGACTGAGTAATATTCTACAAAATTTTCATTGGCTTATACCTTACATATTATCATGCTACATACCAATATCCACCTTTTCTTTTCCTCTTCTTATTCAAATTGGAGAAATGACAACAGTTTTATGTGCAATTATTATTCTTTTTCCTAAATGTGAAATTCAATCACAACAAGGAAGGAAAAAAAAGTTTTGACATAATTCAATTTCATTTCTACTCATCCTATGTCTTACTAGGCTTATAGTTCTAATATATTTTAAATCAAAATAAGATGTCAGAAGTTTTTTCAGCGTCTCTTTATATTTACCTTATTTTTCTTTTATGTCTATTTCTTAATAAAATTATATGATAAAGTGAGTATTAGGAAAATAAAAACTAAAAATTAGAGGACATAACTAGCAAAGCACATATATCACTTGCTTTTCAGAGTAACTCAGCATCTTCATTGAGCACTTCTTAGTTCAAGGCACTAATTATAGTAAAATATATATGTTATTACAAGAGAAACTGTGACTAGCACACAAATACATTTCCATGGAAATGTGGGAAAAGGGGAGAGTAAAATCATATTAAAATCTGTAAGAATTGTTCTGAAACACATTCCAGAACTTTCTAGTTTTGGAAGTATAAACATGCCAGAGAAAAATGTGGAAATTGCTTGAAGAAGACCATCTCATCCAGCAGGATGTCTCCAGAGAATGGTAAGTGCTAAGCAGAGCTAGACCCAGGTAATGCACTGATGGATAATATAGGGGAGACAGCTGGGACTGAATTACAGCTGCAATGTTTTTCTATAATTCAAAGCCTCAACTTAATTTGAGTGAGATCAGAGATGTAATGTGTATTTAAAGATATAAAAAGTCTGGAATTCATCTAATCTGAACTATCACACTTGGGATGATAAGGCAGATTGACATACCCAAGAATTCACAGCTGGTTGGTGACAAATTTCTATTTCACCTAAAGCACCTTACATAGGGCAGATATACTACATATATCTAACAATATTTTAATTTAAATGGATTTTTTTCCAAGGCACCTGGGTGGCTCAGTCAGTTAAGCATCTACCTTCAGCTCAGGTCATGATCCCGTGGTCGAACCTTGCATCACGTCTGGCTCCCTGTTCAGTAGGGATTCTGCTTCTCCTTCTCCCCTCCTCATGCTCTATCTCTCTCTCACTCACTCTTTTTTTCTTTCAAATAAATAAGAAAAAAAATCTTTAAAAAAATGAATTTTTTTCCCAAACTTATTTTCTCAAACTTTCCTTCCTATTTCATTTTTTATTCTGGTGATACATTTTTGTGGTGGTAAAACATAAAAATATATCTAACATAAAATTTTCCATTTTGACAAATTTAAAGTATACAGTTTAGTGATGATTGTTGTGCACCATTACCACCATCCATCTGCAGAGTTTTTCATCTACTCGAACTGAAAATCCATACCCATTAAATAATAACTCTCCATTTGTTCCTCCTAGACCCTGGAAACCACCATTCTATTTTCTGTCTCTATGAATTTGACTAACCTGAGTACTTCACATAAATGGAATTATACACTGCTTGTCCTTTTGTAACTGCCTTGTTTAATTTAGTATAACGTCTTCAAGGTTCATCCATGTTGTAGGAAGTGTCAAAATTCTTTTCTTTTTTAAGGAAAAAAATAATACGGAAATGAATAATATTTAAGGAAATGAATAATATTGCATTGTATGAACATATTACATTTTATTTATCCTTTCACCCTTCTATGAATCCTTAGGTTTCTTCCATCTTTGGGGTTTTGTGAATAATACTGCTATGAAAATGGGTATACACATATTGTCCAGTCTCTGCTTTGAATTCATCCCATTTTGGTTTGATAATTGTTATCTTTTATGATCTTGGTTCATATTTCTCATTATTCTTATGTTTGGGAAAGATTTTTGCCATAACTCATCTCCATCATAACCATCAGCTCTATGAAGTCTATTTTAACCACAACAGAATCTTACACTGCCACAAAACTCACAAAGGGATTGATACCCATATCATTAACCAGCACCCATTACATGAACCTCCGTAGGTAAAGCTCCCTAGATAGAAGATGATCGGATTTTGTCAACATACAGCTCTGCTGTCAATGTAAGTACATTAAACCCTCCTTGGAAATCACATTCAATAGTTACCCCAGTCATGCATCAATTAACCTGTGACTTCGTAGATTTATGTCCCATGGGTTGAACTTTTACCAGTGGAATTTAGAGACTGGAACGATCTGTCAGGTAACCTGCTCCTTCTTGACCTTCTTGATCAAATGTTCTCTTCCATAGTGATTCCATATAGTCTTGACATGTTTCAAGTGTCCAATCAACAGTCAATGATTTCTTGAACAGTTGCAGGCAACTCTAATGTATTCGACCCTATCTTTGTTTTCCTCCTTCTCAGATCACTTTTCTTTTTCCATCATTCTCACCAGCAAAGGGGCTCTTACTTCCTTCAAGCCAGTGGGCAATAAACTCCAAAATCCTACCCAGAATATCTACTTCAAGTCTACTCCAGGTACCAAATATCATAGCCCTAAATTCCTGAAAAACAGAGCCATAAGTAAGGTTTTATTTGAGGGGTTTATTATGCTTTATATTATTAATAAAATAAGGACATTTTAAAAATACATTGTTCTCCAGATGTCTCTTGTGGTTTCTATACTTTCGTGATTCAGTTCTGTGTTTTACCCCCACCCCTGTTTTTTTGTTTGTTTGTTTGTTTGTTTTTGAGGATTCAATAACTTAGAATGGCTTACAGTTTTTAGTCAATATAGGCACTGAATCATTTCCTGGAATCAATCATGTAACCTATAAGTTTGCAACTCTCAAGGTACCCACCCAGCTATGTTAATTGTTCTTCCAAAAGGCTCACTTGTAGAATGCGTTTGTGTGTGTAGCAGCCCTTGCAAAATCTTTAGGATGATGTAGATTTTATTTTATTTTTTAATTATTATTATGTTCAGTTAGCCAACTTATAGTACATCATTAGTTTTTGATGTAGTGTTCAATGATTCATTAGTTGTGTACAACACCCAGTGATCATCACAACACATGCCCTCCTTAATACTCATCCCCTTGTTACCCTGTTCCCCCACCCTCTCCCTTCTGTAACCCTCAGTTTGTTTCCTGGAGTCCAGAATCTCTCCCATCAACATGGACAGAACTGGAGGATGATAAAGATTTTCACATATCCTGCTTGCTGCCATTGCTTCCTTTATATAATCACTGACTCCTAATTTTTCAAATCTCTATCTCTCTGGTTTTTGTCAGAAACACAAATTTCCTTATATTGTTTTACAGAAGTTTAGCTCTCCAAAAATCTACCTTCATGAATGGGCCTTCTGGATATGCTCTGCTAACCAACAGGTTACTAGCCTATGTGAGCGCACTGAAGTGGCAGAGATTTTTATTTTTTTTTAAAGATTTTATTTATTTATTTGATAGAGATTACAAGTAGCAGAGAGGAAGGCAGAGAGAGAAGAAGGGAAGCAAGCTCGTCGCTGAGCAGAGAGCCCGATACGGGGCTCGGACCCAGGATCCTGGGATCATGACCTGAGCCGAAGGCAGAGGCTTTAACCCACTGAGCCACCCAGGTGCCCCTATTTTTTTTTTTTTTTTCAATTTTTTTTTTTGCAGAGATTTTTAAATTCCTCTATTCCTCCCTCCCAAATTGTTTTCAGTAAGTTTAAATGAGGAGAGTATTAGTTGATTTCCACACTGATTTTAAACATTTTTATATTTAAAAATAAATTTATATTTATATTTAAAATTAATATTCAAAATAATTTCTTCTTTTTTTAAATTTTTTTTTCAAAATAATTTCTTTTGTTATAAATAAAAATTGGTGGAAAAATAGAGCAGGACTGGGCTTTTGGTTCATAAGATAATCTTTTTTCTCCACCCATGTATGTATATATAGTTATAACTGATGTGGTTATTGTGAAATATCTATTGGCTTGGTTCATTCTGTTAGCTATTCTCCCTCTCTACATACCTAGACCACCATCATGGCTCCAGGGCAGAAAGAGGAAATGACAAGTATGTTATCTCACAAAGGATAAGGATAGGAGACAGGGACTATTCAGACATAAAGAGCAGGGTGAAATCTCAGGCAGGCATGTAGTCAGGGAATAAAACCTTGATAGAGTTTACCTCACTATGGAATCCTAAGGCAAGAGTACTGCCCCTTTTCCATAGCCCTTTTGTTCCTTCAATGCCAAGAGACCATGCAAAACTCTCACCCATAAACCTAGACGCCATCTTAAGGAAGAGGGAGAAGAAAGTAATGTGAAAAGGTATTTTATAATTTTGGAGATCAGGTCAATATTTACCTGATAAAAATATTTTTGCTCCATTTTACTTATTTCCAGAAGTTGACAGATGGAAGGAAGGACTAAAATAAGTTTAAAAAAATAAAATAATTTTCTGCACATACATCAGTGGTTGTAATGTGAATTAGAATGTAAACCAGTTATATGTGTGTTATACTGAAGCCAGTCATATATCCACACTTAAACTTAGCCAGGTATATATTTTGGACCTGTGAGAAATAAGTAGTAAATACCAGTGTTGATGACACTTAATATATCCTACAGTTCCAAATTAATACAATTTTTAAAATTTCTAGACCATACATTTATAAATAAAATATATCACCACTGAAACATTTCAAATGCATGCTTACTTATTCAAGTCACTTATGTTTATTTTTAATGCAGTTATATTTTCCATGTAGTAAATAAAAGATACTTGAAAGCAACAACAATAACAATAAAGTAATGAATTATATTTAAGAAGCCAGTGCTATTCAGTTATCAGTTCTTTTTCTCTCTTTTTCTCTCTACACAGCTGCAAATATCAATTAAATAGCTCCTGTAATAGAATAAAGCAATCAAAATTGTTTGTAATATTTCTCTCAGGAAACTTTCTTTGGAAGCTCCATCATACCAAATTTTTCAAGTTAACCTTAAAAATTTTTTAAATATCAATGGTTAGCCTAATATTTGATAAAAAGAAGTAAATTCTTAGGTTAGCCAAAGAAACCATTCAAAAGGGAGAAAGTACCTGGAGTATGTAAACAAGAGTTTATTAAGGAACAAAATGAACTTATTATTATAACATTAAAAATATAAACTATTTCTTAAATTTCACAATCCAACAACTTTAAGTGAACAAATCACTTAATATTGTTACTGATTTCATTTCCATTGACTCTTCTTTTGACAAAGCACTGCCAAGTCCGAAACATAGGCTGTTTTGTGATAACGGACTACTAATTTATGTTTTTTGATTGCTTGTTTTGAGGCCATAAGTAATATTCTATATGATAAGCCATCCAATCCTGAGGTTTAACATTTCTAAGTTAATCATGTGTTCTAAGCACATTAGATATTTTTAGTATCCAATCAAATTAAATTCAGCCTTCATTAAGTCACATAAATAGAAAATACACAGTAGTTTATGAATTAACCCAATTCTGCCTTGTTAAACATTTTCTTTTTTTTTTTTTAAGATTATATTTATTTATTTGACAGAGGGGGAGAGATCACAAGTAGGCAGAGAAACAGGCAGAGAGAGGAGGGGAAGTAGGCTCCCCACTGAGCAGAGAACCGGATGCAGGGCTGGATCCCAGGACCCTGAGATCATGACCTGGGCTGAAGAAAGAGGCTTAATTCACTGAGCCACCCAGGCACCCCAACATTTCCCAATAAATATTTTTTTCTATAAGTACTTGTGGAAGCTGCTAATATGTACTAGGCACTGTGCTTTAAAAACAACATAATTAATCCTTATAAGGAATACTTAAGGTGAGTACCATAATCACTATTCTATTTTTTTAAAGATTTTATTTATTTACTTATTTATTTGAGAGAGAGAGACAGAGACAGAGACAGAGAGAGTGAACACATGAGTGGGGGGAGAGGAAGAGGGAGAGGGACAAGTAGACTCCCTGCTGAGCAGTGGGCCCGATGTGGGGCTTGATCCCAGAACCCTGAGATTATGATCTGGGCTGAAGCAGATACTTAACTGACTGAGCCACCCAGGTGCCCTACCATAATCTCTATTTTATAGTTGGGAAAGTTGAAGTTGATAGATGTTAAGAATTGGGCCACAGGTGCATGAGGCTGGGTATAGTACAATAAAAAGGAAGGTGGAATTTTCAAAGAGGCAAGACCAAGGATTTTCTGTTTCATTAAAGACACCAATTCTTAGATCAAGGAAACCTAGCAAATCCAAAGTTGGAGAATAAAAATAAATTTAACCTTAGAGGCATAATAGTAAAACTATATGCAAATTAATTCATTAATTAATTAACTAAAGATAAGGCAAGACAGATCTTGAAAGCAACCTGCAAGAAATCTCAGATTATGGGACATGAGAACAATAACAGACTGATACCTAACACTCAGTGAAAACAATTAGAATGAGGGGTGCCTGGGTGGCTCAGTGGATTAAGTCTCTGCCTTCAGCTCAGGTCATGGTCCTGGGGTCCTGGGATTGAGCCATACATCAGGCTCTCTGCTTGGTGGGGAGCCTGCTTCCCCCCACCCCCACCTGCCTCTCTGCCTACTTGTGATCTCTGTCTGTCAAATAAATAAAATCTTAAAAAATAAAAAAAAAAAACAGAATGAGAAAACAATGCAATATGTATAGAGAAATATGTATAGAGAAAAGAACATTTAGAATTTAGGCATTTAGAATTCTATACATAATATTGAATTTATTTTCAAGTTATAGAATAAAATAAAGATTTTTTTAGATAAATCTTGAAAAGTTTTCATCAACAAATCTTACCTAAGGGAAATGATAAAAGATGCTTAATCTACAGAAAAGAATGATCCCTACCAGAAGATGTAAAATGAAAGAAATGGTGAGCAACACCATTGGTAAGTATTTCCAGTAAGAGTGCATATATCAACACAATGATTGTATACAACAATAATATAAAAATGGCTAACACAAAGAAAGAAACAAGATAGACAGCAGTCACTCAAAATAGCATATAATGTAGATAGTAGGTAATGTGTTCAAATGTATATCAAATAACTGATTAGAAAACCATAAATTAGCCTTTGCTAAAATTCAGACAAGACTAATTATAGAGTATAAAACTTGCAAGAAAATCTTTATGAAAAAAATGGCAAAAAAATTTTAAAAGAAATTTAATCCTCGCAAAAGAAGTTTAAAGAGATGGCAGTGGGTAACAGCAACCGAATTTAAACATAAATAAAAAGAAAAAGCAAATGCATGGTAAAAGAATATCAAGGCAGATGTCAGTATTATGAAAAAATATAAGTGGATTAAATTTACAAAACTACCTTAGAAAACAAAACAAAATTTAAATGTGTTATTTACAAGGACAATTTCTAAAACATTAAATTGCAGGAAGATGAAAAATTAAAATTAAAAAATGGAAAAAAATAAGCTGGTGAAAGATATTAAACATTCAAAATGCCAAATAACTTAGCTTAATAATACATAAAATAGGTAGGACTTTAAAAATCCAACTGTAGTAGGAATTGGCTAATCTAAGAACATACTGGAATATTTGAGCACAATTGTTAGAAATAAATGGACCAAATAAATAAAAGTGACATTAGAAACAAAATTTGAATTGAGCAATTTATATGCTCAATTTATCAGGAAAATTTGGGGTGCCTTTGGAATATAATATTTAAGAATTGAATAACAGACTTCTCAAGCGCAAATAGAACATTTATTTTTAAAAAAATTTCTGAAAACTCTCTTCACACTAGACAATATAATTTAATTTATCTAATTTATATGCCCTTGGTTTCATATAAACCAAATTTCTCATCAAAATGCAATTAAGTTAGAAATCAATAGCAACACCAACAAAATCCATGTGATTGGGAATTAGAAAAAAGATGTCTAAAATCACTGGGCAAAGAACTAATTATCACAAAAAGTATAAAATTTAACTTGACTATTCTAATAAAAATATTACATGAAAAAACAAATATCTTACCACTGGAATAAAAAAGTACAAAAACCCATATTTAGTATTAGAAAGGCAAAAAAAATGAGGATTATTAAACCACAAGATGATTTTTTTTTATTTCAATGTATTTGACACACAATGTTATATTAATTTCTAGTATACAACTTGTCCTAATTTCATTCCTTAAAAAAAAAGTTCCACAGCTGAGTTTTATCTACTTTAAATAATTTCAGTTGTTTGCAATAGTTATTTAAATTAAAAGGCTAAAAAAATAAAAAATAAATTAAGGCTATGGGGGAAAAAAGGTCAAATTCATGAGTTTAAGGAAACCAGTTAAGGTTTTTTTGTTTGTTTTTGTTTTGTTTTGTTTTGTTTTAGATTTTTATTTATTTATTTAACAGAGAGAGAGAGACTGTGAGAGAGGGAGCACAAGCAGGGGGAGTGGGAGAGGGAGAAGCAGGCTTCCTACTGAGCAGGAAGCCTGATGCAGGGCTGGATCCTAGGACACTGGGATCATGACCTGAACTGAAGGCAGCTTAATGACTGCCATCCAGGCGCCCTGGAACCTAGTTAAGTTTTACTACCAAATCTGTTAGTATCTAAAAAAGAAAGATTTGTCTGTCTGTAATTCTATCTACCCTACTTACTAACACAGATATAAATACTCACTGCTATTCACAAAAAAAGTATATAGCAAATGAAACAAAATCCAGGACATACTGAAAGGCTCATACTTAGTAAGAAGCAGATTTTATTTGTGAAATGCATGGGGATTTTAATACAATGGGAAAGTAACTCAAATAGCTTAAAAATACATGAAAATATATAGAAATTCAGTTGTAAGATGTTCATGTAGTCTGTGAATGAAATGAGTCAAGGAAGTTAACTGCAGAGAAGTCCGAGGAATTAGAGAGCCAAACAAAAAAGGAACAAAATATATATATAAAGTAAACATGAAGAAATGTATATTTATATTCTAACAATAAATTTTATATATTCATAAAGCAATATGTATGCTAAGTTTAAAGAATCTGAATAATTAAATAAAATGCAAATAGTTGCAGGAAATAAAATATGTATGATTTTCAAATATTATTCCATATTAAATTTATGAACAAATGATATTCCAAAGTTCACCCTGTATTTCATGATCTAGAAATTCCCATGAGGGTTAGTTTCACTCTGATAATTTCAACTCCTCAAATTATAGTCAAGACAATGCTTTGAAAAATCAAAGGCCATTGTCATATATATATATATATATATATATATATATATATATGAAAAGTGAGGCTTTTAATGTAAATTCTATTTTCAACATATATTGAACTCCTATTTGATATCTACAAAGAACAAATAAATATTAAATATTCATAGAAAATTTACTAAGTTTAAGACAGGAATGACAATAAATCTTTCTCTGTTACACAAAATCTTTGTCACACAAAATGTTTCTTAGCCTTTCAGATTCTTCATATATATATGTATATACACATATATATATATGAATACACATACATACACACCTTAGGCATGAAGAAGGAATATTTATAAAGTCACAAATCTATATTAGGAACAAAAAAGACAATGTATATGCAAATATATGACATAGAGTAAATAGCTGGAATTGCAATCAGCAGTGGTCATTTTAAAATATCAGAAATTTGAGATAGGAGGCTTCCAAGGTAAATTTTTACCTTTCTTAATTTTAGACTGAGTTTTATACAGGTTCATAGAATCTATCGTTAATACATTTGACATCCCATCAATTAAAACTTGATGCAATAATAATTAATAATAATATAATCAATAATAATAATCAATAATTAAATACTTGATGCAATAAATAATAAAACAATAGAATTTTATGAATTAGGAAACCTTGTCCCCAAAGAATCAAAACAAGGACATAATCTATCTATATATACAAAATTAGGAATGATGTGAAGAACCCAAGATCTTCAGGAAGACGTATTCTCTACGACTGGCAAACCCACATATTGTAAGATCCATATGATTGATATATATATGTATGCATTATAGCAATACATAATCTATCTATGTATTGATCTATATAAAATCAGTGTACATTGTCAGTCTATAGGTGGCTCCTGAAAGCCCTGTGCTAATAGCAGAGCAGTTTTATGACACCAGTGGCGTCAAGGGAAAACGTAGAAGTCACAAGCAAGTGAACATGCAATTTATAAAAATATTAGAATAGACAATCAGTGCTTCTCTTGACCTGTCATACTGAGATGTGTCACTACTCTTTTCCAACCATTGATCACTGCTACTCAATTTAATTATCTCATAATATCCCCAAATATCATTTTATCTGAGTTAACATTCTGGATGGTAACACGTTTTTTAAAACTCCACCATCATACATATGTACTTCAGAGCACATTTATCCCCACTTAAAGTTTATTTATTCATAAAACAGAGAAAATACTGCAAGTATCTCCTATGAGTATTAAATGAAATAGTGTTGTAAATGGACCTACTCTGCAAATGTTAGTAATATAATAATTTCATATACTTCTAACTTTATTTTTGCTAATGGCTACACAGATTTTTATTAGCACAGCTCTATAGCTTAAGACAAGTGACAATTGCACATATTACTAAAAATGGATGAAGTAATGTTTTGGTTAATAGTAGTCATATTCATTAGTGCTTGATTACAATAAGGAAGGAAAATTATAAATATTATTTTGGGGCCTGTCAAGTTGAATAAAAATTTCATATTACAGGTGATCGTTGCCAAGATTCAACAACTTCTTGACTTTTAAGCAAGACATCATGCTCAGTTAATTATATTTTTCCCTGGGACACCTGGGTGTCTCAGTTGGTTAAGTGTGTGCTCAGGTCATGATCCCAGGTCCTGGGATTAAGCCAGCATCAGGCTCTCTGCTCAGCGATTAACCTGCTTCTCCCTCTCCCACTCTTACTGCTTGTGTTCCCTCTCTCGCTGTGTCTTTCTGTGTCAAGTAAATATATAGATCTGTAAAAAATATATAATTCTCCTGTTAACACGTATTTAATTTAACTCATGGGAGAATTGTTTTAACCATACTGATGACAAACATGAACATGATAGTTTCCCATATTTTGAGATATGTATAACACTTTAAATTATACATGTGACAACATATCCTCCACCTTTAAAAATTTTAGCTTAGGGTATAATGGAAGATTTTTACTTTATACATCCTAGATAGGTAAGAAAACTAGAAAAACTAGGGAACGTCTTTACATTTGTTGGAGTCAGATAAAAATACTCCATTTCATTCTTAAGCAACAGCCATCTTCCAGATGTATGACAATAAAATAGGTTAAGATGAAACTCAAATCTGAACTGGTCACCTAGAAGACATAACTAGAAGTAAATAACTGCATATGCCATTATAAAATTATCCAACAGGCTTCTCTAGTTTATATTTTAAATATTTTACATATATGAAATTTTATGACACCATTTAAATTTTTTTCCACTAAGGTGTAATTATTATGTTTAATTTGTAGCTATTATTAATATAGTATTTCCCAGAAATTAAATGCATAAATATATACATACATATAATTTTCATGAATTTTCCCAAGAGGTTTTTGCAGATTCTCAATCATTTTTGTAGCTTTAGAGAATTATAATCAGTATTGTCACATCATGCAGATAAAGCCAGCACCTTCTTAAATAATACATAGGGTGCTGACTGTATATGGTTGACTTTTCTATTTGTGATTAGCTCTGGTTTACTGCATCTTTCACGGTTGTGTGAAACCACTTCCTTCATCAGGTTAGCATAATGAATGTAAATTGTGTTTACTCCCACCAATGCTATTGGTGATTAAGTACAGCTAAGCTTCACCCTGAGTATTTCTTTCAAGTTAAAAACACAATTTATAAATGTAGATACCTTCTGATGGTAATAGAAAGACTGTTTGGAACTAAGATTTAATTTGTTTCTGAAAAAAAGTGTAGTTTGAATGGAAACTGTTTCAGATTGGGATGCTCCAGCGCCTTCTATTTTGTAATGTTTAGACGGAAACAGACTAGGTGCGCATCCTATTATATTAGTAGAAACAAATGTGATCAAAGTCACCAAGTACATACACTATTCTTTCAAAATACTGACTCAGGAATGTATTTATATAGTTTCCTTTCTTCCATCTCTTCCTTTTCTCCTCCTCCTCTGCCTTCTTTTTTTCCTCCTGTGCATAATGGTGAGTAAAGGGCAATCACTCTTACAATGAAATTATTTGTAATAAAGAACTCAGGAAGAGAACAGTCTCGTTATCATTAACAATGGGATTCGGGCATTTACAGAGTAGTATGTATGTGTGTGTGTATGTATGTGTGTATCCATGCACATAAATATGTTTCTAGGGTGCTACTAGAAACTTTCCTTTCCATCCATAGACCAATTATTATAAAATAAATGTGTGACGTATTGCTAAATTTAATATATTTTGTTTTCTTCAAAATCATTAAGCTTTGGAACTTCTTATAAAGGAATTGCAGATTCCTATGGTATTAGCAATTCTCTATAAATGAGATTTTTCTTATACTTAAAAATTTTAGGGCAATTATATCTTTATGGCAGTACTAACTAAGAAGAATAAGGTTAAAACGAGATATTGCATCTTTTTGGTATAATCCCAAGTATATCTCTAACTCTTAGATTGTTAAAGCTATCTATCCCCCCCAATAAAAACAACTTCAGAATTCTAATTAAAATCAGTAAACACTTTCTAATTTGGCTTGATTATCTCATGTCGATAGAGACAAAATAACCAAGAACCATTGTCACAGAAACAACAACAAAAAATAAATACAAATATCATACTCACATATGCATATGCTGGTGTACAGCAAAGCAAAAAATTGGTAGTGATTCTGTATATCTCATTTTTTTCTTAACAGTACACATTTATATTCATTTCTAAACTTAAAAGTTATGTATCTGAAAGTTTAGGCAAAGACTCATTATTAAAATTATTAAAATTATAGTTAGCCCACTTTTGTGTGTTTTATTAATATTAAAAAAATGACTACTCTTTTTGTGTATACAATACCATATATATACTATGTGATATAAATTATAGAAAAACCCTTAAAGATTCTTGGTATTTAGAATTAAGTTTACCTTCATAGAAAAACAACAACAAAGATATTCTGTCTCAAGCATGTGGAAGAAAAAAATGGATGAGACCAGAGAAAAATTATAGCATTATTATATTGGGCACCTAAGGGCCAAAGTTGACTGAAACAGAAAATATTATATTTGGACCAATGAAAATAATAAATCTTTAATTACGTTGAAGGGAAGCAGTAGCAATCAGCATAGCTGTCTGACAGTTGGGTTTCTGTCAGAAGATTGTCAAGTACTCTATTACTTGAGAGTGACATGGAATTGGAAACTGAATGACAGCAGTTGACAGAAATATAATTTTTTCAAGAAACATATGTTTAAAGCTCTAATTAAGCATAATGACAAAGAAAAACAGGATAACCTGCTGAAAAACAGGGGATGTATGTTCTCATTCTAATTTCACCTTATTTGGGATATTTAAGTACATTAGTAGTACTCTTTGAAATAACTTAGATGTTTATTCATGTTTTGCCTAAGCCTTACATTGACGAATCTCAGATAAAACCCTGCCAATAAAAAATAAAACTCTGTCAATAACTATTTTATATTTAAATTGTGTAGCATACTCATTAAATTTATGAAATCTTTAAACTGCAAGAAAAAAATATTTACTGGAATCAAGCATATGGATTATAAAAACTTTAAGTCTGTTTCTAGAATATTGTATGTGATATAAAATTACTGTGAAGACTACTACTACTACTACCACTACAACTAGGATTATTTATCATTCTATCCTCATCACAATAAATCAAGACTGGTATCATCCTCATTTTGTAGAAATGGACATTGAAGTTAGTCACAATGAATGCATATCATTGTTACACTCACTCACTTTAGTATTCATATATCTGTTGTGCCTGTAACTTTTTAGCAGTCATTCTCTTGTTAAATGAAATAAGCGCCAATAGGTTCCCAGAGGACATATTTATATTCCTGGCTATCGATCATTAGTTAAAAAATTTTCCAAAGTCCCATATGCACTTATGTACTTTTGGTGTTATTTTTAGTAATATAAGTGCTTATGGTTATGAGTTTCTCTTGAACACAATGAATTAACCTGTATAATCAATTCAAATAAAGAACTTAGAAAAATAACAACAGTAAGAAGAGTAAAAGGAAACAATATAAGGAGAAGAGCAAAATCAAATGTTGAATTCATCTAAGCTAAATTTTAAGAGAAAAGTAAGACAAATTATGAAAATGAGAGACAATATAAGCAATACAAGCACACAAAATTGGAAATATTAAAGATGAAACAACAAAAATAAGAGAATTTTTTTAACTTTCAGAGTAATCTGTCAAATTATATGGACGTATATTTGACTACTTAAAAATTTAATAATTTACTGAAGAATCATTCACTTTTGTCAAAAGAAATGGAAGCCTAAAATGGAATACTAAAAAGTACACAATACATATAAGCCAGCAAATGAGAAAAAAATGAGGGAAAAAACAAACAAAAAAAGCATAAACAAACATACATGGGCCATTTAGAAAAAAAATAGCAAGAGACTTACTTAAAACATCACTAGTTATGTTAATGTACATCTTCAGAACTCCCAAGCAAAAGGCTAAAAGTGTAAGACTGTATAAGAGAAAAATGTCCAATTACAGTTATCAAAAAGAAACATGCTTTAAATGTCCTTTCAATTAAGAGGACACAGGTTACAAGCATAAGAATTTAAAATTTATGTATAAACATAACAATGTATAAATATGCATATCTGTACATACTTGGAAGCTTTAATCATACAATTAAAAAGTCAATAGTATCCTGGATATGTTTTAACAGTTCGCTCTCTGGGGGGAAAATAAAAACAACGACAACCCCAATTAATGTAGATATTACAGTTCTTAACAAAATATTAGCAAATTAAATTGAATGATACACAAGAATGTTAATACATCATAACAACAAGTACCTACTAAAAGCACATAGGTTGGTTTAACATTCAAAAACCAATTGATGTAATACACTATCTCTCAAAACAAAAGAAAATATGTATGATCTAAATGTATGATTGAAGAAATTTATCACCCATGCATGATTTGAAAACAGAACTGAACAAAAAAAAAAAAACCCAGCAAACAAATATAGAAAATAAAACTTTTTCAGCAAACTGAAAATGAAAGGGAACTTCCCTGACCTGATAAAGGGTAAGTATGAATAATTGATAGCCTTCATTATATATAATGCTGAAGGCCTGAATGTGTTAACCATAAGAGCAATTAACAAGCCAAGAATGTCTGCTCACACTACTTTCCTTTTCTATTATACTGGAGGGCATAGCCAGAGAAATAAAGCAAGAAAATTAAGGACTAAAAGATTTGAAAGGAGAAAATAAAACTTTCATTATTGACAGGTGACATAAAATATGCATAGAAATCCCAAGATCCTAGAACTCGTAAATACCTTCATCTAGTTCATTTTGTATAAGGTCAATATATAAAAAAGTCCAATTATATTACTGTAAACTGGCAACAGATAACTGAAAATAAATGTTTAAGGTACCAAATGCAATATCTTGACAAACTTGAAATACTGAAGTTCAATATATAAATGACAGTTATGATTACTTTATTAAAAAATGACAAAGTTACAAGCAAACAACAACATAAAAAAGCAGAAACAGACCCAAAAATATAGAGAACAAACTGGGCATTGCCAGAGGAGTGCAAAGAGGTGGGGAGATGGGGTGGAGGAAGACAAAATGTCACTGACAGCTATTTAAGAAATAAATAAATAGACAAATATATAAATTTCATGGAATGGAAAGTTCTATATTAAGATGTTAATTCTACTAAAATTGTTCTATGGATTTAACAAGATTCATTCAAATTACCAGGGGGTATTTTTGTAGAAATTAATGTGGTACCTTGTGCAAAGCACTTCAACTCCCAAAACAATTTTTAAGACAAAGAATAATGTTAGAGGATTTCTACAACCTGAAGTGAAGACATGCTATACAGCTACATTAATCAAGTGGATGTGGTAGCTGTGTTAGGATAGGCATACAGATCAATAATATAGAATAAAGAACACAGAAATAGAGTCAGGCACACATTTTTTTTTAAGATTTTATCTATTTATTTGTCAGAGAGAGAGGCGGAGAGAGAGAGAAAAAGAGAGTGAGCACAAAGAGGGGGAGTAGCAGGCAGAGAAGAAGCAGACTCCCCACCAAGCAAGGAGCCCACCATCGCGGGGCTCAATCCCAGAACCCTGGGACCACTACCTGAGCCAAAGACAGCGCTTAAGGGACTGAGCCACCCAAGTTTCCCCCAAGGCACATATTTTTAATTAATTTTGAAAAAAAGCACCAACATCAGGGGGAAATTGTTTTTCAAGAAATAATGCTGGCTGAACTGAATATTCATATAAAAAAATGACATTATCTCTTATCTCACACTGTATATAAAAATAACTCTCACTGAATAGAGACCTACACATAAATCATGAATAAAGGCTAAAGCCATAGATAGTTTAAATAAAGGAAAACTTTACAGAGGAAAAGTCTTTGCAGTTTGAGGGTAAGTGAAAATTTCTTAGGAAAAAAAAAAACCCACAAAAAAAAAAAGACATATAAAAGAAAAAAAAAGGTAAATTGGATTTCATTGAAACTAAAAGTGCTCTTCAAATGGCACCATTTAGAAAATGAAAAGGCACACAAGACAATGGAAGAAAAAATATGTAAAAAGGCCTTGTATCTTAAAAACAGAAAGAAGTCTTGCAACTCAATCTAAAGAAGACAATTCTTAAAAGCGGCCAAAATATCTGAAAGAAGGTATGCAAGTGACCAATAAGCACATAAAAAAGATACTCAACATCAATAGCAGGAAAATGCAAATTGAAACCACAATGAAATAGCATTATAAATCAACTAGATTGACTACAATTTGAAAAGACTGACAATAACAAGTTTTAGCGTGGTTGTGAAGCAACAGGAATCTTCACACATTACTAGTAGGAATGTAAAATGTCACACTCAACTTAGAATACAATTTGGTGATTTCTTATAAAGTCACAAATGCACATACTATATAACCCTAAATATCCTTTCCTTAGTGTCCATCTAAGAAACATAAAAACATAACAGGAAGACGTGTATAAGAACTCCCACAGAAACTTTATTCACGATAGAAACAGCGTGTCTGTCAACATATAATGGGCAATCAAATCTTGAAATGGCCAAACAATGAAGTTCATTAGATCACTGATATGACATGAACTATAGATCAACAAAACACAGATGTAAATCAAAAACATAATTGAAAAAGAATGAAGCCATCATATAGCTGTACAGTTACAACTGATGCATTCTATCATACAAAATTATAACTCAAAAGGTTGCTTAAAAATTGATGATGTGGGGCACCTGGGTGACTTAGTGGGTCAAAGCCTCTGCCTTCAACTCAGGTCATGATCCCAGGGTCTGGCTCTCTACTCAGCAGGGGGCCTGCTTCCCTTCCTCTCTCTCTGTCTGCCTCTCTGTCTGCTTATGATCTCTGTCTGTAAAACAAATAAATAAAATCTTTTAAAAAGGATTGATGATGTGTATGGAACAATAGAAAATTTAAAGAGTGATATCTTGGGTAGTTAAAGGTGTTGGGATCCAAGTGACAGGTTTGGCTTTAGTGGAAAAAAAGCACAATTTATCTTTTATAAACATAAACATGAATAAATAGCTATGGGTTAAAATGAAACTATTATAGTATTTTCTAAATTGCATTATTTTATCAATGAAATCAGATGAGAGGACTTTGGTGAAAGAATATAGGAAGATTTTGAAAGGGGGACACAAGAGAATGGAACTATAAATTAACAAGAGAAGTGTAGAGTAGCCAATCAGAACCAATGGTCCACTATAAGTTTAGGAGTCATGGGTTTAACATGAAGATAGTCAGCTGGTTTTATGTCTTGTAGAGCCACACTGAAATTCTTTTTTTATGTGGAGTTCTGGAGTGAGGAGCCATTAAGAGGTAACTTGCATTTAGTGTATAGTTTAGTTACTGATTCTTTGTTTTTTCAGGTGAATAAACAATGGAGAGAGATTGGCCTTTTTGAAGGAAGCAGGATTTGCTGCAACCAATGCAAGAAGTGAGAATGACTTCTTTGACAAGAGTTGAAGCAGAGAAAGAAATCAAAGAATGAATATCCAATGGCAGCTTAATAAACAAACAAAACAAAACAAAAATACAACCAGCAGATAGATTTAGAACAGATTTGAATAAAATGCACTGAAAGAGGAGTAAGGGGGAACATGAACTTTAAAGGATAGTTCCTCAAAGATCCATCAGAAATTAAGTCAGCAAAAAACATATAGGGGAACTATTTCCAACTTTCAGAAAGGTCTCAGAGGAGATAATTGGCCCCTTCTTAAACTCTGGGACCTCTCTCTCCACTTGTGCTCTGCATTTCTTCTGGTTGAAGGCCCTGAACCACCTATAATCTTACTATCCTCTTCTTTTTTATCTTCTATTTTCTCTCACCACCAGTTCCTTCCTACCAATGTACCAGGGTGCTAATGCCTTTTTCATCTTAACAATAGAAACTATTCAGTTTGTAACCTCGCCAACAAACCGACCTATTTTTGTCTTTCCTTTAAAAGACAACCCCCGCTTCTCCGAAATACACAGTCTTTTCTTATGCATACTGTGGTCCTCAGAGGTCATTACCTGGAAGCTTCTCGAAAATGCAGAATCCCAAGCCTTCTCCTATTTACCCCATCTTTCTGATTTCTTCCAGGCTTTGGTCAAGGAATTGATATCATTCCATAAATTTTCTCTGCCTAAACTATAGTTCAGAGTTATCGGCCTGGATTCACTTTACTATTCACCAAATTTATTCTAAAAAATACATTTCAAGATATTGGGGGATCCAAAATTAAATCCAGAATCCTTATTAAAAAAGCAGCATAGTTTATCTCTTATAAAAATGAATTGAGGATATAAGCTTGGCAGTGATTATAATTATGAACTATAAAATGTACAATCTAACTGGCTGAGTTAGGAAATGATACACGAACACATGGACAGTGAAAACTTGTTAGGGTCAATAGGTGGTATATCTTACTGCAGTCCAGTTGGTAAATTAGCAAAAGTAGCTAAATAGAGAAGATGACATACAGTAGAATATCTGAATTTGAAAGGGATGAAATGACAAGTGCATAAGTGCTCCAACATTTGTGATAGTGTAAGGCTGTAGCTCCAATGTTAATAGGCTAGGTAATAAGTAGTCCAAACCCTCCGTCCTTGAGTTTTTTCACCTTATTTTTTTCCTATTTTCCTCTGATCCTTAGTATCTTCATGTTATGACCATAATAACTGTGCTTAAATCTTAGCTTTGTTATGATTACTAAATGAGATGAAGAATGCAGGGTACCAGTACTAGTATTCTGGCCATCTTTACTATTCTTTTTATCATAATTATGCTACTCTTCCATATTGCTTAAAATTTGGCAGGATTTCTACTAAGTTGATAGTATATGCCAATGTCATTATACAGAACACATGTTTGGAACCAAGTAAATGTATTCCTAATGGCTTAGTATGCTGCAATTGCTCATTTACTAGCACTGCCATATGTGCACTATGTTTATGTAAGGGAGACTTTTCTTACAGCTGATAGGAAAACACCACATAATAATGAAGAATGACAAGTGATACGGACTCAACTATACTATGTTAATGATTTGTCACTCTTGTTAATACAACAGTCAATAAACTATTAAACAGTATTAAAGAAATATAAACAGTATTAAAGAAATATTAGTAAAGAAATAGTTGAAGTACATTATAAATATTTGGAATATCACGTGGTTTTTCCAATGCTAATTCTTCCAATCAAGGAATAAAATGTGATAGCTTACTTTTGGGGTGACTTCTATTCACAAGCTAGATGCTCAGTTATAAATGTTGGCAGAGCTATTATATTAGTCAATATATTAGCAATTATATATAATTATAGATATTATATAAAATTAGCTTAGCTATACATATATAACATATAGCTAATTATATTAGTCAATATATTGACTTTTATATTGACTAATATATTAGCATAAAACAGAATGCATACTAAAAAAAGTGATACAGCAGATTTAATGGGGTGGCAAAGATAATTTAACATAGAAAATATTTACATAGGTGTGGTCAGGAATAAGTAAACTAATAAGAGGCAGTGAGATGCAATGGCAGAGAGCCTTTAGAAGCCCTCCGTTTGAAGTGGCAAAGGAAAGACAATAGTTACAAGAACCCAGTTGAAAGACGGTGCCATGGAAAAGACTTCCAAACAGGAGAGAGAACTCTAGTGCAATGCAGTAACTGGAAGCGTTGTATTGCCATAGATAAAGAAAAAAGATTATAAAATGCCTCACTTCTTTTCACTGTCCTCTGACTTCCTCCCAATGTCTTCCACTGGCCAAATCTAAAAGGAAAACAAAGTGTATATAGTCTGAGAAGTGGAGCCCACAGTTGTCATCTCCAGCATAATAGAGTACAGCAGAGAAATAAGAGGATGTTTCTAAGAGGCAAACATAAAAGACACATTAAGACAAAAATAATATTTTATCAATCAAAAGTGGCATGCACAGAATTTTACAAAGCAGGCCCATACTGTTATAACTTTTACCTATGTTATCCTGGGAAGCATGTTATTTTTATTTGACCAAACTTATATAATATTGTATATTGTAATATAAACTATATCTCAATTAAGGAAAGAGAGATATATTTATCACAACCAATTTATAAATGTCTCTGCATGGTAGTCAACCTAGGAAGAGTGGCTGTGAAGTGGAATATGCAAAAAACCGAATTGTTACTTTGTCTGTGGCTAAAGGGCTGGCTAGATGCAAAGGAAAAGCAAGATTGAGGATTGTTAAAAGTGTATCAGAGAAAAACTAATGAAAAACTATTTCAAAATAGACCCAACACATGAAAATATCCAAATCCATAAAAATGCTCATCAGAAGTACCTTACTGAAAAATATATTCTGCATAATGTTAGGCAGAATGACCACTCTGTAAATATTAGTTGTCCACCTTCACTCTATAACACAGTATGACAGTGTGTTGTTTACTGTGGTCGTATATAAAGCAGTAATGGTGTAAGACGATGTTTCTAAGATGATGGATGGGCGTCATCCATCGTCTTAGAAACACAGACATCCCCTAATGAAGTCCTTCATTCTGAAGTCTCTTGTAACAGCAACCAACCCAATTCCTGGTCATGGCACCATACAGAAAGGAAACTTGCTCTCTGGGTAAAAATAACTTTAGTGACATTACATCATGTTTTGGCCAGCAATTCATTCTTATAAAATAATGACTTAAAGTCATCAACAAGCATAAAAAGATTTACATCATCCCATGCATATTTTCTGACCACAATACTATGAAACTTGAAGTCAACCACAAGAAAAAAAATTTGCGAAGATCAGATACATGAAGGTTAAAGAACATCCTACTAAAACATGAATGGGTGAACCAGGAAATTAAAAAAAGAAATAAAAAATACATGAAGGGGCACCTGGGCGGTGCAGTCAATTAAGCATCTGACTCTTGGTTTCAGTTCAGGTCATGATTTCAGGGTCAAGACTAAGCCCCTCATCAGGCTCCATGATCATTGCAGTCTGCTTGGGATTCTCTCTCTCTCTCCCTTTCTCTCTCTGCTCCACCACTGCTTGTTTGCTCTCTCTCACTAAAATAAATAAATATTTTAAAAATATGTATATGGAAACAAATGAAAATGAAAACAAGATGGTCCAAAACTTTTGGGATACAGCAAAAGCAATCATAAAAGGGACGTATATAGCAATGCAGGCCTACCTCAAGAAGCAAGAAAAATCTCAAATACACAACCTAACCTTACATTTAAAGGAGCTAGGAAAAGAATAACAAATGAAGCCTAAAATCATCATCAGAAGAGAAATAATAAAGATCCCAGCAGAAATAAATGATACAGAAACAAATAAAAAACAGTATAGAAGATCAATGAAACCAGGTGCTGGTGTTTGAAAGAATTCATGAAATTGAAAAACCCCTAGCCAGACTTATGAAAAAGAAAAGATGGTATGAATTTTTTTCAGTGTATTGTTGGATTCTGTTAGCTAATATTTTGTTAAGAAGTTTGCCATCTATGTTCATCAGAGATATTGACCTGTAGTTCTCCTTTTTAGAAGTGTCTTTATCTGGTTTTGGTATCAGGGTAATGCTAGTATCATGGAATGAATTTGAAAGCTTTCTTTCTTCTTCTATTTTTTGGAATAGTTTGAGAACATATAATTCTGTAATTTTGTTTTGTTCTTTCATTTAGAACATAATCCTGTCTCCTCGTTTTCTTAAATCTGTGTCTGTTTCTATGTATTAAGAAAGTCAGCTGGGTCTTCTGCTCTTGAAACGGTGGCCTTCTGAAGATGTCCTGTAGTGCCCTGCAGTGCAAGGTCTCCTGTTCACCAGCTTCAGGGGTGTCTCTGATGTGTACTATGTGTGCCCTACTGTTGTGGCTGAGCCATATTTGCCTTCAGTCCAGTCATCTGCAATGGCTCTCTGCCTGTCTTGGGTAGGGTTTGGTCCCTGAGTTGTTAGTAGGGCAGTCTGGGGCTTCCCTGGGCTTGAGTTGTGTCCGACTAGGCATTTACCAGAGGTGTGGTAGCACTGAACTGCAAGGAGCTCTTCCTGTGCTGTCCCTTAAGAGACTTTCATGATACCTTGAGATGTCTGCCCCAAGCACATGTTAACATGCAGTCATACTGGTGTGTGTGGTTATCTTACCCTCTTCGCAGGACAGAAGTCACTTTGGAGTGGTCCTGGCTCCTGTGGCTATTTTTGGCTGCCAGGCTTGTGACATCACTTTGAATGAATAAACTGCCAAAAGTGTGCTGGAGGGTATGTCTGCAAAACGTGAGGGATGGGATGAGTGGTACAGCAAGGTCTGAGTTGTCTCCTGTAGGAGGGAAACTATAGCCACCTGGGAAAACTCCTGGCCAGGCCAGGTGAGAGGGGGTGGATCTGCAGAAGAGCAGGTGGTGGTCTTGCTGTTAGCAAGCTAGATGGAGAGTGTACCTGCTTCCCTGGTTCTTGTAGGTGTCTGCATATCCAGGCTGGGGGGCGGGGGAGGGAAATGATGACAGCCACTCCCTTTGCTTGGAAGAAATTTCCAAAAGATCCCTGCACCTCCAGCACAAGCTCCAAGATTATTAAATAAACCATCTTGCATACCTGGCTGTTTTTCAAACTGCTGCTCTGTCCCGTATTTCAGTGGGGCGGTTTGTTCTACTTTCTCTCGAAAGTCAGCGACTCAGTTTTCTATTGCCCTAGTGTTTCTCCCAGAGCAGAGCCTGCTGATTTTTGAAGTTCCAGGTGTTAAGCCCCTCTGACAGTAAAAACTCATGAAGCCAATTTTCAAAGCCAAATATTATGGGGATTCCTCTTCCCATTTGGGTCCCCCATCCCTGGGGGTCCTGCCATGGGGTCTGTTCCTCTCCCCTCTCCACATCTGCAACATGCCTCCCTCCTCTGGACATTCCCCCAGGTCCACATTACTCCTGTCTCGTCCTTATATCATCTTCAATTTGGCTTCTTCTCTACATTTAGCTACAAACAGTCTGTTCTGCCAGTCTTTGGGTTGTTTTTCTGTTGTTTTGTTGTTGTTGTTGTTTGTTTGTTTTTGTTTTTTGTTTTTACACTGATGTGGGTGCTATTTAGTTGTATCCATGGGACAAGGTAAGCCTAGGATTCCCCTACTCCTCCATTTTCCCAAGAAGCCTATAAGAAGAAACCTTTGATACTTTCTCTTAGTTATTGCTGATTGATTCATGTGAGGCTATCAAACTCCAAATCTGAAACACAGATACTCACATCCTAGAACTTGGAATTTGCACAAAGAACTCCAAAAGCTAGGTGTTGCTGAGGTTGATTTAGGCCTATGGCTGTGCTTAAGGCCTATGGCTGTGCTTAAATGAAAAGATACAGTGCTCGCTTCGGCAGCACATATACTAAATGAAAAGATACATTAACTACTGCTACTGTTAGAGTTCTGATATCGCTCATCACTTCCCCTTCCAAAACCTATCTTTCCCTTGTGTTCCCTCCTCTTCCCAAAGCTAATACTGGTATGCAATTAATGAGGAATCTGATGATCTTCCAAAAAATATGTGGTTTTTGCTCCAAGAAGATGTGTAAGTCTTTTACCTGCAACTAAAAAATTTTAACTGGTGAAAAAATAGAATATATTTGTATTGTTTCAATTTAACCAGCTCTCAAGAATTCTATCAAATGAGAAAATATTTGCAAAGTAGAAAATTCTAATAAATTATTTTTATTGTATTTGTTTTATTATTACATTTGAGAAAAAAACATGGTATTTGGGGATAAAAAAAACTCTAATAGTAGCTATATGTAAAAAACTGATGCTTGAAACCAAAAGAAAATAAGTATATTGACATTCCATGTTGTTATAACAAGGGATAATTTGTTAAGAAAATAACCTATAAATCCCACATAGTCATATGCTAACCATAGTAAATAAATGAAAAAGAGAGTACATCTGATGTTTTGGAGAAAATGATTTTGTGTATCATGTTCAAATTACAACAAGGTAAACTCAAATTAGTTTAAATAAATGCTAAATTCAATTATAAAATAGTTTGATCAAATGACAACTATAAACATTAATATGTGTTACTTAAAGCTATACTTCATTAGAAAATGATTTGAAAATAACATTCAATAACCATTTTTATATATTTATTATCAAATTAGTAAAATGTCAGCTAAAACTAAGGGTTATTGTATATATACTATACAGAATATAGTATTTAAACTTTACACTATATTTTATAGATAAGAAATAAAAGTATTAGTTTGATTTTACTTTAATTTTCCATCAACTGGATCCTAAATAATATTGTATACTTATCTTTCTCCTTCTCATTTTAATACCAATGTATCCATTAGCTGTACTTACTATATTACTGACAGTTCATGTAACAAGCAGTTAAGGATGCATATTATGTGATGTTATAAACTAATACCTGATATAAGGTATATATAGAAAATTTTTTTTTTAAGATTTTATTTGTTATTTGACAGAGAGAGACATAGTGAGAGAGGGAACACAAGCAGGGGGAGTGGGAGAGGGAGAAGGAGGCCTCCCACTGGGCAGGGAGCCTGACCGGGCTCTATCCGAGTACCCGGGGATCATGACCTGAGCTGTAGGCAGATGCTTAATGCCTGAGCCGCCCAGGTGCCCCTATATAGATAAACTTTTAAATATATAATTTTCATTTGCTAGTGAGGCACAAGTTAATAGCATAATAAATAAGCTACGGAAGAAGTTCCTATAGGTAATGAAGAACAATGGAAAGATTTTGAGTAAGGGAGTATAAGGTACAATTTACCCTTTGGAAATATCTCCCTGCCAGTAGAGTAAACTTCAGATAAGAGGGCTACAACAAGGGACATGATAAAGAAGTGTGCAGAGTCTAGGATTTTACTTTATTTACAAAATCAAATAGATCAAATAAGCTACTCTATTTAGTTTATTACTGTCTCATGGATCACAGCAGAAGACATGAGAGACCTGGATGAGAGGCAGAGAATTTTAGAACTTATGGCAAAATCAATATGCAGAACTTCAAGTTCATTTACAATGGTCCCCACACTCCCTGCTCACCTTCTTCTTGTCCTAAAGAGGAGACACACAGGGCCTGCAAGTATGGAGCTGCATTACAGAAGAGAACTACTGAGCTGGAGAGATTCATCGTTTATTAGTGGAAGCAAGCCATCTCATCTCTCAAACACAATCCTTAGAAATGTCCTGGGTAGAGTATTCAGAGCTTTGTATTGTTGGCTTATGCAGCAAGAACATGAAAGGATATTCAGTCTATGGCAGATTCCCTCCCCCAAGAGAGCACTTAGGAATTAGTTCTTTGTTCCTAAACTAAGACAATGGTGAGGCTGAGGATAAAAGAATAATGCTAACAAGAAGAAAAGTTCTAACTATGAATACATACAAAATTATATTTACACACATATATGTGTATATATGTGTTTGTGTAGGTGTCCAATTCTACTTAGTCTTCAAAATATACCTACAAAAAATATATCACCCACATCTCCCAGTCAAGGAAATACCATTTGAATCCAGACTTGCCTGACCTGAAACTTGTCTTTTAATTTAACAAAGGGAAAAGGTTCTTCTTCAGCAAACACCAAAATGTGTAACACAATGCTAAACATTAGTACTATTTCATAGTGAATTTAATATAAATAGAAATAACAAAAACATTACTACTTACTAATGTTGGTAACATTCAACTAAGAGGTTTTGATTGTTTTAGAAGTTGAAAAGGATTTCATAATTAAGTCTGCAGATGTCAAGAAGACAACTAAATATGCCTTTAATCATTTAATAAAGCTAATAGAATTCAAAACAGATGACGGGCAAATATTAAAAGAAAATTGTCATCAATAGAGACTACTGTACCCTATAATTGTTCATTTAAGCTTTTATTAGCAAATTTGATTTTCCTGAAATTTTATTATTCTCCTTCATTCATAGAGCAAAATCTAACTTTAGGAATCTTTTTTCTCCATTACTTACCCAATCAGTCAAAATTTACTGGGGGAAAATAATCAATGAACATTACCAATTTGTACCCCTAAAACTGTCTCCAACTTAAGTGTATTACATCAGGGCCACCCACCCTTTTGCTTATACTTTGTATGCCTTTTCCATCCCTGACTCTCCCTGATCTTCACTATGCCTTTATGTCTCCCAACTACTAAGTCCCTATCTCACTTTTAGCAAATAACATTGATCTCTATTTTTGCAATAAATTTGACACTAGTATTTTTTACTGTCTTTCTTTTTTCCCTTACATGAAGTCTTATCTAAAACATCAGGTACTTCCTTTCTTCACATTTCAGAAGATGAAGGAACCTCTTCTTTTTAGGTGAAATTATCAATTTTTGCCCTTTGAACTTCTTAACTCATTTTCTTCTTACCTCCACCTCCTCTAAAATCTTGCCTTATCAATCATTTTCTTTCTTCACACTATTACTTAACTAAGCAAATTGTTTTCTTTTCCCTCTACAAAGAGAAGGGTAGTGTGTGTGTGTGTGTGTCTGTGTGTGTTTGTGTCTGTGTGTGTCTGTGTGTGTGTGTGCTGTGTGTCCTGACCCCAAAATACCTACTAGATATGATCTCACTTATCTGTTAACTTTTCCACCTGTACTTCTTAAAATTAATCTAGATTTCCCAGATTTACCAACACATAGTTTATTTCCTCCTCAACTCATTGCTGTCTGATTGTTGAATCACTAGTCTGTTACACCTGTTCTCCTAAGGCCAACAATATAGCATTTTCTCTTTCCACATCTCACCAGTCTTACAGTTACATTTCAAGCATTTGTTAAACCTTGTCTCTCAGTAGCACTCAGCAATGCTAAAAACAGTTTTTTTCTCTTGATATTGCTTTCTAACTGACTTCCATGACACCACATATTTTTTATTTCCTACCTGCATTTCTGATGGCTTCTGCTCTGTCTCCTACCTGAGCACATCTTCTCTGACAAATGTTGGTCCTCCTTCCAATTTCCATACCCCCTTTGGGAGACTTCATCTACCACCTTGGCTTCAACTACTTTTATATAAAAAGAACTACTAATATATTTCAAGCCAAGGACCTCCCCACCCCTGAGCTCCAACTGCTAAAGGTTTATTGAATATCTCCACTTGGATGGCCTTAGGAAACACAAACTTGGAAAATCCAAAAATGCCTCATTTTTCTTTCATATATCCTCCTCCCTTAAAAACAAAACAAAACAAAACAACAACAACAACAAAAAACCCTTATACAAATCTCATTTTATTTTTTGGCACTGCTATACAATGAGTGGAAGAAGACAGAGACTTTGAAGTTGTCCCTTTCCTATTTCCTTACCCACTGTATGTTCTCTTTTATTAAGTTCATATCTCTTCCACTGCCCTAGTTCAGTCACTCATCATTTCTTACTTTATATCATGGAACAGCTTCTAACTCAGTTTTCTGTATTCGGTCATATTCTCAAATCCATCACCTGTACAATTGACTTAAATGCTAGTCAAACACATTGCTTCACTTCTATGAATTCTCCAGTGATTCCCACCATGAACAGGATTAACATTCAGACTCTAATATGTCTCATTGAACAATTAGGCTTCTGACCATGCTTACTTCTATTGCTTTAATTTTTGCCACTTTGGCCAACCATGCCATTGATGATTCACCAAACTGAACTGCTTATGCATCTTGCTTACCTGTTTGTCTTACGTCTGTTTGTCCTGGAATGTTTTCCCTGTTTTCATCCATTAAGACCAATCCCTTCTCACCACCCAGAGAAGCATTTTCCAAGCTAGTCTTTCTAGTTTGAGTAAATGTCCTTCTCTAGTTGTTTAGTAATACCCTGAAAACTTACTGCAACTGGTAAAAGCACTCTAAATTTCCCCTACATTATTCTAGGATTATGTTCTCAGTGATCTCCAATGTGTGGTGTCTAACCCCTAAGGAACACAGAAGTAATGGGTGGGATTACTTTTTGCTTTTTGCTTTTTCCCTTGGTTTCTCCATTTCTATTTGTTTCTCTAAAATATACATAACCTGTTATATAAGGCGTTATATATGTTTTATAAGTAAATTAAAAGACACATATTAAGGACATAAGCTCAAAATTTTCATACTGGAGATGATGTCACTCCACTTGGAGCACCCTGCCCCACCCCACTCCCAACGACATTTTCCATGAGGCTGGGGCCGCAGTATTTAAACTTGGCATTTCTAAGCTTGTGCCTGAGGTATTTCTTTCATTTAAACCAGTATTTCTTGAATGGTTATGCTTAGTTCACTTGGGAAAGATTTTCCTGATAATCTGGTTAAAAATGCAGCTTTTGGGGTCTCCCGAATCAAAATCTGTGATTGCGTGGCTTACAAATTTCTTTCTAACCAGAGTCTAAAATGATCCTTCTGGGTATTACAGTTTTAAATCAATCACAACTGCTAAGTCTCAATACACCCTTATGTAGAATTAAAAAGTTTTCATATGCAGAGGAGTTCAGTTTGTAACAGAGCTATTGCTGGCTCCGCAGGCAAACAGGACTGGAGATGTGCTGGGAACTGGAGAGGCAATAAACAGAATCTTATAGGAACAGTGGCCTGCAAAAGCATGGAAGCATGGACAGATAAGGATTTGAAATATTTTTAAGGATGGAAAAAATGAGAAGAATAGATGAAATTAATACTTTGCTGAAGTTCCTAAGTGAAACTCTTGGTTTTCTGTAGGAGTTGGTACTTTTGTAAATCTGTGTTCCAGATGCTCATATAACATGGAGAACACATCAAAAATGACAAATACTTGTGCAATATGTATTATAATTAACCAGTATTATCAACTCTAAAAATCATCAACCCCAAAAACATTAATGAAAGAATTTATGTTGCACACAGCATTTGCTCTTGGAGAGATACATAGGAATTTGTACACTCAAATCCTTTCATTTCCAGGAGTCTTCACAGATAAGGTCTTGGATCAATATCACTTGGAGCTACCAATTAATCCCAACTTGATTAAAATTTAAAATATGAGAGAGAACACAATTCTAGTGTGACATTAAAATCAATGCCTTTATTGATGTGAGAACACAGAAAGTGAAGTTGGCATTATTTATTCTTCCTTTGGGCTTTTCTAGAGCCTGATGAGAAGTTCTCTATGAGTATATTATCTCTTCTGATATCCACATATCTCTCAAATATGTTTTCTTCAGGAAAATGGATATCTCACTATTTAGAATACAGTGTACATTTTGAATTAGAAATATAATTCTTAGATAAAGCGTTCAAAAGTTGTTCAATATTTTGAGGGGTAATATCATATGGAATGCTATATCAGTCACAATCCAAACAGGGAACAAAAACCATCTCAAGCATTTAAAATAGAATTAAAGCCTGAAAATTGTTAATATAATTTGGCATCTATTTTTTTCTTCTACTCATATGTAATCCCCATTTAATACATTCATGTATCTGTCTTCATAAAAATAATCTTAAATTTCTCCTCAATAAAATGGATATACAGTCTCATCAAGTGTTTGCATAATCTCGGATCCTGAATTCCCTGAGAACAAGAAATTCTGCCTATCAGTCTAGTGTGTCTCCTCCACATTTGGTCAGTGTTCTTCAAATGTAAAATATTTTATGTCTTTCATATATTTATACACACACACACCATATATATACACACTATCTATATATACACTATATATACTTATATATACATTATATATACAAATTATACATATTATATATACATATATTACATATAGATTATATATATGATTATGCATATGCATTTAATACATATGCATGTGATTCAGCTGTACTTTCAATATTGTTTTCCAAATACTATATAAATAAAACTGTCATTTTGAAACATAGCCAGCATTAAATAGAACAATATTGGAACTCTATTTTCCACTTGCGATATAAATGAATAACTTGGATAGTTCAGAAAGAGATACACAAAATAACTAAACTTGATGAAAATTCTTCAAGATGAGCCAAAGTTACTGGATTTATATATAATGTGTACAATATTTATATCTATGAGGATACCGCATGAGATTTAGTGGAACAGCTCCTGCGATTTCATAAAGAAATAGAAGATAAAAATGAGTCTTAACTAAAAAACATACAGACTAGACATAGAAGCATACATCTTCATGGTTTTTAAAAGCTGACCTAGATAAGTCCCCGGCTTTTCTTCAGGTAAGGAATTGTTCCCATTGAACAATAAGAGTCCTGAGGCTCAAAGAACTAAATGATTCATCAAGGTCTTGCAGCTATTAAGTAACAGAGGAGAATATGCTTCTGCTTACTTAAGAACTACTCTTAATTATATTTTTTCTCTTGCTAAAAATATATGACTTGTTTATAAATGCAATTTACCCTGATATATATAATATATAATATATTATATATAAGTATATTTAAATATATAATATAATATATAAATATATAATATAAAATATATGTATAATTTACTCTGATATATATATATGGAAGAGAGAGAATACAGAGTATAAAAATGAATACAGAATATAAATATATAAAATATAATTAAATATATTTTATAAATATAAAAAATACAGAGTATAAAAATAAATATATATGTACATATATATATGGATGAGAGAGAGAATACAGAGTATAAAAATAAGTTGAAATCATTTGTTCAGTAATAAACATGGTTACCATGTTGGTATAATCTGTCAGCTATTTTGATTATGTGCACTTCACCTTACTATGTTTTAGATCATGGCACATGGATGGTTTCATATCAACTTTTATTGTTAAGCACAGTATCATGATCTCTGTCTGACTCAAGTCATTTATTAGTTTTATAAACACAATTTTAATAGGTACATGTATTAATTACAGTAATTAATGTTAGCTGCTCAAACTGATAAACTTAAATCTGAACAATAATAAAGACGATTATTAACACAATAAAGATTTACTAATTTATTGATTAGATATAGTCTGATGGTGTAAAGGTGTCTCACTCGGTTGGTGGCTATACCATATGGAAAGCCTGGCCTTGAAATTATGATAGTGGGGATGAAAGTAAATCAGAAACATATCATCTCTTACCTGCTTCAAACCAAAAAATGCCTCACTTCATTAATGCTCAGAGGAATTAGACCAAAACAACTTTCATAACCCAACATCATTGCATGAGAAGACGGTAAACATAGGGGCACATTAAACATTCAATGAATGCTAACAGATACTGTTAGTACATGACATTTAATTTTGGTAATACGAACCCTACTCTTAATTCTTTTCAAAGTGTATGTGTGTGTGTGTGTGTGTGTGTTTTGCTTGCAAATTTTAGCTTCTTTGCCAGTCTTTCTTTTTTTAAGTTGCCTCTTTTCTCCCTCGATCCCTCAAATTCCATTCTTCACAATCGAAGCATACATTTAAAAGATATAAATCAGATCACGTCACTCTCCTATTTAAAAATAATCTAAAGGTTTACAGTAGCACTTTAAAAACACAATTATCTTTTTTTTTTAAGGGTCAAGAGCCATGACTAGTAACTTCTTACCCATGTGACTCCATCTCATATTTCTCTACATCGCCTTCCACGCTATAATCATGTTGACCTTTTTTCTTTTCTCATACACACCCTGTTAGTTACAGTCTTAAGGATTTATACTAGTTTTTCTTTTCATTTGATGTTCATCCCTTTATTATTAGAAGGCTCACTGTTTTTTGACACACCATATATAGAATATAATTTTCTGCCCAATCTCTCAGTAATCAAACAAAATCATTCTCTATAGCCAATCACTTGCTATCACATCACTATATACGAATTCTTGGCATACATTTCCATATCCATTTATTTTTAGATTTGTGATGCCAGTTTTCTAAATTTCTCTTCTGCAGTAATTAATTATAAAAGCATACTCTTATTCAGTTGTGTTTTCTTTTTCAGCATGATTCTCCTGTTTTCTAATTTTGTAGTATTAGATTTAATGCACCATATATTCTTTTCTTTTATTGTCCTTGAAAATGTAAAGATTAAAAAAAAATAGGTATAACCTTTATAGATATTGGAACCAAGCAGTCCAATCTCAGAAGTGAAGTACTTTTGAGGAAACATAGTTCAAACTAATATTAAGTCCAATCTATATTTTCTTTTCCTGAAAAACATTAAAATCTGTATAGTCCAGAAAATTCAGTAACATTCATTTTACCCTTTCTTTTCTATTTTGCCCAACCTCACTCTAATTTTGTCTTTCTCATGTTTAATTCTCCAGTATGTTTTTCTCTTTTTCTTGCCATCTTTTTATATATTTCTTTCTTTGTTCTTGTAATTCTCTGCTATGATTTCAATTTTGTGCTTTGAAAAAAAAATCTAGGGGTGTCTGGGTGGCTCAGTCAGTTGCCTTCAGCTCAGGTCATGGTCCCACGGTCCTGGGATCGAGCCCCACATTGGGCTCACTGCTTGGTGGAGAACCTGCTTCTCCCTCTCCCTCTGCCTGCTGCTCTGCCTATTTGTGCTCGCTCGCTCTCTCTCTGTCAAATAAATAAATAAAATCTTTTTTAAAAAAATCTAAGAAACTATTTAAAAAAGGTAAAACATTTTTTATAATGTAAAAGGAAATTTATTCTGCAAGGAGTCAGACTAAAATTCTTAGAGTTACCCTCAATGTTTTTTGTTTCTTTTATATAACCCAGCAAATTATCTTGAATCCTGTCATTACTTAAAACATTTTAAAAATTTAGAATAATTTTAGATTTACATAAAAGTCACAGCTAGTTGATACATTTCTTGTATATCCTTCACCTCTTTCTCAGAATGTTAATATCTTGCATTATCATGGTTCATTTGTTAAGACTAAAATCATTATTGAATAATGACATAGACTACAGACTGGATATAAATTATACCAGGTTTTGTAATAACGTCATTTTTCCCTTCCAGGATCCAAACTAGGATCTCCCATGGAAGGTAGTCATCATTTTTCCTTAATTTTTTTTTTTTTTTTTTTTAGGTTGGTAACAGTTTTTCAGTCTTTCCTTGTTTTCCCTGACCTTTTTTTTTAATTTATTTCTTATTTATTTTCAGCATAACAGTATTCATTATTTTTTCACCACTCCCAGTGCTCCATGCAATCCGTGCCCTCTATTGTACCCACCACGTGGTACCCCAACCTCCCACCCACCCGTCAATTCAAACCCCTCAGATTGTTTTTTAGAGTCCATAGTCTCTCATGGTTCACCTCCCCTTCCCACTTCCCCCAACTCCCTTCTCCTAACTCCCCATGTCCTCCATGCTATTTGTTATACTCCACAAATAAGTGAAACCATATGATAATTGACTCTCTCTGCTTGACTGATTTCACTCAGCATAATCTCTTCCAGTCCCGTCCATGTTGCTACAAAAGTTGGGTATTCATCCTTTCTGATGGAGGCATAATACTCCATAGTGTATATGGACCACACCTTCCTTAACCATTCATCCGTTGAAGGGCATCGTGGTTCTTTCCACAGTTTGGCGACCATGACCATTGCTGCTATAAACATTGGGGTACAGATGGCCCTTCTTTTCACTACATCTGTATCTTTGGGGTAAATACCCAGGAGTGCAATGGCAGGGTCATAGGGAAGTTCTATTTTTAATTTCTTGAGGAATCTCCACACTGTTCTCCAAAGAAGCTGCACCAACTTGCATTCCCACCAACAGTGTAAGAGGGTTCCCCTTTCTCCACATCCCCTCCAACACACGTTGTTTCCTCTCTTGTTAATTTTGGCCATTCTAACTGGTGTAAGGTGATATCTCAATGTGGTTTTAATTTGAATCTCCCCAATGGCTAGTGATGATGAACATTTTTTCATGTGTCTGATAGCCATTTCCCTGACCTTTGAGACACACTCGTCAAGGTTTGTGTTTTTGTTTTTGTTTTGTTTTTTTAATGTCCCTCAATTTGGGTTTGTCTGATGTTTTCTCATGGTTAGACTGGAGTTCTGGGGTAGAATACCATGGAAGTGAGGTACCTTTCCCATTAAGTCATAGAGGGATGGAGGGAGTACAAGATTTTTCAAAAGTACCTAGAATCAGGGCACCTGGGTGGATCGGTTGGTTAAGTGACTGCCTTTGGCTCAGGTCATGATCCTGGAGTCCCGGAATCAAGCCCCACATCGGGCTCCCTGCTTGGTGAGGAGTCTGCTTCTTCCCTCTGACCCTCCCCCTTCTCATGCTCTCTCACTCTCAAATAAATAAATAAAATCTTTAAAAAAAAAAAAAAGGTACCTAGAATAAAATTTCTTCATCTCATCTCTGTTACTAGCAGGACTTTTGAGCTACTACCTTCTTTCTCCTGAATCATTACATTATCCTCCTAATGGTTCCCCTGCTTCTTCCTTGTTCCATTTATAGTGTATTAATAAAAGTAGCCAAGAATCTCCATCTTAAAGGATGTTAGATCAGGTCATCTCGACAAAATCTTTAGTTTGCCATCTGACTCAGTACTTGGTGTAGATGCTACATAGCAAAAACTGTGTTCCCAATCCCTGGTATTCAAACTCCTACCTCTCTGAGTGTATATTCTTAGTCCTTTTTTTCTCACTTTACTCCAGCCATCAGGACCTCCTTGCTTTTACAGACATGTTAACAACCTCCCACTTTAGAACTCTGTATCTGCTCTTTTCTCAGTTGCAAATGTTACTCTTTCAAAAATGCCCATGGTTTGTACTCTTGCCATTTTAGGTCTATGCTTGATGTCACCTTCTCAGAGATATTTTCTTTGAATCCTCCATTTAAAATAGTATTTTTTGGGTGACTCACTGTCTCAGTTGGTTGGCCAGCTTCTTTCTGCTCGGGTCATAATCCTGGAGTCCTGGGACTGAGTCCTGCAACGGGTTCCCTGCTCAGTGAGAGCCTGCTTCTCCCTCTGCCATTCATGCTGCTTGTGCTCTCTTTCTCCTTCATTCTCTCTCTCAAATAAGTAAATAAAATATTTTTTAAAAATAGTATTTTTACCTCTACATTCACTGTTATCTCTTCCTGCTTTATTCTTTTATCATAACACTTACCACTATCTTTGTTTACTTATTTATTTTGTATCATGTATGTCTCCCACCACTAAAATGTAAACTTCATGGAAACATGAGTTCTTGTGTGTGATTATCTTCAGTATCTGGTATATAAGAAAAGATCAGCGAATAGCCTTTAAATGAATGCATGGCCTAAGAGAGAAGATGTTGAGTTTTGCTTTGTTTTGATTCTGTTCTGTTTATCTAGTTTCCCCTCATCTCTATATCTGATGAATGGTTTGATATATATAGGTCCATGTACAATTTCCATTATCTTCCTTAATGTAGCACTATGATAACCATCTGGAATAGGTTCCTAGCCCTTCTGCTTGTCTCTTGGGACATCCCATGAGAAGAACTGATGTGAAACCAAAAGCTTACCACGTAGTACTCTTTTTGTTATCCTTTACTTCCCCAATTTCCCTCTACTTCTTTTAAGCCATCAACACAACACCTCATTAAAGAAATTTGCAAAATCAAAGAATAAAGTGTATCACCTGCCATTCTCTCTTCTTCTTTCACTGCTGTTTCCTCAGAGTTATAGTCTGAAGTTTGTTTTTAAACTGGAGATGGTGGAAATTAATACTATGCCTGCCCTAAACACACAGCGCCAACATTGCCCCACAATGATTTCCACATTTCAGTACACAACCGAAGCAGCTTATGTCTCCAAGAAAGTTGTGTATCTCTAAGCCACACAACATGTAAGATTCAGGAGGTCTTGATAATGTCTGTGAATATGAATTTTAACAAACACTCCCAAGTAAATCTGACATTAAGAGGTTTACTGGTATGTAACTCTAACAGGAGGAAATTTGACAGCAAATTCCAAAAGTATAAGACAATTTCCTACCTTTCAGATATCGTATTGGTCATGTTTTTATTCACTTGGGTTCACAGTTAATAAAATTCCTCCTCAGTTCAAGTAATAATTTTCTTTAGAGTTAGCCCCTGGCAGTGGTGATGCTACGAATGCTAATTTTAATATATGTGTCCTTTACATGTGAGAACATGCACATAGGTGAGTACATTTGTGTCTGTGTATTCTTACATGTGTGCATATGCCTACATAGTCTTTGCATGCCTGTCTTTGTGTGCACATGTGTCTGCATGTGTTTTTATTTATTAAGTACTTCATAAACACTTAGAAAAGAATATTAAAAATGTTATTTTAATCAGAATGCTCAAATATTTCTATCGAAAATGTAATAGGACATTCAGAAATAAACTTAATGTAGACAAATACCTAATATGGTCTTAAATCAAGCCAAGTAGACTGCTATGTAACTTCTTAGCATTTTTCTAGTGACATGAAAGATATTTCTCTTTCCAACAGGCACCAATATAAAATAAAGCCTCAAATATGCCATTTTGAAGATTACTTTTGAATGACGAAAATCTCCCTAATGAAACCAGTTAGGTTTAATGACCTTGTATTGGAAAATATAATAAACAATGGTGTTCTGTATTAGGTAGGTTGTTCAAAATGATTTAGCTTTTTAAATGATATTACAAATTAAAGCTAACTGACACAAAATGACACTGTATAATCATTAAGTATAGTCATAATTTGATTGGTTTTTAATTTTAACAATAGTGTTTTGTGGGCAACTTGAGGAAACTTTATAAAATAATTTAAAAATGGAAGATGAAGGGCACCTGGGTGGCTCAGTGGGTTAAGCCGCTGCCTTCGGCTCAGGTCATGATCTCAGGGTCCTGGGATCGAGTCCCACATCCGGCTCTCTGCTCAGCAGGGAGCCTGCTTCCTCCTCTCTCTCTCTGCCTGCCTCTCTGCCTACTTGTAATCTCTCTCTGTCAAATAAATAAATAAAATCTTTAAAAAAAAAATGGAAGCTGAAGTACAGAGTGTGAAAAAAATGTACAAAATAATAAGGACACAGTTGACCAATTTGGATTGCTACTTAAAATCATCATCCTCCCTTCTCTTTTTTCCAGCACACACTGAAAGAGCAGACTGCCAAAGTCTAATGCAGAGTCATTTTCATCTGCTCGTTTTATTTCTATTGCCAATTACCCTTAATTATTGAAAACTTTTTTTCAGTGTGTAATGGATGCTGAAATGTTAGTATGCTCATTAAACTGAAACTCTAGATAGAGCAATAGATTCTGATAAGCAATGGTTTGTTATAGTTCTGAAATTTCAAGTATTTCTTACTCTATTAACTTTGAATTCATACTCCACAAAACATTTACTCAAAATTAATAACTACCATTTTTTAAAGCCAAAGATCCCTCACAAAATAACTTAACTGATAAAAATATAATAAAAATTTAAATTGGCTTTCATGAAGGACAATCAAACCAAATTTGCCCTCATCTGAGCAGTAGCCCTTTAGAAAGAAGCAAAATCCTAAAATGTTGCCACTAACTCCTTTGTTAGAATGCCCTTACTTCATAAGTATGCTCTGTCTATATTTCTATAAATTGGCATTAACTGATAAGAACCATGCCAAATGATAAATCCATACACTGAGTATTCTGAAGGTTAAAGATTATATTGTAGATGTTAATATATGTGTTTGCCTCCACTAGATTCAAAACCCAACTAAATATTTCCAGCATTTCCTTTTCTGTATGGCATTAGGTTAATATTAGCCACATGAAATATTCTGCATTAGATTTGGAAGGAGAGGCACATAGGTATCTCTGTGGTAATGTGCAATAATTTCTTCTGCAAGCAACCCACAACATCAAGGTAGGAAGGGACAGAAAACAATTCTAGTATGCCCTTGCATGTTCCAGTTGTCCTCCTGATTCCAATTTATTTTTGTTCTGCACATTCAGTTTTCCTTCTTAACTGCCAATCCAACTGACCTATAGTGACTTTAGGCTCTACACCAGATGTAGAAATACCAGCTTACAAAAGATATTCCACCATTGTCTACAACTATGGAAAGACTGAGGCCTATAGAAAATCTTTATGTTAAACACCAATAGTAGTTTGGCTTTTCTTATTAAAGTTTGGCTAATTCACCTGTCATCCACCCATTCTCTGGAAGCTACTAAAAGATACACCCTATACCAATGAGACAGTAAATGGGAAGGTGTAGAGTCCCTAAAATGGGGATCCAATAAAAAGAAAGTCAATAAGAAAGTGGATAAAGGTGAAATCCCAAAAGAACAGCATCCAGAAAATCCAGATAGCAAATACCAAGACCGGAATGGAAGAGCAAAGGACTAGACTAGAAAGGCCCCCAGTATACAGAAATAAATAAATAAATAAATAATAAAAAATTAGATATATGAGTTCATGTTGTTAAAAACATTTGAGAGTGAAATTTTCTGTATTGGCAGATAGATTTAGGATCAATTAGTATTAAACACATTTAGGAAATTAAAGAAAAGTAGGCAATAATTAATTCATGTACTTTCCACTTGCAAAATATTTCCATCATGTTATCCCCAAAGTCAACCTATTCTAGCATCAACTACGTTCAAAAACCTTACCTAAAAATAATTAACTCAGAAGCAAAAGATCCCAAATCTCATATAATAAATCATATTAAGTCAGGTATGGGTGAGTCTATAGATATGCTTAATTATGAGGTAAAATTTCCCTCCAGCCATGTACCTGTGAAACCTAAAAAATAAGTTATCTGCTTCCAAATTACAATAGTAGGTCAAATGCAGAATAAACACTCTCATTTCATAAAGGAGAAAATGTAATAAAGGAGTCACTCATTTAAAGCAAGTCTGCAGCCCAGTAAAAACTTTCTACTATATTTTCAGACCTGAGAATAATCCTGGACAGTTTGATGCTTCCTTCTCTGGGCCTGCTGGGGTGGCAGCTCTATCCACTTGCACACCAGGCAGTGCAAGCCTATACATTTATCACTCTACTTTGTAAGTAAGTTGCCTTCATTCTGTTTCATGTCAGTCCCTTTCAGTATAGGCTGACAATGCTTTAGTGGGTACAAAATTCTTAAAAACCTTGTCAGTCTCCCCTGCAATTCATGGTGGCCCCAACCACCAGACAAGAGTCCTTCACAGACTTTTCCTGAATAACTGCATAACTATTCCTAGCTTCTGCTGAGAAGGTTGGTTGGATCCAGGAACCACACACCTGATCCCTTTAGCAAATGTATGTCCAGCTATAATCTTGCCCTGTTTGCAGAGCATATTACCTAGACAGGCTAAGAATTTTCCAAATCATCAAAAGTTGATTTCTGTTGCTTAACAACCCCTTCTTTTATCATTTTTCCACTCATATTTTATTATAAGTACAATAAGGAGAAACAAGGTTGCACATTCCACACTTTGCTTGGATATTTTCTCTGCTAAATATACAAACACATTGCATAATATTTCAGCTAACACAAGAAGCCAATTCAGTTAAATGCTCTGCACTTTACAGCAAGGATCACCTTTCCTCCGGTGTTCACTAACAGATTCCTCAATGCCTTGAGACTTCACCAGAAGCATCTTTAATATTCAAATTTGTAGCAATACCCTGTTCATGACAATATATGAATTCTCTAAGACAATAATTCCTTTCTCTATTGCTCTTCTTTGCTGTTTTTCAGTCTTTACCAGGACTGCCTCTAACATCCTTATTTCTACCAACAGTTTCTTTAAGACAAACCACTTTTTCTTTTAAATGCCTCAAAATTCTTCCTGCCACTATCCTTACCCAATTTCAAGCCACTTCCACATTTTTAAGTACTTCTTACAGCAGAAACTCACTTTCTGGTACTAAGCTCTGTAGTAGTTGTAGAGACTACCTTAACCAAATACCACATCTGAAGGGCTTAACATAATGTAAATTAATTATCTCACAGTTCTGGAAGCTTGAAGTCTGAAATCTCTGTCAGCAAGAGCATACTTCCATTGGAACCTGTAGGACAGAACCCTTCCTTGCCATCTCCTAGCTTCTGATGGAAATCATCCGTAATTGATATTCCTTCACTTGAAGATGCATCACTTCAATCTCTGCCTCTTCCACCAATACCATCTCCAGTGTGTCTCTGTATTCAAATGTTCCTCTTATTATAAAAACACCAGTCATATTGAATTAGGACCTACCCTAATGAAGTCATCTTAACTTAACTATACCTTCAAAGAACCTATTTCCAAATAAGATAATTCACTGGTCGGTTAGGACTTCAACATATCTTGAAAAAAACTGAGATTCAATTCATAACATTGTTATAATAAACAAACAAAATAAAGCAAAGCAAACTCAACTAAAATTAAGATTGCCTAGATTCTAGTACCTTTCTGTTTCCATTTTTGTCCTTATCTTGATTTTCATTCTATCCTGTATGAAATGCAGTGGTAGTAGATTAGGTGCCGTCTAATGACCCACTATTTTATCATTTTATAGATCTCTGTAACCTTAAAGTTAAAGATCTGTCTATAGAAGCAGAACCTCACAAAGATAGTAAAAATAAATCCACCAGGATTCCAGGTGTATGACACATTTTGATCTAATTATATTATTTTCTCTTAACATATATAAAGTTTTTATTTTTGTCTTTTGTTACCAAAATGAAATCTTCAGTAAATAAAATCTTTAAGGATCTCTCTAATTTGAACAAAATACATATGTTTCTTCTTAGGAGGTAGTGGGCATTCTGCAAATCATCCTAGACTACAGATAAAAAAATGCTACTGATGATCAGTACATTGGTATTACCAACAGAAACACTAACTCTCAAAAGAAGATAAAATGTAGTTTTGTAGGTTGAAACTGAGAAGATAGAAATCCATTTCCCTTTCTTAAACAACATTAGATTTTAAACTTTTGGGAATTGAATTTATAAATTTTCCTGCAATGCATAAAGCTCACTTTTAGAGATGGATAAGCGTAATGTCTTCCCACTTTTACTCTTTTATTCCCCACTTTTATCTTGTTCCTTTCCTTCTCATGCAATTTACTGTAAGTTCCTCCAAGTGTTTTCAGACATTTACTGCTCAGTCCTGTGACCTGATGGGCTAAAACATTATCCCAAGTTTATCTCTGCCTGCATTCCTAATACCCAACAAGATCAAATTTCATAGTATTTCATCTCCCTGCCTTTTTATGATGCTGAAATTTTAATATTTAAGTCTCTCCCCAAAGGCAAATTTATCAGTAATAGTTTCCTTTCCACCTTCAGACTCTTTTTGTCTTCATTCTGAGGGAACACACAAAGACTTGATGAATTAAATCAGTTATTCAATAAATTTTGCTTTAGGAAATACTACTTGTTACTCACCATCTTAAGTGATAGAAATATCAAAAATTGATTTCTGAATCTGTGCCATAAATCTTAACAAATGCATTAATATGAGTACCTCTCTATGTCTAGCATTTCACAATGTATTCTTTCCTATTTTTCTGATTACTTTTTCTAAAAAATCTCTTGTACTAGAAAGTAATTAAGCCATACCTTTTACATGCTCTTCTAATATAGACTGATATAATGCTTCTTTTCCAGTAATTAGTCAAAGTTATTCTGATTTTTAAAGGATTTACATAAGAAATTTCAGTTGGAACATTTTATCAAAACATTAAACCAAATAAAGCAATTTCAGTGCTTTAGCAATTGTTATTTGATATCTAACTGGAAATATGACATTCATTCTGCTCTTAAATAGCACAATCAAAGGGTTATTGGAGAAGATAGATGTCCTAAGAGAGACTGTTCTTAGAGTAATTTTAGTCTCATTCTGGAAGATCAGAAAACCACAGTTCTCCACTCATGGTATTTAAATAGAAGGTTTTTATATTCAAAAGGTTCTTATAGTATAGAATAAAACATTTAGAATTCCAATTTCTTTTTTTTTAAGAAGAGTATTCCATTAATTCTTGTGACTTGACTAACAATAAAAATTCAATATTTTTCAACCTTAAACCCCCAAAATGATTTAAGTGTTTTAAATTTAATCTCCATATAATTTTTTCCCACTCTTAGGTCATTTTCATATGATGTAATGAGACTGTATCACAAAGCTCTCCCTGTTAATTAAGAGTAGCTGAAAATCTTAATATCTGAATGGCAGGGAGCTGACAGTTTTTGATAAAATGGTTAGAGAATGGGGCTTACATTTTTAGTAACCATAAATTAAATACAAACTTGTATTCAAAATTACATGTCTAATTTGTTTTCATAACTTGTTCAATTACTTTAGAAAAATCCTTTAACTGTTTTTAGATAAGCTACTTATTGATAATGTCTATATATTCCTAAATAAGTAATTGAAAAAAAATAAAGCATAGCCATTCTCCACAGCTTGATGTGATGATTTTAGAGATTGGTGCTATAGTTATGTTGCCACATTTATTGAGAATAAATCAGATTCATTTTTAATACCTAATATATATTCATTAAAATACAGCAATCTCTTTTTCTAGAATGTACTATTTTGGTGTTATTTTATAGCTAGTTCTAAGAATGAGTTCTTACATGTCCATAATTTTCATTTCAAACTGTCTTATTTGGCCTTGTATCCTTTGTTCCCAACTCTTAATTTAGTGCTAAGTTTGAATGTAAACTCACTGAGCATCTCAAACTTTTTTAATTGAATTCTTTGTCCATTTTTTTATTCAAAAAAAGTTTGTTAAACTCTGAAACCAGCAATTTGCTCAGTTCTTAGGGAATATAAAATACATGAGAAGATTACAATTGGCTTAAGAACTTATATCTTACTTATAAAATTATGTTTTGCTTGAAATATGGCATCAAAAATAAACATGATTGATTATATAATTGTATTATAGATCAACATGTATTGGCACTTGATGATTTGAAAATTTTAGATTAAAATTAGCAAGAAAATGATACTTGTAAAAGTTGACTCTTGGGGTGCCTGGGTGGCTCAGTGGGTTAAGCCGCTGCCTTCAGCTCAGGTCATGATCTCAGGGTCCTGGGATCTAGTCCCGCGTCAGGCTCTCTGCTCGGCGGGGGGCCTGCTTCCTCCTCTCTCTCTCTCTGCCTGCCTCTCTGCCTACTTGTGATCTCTCTCTGTCAAATAAATAAATTAAAAAAAAAAAAGTTGACTCTTGAATTGTATTAAATAAGGAAATAGTACATTTCAAAAGGAGACCTGAAGGAGGAGGTAGGAATAGTAGAAAATTAACAGAAAACTTTTCTCTGAGAGGCATGATTTTAAAGAATGGTTGGTAAAAGGACAGTGACGGGCCAACTTATGGAGAACTTCGAATAATCAAATGAATTACTCAGACTTGATTTACTTCATGAATGGCAGACAATACAATTGTCTGTCATCTGTTCATCTGACTTTTCTCTTAAAATATGTAAATGTTTAATGTATTTTTTTACCAAAATGCATAGAAATAATAAATGGACTTGGTAAAATCAATGCAAAATTTGAGAAATGCATGACTGATGTTCAAAACTAAATAAAAAAAATAAATACTTGATGTAATAGGCCAGGAAATTGCAAACTTTTCTACAAATGGTCATAAAATAAATATTTTAGCCTTTATAGGTCATTCTCTGTCTCTATTATTCAACTCTGTCATTGTAGCACAAACACATCTATGGGCAATATGTAAATAAATAAGCATTGCTGTATTCTAATGAACTTAATTAGAAAACAGTAACAATAACAATAAAATCAGGTGGCAGGCAGGATTTGGCCTGTGGACAAGTTTGGAAACTTGTGTTTGTTGTAGGCAGACAGATCATGCATATATGGAACACCGATGGTCATTAAACACAGTAGATTTAGTAGTTCTTACAGATCTCAGTGGCAACTTCTCAAGCTCCAAAACATTTAAATTGAATGTGACTACAAATTAACCCATTAAACAATGATTAAATTAGAAGAATTGGGACCTGGTCTGGAAATGGGAGTTTACTTAGAAAAAGATCTAGTCTTTATATTAATAGGTAAGAAGATACTGGTGGGGCTATGTTCCATGCCAGTGTGCTGAGATGGCATTCTAGTTAAATGAACCAAGTATCCTGTGATTGAATACCTATCTGGTGATAAAACCACATGTACCTTAAGGTTAATGAATATTTTTTAGATGTAAGAATGTGGAAAAATATTATGATGAAATGTGAATATTTAAATTAGGTATAACTTCATTCAGTTTTAACACTAATGTTTTAAACACTAATTAAAAATTCAACTAAAAAGAAAGTGATGTGAATTAATGATCTATTCCTATAATTATGGTCAGTAAAACATCCTAAAGCTTAGTGCCCCAAGTTAATAAGTATTCATTTAGTCCACAAATCTATAGTTTGCCAGTTTAGTCTAGGCTCATCACTCATGTGTCTGAGGGTCAGCTACAGACTGGCCTTATGTGAGTAAATCTGTCTCCCTCATTTACCTCATTATTTAACAGGCCATCACTAGAATATACTCATGGTGAAGGCAGAGGAACACAAAAACAAGTGGAAAGGCAAAATTATATGACAAATAACATGGATATAGAAAAGAGTAAAGAATTAAGGCTTTTGATATGATTGCTTTATCCATTAGAATACTTCCATAGGTAGATGCATATTTTGCAATTTCTGCAAACATTACTGTTGGAGACATTGATTAGCTTCAGATTCTGGGAGTTGATCTCTGATATAAGACTGAAATAATAATTTTCCACCCTGGACTTCAGGCATAATATAATAATAAATTCAAAGTGATGGAATGATTTTGGATAGAAGTGATGATTAGAAGATTTCTCTAGAAATAAAGGTGACGTATTTCAGGGTAAATTATTTAATTTGATATTTTAGAACAAGCTAGATTTTTTTCACATAAAATAAGAATACTTTAGAAATCCAACTATCTTACTTTCTGTGCTGCTACTTTTAATATAACCCCTGAAGTACTTCATATTAAAAACTTTTGTATGTAACACCAGTTCATTGACAGTTTTGACTGAAAACACAAACACTAATGATGTCTTTAATAATTATGTTAATTATCATATTATAAAGCAAAAAACCTATAATTTTTTAAGTGAGCGAAGGATTACAATTGATTTTGTCTTCTGTTCATCAACATTTTGGTCTAAGGTTCATCATTAAAGTTAAAGAAAGTCAAATAGGAAATTTGCGGTATGTTAGGAAAATCAGCACAGTGTGCCCCATGCATTCACATTTGTATTTGATCCTCTATGCTGGCAGCTAGAACAATTGGGCTTTGTCTGTAAAGTTAGCACATATAATTAAAGCACATGTGGGATAAATTTTCATAATGCTGCATGGGGCTTTAGCCTTGCATCTGTCATTAAAGTCCTTAGAAGCAGAATTGCTAAAGCCTTTCGATACTCTGACATTTTATTCCATGTAAAACATAAAAAAGAAGCAACACACTGTTACTATTTTCTTTCTCAATTAAATAGTTTGAACGTGGGTTACATTTGAGTCTTGAAGATGACAGATCCTATTCTTACAGGTAACAGCATTCCAATTTGACTCATTATATACAAACAGGCACATATATACTCTGCAGATTCAAAATTATATGCCTTCAAAAATAAACCTCTTTTATGTAAATGTCCAATTTATAGATATTCATTCAAGGATTCCAAACAACTTCCAATGCTTCCCCTAGAATCAGAAGCACTTAACATTTGAATTCAAATTATGCTCTTTGTATACTTTGTTTTAAAAATGTCTGTGTAGATTGAATTTTAAAGCAGTAATAGAATATTTAACAATGAAATGGCTTTTCTCATTTTAATGTTGATAGTAATTGGGCATGTTACATTCTTTGCAGGGTCTAAATTACATTCTGAGAATACAAGAGTTATTTTGGTTTAGTAGGGTACCAGTTATTTCATTAACCTTACATTTTATTACATTATTTAGAATCCGACAGAGCTGCACTCCAGTCTCTATCTATATGACCTTAACTATCTGAAGCTTCAGTTTGCTCCTCAGTGAAATGGCAACCTCATTGGTTAGTCACAAGAATTAAAGGAAAGAATACACAAGCACTTCACCTTATGTTTATCACAGAGCTAGCACTCAATGTGCAGTGATTAATATTAATATTTTGTTAATTATAATTTACATTATTATATGTTAATTCTACAATTCATATAACCCCAGATCCTCTGAAATGTAAGAACCTTACTGATAGTGAGATGAAGAGGACAAAAGCAGGAACTATAAGAAAGGTCTTCCTGGATTATATATAACTCGTTCCATGTGACCTAAATTACCACACTAGTAATTAAGTAAGTTTAGAGAATTTAAAAAAAAAAATGATGCTGTGTATAAATATAATGTTTTAGCAGAATTTAAGACGTGAAGACCTTTTCTAAGTGGTTTAGGTAATTTTTTGTCCTTATAAAGAATAGTAGAAAAAAACTGTTACATTTCAGAATAAGCTGTGGATAATTATAACAAGGCCAGAATAATTTAGAGTGAGTACTCCATTAGGGCCATAAAGCTGAATAACATTTTAAGTGTCTGATTTAAAACCCCTCCACAATGTGCTCTTTCTATAATCTGCCTCTTAAATAACTCTATAGCTTCATCTTTGGCTGTCTCCATTCACTCTGCAAAAAATTCAGTTGCTACCCTGCTTGTATATACTCATTTATCTTTCTAAAATGACCACCTTTTCTTTTTCTACCTGTCAAACATAAGGCCATTCTTAAAGATTTAACTCAAATCTTATTTGTTTTTTAATCTTTTTTCTGACAACAACTCAAAAAATAGTAACCACTACGTCCTTATTTTTCTTGTCATGCACTAAATACAGGACTGCCAAAGAAACTGTCAAATTTTACCACACATACTCATTTGTAAGTCTCCCTCCACCTTGAATTCAGGTTCTATGATATAATGGTTTTTGTCATCATCTATATGTCAACTTTCAAGGTGGGAAAAAAGTGTTCATTAATGAATGATGACTTCTCAATTTAATGTCTAATTTCATGACTAAAGGTAGGTTCAGCCAAAAGTGTTATTAGTTTGCAGCAGTCTAAGAGTTATGAGGAACAGAGTAAAATTATTGTAACCTGACAAGATTGTTTAGATTGAGGGTGTTTAACAAGATAATGGTTACAAATAAAGCAGTATATATAAAGATAATATGTTCTGTTTTGATTGTCATATTGCAATGCTGTTCTAAGGAATAAAGGTAAGGGGTAAATCATGTTTAATAATTGATTTAATTGAATTAAACACTGGAAAATTCACTTGTCTCAATGGGATCAGGGAAGGTCAGATCCCTGGACTATTTTACATGAATGTGGTTAGCATTTAATTTAGTTCAACCAATAAATATTTAGTATAAACTCCATGGCAAACAACTTAAGCTCTCTGATTATTTCCTTCCTGAAGATACAGCTCTGAACTCATATAAAAATATACTGTAAGGAAAAGGGGTCATAGCAATCATCTATCACCTTCAAGCTTTCTTTTTTCTTTAAATCAGTTTATTGATGTGCTGACATACAATAGATTATATATATTTAGACTGTATAATTTAGTAAGTTTTAATAATTTTATAGAATCAGGGCGCCTGGGTGGCTCAGTGGGTTAAGCCGCTGCCTTCGGCTCAGGTCATGATCTCAGGGTCCTGGGATCGAGTCCCGCATCGGGCTCTCTGCTCGGCAGGGAGCCTGCTTCCTCCTCTCTCTCTCTGCCTGCCTCTCTGCCTACTTGTAATCTTTCTCTGTCAAATAAATAAAATCTTTAAAAAAAAATAATAATTGTATAGAATCGTAAAACCATCACCAAAATAAAAACAATAAACATTTCCATTACCTTCAAATGCTTCCATATACCCTACTGTAATTCTGTCCCTTTGCCTCTCATTTTCTTCATTTTACTCAGTGATTACTAGGTTTGTTGTCATTACAGATTCATTTGCACTTTCTAGAGTTTTCTATGAATGTAATCATAATTTATAAAATAATTTCCTCTGGATTCTTTAACTCCGCATAATTATTATGAGATTCATTCATATTTTGGTCTGATGTGTTTCTTATAATGCATTTTATTTTAAAATATAAATTTTAAACATATAATGTATTACATTTTTTATTTAAATAATCAAATATCTTTTTAAGAGATTTAAAGAATAAAAAATATATATTTATCAATGCAGTTAAATTCTGGGATCAACATTTTCTATAGAGCCTATCTTGTGCCATCTTTATTCTATGTAAAGGAGTATTTTTAACGTTTCTTATAGTGTGGAACCTCTGGTGAAGTAATTTTTCAAAGCTTGTGTATCTGGAAAGAAGTCTTTATTTTGCCCCATACATTTAAAATACATGATAGCTGGGTATAGAATTCTAAACTTGCACTTCTTATCTGTCAGTTGTTTTAGACAGATCTTCTGTCTACTTTATTGTATTGTTTCTACAAAAAGTATGCTGTAATACTTAAGTTTCTTCCTCTAAAGGTAATATTTTCCCCCTTTTGCTGCTTTTATGATTTTTCCTGGGGTGCCTGGGTGGCTCAGCCATTAAGGATCTGCCTTTGGCTCAGGTCATGATCTCAGGATTCTGGAATCAAGCCCCACATCATGCTCTCTGCTCAGCAGGAGGCCTGCCTGTCCCTCTCCCCCTCCCCCTACTGTATTCCCTCTCTTCTGTCTCTCTCTTTGTCAAATAAATAAATAAAATCTTTTTTTTTTTTTAAGATTTTATTTATTTATTTGACAGAGAGAGATTACAAGTAGGCAGAGAGGCAGGCAGAGAGAGAGAGAGGAGGAAGCAGGCTCCCCGCAGAGCAGAGAGCCCGATGCGGGACTCGATCCCAGGACCCTGAGATCATGACCTGAGCCGAAGGCAGCGGCTTAACCCACTGAGCCACCCAGGCACCCATTTTTAAAAAAGATTTTTTTTCTTCATCATTCATTTGGACACAAGTTTCTTCCTCTGAAGGTAACATTTTTATCCCCTTTTGCTGCTTTTAAGATATTTTTTCTTCATCATTCATTTTCAACAATTGGATTATAAGATGACTTAAGTTTTTCTTAATGTTTCTTGTGGTTGGAATTCATTGAGCTTTTTGCATCAACTTCTATCAAATTCAAAAGGTTTTCAGACATTATTTCTTGAAATATGTTTTTATTCTCTCCCTTTAGAGACTCAAATTATACATTAAGTTGTTTAAAGTTCTCCCATAGTTCAGTTATGATTTTTAGATTATTGGTTAATTCCTTTTTCTCTGTATATTTCATGTTTGTAATTTCAAATTCATTAGTCTTTCTTTGATAGTGAAATATTTCCAATTATCTCATTGAGTGTGTTTTACATTTTAGATATTGTAATTTTCTTTTTTTTAAATTTTATTTATTTATTTGAGAAAGAGGGAGAGAGAAAGAGAGAATGAGAGAGAGCATGAGAAGGGGTAGGGTCAGAGGAAGAAGCAGACTCCTGGCCAAGTAAGCAGCCTGATGTGGGACTCAATCCTGGACTCCAGGATCATGACCTGAGCCAAAGGCAGTTGCTTAACCAACTAGAGTAGGGCCCTAGATATTCTAATTTTTACCTCTACACATTTGAATTGGGTCATTTCTATAGTTTCTATACCACCTGAAATGCAGTCTGAGTAACTATTTTTAATGGTCTTGTCTGTTAATTCTAGTCACCTCTTGGCTGACTTTAGCTAGTTCCTCTTTCTCCTCTTATGGGTCACAGTTTTCTGCTTCTTATCATCCTTACTAATCTTTGACTAATATACTAGACATTGTGAATTTCACACTGTTGTATGCTGGGTATTTTTTGTATTCATAAGCTGGTTATTTTTTGTATTCATAAATATTGATGAAATTTATTCTAGGATGCAACTAAGTTACTTAGAAACAATTTAAATCATGTGGTCAAGATATGTTAGGTGACACCAGAAGAGCATTTAGGACGGGTTTATTATTCCCTACTACTATGTCAAGACCCTTCTGAGTACTCTATCCAATACCCCAATTTTAATATTCTCCAGACTGAGGACAGGCTTGGAACAGACACATCTCAGGTATTTATTACCCAGTTTACAGTAGTTTCCTCCTGTGCATGGGCTTACAAGTACATAGATGAATATTCAAGGAGACCCTTTCAAGGTTTGGAGTTCTCTGTGCAGCTCTCTCCTGTACTTTTCCATCCTATAATCTCTAACTGTCTTTGTTGCCCTGGATTTTCAGTTATGTTTTACAAACTCTGGAGTTTGCCTGGATCTACATGAATCCCTATCATGATGGCACAGTCTGGAAAGACTCAAGGCAGCAAACTGGAGCAATTATAGGACTGATCTTATTTCTCAGGAATTATTGATTACCCCTTGCCTGATGTCCAATATCTTGTTTCAAATATTTGTGTGATGCAGATATGTATGTGTTTTAATGTTTTAAGTGTGTAGGGGTGGATAAATCTAGCCCCTGTTACTCTATCTTGACAGAAATAGGAAGTCAAATCATAACCATTAAACCAGTTCATCACATGTATATTCAAAGTTAAGTAAGGCCAGTTGCAGATAGATTAGTTCTCTTGTCCATAATTGCTCAAATTTAATTGGTTTCATGGAAACATTGGTTTTACCTCTGATTTCCTGCTTTAATACTTATAGAATGATTGACCAATTTTGCTCAGTTTCCATTTGATAAGATACAGCTCCAAGACTTTTGATTCTCATGTCGAATGCTAGACCCACAATGTGAAGGGTCTATTCAAAATTTAAATTTGATGGGAGACAATTTGGGCATTCAAAGACAGAACCAATGCTCCTCATAAGTTGCTTAGCTCTTAGGTCCTTAATCGTTTTCACAAATTAGGAATTGAGATAAGAATAAAATGATATTATGTCGACCTCTGAGTAAGAATCTTAAGGCACCTAAAAATTTCAGGCTCTTGGTATTACTCTTGCTCTTTGTTTTTTTGTTTTTTGGGTTTTTTTAAGATTTTATTTATTTCTTTGACAGAACAGAGATCACAAGTAGGCAGAGAAGCAAGCAGAGAGAGAGAGGAGGAAGCAGGCTCCCTGCTGAGCAGAGAGCCCTATGCAGGGCTCGATCCCAGGACCCTGGGATCATGACCTGGGCCGAAGGCAGAGGCTTTAACCCATTGAGCCACCCAGGTGCCCCTGCTCTTTGAATAAGAGCCACCCCTATACCAAAATTTAATAGTGAAGGTATATTAAGGGAATCCAGGGTTTATTAAAAACCTACTATGTAATGCCCCTGGTATATTTCCATATTGTTTATATATATTTTTATTTGGACATGAATCTTTATAACAAGTTAGTAATTCTTACATTTTACTGAGGAAGTTTAGAATTATTATGTATTCAACAAGTACTTATTGATTACCTGTCAAATTCAAGGCACAGTGTTAGACATCAGAAAATTTAGGTCACCTAATATAATTTGCAAGGTACATAATTCCTAAATTTGAATCCATATTTAACTTTTTGTGTAAAGGACCACATCATATATTAGTCTTCATGGGCATGGAAGTTGTCACAATTTACCTCTACCATTGTGCTATGAAATCAGCTAGCAATAATAGGCAAACAAATGAGTGTGGCCATTTTCCAATAAAATATTATTTAAACAAAACAAAAATATGGAGTGGACTCCCATGAGTCATTGTTTGCTGAGCCCTCTACTTGACAAAGTTCCAACACGGCCATTTTAAAATGGATATAAAGGAACAAGGTAAATCGCAACCATCCCAACTAAGAATATTCTAAATAATCAAATGATTTTTTTTTTTTGCAGAGTTTAAAAGAGCCTGTGAATAGCATTTTAAATTAAAACTTTTTTTCATAAAACCAGTTTTATTTTTCCTCTGAATTTATCTTAAAAACAATTATTTTGGTATAGCTATTTTATATTGCCTGAAAACATGAGTAATGTAAATAGACAGATACAGAGGTAGATATAGATAAGATACACATATGGACATAGACAGATAAAGATGTAAATAGATAACATATTTCCTAAAAAAATAACTAAGCTCAGAGATGATGTGGAAAAATTATAATGAGGTCCAAGGAAAGCTTCAGAAACAGATAACGTTTAAAAAAAATACTGTATTTGAGAACACTGTATAAGATCCACTCCATTTATTACTACTCATAAAAGTTCCGCATTGGTGTATCTCATCCCAGTCTTACTCTTCATTTCTGTATTCTGTATGTGTTTGAAAATCCCAAAAGTTATGACGGAAAAATGTTCAGCTTATGGGTATTTTCCATTTCCTTAAATTACTTCTAAATGAAAGTTTATTTCCCAGATCTTTTACATATATATATACATGCACAGACACACATACATCTTAACTTCACTAAGACTGGAAGATTAAAGTGTTTAATTAAAATGTTTTTAAAATATTAAAAGAACTTTTAATATTAAAACTTTACAGAAACATCAAACTATGTATTCACTCTTCCTCAAGTTTGTAGTACTGTTATTTCTTCAACATTTTTTCTCTTTTGCCCTAAGCATTAATGAGGCACTAAACAGAATGCAAGGGTACTGGCATAGTTGCACAAACTATTTAATTCTAGTTAGTAGCTTTAAGTTTAATTGGCAGAACAAATATATATTAGAAATGCTTCAGCTAAAAGGTGAACCCATGTGAGAAGCTGTATTTGGTTGTTGTTTTTTTTTTTAAAATTTTATTTATTTATTTGTCAGAGAGTGTGCACAAGGAGGGGGAGCTGAAGGCAGAGGGAGAAGTAGGCTCCCTGCTGAGCAAGGTGCTCCATGAGGGACTTGATCCCAGGACTCTGGGAATCATGACCTGAGCTGAAGGCAGATGCTTAATGAACTGAGCCACCCAGGTGTCCCGCTGTATTTGTTTTCTATTTTTACTTCAATGTATTATCAAAAAGTTAGCAGATTAAAGCCAAACAAATTCTTTTTTTTTTTTTTTTTTTGCAGTTCTTTAGCATAAAAGTCTGACATAGGTATAACCAAACTAATCAAGGTGGTAGCACCGCTGTATTCTTTCTGGAGGCTCTAGAAGTAAATTCATTAAAATTCCCTTTCCACCTTTTAGAGGCTACTTATATTCCTTGACTCCTGGCCCCTTTTCCCTACCTTCTTAGCCAGTAATATTATGTCTTGCTGGTGCTTCTTCCATAGTCACATTCTGACTCTCTATCACCCTCTTCCGCTTTTAATGACCCTGTGATCACAGTGAGCCTGCCTGGAAAAAACAGGATAATGTCTATTTTAAAATCGGATGACTAGGTAACTGAATTTCATCTGTAATTTTAACTTCTATTTGCCATATAACATAATATAATCATAGATTCCAGAAATTAGATGCAGACATCTTGGGGAGGCCAATATTCTGGCCTCTTTTCTGAAGAAGAGAGTTCTAGAGAGGCAGGATGAGTAGTTGGGTAAAAAATTAAAAGTAGTTTCTAAAGTAAGACTTCATGCTGCATAAGGAATAGTTGTAAAGGTGAGAAGAGGGGAGATTCACTTATTTATTCATTGATTTACAATTTTTTTTTAAACTAGGATAATCCAGAAGTCATTTCTATGCAAATGGGAATGATGTAATAGAGAGGAAGTAATTGATAAAGCAAAAGGGAAGGCCACATCAGTGAAACTCCTAGAGATTTCCAGAATGGAATCTGGGTGCAAACAGAGAAACTGAGTTTTGAGGGAAGCAGATAAAACATCATTCATAATATTAAGAAGGAAGGAAGGAAAGGAGGGAGAGAGTGGAAAGAAAGGAAGGAAGAAGGAAGGACGAACAATCATGTCACAGAGGCAGTATGGCATAGCAATTCAAAGCATGCACTGAAATTATGTCACTGTACTGCCACCATGACTTAATCATCAGTAATTTTTTTTAAGACTCCATTCATCTATTTGAAAGAGAGAGCACAAGTAGGCAGAAGAGCAGGCAGAGGGAGAGGGAGAAGAAGATGTCCAACTGACTGAGCCACCAGGTGCTCCCAAAAAATGGTTCTAAAACAATACAAATGTTATGAGTTTCTTGTGAAAATTATATATGTTCTATGTGAAAGCATGGTGAAGAATAAAGTAAGTCATAACATTGCACACTCAACAAATGTGAGTGGGTTTTATTGTTTATCACCAATAGGAAGTCAAAAATACTAGGCTAGTATCATTGAATAGTCAAGCAATTTTGACTATTTGACTTTAGTTTCTAAAAATTTAAAGAATCCTCTAACTATATTTTCTCATTATTTTCCACTATCATTTAGCAATTGAGATATAGATGCTGAATGGGTGAAGTATGCTTTCTTCCATTTCAGGAAGAAAGGGTAGGTTTAGAGTATTCTAGCAATTGGGGTCTCCTTTTCCCTTAGGGGAGGAATGAAGTTAGACTCAGCAATTGCACTATCTATCCCAAAGATACAAATCTAGTGATCCAAAGGGGCACCTGTGCCCCATTATTCATAGCAGCAATGTCCACAATAACCAACTGTGTAAAGATCTGAGGTGTCCATTGACAGTTGAATGGATAAAGAAAATGTGGTATATACATAAGATGGAATATTATACAGTCATCATAAAGGATGATTATTTGCTATTTACATTGACATGGGTGGAAATGGAGGGTATTATGCTGAGCAAAATTAGAGAAAGGCAGTTACCATATGGATTCACTCATATGTGAAATGTAAGAAACAGTGCAGTGGATTATAGTAAAGGGAAGGAAAACTGAAAGGGGATCATTAGAGAAGGAGAAAAAAAAAAATAAGAGAATCCTAACTATAGGAAACAAACTGAGAGTTTCTGGAGGGGTGGTGGGTGGGAGATGGGATAATTGGATGATGGGCATTTAGGAGAGTACTTAAGGTAATGAGCACTGGGTGTTATATGCAACCAATAAATTATTGAACACTACATCTGAAACTAATGATGTACTATATATTGGCTAACTATGTGGAGGGTGGAACTGATGACAGCCCTCATAAGATAGCTCCACATCCAATCTGAATTCATAGGAATTCAACCAGTTGAACATTAGACCTGCCTTTCTTTCCTTCCTTCCTTCCTTTTTCTTTTTCTTTATTTCTTCTTTCTTTCTTTTCTTTTTTCAACTAACATATTTTTTTTTAAATTTAAATTTAAATTCAGTTAGCCAATATATAGTACATCTTATGAGGGCTGTCATCAGTTCCACCCTCCACATTTGCAAAATATTTTCAATTTTATCAAGTTACCAGAATATATATTCCACCAAAACATGCAAAAAAACAAAAACAGATCAACAAAACCTGGAAGACATGAGATTCAGGAACCTCGGAATCCAATCCAGGGATCAGGCAAAGGAATTTAAAAATACCATCAAAGGGATGTCCTGAGATTACCATTATTCATCAGACCAAGGAAGTAGCCAACCTTTCAGGAGGTACCGAGGAGGAATGTTACCAAGCAAAACGTGAAACTAATGAACTATTTGAGGAAATTGGCTTTGTGGAAAATTGAGGGGTTATTAAGAGTTTTAGCAAGAATCAGCAATTAGAACAGAGAAAAGCAAATTAATGAAGAAGGTACTGATTATCTTCAGGAAAACATAAAGAATTGGTGATGATAGCTCAATAAGATGTTTAATTACAGATAACATTTGAAGAGGAATGTTATTTAAATATTGTTATTGACTTAATATGACTACATTGTGAGGAAAGGAAGTAGAAAATATGGTGGCCTAAGACAGCTAAATCTCATTCACCATAATAGCAAATCAAGACATACTATCTAAGGGGCGCCTGGGTGGCTCAGTGGGTTAAGCTTCTGCCTTCGGCTCAGGTCATGGTCTCGGGGTCCTGGGATTGAGCCCCACATTGGGCTCTCTGCTGAGTGGGGAGCCTGCTTCTCCCTCTCTCTCTTCCTGCCTCTCTGCTTACTTGTGATCTCTATCTCTGTCAAACAAATAAATAAAATCTTTTAAAAAAAATTCCAAGAAACTATCTAAAAAAGGCAAAACATTTTTTTTTATAATGTAAAAGCCTGTATTATAACATTAATACTATGGAGTATCTGTTTTCCAGGCTGAAGTGATTCATTCATTATTATAGTCCTGCTTTAGTCCTTTGTAAATTGTGGTAATTATCTTTTTAAATAAAAAATATATAAAAATAAAAACTTGAAAAAGCAAAAAAAATTGGCAGAAGAAACATCTAAAACAATATGCTTTGGGGGAGGAAGACTAATGAGAGTGAGGAAGGTAGAGAAAGAAAATGATATATTTCTCAAAAGAAAAAAAAAACTAGTGTGCTTTAACTTTATAAATAATGGGCACCATGATGTTAATAGATTAAATTAATTTAAAATAAATTATGCAATTAAGTGTTATCCTGACAACTGAAAAAAGTGTAAGTAAATATTTCAAATTGGAGAAGAAATTAGCACAAATTGTACCTTTCATAATTCTACAATTTTGAGTTTGAAACATGAAATTTGTTTCATCTTGCTTTTTAAAATTATTAATCTCAGCATTTGATTTAAAACATTATATGATCTCTTGGTTAATCATTTAAATTCATATATTTGTATACATAGACTGTTATGATAAACTCAGTCTCAAATTTTCTCCCAGTTGCATCTTAAATGTCTGCTAATTATGTGTCCTGTAAGGTCAAATCATTATAACAAATTCAGCTTTCCCAACTCCCAATTAAGATCCTATTATTATTATTATTATTGATTGTTAAAAATCATTCTGATTTGTTATTTTAATATTACACTTAATTTTATTTAAATTATATTGCCTACATTTATATGCAATAAACAATAACCTATGGAATCATCTCCAGAAATGCCATAGTCCCTGCTAATTCTGAACTTAGTTTTTCAAGTTTTAATGTTGTTTATGAGTCATTACAAATTTTACAATAAATTCATATTCTGTTTATGTTATGCAGCCTCCGCTTTTTTTCAATTAAAGAAATTTTATGATTGGCAGAGTTAATATTCTAAGATCCAATTTGTTTATGCTAAAGACTTTCTCTATATCTATTTGTGAATAGTTTAATAACAAAGACTGAAATACTTAGCATACCATGCCAAATGCTCTACTACTAGTCTTAATCCACTTTTACATTATGTGTCCTATTCAGTTCTTGCTATACTCTGGAATGCTCATGATTCCCTGAAAACACACTATCTACTAACATCTTAATGTCTTCTCCCTTGTATATGTATATATATATACACATACACTCACATTTTTACACACACACACACACACACACACATCCATGCACAATGGTGTATTATCACATTCAATTCTTGTTTTGGACTCAAAGTTAACTTTTCCACAATGACTTCAACAACAAAAAAGTTAAGAATGTCTATGAATATATAGTGTTTATTTGTGCCTGTTATATTCATTTTGTTATTCTGTGTTGTTTATATTTATTCCACTTGAATAGTCTTTCACTCAGAACAGGGATAATGCCTATATAATTTTTCATCTCCTACCATGGCTAGCATAGTACCTTACACATAATAGAGACTAGATGGTTTGTCCCTTCAACTGAACACTGAAATTATAGTCATACTAAGGTTAGTTTCTATTTCTTTTCTTTCACTTTTATATAATATGTATGATTAATAATAATTAATATTATTACAAGTGGAAAAAAGCCAAAAGTGGTTATAAAATTAAGGAATGTACAGATAGTGATTATTTTCATAGTTCTGCCAATCAAATTCCAAGCAAAATAATGGCTTGGCTTCCCTTGGGTTCCCAGTAATCCAGGGGACATAATGTATATAATAATAGTATATTTTAAATATGATTCAGAAACAACACTAAAGTTTGGAAATAGTGGTTGGTTCACGTTCCAAAATTAAAGAGTGCTATTATATAATTAGTATCACTGATTTTTCTTTTAATTTCACAAAATCAGTTACAAGCTATTGAAATTATTGCTCTTAAGCCTTACTGCACCAGAGTTTGCTGATGTATTTTTTACATGTCTTCAGTACAAGTATATGTTTTACTGGAAAGGAAATATGTTTCCCACTTATATACTATATAGAGGACTTAAGAATGCTTCAGAAATGGATAATTACAGACATTTCTCATTTGCAAAGAATTCTCATAAAACTTTTGATATGGAAGATAATATTCTCCTAGAAAGGAAGCTCAGATTTTTATTTGTCACTAAGATTAAGTTTATGCATATCCCCGATACCAGTTGTCTGGGTTTGGTGTACACGAGGAGGAATAGATAATTTGGTTATAAGAGATGGAGAGTACTCGGTTGTCCAAACCAGCATTTGCAGAAGGGCTAATTCTTATCTTTGGATGAAATAATAGCCGAGGAAAAGTGTAGAATATACAGAAAAGAATCTCCCTCTATAGCTGATTTAACTCAACTTTCTATGTTGTGGGCAGATGAGACATCATTGAAACTATTCCCAAGGTAGCCAAGGGCTTGGGAGAGAAAGAATTCTTCATAAAGTGAAGGAACTACTAAAGCTAAGAGTTTTGGTTTTTTTTCTTTACTTTTAATTATTAAAACTTTCACGCCCCCCTTTTTTTGGTGGTGTAGTAACACAATGACACAGGTTTTAATTTTAAAGCAGAATAGCGGTAGTCCCTATATTTGTCCAATAAAGCAAGATTTTTGTGTCCTTCTGTGACTGGCTTATTTCATTTAGTATAATGTCCCCCAGGATTATCCATGCTGTCACATATAATGGGATTTTTTAAAAACTGAATGATATTCCAATATATGTATTTACCACATTTTCTTTATCTTTTCATCTGCAGATAGGGGCATCTAGATTGTTTCTGTATCTTATCTTAGTATCTTATCTATTGTGAATAGCCTACAATGAACATGGGAGGTATTTCTTTGAAGTTCTAATTTCAAATAGTCAAACTCACAGAAGACGAGTAGAATGAAGGAGAATAATGGTAATCCAAGAGCTGAGGGGGGAGAAGGAAATAGGGAGTAGCTGTTTAATGGGTATAAAACGCCAGTCATTCAAAGATGTGTGAGTTCTAGAGATCTACTATACAACAAAGTGCCTGTAGTGAACAATAAGTACTCCATTGTACACTGAAAAATTAATTAAGAGAGAAGATCTAAATTTAAGCGTTCTTACCACCACCAAAAAAAAAAAAAAAAAAGGTGGCTGGCAGGAGGAAACTTTTGGAGGTGATAGATACATTTATTACCTCGATTGTGGTGATGGATTCACAGGCGTATGCATATATTCAAACCCATCAAACTGTTTATATTACATTTGTGTGGATTTGTGTATCAAGCATACCTTAATAAAGTCGTTAAAAAAGAAAATACAGGAAAAAATTAATGCTAATCAGAGAAAAATAATAAAAATACCACTAAGAAGAGAAATTTTAAAATATATTTTTTTGGAAAAAAAGAGATAAAGTTTGTTAAAGTTTAAAGAACATTTATATCCTTGAATTTCCTGTGGAGTTTGATATACCTGCCACATATTCTCCTTAACATGACTTTGCTAGTCCTGATACTATACTTTTCTAGACTGCATCTGATGGTTTTTTGATTTTTTGTTTGTTTGTTTGTTTTTCCCCTAAAGTCAAGTGTCAGAGCAATGGCCTCAAAATTCTAAGAAGTTGATCTCTCTTTTATAATTAGCTACAGAAAAGCAGGCTACCTTTTTGTATAATACTAAGATATCATTTATTTTGATCAGTACATAAACATTAATGCTTCCCATGGAAATGTCAAGCCAAGAGTTCACTGCCCCCATGTAATTACTATTTTTATTTTATTTTATTTAAAGATTTTATTTATTCATTTGGGAGAGAGAGAGAGAGCATGAGCAAAGGGAGGGGCAGAAGGAGAGGGACAAGCAGACTTCCCCTGAGCAGGAAGCCTGATGTGTAGTTTGAGACCAGGACCCTAGGATCATAACCTGAGCCAAAGGCAGACACACTCAACTGACTAAGCCACCCAGCAAACTATTTGGCTAAGTGTTTTATAACACAACAAATTAGTACAGAGCATTAATGCCCTGTACAATACAACAAGATAAAGGTTCAAAGACTAAGGTTCTCTTTGAAGTAATGCTGAAAATTTCAGCCTCTGGTATTTGGAATTCAGGTTGCTGTCATTGTTTTCTGGATGGATCACTAAGTAGGGCACAATCCATGCTTTTAACCAGATATCAAAAGAAGAATGGCCAGTTGGCCCAGGAAAAAACAGAGGAAGTGTTTGGTTTCTTGTGGAAATCTGGCAAAAATTGTCATGTTTAATTCATACTCAGCATATTAGAAATAAGTGTGACTCTGTTTAGTTTCTTAACCAACCACTCCTAAATCTAGTATACTACCTGATGTCAGGCAATGAAAACTGAATTATTACTATTTGATTGCAGATACATACATGTGACATTTTATTATAATTTTATGATTTTAGAAGTAGAAATATTGACAAGTAAAAGATGTGTTATAAAGCATCCCATTACTTTTTATGCTGCTATGAAACATCCCAACTCTCTGCTACTTATTTTTTTTCAAAAGAGTTAACATTAATTTAAAAGTAAATAGTTTTTCTCAGAAAAATGACAAAAAAATCCGTGATTCAACTTGATTGTTTATTGAAATTGTAGATAATAATAATGATAACAAAAACAACAACAATCTTTTGGAGAAGTCAGAGCACTTAAAAAGATAATAAAATAATAATAATAACCCCAAGATACCCACATCCTGATCCTGAAACCTGAAATGTTACTTTATAGAGCAACAGGGACTTCCCTTACATATCAGATCAAATTAGGAATCTTGATGTGGGGAGATCTTGGATTATCCAAGTGGATTTAAATATAATGACATATATCCTTAAACAGTAAGGGAGATCTGACTACAGAAGAGAAGGTAATAGGATGACAGATAAAGAGATTGGAGCATTGTGGCAATAAGCCAAGAAATGTCAGTAGCCTCCAGAAGCTGGAAGAGGCAAAGGAACAGAATCTCCCCTTGAGCCTCAGGAGGACAAACCCTGGTAACATCTTGACTGGAGCCCCATGAAACTGATTTCAGATTTCTGGTCTCCAGAACTGTAATAGGATAAATTTGTATTGTTCTATGACAATAAAATAAGCAATAATAATAAAATAATAAAATAAGTGTGCAATAATCTGTTACCATGGCCACAGAAAATTAAGAGCCTACCTTTTTCGGTTGTCTGCTCACATGTTACCCTCCTAATTTTACTCTGATACATTTCCCTGCCCTTGAGAAAATCTTTAATAAGTCTCTTCTCTTGTTCTTTACTACTGTCAATTACTACTACTACTACTACTACTACTAATACTACTAATACTACTATTACTACTGTTACTGCTCCTTCCAACAAGAACAATGGTAATAATAAGTTACAGTTACATTCATTGAGTGATTATTATACAGAAGACACTATTCTAAGTTATTTCAAAGTTTATTTCACATAAAAGTCCTCCCAGTTAGGTTTGTTTTTGTTTGTTTGTTTTTTAAGATTTTATTTCACTTGAGAGAGAAAGAGAGAAAGAGCAGGAGGAGGAGGAGGAGAAGAGGGATAAGTAGACTCTGTGCTAAGTGGGGAGTTCAATGCACAGCTAGATTTCACAACTCTGAGATCATGACCTGAGCGAAAACCAAGATTACTTTGATTACTTCAGGGTACCGCCCAGTCCCCTTAGGTTTCATTAGCATCACATTGTAGGGATGAGAAATCAGAGGCATTGTAAGCTAAAGTAACTATCCTAAATTAAATAGATAGTGAAAGAGTTGGGACCTAGGATTGGAACCAAGATAGGCTGCTTCCCGTCCTCTGCTTCCAGTGAATCTAAGTCAGATTTAGCTTTTAAATAACAGGGAAAAACAAAGCCAATTCAAAACATAAAATATAGTCTTAATTGATTACTTACCATGTTCTGTTTGCTACCTTTTTTCTTATTTTCTGCTCAATATTTTTGTTTACAATTCTTATGACATTATTAACTCCCATAATAATTTTATATTCTGGCATAATACTTTGAATATAAAATACACCCTCAAAATTTGATGATTTGTGCTCTCAAGCAGAAAATTTTATATATATAATGTACAAAAATGTTAAATACTTGAGAGATTTGCTTCTTTCCAAGGTGTCACTCTTCCCATACACATTTGTATTAATGAAAAACAAAACAAACTGAAAAGATTTTATAACTGTGAACAAAGAAGTATGTCCTGAATCACCAAAAGATTTTATTCTTTCTTCTGGAAAATGTAATCTTGAACTTACCAATGTTATTATGCCTGAGTTTTTGCTTCCAAGAGACCACTAAGGAGCCAAGCACCGATGCAATCACATGAGGGTTTATTTGACAAACTTAAGCTTGGGCCCAAGTATACCCGGCACAGTGGAGTAGGGACTTGGACCCCGAGGTGACATGCTTTAGCTTGGGCCCAAGTATACCCAATGCAGCAGAGTAGGGACTTGGACCCCGAACCAGATTACAGTCAGAGTTTTTTTTTTTTTTTTTTAAAGATTTTATTTCTTTATTTGTCAGAGAGAGAGCAAGCGAGAGCAAGCACAGGCAGACAGAGTGGAAGGCAGAGCCAGAGGGAGAAGCAGGCTCCCTGTGGAGCAAGGAGCCCGATGTGGGACTCGATCGCAGGACACTGGGATCATGACCTGAGCCGAAGGCAGCTGCTTAACCAACTGAGCCACCCAGGCGTCCCTACAGTCAGAGTTTTTAAAGGCCGAGTAGGGGTGGACTCAGCGGGGGGGGGGGGGGGGGGGAGACAAAGGGGATTATGGATGATGTAAGTCTCCAAGGATTTTCAGAAGCAAGGTCTCCACTCCAGGACCTTGAGGGGCTACCTATTGTTGGGAGAAAGGTCATTTATTACCAATAGTAAAAATCTTCTCGTGAGACCCTTTAGATGTATATCAGTGGGCCATATGCTTGGGAATGATTCTCGACACTATCTTGGAGGTTTAGAGATAAAGTGGACTTACAGGATCCTGGTCGGACCTGTCGGGGTAGGGGTTCAGTCAGGCTAAGACTGTCCTTAGCAAAACCTCAAGGTGAGGGCAGTTAAGTCCCCAGGGGAGAACCACTCTGTCTGTTTCAAAGGCTTGTCAGTAGGTAAGGAATTTTAATGATTTACTTCCGCCTCTGTTTCCCACACCAGCTAAACCTGAGGTGGTATGGCCTTAATTTTCTCAGCCTCCACATTTCCCCCTGAACAATTTTGACCCTTAAATCTTTAGGTTATTGAAGGTGGAAGGTCTCATTTTCTGTAACTTTTTCCTGCTGAACAGGGGTGTAGAGTTGTCCCTACCTACTCGGGTCAACACTGGTCAGTTGGGGAATGTGTAGGGGAGTTAGGAAAGACAAAGGCAGCTGAGTCCAGGGGAGGCTGCTCCAATGATCTTCCCAAGTGGAAAGGATCATCTGTGGAAGTTATGAAAGCAAAGGAGTTGAAGTCAGGTGAGGAGACGTGGGAGAAAATAGCAAAACATGATTAGCGTAACAAAAAGAAAATGAAACTCAAATAAGTTTTTTGCTATTTGACAAAAAAACATTTTTCCAGTCCAGGAGTTTAAATCAACCATTAAAGGAGAGAGGGACTGTTTAAAGTGCTAACCTCAGTAGGTCAGAACCCAAGAAATATTTTGTGATAATCTGGAACATCAAGATGGCTGCACTTATGTCAGGGCTAGACTTGAGGTCTAACAGCCTTGTTTTTCTTGGCCTCCACACCCAACATCAGTTTGGGCACTATTTTTGTGAACTAAAGCATCTTCCCCAATTTTAAGAACTAAATCTTCTTAGGTCCTTCTGCAATTACATCTGTTATTTAAACTGACTATTTATAGCTTTTATTCACCCTCTGTTTTTGTTAGGATTAACAAATTCTTCTCACTGCCAGAGCAAAGGATTATTTATTAACCTGAGGGACAGATATCACTGATAAATGAATCTCAAAATAGGCTTAGCTCTTTCTGACTATTCAAAATATATTTAATCATTGTCATCCTGAATGTTTTTTTGTTTGTCTGTATTTACCTTAAATTAATGAGCAAATGTAGGCCTAATGTTTATATGTATATGAATTTTTATGTGTGCTTTTTAATTTTTAAGGTAAAATACTTATAAACATATGTATAAATTTTTCTGTACTTTTACAATTTGAATTTTCACAGTTTGCATTTTTATAGTTTATCATATAAATTACAATTATCTCGTTGAGTATCAGAATTATCATAATGGCCATTTCTTTCAGAGACTATTCTTCAGCTTACTTATAATTATTTAATATTTGAAGACATAAAACTGTGGAATCCTAATGGTCTCATATTAAGGATTCTTTTTTTTTTAAGATTTATTTACTGGGGCCCCTGGGTGGCTCAGTGAGTTGAACCTCTGCCTTCGGTTCAGGTCATAATCTCAGGGTCCTGAAATAGAGCCCCATGTCAGGCTCTCTGCTCCGCAGGGAGCCTGCTTCCCTACCCCCTCTCTGCCTGCTGCTCTGCCTACTTGTAGTCTCTGTCTGTCAAATAAATAAATAAAATCTTTTAAAAAAAAGATTTTATTTATTTATTGGAGAAAGAGAAAGAGCAAAAGGGTGTTCATGCATGAGCCAGTGGCAGAAGGGGCAGAGAGAGAGGAAGAGAGAGAACCCCAACCAGACTCCCTGCTGAGCAGGAAGCCTATATGGGGCTGGATCTCAGCACCCTGAGATCATGACCTGAGCCAAAATCAAAACTCAGATGCTTAACTGACTAAGATTCCCAGGCACTCCTCAATAATTCTTTTCTCCCTACTATTAATATCATGAATGTTAATATACAAAATGCCTGCCATGTTTGACTCTTTTTTTCTCAGTGATATTTGGGTTTTTCATTAAGGTTTAAAAAAAAAGGTGATTATAATGGTGGTAGAGTTTTTTTCATGTCCTCTATATTTTACAATTTAGACAATGATTATTTCTCTATGGAACATTGAACAAAGTAAGTCAAACATTAAATTAGCCGTAATTTAAATTTTACTATCCCATACATATCATAACTTTTTTCAAAGGACACTATTTCTCCAATTACATTTTGGTAATTATTTTATTTTCTTCCTACTTGAGATTCTTTGAGGTTTTTGAATACAAGGGATAAAAACATACGATTTAAACATTTATCTTTATTACACTATAATGACCTAAATAACATTCTGATTACCTATGGTGTTGATTCTCATTTCCTGGAAAAAATCCTAAAAAGGCACACACAAAAAAAACAGAAAACAAAACTTTACTACAACAGCATAGGAAAGTGTGAATCCTTTTGCACAGAGTCTTCACATATTCATTTTACAATCAGAATAATTTGGCAATGATGATGTGTGAAAAGAACAGTGAATATGGAATGAAAGTAAAATATGTTGCAAACTACACTATGCTATATGTTAGCTTTGCAAGCTGGGAAAACTACTCAAGGTCAGTTTCCTTATATTTAAAATGTGACCAAAATAATTACTTTAGTGATTATTGAAATAATTAATCAGATAACTGTAAAATCCCCAAGCACAGTGATTGAAATATAGTGAGTCTCATTTGAATATTTTCTTGCATTAGTCATTATAGAAGCTTTTGACTCCTTTCTGTGCTTTTAAGTCCAGTAAATGCTAATATTTTATTGCTTTGAAGTATTTTCCTATATCCCAGTGTGATTCTCTGGTGAGTTATGTTAAAATTCACAAAGGGCTCATATTGCTTGGGATATAGCCTATGCAGCTTTTTACTGTGTGTACCTTAGGCACACAACAGAAACATATAAAGGAGAACAAGAAAGGTTGCATCACAGCCACATTCTTTAAAATAGTTTCTCTTCACCATCTCTAACATAACATTGTCATGACAATGTCTAATATGGCAAGTGTTAAGATTCTGATGAGAAAATATAAGAGAAAAGGCAGTGGGGAATTAATAACTGATTCAGAGAATTGTGTAGAGATGGTAGGCAAAGAAAGCTTCCTGTTGATGTACGTTCCTCTATTAACTAACCACTGACTCAATCTCTACACCGTTCAAGGTAGACAGAAATTACTGAACCTTCATAATTACTGAACTACCCACTTGCTATAAAATAGGCAATTCATTGTTTATTCATCCCTTAGAATTCATAAATAATTCCTTAGTATCCCAAAATTTACATGCTTTTTTTTCTGTAAAGAGAAATATATAAAGATAAAAAGATTGTCACAGGTCTGAAATAGATAATTTTGCGCTAAAATTTAGAAAATACCTAGAAAATATGAAATAGAGAGTTCCTAAAAGTTAATGAATGCATCATTTCTTTTATTTCCTTGGAGTTCCTCAGAATTTCAAAATTAATACTGGTAGAATAAATGCAGCGATATTGTAATGCAATATTTTATTCATTTTGCACTGTTGGGTAAATAGATTTTAGTCAGGAAAATCATCTTCATAAACAGGAATGCAATTTGAAATGTATCTATAACCAAATATTCCAGTGGGTGGGAACTCAATAATATTTTAAGAATTCAAAATTCCATTGTATATTATATTATACCTTAGTCATGTTTACTTCTTTAATAACTGATTTTTTAGTTATTCTCTCCATGAGACATGCTTTCGACATCACTTTAGATGTTTTTTCATTCAGTAGCTGTGGGTGTCAAAAATTCAAAATACTGCATTCATATTAAAGCTGGGCTTGGGGCGCCTGGGTGGCTCAGCCCGTTAAGCATATGACTTTGACTCAGGTCATGCTCCTCAGGTCCTGGGATCAAGCCCCGCATCAGTTTCCCTGCTCAGCAGGGAGTCTGTTTCTCCCTCTCCCTCTGCCCCTCTCTCTCTCAAATAAATATATAAAAAAATCTTAAAAAAATAAATAAAAAATAAAACTGGGCTTAGTAACATACCATACCAGATTTGCATATTGGCCTATTTATAATAAACAACAAAATCCTTAATTTTTATTAAGGTAATGAATTACACTGTATAGTTATAATTACTTTTTATGAAAGTAAAAATAAACTCTAGTAATATGAGAATAGGTTCATCCAAATTTTATGTCAGCCATAGCAAATAATGAACGCCACACAAAGTCCCCTGCATCTATAATAAGTTGGGCTATGTTTAGGATAATTCATTGTTATAGACACTTTATTAACTTTCTCTCATTTTAAGATTCCTAAATTAAGTTCCAAAATTATGATCAAAGGCTATGACGTGAAATTATTTAAAATATCTGTTTTTAAAAGAGGAAAGTTAGATTTTAATTTGAATGATAACAATAACATGTCTTCCATGATATATATGTTTTGGGGCATGTGACTTGCAAGCTTAATAGAAAACTTATTTTCAAATTACTGAGTACTATTTAATTGCTGTAGGACTTTTCTCAGTCACATTTCTGAGCATTTACTTTGTAAAACTGGCATTTTAATGCTTGTTGTACCTATCTTATTGCAATTGTTTCCATTCAAATAAGGTGTTATATGAGATAATATTATTGTATCTGAAACTTTCAATTGTTATACAGTCATACTTGTAGTGATATCAATAGCAATAATTATGCATACTTAAGTTTTCATTAAGTATAATTAATAGATGTATTTTCTTTTCCAATGACTATAATATTATAAATCAATATAAATCTTTGTCTATGACATAGTCATAATTACTGGAGATTAAAGTCATTTATACAGATGCAACTGTGTCACCCTAGTCTTAAATACTCTAATTTTATTGTTTTATCAACAGTAAAATAACACCTGTTGTATAGTAGTATTGTGATTATAAAAGAAAATATACAATACTTTGCTTATATAAAGAACTCAAAGCATTTCATTAAGATACAGAAATTTGTGATAAGGGTAGTTCATACGGGTCTGTAAAATGGAGAATACAATGGCCATTTGTAGTGAAACAAGGACTACTCCCCTTTCCCCTAAATCATGGAAGAATTGGCAGGAAAAGAACAAAATTGTATGAAAATGGTTTTAAAAAATAGGAAGTGTAGTTTCAAAGCAAGGCGGTTTTTCACTGTTGTTATGCTTATTTTAGAAACTAAGAAAATGTTTTATAAAAATGATTTATTATGATTTACTTTAGCAGTTATGCACAGAATCTCCTGTTACTGCTAATGTCTACAGCTTCTTTTGAAATTATAGCCCAACTTTACATATAACAATTCTTGGGCATAACTTTATTTATAAGTGTTATAAGTTATGAATTTATCAATTTGTAGATGCAAGGATGTAATGACCTACGGTTCATATAGTCAATAATATTTACCGAGCAGAATTGGGGGTGGGTACATTAAAATAATAGCATACTCCAAATTCAGGCCCTTGCAATTGTTGTTCCCTTGGATCAGTATTCCTTGAAATATCCATTTGTTCACTCTCATGATAACATCAAACTCTGCTCAAATGTCATCTCATCAGAAAGTTCTTCTTTGATAATCAATAGTACCCTATAACTTTGATAATCAAATAGTGCCTTGTAACTATTCATAATCTCACCTATATTATTCTCCATAACCTCACCTATATTATTCTTCACAGAACTTATCTGAAATGCATTACATTTTTAATAGACTTTATTTTTAGAGCAGTTTCAGATTCACAGCATTGAGCAAAAGATACATAAATTTTCCACATACCCTCTGACCCCACAAATACATAGCCACCCACCCCCATAATCAACATCCCCCACCACAGTGGTACAGTTGCTACTATTGATAAACCTATAATAACATATCATAGTTACTCAAAGTCCATAGTCCACATTCACTCTGACAGATCTATGAGTTTGGACAAATGTATAATGACATGTACCCAAATCACTACTCTAAAAATCATAAGGGATACCTGGCTGGTTCAGTCAGTGGGGCATATGACTCGATTTCAGGGTTGTGAGTTCAAGCCTCTAACTGGGTGTAGAGATTACTTTAAAAAAAAAATCTTTAAAAAATCATGTAATAAAAAGATATGGAGAAATTTAAATGCATATTATTAACTGAAATAATCCAATATGGAAAGATCACATAGTGTATGCTATGACGTGAATTTTTATACCTCTCCTGCCCCTGATTCATGCTGAAATTCTAATTCCCCAAAGTAATGATATTAGGAGATGGGGCCTTTGGGAGTGCTTAAGTCACAAGTATGGAGCCCTCATGAATGAGACAGTGCCTTAATAAAGAGATTCCAGAGAGAACTCTAGCACCTTCTATCATGTGAAGACACCATAAGAAGGTACCTTCTATGAACCAGGAAATGGCTTCTCACCATCTGCCTCACTGAATCTGCCAGCACCATGATCTTGGACTTTGCAGCCTCTAGAAGTATAAAAAATAAATTTCTGTTATTTATAAGCCTCCCAGGCTGCAGTATTTTGTTATAGCATCCCAAACAGACTAAGACACTGTATGACTGAACTCTGTAACATTCTACAAAAGGCAAAAATACAGAGACGGGGTACCTAGGTGGCTCAGTGGGTTAAAGCCTCTGCCTTCGGCTTAGGTCATGATCCCAGAGTCCTGGGATTGATCCCTGCATCAGGCTCTCTGATCAGCAGGGAGCCTGCTTCCCCCTTTCTCCCTGCCTGCCTCTCTGCCTACTTGTTATCTCTGTTTGTCAAATAAATAAATAAAATATTTTAAAAAATGCAGAAACAGTAAAAAGGTCAATGGTTGGGGCGCCTGTGTGGCTCAGTTGGTTAAGCAACTGCCTTTGACTCAGGTCATGATCCTGGAGTCCCAGAATCAAGTCCCACATCAGGCTCCCTGCTCAGCAGGGAGTCTGCTTCTCCCGCCAATCTCTCTCCTCTCATACTCTGTCTCTCTTTCTCTCTCTCTCTCAAATAAATAAATAAAATCTTAAAAAAAAAAAGTTAATGTTTGCCAAGAGTTGGTGGGAAGAGAGGGATGAATAGGCAACTACCTAAGCTCCACCTCCAAAAATATCTTCCAAATGCAAAAAATGGGAGAAAAGTAAAAGTACACAACACCATACCTTTGGTGTTGCTAAAAAATATTAAATGTAAGTTACAACAGAGAGAGAGAGAGGGAAAGAAAGAAAAGGAAAATCTACCATACACTTTCTCACCTTCTTGTCCATCCCCACCACACTGAAGAAAGGCAGAAAGGAAAAGCTAATAATTGACTTAGGTTGATTCAAAAACACTGGAAAAAATGAAGATACTAACATAGTGTCTTATGATGATATCAAGGCATACAGGGAAAAGACTTAAAACCACATGAACTTCAAAGGGGTGGTAGTTAAAATGAATATATTCTGGGGAAGAAAAAAAAATGCAAAATTAAAGAAGAAGTGTCTGTTAACAATTGTGGGATGAAGAGGAAAAGAAGTATAAGGGACACATTCATGGCCCTACAAAACAATGTCATCCAGTAACAGAAATACTGGTTGACACTGACTTGATATTGGTCTTTACTGAAATGTCACTAGGGTTTCCTTACTATTCTTTAGACTAAGATATATTTTCCTGCACCACTCCCATCCCACTGTTGGAAAAAAGAGAAGATGAATGCTGGCAATAGGCTTAAAGTTGCACTAACACCACTGTCAGAATGACAAAGTCTACTCTAACCCTTAAAATATGAAACAGGGGCACCTGGCTGGCTCAGTGGGTTAAACCTCTACCTTTGGCTTAGGTCATGATCCCAGGTTCTGGGATCAAGCCCCGCATCAGGCTTTCTGCTCAGCAGGGAGCCTGCTTCCCCCTCTCTCTCTGCCTGCCTCTCTGCTTACTTGTAATCTCTGTCAAATAAATAAAATTTTAAAAAATATATGAAACAAATGGTCTGATTTATCAGACCATGGTATATAGGAACAAAATAAAACAAAATAAAATAAAATAGGAAAGAAAAGGAGAGAGGGAAAAATAATGAGCTACAAAATTTTTTTAAAATATAAACTTAGATGCAAACTTTGCATACCATTTTCATACCATATTTTTTTTAAAAAATGGGTTCAAAACCAAACAAAAAATAGGTTGGCATGGTACGTAAATCTAAATGTAAAGCCTAAAATAATAAACATTGGAAAGTAAATATCAAAAAAATATATATCATTTCCTTTTAGGTTAGGCAGATTCCTTATACATAACACCAAGAACATAAAAAATCAAAGAAAAAAAAGATAAGTTTGTCTTCATCAAAATTAAAAAACTTTATACTTTTTTTCAGATTTTATTTATTCATTAGAGAGAGAGAGAGAGAGAGAATACATGCAAAGGGAAGAGGCACAGAGAAAAGCCAACTCCCCTCTGGGCAGGGAGCCCACTGCAGGGCTTGATCCTAGGACCTGAGATCATGACTTGATTTGAAGGCAGACTCTTAACCAACTGAGCCACCCAGGTGCCCTCTTTATACTTTAAAAGACATTATTTAAAAAAAACGATTGGAAGCAATATTTTTAAAATATATATCTGATAATGGAATATACCTAGAATATATAAATCTCATTTAAAATTCAATAATAATAAAAAGCAAACAACTTACTTTGTTTTTACCTTTAATAGGGAAAAGTTTTAAATAAATGCTAGGCAACTAAACATAAAATGCTCAATACTAATAGTTATCAGCAAAATGTTATGATATTATAGTACACACCTTTCACCATTGGTATTTTTCTTTTTAATGGGAGGAAGAAAAAAAACAAAACAAAACAAAATACTAACTGACTACACCAAGTTCTGGTAAATATAGAAAGTAATGAAACACTCAGCAATTGCTAGAAGAAATGCAAAGTATATGTACTTTGGAAACCACTGACAGTCTCATAATATTGTACTAATGATTACCATATGAAACACAGTAACTTGTACGTCTTTACTCAAGAGAAATGAAATTAAGTCCATAGAAAGAGATGTACAAAAATGTTTATAGCAGTTTTATTCATAGTATCCAAAAGCAGTGAACAACCCAAATGCCCATCAACTAATCCATGGTAAACAAATTCTGATAAAGCCACACTACTGAATATTAAACAAGAGTTACTACGATTATAAGGATTAAACTAAAAAATATAATGTTAAATGAAGGAACCCAGGAAAGACAAAAATGAATCCTGCATTATACAACTTATACAGCATTCTAGAAGACATAAATACTACCAAAGAACAATAGAAATTAGGGCAAGGAAAGGGAATTGATTTCAGTATAGAATGCGGGATGTTTGGGGAGGGGTGGAAATATACTATGCCTTGATTGTGTAGTAGTTGCAGGGGTCCTTATATTTGTCAAAACTCATGGCTGTACAGCTAAAACAAACAAATGTAACTGTAAATAAATTATCCCTCTGTAAACTGGACTGATTAATAGTAAAAAATAAATTTAGAGGTAAACCATAGAAACACGAATCAAAATAAACCGAAGAAACTGTATTAATATCAGAAAATGTGAACTTCAGAAAAGGAATATAACCAAGAAGAAGGTAATTTTATAATTATAAAGCATTCAATTCATCAAGAGGGCTGAAGAAGGGAGAAAAAAAAAGAAAGAGAGAGAGAGAAAGAGAAGGAAAGAAGAAAAAAGAAAGAAAAGGAAGGAAGGAGAAAGAAAAAAGAAAAAGGGAAGAAGAGGGGAGGGGAGATTGGAGAAGGGAGGAGAAGGGAGGGAAGGGAAGAGAAAGGTGGAAAGGGAAGGAAAGAAGGGAGGGAGGAAGGGGGTTAGTTCTAAATGAATATGCATGTGATAATAGAGCTTTAAAAAACATGAAGCAAAAACTGAACTGAAAGGGGAAACAATTATAGCTAGGGGTATCAAAGCTCCTTCTTTAATTATTAGTAGATAAAAGTCTATTGGTAGAATTAATAGATAATCAGTAAGGATATACAAGACTTAAAGAGCAGTTTGAGCAATTTCCTTAAATAGCAAATTGACCTAACTTTCTACTTAACAAGAGAATACACATTGTTTTCAATGGCTCATGAACTTTTCTTAAGGTAGAAGTTTGTTTTTTGTCAGTTTGTTTGCTTTTAATTTTCTAATTATTTGGGGAAGTTCTTGGAGTCAACTTATTGTTAATGATCGGTGCTGTAATTAAATTTTGTCAGAAAGCATACTTTCTAAGTTTGAAATATTTAGAAGGTTCATAGATTTATTATATCGCCCAGTATTTGTTTTACATTGGTTAATATTTTGTACCTAGAATGTGTATTTTGCAGTTTGGCATTTGATGGTGTTGATAAGATCTCTACATCTTTCACTATTATTTTTAAAAATTTTTCTCTAGTGGTTCTGTCTGGTGGCTTCTCAAAAATCTTCCACTATGTTTGTGATTTTTGTCAATTAATCCCTTAATTTTGTTAGTTTTCCATCTTTATTGAAAGTATTTTTACTGGCTACAGAATTCTACATTGACAAACCCCTACCACTACCACCACCAAGACTTAAATATAATGTCTACTGTCTCTTGGTATCCATTGTTTTTTTGAAAAGAGGTAAGCTTATATTTATATCACTTTTCTTATATATGCAAATTACATATTTTTCCTCTAGTTGTTTTTAAAACTTTCCTCTATCTTTGGCTTTTAGCTGACTATATGTGGCTTCCTTTATATTTATATTGCTTAGGATTCATGCAGATTCTTGATTTAAAAGTAACTGCTTTTCACCAAATTTAAGAAATGTGCAAACTTATTTTTTCTAATGATTTCATGCCACACTTTCTCTATCTTCTCCTTCTAGAATAACCAAATAAAAATTCATTAGACCTCTTCATTTTGTCCCATTGACCCAACTGGTCTCATTAACAACAGCAGCAACAACAAAAAAGTCTCTCTTTGTCTTAGTCTTCCTATTGTCCGTCTACTCTTCTTTTTCTTTCTGTTCTGCTGATTAGATAATTTCAGACGAGATCGGGCGCGTTCAGGGTGGTATGGCCGTAGACTAGATAATTTCATTATTTTCTGTTCAAGTATATTGATGTTTCTTCTGCCATCTATGATCTACTAGTAAACTGATGAAGGCAATTTTTCATTTCATTTATTGTGTTTTATTATGTAGATTAATTATTTAGACCTTCCTATAGTTTCCATTTCCATTCACAAATCATACTTTTCTTCACTCATTATTTCCATCATCTCCTGTAGATTATTTAAGAATACCATTGTGGATAGTAATAGTAGAGAACTGCATTCTGTTACTTTTCTTTCAGTAGTGTTGATTTTGTGTACTAGAGGGAGAAACTCTATTCAATTCATGTACTAAAACTCTACCTCCCCTATGGTGGGCTATGAATGAAATCTCAACTCTTTTTCTTTTCTTTTTTTTAAAGATTTTATTTATTTATTTCACAGAGAGAGATCACAAGTAGGCAGAGAGGTAAGCAGAGAGAGAGGGGAAGCAGGCTCCCTGCTGAGCAGAAAGCCCAGTGCAGGGCTTGATCCCAGGACCCTGGGATCATGACCTGAGCCAAAGGCAGAAGCTTAACCCACTGAGTCACCTAGATGCCCCAGCTCTTTTTCTTTTTTTAGGGGGCCATGAATGAAATCTCAACTTTTTTTCTTTTCTTAAGACTTCCAGCTGTTTCTTTTCTTTCTTTCTTTCTTTTTTTTTTTTGGTCTGGGAAATTTGAAGTTTCCTCCATGTAGATGCAGTTCAATGGTCAAGGATTTATCAAAAATCTATGCAGAGTATATATACACATTTTGGAGCACCTTCTCTGCTCATATTATAGTCAGGACTGTATTTCTCTCAGGCAAAAATACTTACAAAGACAAATCTCAATAGTTTCATTTCTTCTAGTGTCCACTTCCCTTCAATTTCTGCATTGTGGGGGATTAGTCTTTAAATCATTCTTTAACCTTCAAACAGTTGTTTTTATGTAATTTTTCAGAGTTTATAATGGTTATCTGTGAGTGGGTTAACCAGGCCAACGATTCCATCATTACTAAAATGTACTCACGTTAGAGCATCTTTAAGTAAGCAATTCAAAATATTCAGAGTTTCTAAAGTGTGGGTAAAAGGGTGACAAGACAGTTTTCCCAACTGAATGTACTATATGGGAAGACTCTCTTGCAGCATGTTGCTATTTGTCAGTAAATTTTTTAATAGAATTTTTATGACTTTTTGCCTGTCTGGAAGTTACTAATATCTACTAAGTAACCAGGCAGGTTTAGATATGTTTACTGAAGGGAAAAAAAAAAAAAAGTGTACGTTACAGTAGAACAAAAGCCAAATTGTTGTGTTATAGAGATTTGATAGTGGGTTGTGTCATATGATAGCCAATAATGTGTGTGTGTATGTGTGGTGTGTGCGTATTCATACTTATCAAGATGCAAAGTTTGACCTTCAGAATGGAGGTCATGAATAGTGGGTAAGAACATCTTGATTTATGATATTTGGATATAACTAAGGAATGAATAAAATACTACAGTTGGATATAAATTAGTTGTAGATGTATTTAAAGATCTTTGTGTAGTATTTTATTGAGTAGCATAAAGAAGGAATAAAATGTACAGATGACAAGTACGTATCCATCAAGCACGACATATTTTCAAACACTCTATACTTATACAGATTGCGTCTTCATTCCTATAAATATTTCTTATTTCATAGATGAGAAATCCAGCATTTGTTGAGGTCAAATATTTATCTCACATGACAGAATTTATGAGTGGTGGAATCAGAATCTAAATCAAAGGATACCCGCCTCTCGACCCCAAGCAATTTTCAAGGCTATATGCACCATGGTGTCTTTTTGCAGAGTCTGTGTGCTTGAATATAGACATCCCCTTTCAGGAAAGGCATGCAGAAACTCAAATATAACAAACTGCCTTAAGTTCTTAGATAGCAAAATATTGAAGAAAAACATTACAGCATTTTATTCATCTTTGGTCCCACCAGTTGAGTATGCAGGATCCACAAAGAGGTGGCTGGAAGCAAAGTTTTAAAGAAGACATGTATTTTAATTTCTAGATGTCCCCAACATTACACACATGGATTTAGTCATTTCAGAACTGCTCTGGTTTCCCCCTGAACTTACAACCACTGTATTTTGCTCAAAGTGTTTTGTTGTTGTTATTTTTGATTTTGAGTTTTTTGTTTTGTTTTATTTTAGTATTTTTTAATGCCTTGATGAATTCATATGCTATATCCCACAAGAAGACTTCATTAGATAGTACATCTATGACTGGCATTGCTATTTTTTAAAGTGCTAAATAATGTTTGAGAAACTTAAGTTTAGCATGATAATAATGCTAAGCATACATACTACATAATTTTAGCATAATAATGCTAAACATATAGTTATTTATATCTATACATTCTATGACCCACTAAGATGTCAATACCATAAAGTACAGGAGATAACTCTGGCTGTTAACTAACACATTAAACACTTTATAGGTAATCCTTTAACATTTCCTAACTTTTTTTTTTTTTTTTTTTTTTTAGATTTTATTTATTTGAGAGAGAGAGCGTGAGCAGGTAAAGGGGAGGAAGAGGGAAAGGGAGAGAAACTCGAGTAGACCCATGCTGAACATGGAGCTGGTATGGGGCTCAGTCTCAAGACCCTGAGCTCATAACTGGAGCCAAAACCAAGAGTCAGATGTTTAACTGAATTAGACACCCCAGCATCCCCTACTTTTAATAACAGAATATTCTATAGTAGTTTTAGTTTGTAAATTGGCCCACAAATTTAAAGCCCCAAGTTTACAGCTGAACTCTGCTTTTTTCTTACTTTTGATATTAAATTAAAACACATTTTCTCAGGTTATTTATGTTCTAAGAATTTTACTATGATATGGTTTATAAGTGGACTTCAAAATTGTAGAATAATGGATTTCACTGTCTTTCAGTCATGTTCTTAAGGAACAAAATCAGTAATGCAACTACAACCCTCTAAATTAATGTTGGGTCTTTTTCTAATATTTCAGTCAGTATTTTCCATCATTTTATTATGTTACCATGTTTTAACAGGTTTATGTAATTGACTGCCCCAAATGCAGCATTTAGGAAAGTTTTTTGTAGTTAGCATTAGGATATCTCATGTTGAATATAAGCATATAATGCTAACATATAGCATTAGGATATCTCAAGTTGAATATTCCTAAGCTCATTTCATTTGTGACTTTTGAAAGTTAGTAGTCAAGTCATGTTTTTTAACTGTAAGACTCCAAGGAATTGCACAGATAAAAAACTAAAAGGAAAAGTGAGTTAAAAACAAGCTAGACTAGAAGATACAAGTAGCAAGAAACAGCAGAAAGTATAGCTTCAAAGTAGAATATATGGACTCTTGTGGTACACATAGATATATTTTTTAAAAAATCCCCCAAAACAAAGGGTAACATTTTGTTATTCACCCAACCTTCAAAAGGAAGCCTCTAGGGAAATTGGGAAAAAGTATCTCAAGCATCTTTTACTTCTGAGATTGAATTTTTTGAAAAGATGTAGATTGAGATGAATAATATCATTCTTTCAGACTGTGATTCTATTCTCTACATTTAGCAGTAGTGCTTTATACACACATAGGCATATTCCTTTGTTTTCATGAAGGAAGCTAGAATTTTGAGGGGAATGAGGCAAGTATTTGCAGGTTAGAAACAGTGGTAGTGATGCTTCACTCATATAAAAATGCCCCTGCTTTAATGAGTTGCATTTATTGTATGCTTAATTAAAACTATGTTTTAATTTACACATAATTTATGAAATTTTGTTTCATGAAGATAATTAATTCCATGATAAGTCACTTTTTCATTAGCTTTCATAAAACAAGTTATAGGACATTCAAACCAATCTTCACATCAAGTCCCTTTATGTGATACATACCAGTCTCAATAGATAAGACATTGTGCTTTACTTTTTGAATGGTAAGGCAGCCTCCTGGTGTTATAGGGAATATTGAGATTTACAGTCAAAATGGATATTCTAATATAATTTTAATTTAAAATGTATTCATATAGATTTATGCATCCAGGGAGTTGGATAATTGAGTCCAAGTACAAAAAAAATCACTGGTACTACTATTGCTTAGACATCAGATGGAATGATGGTTTGTGCCCGTAGTCAGACAGAATCTATTGCCAATCAAATCACTTGTTTCAAATGAAATTCTGTCTGTCTTATAAATGCAATACTCTACAGACTTTAAAGCCATGGGTCATTCAAAATAAATAGATATAACTAATATGCTGGGATTTCTTTCTGACAGAATGCTCTTTCTATTTTTCCTGACAGAATATGTATAAAATATATATAAAAATACAAATATATTTTATATGAATATAGAAATATTTTAAAAATTTAGTAAATAACAGAAAACTTTCTGAAAGAATTCAATTAATGGCAAGATAAAAACTTTAAGCATTTTTCTAGTTAAACAGATTTTATTTTTCATATTTTTGGGGTCATCATGTTAAAAACAAAAGTGCGTCTTCTAGATGTTTGTAGATCTTCTTCACTCGGCCTGAAAATTATATACTGGAAATTAAGTGTAAATAAATTTCACTGCATTTTCAATAATTTAAAAAAAATATGTAAGGAACTACCACTGGCCAAAATGGATTTAATCTCCTACTTGAAAAAATCGAAAAACAAACAAAATTTTTAAAAAATGGGTTTTTCAAGATATTAGGTATCTGACTGAACATCAAATATCTAGTAATTAAGTATAACCAACACTGAGAAATGGTAAACAAACAAGATCAGCTTACTCTGTTGATAGCATTTCTGACCAACAGTAAAGGGAGAGGAAAGCCATTTGGTAGGCATGTTAATTTTAGGAGCTGGAGCTGAGAATATAGAGACTAAGACATCTTAAGTAAGAAAAACAAAGTCCCTGAGAGGAAAGAAGTACACAGAGAGAAAATTCCAGAGATCTGAAGATGGCCCCCCTTGTGTATGCAGTTGAATATTAATCAGTTAATCATGCTGTGAAGAAACAACCTTAGACAGTAGAAAGAGTCATCTGACAGGAGTAGAGGAAACTATATCTAGGGCTCCTACAGGACATCATTCTCTTAGACAAGAAACCTCATGACTCACAAGGCTTTAAATAAAGGATTCAGAAGAGTTTAGTAATGGTAGTGAGGTTGATTATTTGGACTGAGCTATCATCTGATCAAATAACCCTAAAAGTGATATGTAAAAAGACCAAACTAGTTCCAAATGAGTACATCAGGCAAAGCTCAAAAACAGCAATAATACGAACAATATCCAACAACTAAGAAAGTATTAATAATATCTGGCATCCAAACAAAAAATACCAGGTGTACAAAAAGGCAGAAAAATTGAATTCATAATAATGAGAAAAATCAATCAACAAAAATGGACCCAAAAGTGATGGAAATGTTAGAATTAGAAGGCCAAGGCACTAATACTATTATTATGTCTATATTTCATAGGTTCAGAACCTTAAGTGGAAGCACTAAAGATACTGAAAAATACAAACTGAACTCCTGACAGAGGAAAATTATAATGGATATAATAATACTACACTCTAGGAGATTAATAACAGGTTGGAAACTGCAGGAAACAAATAAATAAAGGTTACCAAAGTAGAAAACTAAGCAAAATAAATTATCTATAAACTATCCAAATCTAAAAGAAATCAGAGATCTATACTACAAGAATGTTACAGAAAGTCTTTTACACTAAAGGAAAATGATACCATGACAAAATATAGATTTACACAAAGGAAGATAGAGCAATGAAGATATTAATTTTGTACATAAACAGTCAATGTTTTTATAAACTAAATCTTATTAAAATATAAGTGAATGCTTAAACATAAATGATAACAATGGAGTATGAGGTTTACAATGTTCATAAAAATAAAGTATATCATACCCATAATACAAAAAATAGGAATGGCTTAATGAAAATATGCAAATATAAGTCTCTTATACAGTACTTGAAGTGGTATAATATCACGTAAATGGAGACTGATAAATTTTAGATGTATACTAAAGCAAGCACTGAAATGATGAAGTTATATTGACCAATATGGTCTTAATGTTCCCTACAGGTTAATAAATTTTACATAGGTTTCTTCTTGACTATAGGCCCCTGACCCTCCTTTCCTTTGAGAATTTATTCTATAAAACTTGCACATGTAAATTCTTTTTTTGGCTGTAAATATTTTTGTATTTGTATAAAAATGTAAATATTTTCCCAGGATCTTGCCAGTTTTATCCCCAGTAATATCCTTACAAGTACCTGTGAACCATCCCTTTAAAAAAAAAAAAATAGTACCCCCAATCTCCCAGTTTCTGTGGAATGGCAGGGTTTCTGTGGAAGACTGCAAAGAAGTCTAACATCCTTAACTACCCATTAACCAAAACAAGTATCTTAATCTCATTGAGGAACTGCCCCTCTAAAGTCCTCCAGTATTTTTCCTAGCCACCTCAGCACTTAAAGAGGCTCCCACTTGTTTTGGTGGACTTGAATTCAATCTCTCCTTTGTAATAGTCTTGCTCTATATTGCAGTAATCTTGAGTAAAATTTTCCACGCTATTTCATTCCATCCAGTCAATTTTTCTTTGAGAATAATTAAGAGACCATCTAAAGAGATGAAATTAATCATAAAAAACACTTTTAAAAAACAAGAGAGAGAGAAAGAGAGAGAAATAGAAGAACAAGAATTAATGAAATATATACACATATATAATAAGGGCTTATTATTAAACCTAACCTTATCAATGTTCACATTAAATGTAAGTATTTAAAATATACCAATTAAAAGGCAAGGATTATTAGTGTGCATTTGAACAAGACCAGATATGTGTTGCCTATAAAAAACCACTTCACTAGGGGTGCCTGGGTGGCTCAGTGGGTTAAAGCCTCTACCTTTTGCTCAGGTCATGATCCCAGGGTCTTGGGATTCAGCCCTGCATCAGGTTCTCTGCTCAGCAGGGAGCCTGCTTCCCCCCTCTCTCTCTACCTGCCTCTTTGCCTGCTTGTGATCTCTGTCTGTCAAATAAATAAATAAAATCTTAAAAAAAAAAAAAGCAACACACTTCACGACACAAATACAGTAAAATTCAAAGTACTGAAAATGATGCAACATGGAAGAAAATTAGCAGGTATAAAGAAGCTTATTTTTTCATGCTAAGGGGATCAGTTCATCAACAAGAAATAAAGATCCTAAATATTTATGCACCAGTAATGAAGCCTCAAAATGTATGAAGAGAACATTGATAACACTGCAAACAAATAGACAAATTCACGATTATAGGCACAAATGCCAATATTACTCTCTCAATAAGTGATAGAATAAACAGAAAATCACAAAATGTGTAGAAAAGATGAATAATACCATCTTCCAAAATGACTTACTGAACATTTTTGGTATACTTCACCCAATGACAACAGAAAATGCATTCTTTTCAATTGTGCATGGAATGTTTATCAAGAAAGACAGTTTTTTTTAGACAATAAAACAAGCATCAAATTTAAAAGATTCAAATAATACAAAGCACATCTTCTGAAAAATTATCAATCAATGGTAGAAAGATTTCTGAAATACTTCTGTAGCTTATTTGGAAAATAAATAGCACATTTCTAAATATCCCATGAGTCAAACAAGAAATTAAAAGGGAAAGATAGGGGTGCCTGGGTGGCTCAGTGGGTTAAAAGGGAAAGATAAAGCATTTTAATCTGAATAAATATGAAAACCCATATCAAAATATGGGCTAGAGCTACTCTGAGAGTTAAAATTTGTACTATAAAACATCTGCAATAAAGAATAAAAACATGTTTCAAATCAGCGACCTCATCTTTACCTTAAGTAGGTAGGAAAAGGAGAGCAAAGTAAAAAAGAACCAAAAAGAAACAGAATACAAATTGGTATATGGGAATCAGAAAAATAACAGTGAAATCATGAAATCAAGACATGATTCTAAAAAAGAACAGAGATGAAGGATTAGCACTACTTGTCCTTAAGACATACGATAAGACAAAGTAATTATTACAATGCTTGGGTATAAAAGTTAGAATATGAATCAATGGGACACAATAAAAAAATTCAGAAATCATCCCATTCATAAACGAACAAATGATTTACAAAGTGAAGAGTTTCAGTGGAGAAATTATTTTTCCATCAATGTTGCTAGAAATATTATTTAGCAATTTGTAACGAAATTAACTTTGAGGTATGCTTTACACCATACACAAAGAACTAATTCAAAATAAATCCCATACTGGGGCGCCTGGGTGGCTCAGTGGGTTAAGCCGCTGCCTTCGGCTCAGGCCATGATCTCAGGGTCCTGGGATCGAGTCCCGCATCGGGCTCTCTGCTCAGCAGGGAGCCTGCTTCCCTCTCTCTCTCTCTGTGCCTGCCTCTCTGTCTACTTGTGATTTCTCTCTGTCAAATAAACAAATAAAATCTTAAAAAAATAAATAAATAAATAAATAAATCCCATACTTAAATGTAAAACCTAAAACCATAACATTTTTAGAAATAATCTTAGGAGATTCCCTTTGTTATCCTGACTAAGGCAAAGATTTCCTAGATACAAAGCAAAAAAAAAAAAAAAAAAAAAAAAAAAAATTAAAAAAAAAATTGTTAAATTTCACTTCAGAAAATTTCAAATTTCTACTTCTTAAGATATTCTATAAAGAAAATAGACTAGTAATTAACAATAATAAAATTCTAAATATATAAGAATAACCCAAACTGAGAAAAATATGTGCAAATCATATATAAACTAAATAAATGTATTGTATTCATAATATTTAAAAATAAATCTCAACACTCAATAGAAAAAAAAACTCAATTAAAAATGGAGAAAAAGTTAAAGTGATGTTTTCCCAAAAAGTACTTGTGAATATAAATAAGGCATGGCTACTAAATCTATTGTGGGATCTTCAATGAGATCATGGAACAGAAAAGGGACATTAGGCAAAAACTAGAAAGTCTGAATAAAGGATGTACTTTGGTAAATAATAAACAAAAAGAAGCTGTATATAGCTCTCTTCCCATAAGATCTAATCTTTTTTATTTTGTGATTTTACATCTCTTTTATTTTAGGTGGCTATTGTAGGCAGAATAAGGTCCTGTCAAAAATATTCATGCCCTAATTATTGAAACCTATAAATATTTTTACATGCTTGACAAAAGGATCTTTGCAGTTCTAACTAATGTAAGAACCTTAAAATAGGGAGATCATTTTGGATTGTTCAGATAGGGCCAATATAAGCACATGAGTCTTTAAAAAAAAAAAAAAAAAACAAACAGAATTCTGTATCTGGAAGCAAGAAAGACATTTGGCAGAAGAGGAATTAGTGAGATATCAAGCCTGAGAAGGATTTGGTATACTTGCCGGCTTTCAGAAGTAGGGGCCCATGTGCAAGAACGAAAGATAGGTTTTTAGGAGGCAGGAGCAGCCCCAGATGGCAGTCAGCAAGGAAAGAGGACCTCAGAAATTGGATTCTGACAATCACTTGAATGAGCAGATTCCTCCCAGAAATTTCTGCAACAGTCTATCTGTCTGACACATTGATTTCAGCCTTGCAAAACTGGAGCAAAGAAACCAGCTGAACTAACCTTGAATTCTGATCTAGGGAACTGTGAGATAATATATTTGTTTTGTTTTAAGACACTAAGTGTTTGGTAATTTGTTATGGTAGTAACAGAAAAGTAGAATTTATTCTCTGTTATATTAAACAAACAAACAAAACACTTTCTCTAGGGTACCTATAGCATTTTGCATCTTAACATCAATGCATGAGAATTCCAATTACTCTGAATCCTATCCTTTGACATTGTACATGTGTGTATGTAACCTACACACATATATGTAAGTTTTAGATTTTTTAATTGTTGTGTAATGGTGTCTAATTTTGATTCTTTCAAATGACTAATAAGGTTGAACATCTTTCATGTGCTTTGCTATTTGTACATATTTTTGATGAAGTGTCTGCATAAAACTTTTACCAATATTTTTATTAGGCTGTTATTTTACAGTCAATTTTCATTATTCACATATTCTACATTTGCAAATTTTCATACTTGTGAAAGTGTATTAGAAACTCTGAGATCAATACTCAATATGATTTGCATACATACATGTGTGCAGAACAGTGAAAAATTTGAATCACTCAAGATGCGTGTTCCCAGGTGAGGTCAGTCACCCTCTACCTCACTGTTTTAGCTCTTACACTCAAGTTTACTTTTGACAGTCTATATAGTGCAATGCTCTTCACATTTTTTGTGTGTGTTTTGTTGTTGATTTCATTGATTAAAATGTCCTTCAAATGTAATGCTGAAATGAAGTGTAATGTTCATGAGTCTAAGAAAGATACAATGTGCCTTACAGAGAAAATGCATAAGCTAGGTAAGCTTTCTTCAGCTATGAGTTATGTAGTGCTGTAGGCTATTATTTCAATTTTAATTATTAACAATGTGCATTAAATAAGGTGTCTTAAAACAGAAACACACATAAAACAAGGGTATGTATTGATTAGTTAATGAAAACGTTTCAATCAGAGACTCCTTAGCAACCTAATCCTATATATCCCCTAGGAAGAACGTTCTCTGTTCAGTAATTCAGTGTCTGTGATGACTCCACAGACAGAACTATCATAAATAATGATAATCAAATGTACTTACTTTGAGCATTCTTCATATATTCTGGATATAAATCTTCCGTCTGGTATGTGATTTGTAGAAACTCCCTGTTTGTGGCTTGCTTTTTAATTCTCTTTACAGAGAAAAGAGAGTAAATAGCAAAGTGTTCTTTATAGAATAAAATATTTTAATTTTGATGTAGTTTAATTTGTAGATTTTACTTGTGGTTTATGGATCTGCTTCTTGTGTGGTATCTGAGAAGACTTTGTCTAAAATGAGGTCATAAAGATTTTCTCCTAGGCTTTCTTTAGAGTCTACAGTTTTGCACTTTATGTTTGCTTTATGAACTGTTTTAATTTTTCTATGCATTGTGAGGTATATCTTGACATTCCTTTTATTGAGTGTGCATGTCTACTCACTCCAAAACTATTTGTTGAAAAGATTGCCTCTTTGCTATTGATTTACTATTGTACTTTTGCCAAGAATCAGCTGATATGTTTGTGTAGGTACATGTCTGGATTTTATATTCTGTTTCATTGACCTGCATGTCTATTCTTTAGCTAACATCACCCTATCATAACTACTTCAGCTTTATAATAAATTTTGGAATCGGGTGGTGTGAGTCCTCCAAATTGATACATTTTCCATAATTCTTAGCTAGTCATTATTGTTTCATTCATTTTTGGCTATACATTTTGCTCTTTTTTTGAAATGACAACTCCTTTATTTTATTTTTTTCATTATTATTATTTTTCAGAGTGAGTAAAGGGCATGGGGAGAAGAAGAAAGAATCCTAAGCAGGCTATATGCTCAGCACAGAGTCTGATACAGGGCTAGATCTCACTAGCCTGAGATCATGACCTGAGGCAAAATCAAGAGTCAGATGTTTAATTGACTGAACCACCCCAGACACCCCTATACATTTTGCATTTTTTATATAAATTTTGTAAATAGTTTGTCAATATCTACATTAGCCTTTCTGCTTTTTTTCAAAATTTGGATTATATTAAATCCAAAGATCAAACCAGGAAGAATTAAATTCTTAATTATATAAATCTTCCTATCCATGAACATATTACATCTTTTTGTTTATTTATGTCATATTTGATTTTGCACCAACATTTTATAGTTTTCAGCATTTGGGTACCACACACATTTTATTAGGTTTATATCTAAGTATTTCATTTTCTCTCAAGTTATTTTAAATGGTACTGATATTTTAAATATTGTTTCCAACATTCTATTGTTACTATATTAAAATGTGGTTGATATTTACATATTTATCTTGTTAAATTAACTCAGTTTTAAGAGCTATTTTGCAGAGTCATGGGATTTTCTGCATAGATAATTATGCCATCTGTCAATAGGGATAATTTAATATTATCCTTTCCAATCTAAATGCCTTATATTTCTTTCACTACATTTATACATTTCTTAAATCACCCCATTGTTTTTATTAGCTTCTTAAGGTCTATAGGTTCATTAGTGATATCCCCCTTTTTAGTTTAGATATTGATTGTGTTATCTCTTTTATTTATTTATTTAATAAATATTGCTTCAGGTTTTTTAATTTTATTGATCATTTTGAAAGGCTGTATTTTCCATTATTTTTCTTTTTAAGATTTTACTTGTTTACTTGTTTTTTCCTACTTATTTCATTTAAATGTCTGAATTTATTTGGTTTTATTTTCTATTTCTAAGTGACACTTAAATTGACTTCCAATATGACAACCTCTGACATATTAAATGTTTAGACCATTCATGTGTCTAGAACACTTAATGTAATAATTAATATGTTATTATTAATATTAATATTATCATCATCTCATTTGGAATTTATTCCTGTCTCTACTACTGTGTCCACTTCTATTGTTTTGAAATATCTTATATTTTTTCAGAATTCTATTTTAATTTATCTTTTAATACTTTGAGTATATATTGTTAAAATGTTTTTGTTGTTGTTTTAGGAAATTTAATACTCCTTTAAACATTATATATCCTACTCAAAATCAATATTTCATTACTCTAAATAAAACATACAAATTTTATAAGATATAGGTCCCTGTATCTTTTCCCATTACAATGCAATTTTCAGATCTATTACAGCTATGTACATTGAAAATACCATCAGATGATATCATTTTGCCTTCGACAGATTTCCATTTTCTACAAACTTTAGCATTGAAAAATAATTTATTCACCCAGTATTTAAAATCTATGCTTTTTTTTTTTTCATTCATTCCTGGCATTCCAGGATGTCCTCTGCTATCAACTTCCATCTACATGAGGACTTCCCCTTAGCATTTCTTTAAAAATATTAATATTATAAACACTCTTTTTTCCTTTATTTGAGGTGCTTTTTTTTTACCCATACTTCTGAAGGATATTTTACTGAATGTAAGATTCAAGACTATGATTCTTATGTCACACTACTTGAAAAAATGTTATTCCACTGTTTTCTTTTTTTTTTTTTTTTTTTTTTTTTTTTTTTTTTTTTTTTTTTTTTTTTTTTTTTTTTTTTTTTTTTTTTTTTTTTTTTTTTTTTTTTTTTTTTTTTTTTTTTTTTTTTTTTTTTTTTTTTTTTTTTTTTATTCCACTGTTTTCTTAACTCAATAGCTTTTGATCAAAATCTGCTAAATTATTTTAACCAGTTCCCTATATTTCTGAATGCTAACAAGATTTTTTTTATTTTTGGTTTCAGATATTTGATTATGATGTTACTTGGTGTGGATTTCTTTAAATTGATCTTATTTGGGGTTGGCTGTGTTTTTGAATATGTAAATTTTTATTTTTAACTAAATTTGGGACTTTTTTCAAATATTAACTGGTTTTTAACTGCTGCAATCTGTCTTCTCCTTCTCAGATTCCTATCACATGACTACTAGAATTTTTGATATTGTTCTACTGGTTCCTAAAATTCTGTCTTTTAAAACTTTCTTTCAGGTTTTACATTATAATTCCAACATTTGAGCTGTTGAGATTGGCATTCATTGATTACCTTTTCAGTTGAAAATCATTTAGGTTTTCCTTTTTCTGTGTATATTATAAATATTTTGGAATGCATCTTTGTCATTTGAAATGTCATGTGATTCTGAGTCTAGTTTACAAGATCTAGATAATATTGATTTTTGTTGTATTAGCAGGCAGTTATCAGGTTAGGTTAAGACAAATTGTCTTTACCAATTTCTGCTGGCTTTGTTATTGATGTCTATTTAGTTTACCTTTGCAGTACTATCTTGGCCCATCCTTATTCTATAATTCCCAGTCTGAAACCTGAACATTGACTTTTAAGCTATATTTCAATGTTCAAAGCCTTCTCTATGATGATTCAAGTCAGTTTCATGAATGCAAAGCTATGGAGTAAACCTAGGTCTTGACACCCCTGGCTTTAAATATAAAGCATCCTTTCTCAAGCTCCTTCCTCTTATGATTCTTCCCACTCTAGCCTCTGTTTCTCAGTGGTCCCCTTCCCAAGGTTCTTTTGACGAATGAGGAGTTTTAGATTTCCCTCACTATTGCCAGAATTCTATTTCTGAAGGCCCATCATAATTCTGTCAGTTGGAAGTAGGCAGGTCTTCTTCTCTTTACTGACATTTGTCTGATGTATGACAAAACAAAACAAAACCTTCAAAATATTCCAAAATTCCATGAAAGAGTGACATAACTCATGCAAAGGTATTTTGGCCACAGAACTCCATAGAACACTCTTTGGAATATTAGTAGTTAGAAATAATGATAATAACTTTTTAAAATGTTTAAGAGTCTAATTTGCAAATGTTTTGTTGACACTTAGTGTTTGTTCACTGAAATATGTTATACTAGCAACCTGAGAGATAAAAGGCAATTTACATTTCATTTTCCAATTGCTAAACTTCAAAGTTCAGTAGTTACTGTTGTATTATTTACCCTTCCCACAGTTGACTTGCCATTCTAATTAGTAAAGATTTAGGAGCAGGTAACAAGAAAACTGCTAGTATAAAAAAAACCATCACTATTTGTTATAAAATATAAGAATATTTGTTCAGTTCACTCTTCTCTGTGATTCAGTTACCAGATGTTATCTCTATTTTTTTTAAAGGTTTTTTTTTTTTTTTTAAAGATTTTATTTTTTTGAGAGAGAGATTACAAGTAGGCAGAGCAGCAGGCAGAGAGGGGAGGAAGCAGGCTCCCCGCCGAGCAGAGAGCCCAATGTGGGGCTCAATCCCAGGACCCTGAGATCATGACCTGAGCTGAAGGCAGAGGCTTTAACCCACTGAGCCACCCAGGTGCCCCGATGTTATCTCTATTTTGAGTGCATTAATATGGATCACTTGATAATCTCAATCATGCCAGAACAGTCAAAAAATTATATTAAATTCCTTAGAATGCCTTATACATAAGAATCTACAACAACACATTAAACGAGCAGATAATGTTTTCAAAATTTTAAAACTTGAATCAAGAAAAGGAAATAATTAACAACAACAACAACAACAATACATTAAAGCCTTTAAAAATGCCCAAAGCCTCCTTCTGTAAATGTAAAAATGTTTTCTTCTACTTCCATATTTTCTTTTCATTAGGGTCTTGCTAATCATTGCATATCAGCATTGAGATAAATTACTTCTTATTAGATTTTATTGTTTTCTGTTTTGTCTAATTAGGAATATTGCATGAGAGTTGTTTTCTATTATGTTTTGTTACTATGCTTTAGAGTAAGTAATGATTTGGGAGATGGTTTGAATACATGAATACTCTTAATAACATTATTACTATGGGGAAATATTTTCTAATTTCTAATATCTACTTACCAGAGAACTTTTGGGAAAGAAAATCATGTAAAAGTTTATGAATATGTAATATGTAGCAGACAGTAATAGAAAAAAAAAAGCTTATTAGAGCAACATTTTGGAGAAGAGCTACTTACCTAATATTTCCCACAGTGCACAGCTAGTCATGACTGTCAAGTGGACTCCCTCATTCCATCTTATTCAGCAAACATTTCTTAAAGATGAAAGATTAAGATGGTTTAAGCTTTTAGTAAAGAACAATAATTACCTAGCAAATCATGATTATATAAAACAATGAAATGACTTAGTTTCAAACATATACAATGAGAACTGTAGGAAGATTATATTATCCACTATTTTTTTTCTCCTCATTAGAAACCAGAAAGAACTCTACAACATGTGGGTAAGATAAAACTCTGCCACAGACTGGTTAGCACCCCTCTTCATTATGCTTCTCTTGATATTCTCTTATTCACTCACCATTTTCTGCCAAATTTTCTTCCTTAGAAATAAATTTTTGAATATGGTTAGTAAAGATACCTAGTTTCATACCTTAACTCAATCAAATTACCAGCTGGGTGGTCTTGAGTAAAATTTTTTATGTCTCTTGCTTAAATAATATATCTCTCTTTAATTTCTATGGTATAGGATAGAAGAATTAAATCCACTCTGGTTTTCTTGTTAGCAATAAGGATCTTTTGCTGTACAGCTAGGATTTATGCACTTATTTTCACTAAGGTACTGAAAGATATTGGCTGTTTGTATGTGCCATCCTGCATATTTTCTTAGCCTCAAAGCTCCATGTATCTGTGTAAGGAGTTTGTTCTTCTCAAAGTACTTGGAGATGTTAAGGTGACAAATCATATTATTTTGTATGAAAACATATAGTTTGAGGTGGGATATTATACAGAAAAATCTTCCCCTTTGGGAACAGTAATATGCTGGGAATGAATATACTGAATGATACTATGGGTAGAAACTTCTTAATTGTTCTTCCTTATTCAGCATCAGAGAAACTAACATACATAATCCATGGTCCTTTAAACAATATCATTTCTATATTTTTCCTTGACTTTTTATTTATTTATTTACTATTTCTCCAGTTTTATTAAATTACAACTGACAAATTGTATATAAAAATTGTATAGTCAAAGGATATAAACTTTTAGTTATATGATAAATTCTGGCATCTACTGTATAGCAATGGGATTAAGGTTAAAAATACTATATTATGTCTTTGAAATTTATTAAGAGAATAGATCTTTTTTTTTTTTTAGATTTTATTTATTTATTTGACAGAGAGAAATCACAAGTAGTCGGAGAGGCAGGCAGAGAGAGAGAGAGGGAAGCAGGCTCCCTGCTGAGCAGAGAGCCCGATGCGGGACTCAATCTCAGGACCCTGAGATCATGACCTGAGCCGAAGGCAGCGGCTTAACCCACTGAGCCACCCAGGCGCCCCTTAAGAGAATAGATCTTAAGGGTTCTCCACCCCCCTACACACAGACACACAAATAAGGAAAACTATATGAGGAGATCCATGTGTGAATTAACTTAAGTGGTATTTATTTCATAAGACGTACATACATGAGATCATCACACCATGGACTTTAAAAAATCATGTTGTACAATCTGTATTGGGTTTTATATATCCTAATAATATTCACATGTTTTGAAATGACATCTTGATATTGACAAGGCAGATATGGTGGTTGAAATAGTCCTGAGTCAACCAATACAGAAAGAAAGAAAGAAAAAGGATACAAATACATTATTATAAAACACAAATGCTTTTTCTTAAGGTATCAGACACACAAAGATTCAAGGTTAAGTGAGAATTTGAAAATCAAGTTTGTTTGTCTTCCCACAGAGTAGATAAAAGAGATCATAACAGGTAGGGAAAATGGGAAGAAACCAAGTAGATGGCAGAGGATGAATTTGCAAAGTTGCCACATTTTGCTAGATTAAATTTTGCTTCAGCATCGTGGAGCTGTGTGGAAGTTGAGTCAATATTGACAAGTACAAGCTGGTAATAAAAACACATTGTTCATTTATGGGAAGTAACTCTTATCTATGGCTCACTCTACTCAGAAACACCTTTGCCCCAGTAAACCATTTCTGTCCCATCTAGGCATCTTCCAGCACAGGTATCATCACTACCTTCCCTCCAAATATAAATTTGCATATATTAAAGAGTGAGCTTACTATGAGGATAAATATTTATCTCACCAAGGAGAAATTTTAAAAATCTAGTCAGAAACATTCCAACTGAGCTATTACAGTAGTGTAACATATCTTTCACAGATCCAAGGCCCTCCACAGAGGATCTCGGTTTACTCTTCAAGTGTCCTCTTCTCACTAGGTAACATTCTTCTGACCACACTTTAACATAGGAGGATCTAAGGAAAGGCCTTGCTTAAACTTCTCCACAGTTTTCAATGCATTATATATGCAAAAGCTAGCCTGGTTGAGGCATTTTTCTCTCAGCATTTAACGATTAGCTTGCTCCTCATCTTTGTTCTCACTGCAGGTTGACTATACACTTATAGGATTCATATCAAATAAGATACTTTTTTTTCCATTAGCCTGTGTGCACAGCTCCAAGATTATTAAACATAGCAAATATCCTATGCTCAAAATCATACCATGCACAAAAACACCAGTATACCATGGGTAATAACTTTTGTTCAATAAAGTTTCCTAAGCTATTCTTTTTCCTACATAATCATGAACCTATACACTTGTTCTTTTCTCTGGCATCTTTGACTCCTCTTTTCTAATTTACAGTAACTGACAAAGTTTGATATCCTATTGCCTTTTTCTTTTCTTAATGTGTTAGGTCCACAGTAAACATTCAGTCCTTTCTGCTTCCTTTACTCCAATATCTTCTTCTTTAATTCTTAAAACTTTATCATTATCCTCTATTACATGATGCCCTGTTTTATGATAAATATCAGACAGCTTAACTACAAGACAGGGACGCCTGGGTGGCTAAGTAGGTCAAGCCAGGGATACTTGGTTTCAGCTGAGGTCATGATCTGAGGGCCTATGGGATCCAGTCCCAGGAGGAGCTCTACACTCAGCAGGGAGTCTGCTTGAGGCTTTTCTCCTTCCCTCTCTGTCCTCCCCAGACATGCATGTACATATGTGCACTCTCTCTCAAAAATACATAAATCTTTTTTTTTTAATTTGAGATTAATCAGTAAGATTAGCTAACATATACTAAGTACACAATAAATATTTAATACAAAAATTGGTGTTTATTTAAAGAAACAATTAATTTGCAATAAGCAAAACTGTAAGAAAATGTCTGGATTTAACTGCTTTATACTAGATAATAAAGTGATACTAAATAAATGTAATCTTGCCATAAAATACTAGAAAATGCATTCAAAACCATTACCTTCCTCTACTTCTAGACCATCTTCTTCTAGACTAACTAATCAAATCCCTATGAAACATGGAGGCATAAGAGAACTTTTTTCTGTGTACTTGGCTTTCCTTTTACATCATTTCATTCCAACATGAAAGGAAACACTTGAAGAAACTAATTCATTTGCCAAACTCAATCCACCTTTTTAAAAATTTTTCATGGAATGGTTAATATGATATCTAAATTGCATTAAAATTCTTTATATCATTAACATAGTTCATCTGTACGACCTAGAAGTGATTTGGACCAGGCTACCCTATGGGACCGTATGTCAAATGTCAACCTGATTTATAACTGCAGAATCTTACTGCATTTTTAACTAAAGTGGAAAATCTACTCATTATGACCAAATCCTGCAGAAAGTAAAGATTCAAATCTAGTAGATTTCATAAATAGTAATTTGGATTGATTCTTTTTTTTTTTTTTTTTTTTTTTTTTTTTTTTTTTTTTTTAGTGCCCAGTTACTGCTTAAGTGAAGCTCAGTTACCAAAATTTGCCCTTAGTGCTCCTCATTTGCCCTGGTTTGTTCTTAATGCTTGGAATTGATCTGCAAACTGTTTTGTGTTCTTCAGATAGATTTCTTCAAACCACGCACTTATGTACTACAAAGTTTAAACAGAAACTTGCTGTATATAACAGCCAAGTTGGCTATATGAAACATTTTAAAGTTCAGGAATTTGTCTTAATCTCCTCTTCCCTACATTATATTTCCTATCCTATTCACTATCCCTTACTTAATACATAAAAAATGCTGGCCAAGGACTTCATATACCGTCCATGCTTAAGACAGATTTTATTTCCTTCATTTCTAGTTTATGTTCTTCCTCTGGCCTCTAGTATTTGTATAATGTGTCTGGTCCGAAACAATTTTATATAACTGCAAACATAAATACAAAACTAATGACTCAACAACAACTTTTCTCTCATCCAGCTAACTTAGTTTATTTAGGCTGAGATATTTTAGAATATTTATTGTGTCATCCTTTCCAGAAATGCACCAGTTACAAATCTCAATCAAGGAACTATTGTCTGCATAAATACACTTTATCATTTAACTTGAACAAATTAAAATTGATACAAGCTCCCATTCTACCAAACTGGCAGAAATTTAACCTCAGTTATCACCTGGGTTTCCCTATGTATATACTCTTCCAGAATCACACATGAATAAAGCAGGCTTTGCAGAGAGTTTGGGGCAGAGGAAGAAGAGGGGAAGACCCCTAATCTCTGTTCCACTGTGCTCTATTCTGATATTCCCATGAGGGCGCAGTTCTCTGAAATGCAGCCATTTTCTCAGGCACAGTCAGAGTGTTCTGCAGAGCACCCAATATGCTAGTGTGATGGGATCCACAAACTTGTGTATCTTTTCTGGTGAGAGAACAACTAAGACTATTACTTTATTCTTGTTATAGCTGTCAACAGTAAGAGGATCTCCGTTTTAAGGAAAATAATGGCCAGGACGTATACATGGTTTTTGTTTGTCTGTTTAAGAAAATGTGTAGATCTTTTTCCCTTCCTCCATTGTAAACTTTAAATCTCCTAGTCAGGGGATATTCTTGAGAGTTTAAAATGTTGTGTGTCAAAAAATGAGTAGTAATATAGTTAATAAGGATGGTTTTGCATCCCAGTTTATATTATGGTAGAAAAACTGTTACTGGAGTAACAGTATTTCTCCACTGAAAACAATTATAAACTCGGAAACAAAAAACAAAATCGTTTGAAGGTAGCAGTGTCTGAAGGGACTATGACCTTTGAGAGAAGGTAAACATGACAGGTGAAATCCACATTCATTCAGCTTTGTTTCTAGAAGTACTGTTCTACTTATTTTTAGGATGTTTCTGAGGTGAGGCTCAAACAGAAAATAGTCACTTAGGGCTGAGGAGTCAGAGATTACAGTTTGAGACAGCAAAAGCAATTGAAAAGTATGGAGCCACAAAGGTAGGAGTCTCAGATCTGATTAGAAACATGGCCAAAATTAGCAAGACAGGAAACAACATGTGTTGGAGGGGATGTGGAGAAAGGGGAACCCTCTTACACTGTTGGTGGGAATGCAAGTTGGTGCAGCCTCTTTGGAGAACAGTGTGGAGATTCCTCAAGAAATTAAAAATAGAACTTCCCTATGACCCTGCCATTGCACTCCTGGGTATTTACCCCAAAGATACAGATGTCGTGAAAAGAAGGGCCATCTGTACCCCAATGTTTATAGCAGCAATGGCCACGGTCGCCAAACTGTGGAAAGAACAAAGATGCCCTTCAATGAACAAATGGATAAGGAAGATGAGGTCCATATACACTATGGAGTATTATGCCTCCATCAGAAAGGATGAATACCCAACTTTTGTAGCAACATGGATGGGACTTGAAGAGATTATGCTGAGTGAAATAAGTCAAGCAGAGAGAGTCAATTATCACATGGTTTCACTTATTTGTGGAGCATAACAAATAGCATGGAGGACATGGGGAGATAGAGAGGAGAAGTGAGTTGGGGAAAATTGGAAGGTGAGGTGAACCATGAGAGACTATGGACTCTGAAAAACAATCTGAGGGTTTCAAAGGGGCAGGGGGGTGGGAGATCAGGGTACCAGGTGGTGGGTATTATAGAGGGCACGGATTGCATGGAGTACTGGGTGTGGTGCAAAAATAATGAATACTGTTATGCTGAAAATAAAAAATAAATTAAAAAAAAAAAAAAAAGAAACATGCCACATATGCCTGCTCCACACCAGACCTCCAATTCTATGGGGAAAGACTCCAAGCAGCCCAGGGAAATTCTACAGACAGAAGACTAAAAATTCTCAGCAGAGATTTCAACAGCTGCCTGCCCCTGGGGATACAGCGTTTAAAGCTGTAATCCTGCCAACTCAGAGGAACTTGCTAAACACCTCAGACTTGTGAATAAAACTAAAGAAAGGCCACATGTCAGAAATTAGGATCAGATTCCATAATAAAGGACCATTCTCATATTAGATTCTAAAGCAATCATCCATAACATCAAGATGATCTTACAGTAGTTTATCTGTTTACTGGAGCAAAATTTAAAACTTCTTAGAAGATTAAAGACTTCAGAATTTCCCTACAATGTATGATTGACAATTTCCAGTTTGAAATAAAAAATGGATAGGCTTATGAAATTACAAGAAAATGTGATCTACATAAGAGCTACCAGGTCGATACAAACAAGTCCAAAATAACTAACCAAGGTGTTATAATTAGTAGGAAATAAATTTAAGTAACTATGATAAATATGTTAGAAAATGTACAAGGAAAAATTGAAATGAATCAACAGATGGGATCACTTAGGAGCTGTATGGACATTTTCATGAAAATATATAATAGAAATCTTAGAAGTGAAAAATATACCAAACACACACACACACACACACACACATTCATACCATACCTCAGTGAATGGGATAAACAGTACAATAAACACAATAAAAGAAAAGATCAATAGGAATAAAGTCAAATCAATAGGAATTGTCCAAATGGAAGCACAGAAAGAAAAAAAGAAATCGGAAAAACATGAAAGAATCCTTTAAAGACCTGTCCAAAAATATCAAGTAGTCTAACACCTATGTATCCAAGTCCCAGAAAGAGAAGAAAATGAAAATAGGGCAGAGAAACATTTGAAAATTGTGGGCCAGTATTTTTCTAAATTTTATTAAGAGAAACAAAAAATCTAACTACTTGTGCAGAAATTGTATAGCAAACCACAGAAGAATAAATATAAAAAAGTGTACCCAGAATATCATGTTTAAAATGATGAAAAGCAAAAATGGAAAGAAAATATTAGAAGCAGCTAGAGAAAAAATGATTATACACAACAAATCAAAATTGACATTGATAGCTAACTTTCTGTCACAAAAAAATAGAATGTAGAAGACAATGAAACTTTTTTTTAGTGTGCTGAAAAAAGAAACAACACAAATGTCAATACAGATTTCTACAAACAGAGAAATTATCTTTCTGAATCAAAAATAAAGTCTATGTAAAATAAGTGAATGCTGAGAAACCAGCCCAAAAATAAAAGAGAAAATTCTTTACACTTAATAGGAATCAGATTATATGTAAATTCAGATCCATAGCATGAAATAAATACTACTGAAAATAGTATATATGCGAAAAATTTCTTAAATAGAATTGTTTTCTGCCTTTTCTTTCTTTTTTTTTTTTTTTTTTTTTTGTTTTCTGCCTTTTCTTAAATCATTTTATAGTCAGGGGCATCTGGGTGGCTCAGTTGTTAAGCATCTGCCTTCCGCTCAGGTCATGATCCCAGGGTCCTGAAATTGAGCCCCGCATTGGGCTCTGAAGGCTGTTTCTCACTCTCCAAGTCCCTCTGTTTGTGTTCCCTCTCTCACTGTGTCTCTCTCTGTCAAATATATAAATAAAATCATTAAAAATTTTAAAAAATAATTTTATAGTCAATTTAGTTTTCAAAGGCAAAAATATAATAATATGCTATAGGGTTTCTAGCATTTCTAGAAGTGAAATATTTCACAAAAATAGCACAAGCTACAGCTGGGATTATAAATAGAAGCAAACTACATGACACTACATGATATAAATTATTTAAAGTTGTGTAAAATTAACTCAAGATCACAGTAAGAATGTATAGTACATTATCTAGATGAACTATTAAATAAAAGCACAAAGAAATAAAGCTTAGAACCAGTAAACAAAAAATAATGATGTAGTAAAATATATTAGATTGACCAAAAGAAGATAAACAGACAAAAAAGTATCAAACAATAAAAGAAATATAGGAAACTATTAGCAAGATGGTCAACAAACTCATTCATGTCAAAATAATTTAAATGGACAAGACCCCACAATAAGTCATTATTTTTTTCAGATAGAGCAAGTAAGTTTGACTTAAATATATGATGCTAACTACAAAGGCATTTTAATATAGGAATGTAGACATTCAATCATCTAAATCACACATTATACAGAAAGAGAAGGCAGGGCTTAGGGGAGGGTGGTGGTACGTGGTGGTGGACCCCAAAGTAAGAGCATGCAGAAACCTCTGTGTCTTCATTGTGGTGGTAGTTACATGAATCTACAAATATGATAAAATTCCACTGTCCTAAACACACACACATACACACACACACACACACACACACACACAATATGTGAAAAGCAGTGAAATCTTAATACTGTCTGGATTGTATCAGTATCAGTTTTGTGGGTTTTTGTATTGTAGTATAATAACACAACACATTCATTTGAGGAAGCTATGTGAAGAATACATGGGACCACTCTACAAAATTAGCCAACTTTCTGTATATTCTGTAATTATTTCAAAATTAAAAAAAATATTTTAAAAAACACTAAATATAAAAAAACTTGAATTCATTCATCAAATTGAATTCATCAAAATTAGTTCATCAAAATTGAATTTATCAAAATTAAATTATAAGCCCATCCAAAACAGCATATTATAAGATGTGGTTGATAAAAACATTAAAAGATGTTCAACATTACTAATCTTCAGGGATTGCAAAATATACACTCAATGAGGTACAGCTTCTTAGCCTTCATAATGGTTAAAGTTAAAAAGTGCACAAAACTAAAAAAGTTGACAAGGATGCAAAACAGTCAAAATTTGCATACATTATGATTAGATTTGTAAATGATAAAACTACTATCTAATAATGTTTGGCAATTTCATATAACAATTAATACTCATTTAACTTCATGTATGTAAACATTAAAGGCTTAGCTATCCCACCCAAGAGAAATAAAATTGTATATGTATTCAAAAAGACCTTTATGAAAATATTGATAGTGACTTTATTCATAATAGCCAAATGCTAGAAATAACCCAAACATTCAATGGCAGGGGAAAGAATAAACAAATTATGGTATATTTTTGAAGTAATTTTTCATCAATAAAAGGAATAAATCATACAAAACATGTTGGGTAAATCTCAGGACACGCTGTGAAAAAAGTCAGATAAAAGGAAGAAAAATAAAAGTACAGACTATATGACTCCATTTATAAAGCTTTCTAGTTTTAGTTGTTGCATAGAAGTAGAAAGATTGACAGGGAAGAGAAAATGGAATTTCTGGGGTGATGGAAATATTCTATATTTTGACTGAAGTTATGGCTACAAAGACATAAATTTTTCAAAACTCATCAAACTCTACACTTAGAAATGTGTATTTTATTAGACATACATGACATCTCAATTTCAAAAACTGTCCTTAAACAAGCTGATTTAGCTGTAAAATGTGGACATTTGATCAATGGATCTCAACCCTCCCTGCACTTTATAATCACCTGGCTATTTTTTTTTTAAAGACTACTGATGCATACCATGATTCCGCTCCAAAAGTGTCTTATGAACATTTTCTGTGGTAAGTCCCTCATAATGGTATTTCTTAAAATTCTGAAGGTGTCTCTTATGGGCAAACAGGATTGAGAATCCTGAATGAGATCATCTCTAAAGTATCTTCCTGTAATAAATTTCAAGAGCTCCTAAAATAAATGGCCTAAAAATAAATTACATAATTATGATAAAATGTTACTTTTTCTTAAAGATTTTTTAAAAAATTAAAGATTTAAAAAAAGCTCCCTGAACAGGGAGACTGACTCAGGCTAGATCCCATGACCTTGAGATCATGACCTGAGCCAAAGGCAGACTCTTTACTGACTGGGTGCCACCCAGGCACCCCAAAGTGTTACTTTAAAAAAATATATTTATTTATTTATTTTAGACAGAGAGAGAGTGTGTGTGTGCAAGTGGGATGAGGGACAGTGGGAGGAGAGGGAGAGATTCTCAAGCACACTCCCTACTAAGCATGAAGCCCTACATGGCTTCATCAGACCCTGAGTCTGATGTTCAACTGACTGAGCCACTCAGGTGCTCCAATATGTTACTTTTCAATAGCTTGAGCATTATTATCACTTTCTATTAATTTCTAGAAAATGTTTTCCATATTTTTCTTCCATATAGGACTTCATTCTTTCAATACATTTAACTTTAGAAAATAGCCCTTAAACATATGAAAACATACATATCCTAACATACTCCATGTATGTAAAAAGCAAGCTGAACTATAAATTTTCAAATACTTGATGAGGAATATATCTTAAGTTTCAACACATAAATTATTAGCAAGACAATATTAGAAACATTCATATATTGCTGAGTAATGTGCAAAATGGCACAATGCTATATAAGCTGATTTGTCAACATATTATTAAGTTAGATATGCATTTGCCAATTCTAGAAATCTAAGCAAATGCCTTAACAAAAAACAAAGCAATGTATGCAAAAGTTATTCATAGTGGCATTATTTTTAATATTAGCAATTTGGAAATTTTACATGCCTATCAACAGAGGTGATCAAATACTGAGGAATATCCACACAATAAAACTGAGTATATTTTTTAAAAAATGAGTAAAGTCTCTATATACTATTATGGAATGATTTTAAGGATATATTGTTACATGAAAAAAATCTAGGGGCAGAGTATCAACTGATATATAATCTTTTTATTGGTGTCAATGCACACATCTGCAAATTTCAGTGGATGAAGATAAAATAGATTTCATTCACATTTGGCATATATATATATTTGTGTATTTTAATATAAATGTAAATATGTTTTATTCATATCCACATATCTGTATGTGTATATCCAGTCACACCCACACCTATATCCATATGTATAGCTATACTGAGATTGATAAGAAGAAATAACACTTTCATAGGAATAGTCATACTAATATAAACATCTTAGTTTCACCAAAGAACAGTAGAAAATTCTATTGAGAAATGACTCTTTGCACATCACTAGCAGATACATTTTGTGAGAACTTAAGTAAAAAAGAACTCAAATAGTAAGAAAATCTGGGCAAGTATCTATGAGCTAGCTTGAGGATTCCACTAGCTAAATTTGAGATCATCTGAAATAAAAATAGAGGGGCGCCTGGGTGGCTCAGTGGGTTAAGCCGCTGCCTTCTGCTCAGGTCATGATCTCAGGGTCCTGGGATCGAGTCCCGCATCGGGCTCTCTGCTCAGCAGGGAGCCTGCTTCCCTCTCTCTCTCTGCCTGCCTCTCCATCTACTTGTGATTTCTGTCAAATAAATAAATACAATCTTTAAAAAAAAATAGAAAGGATCATAACTATTTGTAATATTTTGAAAAAATAACTCATGAATCTCTCTGAAAGATGAGAAAAAAATCACTTAAATGCTATCATTAGAGATGAATATTAAAATAATCCATTGTGTTGAAAATTTGTAGTAAAAGAAGATCAATTAAGCATTCATTCTGTCTTTTTAGGAGGAATTAATGCACACCATAGTTGGTGGAATAAGTCACTCTGTGTGTGTATGTATGTATATGTGTGTGTGTGTGTGAGAGAGAGAGAGAGAGAGAGACAGATGGTTTTAGGAAGAGTAAATAGAACATTTTTAAAGAAATATTTCAGAATAACTGCCATTCCATGCTTGATTTTTTTTTTCCATGGTTGATTTTTATTTAGTTCACTGTTGGGACACAGAATGATGACTACATTTGACATCTCATCATCAATGACCTTATAATAATGGGAAAAATATTGCCCTGTTAAGAAGTATTGCAAACTAACTTCTTGAAACCTTTTTTGTTAGCAGAGTCATTTTCCCAGAAATGGTAATATAGTATTGATCTTCACTGTATTATAATGCTTAACTTTGTTTTCCACATTAACAAATATTACTGACTTCACTGAAGCAACATTTAAAAATATATTTGTGTACTAAGTGGCAAGATGGTAATGGAACTCCAGTAAGATAATATATGATTGAATATATTGAATTCAACATGAATGTTAATGGTATTATTTCTAACCAATTTTACAATTTTTATTTGAAAAAAATTTATTTTATACTGAAAAAATATTATATTGGCAAGCATTGGAATACTGTCCCTTGAAGAAGTTTGGGTTTCAACTTTCAACATTCAATACAAACACCGTTATATAGAATGCATACATAGATATGTATTTTTTTAAATGTTGAAATCAAAAGCTCCTGAAAATCACAATAAATAATAAGTATATGTAGTAAAACCAAGTGTGCTTTTCTAAAATGTACCAAGTGTGGGGCGCCTGGGTGGCTCAGTGGGGTAAGTCTCTGCCTTCGGCTCAGGTCATCATCTCAGGGTCCTGGGATCGAGCCCCAAGTTGGTCTCTCTGCTCAGCAGGGAGCCTGCTTTCCCCTCTCTCTCTGTCTGCCTCTCTGCCTACTTGTGATCTCTATCTCTGTCAAATAAAAAAATAAAATTTAAAAATAAATAAATAAAATGTACCAAGTGTGTTTGTACATGAAGGATAGATAAAATCATCATTAAGTAAATATAATCAATTATAAACAAAATAAATATGTACATACAAACAAAATATAAATAAATAGAATAAGTAAAATCACTAAAAGTTAAGAACAATTTAAAAATTGATAATAAATTTCTGCATCAAACTCCTAATCTTTTTAATAAAAATATCTCATCTACTTTTAATTTTTTTAAAAACTTCATGAATATGTAATTTCTTCTGTTATTAATTTTTTAACTGCTTTGCTGAGCTATAAATGATATAAATGACTTCAATGCACTTAAAGAGTATAACTTGGTATGTTTGTGATGCAGGAATACACCTGTGTAACATCACCACAAGCAAGATATTAAGCAACAGTTTCCTGTGTCCTATATTATCCTCCCTCCCTTTGGTCCTCTCAACACCACCCCTATTTTTAGGCAAGTGCTAATCTGCTTTCTTTCACTATAAATTAGTTTATAATCTCTGCTAATCTAGTTTATATAAGTATAAATAAATAAAGATTTTATATAAGTAGAACAATAGAGACACACTTTTCATCTAGTTTCTTTCATTGGGCATAATTATTTTGAGGTTCATCCATATTGTAGTGCAACACTAGTTTATTCTTTTTTATTAAATAGTATTCTACTGTGTGTGTGTGTGTGTGTGTGTGTGTGTATGTGTATGTGTTTATGTATGTGTATATACATGTGTATACATGTAGTTTCCCAGTTTGGGGCATTGTGAATATAGCTAAGAACACCTGTGTAATAAATTTGTATAGTTTCATATGGACATATGCTTCCATTGCTTTTGAATAAATATCTAGAGGTGGAATGTGGTACTAAACTATGTGGTAGATGGTAAGATGTTATGGTATAATGTTAAAAGAAAAAACAAAAAGATGTAAGAAAATCCTGCAAAACTCAACTTACACTTGTAGCAATAATGAAGTAACAATGAACCAAACCAGGCCCTTAAACATGGGAAAACGCTAACTAAATATATGAAACAATGGTTTTGAAAACATTGGGCATGTGACAATAAATGGGAGTGACTCACGCCTTACAGAGAGAAACCAAATTTGATGAGCTTTCTGATTAGCCCAACTTACTGCTTACTTACTGAGAGAGTGTCCAGTTAACAGTACAAAAAGAAGAAATGTAGGCAGAACCCAGTGTTCTCCCTAGGATGAGGACAAGGCGCTCAGCATTCAGTGAGGCAAAATGGTTAGAGTTTTCACTGGGAAGTGAAAATTCTCAGAATCTGCAGAAGGTGCCTCCTCCAGTTCAGCTCTATCATATGCATGTTAGAAAATAACTCAAGAGAAAGAAAAACACAGAAAGATCAGAGGGAGAACTTCCTGGAACTATCAAAGGCCTGGGATAGTTTCTGTTGCCACCAGTAGAATGAAATACTTTATAACTGCAAGGACTTCGGGTAGATTACTAAAGAGGGAGTTACTTTATTAATGGGAGAAATTAGCCTGCATTGAAGCCTTCACTCATTTCACTTAACAAATGTAGAACCAAGCCTCTATCACTGTTTCCACATAGTTTACTACATGCTGGAGAAAGCTAAAGAATATTTATAGGAGTAGAGAAGTATCCAGGATTCAGCAAGGCAAAATTGATACAGCTTTGCATCGAATCAAAAATAATTAGTCACAAAAAGAAACTGGAAATTACGACTCATATTTAGGAAAAAAATAATCTATCAAAACTGACCCAGCAATGTGGCTGCCTGAGTGGTTCAGTCAGTTTTCCTTCTGCTCAGGTCATGATCCCAGGTTCCTGCTCCCTGCTCAATGGAGAGTCTTCTTCTCCCTCTGCTCTGGCCCCTACTTGTGCATTCTCTCTCTCTCTCTCTCTCTCTCAAATAAAGACCTTAAAAAAATAAAACAAAACAAAAAACAAAAAAAAAAAACAAAAAAACCTGACCCATCAGTAACAAAAATAATAGAGCAAAAAAGGACATTGAAATGGTAATTAAAGATATGTCATAAGTTTAAGAAACTACAGAAAAGATTGCACATGTTAGGTAGACATGTGGAGGATATTAAAATATTCCAAATCATATTAAAAACATAACAAAATCAACACCCAAAGGAAAGTACCAATTAATAAATAATTAACTAATTTTATTATTGTGCAAAGTAAATATTCTAAAGGTGTGCTGTTAGCCAGTCATGAATTGAATTCTGTCCCTCCAAAAGATGTTGAAGTCCTAATACCCAGTATCTGTTAAGGTGATCTTATCTGGAAGTAAAATCCTTGTGGATGATCAAGTTAAGATTATGTAATTAGGATTTGCCTAATCTAGCATGACTGTATCCTTACAAAATGGAGACATTTGGACACAGAGACAGATAGGCACACAGGAAAAATGCCATGAGAAGATGAAGAAGAAATCCAGTTGATGCGTCTATAAGCCAAAGAATAGCAAAGATTGTCAATAACCCACCAGAAGCTAGGAAAGAGGCATGGAACAGATTTTCCCTCACACCTCTCTGAAAGAACCAAACCAACTGACACCTTAATCTCAGATTCCAGCTTCCAAACCTGTGAGACAGTCATTCCTCTTGTTCTAAACCACCACTTCTGTGATACTTTGTTACAAAAGAAAACTAATATGGCCAGCCATTGGCTACCAAACTAAATTGCTTTATATCATCCTCATCCTACTTTTAGGAAACAATCAACAGGTATTCAGTTTATGTTAGTAGTTACATTGAGCTTATTTTGATATCCTGTTTTTCATTAATTCATTACCAGGCTTACTTTGTACCTTGTATTGCACATTAATTCTTTGTCAGTACCTCCTATGGATGTCCCTGTGTATTTACCACATACAGTTTGTCACATCCTTCTTTATGCCTCAGTAAGGTTAGATTAAATTCTTTTACACACAATTGTTTTCCCTTTTTATGTTATTTTAGAGTTTCAAATTTTCCATAAATTATATTGCACTGTTGAGTTCTCTTTGAACTGTTCTTAAATTTCTATGTACCTAACAATTCCAAAGCAGTATACATAATAAAGTGATGATAAATAATATGATAATATAGAATAAAAAATTTTAAAGAGTATTAGTTTTAGGTGAACAGTCTTTGAAAATATATATTATGTGTGTGTGTGTGTGTATGTGTGTATATTTAAAGCAGATTCTTGATTAGCTAGATGTAAGAATTCTCATTCATCATATATACAGTTCTACAAATAGTTGATTAGTTTTAGTAGCTCATTTTTCTAAGTGCTTTACAAGTTATTCTTTAGTTCTCATTTTAGATTTTCCCAGCTAGATCTACCAATATACCTAATGCATAATCAACATATTCTAGTCAACATAGATAGCCTACAGATTTGATTCACAATTATTCTTGCATGGCTCAATATATTTTATAAATATTTATCAATTGTATAAGTTTATTTTTTTTAATTTTTACAGGCTAAATAAGTGCCAAAAGAAAAAGTCCCATCTTCCCAAATAATGTTTCTAATATAGAAAAAACATACTGTACCTAACCCACTATCCATTATTGGAGTGCATTATAGGATGTTTATTGGAGGTACATGTAGAAATATTAAATTGTTAAAAGCAAATTTTAGTTCATTCTAAACCTTAGGGACAAATCCAGTCAATTGATGACTTCTTACATCCATCAGTGTTGATACTAACATTTTAATTGCAGTCAATTAAATCTCTTTGTATGTCAAGAATTCATCTGACATATTGTCCAATACCTTTATAGGAAAAAGCATATATCATAAAGGAAAATTATGTTGGTTTGGTTTTTCAACAGTTTCAATATGTAAATGACATTTTTAGTTCCTCTATAAATATCATAAACCTTCTTACATCAGCTTTAATCTCTCCAAAGGATAGTATGATGCCCAATATCCAACTGTTCCCATAAATAGGTACAATCCTGTAGTTCAGTACTAATAAATATATTCTGTAATTATTTGTCCTATTGTTTTAGAGGTGGGGGGGGCTTGTGACTATTCTTTAGCTATATTTTTTGGAACAAGATTTTATTCTAAGATATCCAATTCCAAATTCTCTCCCAAATACCTTCTAATTTTGTTCTGATTTCTATACCTTGTATTATGCTCTGATTCAATCCATTTGCATCTGAAGTGTATTACATTTTCTGTAACTGTTACAATGTATCAAGTTTGTCAATATTTCTGTATTAGAGTTTACAGTTCTAGTCCTAGGTTCCAGCCCCACAACATAGTATTTAATAGGTCACTTTTAGTTTGTTGATGGACATATTTTAGTCTCTGTAAAAAATATCTCAAAATGGGAAAGTGTATTATGTATAAGTAGAATTAAACATTAGTGCAAGAGTATTAAGAAATAAAGTCATTTAATTATTATAGGGTCCTTATATATGGGATTGGAGATTGCTAGGTTCTAAATAGGATAGAGTCATCATTACAGAAAACTCTATTTGAGGGTTTTTGGAGAAACTAACCTGTCATCTGGCCAAAACGTTTTTCCATTTTACATCTGTATTCAGTTTTAGTAACACTCAAATGGCTAAAATATTTAAAAATCAGAGTCTTAGGGTAATGGTAAGTCTTTCAACTTTAGTACTGTTATTTTTTTAGCTCAACTGGTGAATAGCTCCTTCCTTTTGGTATATTCAGTAACATAATGGGTGATGAATTTAAAATTGTATTTATTAATATTTTGTTAATATTGATTTTAGACTATGGAAAAACTTGGAATTTTTCATTTCTTCTAAACTTAGACCATCCATGGTTGCATTACAGGCCAAAAAGGGCAGGGGAGAGAAGGAAAAAAAGAAGAAAAAAAAGGTTTCTTCAGCTTTCATTTCATAGAAAAATTTGTAGTTGAGACACCACTTTTTAAAAGAATGAGGAATTAAAATAAGATAAAATAATAAAAAATAAAAGAATGAGTAATAACACTGTAAGCTCCAAGTTTAGATATGGAATATAAGTATTAAATATCAAATTATTGTCAAAATTTTTTTTCAAAAACTGACAAAACTGATCTTGCCTGCAGTAAGTCCTTATAAAATTTGTTCTCTTCAGCTTTCCTATTATGTAAGTTATTGCCTAGAGAGCATAACCTAAGGCCCTTATGGGGACTGCAGCTCAACCAGTCAGATGTACTGTCTCAAATGCAAAGCATGCCTCCAGCTGGGTTTCTTCTTCACTTTGATAACAAGTGAGTTTTCAGCAATATATGGCAGGGCCTTTCTTAGTGCAGTGATAATACATTCTGTTGTAACACTTTGTTCTAGTCTTGGTCTCCCGATTCATATCAATAAAACACTTCCTCAGGAGATTTTTCCAACATCTGGTTACTCCATGGTTAAATAAACAAAGGAAAATAAGCAAACCTTTTAATTATTTTACCTATGAATAGTTTAATGATATCAGGTAAATGGGTAGATTTAAATGCTAAATTTGCAGATCTCCCAAACATTAATTCGGAAGGAGTCAGCCTTATTCTCAATAAAACCAGTGCGAAAATGTAGGCTACAACAATATGACATAACTTAACAATATAATTCTTTGTGATATAGTTCATTTATTCCACTTGTCCAGAAGACTGAATATGATAAAAAATTTGATATGTTATTGTATTTGTATGCTAATATGGAGACACTGAATTACTATGGAAGTGAAATGAGTTCCTCCATTGGAAATAGTTTGAATGTTTGAGATGATAGAATTCAGTAAGGACTCGATTATTATTTGAGCTTCTGCTTTAACTAACGGTAATGCTTACTGCCATGCAGACATCATGCACACTCTCACTAACAATATTTCCTAACTTTGTGTTTTTTAAAATATATTTTTTTAATTTATTCATTTCAGAGAAAAAGGCAGAAGCAGACTCCCCACTGAGCAGGGAGCCGGACCCTGGGTTTGATCCTAGTGCCGGTGAATCATAACTTGAGCTGAAGTCAGACTCTTAACTGACTTAAGCCACCCAGGGGTCACTGCTTCTTATCTTCTGATGGCACAAGCTGAAGAAAATCTATTTGCTACTATGTCTCAGGTAATGTCCTCAATAGGCTTCCTTCACATCTTATATGTTGCCAATAAAGAATTTTTCTGATGAAGAACAAACATTTGTATTGTTTCCAGAACTATTTAATCATTATAAATACTGTAAGATTCAAGTCTTTTAGTATATTCCTTTTGTTTGAAGAAGTTTTTAGTGACATTATAAAAGCCATTTAGAGAAACAAAAATTTAGGTACAAGAACAATACTACTGAGGAATTCTCATGTCCCACTCCACCTAATTTCCAATTTTCTGGTTCCTTAAAAGTCATATATTTTTATAACTGTAAATAGCAGTTCTTGGATAGAAGTAGTGGGGATTCAGTTTCCCAGTAGAAAATATAGCAGCCCTTTTTACAGCTTAGTCTACACATTTATTTCTTTTAGTCTTTTTTTTTGGGGGGGGGTCTGGTATAGCTTCATTAAGAAGGTATATATATATATATATATATATATATTCAGGAATTGGCAATGACTCTAATAAATCTTTATTTTCCCATGTGATATTTTAGTCCCCACTGATATTAAAAAGCCTCTGTTCTTGCTAAATTGGGCTATAGCATGACAGACCCCAAATATATGTTTACTTTCTGTATGGCTATTCACTTAAGAGTGCTAGCTAATTGACCACTTGAGTAATAGCTATGAGTTCGAACACTTAAGCTGATTTAGTTTGGGAAAACATGATACTTTAATACCTCATGAGGACTGACTATTGCATAAGATGCTTTAATATATACGGGTGTATTTCTTACACAAGATCCACCATCAAACAGCAGTAAATCAGAATAGGAGCAGGAATATCAGAATAATTAGGGAAATCAGACTGTGGTCGACTATAAGGCAGTCATATTCTGATATGGTCAGGGTCTGGCAACAGAGTAGATGAATTCAAAAGATTACAACTGCCTAAAATAACATTAGGGTTAAACAATAAAACTTGCTCATAGCTAGTCTGGCAGCACAGTGATAAGTGTTGCCCTTTATGAACCTATAAAATCAGGGTGACAACATGAGGTACATTTAAATAAGTTAGATGTCCCAGAGTTAAAGTCTGAGCCTTTTCGATCAGAAGAGAGACTAATTTTACTACTAACATATGTCTTGGGATCTCCAAAGCAACAGAATCCAATAATACACACAAGTAAGCAATAGACATAGAATCAGAGCCTAATTTTGAGTAAGCATACAGCCACTAGCAGCTTTCTTGTTCTTCTGACAGAAAAGGTTTAATACTTTATCAAAGTCAGGAACAATTAATATAGGAGGGAAGTGGCGGTTATTTTAAGAGTTTAAAAGACCTTTCAGCTTCTTTGTCCACAAAAAGTGCTGTTGTATCACCATAATATTTCAGTGAGAAGCATAACCTTTACAGAAAAAGCAGGATTCACCTGTCCCCATCTTAGTGTTGTACTGTAGTGGTTCATATGTTTGTTTTTTTCTTGCTTTGCAGAGGACTGCTTTATTTGAAAAAGTTGACTGACCAGGATGAAACTGTCTTTCATTCATTGGCTGATAACAGATATTCTTTATTATGCTCTGTTTTTCTAGCTTTCTAATTACAGGTTCTATTTCTTATATTTGAGCCAGAGAGACCATATTATTTTAGATATGGTCCTATTTTTTGGAGTTTTGTTTACTTGGTATAAGTTATAACAATGGAATTAATGCCTTTCATTAAACTTGTATAATTTGTAGGGCCCACAAACATAATATTTCTTGTAGGTTAGGTACTTTTTTTTTTCTGTGTATAGCTGAAACACAATGTTACATTAGTTTCAAGTGTACAACTTAATGATTTGACAAGTTTATACATTATGCTATGTTCATCACAAGTATAGCTTCCATTTATCCCGTTATATCACTATTACAGTATTACTGACTGTATTCCTTATATGCTGCTTTTTATTCCCTTAACTTACTCATTCCATAACTGGAGGCCTATATCTCCCTCTCACCTTCACTCATTTTTTGCAACCCCTACCCACCTTCCCTTAGCAACCATCAGTTTATTCTATTTATAGTTTTGATTCTGTTTTTTGCTAGTTTATTAATATTTTTTAAGGGGGGTGGGAGGTTGGGGTACCAGGTGGTGGGTATTATAGAGGGCACGGCTTGCATGGAGCACTGGGTGTGGTGAAAAAATAATGAATACTGTTTTTCTGAAAATAAATAAATTGGAAAAAAAATTATCAGATGAGACTGCCACTCTTCCTTTCCCCTTTTTTGGTCAAGAAGGAACATATTTATGAATTCAGGTACTGTACCTTAAAAGGAGTCACAAAAACACTCCCTCTAGAGTACAGTAGCCCTTAGTGTACCCACGAGGTCCCTTCACAACTTGTAAATTGGCACATCAAGATACAAGGGAAGGGCATGATCCTTTAATCGAGATCTATTTTCATGGGGACCTCAGAGGAACACACCCAAGGTTATCAAAATTGCCATTAGGAAGGAGAGAGGTGACATAACTACAGATTCTACAGATATTAAAAATATAAAAGAATGTTATAGAATACTTTATTTCCTAGATTAAGTAAGTTATATAAAGGGAGCAAATTATTTGGGAAATACAAATTCTCAAAGTTCACTTAAGACAAAAATGATAACTACAGTAGCCCTTACAACTATAACTAAAGACCTTTCAAAAACAAAACAAAACAAACAAGAACAACAGAAACAACAAATAACCTCTAGGGACTGTCAACTTCACCTGTGAAGTATTTATTTAAAAAATACCTAATAATATAATTTCTGGAATAAACCTTCCAGTTGAAAGAGTAGAAGTACTCCCATTTCATTCCATTCCTCTGATACAAAAATAAGGTTATTATAATAAGCAAAAAGCATTTTTAATCTTATTTTATTTTATTTCTTGTTAGTGTTCTGGAATTCATTGCTTATGGAAAAAGCATTTTAATATACACAAATATCACTCATAACCATAGATGCAAGAATCCTTAATGTCATTTTAGCAACTAGACTACAACAAAAAATATAAAGGATAATATTTAATGATAAAGTGGAGTTATCCCAGGAAAGCAAGTTTGGTTTAACCTTAGAAATTCAATGTAATCCCATATTAACTGATGAGATAGAAAACTGTAGGAGCTACTCAATGATGCATTTGACAAAATGCAACTTATATTTCTGATCAATATTCTTACAAAAACAAAAATGAAACATATAATTAAATTTGCTAACCCTTATAAAGGATAGGTACAAAAAACTAAACAAACAACAAAACTACAGCTGATGATAGTCTGAAAACATTTCCCCTAAGACCAGGAAGAAGCATGGGCATGTCCAATTCAACATTAAAATGGAGGTTTTAGCCACTACAATAAGGACAAAAAAAATATTAAATCCAAACAGATTGAAAATAAACTGTCAAATTGCTTTTCAAAGTGATTTTGCCATTTTACAGTTCCATCAGCTGTGTATTAAAGTTCCAATTCTTTAACAGTCTTATTAAAGTTCTATCATTCTAATAGATGTGTAGTGGTATCTTATTACAGTCTTATATTTCTCTTCTAACTATGACAATAAACATCGTTCATGTACTATTAGCTATTTGTACATCTTTGGTAAAGTGTCTTTTCAAAATGTTCTCCATTTAAAAATTTTTGTGTTATTTTCTATTGCTCAGTTTTGAGTATTCTCTTATATAGTCTGAATGCAAAACTTTAACACATACATACTTTACAAAGATGTTCTCTCTAGCTCATCTTTTTATTTTTAGTAGTGCATTTCAAAGAGCAGAAATTATATTTTTATGATGTCTAAGTGACCATTTTGCTAATGAATCTTGATTATATATTCAAAAATTGCCTAAGTCAAAGGCACAAATATTTTCTCCTAAAATTTTTATAATTTGTGTATAATCTGTTTTTAGTTAATTATTTTTCCAGTACAAATGTGAATCAAAGTTCTTTATTGCATGTGTTTCTTTGTTTTGAATATGGACATCCAAGCTTTTCAGAATCATTAGTTGAAAAGACCATCCTTTCATGATCTTTAACCAACTGGTGTCCCAGTTGATTAAACATCTGTTTTTGGCTTAGGTCATGATCTTCTCACTCTACTCCTCCCTCCCCTCACCTCACTTGTGTGCTATCTCTCTTTCAAATAAATAAAATTTAAAAAGACAAAGACCATCTTTTTTCAATCGCACCACACCTTCACCTTTGTGAAAAATCAATCACTCATTTATTTGTTTGTTTCTTTTTAAAGATTTTATTTATTTGAGTGAGAGAGTGAGAGAGAGCATGAGAAGGGAGAAGGTCAGAGGGAGAAGAAGACTCCTCATGGAGCCAGATGTGGGACTTGATCCTGGGACTCCAGGATCATGACGGGAGCTGAAGGCAACGGCTTAACTACTGAGCCACCTGGCACCCCTCAATTGTCCACTTAAATCTGTACATGTTTCTGAAATACCTACTCTGCTTCATTGACCCATTTTATCTATCTGCATAAATATCATTCCTTTATGATCCTTTTAATATTTATAAAATTTGTAGTGATGTCACCCTCTCATTCCTGAAACTGATACTGTCCTGTGTTACCCATTGATTATTGCAGTTAAAGGTTTACCCATTTTATTAATATTCTCAAGACATCAAATTTAAAATAGTGATTTGCTCCATTGTTTTTGTTTTAATTTCCATTTCATTGACTTAGCATCTGATCTTTAATACTTCCTTTCTTTTACTTACTTTGGGATTTATTTGCTTTCTATTTTTTTAGTTCTTCAGAGTGTAATTTGAGAGAATTAACTGAAGATATCTGTTCTCTTTCAGTGTAGGATTTTAGCGCTATAAATTTCCCCTTGAAATATGTTTTATTAATTTTATTATACTTTTATAATATGTGATTTAGTATTTTATCTGTTGATTTAGGGTTTATTGTAGATGTTATAAAATTATCAGTCTGTCTTCAAGTGATATCTCAACTTTAGTGTAAGAAATTTAAAGTATTATACTTCCATTTACTCCCAAATAACTTTGTGCTATTAGTACCATTTTATCATGTGTTATAAATCCTGCACTGCTCTTTATTATTTTTATGTAAAAAGTCAATTATCTGTCAAAAGATTTAAATAATAATAAAATGTTATATATTTACACATATAATTACCTGTGCTCTTTGTTCCTTTGTGTAGATACATATTCCCTGTGGTGTAATTTTCCTTTACTTGAATTACCTGAAGTAATTCAGTTGTGCTGGTTAGGGATTACCTTGACTTTTGTATGTCAGAGAAATCTTTATTTCAACTTCTTCTTGAATGGCATTTTCGCTTAAAAGTTCTAGATTGGTAGTATTATTTCTTTAAATACTTTAAAGATTTTGCTGAAATATCTTCTCACATTGTTTCCATTGAGAAACCTCCATTTATATTTATTTTCGATACTCTCTGTACAGAGTATCTTCTATTTCTGATGACTTTGAGCTATTATCTTTATCACTACTTTGAGAGCTTTGATTATGATGTGCCTTAGTGTGATTTTACTAATGTTTGCTGTACTTGAAGTTTGTTGAGCATCCTGGAACTTTAAGTTTATAATTTTCATTAAATTTGAATGACAGCTATTATTGTTTTTGTTTCTATGCCTTTGGGGTTTCAATCACAAGTGTATTGGACCCTAGATGTTTCTCCATAGCTTTATTATCTATTTTTGTTTGATTGTCTATATGTTTTTGACCCCATCTTCTCTCTGTATTTCATTTTGGATTATATTGCTGTACATTCAAGTTCACTAATCTTTTATTCTACAAAATTTACGCTATCCTTAATTTCTTTTTTTATCTCGACAATTGTAGTTTTAGTTTCTATAAAGTTGATTCCCATCTCTTTAATAATTTACATGTCATATTTAACTTTTTAATATGCATAAAAACACTTTTAATAACTATTTTTAATATCCTGTGTCAATTCTAATAGCTGCATTATTTCCAGGTTGATTTCTACTTGTTGCTTTTCTCCTTGTTATAGACAGTATTTTCCTGCTCTTTCCCTGCCTTCTTATTTTTTGTTGACTGCATGTTTGTTTTGTTTTGTTTACACCAGATATTAAGAGTATCTTGTTGGGTGCTGGGTTTTTTTGATTACCACAATTTTTTTTAAAGATTTCACTTATATATTTGTCAGAAAGAGAGAGAGAGAACACAAGCAGGGGGAGTGGCAGGCAGAGGAAGAAGCAGACTTTCTGCTGAGCATGGAGACCTTATGTGGGACTCAATCCCAGGACACCAAGACTGTGACCTGAGTCAAAGGAAGAAACTTAATTGACTGAGCCACCTAGACATCCCACCACAATTTTTTTTGAAATTGATTCTGGAATGCACTTACATTACTTAGAGTTTCATCCTTTTAGAAAAAAAGCATTGTTTAACCTAGGAAAAATTAATTTTAATATCAATGTTGAAGTAAAATACTTACCTTGCTTGTTTCCTGATTATTTTTGTTTTTATTTCAGTATTTTTAAACCCAGTGTTACATTAGTCTTAGGTATAAAACATAGTGATTCAACAACTGTGTATCTTTTGCTATGCTCACAACAAGTGTAGCTAAGGTAAGACACTTCTGATTATGCTACCTAACGCCCTATAGGTCATGAGGCTCTCTATTTCGCCTAGTGGGAACAGGTATTTTTCTTAGATCTGTGTGACAGCCAAGCACTGTTAACTCTTAGCTCTTAAACATGTTTCATAGGCATGTGTCAATATGTAATTACCTGAATACTTGAGAGCCATCTTCTGCATAACTGCATTCCCTCTCTGCTCTCCAGTACTCTATCCAGAAAACCTTGGACACCTTGGTATCCACAGTCTCAGCTTTGCCTCTTCAGTCAGGGCGTATGGAGGGATTTGCCTGTGTGTCATCCTCACATGTCACCTAAAGTCAATCTCAAGGTAGGAAGCTCAGCATTGATAGGACTGAACTTGTTTACCATTTTTTTAGGGATACTCTGTACTTCATTGTCTAATATCTAGTTTATTGAAAACCATTCTTGCAAATGCATTGTGAACTATTGATTATTTCAGGTTTTATAAATAAATAAATATAAATAAATAAATATAAATAAATATAACTATATAAATAAATAAATATTTTAAAAAATTGTAAACCAGACTACATCCTCCCATATTTACAAATCTCTGTAATACTTTATCTGGACAAAGAAATATTCTAGATAACTATAACACTGAGGAGAATTTGCATGATGATGTACTGAACACTCTGATCTATCAGCAATAATAGCTTCAGCTTGAGATTGAAGATTAGATGCATTAGACACAGTAAGTTTTATGTCAGGCAAGTTTATCTAACTTTTCAGAGGAATTAAAGTAAGTAACCACAAGAGTAGCAACAGCATCGCAAAATTCTGGTGACTCTCGGGCACATCTTCTAATGTCCTCCACTTTGTACAAGGCATGGGTAAGGTTACTAGTCACAAAGCTTGTAGGGTGCAGTTCAGGAAAATAATCTCTAACTCAGGAAAATAATAAACTTCAGCATCACTTTACCTTTCTTCATAAGTGTGTGAATACTACCTATTTTTTATCGCAGCTCAATATTGTTTGTTATCAGTAACTTATCAATTTCTGCTTTTTCAATAAGCAGTCATAAATAATCTACATGTTCTTTTTTGGTACAAAGCATTATTCTCAGACCTAATATATTCTTTGAAATCCATTGGAGTTAGTTGCAAGAATGATTTAATCAAAGATTTTCCTGAAGATAATGGTGGAGTCACAGACCACCTGTCATCACTTTCCTCATAGATAACATAGCCATTACTCACCTGTTTTACTATTGATTCTATATGGACTCATTAACATCTCATTATGCTACTCTAAACAGTGTGTAGTTAGCTCTATATATAAAATAAAGGGAATATTTAAATCAAGGGCTAAATGGTGATGGTGGGAATGAGACTGGAAGGTAAAGGGAATATTTTCCTTTTTCTTCCATATTATTATGACTTCATGGATTTCAGTTATCAGAGTCCTTGGAAGTAATTTACTACATGTGTTGGAATAACAATTATATGGCATTTTGTTACTCTGGAAACCAGTAATCAATACTATCCACTGCTTGGAATATACAAATCATTTCAGTATATCAAGAACTATATTTTCTAACAATATCACACACTAGTAGATCACCTATTATGCATAAGGTACTGTACTCTACATGTATCTTTTCAAGTAAATTTAAAATTATTAGCAAGGCTGAGGTAAATTTTTCCAGTCCCACATAGGCAGAGTAGTATACTATCCAAAGGAAGTGAATTGACCCATAACTCATATTGTTCATCTATAAATCTCATTGTTAACTGTAATGCATAATCTCATTCTCTTTAATGGATTGTAAACATATTTAGATACTAAAGTTTTTTTGCAATTAATATAAAGATGACCAAAAACTATCTGTTCTTACCAAGAGATATTTCTTATCCCAGCTATAAAAAAAAACAAAAAATAAAAACCACAACAACAACAACAAGAACAACAACAAAAAACGTAACTCCTATGCATATCTGGTATACAAACTGATGTGATAATCAAATGAAATTGTATATGTATACGTGAATCACCATGGTAAACTTTTTGTCTTATCTTCAAAGAGGAAAAAACCAAATAACTACTAGGCTATTTCTATACTCATGACTGAAATGGAGAATCTTGATATTATCCATGTTATTCAAGGATGAAAATTCTACTGTTATTAATTAGTTTTGTCAAATTCTTTAATTGTATATTAGGCATAAATAGCTGATTTCACCTCAATTTTAAATTGTATTATATTTACCCTGATGATATATTGATTCTATAGGATTATTACTCATTATATAATTAAAAACGTTAATCCCTGTTAAATAATATGACTTCACTTTATATGACTTTTCACATAAATTTATATAATTTGAATGTATTAGGAAAGCTAGCATAAAAGAACAAAGACATTGGCATTATATTTTAGAAATCACTTGTAATTCAGAGCATGCTTTTCAGAGAAGTTATAGAAATATTAAAAATAAAAAATTCATTGTTAAATTATATCAAACAGAGAAATGAATTATCTTCAAAGTATTTTAAAGTTAAAATAATTTTAAATATATATCAGAAGAAAATTATAGATAATTTCTACTTCCCTAGTAGGTATTCCAACTTTACTTTTTGCATATTCATTATAAATGATAATCCTTTTGATCTTTTAGCTTCATTAGAACTTCTTATAAATTTCATTCATTTATGGCAAGTTTATCTTTTGTGGGTTTGTAAATTAAATTTACTCCTCTACTGCAAACAATTACCTTTCAACTAATGCAGCAATTATTTATGTTAGTATTCACTGAGCAAACACTTATTGAACCCCCACCCCATGATATGCCAAACACCATACTAGAAAATGAGAAAACAAAAGGAATAAAGAGTTTGAACTAAATTAATACACAGTCTCATCATTTTCACAATGTACCAACTAAGATATAAGACATATGTGTCCTCAGGACACATATGACCTGACAGCAGGCGGTGAAACAGTAAGGGGCACTACAAAATATTGTAACTAAGAGTAAAATCTATTCATTTATCAAACCTATCTATATTACTTGGTCTGAGATACTTAAATTTACAACTTGAAATTAATGGTAAAAAAAGTTATTTTGTAAGAATGTAAAACAAAATTCAATCATTTACTTTCCAGATAAATAGCTCAAATTCTTACAGGTATATCTAGGCATTTTAGGATTTTAATTTTCCAATAAAGCTTGCCTATTATAAAGCTTGAGATTTGAGAATAAAACTTGCCTATATAGGAGGGTTTGATAAAATGACTTAACGGTAGGGTTTCCCTTGTGTGGATAGCTTCGGTTCAAGGCTTCTTAAGAAGGAAGCTGAATTTAAGTTTAGTTTGGGCAGACTCCAATATTCAACTACTGTAAGGTAAAACCTCACTTGCAGTGGACAGCAATATGGTCATGCTTATTCACAGGGGACTCACAGACATTTTTTAAAGTACACCGTGAGAATTCAGCAACCTGAATGTGAAGAATACTGAATACTAGATATTATGTTCAGATCAAATAGTAAATCAAATAAGAATTAAAAATGGAAAATGTGCTTTTGGGTAAATTGGAAGGGGAGGTGAACCATGAGAGACTATGGACTCTGAAAAACAATCTGAGGGGTTTGAAGTGGCGGGGGGGGTGGGAGGTTGGGGTACCAGGTGGTGGGTATTATAGAGGGCATGGCTTGCATGGAGCACTGGGTGTGATGAAAAAATAATGAATACTGTTTTTCTGAAAATAAATAAATTGGAAAAAAATGGAAATATATTTTTCTAGCAACAAATTCAAGTATGAGATAATAAAACAAACACAAAAGCCTTATATGAGTAAGCTGAAGGGAGCCGAGATCTTACTACCACTTTTTTTTTTTTGGTCTGGAAGGTACACAACTCACTAACCGAAGTACTCAATAGGATACTGTGACTAACCCGCGGTGAAAGCTGATGGTCCACCTAGTTCGTGTCATGGGCAGGGCATATCAGGAGCTGCCTGCATTAACACAGCTGGCATTTTTTTCTAGCTGAGGTAAATGGTAAAGACAGGATTATCATAAAATTATTTTTTAAATATACCTGGCCTTACTAGAATTGCTCACATTGATTCTAAAAGCAGTATTTTGTTATCATTACCTAGAATCTTCAAGCAAACTTAATGGACACATATAAGTGATAAAATTGCTAAAATTGGAAAAGAGTTTTCAAACTCATGGCAGTGAAAAATCATAGGAGAGTAAATGACTCTTTTTATCTCATGTGTAGAACAGTGTGGAGAGAATGAAGTAGCCAACCTGTCTCTTTCTGTCTTTCTTTCTCCTACTCTCTTCCTTTATCTAAAACCTTTAAAAACCTCTACAGTAGGTTTTATGCCAAAAATTAATTAAAACTTTTGTAGACAATATCAAGTAAACAAAAACACTTTAAAAGAACATTCCCCAAAGCATGGAGACTTAATGATGAATTACTCTCTTCCATGTCTCTTTCTTGGCTACTTCCCTAAATAATATGGCTCATTTTCTAAAATACCAGGAAGGACAAGCAGTGTCTGACATACTCTGTTAGTTTCTATCTTCAGCTTTATAGATCTAGTAAGAAACACCAAACCAAGGTTTCCCCTTAATGAAGTCTGCCATAAAACCAAGAAAACAATTACAATCTTTTCAGCATTAATGTGGAATAGTTTACTAGTTAGAATAGTTAAACTAATGATTAAAAAAACCAACTAAATGTTTATATTCTAGGATGACAATTCAGTGGCATTTGGCATTAAAAATGATGGCATTAAAAATTATTCAGTGGCATTAAAAATGATGATAGATATAAAATCAATCTAACTATCTATCATCTATCATGATAATCTTACTCTTGGATTAGAAACTAAGATTGCTAGCTCTCAGCTTGTTCTATGAATGAAAGGGCCAGATGGGACATGTAAGATAATTTACAAATGAAGATGATTCAATTCACCCCTTAAATTCAGGGATTATAGGAAAGAATTACTAACTCAAGTGATTATAATGGAATATTTTAAAGAAATATTTCAAGGAAATGAATTATCATCACTATATTTTTAAGAATCTGTTGCTACCAAACATTATCCCATACAATCATATTGGCTAATATTAATAGAAAGTGCTGCTAATATTAATTTCTGTTTTATTTATTTTAAATCTGAACGTATTTGAAAAAATTAGTGTAACCTTATCTGAGTCACACATTCTAAAGGCATAAAAGAGAACCTTATCATTACTTAAAAATTACTTTCTGCTCAAAGAACTATGTAATAAGTAATTGTTTTAGAGATTGGCACTAAGTTACAATACCATTGTATTTTGATCAAGATAATAAATTATTATAATAGCATAAATCTAAAATATATCCATATCCAAGGAAACTGAGTTAAAGAGCTATTTCACCATTGTTCACTGTTTGTTTATATAATCCATAAAGAAGTTTTCTTAATGAGCTAACAAAATCTAATGTATAAGTTGGCCACACAACACATACAAAAATGTATTTAGATGGCTAGAGACACTTTTCCCATACATTATTGAAAATATACATGCTATTTTTAGACAATATACTTAATCACCAAAGGTATTATATCATATTATTTAGTACTGAATTTATATATTGCATTGAAAGGAAATAAAATTTTCAGGTGATATGTGGTATGGGGAAAACACACCATTGAAATATATGACCAAACAGACAAATCTTCCCTGATGAGAGGTACTTCTAAAGAGCATCTTTCAAGAGCTGTATAACTGATTAGGTCTGTTTCTTCATAGCTAATGTTGTGGTAGAAGGTAAGAAACTTTTTTTTTTTTTTTTTTTGGTGATGGTGCTTCTCTCCATCTGTGCACAGGAATCTGATTCTCCTTCTCCCTTTCCCTCTGCTTTGTCCCCCTGTTTGAGCTCTCTCCCTCTTTCTCTCAAATAAATAAATAAAATCTTTTAAAAAGAGAGAATAATAATACCTAAGCCACAGATTTATTTGTGCTGATCAAATCAACTGATAAAATAAGCGTTAACTAATAAACATAAGTATTTTTAATAATACCTGTGATATAGTATGCAACAATGGAAACTCTTATGTTTAATGATATTATTCATTTCCTTTTTATCTCATCCAGTCTTTCCTTTAAAATATTCTAATCTGGCAACATATGAATTGATTTTTTCCTTATATTAGGAATGACAAAAACAATTTCTAAAATGAAATTCTTATTCTTATAATCAATAATTTCTGATATGCCCTGAATTTATATGCTCTGACTTGGTCCATCACATCATGCTGAAAGTTAAATTACTCTTTATCTCTATTTTCTTTATTTGAATGGACCACCTATTGCCCATAGTAAGAGCAACTGTGTTACTTCCTTTTCAGTTTCTAGTGTTTCCACCATAGTTAGAGAGATTAAGGCAAGACTGATACACAAATATCTTAGTCATACTTCTAAAGTCTCCTGTTCATTCTATTACTTCAGATCTTTGGGACTGATGCTGGATTTCCTCATATCCTTATCATCTAGCTCCCTGGCCTTCAGGAATGAGGATGCGAAAAATCTCAATTCCCAGTATGTGGTATTACTAGGGTTCTCCCTGTCTCCACCTTGGTCTATAGCACTTTACTTCCATATGCAGGGTATGTTGAAGGCTTCTCACATTTTTGTTATTAGTAGAGGTTTCCACCTCTGAAAAGCTGATGAAGTGTAAGGACTGATGGTGGAAAAGAAGGTGTAAGAGCACTTAGCTCAAGATTGTGATTGCTGACACTGTGGTTGCTATAGAAACTATTGCTGATAACAATTAATTCACAAGGACAATTCACAAGACTTTGTTTCACACTGCGGGTTTTCTCCATTTCTTGGGACAAACCATGGTTCTCTAGTTAATGACTATCTCAAGGCAACAAATTCTGTAACACCGATGATACTTTCTGATATTGATAATTTCTGATATTGACACCAAAATAATTTCTGATATTGCTGTGAATGTAGTGATTTCTAAGTTTTATCAACATTTTAAAATGGGCTCAGAATAAATTTCTTCACAGTTGGCTATACTGATGGTGTTTGAAACAATAAGTGTCTTCTATCTGTCTTTATAAATACATACAAATATCCTTATAAATGATGGAAACTTTCCACTGGTATCAATACAAAGTACAGTGAAAAAATATTTAGAAAAACCATAGTGTGCATGTGTGTATGGCCTATATAAGTTTATTTTAGATTTTCATGAACCTATCAATGAATTTACTATTGTATATTTAAATTATACTCTCTAATCTAAACAAAAACATTGCATAATTTGTACTCTGATTTTTATTACATTAGCATTGATTACAATTCTAAATATTTCAGGATTTTAGAAAAAGATAATTTGAAAACTTGATTTAGATATATTTGTGTATAAATTAAATTTGTATCAGTTTAAGGATTAGGGAAATAAAGTGATGAAGAATTATTTGTATCAGGTATGATGGTAGGCAGAGACATTCTTGCCACTATTGTTCTCTTAGTAAAGTTTCCTTTTTTCTACCCTTGTTCAGTAGCAGAGATTCGTGTTTTTTTAACCTCACTGATTTGGGTGGTTCTGTATTCTGAGCAGCCAGCAAAGGAAGTATTTTAAGAAATCGCTGCTAGTGTTAGCTCTCAGCTTGATCATGATGTAATCTCCTGAATTCCTATATTTTCTTCTCTTAGTCTATGACATGTAACAGCTAATGATCAACTGGAAGCAAAAGTCTTCAAACTTCTGGGAGTAGTAGTTGGTAAGTTTAGCAAGTCCTGCATACAAAATAAGCAAAATGCTTACATATATAAGCTTTAGGATCAGAGAGACTGATTTGAATTTGTGATTCTAAAATTTATTGAGGGTATATTTTGTCTATATTTTACTCATTTGCTATTATCACTACTGTTTTTGTTTTTGTTGTGATGAATCTCTCTGATTGATTTTTGCCTGGCTGAGATTAAAAAGAAATGGTTAGTATCACTAAAAATAAAAGTTTTAGTATCACTAAAAATAAGAGTTTTTTATTATATGCCAGGCACTACTACAAATGTTTATGTGCGCTAATTAATTAGATTTTGTTACAGTACTGCCTCAACCAGTAGTCAACTCTACAAAAAGTATGATGCATGCTATGGATTCTATAATTGCAGCTCACAAAGAACCCCTCTTCCTAAAGACAGCTGAGGAAGTTTGAAAACTCTTAATTACAGTTTGGACATTATAGAAGCTGTACAAAGCAGCATCTCCATTCAAAGTCGTTGAATAAAATGTATATCAGCGTTCAGTGACCCTGCTGCTTTGCTAAGTCACATTCTTGGGAAAAGGCAGGTAGAGCAAAAACAGACCAAGTGATTGGACTGCTATCTCCTTCAGAGGAAAAAGCCTCTAAGGCATGTAAGATCAGCTGCTCATTGGACTGTTGTAGAAGTCCACCATCACGTTATCTTAGCCACGCATTAGTATTAATTTAAAAATGTACTGCACTGTTCTGTTTTCCCCTATTACATTTTTCTCTCTTCTGAGAAGATAGCTATTATAGTTATTAATGATCTCAGAAACCCCAGAATAGACGGGATGGATGACAGCACAGACATCTGTACTTGGATTCAATTGTTTTGACAATGTTGAGTTAGTGCTCTGTGTGAGTCTGGATTTCTTAGAGATTATCCATTTGCATTGTTAGGATTTGATCTCTCAGTTACTATACTTACTGTAAGTGGTTAGTACTATCATACAGATAGCAAGAGCTGATGGGCAAGCTTATATCTCCCTCATAAGGACTCTATTCAGCTTAAATCCCTGACTATTTTTATGTAAGCGTTTCATATTTTAGAATCCCCTCTAACTTAGCTACAAAGTATGTAAGAAATTTCTAGTGCATACAGTAAGGAGGATCAACAAATAAGAAACACAATTATTGCTCAGTTTGGCTATTGAGATAGAAATAGAGATGGATTTGACATATGTCCCCTACCTGGAAAATTCTAAGAATTTTAAAGTTTGGCTCAATAGAACAGAATCTTTACAGAAAGAAACTTTATGAAATGACTCAAAGCATAGCATAAGTCCATCTCATAGTAAATGGGGACTTTTTACACAATTGAATACCCGTCTAAGTTTTAAAACTACGTACCTATAGTACTGAAAAAGAATAAAATGTGATACTGAGCTCTCAGTAATCATGCTTAGTTAGATAACTAAAACCCTTGATGTATCTTTGCAGTTTAATGATAAACAGTTTATAGTCCTTAAACTCTACCGTATGGTTATTGAGCAAATATCTATGAATCCAAATGATAGTCCTGGTGATAGTAATTTCTTCATTTAAAAAATTTTGTCTAAAAGACACTTTAATAAGAGAAAATTTTCTCCCTATAGTAATATTAGCCATAGGACACTTGAAAACAACAAATCATTGACAAAAGCATTCCCTAAAGAAAGAAAAGTGCGTTCTGAATTTCAGCAATATTAAAAACTGGAGTTAGAAACAAGTCTCAGCATTCATTTCCTAATGATCTTGTTTTAGATAAAACTATTACTTTTTTCTTTTGGTCATTTTAGTCTCAATAATCCATGTTTTTTGGTTATTGTTGTCACTGTTTACATCTTACTTCCCCTCTTGCTGGTTGTATATGCAAAAATATATACAAAAGGAGGTAGAATTTTATACATTAATCTTTAGTAGGAAGGTCTCAAAGAAGTGGTTGAATATTTCTGGTCAGGACAAAACAATTAAGGCTCATCTCCTCAGTTAAATACAACTATAAGGCCTGGAAAGAACACAAGAGAAAAACAAAGGACAACAGTGAAAGGTACTACGGAGGTGAGTTCATTTTGTTATGGAGTTACCTGAGGACTGGAAGAACACTTCCGCAGAAAGCAACAGCCCAGGGTTGGCATTTCCCAATCTCCAATCCAATAACAGAAGATAGCAGATGGGGCAGACTCACTTCTCCAGTGGGTCAAATGGGAGTTCTGTTGACCATAGCAGGCTAGTTTGGCAGAACCAGCATGGTAGAATCTATCAAATCTGTCTACCATCAGCAAATAGAGTAAATTAAAGAATAATTGTTTCTTGCATTTCTGTAAGGGGATTATTCTGAGCTCCTGAGAAATACATAGGTGTCTGTTTCTTCAGGACCAATCATTAGAGTTTTATTAGTTTCCTTTGGTGGTGTCATGTTTCCATGATAACATTATCCTTGTGGCATTGCGTTGGTGTCTGCACACTGGAGGATGTATGTACTTCTTCCAGTTATTTATAGACTGGCTTTTGTAGGCAAAGGCCTTCACCAGTCAGCCCCTCTAGAGTCTGGTGGTGTCCACAGGTGGGTATGCTGTTAGAGCCCTAAGGCAGGTGGATCTGGTGCGTGGGTCCGCAGGTAGACGGGCCTGATGCCAGGGCATGTAGAAGCAGCCTGGAGCCTCCATCAGTGAGGTAAGCCTGGCACCAGTGTCTGTTATGACTGACCTGTGACCTAGATTCTTTGTCCACAGACATCAACCAGTCCCTACAGACAGATAGGGTGAGCCTGGACTCTGGGTCCATAGGAGGCCAGTGGGAGCATCGGTCCACAGGAGCTGAGGGAGCCACAGGCACCGAAGTGGAACCAGTGACTGGGTTTCCAGGAACTCAGCCAGAGCCTGGTGCTGAGGAAGACGCCTGGGGGCCCATACAGTTTTGGGCCTGCCTTCATGGCATGCTCTGGGAGCCGGAGCTTAGGAATTCACCTGAAGCCGAAGGAGCCACCTGGGGTAGCTGGAGCTGAGAGACCTGGGTTTGCAAAAGCCGGTGGGGAGCTTGGGGCCTCGAGACCCGCCTGGAGCCATGAGGCAGAGCCCAGGCCTGGCTTCCGGGAGCTCAGTGAGAACCTGGTGTCGGAAACGCCTGCCGTAAGGCGCAGGGAAGACGTTAGTGCCGCGTTGCGGGGAGGCGCGGAGAGCCGGAAAGCTGCTGTCCACGACACCACGCTGCGGGAGCCGCTGGAGGCACTGAGGTGAGTAGGGGCTCCTAGGTGGCAGGCAGCTAGGGCCTGGGAATGGGGTGACCGGCTTTGGGGTCCACGCGCAGTCATCACTTCACTGCCCTCCCTTGAGTGCATGGGGCTGCCAGGTTTTGAAGAAGCGATGAGGGGGTGTGAATCTTTCTTTCCTTCCCTCCTCAGTGTGCCCTTTGTTATTTCTCCTCTTCTCCCAGGTACTGCAATCCACTTGGAATTGTTGGCTCCTAGGAAGGTATTTTTATGCGCAGTTGTTCGAATTTATGTTTCTGGAGGGAGGATGAGAGCTGGAAATTCCTATGCTATAATTTTGATCCATTTATGTTTCAATCTATCTTTATTTCTAAGGACATTTTCAATTTTATCAAAGTTATGTTGAATACTAGTCATCTATTGTTTAGTACAGGTTTGCTCTAGTTTTATATCCCGTTTCATTCTTTGTTTCCCTCATTTTCGCTGAAACTTTCTTCATCAATCTGTGAAAACTTTAAGAATTCTGTTGGGTTATTTAAAGTGCATTTTTGCTTGGTTGTTTCTATGTCTTTTTAATTAATTTGAGTTTTTATCCTTATTGTATTCTGTCCACTTTCTTTGGGTTTATTTTGTTTTTCTTTCCCCAATTTTAAAATGTGCTACTTGCTTTTAACACCTTGATTTGGTTCCGTGCAACTCCTACTTGCAAACCCTGGTCATCTTCTCAGTAAGTGTGAATTTCAGCCACAGGTATCCAGTTCATTAGTCTGACTCTAAACCAGTTTATCTGCGTTCTCCCTTCTCCATCCCCAAAACCCATGGTGCAGTATGAAATCCTGGACATTTTCTTTGAATGGAGTACAAAAAAATATTGAAAGATAAAATGTCTGTCTTTTTCTTCCATATGCTGAAGGCTTTGTTCTAAGTGTAGTTCATATATATATATATATATATATATATATATGATGAGTGTTTGAAATTATCAGTTATATTTTGTGCAACTCCTGATATGATTTTTTAATTGATTTATGATTATAATCAATTAAGTATTAAACTACAGATGGTTAGTTTCCTGAAAAAGATGTTGTTTGAATGTATTGTATTCTTTAAGTCAGACTAATATTTATTCCTCTTCTTTTGTAAGGGAGACAAGTTGCTGGATTACATTGGGTATATATATATTCATATCATGATAATAATGATGACAATGAGACAGGGGTGAAAGATGACATTTTTATATTACTAAGTAACTTTTCTCTACATAATTTTCTTAATAATTAAAATAATTTCTATAAAAAATTACCTCATATTATACAAATTTATCTTTCAAATATGCAACATCTTTCAGAGCTGTTTTTATTCTGATTTTTCACGTCTTGTTTTTTTGTCTCTGAAATGAAGCACCATCTCTGTTTCTAAGACCAATACACTAAAATCAGACTCTTGGTGGTCTGCCTTGGGTCAAGTTTCAGTATGAGTTCAGTCAACTGTAGCCAGAAGGCAATAGCACTAGATAAAATTGTGTAGGCCTAAAACGAATGAACTCCATTTACATTGCTTGCTAATTTATACACAGTAACACTGTGTTTGCCCATTGGAAAAGATAGCTGTTATTTTTTACAGTTCCTACATAGCACTGTCTTCTTACCAAGTGTGCACCTATGGGCTGGGTTCTCTAGAGTGAAGCCTTAACCTGTTTGAACAAAGTATCCGTCAGCAATAGCAGTACCTATCAGTGAGGCAAGGATGAAGAGCTAGATTGGGATTTGGGAATATGTCAGTATTTGTAAGATAATAATAGATTTTTCTGTCTTCCTATAATAGAAGGGCAAAAGAAAAAAAATTCCCAGAAAAATAAGAAAGGGGAACTCTTAGACAAATACTTTTATATATTTTCTCCATAGTGCATGTTCTGGTTTGTATTTGCATTTCTTTGCAAATCTTATTAAACTATATTTTATATTTATTCCATAACTTTATTATGTTTAAACCACATAGGAATATTTGCTTAGTATTATCAGTTCACTTACTTTATTTAGTGCTTCTAATTCTTATATCTTTCTGGTGATCATTCTGTTTGTTCATACTTACTAAGAGAGGGCTGTGTTTATTCAGTATTGATTGTTGACATGGATGCTTTTCAAAGATTGAGTCATTGCTATTGAAATTTTTCTGGCTCAGAAAAAAAAATGAGAAGGGGAAAGTCTGCTTGTTGCCATTGTTACACTTTTTTCACAGTTTGAGCTAGATGCAACCTGGTTAAAATTTAAAGCCTTAAATATTTTGCCTATAATGATCTTTTCCATGTATATTGTTAGAACATGTTAGGACAATACCCTGTTTTTTTGGTTTTTGGTTTTTTTTTTAAGATTTATTTATTTGAGAGAGAGAGAGAGAGAACAAGCATGGGGGGCTTAGCCTAAGCCTACTTTCCACAGAGACAGAGCCCATCCCAGGGCTCAATCTCATGACTTTGCACAGAGGCAGAGCCCATGCCAGGGCTCAATCTCATGACACTGAGACCACAACCAGAGCCGAAACCAAGAGTCTGATGCTTAACTGACTATTACCCAGGTGCTCCAGGACAGTACCCTATTTATTAAGAGGAATGAATATAGTCATTAAAAGTTACAGTAGGGTCACTTTCTACATTATGCTATCCTTAGCAAGTGCAGCTAGAAATTAATATCATGGTAAGACCCAATACAACTGAGATTTCTTCCCATCTAATGATATTAAAACTAGGCTTTGTCAACATCCTTTGTGTTTCTGAAACAAATTGGTATATTCTTCTGGGGGCATTGATTATTTATTCCTTAATTCATTCATTCCATACATATATTTAGCTCCTTTGACATATTCTAGGTAGTATTTTAGGAAATGAATATATAAGAGAACAAAAGAAACATGAATATAGAAACCCACTGTCTGGTTGTAGAAAGAATTAAACGTGTCATCAAACCAATTTCTAATAAATGAAAAGAAATTATAAGGTGTTAAAAGAATTATAAGGTGTTACATAATAGCTACAATGAGAATCATCAAGGCAGTTTCTCTCATTACAGATTAAATTTCTATTCCTAGAAATAAGGTTAGTAAGAGTATTCCCCCTCATTTCTCTCCCAATGACCAAATCTTTATAAACAGACTTCATGCAAAGGATTTATGAATAAGATATAATAAGATATGAATAACCTCAGTTAGTCTCAAAATCATACAAGGAAGAAAGGGTAGAAAGCATAGCAAAAAGAGAAGTTAAATTTTTAGTGTCCCTAATTACCCTAGTCAAGGTATAGTGATGAAGGGAATTGAAATTATTTTGATAGCCTTGGTATCCTCAAGAAAACTGGCTTGTTATTTGTCCATTCGGAAGAAAAATTACTTCTCTAAATTTCCTGAGTTTATAACAATTTCGGCACTACCAAGTAAATACTCTGTTATCTAAGGCTGTTTTAGATAGATGTTGATTGGGTCTTTCAGATTACTTGGTTAGACTCATTTTAATGGCCATTAAGCATGGCTAGACATTCAGGGGCTAGGCTGACTAGTCCCAAGTACCTTAGCAATCCTCTACAAATATATTCCTAATTATATCTGCTTTTTTCAACTTTAACCCACAGTTTTGGTGCCCAAATTCAAAGTGCCTTGTTATAATTAGGTCACTCAGTTTGGCTTTAGATTTAAGGCCTTAGATTATTTGGGGTCTTAGTAATTTGAAATGTTATTGAGGGGCTGGAGATACTAAAAAGGATTATTTCAGGAACTTCTACTAAGATTTCAGCTGTGTCCTTATGGATCAAAGGAATCAGTCTTCCAAAGAGACAAAAGAGAAAATATTTTAAGCGAAGGGGATAGTGAGTGAGAAGGCCCTGATAACAAAACAATTTGGCACTCTCTTCTATACTTTTCTTCCAAATGTGTTGTATGAATTTAGTCTCTCAGCAACTGAATATTGTTGATTCCTCTTTACTTTTCCTCAGACTTGACATGGAGTGGTACCCTATATTTATGTTCTTCAAATGTTGCCATGAGAAATTTAAAGATGGAGAGTTAAATACTTGTTTTTACATACACATAATACTTGCTTACATTTCTTAATAGATGCAGAATTACCTCTCCTAATGTCAGGCTGTGAAGGCAACCAAAGATCATATAACATTTACTTTTCCTCTAAGAATAGCTCAGCAACAGGTCATGGAATATTATTTGGTCTTTTGTGTTCACAATGATAAGTAAAGGGGCTTAAAGTTCTGAAACTACAGAAATGGCCCTTTTCTGTCAGAGGATAGGCTAGAAGCTGGAAATGGTCAGATTAATCTCCTGCTTACTTCTCTAGGCCTCACAAAGGTCAGCTTTCTCCAAGGCTGTTTGTTTTTCTTGAACTGATCCTTGATCACTATCAGAATGGAAAGTGGATGTGGGCTTATTAAAAAGGAACTAAAAATGTTGCTTTTTAAATCTTTGCTGTACTAGACATTTAGTTGGCATCCAAGGGCAAATTAAGACTTCCACTTGGTAGAAGCCAAATTATAAAATAACTGACTTGGTTTTTAAGGCTAAATTAACACAATAAGCAAAGGCAGTCCTTTGTCCAGTATTGTTCTCTGTAAGTACCTGTCTTCAGGTTGTTGGTAGCAGTGTGTGTGGCTTGGTAGAGAGGTAAAGAAAGAAGGAACTCAGATACATCTAGATTAATAGATTTAGGGCCTTCCCCCAATCAGTTGTTACTAATCCCCTCAAAGATAAGTTAAAACTATTTCTTTATATATCTCCCTGTGTATATGCCATGTAGTCCCTATCCTTCCTCCTGATTTATTTATTCACCATATTCCCTCTGTACTTTTTCCTTTCAAGTTATTATCTATTACACATCTTTAAATATTTTTTTCTATTTAAATCACTTCAAGATAGTAATTCATTTTTGTATCCTTCTTGGCCACTGAGTTGGTAACACGTTCTCACATGTAAAAATTTTAAATGATGTAAAAGTTGCATGATGAGGGATGAGGGATTTTTTTCCCCCTTTTGATAGGGTTGGTAAAACAGTAATGCAGACAGTTCACTTGAGAGTTACCTCAAGACATGCTAAGCATACTCAGACTGGCAAGGAACCAAACTATGCCATAATGATTCTTTGCTGTGAAACTCTGTGTTGGGTTGGAGGGCATGATTTAATTTGGGGTTTAGGATGAAGGTTTAGAGGTGGCTCAACATAATCCATCTTAGCCCACCTACTTCTGTATTGTGTCTTGTGTGTAATTTCTTAGGAAAAAAAAATTACTGCTTTGCTTATCTTTTTGATTAATTGTTCTGTTCATGTATTTGTCTTCAGAACTTCAAAGTTAAGGGTGGGACATGAATGAGTTTTCCAGGTCAAATACTGTATTATACCCTCCTAATGTAAGTCATATTTATAATATCATGGTACCTTCATCAAAACTAAATTTGTTTTTCCAGAATATTTTATGAGACACCTTGCTGTATATTTCCTCTTCTTTTCTATATCAGAATAAATTATCTAACTGCTTTGATAAAATCCTATCCATCCTTAAAGGTAGACCTATAATTACACCTCTTCTATCATAGTAATTTATAGTTGTAAACAGTTTATTATGAAGATCTCATTTGGGTCAGACACTCAATGCATAGAAAGCCACTGAATGTGAAATTAGATAAGACTGACTTTCAAATATGCTATTTAAGAGAGTGTAACCTTGGGGAAGTAATTTATAACCCTTATGGATCCCTCTTTATTCAGAGATATTTTCAGCTATATAGTAACCCTATATATTATATAGTAACTACGTAAGTACATGAGAAAATATATAAATTTTATCATCAATAAAATGCATTTTATAATGTTTATGTATAAATATGTAACATTTGATGTAAAAATGCATAAATATTAAAGTATGAAGTAGAACTTATATTATTCCCACTTTACAAATAAGAACATAATGATTGATTTGTCCACAGTCTGACAGTGTTTAGGTGCAATGATTAAAAACCAAGTTAAATCTTTTGTCTTGATATTCAGTCTACATCACATGCCTATTATGTGTAGGCAGAAAGCATGACACAGTATTGAATCCCCATTTTTCTATGTATTTAATAATCTTTCTTGATTTGTAAAGTTTTTTTGTAGCTTGTTAATTATAACTGTAAATAATTTTGTAGTTGTTCTATTTTCTATGCCATATTGTAAGCTCTTTTAGGCATTTATGAAATTTTTACATAGCACATATTATGTGCCAAAGTGAGGCAACAGAGAAACCTAGGGCAAAGAGTTAAATAACTTATATGAGTCATAAAACCAGTGAATAGCAGATTTGGTGATTTAAATCCAGTAGTCCAGCTTCAGAATCTGTTTTTTTTTAAACATAATTCATTTATATTGTCTCTTCAATAATAGCTTACTCATCTTTGAATTCTCTAAACTCATCCATCAGTGGCTATAATAGAAGTGGACAGAATACACTGTTAAAAAATAATTTGTTAATGATGATTAACCTTTGCTAGAGACTCAATATTAAGAATTACCATGGATAGATATCCATGACAGAATGATCACTGTAGCATATTATAATGTCAAATGATTCCTTGAGAATTTATATTCAGTATAAGTACTTAACATAACTATGTTATATCTATTTTTTTAGAATCTAATAACCCAATTGGTTTATGGCAAATCTTGTTAATTTACTATAATTAATTTACTAGAACAAGATTTCAAAACATGATAGAGAAGAGAGATACCAGTAAGAACTCAGAGATTGTCTGATCATTTAGTTTTATCACTAAAAATCAGCAATACAAATTATTAACACTGAAGAAGGGAAAGGATAGGGAAGTCTTAAAGAAAAGCATCATTAGGGGAGCATGTCTGGCTCAGCTGGTAGAACATGCAGTTCTTGATCTTGAGGTTGTGACTTTGAGCCCCACATGGGGGGTAGAGTGTACTTAAGAAAAAAGTTAAATAAGGACTCCTGACTTAAAAAAAAAAATCATTAATCAAATTTAGTATAGATAATCATTGACTTACCACTATCAACTTTCCAGGAAAAAAAAAATAGAAAACATATATAGATAAATGAAGAAATCCTTTCTTTGGGAAATAATTATGTAAGAGAATTTAACAATGACTTTATATATATATATTTTTTTTCTTTTTAGCATGAGGATGTCTCTTAATTCTTGAAGCTCATTCAGTTGAATACATTTGCTCCAACCTAAAACTAGAGCTGAAAACTTGCATTCTTATTGTCCACATCTGAATTTAACTTCCTTTCCATAAGATCATTATTCCCATCCTCCCTGCCATAATTCTGGGCATCTACCATGTATCCAGTTATGAACATCAGAAACCCAATAATCAGTCTAAATTTCTATTTTTTATTCACCCTTTACTTGATTTTTTTTTACCAAGTCTTATAGAATTTTCCTTCTGAATATGGCTTGAGTCTACTCCAGTATTCTATCCTTATTTATATCACCACTTCATTCAACCCCTATTTATCTATCATCTTAATCTCTCTAATCTATTTTTAAATAGTCTCCCTTTATTCAGTCTTGTGATTCTTAAAATGATCTTCCAGGCTGCAGTCAGATTCATCATTCTTTTTTTTAAATTATTTTTATTAACATAGAATGTATTATTTGCCCCAGGGATACAGGTCTGTGAATCATTAGGCTTACACACTTCACAGCACTCACCATAGCACATACCCTCCCCAATGTCCATAACCCAACTACCCTCTCCCTACCCCCCTTCCCACGGCAACCCTCAGTTTGTTTTGTGAAATTAAGAGTCTCTTATGGTTTGTCTTAAAACATGACTCTATTACTCCCTTGTTTAAAAATTCTCAGTTGCTCTGTAGCCACTGAAGGGAAATGTTTAATCTCATTGTTTGGCATTAAGGCCCTTGATGAAGTGACCTTGGACTACTTCTAATTCAACATTTGCCCCTCTATGTCCTGCACTTTAAACTATAGTTCCCAGCACATACCATGCTATTTTATAGGTTCATGCTTATTCACAATGATCCTTTGATTGAAGAAAATCTCTGTCTTCATCTGGTTAATTCCCATCAGTTTTTATAATATTAACTGTCAACTAATTTTCACCACAACAATCTTCCCTGAAAAATAATGGCTAGAATAATTATTCCTTCCAGTTATCCTGAAGCATCTAAGATATATATACAACATAACATTTCCCACAACTTAATGAATTTACCCTTTCTTTAAAAAATATATATATAATGTTTTCTCACCCACTATATTGGATGCCCATCGGAGACCAAATAATATCCCTTTAAAGTAAGACCTTAAACAGGGTCTGAGTATAATTGATATTCAGCAAATGCTCCTTGAACTTAGACTACAGGTGATAGAATTATAAAAAATATAAAGTTTAAATATCAAGAAATGAAGTCTGTGTGTGTATATATATTATATATGATATATGCATGTACAGTTTTTGGAAATAGACTATATGTTTTTGACAAGAAGGAAAATAAAATATATGTCATGTAGTATATATATAGATATAATATGTAATATATAAAATAAGCTATAATATCTTAAGTATAGATAGCTCAACTTTACAGCTTTCATTCTTTTAAGATCTTGGAAAAATAACTTTTTAAGAGATATAGTCCTTCCCTAAGGATAGAAGTTGAATTCTTTAAAACTCTATCTGACTTTATCAAAAATATTAAAAATGCATTAAAGCATATTTAATTTTTCTCTTGTTGTGAAGAAAAAAATTCCAAGCACGAAGGTCACTTGCAAACCAAATATTTGTAAGAATGACCCATCTAACCACTGAGGATTCTGTCTTGATATAAATGAGCACCTTAAACCATAAATTGGTGTTTTTCAGAGAGGTACTGAAAAATAAACTGTTATAAAATTGTCAGCAACTGACAACCAGAGAACTGATTCTGTAATTTAGTGAGAAACTAAAAAGATCAAAATCACATTTCTGCCTTTTAACAGGCCTTTGGCTGTTGCACAGAACCTGCTAATAGCATCGTAGAAGGGAAGGAGGAAGTAGAGGTCATAAGGCCCACTTTACACTGTTGGGGAAATGGATGTGTCTATTCTTGGTCAGCTGTGACTCTTAAGAACAGAGACTTAAAGATGTACTGGCTGTGCTCTGAGAGAATTAATCAGAAGAATTCAGACAAATCATCGTGCTATGTGTGGAACAGTTTGGCTGCTAATAATTACAGGGTTTTTGTTTACCTAACTCTTTTTTCAGATGCACAAAACACCACATATTCTCTAGTTTACCCTTATAAGTGGATTCAGAAGAATTAATTATCCATTAGACTTTCATACATTTTTTTCTTACTTTAGCTTATTCGGTCAGGGTGTCCCTATATCTATTGGATACCATGAAATAATGTTTTTTATGTATTTCTGTATATTCATATGTATTCCAATATTCCAATAGTCCTCGCTTGGTTTTACATCTTTGACTATAATTCTAATTGTGATACATCGCAATTATGTAAGAAAGTTTGTTTTTTTTTAATCTAAAAAAAAAAAACCCAGACTTGTTATGTGGTTAGTTAGCATAGAAACAGTATCAGTACTGAAAAAAAAAAAATGCTTAATAGGGGGCATTTTAAGAGCTAGGAAATGCTGTGTGAAATACACAAAAATACACACTGTCCTCCCAAGGAACTAGGGGTGTGTCAGTATTTAGTGGCCTTTTCTAAAGAAGATCACAATAAATAATTATAGTAATTAAATCTAGTAGGTTATATACCTATAAGCAAAGGAGTGATCAGTCACTTGTATTTATGTTCTCAAAGTACAACCTCAAAAATAAGCCATGGAACACTGCAAATGCTGCTAATTCTTATTTTGCTCTAATTATTATTATTTTTCATTTTAGGTTGACAGCTTTTCTCTCCCAGGTGCACTTATTGCTCAACATTTCCCATTTCCTTCAACTTACTTTCCTTTTAGTGTGTATGTATGAATGTGTGTGTGTGTGTGTGTGTGTGTATTTTTTTTTTTTAATTCAGAGCCTTTTCTGAATTGCTAATACAGCATGTACTATAAGGAGCTACCTTTGAAACAATAGTCCTCAAATATTTCTTTTCCCTAATGGTTGAGGTCTCCTCAGATAAAAATTAGTATTTTAGAGACATGAAATATAACTCATAGAATACAAGACACTAGAACCAAAGGTTGACAGAAATGTTGGTTTATAAAATTAGCGGGAGAAAGTATAAGTGAGTTTTATGTGAACATTAAAATAGAATTCTCTGGATTTATCAGTAAGTTTGTCCATATTGCTGGCCTCACAGTGTTTATTCACAATGTTGCTAAGTGATGTTTCTCAAAAGATAAGTATATATCAGTTTTTTATCATCTGAGTCATATTTTAAAAGAGATATTATCACTTAAGAACATAATGCTGTTCCCTTTTAAAAAGGAAAAACAACTTTAGACAGCCTTTCTTTTAAAATGGGCTTTGTATGCCATTAAGGATATTTGGATCCTAAAAATGTTTTTTGTAATGGAGGACAATAATATTGTCTTAATTATAATTATGTGTGCATGCTATTGCTGTGACATTGAAGAAAAGTTTGTTAGAAAACATAATTCATGTAAAAGTGAATTCACTTTTAAGTTGCTGTAATAACAAACTTGCAAAAGCAGTCTGCACAATTTTCAGACCTATGTTTCATATCCATAGAATGAAGGGAGGGGCAAAAGAAAGAGAAGGAAAAGAATACTCAACTACTGTTAGCTCAAACAGAACCAAGACAAGATTGTACCTACCAGCACAAATATCAAGTATGTTTTTTATCTAAATGCTTCTTAGATTTGACAAAGGGGTAATTGTCGTTCTTGTTACTGGTTTGTTTGTTTGTTCATAAATTTGATTAATTCTGAGGTAAAGTGCATTCCACTTTATATCAGAATAAGAGAAAGTCTTGTTCTTTCTCAGAATATTCCTTTCTCATATCTCTGAGTTTTACTTGGAGTCCTTTACTTTCTCAGAACCTTGGAGCCCTAGAAGTTCAACCCAACTTTTTATAGACATCAGTTTCATTTAATACTTTGGCTGTTTTGCTTTTTATTTATTTATTTTTTAACTGGGATGTAGCCTTGTTTTCCTTGACTTACTCTTAAGTTGCGGACCAGATAAACTCATTTACTTTATGAAAAACAGCTCATTGACAGTAATGGCGGCCTATAAGTATCTTTCAGGAGTTCAGAGAAATGATAGTAAATGTACACCTCAAAGAAAGAGATGATTTCTTGTGACAGATTGGCATTTGAATGTGCTTAGAATGATAGAAATTGAATAGGTAGGAGGAAATGGGGTCAGAATCCAAGCTTAAAAAGAAAGCATATACACAATAACAGTTACAATGAAAACTCTATAATTTATTAGTTAGTAGCCTTGCCTCAGTTTCAGTTCTGTAATACTTCTGTTTGACAAATTAGTAACCCATGAATATATACCCAATAAAATCTGCAGAAAACTTAGTGATTCTCTGTACAATGATCTCCATAAATACATTTTCAAAAATAATGTTTTCTAGAATATCAACAATTTGTTTTGTTTTGTTTTTAAGATTTTATTTATTTATTTGAGAGAAAGAGAGAGAGAGGGATCATGAGGCAGGAGAAGGTCAGAGGGAGACAGACTCCCCTCAGAGCTGGGAGCCTGATGTGGGTGGGACTCTATCCCGAGATAGATCATGACCTGATTTGTAGGCAGTTGCTTAAACAAATGAGCCACCCAGGCATCCTAAGCTTTCTTAATATCAAATATGAAAGATCTTATGGACATTATTTACTCTTATAAGACATTTTTTTAAGCAGTTTGGGTTGATAGCAAATTAAGTTGAAGGTACAAAGATATACCTTGTGCCCTCTGCCCTCACTCATGCATACCTTCCCTCCTTATCAACATCTCTCACCAAAGAAATGAATTTGTTACTATTGGTGCATCTACATTAATGCATCATGGTGACCAAAGTCCATTATTCATTCTTGGTGGTGTCCATTTATTGGGTTTGAACAAATGTGTATATATGTTGTCCATCATTGTGGCATTTTACAGAGTATTTTCACTGCCCTAAAAATTCACTGTGCTCCACCTATTCATTTCTTCCCCTCTCTATCACCAGCCCTCCACTCCTGGCAACTACTGATACTTTTTTACTGCCTCCATATTTTGCCTTTCCCAGATAGGCATGTAATTGGAATCATATAATATGGAGTCTTTTCAGATTGGCTTCTTTCATTTAGCAATAGCTTTTTTTTTTTTTTTTTCATTTAGCAATAGCTTTTAAGTTCTATCTCTTTTCATGGTTTGATAGCTCAGTTTTTACTACCAAATAATATTCCACTGTCTGGGTATACCAAAATTTCTCTTAATTTACCAGAAAATATTTTGGTTGCTTCTAAGTTTTGGCAATTATGAATAAAGCTGCTCTCCACCTTTATGTGCAGGTTTTTGTGTAGACGTGTTTTCACCTCTACTGAGTTTAAGTATAAAGCCCAGAGACTCTTTCCTCAGCTGTGTCCAGTCTGCTAGTGAGCTCAGCAAAGACATTTTTCATTTCTGTTACATTATTTTTTTATTTGCTTTTGTGTGCACTCTCTTTCTTCCCCCCCCCCCGAGTTTTTATTTAAATTCTAGTTAGGTAGTTAACATACAGCATAATATTAGTTTCAGGTGTAGAATTTAGCAACTCATCACTTATATACAACAGCCAGGGCTCATCACAAATGCCATCCTTAATACCCATCACCATTTTTCCATCCCCCCTGCCCACCTCCTCTCCAGTAACCATCAGTTTGTTTTCTGTAGTTATGAGTCTTTTTCTTAGCTTGCCTCTCTGTTTTTTTTCCCCACCTATGTTCCTTTGTTGTTTCCTAAATTCTGCATATGAGTGACATCATATGGTATTTGTCTTTGACCGACTTATTTTACTTAACATAATACTCTCTAGGTCCATCCACATTGTTGCAAGTGGCAAGATTTCATTCTTTTTTATGGCTGAGTAATAACCTAGTAATCCCAGTAGTACAATTGCTGACCTTGGGGTAGTTCTATTTTTTAACTTTTTGAAGAAACTGCGTACTGTTTAACAGAGTGCACTAGTTTGCATTCCCACGCATAGTGTAAGAGGGTTCCCCTTTCTCTGCATCCACATCAGACAGCACCTGCTTTGTTTCCTGTGTTGTTAATTTTAGCCATTCTGACAGGTGTGAGGTGATATCTCATTGTAGTTTTGATTTGTATTTCCCTGATGATAAGCAATGTTGAGCATCTTTTCATGTGTCTGTTGGCCACCTGTATATCTTCTTTGGAAAAATGTCTATTCATGTTACATTATTTTTTATCTCTAGCATGTAATCTTGATTCTTAAGACTTTCTTCTCTCTGCTTACGGCTAATCTTATTATTCTTAATGTGATATCTGCTTTATCCAGTAGAACCCTTCACATATTAATCACAGTTGTTTTACACTCCCAGTTTGTTAATTTCAGCATCCCTACCGTGTCTGATTCTGATGTTTGCTCTGGTCTTTAAATTGTGCCTTTTGGTATGCCTTGTAATTTTTTTTTTTCTTTGATAGTCAGACATGTTGTACTATGTAAAAGAAATGATGTAAATAGCAGTACCGCAGGAAAGGAGCAGCATTCTATAACTCCTGCAGTTAGGTCTTAGTTTTTTACTGAGCTTATGCTTCTGAATTGTGAAATTCACAACTGTTTCTCGGGGTTTTGTTTTGTTGTTGTTGTTGTTGTTTTCCTCCATGCTTATTGTAAAAGCAGATAGTCAGATTGGGCTACAGTTGTATATTTCCATTCTCCCACATGGAAAGATTGTGTAGCTTGTAACTGGTATTTTTCTTCTCCCACGCGGAAGGCTAAAGCTGACTGATGGTGAGTATTTTCCTTACTCCAGATCAGATAGGCTCTGATAATGTTTCAGAAGGTTAGGCTTTGGTAATCTGGTTTCACCTGAAAGCAGATCATCTTAAAAAGAATTGGGGCACCTGGGTAGCTCAGTGGGTTAAGCCTCTGCCTTTGTCTTAGGTCATGATCTCAGGGTCCTGGGATCGAGCCCCGCTTCGGGCTCTCTGCTCAGCAGGGAGCCTGCTTCCTCCTCTCTCTCTCTCTCTTTCTCTCTCTCTCTGCCTGCCTTTCTGCTTACTTGTGACCTCTGTCAAAAAAATGAATAAAATCTTTAAAAAAAAATAGGATACTCTGTTGTATTTCAAAATGATACCTTTTATTTCTCCTAGAAGGTTGCACAAAGGGATATTTTCTGTGAGAACATGATCTAAATACAGGAGACGAAGATCACAAAATTGTGGGGGATCCCTTCTGTGGGTTCTCCTGGAATTTTTAACTCTTAGAGTTTTCCATACTGAACCTCTTGCAATCACAGTGCAAGCTTTCCCACCCTGGCACTAAAGTCTGTGCTCCAATAAGCCATGACTTCCTGTATTCACCTGGTCATCTCCCCAACCTTGGGGTAGAGACTTGCCCTGTTTCCTTACTTCTCTTATGGATTCAAAAAGAGTTATTGATTTTCCAGTCTTTTCATCTTTTTATTTATCATCAGGGATGGAGTGGTGATTTCCTAGCTACTTATATGGAGAAATAGAAACTAGATGTCCAATTTCATTTGCCTTTTTAAATCTAGGATGATATGAATTAACTTAACCTATGGCAGAATATTTTGGGAGGGATTATTCGCATCTATTTCAGAAACTAGTGTATTTTCAGCTGAAAATCCATTGCCATGTATGTACCTACATAATATGAATTTAACAGAGTTTCTACAATTTATCTAGCTTTTTCATTATGCTGCTTCATCACATCTTTAATTATTTCAACTCATTATTATTCAACATAACAAAATGCAGTTGAGTAATGTCTAACAATTAGGTATATCCCTAGCTGTATAATACCACTTGCTTTCTGACAAACATTTTATACTTACTTTTAAAATCAAAAGAAAAATTACAGTCAAATTTGCTTTAGGTTTACACTTCTAAATACTTTCTTGACTGACATTTATAGCAATAATCTTAAAAGAATCATTGAGTTAGAAAGAAGATCAAATTATCTTAATGACTAGTATAGTGTTTTCTGGGCCATCTATACGTTAGAGAGGTATTTGTGTTTTCATCATAGGCCTTGCTTGTTATTTTGGATTTCCAAGGTAGCTGTAAAACTGAAAGAAGGAATTCAATCGAGTGCTCATGTTTAATTTTGTCAAGGTAGTTTATATTTAACATCACTTCTAGTTGTCATTTTAGTCATTTTTGCTTATTAATAAAATGCTTTAATCAGCCAAAACATATTTTGGAAAGCTTCTTAACAAAACTTGATTACTTTCTAATATGAGTTCAGTTTAATATAAGTGTTCTGTTTTTTCCAAGTATGCAATTATGTGGTACAAAATATATATGACATAGTAGACACTTATATCTGGAAGGAGATCATCTTTGTGTTCTAGGTGAAATTACGTTCATGACAATACATAGAGCATTAATATTGAGACAGTCCATTTCTTTATTTAAATTGTTCTATGAGGACCTGTGTTTCTTGTTTCTAATTTGTAATAAGATCAGAATAAATTCATAATTAATAAATTTGTTTTAAATAAAGAGATGGTCATAATAAAGTCATAATTTATATTACAGACATAAGAAAAACATGGCATTCTGTTTAAGTCATTTAAGGCAACTAATTTAAGGTAACATGATAATTATTATTTTATTAAAATTCATTTTCTGGGGTACCTGGTTGGCTCAGTCATTGGGCAATTGATCTGCCTTCAGCTCAGGTCATGATCACAGGGTCCTGGGACTGAGCCCCATATGGGAGGCCTGCTTCTCCCTCTCCCACTCCCCCTGCTTGTATTCCATCTCTTGCTGTCTCTCTCTCCCTGCCAAATAAATAAAATCTTAAAAAAAAAAAAAAAAAAAGAACTCCTTTTCCTAGATGTCACTTACCTGAAGACTCCCCATTTTGGATCAAAGCTGTATACATAGGCCATACAAAGAAACTATACATTTTTATTCAGCTAAAATGGTGTCATACTATTCATGTATAAAATTTACTAGCTGTGGTCAGAGAATACCTTGGGCCTGATTGAGAGCTGTATTTTCTGTCTAATTTTTCTGACTCATAGTAGATTTAAAATGTTGTGATTAACCAAATGAATGACAGAGTAACATTTTAGATAACAAACCCAATCATTTTTAGGGGCAAAATAACATAAAGGAAGATTCAGAATTAATAGTTACAACCCTGATATTTAAGTAGCATGACCAATCCATAATTCATGTGAAAAAGATTGGCAATTTGAGATTACATCATCTTTAATATAAAGAAATATTTTTATATAGTTTCTAAATGAGTTTAATATTAAGCACTGTCATTGTTGTGGCATGTCTCTTCAGGAAGATGAAGGATAAAATCTATATTGCAGTACAGTGCTATTGCCTCAGTGGGTCTGGGCTAAGACCTGAGTTTCTGCTCTCTAATAAATAGAGGTCATACTAATGATTTTGGTCATGAACCACACTTTGTATCCACAATCCCTTCCTGAATATTTTATTGTATGTCATTATATAAGAGTATTATTGGCAAACTAAATAATATTCAAGGAAGGCAAATTTGTTTTTTATTACATACTTGAAAATATTTTCTTTCAGGAAAGAACAATTGAGGAGTGATGGTATTTAGACAAAAGTATGTAATAAGGAAGGAGAGGAAGCTGTGAAAACTCTTTGATGAAGAACTGCCATTGGTTGCTGCAAAGGTTCAGCTTAAAAGGGAACTTGCTAACAGAACTGTCCAAAATAAAATTCCTGCCAAAGCAGGGGCTTCCTTATAACTACGCATATTCCACATAGTCTGGCTAGTGAGCTAGGGATTCCTAAAGTAGATTAAAGGAGATAAACTCTGAATTCACCAAATTTATATCCCGTTGCTCATATTCTAGCTTCTATTTTTTTTTCTTAAAGATCTGAGAATCCTGACAAAAGTGTGCCATTTTCAAATACTAGAATATGATATGATTCTTTGCATAAAGTGGATTTATATGGACATCTGGCTCAACCTATCCAATAAAAGCACATATGAATAATATGGTAGTCATCATAGTATTTTTAGCATTTACTTTGGTTCACACATTGTGCAGAGCAATTCACATTGCATTTTTGTCAGCTAACTCTCATCACAAACTAAAAAGATATTACCCCTGTTTACAGATGAGGAAGAGCAGACTGAGTGGTAAATTAGCTTAACTCAGGTTATACATCTATCATATAGGAGAGACTAGATTCAATGCCAGACTGTGTGATTAAAGAATTTAAATTCTTAACCGTGGCTTCTCATCAGAGATGATAAAAGAAGGACAACTAAGTTAGGAAAAATGCTGCTGATGAAATCTTCTCAAACTTCAAATGCCTGGATGCTGCTTTCCTTGCAGAATCTTAAGCTTAAGAATCAAGAATTTCAAACTCATACTTAGGTGTACTACATCAGCATCTAGATGGATACTACATCACTTCTGTTTAAGCCATTCTCTCTTAAAAAAGTCTACAGGAGTTTATGGCTGACTTACACCATTACATAAAATAAAAATGATCCTGGTCTTTGCTTTGGTGAAAGTAATGGGGTATCAGCATTTTAATAAACTTTTATCAAATGTTTCAAAAGCATGGACTGAGAATAAATAGAAATTTTCAAAAAGAGAGTCTTTTAATCTTGAGGATAAACTTTATTAATAACTAACATTAATGGCATACAGTAGCCCCCTCTTATGCCCAGGGACTGTGTTCCAAGACTACCAGCAGATGCCTGAAACTGCACTAGGACTGAACCTTGTTTTTACTGTTTTTTTTTTCCTATGCATAAAAACCTATGATAAAGTTTAACTTACAAATCAGGCACAATAAGAGATTAACAATAAATAATAATAAAGAGAAAAATTGTAACAATATGCTGTAATAAAAGTTGTGTGAATGTGATTTCTCTTTCTCAAAATATTGTATGCTTGCACTCATCCTTCTCGTGATGATCGGAGATGATAAAACGCCTACATGATGAGATGAAGTGAGGTGAATGTTGTAGGCATTGTGATGTAACATTTGGCTACTACTGACCTTCTGAGGATATGTCAGAAGAAGGATCATCTGCTTCTGGGCTGCCTTTGCTCATGGATAATGGAAAGCATGAATAAGGGTGGGGGACTATTATATACTGTTAATAACATTTTTGTTTCCTCATATTGGAGATAACCCTTATGCAACTGTTCTTTAACAGCATTCTTCTGAGTAACATTTAAAGAGTATGACAGATTTGCAGGAAAAGAAACAAAATCAGAGAGTCCTAGGCAGAACTTCAGAAAATAGGCTTGTGCAACATAATAAGGGGGGAGAGTATATTTTTACAATGGCACAGAGCAGCTAAAATAAACTCGGACAAAATACTGTCCATTTAACTTGACATAATAAAGGGAGTACATTTCTAATAATCCTTAGAGGCTAAAAATGTATAATTGCCTTGTTAACAGTGAGGAAACAACAAAAGAAATGGGAATAATCCTTCTGAATTCATAACTGTTAATTCTATGAAAAAAGAAAATGTGGAAAATTAATTAGAACATCTAATAACTGTTCTCTTTTGTTGTATTTATAACAATATGATTTGTGAAGAAGATAATGGATACTTTCTATCTGATATCCATTCTACTCATAAAATCCCTTCCTCTTTCTTTAATCTCTGTGAGCTTCTCTTTTTTTCATCCTCATCTCCAGGAATAAATAAATAAATAAATATTTAAATATTTTAAAAGCACAAAAAAATGATGAAAACCCAGGGAGTAAATGCTAGTCTTAAATTGCAAGTAGTATAACACATACCCACAGAGACTTCCATGGTAAAAGAAAAAAAAAATTACATCTTTCTCACATTGTCTTATTTTCCAATTATCATAGAATTATAGAGCTAGAAGGGATATTAAAAGCAAGTGCATCCCAACTGAAATAGAAACCCAAAGACATAAGACTGGCTTGTAGGAAAATAAAGGACATAATTTTGAACTTCTGATTCCAATTACAGTGCTCTTCTAACATGCCATCAATATTTAATATGTTTTTTTTTTCTTAAATCACTTTTGTTCTTTTAATTTGAAAGAGAAAGAAAGGATGGGGGGAGGGGCAGAGAGATAATCTTATACAAGTTTCATGCCCAGCACAGAGCCTGACACAGAGCTCCATCTTACCACCCTGAGCTTGTGACCTGACCTAAAATCAAGAGTCGGATGCTTAACTGACTGAGCCACCTAGGTGCCCCTGGATATGTGGTTTTTGAATGTAGGATCTTTACATATTTCAGCTTATAAAGTACAAGCTGATAATCCTTTAAAGTAAATGAAAACAAAATCAAAACATGGGTTACAAAATAATGGAAAATGGACATTATTCTATTTTAATGAAGACTAATACCCAGAGTGACTAAGTCACACAAATTGTAAAGTTTGTAATTATTTGGTTGGTATGAAAATTGATAATGTCCAAGCCGATGGGTTTTCCACACATTACCATTGTGGAAGAAACATTTTTTCCAAGTAAATTTTAACTTATATTACAGAAAAATGATTCAGCAGCAGCTGAATAAGAGTCATCTCACTTTTGCTTGCCTTTCCAGTTCCTCAAATAGAAATTATATACAAGTTATTGTGTATAATAATGATCAAAGGTAACTTAAAAATGTAGTGGAAAGCACTAATTCAAGCATTAGCAGACCTTGTTCTTTACTAGGTTTTACAATGTAATTGCCTTACAAACATGGAAGGACATAGGCTCAAATTTCATATCTACAAAACAGTAAAAGTAGATCCTGCTGTGCTTACTTCAGTCAGTCATAGTAAGGATCAAATGAAAGACTATATCAGTGTTTATTTATAAATAATTTAGATTGGTATGTAAGTGCAGGTTATTAGAAATCAGGGAGTGCCAACTTCTCAGTTTTCAGATAAATAAAGGGAAATTCTATAAAAATTAATGACTTCCCAAAGTCATATAAATAAATAAGAGCAGAACTAGGAACTTGTTTATTGTCACATATCCCTTTCCATTTGTTTCTGAATTGCATTGTGCAGTCATCATTCTCTTCAATGTCACCTTCTTCCAGGGAATGTCAGTAGAAAGTAAAAAAAAAAAAAAATCATACGCCATCATACATTATAAAACATTACCTTCCAGTTTTTTAGTGTTATGTTTTGTGCTTCTGAAAATTGAAATGTCACATTTTGGCACAAATAAGGTACGTACAGCATATTAGTTTGATAAGGAAAATTGAGAAATTGTTTTGTCCATAATAGATTTCCTTTACCAGTTAGTATTCATTCATTGCCTTTAAAGATTAATTTTATTGATTTTTCATTTTTAATTTTTTCAAATCAAAACAAGACCCTTCCAAATACTCAGGACATAATTAATCAAGAAGCTACATATATATGTTTTTAGGACCTAACAAACATCAATTAATTATTTTAGGGGCAAATCACAAGATAGGAACTGCTATGGTCTAATGAATCATGTTCTATAAAAGTATGGATTTTGTATTATTGGAATATGGGATGGCACATACATACTAAGATGATTAGGTAAATATATAATCAATGCAATATTACATAATTTGAAAATATGCAGCACAAATATCTATGTCAATCATTAATCATTAGGAAATGCAAACTGAAATCATGATAATACCTTACACCTGTTAGGATGGCTGTTACTAAAAAGTTAAAACATAAGTGTTGGTGAGAATATGGAGAAGGGGAAACTTCATGCACCATTGGTAGAATGTAAATTGTTATAGCCATTGCAGAAGACAGCATGCAGTTTCCTCAAAAAATTTAAAAGAACAGAACTGTATGACTCAACAATCCCACTTCTGAGTATATATCCAAAGGAAATTAAATTATTATCTTAAGACATCTTCACTCCCGAGTTTATTGCAGCATTATTTACAATAGTCACAGTATTGATACAATCAAAGTGTCCATCAGAGGATAAAGGATAAAGAAAATGTGATTAAATGTGATAGATATACATTGGTATAAAATATTATTCAGCTTTATTAAAAAAGAAATCCTGTCATTTGCTGCAACATGGATGAACCCAGAGGACATTATATTAAGTAAAAGAAGCCAGACACAGAAAGAGAAATACTGCATGATCCCATTTATCTGTGAAATCTAAAAAAGTCAAATGAATGGAAGCAGAGTAAAATATTGGTTTACTGAGGTTTGGGAAAATGCGAAGATGTTGGTTCCAAGGTACAAATTTTCAGTTATAAGATGAATAAATTCTGGAGACCTAATGTGTACAGCATGGTGACTGTAGTTAATAATAATGTAGTGTATACTTAGAATTTGCTAAGAAAGTAGATCTTGAGTGTGTTTGCCACCAAAAATAATAATAATAATAATTATCTGATGTTATGGGTGTGTTAATTAGCTTGGTCATAGTAATCATCATATATATATATAGTATATACTATATATAGTGATTATATATATAATATTACATAGTAATCATTATATATACATATATATGATATATGTGATATATGATATATGTGATATATGATATATATGATATATATAATGATTACTATATATATATATCACATTGTCCACCTTAAATATATACAATTTTTATTTGCCAGTCATACTTTAGTAAAGCTCTATTCAATAATTAATGCAGATTTTATATTAAAATAATGCAGTGGTATAAATATAAGGTAATTAGATACAGATATTATTAATTCATTATTATATAATTTGAATACATAACAACATAAGTATATAAGTGTATTAATGGTTGTGGCTAGATACTTCTAAATTCCTTGAAAAGTGAAAGTGTAGACAGTTTTTCAAGTAATATTGCAATATATACACATGTAATATTGAGGTCAGTGATTCTTCAGAGAAAATAATCTGTTAAGATTAAAGAATAGCACAGTTTGAAATTAAATAAAATTAACCAAAGTTGTCTTGTCACATATAGCTTTCAAAAAGACTGAAAGTAAAGCAAGGTAGAGCACTACATTCCAGACAATTTAGTGGTCTTTCTGAAATATTAAGATGGATTATGTGTTCATGTCACTTGCACTGATACTTGCATTTCTTTGTTAAATCAATTGATTTCTTATTATTTTCCACATGGAAAATTAAACATCCCCATTTGCATTTTAAAATAATGTGACATGGTAAATCATGTCCAATGCCAAAGCTAAGTTATTTCTTTAATATGGTTATGATGTAATCCACCCCAGGTTTATTCAGATGTACCCAGAATCCTAACCTGACCCTTCTGAATTCAATATGGTGCCTTATTAAAAGAATATATATAATTTTTCAAAATGGACAAAAGAAAGATTTTAGTGTGATTTCACTCTTTCCAGATTCTTGCAATATTTAATCCTTTCATGTTTAAAGATTTGTTCTTTTTTTTTTTATTCCCCACAGTTGAAATTAAAATAACTTACAACTATAAAGACAAAAAGTAGATTAATGGTCTGATAGACCTGGAGGGGAAGTTGGCGGGGGGGAAAAAGAAGCAACTTCCATGAGGTTTCTTTTTGGGGAGGATGAAAATATTCCAAATTGATATTGTTGGTGGTTGCATAATTCTGTGACTATAATAGAAAAGTTGAATCATATACTTTAAATGAATAGTTTGTATGGGATAAAAAGCTCAGTAAAGCTGTTAAAAATTTAGCCTACAAACAAAAATACAAAAATCATATTTCCTTTCTGTAATGATTTAATGAAAGAGAAAATTTCATGAATATTTTGAAAATTCTGAAGTTTGATTATATGCTTATGGAGTATGGCTTATATTTCAAGCATTTACTAATATGGGTCAAATTTACAGGATTGCTCTCAACTAAACACATTTTTTTTTTCACTAAATTCTATCCCTTGTTGAAAAATCCAAGTAAGGGGAAAATACTCTTTGTGTTGAAGCAACCATTTAACTAGTTAGGCAGAATATTTACTTTTCTGTCTGAAGTATTTTCAAGTGATCAAAGCTAAATTTATTATTGATAATATTGAAAATTCCTCTTTATCTATACTCATCTAATCCTCATCATAAATCTCTGGAGCATATGATGTAATATTCTTATTGTGAAGTATGTTAACTTGAGGCCCAGAGAAGGTAAGTAGCTTGATTTGTGTGGCAAAATTAAGAGGTAAATCCAAGATTTATAAATATGAAGTCTGACTCCAGAATAGCTTTCGGTTATTATGCTCAGTGTCTTGATAAGGTTTAAAAGTACTTGCTGGCTTGGCAGGGTAGTACTGTGCTCATGTTAACCATGAAAATAAAAGAAATTTAAGTAGAAAGTCAGAAATACTAAATTACAAATCTCCTTTTGATGTATAAGATTTTATTATAATGGTAGTAATAAAAATGCCTAATATTTATATAGTATTTGATTTATGCAAGAATGCTTTTTTAAATAAAACACTTCAAAAATCATAATTTTCATACTGAAGTTGAGAAAACTGAGATATAAATGTGTAAAATAACTTGACAGTTATGCAGCTAGACATTAGTAGAGTCTGGTTATTTATTCTCTAATATAAAACATAGGAATTATGGAGAATCAAGAGGAGAGATTATATATGAAACTTTAATCTCTTCTGTAAGGAAGCTCACTTTACAGCGTTTGTAGTTAGCACTGACCAGGAGCTCAGCAATTACTAAACTAACCGGCCTCTAACAGCTTTTCTTAACTTTCCACTAGGAACGTCATTGCCTAAAGACAGGTAGATGTGCCTAGGCATGAGCTTTATTAACCAGTAGGCCAATTGGCCACAGGAAAAAATATCAAAGATAGTATTAAGTATTATTTATGAATGTATTAGGGAGCTCAAGTCAAGAGAAAGCTAACGACATTTGTGGTAAGAAAGCCAGTAGAATGTTATTTCATTTTGATGCACACTCCATGTAGTAGCAGCTAAAAGGGAATCATAGTATAATTAGAAAAGAACACCAAAATTAAACAGCAATAAATAAATAAATAAATAAATAGACATACGCTTTCCACTACCCTGTTTAATAATTAAAATACAGTCAGGTGAGGTGTGCAAATATGTGTATGTAGGGGGAAAAATAGAGTGAAATGTCTCAGGAGATCTGGCCTTAATGTTTAGGCTATCTTTCAATTCCTTAATTTTTTAAAAAAATGTATAACCATTTGAACCTAGTACTTCAGACACTGTCCAATCTCTCACCTCTCTCCATTAAAGTTGATTTTTGTGAGAGATTTGTCTGTACTCCCCATTCACATTTATATCTACACTCAGTGAAAAACCTATTCCAATTTGGTATCTTCTACCTTTACTTAGCAAGAATAGCTCTCACTATGTTCAGTGAACTTACAGTAAAAAGTCAATGGATGTTTCAGAACCCATCTTACTTGATCCAGTGGCCATTTAAAAAATTACCCTTCTTCGTATTATTATTTTCTTTATCCCTATGGCTTCTATGATGACATAATCACCTGGTTTTCTTGCTACCTCTCTGATTTCATCTCTCTTGCTTTATTTGCTAGTTTTCCTATATATCTGTGTTAACTGAAATGTTTCCTCAAGGTCCTATCTTGCCTTTCTTCCCACTCCATATTATATCACTACTTTTCCTGTATTTTCTTCTTTCTTTCTTTTTTTTTTTCAGATAGTATTATTTATTTGACAGACAGAGATCACAAGTAGGCAGAGAGGCAGGCAGAGAGAGAGGAGGAAGCAGGCTCGCTGCCGGGCAGAGAGCCTGATACAGGGCTCCATCCCAGGACCCCAGAATCATGACCTGAGCTGAAGGCAGAGGCTTTAACCCACTGAGACACCCAGGTGCCCCTTCCTGTATTTTCTAAAACAAATATCACAAATATGTAGGATAGATGAGGCATTCTAATTTACAGAAAATTTTCTTTGATAAAGAAAACCAAAATGGCAACTTTTGAATGGCAGAGTAAAAGCCTCTAAAAATCCATGTTTAACTAAGTTTAACTAAAAGCAATAAGAACACCTGCAAAACAGTCAAAAACCAACTTTTTAAAACACTGGAAATAAAAAGAAAGCTTATAGCAATCTAAGAATTGTTTATTCAAGAAGAATTGCTGCATCTGATAAGAAGAGTGACTTTTTTTTTTTTTAAGAAGAGTGACTCTTATTGTGTTAAAACTTTCCTAGTCCCATCCCTCTTTGTCCAACTCCATGTTAGCCTTAAAAACCTACTATAGTCTCAGAACTACAGTTGCTGTCAAAACAAGCAGCATAGAAGCGTTTGGAGTAGGAAGGACAAGTTACCCAGTAGCGTCCTTCCCAGAGGACTTAGCATTATTTAGCCTGTCTTGCCCACAGTGGCAGACTCCATTCCCAGGTCTTGTCTTTGACAGGCTCACTCTTTACAAACAGCACTATCCACAGGGTATCTGTAAAAAAATTATCAGGGGCAATTGTTTAACATTGCAGCTATCCAATATAGCAGTACAAATAGGACTAACAAAAGACTGACCAAAAAATTTCAAGGAAAAACTGGCAAATGAAATATTCATGAGGAGATCTGTAAAGCTTGAACATATTCATGGAAATCTAGAAAGCTACACATACATACAGGGATGTGCACATACCCAGAATAGACGCTGGAAGGTCCCAATCTCACTACTGACTGAACTTGAGGCTCCAAAAAACTAAAAATTGAAAACTAAGTCAGACTTGTAATCTGCTTGACAGTGCATGGTGGATATGTGCACACAATGAGCCTATCAGCAAAAGCTGAGAAAAGTACTGGTTCATGTAATTTAAGGAAATCTCTGTATAACATTAGCTGACTACTAATCCAACCAGAGACTTCATTGCACTCACATGACAAAAAATAAACACAAGATAGAATTAGTTGAGGAATGTCTAAACAAATGTTAACAAGAAACACTAACAATAAACCCTGGGTGGGGGAAGGATCTACTTTCTGTAGTTACCCAATTATATAATTTAAATCTTAAATTTTCTCAAAAAAAAAATTGCAAGATACTCCAGCAAAAGGGAAGTATAGCTAACTATACACTGGGAAAAACAAAACAAAACAACAACAAAAAAGCCATTTCCAAAGAACTCCAGATATAGGCATAATGGATAAAGACTTGGAAAACAACTGTTATTCATAAGAATCCATATGTTAAAGAACTGAAGAAAAAACATGTTTAAAGAATAAACAGGAAGTACAAGAATGGTGCCACACCAAATCAAGAATATAATAAAAATAAAATTAAATGGAAGTTGCATTATAACTGAAATAAAATATACTCCAGATGAGCTCAATGGTAGTAATAGATGAAATAATCAGGGAATATAAATACAGGTCAATTGAAATTATCCAGTCTGGAAAACCAAAAGACCTATAAATGTTAAAGAATTAGTCATTTAACGTATGGTCTCTTAACTGCATGCAATAAAATAAAAGTCACTGACAAAAGGAAACAGAAAATTCACAAATATGTGGAAAATAAATAATGCACTCCTAAATGAGATAAGAGTCAAAAAAGAAATCACAGTAGAAGGTAGAAAATACCTTGAGATGAATGAAAGTGAAAATATAAAATACAAAGTCTTATGGGATACAGATAAGTCTTTTTTGAGGGAAACTTAGAATTGTAAACATATATTTAAAAAGGAAGAAGGTGTTACGTTAATAACTTATCATCTTAAGAAATGAAACATGAAAAACGTATTAAGGGCTTCTGGGTGGCTCAGTTGGTTAGGTGACCAATTCTTGGTTTTGGCTCAGGTTGTGATCTGAGGGTTGTGGGGTCGAGCCCCATGTTGGGCTCTGTGCTCAGCGAGGACTCCTTTTGTCCATCTGCTCTTCCCTTCTTACTCTGTCTCTCAAATAAATAAATAAAAATAAAAACATTATAAAAAGAACAAATTAAAAAACTAGCAGAAGGAAAGAAATTTTGAAAGATAAGATAAGATATAAATGATATAAGATACAACAACAATAGAGAAAATCAGTATACACAAAAGCTAATTCTTTAAAGAGATGAGCAATTGACAGAGGCTGTTCTTACCAAAAATAAGATAAAAATATCAAATTACGGGGGTGGGGGGGACAAGATGGCGGGGAAGTAGGAGGAGGCGCCTATTCAACCTGTACCCCAAAGTGAGCTGATTACCTACCAAAGAACTCCGATCACCCATGAAATCAGCCTGAGATCAGAATTATACACGTCTGGATCTCTACAGGGGCAGAAGACACCAGTGGGCAGTGTTTCTGTGTTTTTGTGTTTGTCCTGATAGTATATAAATCTTACACTTGGGGTTCTTTTTGACGAGGTTCTTCCTTTATTTGCATTTTTTTTCCTCTTGTCATATACTTTTATCAGTCTTTTTGTTTGTTTTTGTTTGTCTACTTTATAAATCTTACCTTGGGGCCCATTTGGGCTGAACCTTCTCTTTCATTTTCCCTTTCTTTCCTGTCTCTCTCTCTTTTTTTTTTTTTCTTTATCTTTTATTTTGTCTATCATTTGGGTGGGGAATCCTGATTGCTCAGCAGTGTTCCAGAGTGCACCTTGACTACACCACGGTTGATACATCCAGCTACATCTGTTCAGTCATCTCCAAACAAAATGACTAGGAAGAGGAATGCCCACAGAAGAAAAATACAGAGGATGGACCTTCTGCAACAGAGCTAATGGCTATCAACATAGACAATATGTCGGAAAGAGAATTCAGGCTAACAATTATCCAGGCAATAGCTAGGTTGGAGAAAGCCATGGATGACCAAACAGAATTGATTAGGGCCGAACTGAAAGCAACCGGACAGGATGTTCACAATGTTAGGGCGGAACATAAAGCTACCAGGGAGGAGGTTCACAATGCTCTCAATGAGTTCCAATCTAAATCTAAACTCTCTCAAAGCTAGGGTAACTGAGACAGAAGATAGACTTAGTGATCTGGAGGACAAACAGAAAGTATCAGGAGGAACCCTGGAATAAACAGCTTAGAAGCCACGAAAACAGAACCAGGGAAATAAATGATGCCATGAAACGTTCTAATGTCAGAATTATTGGAATCTCTGAAGGGGAGGAGAAAGAAAGAAGTCTAGAAGATAAAGTGGAACAAGTCCATCATGAAAATTTTCCCAATCTCATGAATGGAACCAGCGTTCATGTACTAGAGGCTGAATGGTCTCCACCCAAGTTTATACATTCCAAAAAACATCACGACACCTGATAGTCAAATTGAGGAATTATAATTGTAGGTATAATCTCTTGAAAGCCGCTAGGGCAAAGAGGCTCCTTACTTACTTACAGAAGGAAGCCCATCAGAATAATGTCAGACCTGTCCACAGAGACCTGGCAAGCCAGAAAAGGCTGGCAAGATATATTCAGGGCACTAAATGAGAAGAACATGCAGCCAAGAATACTTTATCCAGCAAGACTGATATTCAAAATGGATGGAGAGATAAAGAGTTTCCAAGACCGGCAAGGCTTAAAAGACTATTCAACCACCAAGCCAACACTGCAGGAAATATTAAGGGGGGTTCTATAAAAGAGGAAAAATCCTAAGAATAGCATTGAACAGAAATATAGAGACAATCTACAAAGAGAAAGACTTCAAAGATAACTCGATGTCAATAAAAACGTATCTATCAATAATCACTCTCAATGTGAATGGCCTAAATGCACCCATAAAATGGCACAGGGTTGCAGATTGGATAAAACAACAAGACCCATCCACATGTTGTCTACAAGAGACCCGTTTTGAACCTAAAGATACACCCAGACTGAAAGTGAAGGGATGGAGAAGAATTTTTCATACCATTTGGCCTCAAAAGAAGGCTGGGGTAGTGATTCTCATATCGGATAAATTAGACTTCAAACTAAAGACTGTAGTCAGAGATACAGAAGGACACTACATAATCCTTAAAGGGACTATCCACCAAGATGATCTAACAATTGTAAATATCTATGCCCTCAATATGGGAGCAGCCAATTACATAAGAAAACTGTTAATCAAGATAAAGAGTCATATTGATATGAATACACTAATCATAGGAGATCTTAACACGCCTCTCTCAGAAATAGACAGCTCATCAAAGCAGAAAATCAATAAAGAAACAAGAACATTGAATGACACATTGGAACAGATGGACCTCGTAGATATATACAGAACATTCCACCCTAAAACAACAGAATACTCATTCTTCTCAAGTGCACATGGAACCTTCTCCAGAATAGACCACATACTGGGTCACAAATCAGGACTCAACTGATACCAAAGGACTGAGATTATTCCCTGCATATTCTCAGATCACAATGCTTTGAAACTGGAGCTCAATCATAGGGAAAAGATCAGAAGGAACTCAAACACCTGGAAGCTAAAGGCCACCTTGCTTAAGAATGCTTGGATCAACCAGGAGATCAAAGAAGAACTGAAACAATTCATGGAAACCAATGAAAATGAAGACACTTTGGTCCAAAACCTATGGGATACAGCAAAGGCGGTCCTAAGGGGGAAATATATAGCCATCCAAGCCTCCCTCAAAAAAACTGAAAAATCCAGAACACAGCAGCTCTCTCTACACCTTAAAGAACTGGAGAAGCAACAACAAATCAAACCAACTCCATACATAAGAAGGGAAATCATCAAGATTAGAGCTGAGATCAATGAGGTAGAAACCAGAGATACAGTAGAACGTATCAATGAAACTAGAAGCTGGTTTTTTGATAGAATCGATAAGATAGAAAAACCAATGTCCACACTAATCCAAAAGAAAAGAGAGAAAGCCCAAATTAATAAAATTATGAATGAAAAGGGAGAGATCACAACTAACACCAAGGACGTAGAAACAATCATCAGAAGTTATTATCAACAGTTATATGCCAATAAGCTTAGCAACCTGGATGAAATGGATGCATTCCTGGAAAACTATAAACTCCCAAAATTGAACCAGGAAGAAATTGACAACCTGAATAGACCGCTATCTAGTAATGAGATTGAAGCAGTGATCAAAAACCTCCCAAAAAACAAGAGCACAGGACCTGATGGATTCCCTGGGGAATTCTACCAAACTTTCAAAGAAGAAATAACACCTATTCTCCTGAAGCTGTTTCAAAAAATTGAAGCAGAAGGAAAACTTCCAGACTCTTTCTATGAAGCCAGCATTACCCTGATCCCCAAACCAGGCAAGGACCCTACCAAAAAGGAGAATTTCAGACCAATATCCCTGACGAATATGGATGCTAAGATTCTCAACAAGATCCTCGCCAACAGGATCCAACAGCACATTAAAAAGATTATCCACCATGACCAGGTGGGATTCATCCCTGGGCTACAAGGATGGTTCAACACTCGCAAATCAATCAATGTGATAGAACAAATTAATATGAGAAGAGAGAAGAACCACATGGTCCTCTCAATTGATGCAGAAAAAGCATTTGACAAAATCCAGCATCCATTCCTGATTAAAACCTTCAAAGCATAGGGATAGAGGGAACATTCCTGAACTTCATAAAATCTATCTATGAAAGACCCACAGCAAATATCATCCTCAATGGGAAAAAGCTTACAGCCTTCCCGTTGAGATCAGGAACAAGACAAGGATGCCCACTTTCACCACTCTTGTTCAACATAGTATTAGAAGTCCTAGCAACAGCAATCAGACAACAAAGAGAAATAAAAGGTATCCAAATTGGCAATGAAGAAGTCAAACTTTCTCTCTTCACAGATGACATGATTCTTTATATGGGAAACCCAAAAGACTCCACCCCCAAACTACTAGAACTCATACAGCAGTTCACAAACGTGGCAGGATACAAAGTCAATGTGCAGAAATCAGTGTCTTTCTTATACACTAACAATGAAAATACAGAAAGGGAAATTAGAGAATCGATTCCATTTACTATAGCACCAAGAACCGTAAGATACCTGGGAATAAACCAAAGAGTATCTGTACTCGAGGAACTACAGATCACTCATGAAAAAAATTGAAGAAGACACAAAAAGATGGAAGACCATTACATGCTCTTGGATCAGAAGCATAAACATTGTTAAAATGTCTATACTGCCTAGAGCAATCTATACTTTTAATGCCATTCCGATCAAAATTCCACCAGTATTCTTCAAAGAGCTAGAGCAAATAATCCAAAAATTTGTATGGAACCAGAAGAGACCCCGAATCACTAAGGAAATGTTGAAAAACAAAAATAAAACTGGGGGGCATCACATTACCTGATTTCAAGCTTTATTACAAAGCTGTGATCACCAAGACAGCATGGTACTGGCATAAAAACAGACACATAGACCAGTGAAACAGAGTAGAGAGCCCAGATATGGACCCTCAACTCTATGGCCAATTAATCTTCAACAAAACAGGAAAAAATATACAGTGGAAAAAAGACAGTCTCTTCAATAAATGGTGCTGGGAAAACTGGACAGCTATATGTAAAAGAATGAAACTTGACCATTCTCTTGCACCATACCCAAAGATAAACTCAGAATGGATAAAAGACCTCAACGTGAGACAGGAATCCATCAGAATCCTAGAGGAAAACATTGGCAGTAATCTCTTCGATATCAGCCACAGCAACTTCTTTCAAGATATGTCTCCAAAGGCAAAGGAAACAAAAGCAAAAATAAACTTTTGGGACTTCATCAAAATCAAAAGCTTCTGCATAGCAAAGGAAAGTCAACAAAACAAAGAGGCAACCCAGGGAATGGGAGAAGATATTTGCAAATGACAGTACAGACAAAAGGTTGATATCCAGGATCTATAATGAGCTCCTCAAACTCAACACACACAAAACAGGCAATCATATCAAAAAATGGCAGAAGATATGGACAGACACTTCTCCAATGAAGACATACAAATGGCTATCAGACACATGAAAAAATGTTCATCATCACTAGCCATCAGAGAGATACAAATTAAAACCACATTGAGATATCACCTTATACCAGTTAGAAAGGCCAAAATTAACAAGACAGGAAACAACATGTGTTGGAGGGGATGTAGAGAATGGGGAACCCTCTGACACTGTTGGTGGGAATGCAAGTTGGTGCAGCCTCTTTGGAGAACAGTGTGGAGATTCCTCAAGAAATTAAAAATAGAGCTTCCCTATGACCCTGCAATTGCACTCCTGGGTATTTACCCCAAAGACACAGATGTCGTGAAAAGAAGGGCCATCTGTACCCCAATATTTATAGCAGCAATGGCCACAGTCGCCAAACTATGGAAAGAACCAAGATGCCCTTCAACGGATGAATGGATAAGGAAGATGTGGTCCATATACACTATGGAGTATTATGCCTCCATCAGAAAGGTTGAATACCCAACTTTTGTAGCAACATGGACGGGACTGGAAGAGATTATGCTGAGTGAAATAAGTCAAGCAGAGAGAGTCAATATCATATGGTTTCACTTTTTTGGGGGGCATAACAAATAGCATGGAGGACATGGGGAGTTAGAGAGGAGAAGGGAGTTGGGGGAAATTGGAAGGGGAGGTGAATCATGAGAGACTATGGACTCTGAAAAACAATCTGAGGGGTTTGGAATGGCGGGGGGGAGAGTTTGGGGTACCAGGTGGTGGGTATTATAGAGGGCACGGATTGCATGGAGCACTGGGTGTGGTGAAAAAATAATGAATAATGTTATGCTGAAAATAAATTAATTTTAAAAATCCTTAAAAAATAAAAAAATAATATAAAATTAAAAAAGTTTAAAAAATCAAATTACAAAAAAAATCTGGAATGAAAGAGAAGGAATTGTTATTAACCTTATAGAAATAAAAAGAATTAAATTGCAATACTGGGAACAATTGCATGCTAATAGATTTGAAAACTAAAGAAATTTGGCAGATTCCTAGAAAGACTCAAATTACTTAATCTTAACTCAAAATTAGAATATCTAAATAGGACTAAAACAAGTAAAATAATTGAACATGTAATCAAAAGCTTTCCATAAAGAAAAATCTAAGACAAGGTGGCTACACTTGTGAATTTTGTCAAACATTTAAGGAAGATTCAAAAATTGTTCAAAAGGTAGAAGTGGTTAAAACACTTCCCATTCACTCTGTGAGAGTCGGTATTAGCCAAGTACCAAAACCAAGTAAAGATAACGGAATAAATATATATGAAAAGCTATATATGAAACCCACACTAAGATATTTAATGGCGAAAGGCTAGGTGCTTCCTCCCTAAGATCAGGATCAAGAAAAAAAAGTCTGCAATTGCCACTTTTATTTAACATTTTATTGAAAATTCTATCTAGGGTATTTAGCAAGAAAGAGAAATAAAAGGAGTATGGATAAGAATGGATGAAGTGAGAATACCTCTATTTTCAGAAGATACTATCTTCTATAGAAAAAAATTAATCCACAAAAATGAAATTAGACCTCAGTATGTTCAGCATAGTTGCAGGATACAGGATCAATACACAAGACAATTTGTAGTGTTACACACTAAAAATGAGCGGTGCAAAAATGAGATTGAGATTAATAATAATCCCATTTACAAAAAACATCAAACCTTAAATGATTTAGGAATAAATTTGCCATAATGATCAGAAAACTCATACACTGAAAATGCATCATTGAAAGAAAGAAAAGGAGATATAAATAACTGGACAAACCTTCCATGTTCATGGATTAGAAACTTAATAGTGATAGAATTGCAAACTTCCTAAATCGATTCAACATACTGCTTATCAAAATCTTAGCCACATTTATTTTGTTGTTGCATAGTCAACTTGATCCTAAAATTCATGTAAAATGTAAGAAATTCAGAATAAAATAATCTTAAAAATGAAAGACAAAGTTGGAGAATTTACAGTGCTTGATTTTAAGTGTTACTACAAAGCTACAATGATCAAGATAGTGTGGTAGTGTCACAGGGTTAGAAATACAGATCAATGGAGGAAATTACTATAGAATGAACTTCAGACAATCAAAATAGAGATTTGATGTAAGGGCTGATGGTGAGCATCAAATATATGCTTACCTATAGAGCAGTGATTAAATTTGGCTTTATAGAAAGGGGATATGCTATAATGGTCATGTGCCATATGTACTGAAACTGTAGATAAGGAACACTAAACATAAGGGAAAATAAGGATAACACAGACATAGCATTGTTTTTATTTTCTGTCAGTAATAGTGAGCAGTGACAGCAACAGTATTGTTTTCTCTGTAAGGCAGGATATAGCAAATGAGTAATTATGTGATACTTTAATTATGCCATCTCCTGTGTTCTTGAAAACTGGAATTTTCAGAGTGGAAAAACGAAGATACAGATGTAATAAAAACATTGTAGGGCAAAAGGAGATATAGATGTAATAAAAAAGTTTTAAGTAAGCATCCAGTGTCCGAAATTTGAAAGAGTGTGGCAAAGTTTATCAGCTCTCTCTACATTGTTCCTTTCTACCTTTTCCACTGAGAAGGTGTGAAAACAGCCACCGATCAAATAGTGAACCATTACTAGTGAACAGATTTTGATTTTGCCAACCAAGGTTCTAAAGTTAATTTTGCAACTATTAGATATATGGCTGCTTATTCACTTTCAGTTTCTAAGTCTTGTGGCTAATGCTAACTCAAAGCTATGAAAGGAAGGGAAAATGAGGAATGGTGGGTTTAGCTAAAGACAAAGTTTAGCTAAACTGGCATGGTGCAAATCCACCACTTATCATGTCTATTTATGCACCAGTGGGTAATAAGATTATAAAAGATCAAAAGAAAGTGATTGATGCAAGAGTCAAGATACAAGTTATTTGTAGAAGAGGGGAGGGCACCATGGTTGAAATACAGTAAAAGTGTTTCTTGAATGGAAAACAAATTTCTCTCTTGACTGAGGTTGTCATTATACAGTGGTTCACCTTGTAATATTATTTGGTAGTCCATACAATGATTTTGGATGGTTTTATATATATCTGTGTTTAATTTTGCAACAACATGATTTTTAAAAAAAGAACAAAGATGAATATCTTTTTGAGGTGTCAGTGGGATATTTAGAGAGACAGTGGTATAGTGTATGCATATTTGGAGTTCAGGAATGAGTTTGAATATAGATTTTTGCTTTTTTTCATAGTGTGGATTTATAGGAAGGTAAGAAGTGTGAAAAGAGAATGCAGCTAAGACTAGAACCATGAAGCAGGCAAACTACATTATTTGTACTACAAATAATGCTGGAAAAAAGCAGAGAGAAAAAAAAAACAGAAGATGCTATTTAGTGATTTACACACCAACTAATTACTGTTGTATGAAAGTTACATGGAAGTGTTTTCTGAAATAATTGTTCGCATTGTCAGGATGAGTACACAGAGTGAAGAAACAGGCATATGCCACTAGGCTTTCTAGAAGCCAACAAGCTCTTTTTGCTCTAAACATTTATAACATATGTCAAGTCCTTAGAAAAAATGTTGGAAATGATCTTTTGTTTTCCTTAGGGTGTCAAACTTGATATTTTGGTACAGCTTTCATTACTCCTATAATTTTCCCAGTTTCTTTCTGTAATACATCATTTTTGTCTTATGGATCTGCTAAGGATGAGAAGTTGTGGCATGAAAATGTGGCTCTTTTCTTCTACTTTTTCTATGTCTAGAAAGGCTTTTATTTTATATCTTCTTTTTTTTTTTCTTTTATCATTTTATTTTATTTTATTTTATTTTTTTACTATTTGGACCAGCAGACATGGGGCTTGAACTCACAACCCTGAGATCAAGACCTCAGTTGAATGCTTAACTGACTAATCCACCCAGGGGCCCCTAGAATGGTATTTATTTTAAAATGACTACTTCTAAACTTTAGTTCATTCATTCTTAAATGAATGTGTTATTTATCATCTTAGGCCTTTTTTTTTTTCTTCCTTAAGTGCTCATAGTAGTAATTTTATTAGATTTCCTGCAAATAAATAGTAAATTTCATTCTTGATATAAACTGTACTTTGAATATGTATGCTTTGATCTCTTCATAGTGGAGCAATTTATTTTAGTATAATCAAATGTTTCATTTAAAATCTGAAAACATCAAAGTCATATGTTATCAGATCTAAAAATAATTTTCATATTTGGTAAGTCTTGATGGAACACTTGAAATAAAACTGAAGTGCTCTTGAGTATATCACGCATACATTTCCAAAAATCTCATAGGTTTGATGGTTCTAAGAATGATGAAGAGAATATAAGCCATAGGATTAGATAAAACCAGAGCCCAGACCACCTTTTACAGCCACAATAGCCCATTAGAGATATTTGCCCCTTAATTCACATAGGATTTCCTTATTATCATGGACTGTGATCACAAACCAAGATGAATCTTTAAATGAGTATTTGGTATTCATTAAAACACAAGACAAAACCAGCTTCTTCCCTGAATGGATCAGTTTACATCATAGCAATCATAGTAAACCAATGTCTTACGTGATAGGGAAGCAGGACTGAGGCATTAATTTTTTTTAAAGATTTTATCTATTTATTCATGAGAGACACAGAGAGAGAGGCATTGGGAGAAGCAGGCTCCCCACTGAGGAGGGAGCCTGATGCCAGACTCGATCCTCCCAGGACCCCAGGATCATGACCCGAGTAAGGCAGATGCTTAACTGACTGAGCTACCCAAGTGCCTGTCTATATATATATGACATTCAATATATAGATAAATATTCATCAATGTATACTGTACTCTTATGGTACATAAGTAAAAGAAATCTGTTATCAAGCTTCTTTGAAAGGATTTTTCCACTCTTTATTTTTAAAAACTAATTATCAAAGTCAACTACATATTTTCTCATCCTTGGAAAAGACATGACAAGAAGCAAAGAGGTATTGTCCTGGCACGACTTGAAGTCTGTCATCTGATACAGATTGAGATGACTTGCAATGTGAACTCATTTAATGTATCTGGATCTCATCTTAAGCATGAGCTTCAGAGTCATACAGTGCCATCATTTTGGTCATCAAAGTAAGATTCCAAGTACTACTTTCCATTAAAATGAGTAATTACACATCAAAATTCAAAACTAAATCTGAAAGTGTTTTCAAATTTTAAAAAAATCTGTAATTTTCTGTGGAGACAAATAAGACATTCAAATGTAAAGACTTTTCAAAAGCCACATGGTAGTTCATTTTTGAACTGGTCTTAGAATGCTGATTTCTTAAACACTAACTCTGGGCTTCTCTTACAGAAAATCACAATCTCTGGAGAATGTTTTCTGCTCTGAACCATGGAGTTTGGTGGGGCTATTTTAGATTATTTATATTATGAAAGTGACAGAATAGACTCTTTGAATCTATTGTAGTCTATTGAATCTAATTTAATAGATTGTTTGAATGTCTTCAGAAGTAACTGCATCAACGTATTGCGATGTGTGTGTGTGTTTGTAAAGAGCAAAACAATTGTATTAATTCCTTCAATAAACATTTATCTAATTTTCTGCTAAATGCAGTGCTACATCATATAGGTATAAAGTTGAAGAAAAATGAGACCCTTTCCTTAAAGTACATTTCTATTTTCCCTGAGAGATTTTGAAATGTCATTGTAATATAAAATACCGAGGTCATAATACTTTCATCAAATATTCTAATTCTCCTTTCATCCACTTTCCTCCTCCACTGAATGTTCATATTTCCAGGGCCTCATTTTGGCTGGTAAAGTACAAACAGAAATTTGGGTTGCTTCCCCATTGAGAATTATATTTGCTGTGGGTTTTTCATAGATGGCTTTTATGATATTGAGGTATATACCCTCTGTTACTACACTGCAAAGAGTTTTGATCAAAAAAGGATGCTGTACTTTGTCAAATGCTTTTTCTACATCTATTGAGAGTATTGTATGGTTCTTGTTCTTTCTTTTATTAATGTATTGTATCACCTTGATTTGCAGATGTAGAACCAACCTTGCAGCCCAGGAATAAATTCCACTTGATCATGGTAAATAATTTTTTTAATGTACTGTTGGATCCTTTTGGCTAGTATTTTGGTGAGAAATTTTGAATCATGTTCATGTTCATCAGGGATATTGGTCTGCAGTTCTCCTTTTTGATGAGCTCTTTGTCTGGTTTTGGGATCAAGGTAGTGCTGGCCTTATAAAAGGAGTTTGGAAGTTTTCCTTCCATTTCTGTTTTTTGGAACAGTTTCAGGAGAATAGGTATAAATTCTTCTTTAAATGTTTGATAAAATTCCCCTGGGAAGCTATCTGGCCCTGGTCTCTTTTCCTTACTGATTATGGGCCTGTTCAGCTTTTCAATTTCTTCTTGGTTCAGTTTTGGTAGCTTATATGACTCTAGGAATTATCCACTTCTTCCAGATTGTCTAATTTGCTGATGTATAGTTGCTCATAATATGTTCTTATAATTGTTTGTGTTTCTTTGGTGTTGGATGTGATCTCTCCTCTTTCCCTCGTGATTTTATTAATTTGAGACCTTTCTCTTTTCTTTTTGATAAGTCTGTCCAGGGGTTTATCAAACTTATTACTTCTTTCAAAGAATCAACTCCTAGTTTCATTGATTTTTTTTTCTTTTTCTTTTTTTAAATTTTTAAAATTATTTTTTTATTATTTTCTTTTTAATAAACATATCATGTATTTTTATCCCTAGGGGTACAGGTCTGTGAATCGCCAGGTTTACACACTTCACAGCACTCACCATAGCACATACCCTCCCCAATGTCCATAAACCCAACCCCCCTCCCAAGCCCCCTCCCCCAGCAGCTCTCAGTTTGTTTTGTGAAATTAATAGTCACTTATGGTTAGTCTCCCTCCCAATCCCATCTTGTTTCATTTATTCTCCTCCTAACCCCTTAACCCCCCATGTTGCATCTCCACTTCCTCATATCAGGGAGATCATATGATAGTTGTCCCTCTCCCATTGACTTATTTCGCTAAGCATGATACCCTCTAGTTCCATCCACGTTGTCACAAATGGCAACATTTCATTTCTTTTGATGGCTACATAGTATTCCATTGTGTATATATACCACACCTTCTTTATCCATTCATCTGTTGATGGAAATCTAGGTTCTTTCTATAGTTTGGCTATTGTAGACATTGCTGCTATAAACATTCGGGTGCACGTGCCCCCTTCGGATCACTACGTTTGTATCTTTAGGGTAAATATCAGTAGTGCAATTGCTGGGTCATAGGGCAGTTCTATTTACAACATTTTGAGGAAACTTCATGCTGTTTTCCAGATCGGTTGCACCAGCTTGCATACCCACCAAAAGTGTAGGAGGGTTCCCCTTTCTCTGCATCTTTGCCAGTATCTGTCATTTCCTGACTTGTTAATTTTAGCCATTCTGACTGGTGTGAGGTGATACCTCATTGTGGTTTTGATTTGTATTTCCCTGATGCCGAGTGATGTGGAACACGTTTTCATGTGTCTGTTGGCCATCTGGATGTCTTCTTTGCAGAAATGTCTGTTCATGTTTTCTGCCCATTTCTTGATTGGATTGTTTGTTCTTTGGGTGTTGAGTTTGCTAATTTCTTTATAGATTTTGGACACTAGCCCTTTATCTGATATGTCGTTTGCAAATATCTTCTCCCATTCTGTCAGTTGTCTTTTGGTTTTGTTAACTGTTTCCTTTGCTGTGCAAAAGCTTTTGATCATGATGAAATCCCAATAGTTCATTTTTGCCCTTGCTTCCCTTGCCTTTGGCGATGTTCCTAGGAAGACGTTGCTGCGGCTGAGGTTGAAGAGGTTGCTGCCTGTGTTCTCCTCAAGGACTTTGATGGATTCCTTTCTCACATTGAGGTCCTTAATCCATTTTGAGTCTATTTTTGTGTGTGGTGTAAGGAAATGGTCCAATTTCATTTTTCTGCATGTGGCTGTCCAATTTTCCCAACACCATTTATTGAAAAGGCTATCTTTTTTTTCCATTGGACATTCTTTCCTGCTTTGTCAAAGTTTAGTTGACCATAGAGTTGAGGGTCTATTTCTGGGCTCTCTATTCTGTTCCATTGGTCTATGTGTATGTTTTTGTGCCAGTACCATGCTGTCTTGATAATGACAGCTTTATAAGAGAGCTTGAAGTCCGGAATTGTGATGCCACCAACTTTGGCTTTCTTTTTCAATGTTCCTTTGGCTATTCGAGGTCTTTTCTGGTTCCATATAAATTTTAAAATTATTTTTTCCATTTGTTTGAAAAAGATGGATTGTACTTTGATAGGAATTGCATTAAATGTGTAGATTGCTTTAGGTAGCATAGACATTTTCACAATATTTGTTCTTCCAATCCAGGAGCATGGAACATTTTTCCATTTCTTTGTGTCTTCCTCAATTTCTTTCATGCGTACTTTATAGTTTTCTAAGTATAGATTCTTAGCCTCTTTGGTTAGGTTTATTCCTAGGTATCTTATAGTTTTGGGTGCAACTGTAAATGGGATTGACTCCTTAATTTCTCTTTCTTCTGTCTTGTTGTTGGTGTAGAGAAATGCATCTGATTTCTGTGCATTGATTTTATATCCTGACACTTTACTGAATTCCTGTACAAGTTCTAGCAGTTTTGGAATGGAGTCTTTTGGGTTTTCCACATATAGTATCATATCATCTGCGAAGAGTGATAGTTTGACTTCTTCTTTGCTGATTTGGATACCTGATTGCTTGTCTGATTGCTGAGGCTAGGACTTCTAGTACTATGTTGAAAAGCAGTAGTGATAATGGATATCCCTTCATGTTCTTCACCTTAGCAGAAAAGCTTTCAGTTTTTCTCCATTGAGAATGATATTTGTGGTGGGTTTTTCTTAGATGGCTTTGATAATATTGAGGTATGTGCCCTCTATCCCTACACTTTGAAGAGTTTTGATCAGGAAGGGATGCTGTACTTTGTCAAATGCTTTTTCAGCATCTATTGAGAGTATCATATGGCTCCTGTTCTTTCTTTTATTAGTGTGTTGTATCACATTGATTGATTTGCAGATGTTGAACCAACCTTGTAGCCCTGGAAATAAATCCCACTTGGTCGTGGTGAATAATCCTTTTAATGTACTGTTGAATTCTATTGGCTAGTTTTTTGGTGAGAATTTTCGCATCTGTGTTCATCAAGGATATTGTTCTGTAGTTCTCTTTTTTGATGGGATCCTTGTCCTGTTTTGGGATGAAAGTGATGCTGGCCTCATAAAAGGAGTTTGGAAGTTTTCCTTCCATTTCTATTTTTTGGAACAGGTGCAGGAAAATAGGAATTAGTTCTTCTTTAAATGTTTGGTAGAATTCCCCCGGGAAGCTGTCTGGCCCTGGGCTTTTGTTTGTTTGGAGATTTTCGATGACTGTTTCAATCTCCTTACTGGTTATGGGTCTGTTCAGTTTTTCTATTTCTTCTTGGTTCAGTTGTGGTAGATTATATGTCTCTCTAAGAATGTATCCATTTCTTTCAGATTGTCAAATTTGTTGGAATAGAGTTGCTCATAGTATGTTCTTATAATTGTTTGTATTTCTTTGGTGTTAGTTGTGATCTCTCCTCTTTCATTCATGATTTTATTTATTTGGGTTCTTTCTCTTTTCTTTTTGTTAAGTCTTTCCATGGGTTTATTAATATTATTAATTCTTTCAAAGTACCAGCTCCTAGTTTCGTTGATTTGTTCTATTGGTTTTTTGGTTTCTATTTCATTGATTTCTGCTCTGATCTTTATGATTTCTCTTTTCCTACTGGGTTTAGGGTTTTTTTCTTGTTCTTTCTCCAGCTCCTTGAGGTGTAGGGTTAGGTTGTGTACTTGAGACCTTTCTTGTTTCTTGAGAAAGGCTTGTACCACTATATATTTTCCTCTCAGGACTGCCTTTGTTGTGTCTGCACTGATTTTGAACTGTTGTGTTTTCATTATCATTTGTTTCCATGAATTTTTTCAATTCTTCTTTAATTTCCTGGTTGACCCATTCATTCTTTAGAAGGATTCTTTAGTCTCCATGTATTTGGGTTCTTTCCAAATTTCCTCTTGTGATTGAGTTCTAGCTTCAGAGCATTGTGGTCGGAAAATATGCAGGGAATGATCCCAATCTTTTGATACCAGTTGAGACCTGATTTAAGACCAAGGATGTGATCTATTCTGGAGAATGTTCCATGTGCACTAGAGAAGAATGTGTATTCTGTTGCTTTGGATGAAATGTTCTGACTATATCTGTGATGTCCATCTGGTCCAGTGTGTCATTTAAGGCCTTTAGTCCCTTGTTGATCTTTTGCTTGGATGATCTGTCCATTTCAGTGAGGGGAGTGTTAAAGTCCCGTACTATTATTATACTATTGTTGATGTGTTTCTTTGATTTTGTTATTAATTGGTTTATATAGTTGGCTGCTCCCACGTTAGGGGCATAGATATTTAAAATTGTTAGATCTTCTTGTTGAACAGACCCTTTGAGTATGATATAGTGTCCTTCCTCATCTCTTACAGTCTTTGGCTTAAAATCTATTTGATATAAGGATTGTCACCCCTGCTTTCTTCTGATGTCCTTTAGCATGATAAATTGTTTTCCATCCCCTCACTTTAAATATGGAGGTGTCTTCGGGTTTAAAATGAGTTTCTTGTAGGCAACATATTGATGGGTTTTGTCTTTATATTCCATTCTGATACTCTGTGTCTTTTGATTGGGGCATTTAGCCCATTAACGTTCAGGGTAACTATGGAGAGATATGAATTTAGTGCCATTGTATTGCCTATAAGATGACTGTTACTGTATATTGTCTCGTTCCTTTCTGATCTACTACTTTTAGGCTCTTTCTTTGCTTAGAGTACCCCTTTCAATATTTCCTGTAGAGCTGGTTTGGTGTTTGCAAATTCTTTCAGTTTTTGTTTGTCCTGGAAGCTTTTTATCTCTCCTTCTATTTTCAATGATAGCCTAGCTGGTTATTGTGTTCTTGGCTGCATGTTTTTCTCATTTAGTACTCTGAATATATCATGCCAGCTCTTTCTGGCCTGCCAGGACTCTGTGGATAAGTCTGCTGCCAATCTAATATTTTTACCATTGTATGTTACAGACTTCTTTTCACGGGTCGCTTTCAGAATTTTCTCTTTGTCACTAAGACTTGTAAATTTTACTATTAGGTAACAGGGTGTGAACCTATTCTTGTTGATTTTGAGGGGGATTCTCAGCACCTCCTGGATTTTGATGCCGTATTAGGGAAATTCTCTCCAATATACCTTCTGCTCTCCTCTCTCTTCTTCTGGAATCCCAATTATTCTAATGTTGTTTTGTCTTATGGTGTCACTTTTCTCTCAAATTCTCCCCTCATGGTCCAGTAGCTGTTTGTCCCTCTTTTCCTCAACTTCTTTATTCTCTGTCATTTGGTCTTCTAGATCACTAATTCTTTCTTCTGCCTCATTTATCCTAGCAGTGAGAGCCTCCACTTTTGATTACACCTCATTAATAGCTTTTTTTATTTCAACTTGGTTAGATTTTAGTTCTTTTATTTCTCCAGAAAGAGCTTTTATCTCTCCCAAGAGGGTTTCTCTAATATCTTCCATGCCTTTTTCGAGCCCAGCTAGAACCTTGAGAATAGTCATTCTGAACTCTAGATCTGACATATTACCAATGTCTGTATTGATTAGGTCCCTAGCCTTCGGTACTGCCTCTTGTTCTTTTTTTGTGGTGAATTTTTCCGCCTTGTCATTTTGTCCAGATAAGAGTATATGAAGGAGCAAGTAAAATACTAAAAGGGTGGCAAAGACCCCAGGAAATAAGCTTTAACCAAATCAGAAGAGACCCCAAATCGTGGGGTGGAGAAAGGGCATAAAAAGAGGTTCAGAAAAAAAAAAAAAGAAAGAAAGAAATAATTTAAAAAAGAAAATGATTAAAGAAAAAATATATAAATATATATATATTAGATAAACTAGTTAAAAAACATTAAAAAAGAAAGGGTAAAAGTTAAAAAACTTTAGCAGAAAAAAGAAAAATTGAAAAAAATTAAATTAACTGCAGGACTAAAGAATCATGGGGAAGAAAACCATGAGTTCCATGCTTTGCTTTCTCCTTCTCTGGAATTTCGCTGCTCTCCTTGGTATTGATCCTGCACTCCTTGGTAGGTGAACTTGGTCTGGCTGGATTTCTTGTTGATCTTCTGGGGGAGGGGCCTGTTGTAGTGATTCTCAAGTGTCTTTGCCCCAGGCGGAATTGCACCGCCCTTACCAGGGGCCGGGCTGAGTAATCCTCTCGGGTTTGCTTTCAGGAGCTTTTCTTTCCTGAGCACTTCCCATAGAGTTCTGGAGGATGGGAATGAAAATGGCAGCCTCCCAGTATCTGGCCTGAAGGAGCTGAGGGCTCGGGGCCCCACTCCTCAGTGCGCCCTCAGAGAATAGCGCCCAATCACTCCCATCCCCCTGGCCTCTGGCCGCGCTCTGAGCTCACCCAGCCTGTGACCAGTTCAAGGTAACCCCGAGCTGAGAGTTCACTCCTCAGCTCTGTCTCTGTAGCCAGCTTCCCTGTTCTAATACCTGCAAGCTCTGCGACACTGAGACACCCCTGATCCTTCTGTGACCCTGCGGGACCTGGGGCCACGCTGACCCCTCGTGGGCTTCACCCCAGTTTAGCCTCTGGATCAATGTCCCTCAGCGGAACAGACTTTTAAAAGTCCTGATTTTGTGCTCTGTTGCTCCGCTGCTTGCCGAGAGCCAGCCCCTCCCCCTTCGGGCTATCTTCCCATCACTTTGGATTCACTTCTCCACCAGTCCTACCTTTCAGAAAGTGGTTGATTTTCTGTTTCTAGAATTGCTGTTCTTCTTTTCGATCTTTTGTTGGATTTGTAAGTGTTTGCAATGTTTAGATAAGCTATCTAGCTGATCTCCTGCTACCTGATGTAGTTTCAGCCTGCTACTTCTCTGCCATCTTGACTCCTTCCCCTCCTTGATCTTTTCTACTGTTCTTTTGGTTTCTGTTTTATTGATTTCTGCACTTCTCTTTATTATTTCTCTTCTCCTGCTGGGTTTAGGCTTTATTTGCTATTCTTTCTCCAGCTCCTTTAGGTTTAGGGTGAAGTTGTATATTTGATACCTTTATTGTTTCTTGAGAAAGGCTTGCATTGGTATATACTTTTCACTTAGGACTGTCTTTGCTGTATCCTAAATATTTTGAACAAAGGTGTTTTCATTTTTATTTGTTTCAATGATTTTTTTTTTTAATTCTTCTTTAATTTCCTGGTAGACCCATTCATTCTTTGGTAGGATGCTCTTTAACCTCCACATATCTGAGTTCTTTCCAATTTTCCTCTTGTGGTTGAATTCTAGTTTCAAAGCATTATGGTCTGAAAATATGCAGGGTATGATTCCAATCTTTTGGTACTGTTTGAACCTGATTTGTGACCCAGGATGTGATCTATTGTGGAGAATGTTCCATGTGCACTAGAGAAGAATATGTTCTCTTGCTTTGGGATGAAATGTTCTGAATACATCTGTGATGTCCATCTGGTCCAGGGTGTCATTAAAGCCTTTATTTCCTTGTTGATTTTTGCTTAGATGATTTGTCCATTTCATTGGGGTGGGGATGTTAAAGTCCCCTGCTATTATTATATAATTGGCTGCTCACATATTAGGGACGTAGATATTTAAAATAGTTAGTTTTTCTTTTTTAATTTAATTTTGTTTTTCAGTGTTCCAAGATTCATTATTTATGCACCACACCCAGTGCGCCATGCAATACATTCCCTCCATAATACCTACCACCAAGCCACCCAGCCCCCCACTCCTCTCCCCTCCAAAATCCTCAGTTTGTTTCTCAGAGTTCAGTTTCTCATGGTTTGTCTTCCTCTGATTTCCCCCAACTCACTTCTCCTCTCCATTTCCCAATGTCCTCCTTGTTATTGCTTATGCTCCACAAGTAGGTGAAACCATATGACACTTGACTCTCTCTCTGCTTCTTTCACTCAGCATAATCTCTTCCAGTCCTGTCCATGTTGATGCAAAAGTTGGGTATTTACCTTTCTGATGGAGACATAATACTCCATTGTATATATGGACCATATCTCCCTTATCCATTTGTCTGTTGAAGGGCATCTTGGCTCTTTCCACAGTTTGGTGACTATGGCCATTGCTGCTATGAACATTGGTGTACAGAGGGCCCTACTTTTCACTACACCTGTATCTTTGGGGTAAATACCCAGTAGTGCAATTGCAGGGTCATAGGGTAGCTCTATTTTTATTTTCTTAAGGAATCTTCACACATTTTTTCCAAAGTGGCTACACCAATTTGCATTCCCACCAACAGTGTAAGAGGGTTCCCCTTTTTCCACATCCTCTCCAGCACTTGTTTACTGTCTTGTTTATTTTGGCTATTCTGACTGGTGTAAGGTGGAATCTCAATATGGTTTTGATTTGAATATTTTTGATGACTAATGATGATGAGCATTTTTTCATGTGTCTGTTAGCCATCTGTATGTCTTCCTTGGAGAAGTGTCTGTTCATGTCTTTTGCCCATTTTTTTTTAAAGATTTTATTTATTTATTTGATAGAGAGAAATCACAAGTAGATGGAGAGGCAGGCAGAGAGAGAGAGAGGCAGGCTCCCTGCTGAGCAGAGAGCCTGATGCGGGACTCGATCCCAGGACCCTGAGATCATGACCTGAGCCGAAGGCAGCGGCTTATCCCACTGAGCCACCCAGGCGCCCCTTTTGCCCATTTTTTGACATGATTATCTATTTTGTGTGTGTTGAGTTTCAGGAGTTCTTTATGGATCTTGGATATACAGCCCTTTGTCTCTAGTGTCATTTACAAATATCTTCTTCCATTCCGTGAGTTGCCTCTTTTTGTTGACTGTTTCTTTTGCTGTGCAGAAGCTTTTGATCTTGATGAAGTTCCAAAAGTTCATTTTGGCTTCTGTTTCCTTTGCCTTTGGAGATGTGTCTTGAAAGAAGTTGCCATGGCCAGTGTCGAAGAGGTTACTGCCTATGTTCTTCTCTAGGATTTTGATAGATTCCTGCCTCATGTTGAGGTCTTTCTTTTTGTATTGTTGAAGGCCACGATAAGACTTGAGACGAGGACCAAACCAGGCCCTGACTTGTGTCTCCCTTTAAGTCCAAATACCTAAATAAAGGGTTATGGACAGGAAAGGTTGAGTGCACTGATTAAGGGTCTGTGCTGTGTGTCGTGCGCTCACCTACGTGACTTCCCACATGTTCCCCAAACAGAAGGGAACAATGTAGTTAGGGTCTTAAATTCTTAGTTGGTCCTTATTTTTCCTGTACTTCCCATAACCCACTCCCTGGTTGATTGTAACTTCTTGTATCAATAGTAGCTAATGGCATTAGCTGTGACTACCTGGAATCACAAGATTGGTTTGTAGTTAATGTAAACTTGTTATAGGAACTTGTGGTTATCTGACTAGATACTGATGTATTACTCCTTCTACTGTGGTCTGCCTTATAAATGCTTGTAACATGTGGAATAAAATTGACACTGTTAGACATCCTCCTCAGTGCTCCTCCTGCCCCCATCTCTTTGTCTCTTAATTTCTTTTCACCATCCTCTTACCCTCACGTTCCTGGTTGATTTGTCATGTCAGCCGCGACATTGTACAAAATTATATATATATATATATATATATATATATATATATATATATGAGATCAGGCTGGTGAATAGAATAGAGCCATACAGTTGATTTTGAGTGTATTTTGGTCTGTTAAAAGAAACTGCCTCCCAAACTGTTAAAGAAAGAAAAAATATATGTATATTTTCATTTTATTATTTTATAAATGTATAAATATTTATATAAATATTATAAATAATATTTTATTATTTGTTAATTTTAATTAACTTAATTATAAAATATATATTTATATAATAAAATAAATATTTATTATTTATTTTATTATATATTCATTCATATGTATATATGCAAAAATAAGGGTAGATACGATGAGGGATTGAATATGAGTGTAAGATGAAAATTTTTAAAAAAGATTTTACAAAAGGAATTGTTAAGATAATAATTTGGTTGAAAAAAGAAAGAAAAAGATTAAAAAGAAAGGGAATGTGATTGGGTGGGAGACTAGAACAAAGTCATACCCTAGATTTAGGGTGTATTTTTGTCTGTTAGAAGAAACTGTATCCCAAAATTTTAAAGAAAGAAAAACTTATATATATACAAAATATAAGTTTAAATACAAAGCTTTCTGTATAGCTTTGGAGGACAAGAATAAAAATAGCAGCCTACCAATCTCTGGCCCCAGAGGAGTGGAGAGTTCAGAGCCCTCCTCTTCAGTGAGCCCTCAGAGAAAAGCAGTCAGCCACTCTGTCTCCCTGGTCTCTGGCTGCACTTTGTGCTGACCTGGACTATTACTGAGCATTTCTATGTCTGGCACATGACCCCCATTTGGAGTCTCCAAACCCAGCAGATTCCTGCAGCACACTCCTGCACTACTCCTCCTAGTGGAGGAAGGGTGAGGGTCCTCCCTGGATCTGCCATTTGTGGGGTCCCTGCTCAAAGATCCATAGTTTATGGCAACCCCAAACTGAGAGCCCATTCCTTGGCTCTGTCTTTGCAGTCAGCTTCCCCACTCTGATACCTGGGAGCTGGGCCACACTCAGGCATCCCCAATCTTTCTGTGACCCCAGGGGTCCTGAGACCACACTGTCCCAGTGAGGATTCCACCTCCCACTTAGCCACTGGAGCAACATCCCTCCATGGGGCAGACTTCTAGAAATTCTGATTTTGCGTTCCACTGCTCTATTGCTTGCCAGTAGCCAGCTGATGAAAGCTCCCTCTCCTGCAGTCTGTTTTACTATATATCACCTCAGATTCACTTATCCACCTGTCCTAGCTTCCAGAAAGTGGTCACTTTTCTGTTCATAGAATTGGTGCTATTCTTTTCTTTAATCTCATTTTGAATTTTTAGGTTCAGAATGGTTTGATAAGTATCTAGCTGAATTCCTGGGACCAGACAAAATTTAGGCCTCCTACTCCTCCACCATCTTGTTCTTCCCACCCCTAAGCAGAAGCTTTAATGCTACTTTGTGACTGCCACATTTTCTTTTTCTTGGCTTGAATACCATAGGAAAAAAAAAAACATAGAACTTTCACAGTTGGAGAAGAGCCCGCATGAGGGAAAAAAAAAAAAAATGGTTTTAAAAGCTACTGAAACAGTAGGGATTATTTGTTATGTAGCATAACCAAAACTGTTCTGACTGATATACACTGTGTTAAGTATTGTCTGGGTCCTAGCAAGTTTCACATGGCACTTTCAATATGGGAATTTAAGAAAATTTTAAGAAAGGAACCATTTACAATAATAAAATAAAGATATCAGGAATTACCAATAATGGTACAGTAGGCCGGGGCTAAAATATCTTCTTCATCAATATTCTCAGATATGAAAACACAAGCAAAGGGGTTACCAGGACCTTAAGGGGGGTGGATGGGAAGAATGTGTTCTCTGGGTGTATCCATGTCAAAGTACCTCTATAAGAAGGGAACAAAGACTTTAATGTCCCAACCTCATTGTCTTCCCTTTCTCATACCTGCACCCAATTAGAAGTGGTAGAACAGAGTTCAGCCTACCAATATGTACAGTATGTACATGAATTTGTGGAATTTAAAAGATATTCAACACAAATACAAAAATTGACCCATGTGAGCACCTGGGTGGCTTAGTGGATTAAAGCCTCTACCTTCGGCTCAGGTCACAATCTCAGGGTCCTGGGATCAAGCCCCGCATCTGGGCTCTCTGCTCAGCAGGGAGCCTGCTTCCTCCTCTCTCTCTGCCTGCTTCTCTGCCTACTTGTGATCTGTCAGATAAATAAATAAAATCTTAAAAAAAAAAATTGACCCACGTACAGATTATTTTAGGAATACATGAAATAATACATGGCATAAAATAGTCAAAGCATAAGGGCTTTCAAGAAAGTTTTAGATGAACATAACTTGAACTAAATCTTACACACATGAAAGAATTGCCTTAGACAATTTTCAGGGTCTTCTAATCCGAATATTAAATGAAATCCCAAGCAAGTACAGTATTTGCAGAAATAGAATAATGATTTAATACTAAGCCTAGGGTAATGAAATGATAAACCTGAAAATAATACAGTGGCCAGAGCAAGGAAGGCTTTATATATTATGTTAAATAATTTTACTTTACCCAGAAGACCAAAATCGGAAGGATTTAAAAACAATGACATAATCAAATTTATAATTAAAAGCAATATGGCAGTAATAATAATAGTTTACATTATCAGATGATTACAATGTGCCGCCTCATGGTTTTTGCACAAATACTCCCCATGAGACAGAAACTATTATTATCCATACTTGAGGGGGTGGATATTAAAGCAGAAAATGTTTGTTCTAAGTAACATAATAGTAATAGATAACCTAATAGTAATGGAGTGGAGATTTAAACTAGGTCTTTGAAAATAAATGAGTATGACTGCAAGACTGAGGAAAGGAAACCATATACAAAACCATAGAAATTATTCAGATAAGGAACAATACCAGAGAGATCATGATAATAATGAAAAGAAGAACCATTCCAAAGTTTAAACCTGTTGGATAGGTGTTTGATTATCTATGCAAAATGAAGGGAAAAAAATGTCAACCACATCCCACCATATTCCTAACTGAAAACGACCAATTTTCACTTTTGACAATTACACAACTGGCATTTTCACTTTGAGAAAAATTTCAAAATTAGCACAGTATATGTAGATTAACAGATGTCGTTAACATACATATATTTTTTTTGGATTGTTGAATTTATTTCAATCTCTATACTATAAATGCAAAAACAATTTAGTATTGAAAATATTGCCTCTTAAGGCTTGAAAATTAGAAATTAAGTGAAAAACAATAGGAGAGTTAAATTTGGGGTTAGCTCAGTCATTAAATTCATAAAGCTAGGGTAAATGATACTGGGCCTTTGTGATACCTACCTTAATAGATCTGTGTCATTTGAGTATTTAAAAAGCTAATTAAAACAGCAACTGTAGTTTCTTAGTTCCATCACCATCTCACTAATTTTGTAGGACAAACCTATTTTTATCTTCATTTAATGTTTAACTAGCTCTTATCTTCCTCTAAGGTAATCTACGATATTTTTGGTTGTGGTGAAATTTAGATGAGTTGTAAGTAAATAAGTTAAAGAGTTTTAACTTTAACTAAATTCTTCATTTTTTCCTCTTCTTTTTCCTCTATATCTTGGCATGTAAACTGATGATATAAAGATTGTCTAAGGATTTATTCTATGACTGAAAACACCATTCTTTCCAGTTAATATAGTTGAGGATTTTATTCTGCCTCTTACACACACACACACACACACAAACACACACACATCAGTGCATATGTTGACCAAAGTGACATGTTGTTATATCAGAAAATATATAATCTACTAATCTACTGTGGAATGGAAGTTATGTTATCTTCCTTTAAAATATGAGTAAATGTTGTGGAGAAAATTATTATTATTAAAGAAAATTCATATTGATCATGTTTAGATTCATGAAAACATTAACAGAAAAAATAAAGCATAAATTATTAGTCACATGTATAAGCTGAACAACTAGGTATTTTAGCACGTGTATTAGTATATCTATTGTTGCACTAAAAATGTGCCTTAAAAGCTATCCACAAAATATTTACCTCACATTTTCTGAGTCTCACAAAAATAAGAGAGGTTTAACTGACTTAGGGTCTGTCATGAGTTTGCAGTCAAGCTATTAGCTAGGGCTGCAATCAGCTGAAGAATAATCTGTTTCCAGAATCACTGATGAGCTATTGATAGTAGCCTTCATTACTGCATTCTGGTGAAACCTTGACAAGAGTTGGATGATCCACTTCCAGTCTTACTCATGTTGTTATGTGGTTGGAGCTTTCAGTTCCTCACCTTTTGGGTGCATGGTAAATGGCTTTTTCCAGAATATGTGATCCAAGAAGGAAATAGTGGCATTTATGGAAGCCACAGTACATTTTATGACTTAATGTTGGAAATAACATACCATTACTTCTCCAGTCTTCTGTTGGTTACAATGAAAAATCTTGATGTTATATAGGAAGGGAATATATGAGAGTGTATCAGGAGAACTGAGGGCAATTTTGAAGGTAGGCTGTCATAATGTGTTATAATTTCTATATAGTAAACAAAGGAGGACGGGACAAATTATATCCAAGTAATCCTAAATAAATAAAAAAGAAATAAATTAAAAAGTGGTGTTATGCCAATAGATTAAGACTCAGTGTAGATGTAAAACAAAAATAAAAATGAAGAAATGATTATTAAAGTTACAAAACAAGAGATTTTCTGAAGAGGATTTAGAAAATACTAAGTAATTGGGGCACCTGGTGGCTCAGTGGGTTAAGCCTCTGCCTTCGGCTCAGGTCATGATCCCAGGGGCCTGGGATCGGGTCCCACATCGGGTTCTCTGCTCAGCAGGGAGCCTGCTTCTCCTCATCTCTCTCTCTCTGCCTACTTGTGATCTCTCTCTCTATCAAATAAATAAATAAAAATCTTAAAAAAAAAAGAAAATACTAAGTAATAGAAGACAGTTAATGATAGTGCTCTTTATAAAAACACATATAATCACATAACATGAAACTCACCTTTTTAAAGTGTACAATTCAATTTTAATATATCCATAGATATACAACCATAAACACTGTCTAAATTTAGAACATTTTTATCACTCAAAAAAATAAACAAATCCTATTAGTAGTCAGTATCTGTTTTGTCATAATCCCAGCTCTTGGCATCCTCTTACCTACTTTCTATCTCAATGGACTTGCCTGCTCTGAACATTTCATATTAATTAGTAATTAGTAGAATCATATAATATGTGGTCTTTATGCCACATGTTGATCATTTGATGAATATTTGTTTTTTTCCCACTTTTTGGCCACTATGAATATTTGTGTATAAAGATTTGTGGAGATATGTTTCCTTTCTCTTGAATATATACCTACAAGTGAAATTGTGGGCTATATGGTAATTGTATTTACTACCCTGAGGAATTGTCAAACTGTTTTCTAAAGTGGCTGCAACCATTTTACTTCCCCATCAATAGTGAATGGAGGTTGCAATTAATTACTCAACGCTTGCCATTTTTAGAGGTGTATAGAAATACAATTGATTATTGCATATTGATCACACATTGTGCTGGATTTATGTGCTAGATTTTTTTTATTAGTTCTAACACTGTTTGTTTGGAGGTTTTCCTCACATATGAATTCCTTGGCTTTTTCTTGGCTATTTCTATATAAAAGATCATGTCATCTGCAAATATTGTTTTCTTCCTTTGCAGACTGGAATCCTGACAAGAACCTCAAGTACAGTGTTGACTAGAAGTGGTGAAAGCTGATTTTAGTAGGGATGTATTCAGTCCACATAAAATATGTTATTCTAAATATTATTAGGACTTCTTTAGAAAAATTTTAAATTGTCAACAAAGCTGAGGGAAAGTTACAGAGATAGCCCATATGCCTCTGAACCTTTATATGCAAAACCTCCAACAGTATGAACATCACTTAACAGAGGGCATATTTGTTACCGCTGATTAATTTACATTGGCACATCATAATCACTCAAAGACCATTGTTAAGAGTATGTTTACTCAATGTTGCATATTGTGTGGGTTTGAACAAATGAATAATCACACATATCCATCATTATGGTATTATGTGTAACATTATCACTGCCCTAAATATCTCCTGTGTTCTGCCTATTCATTCTTCCTACACCTCAACCCCTAGCCCCTGATTTTTTTATTATCTCCATAGTTTTGCCTATTCTGAAATATTTTCTTTTAAAATTTTTGTTTATTTATTTTATACAGACAGCAGGGGGTAAAGGGCAGAGGGAGAGGGAAAGAGAGGATCTCAAACAGACTTCCTACTGAGTGTGGAGCCAGTTGCAAGGCTCAGTCTTACCACCCTGAGATCATGACGTGAGCCTAAATCAAGAGTCAGATGCCAACCAATTGAGCCACCCAGACACCACTGACTTTTACAAAATCTTTAATACCTGGAATCATATAGTATGTAGTCTTAGATTGGCTTCTTTTACTTAGTAATAATGCATTTCAGATCCCCCTATATATTTTCTTAGCTTGATAGCTCATTTCTTTTTAGCACTAAATAATATCCTCTTGTCTAAATGTACCACTGTTACCATTCATCCACTAAAGAACTGTCTTAGAAAGGGTGGGGGCAGGGCACCTGGATGGCTCAATTGGTTAAGACTTCAATTCTCAAATTTGGCTCAAGTTATTATTTCAGGGTTTTGAGATGGAGCCCCATGTTATGCTCCATCCTGGGTGTGGATCCTGCTTAAAATTCTCTCCTCTGCCTCTCCTCCCCCTCAAAATGAAATAAAATAAAATAAAATGGATTATCTTGGTTACTTTCAAGTTTGAACAATTATGAATAAATCTGCTGTAAACATTGTGTGCAGGATATTGTGTGGACATAAGTTTTTAACTTCTTTGGGTAAATGCTAAAGAGTACATTTTCTGAACCATATGGTAAAAATACGTGTAGTTCTCCAAGAAACCACAAAATTGCTTCCAAAATAGCTTTCTCATTTTGAATTTTCACTAAAAATGAATGAGAGTTCCTGGTGTTGCACATCTTTCCCAAGATTTGCTGTTGTCAATGATCTAGAATTTGACCCTTCTAGTATGTGCATGGTGGCATCTCATTGTTTTAAGGTGCATTTTGCTGATGATATTGTGTGTGGAACTTCTTATCATATGTGTATCATATCTTTGGAGAAGTATCTATTAAGGTTTTAGGCATAGTTTTCATAGGTGTTTATTTTCTTACTGTTTAAGAAATCTTTGTGTATTTTGCAAAACGGTCCTTTAGCAAATATATCTTTAAAAAATATTTCCTTGAAGTCTATGGCTTATCTTACTCTCTTGACTTTGCTTTCAAAGAGTTGACTCTTTTTATTTTAATGAAGTCCAGTTTATCAATGCTTTCTTTCATAGATAATCTATTGTGTTGCTAGTACCATTCTATCTTGATTGCTATAGATTTAGATTAAGCCTTGAAGTTAAATGTCAGTTATCCAATTTTGTTATTTTTCTTCAATATTGTGTTGACTATTCTGTATCTTTTTCCTCTCTACATAAATTTTAGAACCAGTTCATCAATAACTATTAAAAAAAAAACTTGGGGTTCTTGATTGAGATTAAGTTGAATATTTCACTCAAATTGTAAAGAACTTACATCTTGACAATATTGACCAAGAACATAAGTTATACTATCTTTTCATTTATTTAATTATTCTTTGACTTCATTCATCAGAGGTCCAGATTCACATAACTAAGTTAAAATGATCTACTTAAAAAGAAGTATTACTCCACTTATTAAATTATTATTTTCCTTAAGATTGTCATATAAGCTCAAAGAATTGAAATTTGAGATTAAAAGTCAGGAAAGTCCCTAACATATGTGTTGGGCAATTCTGTTCTTAATTTTCTAGACAGGATATTACCAGTCCTTTTTAGACATATCTAGAACATTCTGACCCCAATTGCATTTTATAATACATAATACTATGTGAAGTTATACTTAATGTACTCCATGTAATCATGCAATTCTTACAATTTTCAGAAGACATTGTCACTGTAAACATCATGATCAGAAAAGTGAAATGCTGAAGCAAATTTTATTTTATTTTTTTTTATTTGAAAACTAAAATTTAGAGGAGCTGCCTATGTTCTGATCATCCTTTTTCCACATTCATATGTCTCAAGGGTTGGTTAGAGGGTTTCACCTTGCTTGTGCAGTAGCAGGAAAGCAGAGTACAAACTACAGAGAACTTAAGACAAGACAGGCATTTAGGAAGTTTCTTCCTCTCTTTGACCAAGTTACAGTTGAAAGGAGTACAGACAAAACTGTAACCAAAGGAGGCATTATTCTTCTAGAAAAATCTCAAGGAAAAGTATTGCAAGCAATAGTTGCAATAGCAACTTTGGATATTGCAATAGCAATATTGGATCAGGCTCTAAAGGAAAAGGTGGAGAGATTCAACCAGTTACTGTGAAAAGTTGGAGATTCAGCTCTTCTCCCAGAATACAGAGGCACCAAAGTAGTTTTAGACACAAGAATTATTTCTTATTTAGAGCTGGCGCTATTGTGGTACAAGATGTGATTGAAATAAATCATTATTGAAATGGCTTCATGTGAAGCTGCCCATTCTACTGTAGTTTTGAAATCTTTCATTATGTAAATAATTTCCAAGTCTCTTATATAATAATGATATCCAAACTAATGCAATTCAATGTCTGTAAAATTTAGTTTCAGTGCAGTGATATAAACATTACCAAATAAAAATACGTAAATGAGACAAAATCTTATAACTTAGAGAAAAAGTTAGAAGCATAAGTATGACAACAAAAAAATACTTGTACAACATTTGTTCCAGGTTCAGTTATCAATATTTTACCACCCATGCTTTATCATTGCTCTATTTACCTCTCTAACCCTTTCTTTCTCACTGTTTCTCACCTCTCTATCTAATTACCTCTGATTTGCATATGTCCTTGCCCTATCTCTAAAGACCTCAATGTGTTTTTCATGAGAATAAGGATATAATTACATATAGCTAAAATATAATTAATTTCTGACTTCAGTAAATTTATCATTGAGATAAAAATCTACCTAACCAATGGTTTTTATTGCAAACTTCTCAGTCGAACCAGTCTGCTTTATTACATTATTGTCCCCTCCAGTTCAGGATTCTAAGTAGAATTGGGTTTTGTATTTAATTGTCATATTTCTTTAATCTCTTTTAATCTAGATCATTTCCACATTCTTTGTCTTTTATGTCATTGACATTTTTGAAGAATATATTTTTTTAAATTTTTGATGAAATACTTATCACTTCAGGTTAGTTAACATTCTTTCATAAGTAGATTCCATTTATATATTTCTAGTGAGAATATTATATATTGCTGTTATGCTTTCCTCAGGCATCATATCTGGAAGTACACAATTTCCATTTAGGCTTAATTGATGATCCTAATTTTGATCACTTAGTCAAAATTGTTGTCTGATTTCTCCACTGTACATTACTATTTCTGATGTTGCAATTAAGAAACAATCTGTGACTACAGGCATACCTCAGAGATACAGTGTGTTTAGTTCCAGACTACCACAATAAAATGAATATTGCAATAAAGCAAGTCAAATGAATTTTTTGGTTTCCCAGTGCATAAAAGAATTATTTACACTGTATTGTAGTCTACTCAATGTGCAATGCCACTATGTTTTAAAAATGTGGATAGTTTAAAAATACTTTACTGCTAAAAAATGTTCACGGCCATCTGAGTTTCAGCAAGTTATAATCTTGCTGCTAATGGAGGGTTTTGCGTCTGTGTTGATAGCTGTTGACTGTCTGGGTGGTGGTGGGTGAAGGTTAGGGTGCTGATGTCAGTTGCTTAAAATAAGACAACAATGAAGTTTTCCACGTCAGTTGACTCTTCCTTTCACGAACGATTTCTCTGTAGCTTGTGATGCTGTTTGACAGCATTTTAGCCACAGTAGTTCTTCCAAAATTGGCATAAATTTTCTCAAAACCCTGTCATGTCTTTGTCAACCAGGCTTAGTTACTATTCTAAAAACTTCGTTGTCATTTCAGCAGTCTCCATGGCATCTTCACCAGGAGTAGTTTTCAACTGAAGAAACCATTTTCTTTGCTCATCTGTAAGAAACAACTCTTGATGCTTTCTAGTTTTATCATGAGATTACATTATAATCTCAGGCTCCACTGCTAGTTCCATTGTTATTTTCACCATATTTGTAGTTACTTCCTCCACTGAAATCTTGAATCTTCAGTTTGTAAAAAAAAAAAACAAACAAACAAACAAACACAAAATCTATGAATGGTAATAAAGTGAAGCAAAATAAAATGAGGTATCTCTGTATATACTTTAAAACCATGCCAGTATTTCACTCGTCAAAATTTCCCATGAGATTTAGCATCCATTCAGGATTGCCAGAACCAGTCTTTAATTGGTGACATCTTTAAGATGCTGGCAAAATGTTGATTTTACAATTCTAGCACTCCCTCTACATTTCCCAGGTACCACTGACCAATTGGTATTCTATAAACAAGAAGCTTTCCTTTGGCCTATTAATTTTACTTATTTATATTTTAATGTATACATATATGTATGTGTGAATGTATTATTAGGCTATGGAACCTTTTTCAAGCTCCGATGTCCTTATGACACAAACATGTTATTTTTCTTTAACCTTTGCTTAAATTCTGGCAAAACAAGATATTTGAGACTCATACCTAACCTGTCCAACCCCGAAATGAACAAATTATCCAAGAAACTCTGATTCTTTTTAGTGGAGAATGGCACCAGAAACTAACATCTGGGCAGTAACTGTATTCATTGCTATTGAGGTTTCTTTGCTTCTGATCCTTTCAATCGGTAGAAGTATAGAATGATTGCTTGTACATACACATATGTTCATAGATTCATAAATTCATACACATATAATATACATGCATGCCTACAGATATAACAATGAGGATGTTTGTATGTATGTATTTTTTTCATTTTATAGTGTATAAAATAAATCTGTATATTTTATTTAGCATTCATTTTTCTTTTAAAGATTTTATTTATTTATTTGACAGAGATCACAAGTAGGCAGAGAGGCAGCCAGAGAGAGAGGAAGGGAAGCAGGCTCCTCACTGAGCAGAGAGCCTGATGTGGGGCTCGATCCCAGGACCCTGGAATCATGACCTGAGCCGAAGGCAGAGGCTTTAACCCACTGAGCCACCCAGGTGCCCCTAGCATTAATTTTTAAGTTATAGTTATGCCCAAACGGTCTGCTTCTAATGAAAGAAACCTTAGTATAAACCTAAAAACATGCACATATATTTAGTAGGATCTTCTTCATTTCTAAATAATTTACATGTCTGGTATACATTAACAAATAAAGAAAAGCAATATTAGAATGCAGGATGTTGATTTTTTTGCATGGAGACTTAATTGCAGTACAATATATGCACACAAACCCACAAAGCAGTAATGTGTAATAAGGTAGTGAGACACACTTAAGCATATTTAAAATGCTAACAGGCTTTTTTTCCTTTTTTTTTTTTTTTTTTTTAGGCAACAAAATATTTTCAGTCCTTGTCACCTTCTCACATTCACCTAGCACCATAGATGCAAGGACTTAGAGTAAACAGTCTCATACTTAAAACCATAAAGTAGTGAATAGAATTCTTGAATATATAATAAATACATATAATACTATATAATCAGTTTACATAGATAATACTAGTTAAAACTGCAACTGAAGATTCGGTGTTCTTTTTTGCCTTTCCCCACTCCATATTTGTATTTTCCTTCTCCTACACTGCAAATTCTGGTTCCTAACAAAGAAATGTATTCATTTATTTTCTTAGTTCCTTAATATATCTATAGCGTCAGAATTACTTTAAGCATATCACTGCAAATAAACATACTAAAAAGAGAGTTCATGTTTCTTCGCAGTTCTCTATCACCCCATCCTTCTTAAAAGTTCGGGTGTATAGTTAAATACTATGTTCCATTTTCCTTTGTGCCTTTCAAAATGGGAATGAAAGTAGATAAACTTCATTTTATTTCATATTATGATAAAAAAGAACCTGCTCTGTAGTTTCTCTATCATTTTACTCACCAAAAATCCCGTTTCTTACACTTTTTTAAGATGCATTTAAAGTTCCAGATCTTTATTTCATTAGTTTTGAATTATTTCCTTTTTCATGTTGTAGTGTACCGTTAAGTCACTCAGAGCAAAAATAAAAGCAGAACATTCACTCTTCCATTTCACATAATTTAACACAACTGATTGTATTCCTGGGGACTGTTGGATAGTTTATTTAAAGCTTTTGTTCACAAATTTAGGTTCTAGCTTGAAGGACTTCTGACTTAGAATTAATCATGGCAATCCTCTAATCTACCATGCTACAATCTTCTACCATGCTGTTTTTCCTTCTTCTGTCCTCTTCTGTCTTTAAAATTGAGTTCTGATTTCGTATTCAACTCGAGCATTATTTTTTGTTTGGTTATAATATGGTTAGAACAGAAAAATAGAAGTTCTTCAGATGGATATAATCACATAAATCTAGAAAAGTTCACATAGGTGGGATGTGAAGAATGTTGAAGGAAAAATGTAGAGGAAAGGGTCATCGACTCTACTATGGAATGTACCGTAAGCCTGACTGTAACCTGCTGCCTCCTTCTCTCTTCAGTCTTGCCACTACAGCTTGATTACTAAAATAAAAATTGTGGGTGAGATGCAACTTAGTGTTGATATGTGTCCACACAGCTTACAGAAGAGGAGCTTTGCAGGCGTGCTGAGTTAGGAGTATGAAATGTGATCAAGCTTTCTCATTCAAGGCTAGTTTCTTGGGCTTTTAATTGACCCTTGCAGTCTCACAGGGCCTTGTGTTCAGAAGGGCCCTCCATTTAATTTAATACTATCCTATTGCAACCTTGAAATTTTTAATAATTTTTAAATAAGGGGATCCCCATTTTCATTTTGCAATGGGTGCTACAAATTATGTAGCTAGTTCTGCCTTCACTCTTCCAAAGAGTATAGATTGTTTTTGTTTAGTAGGACCCAAGTTGCATTGAGCTGTAGCTTATATTTTGGTTCCATGTTTTTATTCACTTGCTTGCTATTTGCTAAGTGAATACATATTTCAGGATTTAGCCTGATACCCAAATATCTGTATAGAGTTTTTACAGAAATTTGGTGTTATCTTTGCCCCTCATTTATTATTATGTAAATAATAGTATTATATATATAATATCATTATATGAATTAGATGATCATTTACATAATATATATTATTATTTTTCACATTGACAGTGATTGTGATAGTCATAGATTCCCTCCCAGGGTTCTTTGGGCCAACAGAATTGATTCTCTACCAAAGTTTTGGCTATTGCAAACAACAATGACTGTGACCTATTAATCTGGTTGGGAGACAGGTAAAATAAAGAGTCTCTGTTAATGCAAAATCTGCCTGCTTTATTTCACTCCCCAGTGCCTTCAGGTAGGTCTTTATTTATTTTTTCATTTTATTTAGATATTATAATTCTTACCTATGTGTCATATGTGTCATCTTTCCTATAAGAGTATATTCTGGCAGATCAGAAACAGAACTCCCATATCTTTACGTATAGATTCTTTTTTTTTTTTTTTTTTTTTTTTTTTTAGATTTTATTTACCTGTTTATTTGACAGAGACAGAGAGAGAGAGCAGCAGGCAGAGGACAGGCTTCCTACTAAGCAGGGAGGCCAACATGGGACTTGATACCTGGACCCTGGGACCATGACCTGAGCTGAAGGCAGACACTTAATCCACTGAGCCTCCCTGGCACTCCTTTATGTATAGATTCGAACATGGTAGTATACCTTTTAATATTGGTTATTTTCATGGTTTTGTAGTGCTATCTTATTGAGATTTTAATTTACAATTCAATGATTAGCAATATGGAGCATTTTTATATACTTATTTGATGTTTGTACAACTTCTGTTTGAATATTTTTTATTAAGTAGGTTATCTTATTATCACTATGAGTTGTAAGGTTTTTTATTATTTAATATTACATATTTTGTTAAAATGATACACACATATTTTTTCCTACTCTGTAGCTTATACTTCATTTTCTTAATGATGTCTTTTAAGGACCAAAAAGATTTTATAAAGTTCAGTGTTGCAACATTTTTCTCCTATGATGTATGGTTTCTTGTGTGTTATTTGAGAAATCTTTGCCTAGTCCAAGTTTATGAAATATTTTTCTAGGTATTTTGTAGTTTCAGCACATTTTTTATTGATCATCATAAGTAATAATTGACATTATTTTCCTTTACTGTATTGGGATATCCAGTCTTTTCATCATTTTTTGTTTCAAAACTATTTCATTTTCCTTTTGTTTTGTCTCAGTAGTTTTGTTGGAAATTTATTGATCTTATATGTGCAGTTCCATTTACTAAAGTCTCTATTTTGTTCCATTGAACAATAGGTCTATATCTCACCAATACCATGCTGCCTTGATTTTTGCAGCTATATAGTAATTCTTGGAGCCAGGCAGTGTAAGGCTACAACTTTCCATATCTATATTTCCTAAGGAGATTTTTTTGAGTGATTGATATATTCTTTATCTGGTTTTGCCACTGTGTACTTATGTCAAAATTTATCAAATTATCAAGTTTAAGTGTGTGCATTTCATTGAATGTCAACTGTATCTCCATAAATATGTTAAGAAATGTGTTTTTCATAGGAGTAAGAAAGATAAAGGAGTGGATGCAGATGGCTTAACAGAAAATATCTTTGTCCTTAAAGTAATGGTATTACAGTTTAAAAAAATCATCCTTTTTTAAAGGCACATAAAGAATTGACCTATTTCCCAACCAAATATAATACTTTCTGTGTCCTGTCTTTGGATTAGTAATGCTATATTATAACTATTCTGTGTATGATAATGAAAACTGGACATTTCTTGCAAACGTAAGTTTCATCTAATCTGGTAGTGTTTCAGCCATTGTCCTGGAACAAGTCAAGGTTATGTATTCCTGACTTAAAAATTTAATTACCCAGTGTTGTTGATTCCTGAGTTGCTCTTGACTTACCTTTGCTTTCAGGTCTCTTATTTAATTGAAACAAACCTAGAACCTGTTCAGTATTTGACTGCAACAATTAGAATGGAACTGCTCAATGGAGACAAAGAAAAGATGATAAATATAAGAACAAAAAAGTTCCTTACAGATGTTTTTAGGTTTTGTTTTTGTTTTTAAAGTTTAGGGATATGATTAATAGGTGTGTGTTTCTAATAGAATAAGGGCTTATGAAAAGGGACTCTCCAAAATTTAGTTACGAGGTATATTAGTCAGCTTCCCATTCTTTCCTACTCTTCTCCCTCTCTTGCCCAATTTTGTCTAGCCACAGATAGTCTCTATTTTTAGTTTGATCATGCCAAACTTATTACCTCTGACAAGAAATATCTGCAATTAAATGCTTTGGTTTAATCCTTATATTCCATTGAGGTCTCAGCTACATACGTCGAATGTAACCACCTCCAGAGAGAGGTCTACTTCTATTTTTTAATTTTTTTAATATTTTTGAGAAGCCTACTTTTAATAACCCAATGTAACTTAATTCCCAGCATCCACTATAATTTATTTGTGTATATCTGGAATTATGAAATTCTACTTATTAAGTAATGTTGTTTATTTTATGACACTGTCCACTACCACTATTGTCATTTCACTAGAATGAAAATTCTGTGAGGCATGGGTCTTGCCCAACTTGTTTACCACCTATATTAAGGACCTTGAAGAGTATGTACATAGAGTACCCATTTAATAAATATTGACTAAATGGAATATATGACACTTGAAAATCATGTGGCATTGTGTAGGTACCTTTACCTTTCTCTAATATCAGTTTTTCTTATATAAATAGAGATTATAATTGTCATGTATATTCAAAGTGCTTTGTAATGAAAATAGTTAAGATAGTAAAAGCATCCTTTACTATTGTAAAGGAATATAATTATTGTGCTATTTATTTCCCTTGAAATATATAGTTTTATTATTAAAGTCAGGAAAACTGTGAAAATTGACTCAGTATGCTCACAAATTGACTAATTATGTATTCTGCTGTTAAGAACATATAATTACTGTTCTTTTTAAGGAGGCACATAGTTTGTAGAAATTAGCATCTAACTAACGGATTCAAACAAAAAACTCAAAACAGAGAAAGACTATAGCTATATATGTAATTGATTCATTGAACATGAAATTATTTTATTTTCTCTAATTACTGTTTCATGTAAAAATCTTTCCTCTATGGGAAGCAAATATATATGCAGCAGATCTCACGGTTTTGGTTGCTGATAGTTGTTAAAAAATCCCACTTCATCTTCTCACATTGGTAGAGTGACATGCATGGCCTTTCTCATCTGATTCTGTTCAATAGGATGGCCTTTGGTAATATGGTGGTCTCTGTTTTATTATTTGTTTAAAAATGATGAGCATTTTCGGGTAGTCTTTATGATGGATTATGAATGAAGGAACTTGTTTGAAAGCATGTAGTGTATGAAAATGAGCCTATAGATTAAAAAACAAGTAAAAAAAGAATGTCCATTTTTAGAGATCTAGCTGAGTTTTACATGTATAAAAAACCTGCTATTACTAGTCAGTAAAATCAGTAAAATCATAAAGATGCTATGCTCCGTCACTTTTCTTGAGAATCTATTCGTTTGATGTCATCACATTGGGATAATACTAGTGATCAGTTTAATACAGCTTGATAAAATCAGAGCTATATTTAAAGTGAATTTTAGGAATGCCTGGGTGGCTGACTCAGTGTTTTAAATGTCTGCCTTCAGCTGAGATCATGATCCCAGGGTCTTGGGATCAAGTCCCACATCAGGCTCCTTGCTTAGTGGGGACCCTGCTTCTCCCTCTGCTTGCTCTGCGTGCTGCTCCCTTTGCTTGTGCACACTCTTTCTCTCTCTCTCAGAAATAAATAAAAGCTTTAAAAAAGTAAAAATAAAAAAATAAAGTGTATTTTATGTTTTACTCTATGCAATATTACCAACAACACATAAAGGAAAAGAAGAATGCCTAAGAGTTGCAGGGAAGTGTTCTTTCAAGGAATAATATTAGAAAAAGAAAAAGAAACAGAAATAGCAAAAACAGGTATTGCTCATATTTTAATTCTTAAAGATGACTTTTTAAAGTCAATCTCACTGATAGGAGAGGGAAAATATAAAATATTTTTTTAAAATAAAATATAGGTAATACCTGTTTAATTAGCTTTGTTGTATTTATATTCTCTTTTAAAAAATCTTAAATGTATGTATTTTTTGAAGTACACAGTTATGTTTTCTATACAACTTGAATATATAATAGCTTTAAAACTGTTAAATTGCTTTAACAAAAGAAGGAAATATAAAATAATATTTTTATCATACATATTTTTAAATAATCCTACTAGTAATTTCTATTGATTGTCACTGTTAACTAGTCTGTTTTTTATTTAAATAATAGAATATATGTAACAAAAATATAAAATAACATAATTTCAAAAGAATATTTTCATATTTCATATTAATGTAATTGTACATGTATATTTACTATATACTATATTTTTGTGGGTTTTGGACTAAGTCAAGCATGACTGCCTCAGGTTGGTGTCTGAAAAGTTGGTCACCCTACCCCTGATGCTAACATCACAATCAGGAACAACTTCTGTCTCATTTATTTATTTATTTATTTAGCCTTTATAGCTTTTCATTCAAAATGCTTTAATGCAGAATGTTTAAGTTTTATATAAGGAAGAGTACTCTGCTTTTCATTAAGGCTCTTAAACTTGGAAATGCTCCAAACATATGCTAGGAAAATTTTAAAAAGTAAAGAAAGAAAGAAAAGAAAAGAAATTAACATACACTGCAGGAACTAATATTTGAGACAGAGAACTATTTTTCAGAAACTCATAAAAGTCTTCAATATCAATCTTTTTATTATTTAATTCAAGTAAACTTTAATAGTTTCCAATTAAACATAGCATGTATGATGTCACCATTTTAAAGACTTTGTGTCTATATTTGTAGACATGCTGTCACTCTGTCTTTTATGTATGAAGTACAGAATGTCTGAAGCCCTGTTTGCCATGTATTAACACTAATTGTTTTGAGGTTCTCCATACTACTTGAATTTGTAATAATAAACATGGGCATTTATGAGAAAAGCCATAAAAGATCATTGCTATTATCCAAAAAGGTTAAAAAATATTGCACTCATAAATGTTGACAGTTATGTAAATTGCTGGAACTGCTATTGGTTGTAATTTCAAAGTAAATTAATTTTTTTTATCTTTGATTTAGCAATCCCACTTCAGTGAATCTAGCCTGCAAAATTTAAGAACAGTACATTAGAAATTTCAAAAATATATTTACAGCCCCATTGCTGGCAAAAGCGAAGTATTAGGAAAACTTCTTCATTTCATTTAATTGAAGAGTGAATATTTAAATAAAGTAATTCTTTACTCTGGGATACTCTGCAGTCACTAAAAATAATGACATATGTCTGTGTGTTCTAATTCAGAAGACCATGGTAGACTGTAAAGAGAAAAAAATAGTTTAGAATGTGCTAGAAATTGGGGTGCCTGGGTACTCAGTCCATTAGTCACCTGCCTTAGGCTCTGGTCATGATCTCAGGTTCCTAGAATCCAGCCCCACATCAGGCTCTCTGCTCAGCAGAGAGTCGGCTTCTCCCACTCCCTCTGCGCACTCTCTCTTTTTCTCTCTCTCTCTCTTTCACTCTCGCTCTCAAGTAAATGATATATATTTTTTTAATGTGCTAGAAATTGTTGTAGCAGTTTACATAAATGGCCTTAGGTACTTAAGGCATCCCCATAGTTTACCCCCAGTTTACAGATGGTCATCCTAAGTAACTGAGAATGTAACTTGCTCTTTTTTTTTTTTTTAAAGATTTTATTTATTTATTTGACAGAGAGAGATCACAAGTAGGCAGAGAAGCAGGCAGAGAATGAGAGAGAGGGAAGCAGGCTCCCCGCTGAGCAGAGAGCCCGATGTGGGACTCGATCCCAGGACCCTGAGATCATGACCTGAGCTGAAGGCAGCGGCTTAACCCACTAAGCCACCCAAGTGCCCCGTAACTTGCTCTTTTGATATAGATGCTAAGAGCAGTCTGGCTCCACTGCTGTTTCTTATAACACTTTGTTGTAACACTTGCAAAATCAGAGCTAATGTATACAGTATAGATCCACTTTTGTATAAAAAAGTGAGAGACAGATGTGTTTAGAGTCTCTTAGACAAGGACAGACAAGTCAAGATCAAGGTCTGTTTACATCTACAAAAGAAGCATGCAACATTTGACCCAAGTCAGCCATGTAAATTAGCTGAAGAGAGGGAAAATTCTCTGATAATTTGTAGGGTTTTTTGTTTGTTTTGTTTTGTGTTTTTGCTTCTCTGAAACTTCCAGTGAGTATAAATCATTAAATAAAGATGAAAATATGTTTTCATGGGTTTTATTATCCACTTGAGTTGAAAATTACTTAAGTTCATAACAGAGTAGCTTATAGCTGAGCAATAGATAAGAGGAGACAGTATCAAAGTTAGCAAGTAGTAACTTGGGTAATCCTTCAAATATGCTGAGTTAAGCAACAATGTGTGTTTTCTTTAGATTTTTAACATGATATTCCAGTATTAACTATGGGCATTTTTTTTCTTTTCATTTAGATAAGACCCCAATGTATAATTATATTGAACTATCTTCTACCTTCACCTACTCTCAAAAGAACTACAGAGGAAAGATTTTTGTGTATCCATTTACCTGAAAAGAATACCCCATATTTCCTAAAATATTTCTATGAATTTAGGAATTATTTTATTGGGATTTGTTTCCTAAGTATTATAAAATCCTTTGGAGTTATTACCTATAATCCATCCTAAGCCACAAAAGCAGTGTCTTGACATAGACTTTGGTGATAAACAAGCTTGGGAGACAGTTCTAAGTCTGTTTTCACTAGCAATGAGACTTGGGCAACTTGCATTTTTAAGTCTAACGGGCATAATAATACCACCAATCTCATTAGTTCGCTGTGCAGATTAAATGAGATTATTAAAGTTCTAAGTGTAGTCAGTTCTTGGCAAACCATAAGATGTAATACCTAGCTTTATTGATGATTGTATTCATACAAAGATTTTTATGCACAAATTGTATTATGAGAACACATGCACTATTAAGAGAGTAAGATGAAAAGGAGAGAAAGTAGTGTAGCATGTATCAATTTAAATAAAAAGGTAGACTGATGCAAGCTCAAATTACCAGAAATTGAGTTTATTAATGAAATTCAGGATAGCTGAAGAATTGCAGTTTTGGACATGTAAACTGTAACAAACTATGGGCAATCCTTCGAATGTTTGTGGTGGATCATATTTATGGCCAGAAAGTGCAGAGTGGGAGGTTGGGGGAAAGTCTAGCCAGAGTCCAAGCAGTAAGTTTATGGGCCTGAAGATGGAGAGAGATTCTTGATGGATGTTTTTGGGTCGGGAGATAAGTTTTTTTTTCTTATTTAAATCAGGCATTTTTAGGAAATCAGTCTCTCAGTTCTTTAAAGTTTTGTTTTCCTGAGAGCAGATGCATGAGATTGCTCATTTCATATTTTCTAGTTCCATTTTACATTGAAATTATTTCACACATGCTAAACTATTGATTCATTCAATAGCCCACTGCTAGATACCAGAGGAGATCCCAATTTTATAAGCAACATGGACCAATACAAAACATATACAAAGCACTGTGCTAAGTGCTGCAATAGAACCACAGACATGTTTAGAACAGAACCACATAAAGGACCTAAACTAAGCTGGAGTGATTAGGAAAGATTTCGTTGGGTGCTGGTTGACTGAGCCTCTGTGGAGCAGTAAAGAGAGGAGGTATTTTACCCAAAGAGAACAAATTGCCTAAAGGCAAGAGAAAGCCTGGATGCCTGGGGATTGGGGCATAATTTGCTTATACAAGGAATACCTGTGGAAGAAATGCAAGAGAGTCAGATGAGAAAAGTAGTCAGAAGATGAAGGTCCATTATGCAATGCTGAATTTTCATTTGTATCCATTAGATGATGGAGAGTAATTTGGCAAAAGCAAAACATTTGTAGTTTTTAAGCAAGAAGTAATTCGGGATATATTTTGGAATGCTTACTCAAAAAAGGGTTGTTAGAGGTCAGTCATACTGGGAAGCATAAATCCATTGGGGGAAAAAGTGAATTCAGAGGTGTTAAGAGATTCAGATTCTAGTTTTGGCTTATGCATTAGCCAGTTGCATGATTTCAATCAAGTTTTTTAACTTTTTTGTTCTTCAGTTTTATGAAATTAAGGAAAGGTATTAGATAATTTATAAAGTATTGTCAAGCACTGATGTTCTTTATATATTATTATAAAACATGGAATTATCTTCTCAAATGGCAGATTCTTACCTCACCTAGCAATTTCTGGGTAAATATGTGTTCTGACACTCAATTCCACTACAAGGGATGAATTGCACCCACAGAACATTAAGCAACTCTTTGGACACAAGCTATGTCCTATGATTTGATTCAATTCTGACACTATTTTCCAGGAGACAGTATCAGATTCCACAGGTTAAGGGTTCAGTCCTATAAGAATGCCTTATCCCCCCAATCAAAAACCTAGATTATTATCTGGGCTTCTGATTCATTGGCTACAGACCAGAGGTTCCAAAGACTTCCTCCTTGGGTTTGATTAACTTGTTAGAAGGTCTAACTCAGAGAAACATTTTAATTACTAGATGGTGGGTTTATTATAAAAGAACAGAACTCAGGAATGGCTAGGTGGAAGAGATGCATGGGACAACATATGAGGAAAAGGCATAGAGCTTCATGCCTTTTCCAGGTGTGTCACTCACCCAGCACCTCTGTGTCCACCAACCTAGAGCTCTTTGAACCTTCCATTTTGAGTTCTTATGGAGGCTTCATTAGATAGTTATGATTGATTAAATAACTGACCATTGGCAGTTTTTTTTGGCTTGCTGTTCCTCTTCCCTCCCTGGAGTTTGGAGGTGGGTGCTGAAAGATCCAACCTCTTAATGATATGGGGTTCCTTTGGCAACCAGCCTCCATCCTTAGGTAATCTGACTCATTAACATAACAAAAGGCATTTATTGCTGTTATCACAGGAAATTCCAAGGGTTTTAGGAGCTCTGTGCCTAGAATAGGGTTGCACATCAAATACATTTATTTGTTGCAGAACTAATGCTATTTTGAAACCCCCCCTTTCTTTTCTGTCTTGAATTGTTTGAAAGTAAGGTAAACTGTACTCAAGAAACCCTGACCTACAACATAAATCAAGCTATGTCAACATTCCTGCATGTAACTGAAATGCAATTTAAAGATTAAACTGTAACCAAAACAATAATATTTTTTAAAGCTCTATAGGGAACTAAAGGAATGCAACTGGCACTTATCCGAAAGCGCAAGACAGGGGTGCCTGGGTGTTTCACCTGGTTAAGCGTCTGCCCCTGGCTTAGGTCATGATCTCAGGGTCCTGAGATCAAGCGCCACATCAGGCTCTCTACTCACTGGAGAGCCTGCTTCTCCCTCTCCCTCTGCGTTGTGCTCTCTCTCTCTCTACTTTTTTGTGCTCCCCCTGTTTGTGCTCTCTCTCTCTCCCTTTCTCTCTGTCAAAAAAATAAATAAAATCTTTAAAAGAAAAAAAAAAAAAAAAAAAGCACAAGACAATCATGTGACCACAACCAGGGACTTGATCAAGACAGATAACCACAACTAGAACCTACAAGTTCCTCTGAAGAATTATAATAATTAATCTTTGATTTCATTTGCTTAACCTTTGAGACTTACTTCCTCTTCCTATCCCCTTTAAAATCTTATGCCTGCACCAAGGTGGTAAGATGGTTATTTGACACATTAGTTTGCCATTTTCTCATGTAACTAGCCTTCTGGAATTAAGTTATATTCTTGGCTTCAATAACTTGTCCCTTGACTTACTGAACTGTCGCTTGGGAACCAGATTGAACTTGGGTTCAGTAATACATATCTCTGGTGTAGGAAAGACATTAGGGTTCGAGGCTGACAGCCAAGAAAGAATTCTTGTGATGTCTTTGGTGCAAAAAAAAAAAAAAAAAAAGGTGATTTTATTAAAGCACAGGGACAGGACCCTTGAGCAAAAAATGCTGCACTGGGGTCATGAAGAGTGGCCCATTATATACTTTGAAGTTGGGAGGGGTTAGGGAGACATAAATCTCTAAGGAATTTTGGAAGCAAGGTTTCCAGAACCCTGAGGGAGCTAGCCATTGTTGGGAAAATGCCATTTATTGCCATCTAATAAAACCTTAGTCATGAGAACCTTCAGAGGTAAATTGGTGGCCCTATGCTTGGGGAATGATTGCCAACACATATCTTGGAAGGTTTAGAGAAAAAGGAAGTTTCCAAAGGAATTTTTGTACATTAAAGTAGACTTAGAGGATTGGTGAGGGTGGAGAGGAGGAAGAGGGAGAGGTCAGGCTAGGATTGCCTTTTGCCCTTAACAAAGTATTAACATCTGGGCAGTTGAGTCCCTAGAAGAATGTCACTCTACCTGTTTCAAGGACTTGTCAATGGGCTGTAGGTAGTAAGAAATTTAATAATTATTCTTCTGCCTTTGTTTCCCACATCAATCTATATTATAAAGCACAATATCCTACATAGTTTTTCAGTGTGTTAGTCTTGTTACCTATGATTAAAAAGCAATAAATTCACTTTTGTGAATTAAAAAGAGATCCACAAAATCAGATAACTTGAAAAGAATCAATGAACAGAGCTCTAGTTGATATAACTACAGAAACTCAAGTATTAAAGAACAGAAATTCCACTGAGTAAAGATCTAATTGACTCTATTCAATGATTCATGAATCAGACAGTGTCCCACCTAACAAATGGAAGATTCTGCTGTACAAAATGGAAGGATTTTATAGGCAGAAAGGATTGGGACAAGGAAGTTACTAGAAAAAGAAAAGAAAGGATTATTTCAGGCAAGGTCACCTTCCCATAGGGAGAAGGACTGGGGGTTTTATCAAGAAATTCCAGAATGATTGGTTTAAAATTCCACTCCTGGGAAAGGCTGAAACTGCAATTAGGTATTTAGTCTTGGTAAGGCTTAACATAAGTGACTCTATTTTGGGCATGTTTCTTTTTAACAGAAGAAATTCAGAATCATCAGAAAGACTAAAAATGTCATCAGCAGGGTTCATATATTTCAAAATGTGTTTTTGGAAGTAGGAGAGAGAAATGCTTCTTTTTATTTACATTGAGTTGTAAAATACTAAGTAAAAGTGAATATGTTGCCACTGAATTTTAATTTATTATCATAGATGTCATTTTTATCTCACCTTTAAAATGTTTAAAATCTAGTATAAAAGTCAGCTAATATTTGTGCAGAATATCTTTTTATCAAGTACTGAAATAGTGTTCTATTAAGTATAAATTAAGAGAACTATAATCTAAAAAAAAAAGAGAACTATAATCTGTATAAATTCTCAGCACTGTTTGTTTAATTTATATGAACCCATGTTCTGTATGTCCCATGTCAGAAAATACCAGTTTATTTTTATAATTTAATTGTAAAACAATATTTTACATCAACATCTGATCTGTAATTTTTTTCAGAATCTTAGTGGAAATTTTTCATGAAGTTTTTATGGTTCAGAAACGTACAATGCATTATTTAAAATTGACCATGTGCATCACAAATTTACTTGATATTTGAATCTCCTCCCATCAAGAAAGGTAGGCAAAACCACAAAGGGCTTTCTCGTTTTATTTTTAAATGTATGTGGTTAATGTCAGATAGCTGATTCAAAGAAGGACATCCCTGATTTTGGATTCAGATTGTTGTTTGGGGATCTCTGTCTTGTTCCCCATTAACCAATGACCAATGTCAAGGCAATAAATTTTGGGGATCCCAAATTCTTCTGTGAGTAAAATAGCCAGTGAACGACTGCCTTCCCAATTATATGTGGTTTGTTGTAAGGATCAACTAAAATAATATGCATAGAAGAGCTTTGGAACTTACAAATCACTCTTTAAATATATGCAGTTATTCTTATTATGAGGTGGCGCCCTCGGCCCGCCAGAACGACAACCAGCCTGGCATGGTGTTAATGCTTCGTCTCTTTATTTCGACAACTTTCTTAGCTTATATGTGTCAGGGTGACCAATAAGGGGCCAAACAATGGGGAGAGCCAATGAGAGTCCTGTTATTATACTGATTAAATTTGAAACAGCCAATGAATATGTCCTCCTTCAGGTGGGCTTCACCAGAAAGTTCGATGTTTACTTGCAGCATATTTTGCTGGCAGTGAGCCAAGCGCCATCTTGTAATGGCGGGGACTTTCCCGGCCGGAGGCGGTCCCCGACATCTCCCCCTTTTTTGTTTTATGGCGGAGATCGTGCCTGTCTTAGGTTGTCAGTAGCAGAAAACATCCTTACCCGTCATCAGACACAAGATATCGATGATCTCTGTCCTGTCTTAGGTTGGTATGTTTCTCTACTGATCTTACCCGTCTTTGACTACCGATCCAGCATGCTTAGCCACATCTGGGGAGATGTCCCAGCCTCTATTGACATAAGGGCTTGTACTATAGCTCGGCTCTGCTCTCGCTGCTGTGTTCTCCATTGGCGAACTTTTCTGAATAGAAGCAGAATGCCAATAAGAAGGAGGACAAGAAGACCAATTGTGCCAGACCATTGTTTGGTAAACTGGAACATATTGCTGAATGTTTGAAATAGCTCTGGGAGGGAAGCTGGTTGCACACGCGGACTCGTGTGAAATTTTGAAAATCGTCAGAAAATCGTCAGACCAAGCACCCTGCAAATACTGGGAGAGCTGTCGGGAGACATTCTGTAAGTTACTCATATTAGCACAGGCTATGGGAGTTACACAAATTGCCGGGAAGGGTGCTACACATCCCAGTCCCAATAGGGCCCCCAATATGTCCACTTGTTCTTGAACCAAATCCACTCTCTGGTTGACTATCAGGATTCCTGCTTGCAGATGTGCATTGATCTGGGTCTGTGTTTGAAGGGCAGCCGCCGATCCTTCTGCAAGGGTGTTCACAGCTTCCGCAGTGGGTCTAGTTGCAGCAAGCGAGACTGCTGCTGCCGTGGCAGCTGCTGTAGATATAGCCAATGCTGTCACAATGGCGGCTGTGATACCAAAGTCTCTCTTCTTTCTGGATAGCACCACCGGTAACTTGTCATCTGGAATGAAAACTGGGATAGGAGTAGGGATACGCATAATCACAGCCAGCTTGAAGGCCGTGACATTCCAGCACTGGGAAAGATAGCAATTCTTAGTGCAATTCAACGTATCATTCAGCTTGCTAGCATTTGTTACGAGGAAAAGGAATGGTGGCGAGACGCATATGGGAGTGGGCTGATAAGTAATATTATTGGGACAAGACACATTAACTGTTGTCTCAAAGTTACCAGAGTCATTTTGTTTATAAGAACAGTTGAGGAATTTGCCACCATTTAACATGGATGCTGCTGAGATAGCAGTACATGCTCCTAACAAGTTACAGACCTGCCATGCATCAAAGGGAGAGGAGGGAATATGAGAAAAGAATTAGTCACTGGTAAAGGATATAGCCATGCTTTAACCACTGCTCACAGCTCTCTGGCTTGAGTCTGCCGCAGGAGGTGTAGCATCCCCAGCGTTATCATCAGCATCTTCAGCATCATGACTGGTGTTCGGAGGCAAGGCTGCACGCACCAGCCGCTCTGGGATCCAAATTGGAGCCTCTTTTTCCTGTGGAAAAAAACATACAGACCCCCTACTCCATACTAACACTGGATCTGGTCCATTCCACTTTCCTGTGAGGATGTCCTTCCAAAGTACTAAAGGCTTAGGGGGAGCAGCAACAGCACTTGCATGTCTGTCTGCAGCTGATTTACCTGTTTTGTCCAACGTTAAAAAATTCAAAATAAAGAGAATGGTGTTGAGCTTATCTTTAGGGGACCTGAAGGTGTCCCCTATTCCCCCTTTTTGTTTATAAAGCGCATTTTTTATTGTAAGATGCGCGCGCTCCACAATACTCTGTCCTTGTGGGTTATAGGGTATTCCATGTATCAAGTGAATGTCAAGTTGTTGTAGGAAGGCTTTAAAGGGTTGTGAGGTGTAGGCTGGACCATTATCTGTCTTTAACTGGCGTGGCTTTCCCCATGCCGCGAAAGCCTGTAGGCAATGGGCAATAACATCTCTGGATTTTTCCCCCGTATGCACTGAGGCGAAAATTATTCCAGAGCAGGTATCTACAGAGACATGAACATATCTTAACTTTCCAAATTCTGAAACATGTGTGACATCCATTTGCCATATGATTAGGTAACAGACCCTTAGGATTAACCCCCAAAGACGGTGCAGGTAGTAAAGTCACGCAGTTTCTGCAGGAGACTACTATGTCCCGTGCCTGTGCTTTTGTTATGTTAAATTTGAGGCGAAGAGTTAAAGCATTCACATGGAACAGCTTATGATAAAGTCTCACCTGTTGCACCGGGTCCTCAATGGCAAAGACAAATTCTCCTCTGGTTAAGGAGTCTGCTAACCGATTACCTTGTGTCAGGGGGCCTGGTAAGGTTGTATGAGCTCTTATGTGGCCAACATAAAATGGAACCTTCCTGTCCCAAACTAATGTTTGGATTTCTTGTAATGCCTTAGAGATAGTAGACCTGGCATTAATAGAACCCACATTTTCAATGATAGAGACAGCTTGCACCACATATCTACTATCTGATAAAAGGTTGAAGGGTTCTTGATGAAACATTTGAAATGCTTTTATCACTGTGAGCAGCTCGGTTTCTTGGGGAGAGGAGCTTTGAAATAGGAAGGTCCAACTCTCTTCTTTGGTAACTATAGCTCCTACTCCTTGTAAACCTTGAGTGATAGCTGCAGCCATAACCTGCCCTTGAATAACACTGTCATTGATATCCCTGCAAACTTTAATATATGTACTCAAGTCTTTGCTTTTCCAAGGTCTGATGGCTTCTTTACACCACTTATTAGCTTGCTCATAAGCCAACTGTTTTATCAATGGCAAGGCTGCCTCTACCTCCCCAAATATTCGACCAGCTGTTTGCATCAGCCTCGCTACAAAATCAGCATATGCCTCATTTGGTCCTTGTATTACCTTAGACAGCTGACCCTGTAAATCCCCACTGCCTTGAATGGTTTTCCATGCTTTAGTGGCCGCTGCGGCTATTTGCAGATACACTGCAGGGTTGTATTGTATTTGGGTCTGCTTTCCCATGTATGGTCCCATTCCCATTAACATTTCTAGGTCCCACTGAGGATTTCCAGCCGCTGCATTATGGCAGGCAGTGTCCTGTGAGTATTCTTGCCAGGCTGTTTTCCATACTAGATATTGCCCTCCTGACAAGGTTGCGTGGGCTAGATTACCCCAGTCTTCAGGGACTAAGTTCATTCCCGCTATGGTCTCCAACAAAGATACTGTAAAGGCTGCCTGAGGGCCATACTGCATGACTGCTTCCTTTAATTGTTTAACTAGTTTAAAATCAAGAGGCTGATGATACCGCTGGTTGTTTTGGTCCTCTAAAACCGGAAAGGCAGAGGTCAGGTCATGATCTCTCCAGCTCGAAACCCTGCCACTACCGCATGTGGTGCAGCAGCTACAAGCTCCTTGGCACGCCATAGGATTATACGGCAGAGGGGCACTAGGCGTTGCTGGAGTCGACAGTTTCAACTGTTCAAACTTGGAGTACATTTTACGGTCTAACTTTTCCCCTGACATTTCTTCTTCCTCTTCACTAGAACTACCCCACTCTGAGGCACAAGAAGACCACTCTTTAGATACTTCAGATCCCATTATGAACACAAAGACAACAGACGCAGACGTTAAAGACACTAACCAACACATTGACTTTTTACGCGCATATACTTCAGTCGACCTTTACTCCCCGCTTTACGGCGGAAGAAAATCCCGGCTCTATGGCCGCCCGCTTCTTATTGCGGTCTTGTACAAGATTGCCACCACTTTAACCGTGGTTCCTTCACCGCTTACCTGCGGTTTTTCTCCTTGCAAGGTTTACTTACTCGTTAACTATTCCCGGGTCTCGGCACCATTTGTCGCCCTCGGCCCACAAGAACGACAACCAGCCTGGCATGGTGTTAATGCTTTGTCTCTTTATTTCGACAACTTTCTTAGCTTATATGTGTCAGGGTGACCAATAAGGGGCCAAACAATGGGGAGAGCCAATGAGAGTCCTGTTATTATACTGATTAAATTTGAAACAGCCAATGACTATGTCCTCCTTCAGGTGGGCTTCACCAGAAAGTTCGGTGTTTACTTGCAGCATATTTTGCTGGCAGTGAGCCAAGCGCCATCTTGTAATGGCGGGGACTTTCCCGGCCGGAGGCGGTCCCTGACAATGAGGTATACAATTCTGAATGATATATTGCTGGTATTGTATTATGGTGCATTAATATGGAGGTAGAACTAATATGGCAAACATCAAGTGACAAGCATTTTGAAAAAATAAGAAATATGTGAAAGGATATCAATTTAAAATAGAACCAGCTGATATGAAATTGACAATCTCGTGCATATACCCTCAAAAGCACAGAACTTAAGAACTGAGAGACTGATTTCCTATACATGCCTGATTTGCAGAAGACAATCAGTTATCTTCTGATCAATGAATATCTGCAAGAATCTCTTCTCATTCTCAAGCCAGTGAACTTCCTACTTGAACTTCTCCCCATTTTTGCACTTCCTGCCTATAAATACAGTCTGTCACAATCCCTCAAAGGACTAACCTGTCATTTGCTACAGTTTACATGTCCCAAATTAGAATTCCTCTCCTAGTCCCAAATAAACTCAGTTTCTGGTAATTTGTGCTTACCTCAGTTTACTTTCTTTATTTAGATTTACACATGCAAATAATCACATACACACACACACACATATGTATATACATATATAGTCATTAACTGATGATTTGAGAAATCCATCATATTTACTAAAGAGAAAACAATGATTGCTATGGCTATGCTGGTATATATATATTTTTTTTGTATAATTCTTTAATGATAGTGATACTAAACTATATTTAGCTATAGTTTATTTATATTTATTTATTTATAGTTTATTTAGCTATAGGTTAAATAAATAGTGTTAAGAATGTTATATTTGGGGTTTCCTGGGTGACTCAGTGGGTTAAAGCCTCTGCTTTCAACTCAGGTCATGATCTCAGGGTCCTGGCATCGGGCTCTCTGCTCAGCATGGAGCCTGCTTCCTCCTCTCTCTCTGCCTACTTATGATCTCTGTCAAATAAATAAATAAAATCTTAAAAAAAAAAAAAAAGAATGTTATATTTGTGACCAGAATTGTTATGCAGAATTTGATTTTCTATTTTGTATTACATATTAATTAACCAAAGAATTGTTAAAAGAAATGAAATATCTAACTGTAAACAATTGTGATTTCACCAATTACATGTATTGGTCAATTTATGTTGAATCTAGTAATAAAGAAGAACCTATTATTTTAAATGACTAATATAGGGCATAGGCAATTTTGGCACTCAATAATGGGGATTCAGTAAAATAAACTTGCCATTTGGATAGAGATAGATGGAGCAGGATGGAGTTTATATTTTAATTACTTCAATATCTCACTGACATTAAAATGTTCCTGTTGGCAGAGGATGGGGTTTTACAATGCACTTGTAGAAAGTAACATACCAGTTGCAGATCCAGTATTTATTTGAATTAAATGCAGTTTACAAGAATGAGTGCTGTGGTAACTTTCAATGAAAAAACAAAATTATTTTTACTTAATCCTTTTCCATCTGATACATAATCTACTGGACTCTTGTCAAAATTGAATTGTTCACAAAGGGGAATACTTCTTTAGAGATTTATTATTTTAATAGAAATTCAGATTGGGCAACACACATTTCCTTGGAGAAAGTTTGCTGATGACAGAGGATTGACCAAGTGCCTCTTTCACATTTTCACCAAACACCTTTTGCTTACACCCTCTGACCACTCGTAGTGTTTTCCTTAAGCATTTAACTGTCTTTCATTGTATACTTGTGAAATAATTTGACAATGATATTTGGGTTGTAATTTGCCGTGTAGCATGTGAAAATATCAATGAAAACATTTATTAAATAACGTTTTTAGTGTAGAACATTCTGTATATTATTGAAAATTGATACTATGTATCAAGAATTTCCTATGAATTTTATGAAAAATTTGAGAAAAAAACAAAAACCCAAGTTTTAAAAATGGGCGAAAGATATGTGTAGTCAAAAAATAGATGCTGGCAGTTCAGGGAAATGAAATAGAAATATGGAAAGATAATGTGACACATAATAAGATGAGCAAACTACTGAAACAGCATTTTATCCATCAGATTAAGAAAACTCAAAAGTGTCATATTTTTGAAATCATATAGTATGGAGTCTTGAGTTTACTTTCATATATATACATAAATATAC